>NC_140484.1:23605760-24805760 GCF_964271855.1 Acomys minous
TCAGTAGCATCTTCCCTCTGACTTCCTAGTCTTCTGAGCTCCAATCTCTTCCGTCTCCCCTGGGACTCCCCTCTGAACACTGCTGTAACTTCCAGAACATCTTCATGCTTAGAGTTACAGGAATGAAGATGCGCGGATCTCAGTGGCCTAGCTACTCCATGTTGCCTAAAGTAGTGGCGTTCAGCTTTCCGGGGTCACTCCACTTTACAGTCTGCTGCATTGTAAGGAAAAACCGCTGAGGTAGAATCGTTCCGTATCTTGTTTGTAAAGGACCACACAGGGCACGAGGGACGTAACAGTAGAAAAATTACAGCTATGAAATGGCAACAAAAATAATTTTATGGACAGGGGTTACCACGACGTGAGGAACTGATTTGGCTTTGTGGAAACAAGACCAGCCGACTGAGGACACTGTTGTAGAGCGCATGCGTGGGGCTTGATCTTCAGCACCCAAACCCAGAACAACAGCGAAGAGAAGCTAAACTCCCCGCCCAGTGCATAGAAAACAGCTCACAAATAGACAGCTCGTTAAAGATGGGTTATTTTCACAGGATGGAATTGACAGGGACTTTTTTTTTTTAAACCGTTGCACTCTTGCACTATTTCCCCTCTTCTACAGTGTATATGTTTTGCTGTTCTATCAGTACTTTGTGTGACTTAAGCCTCTGTCTTTGGAGTTCCCTCCATACTCCCCCTGGTAGCTGGAGGGATTCATCCATTCCACAGAGCAGGGCTGGTTCTTTTCTCCCTTGGAGTCAGGCATCCTCACTCAGCTCCAGAAAGAGATGCCTGCCACTTTCATTTTCAATCTGCTTGGGAGGTGCAGCAATTAAAAGGTATTAAATCCCAAATAATGTCTCTGGAGATGCATAGTGACCCTTTGCCTGGCCAGCAAGGCTGGGAAAAGATGTTGTGGTCTGTCAGGAACAGCATGCAAATGTGGGCCTCTAATCCTACCAGGAATGCTCAGGGTGTCAATTTGACTATCTTTCACACAGATCATAAATCTCCCTAGGGGCAAAGCTGCCAGACACCAGCAAGCCAAGCCCCTTCAGAGGCTGGCAGTTGGAGTAAAGTAGTGGGATCATGTAAAGTCCAATGAAGACCTCTGTATAGGGCTGGAGAGCAGCTTCTCACAGTGAACACAATGAGCCAAACAGTGGGAAATGTGAATGTCTGATTATGTGGCAGGGTGGTCTCCCCCTCCCTTCCCCCCCACCCCTCCCCCCTCCCGTGCCCTTCCTGCCCGCTGAGCCATGGATCCTTGCTCATTCACAATTCTTCGCACGCAGATGGATCCATCTTACTCCCAACGGGACAGCACAAACTATTGGATTAGTTTCTTTAATCCCTGTTTATAAATAACAAATAGGCCAGAGTCATTTCCACTGGAACATGCCTGCCCTTTTTATATGAAAATCCATTAACCTGCAGCCAGGTCACTTGGGCCCAGACTCAGTCTTTTGTCCAGTGGTCAGAATAGAAACATTCTCCTTCATGGGGGTGGGGGGGAGGGGGGAAGCACGCAAGCTAGCACTGTGAACAGATATGGGGGGTTGAAACTGTCACTAGGAGTAACAGTTAAGTCTTTCCCATGGTGGCTTCATCCTGATTCCACCACGTCTGCCCTGAATCAGATTAAAATATACTATATACAAATATAGATGTGTGTGTGCGCGCCGTGTGTGCGTGCATATGCGAAGAGGAGAGTTGGCTCAGCAGTTAAGATCACTGGCAGCTCTTCCAGAAGACCTGGGTTCAATTCCCAGCACCTACATGGTGGCTCACAAACATCCCTAACTTGAGGTCTAGGCGAATCTGATGCCCTCTTCTGGCCTAGGCACAGATTCTCTCAGAAGGAAACAGAAGTGGTTTTCTGCCTCAAGGGAAGAGAGCTCCTGTGGTAAATCTATGAACTGGTTGGAGGAAATGGGTATTCCTTTAGAGCTGCAGCTGAGACGGCACGAACCAGGACAGCTCTCACTCTGTATCTCAGTGGGGGTACATACCAGTGGCTTTTTCCCAGACACCAGTGGAGGGGTGGGGGGTGAGAAAGGACTCCTCCTTAGCAGCTGTAGGCCTTGAGTTTAATTCTTGAGCTCTTCTGTCCTCATCTGAAGATGGATTTAATCTCTAACACACAGGGTTATCTGGCTCAGCGGACGGGGAGTTGGGTATGATACAGTATTGATACAACTGGTAGTGAACTTGAGAGTAACTATGATTGGTATTGCTTTAAAAATTAATACTTGGCTGGAGAGATGGCTCAGTGGCTAAGAGCACTGGCTGCTCTTCCAGAGGTCCTGAGTTCAATTCTCAGCAACCACATGGTGGCTCACAACCATCTATAATGTGATCTGATCATACTGTATACATAATAAATAAAAAAATTAATATGCAAGCCAGACGTGGTGGCACACACCTTTAATCCCAGCACTGGGGAGGCAGAGGCAGGTGGATTGCTGAGTTCGAGGCCAGCCTGGTCTACAAAGTGAGTCTAGGACAGCCAAGGCTGCAGAGAAACCCTGTCACGGAAAACAAAACAAAACAAAATATTCAAAGCCGGGAGTGATGGCACATGCCTTAATCCCAGCACTTGGGAGGCAGAGGCAGGTGGATCTGTGAGTTCAAGACCAGCCTGGTTTACAAAAATGAGGTTAAGACAGTCAGGGCTGTTACACAGAGAAACCTTGTCTCGAAAAACCTAAAAATAAAGAAAATTAATATTCGAAGCCAGATGTGGTGGCACACACCTTTAATCCCAGCACCTGGGAGGCAGAGACAGGTAGATATCTGTGAGATGGAGGCCAGCTTGGTCTACAAAATTGAGTTTAGGATAGCCAGGGCTGCACACAGAAACCATCTAAAAACAAAACCTAAAATAAAAATTCATATTTGCATAAAATATGCAAATTCATATGCATATGGTTTGGATCCAATCCACCCCACCATTATTCCTTCCTCCTCCAGTGATTACCCTATTCCCACCATCTGTTCCCTATTTCATGTACTAATACCCAGAAATTCAGGGTTAGTCCATTTGGTGTATAGGTGTGGGACTATCTACTGGAGCATGGATATTCTTGAAAATAAAAAAATAAAAGAGTGATTCCCTCTTTCCAGAAGCTGTCATTTGCCAGAGCTCCAGACAGGGGTAGACTTTATAACCCCCACACCCATCCGTGCTTGGATTTCTGTTGTCTTGATCTTATGTCAGGTGTGTGTCCAACAGCCCCATCACAGCCAGCAAATAGCTTTGTTGCAGACATACCACCACTCTGGCTTAGAACCTTTAGGGCCCCCTTTGTGTGATGGTCCCTGATCACTCCATAGCCTCTTGGCCTTTTTTTTCTTTTTGAGACAGGGTTTCTCTGTATAGCCTTGGCCATCCTGGACTCACTTTGTAGACCAGGCTGGCCTTTAACTCATAGCGATCCCCCTGCCTCTGCCTCCTGAGTGCTGGGATTAAAGGCGTGCGCCACCACGCCCGGCATTCTTGGCCTCTTGATATTACTGTTTTGACAGTGAACTTATTAGAAAACTCTGGTTTATTTCTACTACTAGCTGCAGCCTTGCTATGCTGTTACTGCTACAGTGTCTCTAGCAGTTGCTCCCTCCATAAAATGAACAGACTTTGGAAGGAAGGAACAGGCTGGGGAGATGGCTCAGTGGGTATCTGCGGCAGACATGAGAACTTGAGTTCAAATCCCCAGCAACCGTTCACAAAGCTTGTGGGGTGAAGTCATGTGTAGTAATATACTATTGCAAGATCATGGATGATTGAGACAGGATTGTCTCCCTATTTTTCTGATTCCCCAAGTAGATCAGTTCCCAGCAGTAGTCATGTTCCATCCATGTAACAGTATATAGAGTAGCAATGGATTTCTTTTGAAAAGCTAGCTATTCATTCCAAATCCCTCCACACTGGGCTTAAGCCCTTAACAAGCGTGGGTTCTTGAAGATAGGAATGCCAATCACCACTGTTACAACTAGGGTGCCACACTCTCATCTTACCTTGTTTGTGGCTGTGTTCCCTCTCTGTTCTGGGGAAATGAAGGGTTGAAGTGGTAGATTTCTACCTTTTTTGTTTTCTGAATTGCCTTTCAGTTTCTCAGAGCTTTGTTGTTTTATCTGTATGGGTGTGTCGCCTGCGTGCATGCATGCCCGTGCTCCACTTACTTGGCACATTTTGTGTGAACGAGTGATGGGGAGGTGTGCATGTACACATAAAAGATGGCAACTCAAGAGTCAGTTTCCTTCCACCATGTGGGTCCCAGGGATCAGCTTTTACTCTCATCTAGATTCTGGTTCTGAAACTTTTCACATAGCCAACCGCCTCCCCCCTCCTTGCCCCCAAACACAGGGTTTCTTGATGTAAGAGCCCTGGCTGTCCTAGAACTTGCTTTATAGACCAGTTTGGCCTTGAACTCACAAGGATCCACTTGGCTCTGCTCGAGTGCTAGGATTAAAGGAGTGTGCCACCATGCCTGCTGCAGAGAATCATTTTATAAAAGCAATGTAAAGCCCATCAGCAGGTGACATTGTGTGTAGACGGTTCTATGGTATGCTGGCACATCAATCAGAGGGCTCCCTGCATATCTGTTATAGGAGTGGGGACTATGCGTGAGTGCCTAAGTGGAGAAGCCATGTAATACGACAGAAGTTTAACTACTTCAGGCCACAACCCACCTAAGCCCAGAAACACAGGGACTTAGGCAGTGAAAGGCAGTATCCTAACAGTTCTGGTGATGGGGACCACGGCATGCTTTCTTCACTGTAGTCTTCTGACAGAAGTGTGGTGGTCTGAAGGCTTGGCTATAGGGAGTGACTCTATTAGGAGTGGCCTTGTTGGAGGAAGTGTATTACTGTGGAGGTGGGCTTTGAGGTCTGAAGATGCTCAAGCCATGCTCAGTGAAAGGGTCTTTCCTTGATGCCTTCGGTTTAAGATGTAGAACTCTCAACTCTTCCGGCACCATGTCTGCCTGCTTGCTGCCATGCTTCCTGCCATAACAATAATGGACTAAACTTCTGAAGCTGCAAGCCAGCCCCAGTTACATGTTTTCCTGTAGAAGAGCTGCTATGGTATGGTGTGTCTTCACAGCAGTGAAACCCTAAGACAGGAGGTAAAGGCAGTCAGGAGAACTAATTGTTAAAAGCTTTGGGAAATTTATTTGCATGTTTTCTTGCCTCAACCTGCAAACAATTAGATCACATCATACTCAGGATGTGTACACATGCATGCTCAGAAAACAGCAAGCAAACACTTCAATATCATCTTACATGAAGCAAGAAGGTAAAACAGCTTTATATAGACTTCAAAGTGAGACTTTTAGGGATACTTGTACCATCACTCTCTTCTTATGGAACTTTGAGGACTGATTACATACAGATCATTAGCATATGGAAATATAAAATACACTACTTTTTTTCCTTTTAGAGAAAAAAATATGACTAACTGGGATTTATCTTATCAAGAATGTTTTTATGACATAGAAAACAAAAAATATATTTCTCTTTTATAAGTTAAGCAGACTGATTTTCATGAATGAATTTTAAGGACTACCAAAATCATACTGGATGGTATAAACGTTCAAACACATCTTACCGTCACCATAAAGCATCTGAGTAAGTATGGCCACAACATTCAACATTTTACATTTATGCCGCACCCTGTCACTACAGACTCAAAACTACATTGTCTTCTTGCAATTATAATTCACTGTAATCTCAATGAATTTCTCAAGGCCATTCAACACATTTATACTACGAGTAATTACCATGCTACCCAGAAAACAAGTAAACAGTTTATTAAGAATTAAATGAGGGCATGGAATGTGATACAAGTAAGACACTCAGATGGGCAGAAGAGCACTACACACACACACACACACACAAATTAAATTTCACTTCAAAAAAAAAATCACAAGGCAAAAGAAAAAGCAATTCCATCATTATAAAGTAACATATTTCATGCAAAGCACTAAAACACACCCCCAAACACCCAGGTCCCAATAAACATTGCCATGCTAGCACATTAACCACAGTGGAAAACACAAGTAAGCAATGGGTTAGAGGAGGTAACACAGCTTATAAGTAGATCATGATTTTACATGAAAAACAATCCCAGATCATACGTAGACTAATATAGGCCAAACTTAGAGAAGTATGCAAATATAAACCCCATTAATTCATTTCATTCTCTCTTAACTATAAAACCAGAAGCTTACAGAACCTGAAAATTTTATATAAAATTTGGCATACCACGTTGATGTTCCAAGAGATAATTTTAGAATCATATCTGTAATTAACAGAAAGCTGTGTAAAAGCATTTCCAGGTCAGGACTTGACCTCTTAATTTCTCTTAACTCATAGGACAATAAACTTGACTTTCGAGCAACTATTTGTACAAGTTTCTATAAAGAACCAGGTAATTAAAGAGACCAATTAAAATGTAAAGCAAAGATAAGTTGGTAAAGAGAGTAAGAGGACATCCCATTTACAAAGACTTAGGTGGGTAAAACTCTCTCCTTGATTTCTGAGTATCCTGGCGCGCAGTCAGGCAGGCCTCTGTGCAAGATGCTGAGTGCAAGGCTCACGTTAGCGAACAGTCAGAAGTGGCCTTTCCTGAAAGTAGCTTCTTTCACAGCTGCCACACTGAGCATAAGCCTGTGACAGTGTATTCCCAACTGGGCAGAATGCCTTGACAGGAGAAGGAAGTACTGGGCTTGCCCATTCCAGAGGCTGCCTACAGATGGATACACTCATATTTATGGTTCTGGGTTGTGTCTACTAGTGATGAACAGATTGGCTATACATACAGTCATAAGATCAAGAAAAACTTAAAATAAAAAAGCTACCCACTTGCTGTTCCTCCATTTTAGATGGAAGGATTGCTTTTCCCATGTCTAAAGCTTAACTTCCACTCCACAACCCAAGCACTACGTGTTCAGGAGCTAGGGCTCAGCCTCTTGACAACCTGGAGGAAGCTCTGCTCGGATGTTCAGAACATCAGGGGCCTCTCTGAAGCAAGTCCCAGAGTTTAAGGCCACTGAAGAAACTTCTTTGGCCACCAGTCCCCATCATTTCACACCAGAGCTCTCTGGAACGTGTGCCTTGTAGATACAAAGACATCCCCAATTAAATTCCCAGAGTATATATATAATTCTTACATGAGAAAGATTTCTTTTGAGAGAGAAATGCTTCCATCAGCAAATTAAATTTGGTAAGTCAATGTCTCCCCACTAAGTCTCCATTAGCAGCTGAGTAGCTAGCCCCCCGGAATCAAATGCAGCGATCACTCAGGCAACGACAGATGAAACACAGATGAACAACACTAGGAAAATACTCTGTAAACCGCTGCAGCCCTAGGACACTTTATAGTACAAAGCAATGTAAATAAATATTGGGCTAGTACAAAAGCTCTTATTTACATTTTACAAATGAAACTGTATTCAGTGTAAATGCTGTGTTTTAAAGAACACAGTACTGATTAGTAAAATGAGTTCTCTCAAGGGCATTACCATTTTTGTTAGAATCAATACACAACGTATAAAAGATTCAAGTTAACTGTTTATAATTTAGTACAGACAAAACCCAGTTGAACCTGGAATGGCATCTGTTAAAGTGCTGAAAACAGAAAATACTTAGAAACACTGTACATCATTAAAGCTTTATCAAGTCAGAATGTTAAGCTTCTTTCACATTTTGTGTCGTTTTTGCCACAGGCCTGTAGTCAGGATGAATTTTTCCCAGCCAAGGAGTGAAACTGAGGAGGCCATCAGCTGCTTCAGAACGGTAGGTCTGGTGGAACTGGTTTCAGCCGTCAACCAGACCTTCAGGCCTTACAATCTGATAAGTAATTAAATATTCAGGATAAGCCTGGAAAAGAGAGATTAGTTCACACGTTGGTGAGTGTTTCGCTGCATGTTAAGACGTCCTTGTACAAGTGTTGCTAACCTGGAGGAGTCCTGCAGAGCGGAGCTCCCTGGGCTACGTCTCTAAACACTCCATCTTGACTCCAGTCTTTAGCTTCTCAACAGCAGGCAGGTCTCGGGGTCTGCTGTGAGTCACTGAGGACCCCTGCCGCCCTCCTTGACTTAGTACACTGCTCTACACTGGCTTCCATTACATCTTTGTCAGTGTCAGCAGGAAAGAGTCACACACCATTGGTATATTTTATAGAAAGGAAGGAAGGAGGGAAGGGAGGGAGAGAGGGGGAAAAGATCCAGTATCACTTGACAAACTTCGAATAGGTTAGATTTACCAATGACTCTTTTCTGATTTTGAAAATTTTATGATAAAGATTCTATTTGTAAATTTTTAAGCCTTCATGTTATCTCCCCTGTCCCCAACCAAATCCAGTTAAAGCAGCATGTCCCGTCCATGTAAGATCCATGCACTGTCGAAGATAAATACAACTGAATTACCTGTTCTCCTCTGTAAATAACATATTCGGCTAACGCTAGGCCATTTACACTGGGCCGGCCAGTGACTGAGTGATGGCCGGGAGGAGAATGTGCCATTTTCATTGCACTGAACTGTAGGAAAGACTTTCCTAAGGTCACTCGGCAAAAGAGCAGCTGCCTAAAACAGGAAAAGGAAAACATGGCCCTGAAAACAGAGTGGACACACAAACCCAGAACAGCAAAGTTTTATGTTAATAACATATTTCCAGACTAAGTATTGTATTCTAACAACAGCTTAGGGGACAAATGAGAACATTGCTTATTATAATAACCTCAACCAGAGACAAGTAAAATTTAAGTATTCAATTTACAGAATTAGAATGTATAGTATGAATTTGTGACCCAAAATGGGAATGGTGGTTAATTCATACCCAAAAGGGACTTCCAAATATAATAACAATAATAAGCCTAAAAACTTAGGGAGAAAAATATCGTATTTTTGAGACCATAAGATGCACTTTTCCCCAAAAAAGTGTGTGTGTATGAGTTAGGGTGCACCTTATGGTCAGATTGCTGTTTTTCTTGTTATACTGCTCTAAAAACTGGGTGCATCTTATAGTTTGAAAAATACAGTAATGGCAGTGAGAATAAAACAGGTTGGACACAGCGAATCCTAACACTCAGGAAGCTGAAGCAGGAGGATCACTTTGGGTTTGAGGCTAGCCTGTGCTATATGAGTTCCAGGCCAACCTGGGGTAGAGTGAGACTTGTCTTAACCCACCACTCCCCATACACACCTTCCACATTTGCACGCAAGAGAAAAGTGCTGGGATTAAAGTCATGTCTCACCATATCTGATTCTGATATTCTCATTCTCTTATTCTCTCTCTCTCTCTCTCTCTCTCTCTCTCTCTCTCTCTCTCTCTCTCAGATTTATTTATTTGTACCTGTGAGCCACCATGTGGTTGCTGGGCCTTCAATTCAGGACGTTTGGAAGAACAGACAGTGCTCTTAACCTCTGGGCCATCTCTCCAGCCCAAGACATGGTTTCTCTGTGTAGCCCAGGCTGTCCTGGAACTCAGAGATCTGCAAGCCTCTGCCTCCCTGAGTGCTGGGATTAAAGGCATGTGCCACCATGGTGGGCTCTCTTTGGCATTCTTTATGGAGTACCAAGTATTCAAATGAGAAATTGAATTAAGCAGGTTAACTGCTTAGAGTCATACTGGCCCATTCAGATGCTTTGGTAAACATTAGCTATTATCGCAACTTGTGAGGGGACAAAATTTAATCTAGATCCCTCAAGTTGTCAGGTGTGTCCTGTCTTCCTTATTTCTCAAATATGTAATTAGTTATGATCTAATTATTACAAAGCAAGTAATAAGAAACAATCTCTCACCTGTGGCAAATGTAACAAGATCTGTCTTTGTGAATTGGACATCCAGTGCCACCTCCAATTCCATACACATACTGATTGCTTTTGGAAGAGTTTTCAGCAAAATAAATTCCAGCTCCAAACATGCCACCTATGTATGCATGCCTTTCATCAAATCCCTTATGGATAATTGCATTCACAAAAGGAGAACCTAAAATATAAACAGATGGGCAACAATTTAAAACACAAAACTAAAGCTTCCGAGAAGTAACTTTTCTAAGGAACTAGGATTAAACCCCAGGGCTTTCAGCTACACACCCAGCCCTCATGTTGGAGACAGGGTATCTCTACATAGCCCTGACTGTACTGTAACTCACTATACAGTCCAGACAGGCCTCAAACTCACAAAGATTCACTCGACTCTGGCTCCGAGTACTGGGGTTAAAGGACTTGATTGCCACGTTTGGCCCCCTGGATGTTAAATACTTGAACATGAACCACTGCCAGCTGGCTTGCCTTTTTTTTTTTTTTTTTTTAAGTTTTCAAAGCAGGGTTTCTCTGTGTAGCGCTGGCTGTCCTGGAACTTGCTCTGCAGATGAGGCTGGCCTCAAACTCAGAGATCTGCCTGCCTTTGACTTCTGAGTGCTGGGATTACATGTGCTACCACCACCTGGCTTCCATTTCTTAGTTAAAAAACAAAAAACAAAACAATAAAACCCCAAACTCCTTTTTAATTATGTGTGTATCTATGTGGGTTTGTGCACACCAGTGCAGGTGTCTGCAGAGGGCAGAGGTACTATATTCTCTGAAGCTGGAATACATGTGGTTCAAGCCACTCAATGTGGGTGCTAGAAACCTAACCGCAAGTAACCTCTGCAACTGCAGTATGTGATCTCTTTTTACAGATTTTATTTTATTTATTATGTATACAGTGCTCTGTCTACATGTACACATGCATGTCAGAAGAGGGCATCAGATCACATTATAGATGGTTGTGCGCCACCATGTGGTTGCTGGGAATTGAACTCAGGACCTTTGGAAGAGCAGTCAGTGCTCTTAACCTCTGAGCCATCTCTCCAGCCCCGCAGTATGTTCTCTTTATTGCTAAGTCATGTCTGCAGACCCTGGCTTGCAATTTTTGGAGTTAAGAATTCCTACTATAGAAAATTCCACGGGCAAATACTGCTCCTTCCTCTCATCCTTGCTAAGAGAGGGTTAGCCAAAACTGTACTGAACATAAAAACCAGGGTTGGGAGTGTTGTATGGGTCTGCACAGTGTGCCGCCAGACACATTCCAGAACTTACTTTTCTCCTTCTCTCACAGATTTTGGGGACTGAACTCGGGCCATTAGACTTATGCAGCAAGGCTTTTACAAAACTACTAAGCCATCTTGTTGGCCCCTAATGGGGTAATCTTAATTTATAAAAATGTCTGCTATAAGGTATGTTAACAAAAACAACAGAAACCCCTGAAAATATGAATACAAATGCAGAAGTTATACAAACATTATCTTCACTAAGAAGACATGAGCTACAATCTTACAGAGAAGACAGGGTGAGAAACTTACCATGAAATAACATCCTTTCATTTGCATGGTTGTGGTTTTCTTCAGAAACTTCTTTTCTTCGGTGTGTGTATCTTTCCCACAATTTCTTGTTACAAACCTTCTGAATCTATAAAAACCAGAAAAATTAAATAATACCTTTTATCTTAACAAAAAATGTCACATGGCTGAAAAGAAAACCAATTCCCAGATGCTGTCCTCAGACCTGCACATGTATGTGGTTGTGCACAGTTTGTGTCTGTATGAGTTTACACACATGTAACAAATTCTTTTTTCAAAGGGGGAAAAAAAAAAGACTACACATGGCCAGGAAGGGGCAAAGAATACTGGAAAGTTGCATGAAATACTTTAACTTCAAAATTACTTTAGCTAGGAAGGATCAGTTACATGAAATCATCCCTGACACACCCTGCTCTCCTGACGTCATCCAACATGAATGAGATCTGAAACAGCGCCACCCCCCCCCCATCCCTCCTACTGTTCCTTTCCCTTCCAGTTCCTGCTTTTGTTTGGAGAAGGCTTAAGGATGAAAGCTGGTCTCATTTGGAGTATCTCTATGGTCAAAATGGGCATTCCCAGTACTAAGTACTACAGCCCTGGTGGTCCCTACGAGCATACCGGAGTCGCAGTTTTAGTACCGACTCACACAAAACAAAACAAAGTTAATTCAAAAGGTGGTAACAAGTAATCAAGGCCATAGCTAGCAAAAACCTACCTTTATTTATGTATAAAATAGAAAGAAAAAGCCAATTTAACACAAAAAATTAAATATTGTACTGAAATACCATAAGGAGGAGGAAATAGGATACTTGTAAAATCAGCCTCTCTGCTGGTTTCATGCTAAAGTAACCCCTCCTGCCTGAATGACCTGACTGTAGATGTAACAATAGCACACTACGTCATCTTCAGTGTTAGATATTGTACAATAAGTTGGGGTTTTTTTTTTTGGTTTTGTTTTGTTTTTTTAAAATTCTTTTTTTTTTTTTCAAGACCGAGTTTCTCTGTGTCTCTGGCTGTCCTGAAAACTTGCTCTACAGACCAGGCTGGCTGTAAACTCAGAGACCTGCCTGCCTCTGCCTTCTGAGTGTTGGGATTAAAAGCTGTGTGCTAACATATCTAACCTGAAAATAAATCAAACATAAAAACAGCTGGACATGGTGGCCCACACCTCTGGTCTCAGTGAGACCTTGTCCAAAAAGAAAAGAATGAACAGACCCTTTTTTTGGGAATTAAAGTTTTGGAGGACAGCCCTCCCCATCCAGTAAGAGTCCCTGAAGCCATGTCAGAGCTGGTCCTGTGGTGGACACATCACTAAGTTCTTATCACAGTTACTTAAGGCTTTGGGCCATGGAAAGTAAGTGTGTTGGGAAACTTTATCTTCATTCATTACCTTGAGAATATTGTATCTGTTGAAGATGCCACCTGCGTGACCTCCATCTCTGTGCTCTCGGACAGTACTCTGCATCTGATGGAAGATAGTTTAAAACATACACATTAGTTTTGTCTTTTCTAACTTGGGGACCATGGTTTTGATTCATTTAATTCCATTTTTGAGAATCAAGATAGGTTTTAATATTTTTCCTGAAAGGACATCAATTCTATAAACTCATGTGTACTTTTTTTTTCTTCTTTCAAAATAGGGTTTCTCTGTGTAGTCCTGGTTGTCCTAGAATTTATTCTACAGACCAAGCTGGCCTTGGACTCAGGAGATCTACCTGCCTACGCCTCTGGAGTGCTGGGATTAGCGTGAGTACTATCTAGAGGTGACTATTACGCGTCCTAAAAACATATTTATAGGTGAAAAGTTACATAATGTAAACTAAGGCAAAAGAGAATGCAAGATATGCTAAACATAAAAGCAAAGCATGATTTATTTGTGCTGATGTTAGCTTAATAAAGCACAACACGTATTCCCTTGGGAGCATGAGCTTAAGGACTAAATCTCACTCAATTTTCTATCTGTGCTTAATTCATACCAATGAGGCAGTGTACATCAGAGACTCTTCAGCGGGGTATAATGGCACATACCTTTAATCCCAGCACTGGGGAGTCAAAGGAAGGTAGATCTGAGTTCAAGGCCAGCCCAGAATACAGAGTAAGTTCCAGGACAGCCACAGCTACACAGTGAGACCTTGTTTCAATAAAGCCACAAAAGGGGGCGTGGTGGATAGAGTGGGAGCACTCTTCAAAGATTTTTCGGTGGACTGAAGAATTCTTTGTTTGTTTAATTTTTTGAGACAGGGTTTCTCTGTGTATCCCTGACTGTCCTAGACTCACTGCGTAACTCAGGCTGGCTTCAAACTCACTGAGATTGGCCTGCCTCTGCCTCCAAGTACTGGGATTAAAGGCGTGCACCACCATGCCCCACTGGACTGAAGAATTCTTTGGAAAGACAGCCAGAACAGAAAATTTCCATATATTCCATGTATACTCAATATACTATCTACATGTTTAGTCCTGTCTGAGGTTCCTCATTCATAGTTGCCCTCATAAGAGAGTGAACAGTAGCATTATTTTCAAATACCAGTGACCTTTTTCTCTGACAGAATTCTGGTTCAGCATTAACTGAAGTAGTAATCCAAGTACCTGAAACTAAGGTTAATTAAGAAATGCATTGTAGCTGGGCGTTGGTGGTGCACACCTTTAATCCCAGCATTCAGGAGGCAGAGGCAGGCGGATTGCTGTGAGTTCCAGGCCAGCCTGGTCTACAAAGATAGTCCAGGACAGCAAAGGCTACACAGAGAAACCCTGTCTCGAAAAACAAAACAAAACAAACAAAAGCAAACAAAGAAAGAAAAAGATAATAAGAAAAAAAAAAAGAAATGCATTGTAAATACTTTCAAATTTTCCAGGTAGTGAAAAGAGGGGCATTCTACAAAACAAAATGCACGTCCAAATAGATCTGGAAATTTCTAGGAAACAGCAAGAAATTCTGAGTCAACGTGAATAGTTAGATCCATCTTACCCATTTACTTAAGAGAGATGAACATACCTCCTCTTCCACGGACTGAAATTCTTTATCATCAGGAGACAGATCTATGAGAATTGTTCCACTACCAGAGTTGTTTAGAGTTAAATATGGATTAAGACCTATGAAATGAAAAGAAGAAGTAAAAAACTTGCCAGTAAGACAGCATCAACCCAAAACAATTACATGATTTATCTAATACTACCAATTCTATCAAATCTTAATTTCATAATAACTTAGATTTATAGGAATGCACAAGTGCAGGCACACAACTCACCCAACTTTCCCTAGAGTTATATAGTACTTTATGTAAATATACTACAATTGTCAGAACTTATTAACACAAGCGTCATTTGGACCGTACCTCCCCCCCTTTTTTTCCTACCAATGTTCTCTTTCAATGTACCAATGTTTCCCTTTCAGGATAAAAACCACGATGCATATCATATTCAGACTACCAGTGTCTGTGTCTGTATGACTGTACATGTGTGTGTGCACGTGCCTGTGCACACAGAGGCCAGAAGGCGGAGTCAGATCCCTTAGAGCTGAGGAAGAGCCAACTACCCAACTTATTGTTATGTTGGTTCTGAGATCTGAACTCCGGTTCTCTTAATTGGGCAACAAGTACTCTTAACCTCTGAGCCATTTCTATAGCTCTCTCTGCACATGTACCCCCCCCCACACATTTTTTTTGGTTTTTCAAGACAACACACCAATTTTAAAAATACTCATTTTATGTTTGTCTGCATGTGTGCATGTGCACCTTGTGAACGCCTTCAAAGACCATAGAGGATGTGCCCTAGAACTGGAATTACAGTGAGCTGTGCAGCTGTGTGGGACCCAAGCCCAGATCCTCTGCAAATACGGTGCTCATTTACCTGCTGAGCCATTTCCCCAGCCCCTTAAGCACTAATCTTTTCCCCCTTGGTTTTTCAAAACAGGGTTTGCTGACCTGGACTCACTTTGTAGACTAGGTGGGCCTCGAACTTAGAGGTCTGCTTGCCCCTGCTTCTCAGTGTGCTGGGATTACAGGTGTGCGCCACCACGCCTGGCTTTCAAGAACTAATTTTACTCTGACAGGTTATAGTGGTTTTAGGGACTATTACGAAAATCCTCTTCCTTTTCTTCTGTTGTTAAATGAGTTTATAAACATACTTTCTTCAAATTACCTTTACTAACTATTCAGACTTTTATTTTAATAATGTAACCCTTTCACTTTCTGTAACTATGAGGAACTATGGGGACTTGAAAAGCCTCAGACAATTAAAAACCATCTTAGAATAAGTCCATAAAGTTTGCTACCTGACTACTGATAAAAAGATTATTTCTGTAATTAATTTGTCATGCTTTCTTTTATTTAAAAGTTTTATGTGTACAAATGTTTTGCTTTCATGTATGTCTGTGAACCATCTCACATCTGGAGTTGCAGAGGAAGATGTTGGGTCTCTTGGAATTGGAGTTAGACAGTTGTAAGCCAGTATGCCCATGCTGGGAACTGAACACAGGTCCTCTGAATGGGCAGCCACTGTGTTTAACCAGATGCTGAGTCATAGCTCCAGATCCTCAGCCATGCTTTTTTAGCAGTCAAGAAACATGTTTTAATGTATTAATTATATAAAAAGTACTAATAGAGTTTCAAACAAAAATTTCTAATTTATTTGTCATATCTGCAATATTGTTGCCATCTCTCTGAGTTTTTCTCTGGTAGAAGTGAATCCATCACTGCTAGGGCTAGTGCATGGAGGAACTTCAGGAAATTAAGAAACTTGAGATATGGCCTGAAAAACAGGACCAACACAAAGGCAGACTGCAGAGACTTATTACTGTAGGAAGGCACAGTAGTCCCAGGACGCAGGGAAAGAGGATTATTTGAGTTTGGGGCCAGCCTAGTGAAACTGCCTCAGAAAACAAAATAACACACACAACCTGGCCCCCTCCTCCCCCCCCCCCCCCCAATTCCCATGAAAGCCAACCAATCAAGCCTTCTCAAAAAGACAGACAAACCCTTTATGTAGCAATCAGTGACCTGCAATGAAGGTCAAGGAATGCTGGTGGGCCAATGCAACTAACTGCCTGTCAGAGGACCTCACTAACTCACTTGCAAAATGACATGTAAACAGAGAATCTTGCCTTCAACTGATACCAAAGGATGGCAACTTTATGAAGAACAGAGTCTGATATCAGACCGGACTCAGCCAATGAGCCTAAAACCACATCTCTCCACCACACACAGGAGTGGGACAGGTCAGTGACTACAGGGTCAGGGCGGCATCGGGCCTTCTCTTCTGTTACCTGGACAGTAGATATTCTATCACTGATTCCAGGGCCTTTGAATGTAGAGTTAACAATTAGGATGCAGCTACCTGTACAGCTTTTTCCTGCAACTGTGTATCCTGTCATGACACTATCACACAGGAAAGATATGATTAGCAGTTGTGGTGGTAGGCCTTATTCACTCTTTTTTGTTTGAGACAGGTGTAGTCAGAGTTTTGGTTTCTTTAAAAACCCAGTTATGTTATGTTACATAAATGTGGTTTTGCTTTAATCCCAGGTGTGGGATATGGGGCTGCCTCACTGCTGGTGATTATGATTGTCTAGTGCACTAGCATGATCTTTGCCAGTTGCAGACAGGTTAATTCTGGGATTTAGGAGAGAGTGTAAATGCGAGAGCCTGGGGGAGGGGGGCTCCAAAGAGGCAGCTGCTGCTCCTGGTTGCTGTTGTTGCAGTTTGGTGAGAAGTTGGAAATATCCTGACAATGAAGACTGGACTAGCCCCAAGGAACCAATGTCCCTAAACAGCAGGAAGCAGCCGATAGAGGTCTATGCTCCCTTTCCTCTCTAACCTTCTCTCTTTCCTACCTAGTATTGGGGGGTTGGAAGGGATTAGGATGGAATAATGGTTGGAAGGGAGGTAGAGGTATAAGAATCCAATAAAATAGTTTTAAAAGGACACTAATACTAAGGGTCTCTCTATGTAGTCCTTGCAGTTCTGGAACTTGCCATGTGACCACGCCTCAAATGCATAGATCCTCCTGCCTCTGACTCCTCTAAGTGCTGGAACTAAAGGGATGAGCCATCATGCCCAGCCAATATAGCTATTAGAATACCTATACTATATTCTAATATTCCAGGGAGTTGTGGGTTGTTCTTACATTTTACATTTCAAAATTTTGTCACTATACTAGGCAAAGCCTAGAAGGACCTTATATTTTCAACACGAAGCCCTAGTTTCTACCAGTTTAAAGGATTTCTTAGCATCAATCAACTCAACCTTAAATGGTCTCTTCTTTTCTTCTTCTCACCTTCTCCTTCTTCAAGACGTGGATTCAGGTGCCAGAGAGATGGTTTGGTGGTTAGGACTTGCACCTGCCACTCTCCCAGGACTTGGTTCCCAGACCCACACGGCAATGGCTAACTGCATATACCTGTTGTTCCCGAGTATCTATCTGATACCCTCTTCTGGCTTCCTCAGGTACTGAATGCAGGTGGTGCTAAAGTGTACCCACAAAACAAAACCACCCGATCTCATCTTGACCGGTACACACTCTTCCCCATCCTGAAAAGTCTCATTTTTATAAGTAGAATTTTTTAAATCCCAGTTGCATACCTCCTATTTTAAGATGTTTAAAAAAGCTGGGCATGGTGGCGCACACCTTTACTCCCAGCACTCAGGAGGCAGAGGCAGGCCAATCTCTGTGCATTCAAGGCCAGCCTGGTCTACAAAGAGAGTGCAGGATAGCCAGGGCTACACAGAGAAGCCCTGTCTCAAAAAACCGAAGTTTAAAAAATTTATTCCTGTTTTGATGTCAAAACATGTGACAGGTTCCATCCCAGCCCTTCATGAACATGCATTACTGACTCTGTCTGTCCTCGCGTCCTTCGCCCTGCTCCTTCCTGCCCTTCCCCTCTCTTACTTATTGGTCTTTCTTGTTCCCAGTCTTCTTTTCTGTTTTGTTTTCCCATCCTTCTTTTCTTTTCTTTTTAGTCCCTTGTTTTTGGTTTTTAAAAAAGATTTATTTATTTATTATGTATACAATGTTCTGCCTGCATATGTGCTTGTACTCTAGAAGAGGACACCAGATCTCATTATAGATGGCTGAGAGCCACCGTGTGGTTGCTGGGAATTGAACTCAGGACCTCTGAAAGAGCAGTCAGTGCTCTTAACTTCTGAGCCATCTCTCCAGCCCCTTTTTTTTTTATTTTTTTAAAGACAGGGCTTCTCTCTAGTCCCGGCTGTCCTGGAACTCAGAGATGCGCCTCTCTCTGCTTCCCAAATGCTGCATTAAAGGTGTGTGCCACCACGCCCAGCTCCCTTTCTGTTTTGTACAGCACCTGTCCCACTATCCTCTCCTGCTCTTCCCTGTTCTCACCATCCCCTTTCTACTGCCATGCCCCACATGCACAAATTTAAACATTTAAAGTTCTTTCCACATGAAAGAAAACAAATGGTATTTATCCAAATCTGGCTTATTTTTACTTACCATAATGACCTTCAGTGCGAGCTAGATTTCTGCAGATGTATAATTTCACTGACCACAGCTGACTAGAATTCCACTGTGTATGTGTACATTTTCTTTATCCATTTCCCTGTTGATGGACATGTAAGCTGGCTCCGTTTCCTAGTTCTTGTGAACCATGTAACTATAGACATGGATATGCAACTACCTCTGTTGTATGTTGGTTTAGTTCCTTTAAATATATGCCCATGGGTGGTCATGCTGAATCATAATTTTATTTTGTTTTACTGATATCCATAGTGTTGCACTAGCTTACGTTCTTATTAGTGGTGTGTGAGCACCAGGGTAAACCACCATTCCATTTTTAATGGTAAAATTAAATTAAATGGTAAAACTTAAAGGTAAAATGTAGTTTTGACTCTTAAAATAATTCACAATTTTTACCTATCTCTGGTATACACAAGTGTTAACATCTGTTGAGTGAATGTAATTTGTATTTTCCTTCAGCTAAAACATAATGAAAAATTATTCTTTTCTAAGATTTTCACCCATGCTGTTATAAATTTACCTATGGAAACATTACAATACTATCTTATGGACTGTCTAATACCTAATTATTATCTAGCATGTTAATACAAGAGAACTGCTTCTGATCTTTAGAAACCACAATA
Organism: Acomys minous; assembly: GCF_964271855.1. Taxonomy (NCBI): domain Eukaryota; kingdom Metazoa; phylum Chordata; class Mammalia; order Rodentia; family Muridae; genus Acomys; species Acomys minous. Next base: position 23,625,199 of record NC_140484.1, read on the forward strand.
CTTTAGAGCTAGAGTAACCTCATTTAATTATACTTTCTCATTATCCAAGAGCTAAAATAATCCTTTGAGTATTAGCAGAGGCCTTTTTGGGTTCAAACCTCTATTAGTGCCCTTCCTATTAAAATAAAATAAAAAATAAAAAATAAAAAATAAAAAAACAGACTTCTAAAGTATCACACTGAGGGCTCCCTTCATCTAAGAGTTAAATTGTCAACCAGTTATTAAAGTACAATACCTTGTTGTCCAGAGATCAGTCTTTCAACCCCTTTAATTAGCTTGTGTCGATGTCCATAAGCATTGATTCCAATCTCTTTCAGTTCCTTGTGCCCCATCTCAACTAGCACATCCAAGGTGATCTTATAAAAGACAATTAAACTACTCAGAATGCTTGCTCATGTGATATTCATATAATATTTTCATAATATGTTTTATGTATATGAATGTTTTGTCTGTGCATGCATTGCCCTTGGCAACCACAAGAGGACATCACAACCATTTCCCCATCGCCCCCATGGAGTTATAGACAGTTGCTGGGAATCAAATCCTGGGCCACCTTGCCAGCTCCATTTAATATTATCTTTAATAGCCTTGATAGGAAACAAATCATTTATCAAATTCAAAAAGCTGGAGTCATAAACGTCCTTTCACATGTCATCTTCTCACTGTGCTTTCCCAACCACTCGACACCTGACCCTTGACACAGTGCTTCGCACGGCTCCTCCAGGATGGGGACTAAGTGTGCCTCTGCATCACTGTTCAAATTCTTTTCTGTTTTGCTTTGTTTTTTGAGATAGGGTTTCTCTGTGTAGCCTTGGCTGTCGTGGACTTACTTTGCAGACCAGGCTGGCCTTGAACTCAGACATCCATCTGCCTCTGCCTTCTGAGTGCTGGGATTACAGGTGTGCACCACTACACCTGGCTTCACTGTTCAAATTCTTATCTACATTATTTCAGCTTCATGAACTTGAAATCATTAATCCTGTTTCATTTATACAATTTCAATAAAGCCACCCCCAACAGTCCAGTTAATAGTAATCTTTTTCTTCTTTAAACTACTAAACCCTTTGACAGATGGTAACCTCCTATGCTTCTCCTCCACCTCCATAACTAGACTGCAGGTTACTGCAGGTTCAGTCTACCATATAAAGTCTATGAATAATCATGACAATAGTGGCAACAAAGTAAGTACATGGAGGGGCTAGAGAGACAGTTCACTGGTTACGAGAGAACTTGTTGCACTTTCAGAGTACTGGGTTCGGTTCCCAGTACCCACACACACGGTGGCTTCCAACCATCTATAACTCCAGTTCCAGGGCCAGGGCATCCCCTTCTGACCTCCATGGGCACCAGGCATGCAGGCAAAGCCTTCATACACATTAAGTAAATTTTAATAAGAATAAGTACATGTATTCTGATGGACCACTTTAAACCGGGGCTACCCAGAAAAGCTTTAATGTATGACTGGCACATTCACATTCGAGTCCATAGTATGTAGCAGAATGTCAGGCTTAGTGTGTGTCATGACTGAATAATACAACTGAAGAAACAGCTCAAAGGTAACTTAATTCAAGGTCTCAATCAGGTAACCATGTTATCAAGGAGGATGTTCTATTAGGACATATAGTCAATTTTTAGATATAATGAACTAAGTGAGACTCCAAAGACAAGCCAACTCAGGAAGTGACTGACTTCCAGTCTCTTAACACTCTCAGAGCTACAGTACACAGAACACAGTACAGCATGCAGGAGGCCCAGAGTTCAGTGCCCAGCACTAAAAACAACAGACACCCTACAAAACATTTCCCAGTACCTTACAATGTTTAAGTAATTTAGAAGCAGTTTCTGGGCTTTCTTGAATTTCTCTCATACACTAAACCAAACAGCAGAATTCATCTACTCACCTGTTCTCGCTCAAATATATCCATTAAGTGCTCAAGTCCAAGATTCCTTATGAACTGAGTTATACTGAAATCTACTCCTGAGTCTGGGAGAAGAAAGTGCAGAACAAAATCTCACATGAGAATAATGTACAGTACAACAACACTGTAAATATAAAAGCTCAATGATGGCACTATGCATGTAAAAGAAGTATTGATGAGGCAAAAACACTAAGAACCACTTATATAATACTAAAACCAACAAGTTGCTATACTTTTTCTTTCTGGAGGCAGGGTCTCACTGTGTAGTCCTGACTAGCCTAGAACTGGAAGCATAGACCAGGCTGACCTCAAACTCAGAGATCTACCTGTCTGGGTAGGTGCCATCATGCTCAGCATGACAGCTAACCAGTGGCCTTTCTTGAGTTTAAACATTTCTCATTGTGTTTTCATTTTAAATTTTACTTTCAGCCTCATCTTTAAAAATCAGAAAACCAAACAACCCCCGCCCAAAGCCTACTATATGAAGTTGTCCTCTGAGGCTGGGTGTGGTGGTGCACCCCTTTAATTCCAGCACAGGCAGAGGCAAGTGGATCTCTGTGAGTTAGAGGCCAGCCTGGTTTATAAAGAAGAGTTCCAGGACAGCCAGAATTATTACACAGAGAAACCCTGTCTCGACAAACCCCCACAAGAACCCCCAAAGTTGTGCACACACACACAATTGTAAATAATAAATAAATGTCCATAGCGATACTCATCAATTATTATTTTTAAAAAATTTATGTATATGAGTGCTCCATCTCCATGTACACCTGCATGCCAGAAGAGGACATCGGATCACATTAAAGATAGTTGTGAGCCACTATGTGGTTCCTGGGAACTGAACTCAGGACCTCTGGGAGAGAAGATAGTGTTCTTAACCACTGAGCCATCTCTCCAACCCCTACTCATCAATTTTTGACTTGAAAGGTGTTTCCATAGGAATCCTATTTACATTAATAATAGAAGAAAATAAAAGGTGAATACTCTTAGGTTATATTAATTTATTTCATATAAAGAGTTGTATATAAGATTTAAAGGGCCGGGCGTGGTGGTGCATGCCTTTAATTCCAGCACTTGAGAGGCAGAGGCAGGCGGATCGCTGTGAGTTCGAGGGCAGCCTGGTCTACCAAGCGAGTCCAGGACAGCCAAGGCTACACAGAGAAACCCTGTCTCGAAAAACAAAAAAACAAAAAAAAGAGAAAAAGAAAAAAGAAAAAAAAAAAAGATTTAAAGGACAATTTCCTATCAGTCTAAAAGACAAACATGGAGCTACAATATGAGTTATGGTTAGTTTTACAAAATTTCTCACCCTCTTTTCTTTCCAAACTGGCAGCACCTTCTGTTGTACTTGAACTAACTACTGAAGACAGTTCAGAAAAACTCCCAGACAAGTTGTCGAGACTGCTGGCTGCAGAAAGGCTTGACGGACTGGACGGCCCTGAAGCCAGAGCATCTGCAGCGGCTCCGGGGCTCCTCACACCGTTGAGCACTTGAGGTTTATAGCAAGAGGGTAGTGCAGAGGGGGGCATGGCTGCTGTCAAGAGAGCGCTGACATCATCTGCCTAGGATACATGTCAAGGAGATGGAATCTGTCATAAACAAGGCTTACAATTCTTCTATGACCAATAAGATGCAATAAAAATAGGACAAAACCTAGCAAATTCACACCACTTCTGTTACCATGACACTGAGAAATACTAGAAAAATTTAAGAGTGAAACAAACAGGCTGATACCCAGCTAGCTAAATCGTCACTAAATAGAAAATATAACTTAGAACACCCTTTCCAGATCACATGTAATTAAGCAAAAAACCCTGCTGAAGTATAATGAACCCTGCAAAGTATAAAAACCCTGCACAGTATAATGAACAAAATGCTAATTTTGAGACAACTAAAAGGCACTAAAATTACAGAACTACTAATTACAGAACTACTAATCTGAAAACGTAAGAGCTTCTAGCCTTACTATAATGAACTCTGACATTGGCAATTCAATCTATACAGACCTTTAGCAAACGGAACTATTTGCAGTTTTTAGAAAACAGTGATTTATTACTCAGAACTCAGAAAACCCTGTTTTTTTTGGTAAAAGATAATTTTAATCTAATTGCTATGAGAAAGTCTCTAAATTCAGTGTTATATCCACTTCAATCATTTACAATGCTCAAATAATAAACTAACTAATGGGCTGGAGAGATGGCTCAGTGGAAAGGTGGCTGCCACTAAGTCTGATGAAGTTTGATCCCACAGTTATCCCTTGACTTCTATTGGTATACTGAAGCACACTGCAGCCTTCTCTCCCCAATAAACAATTACAAAATAATATATAAACAAGCTAAGGAATCATCAACAGGGTTGCTTTCTGGCTTAGTCATTTATAGTGTCCATACCCTTACCTTTCTCTTCCTCCTCAACTTGTCCACTTTTTGACCCTTACAGTTTGTATCTAGTATTTGCTTATTTATAAAAGACCATTTACTGGGTTACATTTTGGTACCTAGCTACCTAAAGGCTTCAGATAGTATCACAGTGCTTACGTATTAGCCAGCTGTGCTTTATTCCTTACAGAAGACACATCTAGGCTTCACTAAGTGGTGGAGCTGAGCAGTAGTCAGGCCTGTCTCACTCTAAAGCTCATACAAGCTTTCACTCTCTCAAACCATCTTTAAAACCTTATTTTGTGAATGTGTGTTTAACTGCTATGATTGCATGAGTGTACAAATCAGTATGTGTGTAGGTTAGAGGAAGCTTTGGTGTGGGCCCTCGCTTTTGACCTTGTCTAAGATGGTCTGATCATCACTGTGATGCCAGGCTAGCTGGCCCCTGGCAGTCCAGGGGATTCCTATCTCTGCCTCCTTTCTCCCACATATGCTCATACCATGTGTTCAGAATGTATGTGGGTTCTCTGAATCCAAACTCAGGCTCTCGCACTTGAACAATGAATGCTTTATTCAGTGGTCCACCTCCTCAGGGTCTGTGCATGTCATCTAGAGCTTTCTATTTTCCTTGCCACTAATTCACTGATCTGGTGAATCAATGCATGGGAGGAATGAACTCTAAATGCTTACTTCTAAATTAGCTTGGAACCAAAGAGACATTTCCAAGAAATCCTCATGCAACTATGGTTTGGTAGTCAGCTTGCTAGAGAACATCTCTTTAAATCTGAATGCAGCTAAACTTTTCAGAGTTTCTTGGTCAATCAGTTGGGATAGAAACCATCTTTCCCATCTCTGAGATGTTTCTTGCAGGGTGTGGTGGCCCATGCCTATAATCCCAGCACACTCAGGAGACAGGCAAGAGATGGACGCAAAGGGCTGGAGATGGCTCAGGAGTTAAAGATACTTGCTTTTCTTACAAAGAACTCAGATTTGGTTTCCAGGAACCACATGAAGTGGTTACAACCTCTTGTATTTCCAGTTCCAGAGGCACTGATACTCTCTGGTCTCTGCTGGCATGCAAGTGGCGTACATGAATGCACACAGACACATACATACATGCATAAAAATAAATAAATCTTAGGGGAAAAAAAAGATGGGTGTGAAACTCCAGGCCAGCCCGATAAACAGCAAGTTCCAGGCCAGCCAGAACTACTGCATAATAAGATCACGTCCCACAGATCCAGGGAGGATTAAATTTTCCTTCCTTCCACTTAACTGTTCTGGCCAATGATCTCAGTGATAGAGGCAAGGAAAAGGAAGTACTCCTGTTCCAGTGACTGACCCAGATTTGGGAGCTACAAAGGCGGCTCCTACATGAGCAGTCATGGAAAAATAAAATTTTATTTTGTGTGCATGTGTATGTGCCAAGATGCACATGTGGAGGTCAGAAGACAACCTGTGGGAGTCAGGTCTCTCTTCCACCAGGTGGTCCTGGGATTACACTGTGGCTCCTGGGCTTGGCAGCGAGTGTTTTTACTGGCTGAGCCAGGTGGCAGGCACTCACAGACAGTTCTTGTAAGATAAGAACAACAGTGGGGAGAAACAGTGAGGAAAGACAGTCTCTGCTAATAGCAGGCTTTGTGACTACACCTTGACGGCAATACACTTAACTGGGGAACTTGGCAGACCCTTTAGTCTAGTATGTATTGTAACAGCATTTACAGAGGGCCTGGGCCTGTCTTGTTTCCCAACTACTGTTCTTTGCCCCATATCCAAAGTACTTAGTATACAATAACTGATCAAAAGCCCTATTATCTACTTATCAAAACACCAAAGGATTTTTAAATTTAAATTTGGGCTAAAACCACATTCACTAGGCAGACATTTTATACATGTCATGTGAAGTTTCTGATTTTTCGAAGAGCCCATCACTTACTGAAACTAAATCTAAAGGTGTTTGTCCTTCTTGATTTTTAAGAGTAGGATCAGCTCCATGGGCCAACAATAAAGCACAAAGCTGTGTCCGTCCCTTTTGGGCTGCTTCATGTAACGGTGTGAAAGCCCATTTGTCCGTGGCATTGACACACGCATTGTACTTTATCAGTAAAGCTGCTACGTCTACATGCTGTAAAAGAAAATATTCCTGTTACAATTGGAAATATTTTATGGAACTTTACTTCTTAAGAAACTGGTTCTGAGCTGGGAGTACACTCAGGAGGCAGAGATAGGCAGATATCTCTGGGTTCAAAGCCAGCCTGGTCTACACAGTGGATTCCAGGACAGCCAGGGCTATGTAGATAGGCCCTGCCTTAAACAAAACAAAGCCTGGCTCTATATCTACTCTCTTGCTTGCAAACTTATTCTGGAAATGAAAAGGAAAGCTATTCCTTCTCAGCATTGTAATTTATGTATAGTTGCTTAAAAACTACAATTCAGAATCCATACACTAAACTAATGTAACGCAATGATTTCTAACTAATTCTTGTATTATAACTGGTAATTATAAATTTACAAATCAGTAGCCTTCCTCAGTTATTCAAACTATACCACTGACAATGGCCAATGCTGACTAGAATCTTCAGGGTTGTTAGAAATTAGTAACAATATATTTGAATCTATATAAAGATTCCTATGAAGCCTATGAATTTTCTGGACACACAGATACACACATCAGTATTTCATCAAAATGAGGGACAGGTGCCGAGGATACTATAACAAATGACAGAAATATAATGCCATATCATACAGCATGCTTGTAACAGATTAAAAAACTAAAACTCCTGTTACTTAATGTCTTATTTAATTCTTTGTGAAACAAGGAAACATTTCAAACTCCATGTGACCTGTGATCCTGACACCTTGAAAGGCATAGAGGGCCATCAGGACAGCACAGCACTTACCCCGTACGATGCTGCATTGTGCAACGGGATGAGTCCTCCTTTGTCCTGGGCATTGACATCGGCTCCATTTTGCAACAAATACTCTGCAACTTCCAAATTATTGTAACCAGCTAATTCAGGAAAGAAGCAACATTAATTTCACTTATAAATGTAGAAAAATCACATATTGCTCATATAGTTCTATATTTATAAATGAATTTTAGTAAATTTTATATAAATCTGAAATTACTGGTATTTTACCTTCTAGGAAAAAGGTCTTCCCCCAGCCTAAAATGTTAGAAGCTTCTGTTGTTGTTAGCCATTGGTTTTGGAAACCCACCAAAGATTTTTTTGTCTATCTTTCCATTTAAAATTTCTCTACCAAAGGCCTTGTCTTCATGGTTGTTACATAAAACATCCTAAAAACTCAGATGTATGACCCCAAAGAACAAAAAAAACAAAACAAAAAAAAACAAAAACAAAAACCTCCAAAAAAACCAAAACCAAAACAAAACCAAAAAACCACAGGCACCCAATCATCCGGCTGTAAAGTAGCTGGATGTACTCTTTCTCAGGACGTTGTAGAGGCATGCTTCAGTCTGGACACAGAGCTTAGACGCTATCTCTGCAGGTCAGTAGAGTAAGCGTAGCGTGGGCTAAAACCAAAGACTGAGCTACTGTTTGGAAGCATGGCACAATCTATTACCTTGCCAGCCAGCTCAGCAAGCTCTCTTATGGCAAAATATCTCTAGACACCTAAATTACAGATAGAAAGTAAGTTTGTAATTTTAAAAATGTTAATCTTAGTGCACATGTCATCCCATGGAAGGATTTAAAGCATCGAAATTGTTTACAAAATGCAGTGTTTGTGTGTATATGTGGTTGACTGTGGAAAGGATTTTAGGTAAATATAGTGTTTTCCCCAGTTGCTCTCTACTTGTTTTACTTTGTTTTGTTTTGAGATAGGGCTTTTCTGTGTAGCTGTACCTGCCTTGGAATTCTGTCTGCAACTCAGAGATCCACCTGCCTCTGCCTCCTAAATGCTGGGATTAAAAGCGTGCGCCACAAGGCCCAGGTACTTTCCATTTTTAAAATTTTGTATCGTTACTGATTTAGTGTCTGTGCATGCTTATGGTGTGCACCAAAGGTCAGAAAACAGCTTGTGGGATTGGCTTTCCTCTCATATGTGGGTCCTGAATGCTGAATTCAGTTGTTAGGCTTCTATGTTAAGTGTCCTTTACCCCAAGGCATCTCAAAGACTGTCCCACCTCATCATTTGAGATCATTGAGCTCGGAGCCCACTCATCCAACTCGTCAAGTCACCAGGAAGCTCCAGAGATGCAGTATCTTGCCCTCCCCTCCCCCACAGGGCTAGGAATGGGAGCTCAAGTTCTCGTGCCTGCATAGCAAATCCTTTATAAATGAGTTCTTCACAGACGTGAACAGACACATACAAAGACAAAGTGGACTGAAAATAGTACTGTCAAATGTTCTAGATTAGGAGCTGCGGGGATATTCCAGCACTTAAGAGCAGTTGTTCTAGCAGAGAATCTGGGTTTGGTTCCCAGCACCCACAGGGCAGTTCATAACCATTTGTAACTCCAATTCTAGGGGATCCAATGCCCTATTCTGACCTATTATCTGGCACACCTGAGGTACACAGACATGCATGAAGGCAAGCCCCCCATCTGTATATATCACAAAAACACTTAAAAGTTGGGGCTGCTGAGATGGCTTGTGCAAGGGCACTCGCCACCAAGCCTGATGATCTAAGTTTGATGCACAGAACACACAAGGTGGACTCTGGCAAGCACACAAATATGTACATGAATACACACTATATAAATACAGTTAGGAAGACACCACTGGCAAGAAGTCTATGAAACTCTACAAGCCTTTTGTTGTTTGTTTTTCAAGACAGGGTTTCTCTGTGTAGCCCTGGCTGTCCCATACTTGCTTTGCAGACCAGGCTGGCCTTGAACACAGAGATCTGCCTGTCTCTGCCTCCCAGAGTGCTGGGATTACAGGTGTGCCACCATGCCCGGCCTAGGCTACAAGTCTTTTTTTTTTTTTTTAATTTATTCAGATTACAACTAAATTGTTATCCCATCACTTGTATCCTCCCGTTATAAGTCTTTTAAGACATTAATTTTTGCTGCTTACACTTAGCTATCACTAGAAAATTGAAAACTTTTGTTTTCTATGAAAAAGGCTGGCTTATGCAGGCAAGTTTTTCAAAACTCTCTTCAAATATGAATCAATGTAGTGATCTCAAAGAAAGGACTCCAAAGCTCAGAGCACTGGCAGAGCCAATCAATTTCAACTGTTCTTACTTAAAAAAAAAAAAAATTTTTTTTTTTTTGAGATAGTGTGTCTCACTATGTATCTTTGGTTGTCTAGAACTCACTATGTAGATCAGGCAGGCTCTAAACTGAGAAATCTGCCTACCTCAGCTTCCCAAGGGATTAAAGGTGGGTGCCACCATGCCCTACAATTGTTCTTTTTATTTATTTATTTTTGTTTTTCTTTGTTTTTTGAGATAGGGTTTCTCTGTGTAGACTTGACTGTATTGGACTTGCTTTGTAGACCATGCTGGCCTTGAACTCACAAAGATTTGACTGCCTCTGCCTCCCAAGTTCTGGGATTAAAGGCATGCACTACCATGCTTGGCTTTTTGTTTTTTATTTTTAAAGATTTATTTATTATGTATACAATGCTCTTTCTGTACACCAGAACTCATTACATATGGTTGTGAGCCACCATGTGGTTTTTGGGAATTGAACTCAGGACCTCTGGAAGAGCTCTGAGCCATCTCTCCAGCTTCCTCCGCCCCGCCGCCCCCAACGCTCTTAATGAATCTAATCAGCACTAAAGGAAGTGAAATTCAGCTAATGGCTTAATATATAAACACAGAGTTTATGCTTTGACAGCTAATTTGAGTTGCATTTTTCAAGTTTACTTAGAGTAAAGATGACTCTTAGCCCTGGGTCCGTGCACCTGCTGCCAAGAGTGACAACCTGGGTTTGAGTGCTGAAACCCACAGGATGGAAAGAATAGACTCTAGCAAGCTGCTCTCTGACCTCAGGCGCCAGACCAGGCCCCTATCAAAGGAATCATAAAAACAAAAATAACCTTAGATGTCACCAGCCTAAATCTAGTTTCACTCATTTACCTGCTAAGTGCAAAGGTGTAGAATGCCGACCTTGGGTGTCACGGCAGTTTACATTATCAGGTGAGGACAGTTTCTTCACTCTGGCTAAACAACCCTTCTTGGCAGCATCCAGCAAAGCAGCATCACCTCTAAGCAGATCTTGGATATCTGTGTCTCCATCTTTGACAAGATCCAGAGGAGTATTCCCATCTCTGTTTTTCTTTGTAGGATCTGCACCATGCTAGGCATGAGAAAAAAAGGGGGAGGTGGTGGTAGGAGTGGGTTAGTATGTGCTTTGCCATGACAGGGTGGGGTGGGTGGGTGGGTACTTAATACTAAATCTAACCAGATTGTTATTGTTATTAATGCTTAAGTATGTATTTAAGAACAAAAAACTAAGTAAGTTTTCAGCTATATAATTTCAAATTTAATTATTATTATTTTAGGCAGTCTCATGCAGCCCCGTTTGGTCTGAAATGTGCTCTATAGTTCGTAGAAGAGGACCTTGACCCATTGATCTTCCCATTCTACCTCCTACACAATGCAAATACAGGTATGTCCCGCCATGCCTGGTTTATGTGGTGCTGGCAATAAACCCAAGGGCCTTGTGCATGCCAGACAGGCACTCTACTACCTCACCTGCATCCGCACTCCCTTACAATTTTATGACATCACTGCCAAATATGGAGCCTATTGTTGATTGAATTACCATACAGTGTATGATTACATTGTTTTCCTTTTTTAAGAAAACAGAATGTCAACTGTGCAGCTTTGGTTAGCCTCCTGGAAACTCACTGTCGACCAGGCTGAACTTGAACTTACAGAGACCCGCCTGCCTCTGCCTCCCAGGTGCTGGGTTTTAAGCATGCACCACCACACCTAGCTGCAGTTTTCCTTTTTTATAAACACTGTATGTATGAATCTAGGATGTAATATTTTACAGCAGAGTATCTGTATTTGTATTAGACCAGCATCATCAATTTTACAAAATGTTAAACAAATTGGGTTTATAAACCACATGAGTCAAGTAACTTGAGGTTAGATAACCAAACAGGCAAGAGGGATGGCAACCAGAACGATCCCATGATAGGCAGCTATACAAACAAATCTCCTATGCTGGTGAATATACACGCAGACCAAAATACAAAAATATTCATAACTCTTCTGAAATCTAGTTTTAGTATTATATTACTTTTTTTCTACTTTCATTGGTTTAAACGTTATATTAGCATTATGTGAAAGACAATCTGAGCGCTTTAAGGCCAAGTACTTAAGCACACCTGCAGCAGAAGTTTGCATATTTCATATTTTCCTTTTGCTGCAGCTTCATGTAAAGGTGTGAACTTCCACAAGTCGGCTACATTAACTACTGCTCCATGCTTGACAAGAAGCTCTGCAACTTCATAGTGCCCATAAGAACATGCATTGTGCAAAGGAACAAGGCCTCTGAAAAGGTAAACAAATGGTTTAATCTCAGCAATTATATATAACCAATCAAAAACATTTCTTGCACTGCCTAAGGGAGTATACTGGTCATACCCTGTAGCACTCAAACCCATGGGAAGCAGGAAAAGACTTTTGGGGGAAGAATTTTAAACATCTTTTTTTTGTTTTGTTTTGTTTTTTGAGTCAGAGTTTCTCTGTGTAGCCTTGGCTGTCCTGGACTCACTTTGTAGACCAGGCTGGCCTCAAACTCACAGAGATCCGCCTGCCTCTGCCTCCCGAGTACTGGGATTAAAAGCATGCACCACCATGCCTGGCTGAATTTTAAACATCTTAAATATAGAGATTATGATAACATTCACACACAGTTAACATCAAGCATTGTGTATTTTTAACCACAGTAATTTCAAGATAAAAAAATTTAGAATTACCTCAACGAACACTGAAAACTATTAATCAGAATCAAAATCACATAAATAAAATTTCCTTTGCAATTATAACATGACAAAGCATTATATAAGTCAATCTTATATAAATTGGAGCCATTTATAGTTTTTTGTTTGTTTGTTTTAAGAAAAGGTCTCATACTATAGCTCATATTAGTCTGAAATCTCCCGAGTGCTTGGAGTCTAGGTGTAGACCACCATACTCAGCATACACTATTAACTGAAGTTAATAAGCTTTCATTGAACCAGTGTTATGAAACAAATATGTTTAAAAAAAACATTTTTACAATTTATCATAAAGTCCTCTTGTATCTTCACCAAAAGGTCATACAAAGGCATGGTAGAGAGCCAGCAGTTACTTCTTACCCTTTGTCTTTAGCATGCACATCAGCTCCATGCTGCAGCAGATATTCCACCACAGAGACCCTGTTGTACCCAGCTGCAAAATGGAGAGGTGTCGACTGGCGTCCCTCAATGTCTCTACAGTTGACACTCTGAACAGTACAGAGTTTCTGCAGGTTGAACACAGCACACACATATTGTTGCAGGCACTTGATCCCATTGTGAACCCTGAGATTATGCGAACTGTAAAAATCTGTTTCTTGTTTGGTGTGGCTCAGCCCTAGCACACACCTTTAAATTCAAGAGCTTCCTGTACACAGGATTTAATAAAGTTAACCCTAGGGCAAGAGGCGGAGCAAGAAACTACCCAACAGGGATTAAGTAGAGAGACTTTGAGTTCAAGGGTATTTAAAACAGTTTGGAGAAAAAAAAGGAGCTCTTGGGCTTTTAGCTCTGGGGCTTTTCGCTTTCTGCTCCAGGGCTGTTGGCCGAGCTAGCAAGTTTTTGGCCTTGGGCTGCTGGCCTTTTGACTTTTTGGGCTTTTAGTTTCTGTTTCCTTCAAGTACGAAGGTCAGCTAGGTGCTTTCTCTGCTCTCTGAGCTGGCAGGGTTTCACCCCAGCATCTGGCTCTGGAGTCTTGATCAAATTGAATGATTTGGGATTTTTTTTATATATAACAATAACATTATTTTCATGCCTGTTTTAATACAACAGAAATTTCAAACATCTGCTTTGTTTTATTTCATTTACACACATTGATGACCTAACTTCTCAGACTAATTATAATGTCCACTTGGTGGTAAGCACATGTGGTGCCACTAGGTCATAGCAGCACTGAAAGGAGAAATTCAGAGTCCTAAATCCATTTGCTTTGTTTTTCGAGACAGGGTTTCTCTGTATATCCTTGGCTGTCCTAGACTCACTTTGTAGACCAGGCTGGTCCTGAACTCACATACATCCACCTGTCTGCCTTGCTGAGTGCTGGAATTACAGGCATATGCTACCACTCTCAGCCCCCAGGCTCTGCATTATAAGCCAGGCATGATAGTATATGCCTGTTACGCCACCATTGAAGTAGGAGGCAGGAGGATTATGAGTTCAAAGCCAGCCTGGACTCCATGGTAAGACTTTCTAACAAACAATAAACAAAACCATACAGTAAGTCTATATTTTAATCTACAAGCACAGTAAAAATTTGAGAAGTAATGCTGCAGACTAGTGGTTCTCAATTTCAATGTACATTGGTCTTATCTCCAAATTCTGTAAGTCAGTATCTGGGGTTGTAATTTGCATTCCTACCAAGTTTCTAGGCTATCTAGTGGCCAAGGAACCACATTTAAGGCAATGAATCATGCCAGGTGCAGTGGCAGGCAGATCTCTGTGAGTTCGAGGCCAGCCTGATCTTCAAAGTGAGGCAAGATAGCAGGACAGCTAAGGCTAAGGCTACACAGAGAAACTCTGTCTTTAAAAAAAAAAAAAAAGAAAAGAAAAGAAAAAAAGGACAAGGACTGACTCATACTGTACTGTATATAATGGACTAAGAAAATGTTGCTGGTTATATATGATCCTTGAAGAACTAAGAAAATGATCACCAAAATTATTTTCCTGTGCTCTTTGGTTCTGATGAGTAAGTCTAGCTCAATCAAAAGCAACATCCTAAATATTCTTGAGTATTATGCAGAGAATTTGGGGAAATAAAACATATAACAGATCACAATGTTTATAGAGTCAGAGGTTAAGAGCACTGACTGCTCTTCCAGAGGTCCTGAGTTCAATTCCCAGAAACCACATGGTGGCTCACGACCATCTATAATGAGATCTGATGCCCTCTTCTGGCCTGCAGGTGTACACGCAGGCAGAGCACTGTATACATATCAGCCTCCTCCTCCTGCATCTTCCTCCTTCTCTCCCTAATCAGAGAGAACAAGTTCAGTAAGCCCCATCAGTGGGCTTATCCTAAAGGGAGCCACTGAAGTGGTAAAGTTCTTCTGAGCTCATGAAACACTTGCCAGATTTGATGAATGAGGTTCTAGTCTTTTTTTTTTTTTTTTAAGATTTGTTCATTTATTATTTATACAGTATTCTCTGTGTGTGTGTTCCTACATGCCAGAAGAGGGCACCAGGTCTCATTATAGATGGTTGTGAGCCACTATGTGGTTTCTGGGAACTGGTACTCAGGACCTCTGGAAGAACAGTCAGTATTTTAACCTCTGAGCCATCTCTCCAGCCCTGAGGTTCTAGTCTTAAAGCAATGTTTCAGAGGGTCTGAAACATGATCTAGGAATGAGTGTGTCCACTGCAAACCAGCTGTTGGCACATGTGGCAGGTACCAAACATCAGTTTAACATCTTTTCACTTTAGTTTTGTTCATTCTGATATTATGTACTGTGACAGTTAATACAGTCAGATTGCATGGCTTAGGTCACCTAGGAGACAAGCCTCTAGCATGCCTCCAAGGGATTATTTGAATTAGGTTAGCTTCTGAGCTTGCCGGCCAGGGACCATTTAGATTATGTTAATCAGGGTAAGAAGATCCACATTAATTGTGGCTGACACCATTCCCTGGGCCGGTGTCCTGGACTGAGTAAGAAAAGAGAAATGAGCTAAAAATTCACATTCATTGATCTCTTCTTCCTGATTGCAGATGCAATGTGAGAAGCTATTTCATGCACCTGCTATCATACTGGACTGTACCCTGTACTGTAAGCCCAAACAAACCCTTCCTTTCACACATTGTTTTTCTGGAGTGTTCCTGTTATCTAGAAAATGATGGAACCTCATGGAGCAATAGTAAACAAATACAGACAATGTTTCTGTCCTGGGAATCCGCACAGTCACATGGCAAAGATAGAAGGCCAATGGAGATAAGCTTCCCAGTGATTTGAGAGTCCGAGGGCAAAGAAGCTAGCACAGTGCTTGTCATGGAAATGGTGGCTTCTTTAATCCAAGAGTTTTGTTTTCTAAATTTTGTTTTGAAAACTGAAACAACATTATTACAACATTAAAGAATTATTTACTTCATGAAACAGATGAGTCAAATTCTGGTTTATATTATTTGGATTTTAAATCCTGCTTTTCCAAATAGACATTTTCGTATATAACAGGAATACCCAGTACAGACAGTTAGACATCAATGTGTGCACAGCACTAGTCAAAACAGAACTGGAGGGAAGGTGACTGGGAAGACTGCTGTTGGGATGGAAGTGACAAGAAATCGGGTGCTCTGTGGGAGAAAGACATTTTCAGCTCAGCTGAGTACAACTGAATGGTTCTGAGCTGTGCCAACACTGTGCTCACACAGTATAAACAATGGCTCCAGAGATAGTAGGTGGTAAAAGAAAGAACCAGAAGGAACCTGTACAGAGGGGCACTTGGTTCCTTTTGTTTTGTGTTTCATATATAAACAGTAATGGACAGCAACACAACACACTTTCTTCTTTTTCCTGCTATTGCTTTTAGACAGTGTCTTCCTAAGTAGCTGTCTTTTAACCCATAAACTTCCTGTCTCAGCCTCCCTAGTGTTTGGAGGATAATAGGTGTGCCTACTAGGTATGCCTGGTACATATTGTTCCTTAAAATATATTTAAAACCTTATTTTATGTGCACGAATGTTTTGCCTGCATGCATGTCTGTGTTCCACATGCGTGCCAGGTGCCCATGGAGGTCAGAAGAGGGTGTTGCATCCCTGGAACTAGAGTCATGCATGGCTGTAAGCTACCATGTGTGTCTGGGAACTGAACGTAGGGCCTCTGCAAGAGCTGCGAGTGCTTCTAACGTCTCAACTGTTTCTTCAGCCCCCAGTCTTCTCTTACAGGGACAAGTAAGTTCTTTAAGACAATTGCATTTGATACTATGTGAAAAGTACTAACATTTGTGAATGTGGTAATGTCTAAAATATATTGTGAAACTAGTCCCTATCCCCAATTTCTCAGTGTTTCTTACTGCAGAGGAATTGGTATTTTTACCCTCTTAATAAGACTCTTTGCTACAGACTTATTAAACAATGCCAAAATAGAAACCAAAGATTAAGAAAAATCTGATTTTATCTTACCTTTACAGTTTCTACGTCACCAGCTTTTGCAGCCTCCAGCAGCTGTCTGTCGGCCTCTGAGTGACCTACTGAGATGCCCTCTGAAAGGGGAGAAAAGTGCTTAACGCCCACGTAGAAAATGAGGCCAAGCTTCAACGGTTATCTTTTTACAAAAGCAGTTTTCAAGTTTGCTAGCTTATCAACATGGGGGAAAACAGTAAGGCTACTAAACGTTTTGTTTTGTTTTGAAGACAGGGTTTCTCTGTGTAGCCTTGACTATCCTGGACTTGCTTTGTAGACCAGGTTGGCCTCGAACTCACAGCGATCCGCCTGCCTCTGCCTCCCAAGTGCTGGGATTAAAGGTATATGCCACCACCACCTAGCAAGGCTATTAAATTTTTGAGAATATCACTGAGCAAAATATATATGTGTTCAGTATAAAATGCCATTTAAGCAGTGTAAAGAAACTTAACTAAGACAGGCAGTGGTGGTACATGCCTTTAAATCCCAGCACTTGGGAAGGAAAGGCAGTTGGATCTTTTAAGTTCCAGGACAGAGTTGTTACACAAAGAACCCACACCACCACCAAAAACAAAACAAAACAAAAAACCCCACCCGCCCCCTTAAAAAGAAAAAAGAAAGAAAGAAAGAAAGAAAGAGAGAGAGAAAGAAGCATAACCAAAGTGAAAGCTTACCTACTTGATAAACAAGCTATGTACAAGCCCGGAAAGAAATCTAAATCTAAACATGGTTCTGCCAATAACTTGTTATATGAACTGGCACAAATCACTTTTATTTCCTGAGCCTTCAGGGGTTTTGTTTTGTTTCAATTTTAAAGAGTGAAGTTAGATTAGAAAGTAGCTAGTCATTTTTAGTTTAAAATTGTGTCTCACAACTCAATTAAAATTTCTGAAAAGAGTGCATACAAAGAAAGTTCCAAGTAAAGATTTAATTATAAAAATTAAACCTTGAAAGAACTAAAGAAAACAGACATATATCAAAGGAAGAACCAAACAAAAACTAATGTGGGAAAGTAGCAGAGGAAAAAAACAATAAAGCCAGGGACAGATGGAAAGGCTCCTATTGTAACATGGTATCAGAGGAAGCATTTATACCCAAGATCTAGAAGAACAAACGAAGCAGGCCCAGTGCTTAGGGAAGCGTCACCAGCAGGACTGCTGTGGTTAAAAAGACCCTATCTTTTAATGTTTTTCTTGCTCTAAGAAACAGTACTTACCACATCCTACTTGATTAACCAGAGTGTTTTAAGGGCCCCCTTTTGGGGGGTTACATCATTATATACCCAAGGGAGCAATTAACTTACGACCCTTCTGCCTCAGCTTCTCCAATGCTGGTATTAACAGTGTCTTAATGCTTAGCTTCTTAAAATAAAAATAAACATAAAAAAATAAAAAAAATTGATGAAAAGAAAAAAGATGACAGGGTCTATGTCACTGTCTGTTCTGAAACTCAGAGAGATGTCCCTGCCTCTGTGACCCAAGTAATGAATTGAAGATGTGACCACCATGCCTGGCAAATCAGCTTTATTAACTTTAAAACTTGAGTGCCCCATATTTACTCAGAGAAACTTGGCAGAATATGCTACTGAACAAAAGTCATAATTATAATTTAATGACATTTAAAGTATCAAATATAATGAGCTAAGAATAAGTTAAGGCCAACATTTCTCAAAAATTTTGTTTATCACCAATTCCTATGCAGCACACCTGATATGTGAAAAATCTTAAAGGTTAACCTCTAAAAGAGAATGTCTCGGCAGCACTTAATACCTTGAAGCAGCTGCTGCACATTTTCATTTCCCATCTGCAAGGCGGTGAATCCCTGGAGGGATATAATGTTCGGGTCACACCCATAGCTCAGGAGCAGGCGGCAGGTCTGCAGATGACCACAGTGTGCAGCTCTGTGTAATGACGTCTGCCCAAGACTGTCCAAAGCATTAACCTTAACAACACAGGAAACACTGAAATTAGCATTGTGGTGAACCACCTATAATCATTCAGTTGTATACTTAATGCTTACTAGTGAAAGTCTCTATTATGATTATGATTATTTTTTTAAGAAATCAACTGTCCAGTGCCAAAGTAGGCATTTTTTTTCCCCTCAAAAAATTCACCAATCCACGAAGACTGATATCAGATTGAATTCCAACTCTGGATGTGGGTTGCCAAGCATAAGTTAAACATTGAAGTCATGTTTAGCATTAAAGCATGTATAAGTCACCCTGTTTAGAGTTAGACATTGACTAAAAAGGCTGTGTCCATGAAATTGTATGGGTCTTTGCGGTACAGAATTTTTATGACTGATTCCAAGACATACAACAGCCAGAAACAAACAAGTCCAGAGGTGAGTTAAGTTAGTGTTGAGACACTCATTCCTATTTAACTGATCTATACCACGCATCGTGTAGAGTATTATGTGACTAGCAGACTGAATATCCACAGTGGAACACTCACCAGCAATATATGTCAAAGGCACTGTTGACTTGTTGATTCATCTCCAAAACATCATACTAAATGGCTGTTACTGTTGGGGGCAGAGAGTGCCTGAGACGAAGCACTCTTAGGTGCTGACTTCAGGGATTTATACACTGACACCATCTACCAGTCAGCTATCCACCACCCGCTTCTGCCTTTACCTGTGGTTCTTTAAATAGAATCCATGAAATTCTTCACAAGAAAATAAGATAACCTCTAAGACCATCTCATTTCCATTCTGCCTTTCTATGAAAAACAATTCTTCAGTAATTAAGCAATCTTATGTTCACCAGTGTCTTCTGATACACTGGCCAATTAATACTCATGTTATCAGAGAATATTTGGAGGTGGATGTAGCAAGACCTCAATAAGCACAAAGCCAGAATATGAGTGTCCATGATTATAGAACTGAAAACCCAATCAAAATGCTCAGGGCTTAAAAAAAAAAAAAGGGGGGGGGGAGGCAACTGAAGAGGTGGCTCAGTGGTTAGTTAGTAGCAGTGGCTGCTCTTCCAGAGGACCAGGGTTCAGCTCCAAGCACCCACACGGCACCTTGTAACTGTCTTTAACTCCAGTTCCAGAGAATCTGATGCCCTCACACCAATGCATTTAAAAAACAAAACAAGACAATTTTTGCTCACATGTAACCAATGATTTTTTTTTAAACCTTGAAAGCTTCGAGTAATATATATTAGGGTGAACAACTTTTGCTGCTTTACCTGGGACTTTCTCAGTCTTCATACTATTAAATGGGTTTTTAGAAACCACCAACTCCTGTATAAAAGTGAGTGAGTGGTCTCTAGTCACGACTGTCTCACTGAGTTTCACAGCTCAAATTCAACGTGTGCCTGTATACTCTTCAAAAGTAACATGCCATATGTAAGAAAAAAAGCAATCAACAGGAAGGCACAGAGCAGAGACAAATGAGGATGCCAAGCAGTCAAGCAGAAATGAACTTTATTTTATTCAGTAATTTACAGTAGGAAAAATAACAGTTATACATTATCAAGAACTTCCCAAAATCAGAGATAAGGACATTAAAGGTAACAGGAAAACAAAAACAAAAACAAAAAGACCTAAAAAATTTAAGTGATTCCTTGCATGGGTAGAAATCCAAGGAATAACAAGTAAGAAAACTGACCTGCAGAACCCAGTGAGGATAAGACCTCAGGGCCTCTGTCCTTTCTTTTCCCTTCACGCTCAGCAATTCCATTTCTGTACATATATTGAATTTTCACTAAAAATTGTCTTTGAGGAAGGCAAAAATTCTTTGGATTAAAGACTGGAAATTGTTAACTGTCATTTCTGCTATGTATACTTTCTATTAAGCATTTTTTAAATTGAACTTTTAATTGTTATGTGTGTGTGAGCAAGTGTAAGCCAGAGGACATCTTTTGGGACCTTCCACCGTTCTGAGCAGGGTCTTCTTGTTGTTACTGGCACTCTGCTAGCTGGCTGGTAAACTGGCTATTTTACGGGTCTGTCTCCCACGAATCAGGAGGAACACTGAGATAACAGCTGTGTGCCACCACATCTGGCTTTTCACATGGATTCCAGGAAATCCAATTCAGGTAGTTAGGCTTGAATGGCAAGTGCTTCACACACTAGGCCATTTCTCAGGACTCATTAGTAATTATATTTTAAAGTTACCTAGTAAGAAAATGATTTCCAGCTTTGACAGAATAGTTAGTTATTCAAGGGGTAAAATGCTCTACATACAAATGCTATCTAAACAATCTTAATTTATCAACATGGCTACATATGTTGGTTTTAGTCCAATTATTTTGCTTCTATTCAAGTTCTTTGTCTTAGTTACAGAAATGGTCAAAGTATAAACCAGTACTGGTAAAAATGAGGCATTATACTAACCAAGGAATTTCAAGTATGTATCAGCAAAGAAAATTAGATAAGACTGGTCTCTTGGTGAGATAAGAGATGCTCTAGTGTGTACTGTTTTAAAATAAAGTCAAGGATAACTTTGACCAGTGGATTAGAAGTGGACAGAGAAGGAAGGATATAACAGAAATACTGTACATATGAATAAATGTACACATTTCCCAACAGTAACAAAAAACTAGATTTGGGAAGCTGTCCACAGATTTCTTTCTCAGTCTGCCTCTGTATTTTGAGGTGCGCGCATATATATGTGTGGCGTGCGTGCGTGTGCGTGTGTGTAGGTCAGCAGCCTTGGGTGTGGCTCCTCACCTACCTTGTTTGAGACAGGTTCAGTATTGGACATGCCAGGCTAGCTGGCCTGCAAGCGTATAGGCTTTCTCTCATCTCTGCCTCCCTTCTCGCCATAGGAGTACTAACTCATTTCATAGGTTCTGGGGATCTGAACTCAGGTCCTCAAAACTCCATGGCAAGTACTTTACTCCTCAGGCTGCAGCTGTTTTGAATTGTAAATGAAGAGGAAAAAAACCATGTTTGATAAAGTGAATAGTTTAAGGAGGCAGACACCCACTACACAGAAAGTGACTCACAGGATTACCAAAGATTACCAGAAATGGTGTATACCTTTGCTTCATGTTTCACCACGACTTCAACAACATCATTGTGAGCTTTCTCAGAAGCCACATGCAGCGGAGTCAAGAATCTTAAAGAGAAAAAGCCAGCCACACAATAAGTATGTTTTCCATACCAAAAAAAAAAAAAATGGCAATAACACCTACTGGTTAAAATTATACTTACTCTTTAGTCTTTTCGTTGGTGTTCGCTCCCTTTCTTAGCAGCAGCTCACATATTTGCTTTCTTTTAGGATATGGAGACGCAGCAGCACAATGCTAAATAATTCAAATTGTAGCATTAATCAACGACCATACAGAACCATTCTCACTTAAGAACACTAGTGTTTCCAATCAAGGGTAATAATCCCAATCTAACTTTTGTTTTATTTTACCCGAATTGGCTCTTGAAAGCTCTTCTACTGGAAAGAATGTGTAGTAATTACAAATTCTGACATGGCAGGAAAAGTCCCACATTAAAGAAGTCATTAAAAAGATGTCATTAAATATTCTGGTTAAACTTTGTCCTGCATTTTTGAAAAAGCTACTATTGGTAGGATGAAAAATGTTACATTTAAAAGGTTAAGCAAAGACTCACATGTTGGCATTTCTTTTTCCAGTGCTAAAGACTGAATCTACAGCCTCACAGATGGAGGCAAGCGCTCCACCACTAGGCTATTTACCCTCAGCCCGGCTGTGTGCTGCTACATGAAGAAAGCCTGCCACCTGTCCTTAATTCTGCTGCTTTAACAGCACCGATAAGACAGCTGCTAAGTTGAGGCTCTTCCTTTACTAGCTGCTACAGCAGAACAAGGAGCTTCACTTTTCTGTTTGGCACAACTGCACTGTTTGTGGCTGCAGCCATTTCTGAGTATCAAAGGGGGAAAGAGATGGGAGGTAGGGCTTTGCCTTTATAAATTTCTTATCTATGATTATGGCACAAAACTTTGCAATCTCAATATCCAGGATTATATTCGAGTACAACAGGTATTCAATATCTGATTGATAATTGACCAAATCAATGTGTATATTTGCTAAAATCAAAATCTGAAAATTGTAGGCTAAAAATTCTGGTTAAAATTTTAAAGCAAAGTTGCTCTATAGATCTAAATATACAGTGATTATGTAATCTGTTCTCCTGTTACCAGTCATAAACTGTCAGTTACTCACTATTGTGTTCCTAATTCATTTTTGATATTGCTGCAGTCACCAAAATCATTCCTTTACCCTCAATAAAATCAAGTCTAACTGGTACACATAATTCTACTGACACACTAAGGGTAATAACACTAGGACATTTATTCTGAGTACAAAAAAGTAGTGAAAATTTATTTCCAAGAAGTTTTTAATCACACACATTATAAATTAGACCCCTACTCTACTGTACATCCTAAGAAATCTCTGGAAACCAAGATGAAACTACACAAAAACCACCCATCAATACGTAAACGTTTTACAGTTAAAGACATGATGCTTATAGCAGACTACTGAGATGAAAACAACATACAGAACAACATTCTTTCTTCTGTGCTCTTTTGCTTTTATTTTCTGCTATTACACAGAGAAGCTCCAGAAATAAACATGATTCTGAAAAGTGATGAAATCCTGTGCTGCAGCCCTGGGATGTGAACCACACCTTTGTCAGAGTGTGCAGATTGCATATCTTACTTACATCTTACTAACTTCCCAGCTGTGTTATCAACAGGATCAACTGAAGTGTAAACAGTGCTTGTGTTCAAGAAATGCTCGTCCTATTCAGTGGCTCTAAAGTGTGGGGTAGCTTTGCTTGTTCTTGTGATCTACCAAGAAGCTGTAAAGTGCTTTCTTGTTAACTGAAAAGTTTCGTCTCACACAAGAGTAGAAATGATACCGTATGCTGAGGTTTACTAAGAAGAGCTACTGGAAAGGTTGCTAATCTTATTACGCACAAAGCATAAATTAAACTATGGAAGAAAAATGATATAAGTAGGGCTAGTACTATCTGTAATTTAGTCAGTGATTGGGGAGTTGCAAGAGACCCTCCTCAGATAATGAGGTACAAATGTACTAGATTTTTCACACTATAAAAATTGGTCTTTCCAAGCTTCCCCATGTCAGTTTAATGCCGATATGGTCTTAATTTTCTGCTTAACTTTTTTTTGGTTTTTTGAGACAGGGCTTCTTTATGTAGCCTTGGCTGTTCTAGATTTGCTTTGCAGACCAGGCTGGCCTTGAACTCAAAGATCCACCTGCCTCTGAGTGCTGGGATTAAAGGTGTGTGCCACCACACCCATCAACATTTTTGTATTAGTCTAGAGTTTTAATTTCTTTTAACTTGGGTTAAAAATAAGGTAAGTGGCAATTTTCACAGTTTATATTAAGGCTTAAGAAAGAAAACAAGTTATCTACCAGACAACCTACTTTACTTATTTCCTTCTATGAAAGGAGCATTCTGAGATTTATATAAGAGTTCACTATTTTCCCAGGAATTTCTACTTTTAAGGTAGCGTCTCACCATGCTTCTTTATTTCACCCTGATCTCAGCTAGCTCCTGGACTTCACTGCGCACAAGCACTTTATTGCAGTTTCACAGAGCTCTTCTCCCTCACCCCATGCCCTTGCCTCCCTTTGACTTTTTGAGATAGTTTTGCTAGTATGGTTCAGGCTGGCCTCAAACTTGTGGCCCTACCTTAGCCTCCTGGGTCCTGAGACTACAGGTATACACTATCATGTTCAGTTCGGAAATAACTCTAAGGTACTTTATTCAAACTTGTGGAAAACCACAAATTACCAACTGTATATTATGTCTACAATAAAGTTACATAAAGCATGCGAGAACAAAGGAAAATTTTCTCTCTAGATAGGCTCTTAAACTACTAGTATAATGTTTTGGGAGATTAAGTTATCTATTTTTCTACACTATTTATTTTTTCTTCTTTATATACAGACAGGTAACTGACTTTAGTTCAGCAAGGAAGCAAATGCCTATTTCAACATTTGAGAGGCTGTGGCAGGACTCACACACATACGAAGCCAACCTGGGTTCATACAGCAAGATACTGGACTCAGAACCAAAACAACAACAACAGAACCCCTAACAGCAAACCCACCAACAAACAAGTACTGTACAAACAATGCCATCACTAAATAAGACATCATGATTAGTTTTTGGTTACTGTATTTTTAAAGCTTAAGTCTGAAACATTACCAAAGCTGTTTCATGTGTTTGAGGATGTTTGAAATTCACCATTTCCAGAGAAAGATGTTTTTTGATTCTTGTAACATCAGCTTCCCGTGCAGCTTGCAGCAATGAATGGCCTTTAAATTCATCTAAACAAAGAAGCATTTATATCTGCATGAAAATTATCACAGTAACGAGACTTGCCTCGCACAACACTAATACTTTTCTTGTAATTATTTTCAAAATAATTTCCGAATAGTCAGATTAAGCCTCTATAGTCTAAAATAGTTATGGATAACAGTAATTAATAACAGACACAATGAATCTAGTTCTCCTTAGTTATGGTTCAATTTATTCTCAAATATAACCATCAATTTAGGCCATAGTAGATCTACTGTCTGTTGATATTTTCTACCTGGATTGTGATTTTCTACACTATTACACTCTATTCCCAGAGTGTCCTGAGGCTGTGCAGAGAGGGTGACCACAAGCCCATGCTAGTACACAGCTATCAGACAGTCTTGCTCATACCTATCAGGTAACTGCAGATAGAACACACCTGTTTGTCAAGTGCTTCCCAGGATGAACAAAATTAAAGAAAGCATTTCCTCAATGTTTCTCTTTTACTTATCAGACTTGTAAAATCACTCATTATCACTTACTGTTCTAGAATAATATAAGTTTAGTTCATTTATATGTAAGAATACTATATTTGAATCAAGTGCTTTTTTAAAAAGAAAACTATATTTATTTTAGCTATACAGAATTTGGCCAAGATCGTAAACAATATTATAAGCCACAACCTGGGGACTGTATTTACAAGACAACAAATAATTCTTGAAGTAATATTAACTAGAAAGTTAAAAAAAAATGAGTAAAATCCATGGGCTATCATCTATAGCTCATAAACTGGAAAACTAGCCCAAATATATCTTTACACAGAATCTAAACTATGCTAAAAAGAAAGTTACTCATCCATAAAGAAAAGATTTTACTACTTATACATTCCCAAAGTAAATTGGGCAAGGAAAAAAAAAAGCTCAATTCTTTGAGGTCATATATCTTAGATGAATAGAAAACTTTTTTCTGAGACGGGATCCCACTATGTAACCCAGGCTGCCCTTCAACTCAAGGGATTCATCCGCATCTGCTGGGATTAAAGGTGTGGACCAACACAATCATCTTGAACATCACTTGTATACTCACACGATAATCTTTCCTTCAATTGTGGTGTGGGAGCCAAGTCTATAGCACTTTTATTGTGACAGTTCAGCAGTGTTGGATCTGCTCCGTAACTCAGGAGAAGAGAACACACTTCAACCCTGTTCTTAGAAGCTGCCTCATGAAGGGGTGTGAATTGCCACAAGTCCATTGCATTTACACAGGCACCATGCTGGGGAGGAGAAGGTGCACACACATGTTCACTTCTTCAGAGAATTTACACTTATCAACACTGTAGTTCAACAACGTGAGAGCTGAAAGTAAGGTCTGCAAACATCTCCCTTCCCTTTGGCGGTATAATTTACATACAAGGAAGCACAACTCTCAGTGAGTGGAGTTTAACGACCCTTGACAGACACATACCCATTCCATCACACAAGACACAATGCTTCTTTCATTGGCAATTTTTGCCCCATTCTTTTAGTATCACATTTATGTGTCCCTGAATTTTATAAAATGAAATCAGTGGACCGCTTACGTTTAGCTTCTTTCACATATTAATGTCCCTGAGACTTATTGCTGAGGAGGTTTCATTTCACTGTACTTTACTTAGCCTGTTACAGGTCAACTGGACTGTTTCTAGCAGGGAGAATAGTAAGAATAAGGCAGCAGGGAGGAGGACCTTAAATAACAAGACTCCTAAATGTCGTTCGACATATTCCATTAGCACAGAATTAAGAAAGCTTTTAAATAGTTAACGCCAAATGTTATACTCGGGCAACTTAAAAGCACTGGTTTTTTGTTTGTTTGTTTTGGTTTTTTTGAGGGGGTAAATTTTTTAAAAAACATTTAAAAAAAGATTTATTTATTTATTTATTATATAATTTCCTGCCTGCATCACTGAACCATCTCCCCAGCCCTAAAAAACATTTTAATTTCGTGCACCTGCATATGTCTGTGTGTGAGTATGTGCTTGAGTGCAAGGCCCCTGGAAGTGAGAAGAAGTAATCAGATCTCTCCTAGAGCAGGAGTTAAAAGGCTGTTGGTGGCATCCAATGTGGTCTTCTGCAAGACTGTGTACGTTCTTAACTCCATCTCTCAGCACCCGAACGCTAGAATTTTTAAAACACGAGGTAGACCATCACATCTTTTGCAGCATTTTTGTGAACTCAGGTTTTTGCTGATTATATTTGATCATATTGGCTCGACTAAAGCTTGTCCACACTTACAAGCTTCATGTCAATCTGCAATTTTTTTATGTCTTTTCTAATTTTTTTTATGGTTAAACTTTACTGTAAATAACTCACAAATGAAAACCCAAAGCCATGTAGTCCCGATGAACTGCACAGTTAGAGTGCCTATTCTGAAGCTATGGCGCTTCATACTGGATTTTACATGTTCACTATTGGTTGTATTTTTATGACCTCAACCATTCCCTCCACATACATAAAGAAAACGAACAGAGCTAAAACCAGAAAATCATTTAGCTTATAGCCTCTAACTCTGTATCAAGCCAACATTAAAATCTGGATCACAATAAAGTTACAAGCCGAACATACTGGCAATCTGTTAGACTTTCTGACATTTCCTCCCAAGCAAAGAAAAAGCAGTCAACACACAGGAAAAGTCAACACAGGAGAGATGTTTTAATTAGGAATCTGACAGAACCTCTCCTTCTTCAGATCACTTGTTTTCTTGCACTTAGAGGCTATGAAGATGAAAGGTGAGAAAATGACCTATTAAATCTTAAAAAAAAAAAAAAAACTTCTTCATTTATTTGTGATACTTTCATACAGTATCTCACTTATGTATACCTGGCTGGCTTGGGAACTCACAATGCAGACCAGGTTTGTTTCAAAGTCACAGAGATTCTAGATTCGTCTGCCTCTCGAGTGTTGTGATTAAAGGCGCATGCCAACCATGTTATTCTTTAAAAAAATTTTTAAGTGCATTCATTATACAATTAAATTATTTTTGTGTGCAGACCACATGCATGTGCCACAGGACACATGTAGAAGTCAGAAGACAACTTGAAGAAGTTGGTTTTCTTTTACCACGTGGACCCTAGAGACTGAACTGAGGTCATCAGGGGTGGCAGCAATGGGTTTTAACCAGAGACACCTTGCTAGCTCTCCGTACTCTTTCTGTGTGTTGGTGTCATGCTTCATTATTAACACAGGGATGTGATTTGGTGCCCTTTGTTCCTAGGTCTAGTGAGTGTTTTGGTCATGGAGTCATGGAATGCAGTCACTGAATAAATGTCTTCTAGCCAGAATCTTTAGCAAGTATTGTCAACCTGGTGTTTGCGCAGGACCCTTGTACACGTTTCCATCTTATTCTGGTAAGTCCTTACTCCCTCACCTCAGATAATACCTTTTTATTTTTTCTTTTTTGGTTTTTTTGAGACAAGGATTCTCTGTGTAGCCCTGGCTGTCCTAGGACACACTCTGTAGACCAGGCGTGGCTCTAAAGCTTACAGAGATCCACTGGCCTAGGCCTCTGCTGGGGTTAAAGGTGTGAGCCACCACACCCAACTTAGATAACACCTTTAGAATGACCTCTTTAGTGCTACTACTTTATATTTAACATTGCATGGTATCTCAAAAATCTGAAGGAAGTCAAATGCTAGCGTATTAATAACCTGCACGTTATAATTATTCCCACTTTCTACCAAGCACCCACAAAAGAGTAAGCCAGACACAATATGCATTCCAAATAATTATAGACATAGTTAAGGTGCAAAAGAACTAACCTTGACCAGAAGTTCAGTTACTTCATAATGACCATAAGAACAGGCATTGTGTAATGGTACCAGGTCACTACAATGAGAGTGAGCAGAAAAAAGCCCATTATAACAGAGTCCCTAAGACTAAGGCAATCTACAAATTATAATTCCTGAATCTCTTTGAAATTTATATTCTTTTTCTCTCCACTACTACTACTACTGGTTACTTGTTTGGGTCTATATAATGTTACTAAACTCCTACCTCTGAAACAACCTCTGACCCAACTTATTCTCTAAGTACTAGCTACACTCTTATGAAGGTGAGTACCCTTACAGGGACTCTTGTTTTAATACCATTGTTCTTTCTTGCTCTGAGGAGACAGTTCTAACTTTTTAATTTTTCCTTAGATGGGGCCTCACCACGTAGTCCTGGTTGGCCTGGAACTATGCAGACCAGGCTGGTACTGAACTCATAGCTACTGACCTGCTTCTGCTTCCCCAGACTAGAGGCATGTGCCTGGTCCTACAACACACACAAGATCTCAGCTTCTCTCTGGCCTTACAATTCCTTGTGTGCCTGTACATGTACTGTGTAGGAGAGAAACATGTTTTTGTGTTGATCCCAAGTGTGGGATGGGGAACAGACTTGTGAGAGAGTTGGATGTTTTTCCACTTAGAAGTCGAACCACTTTGTGGGGTAGCTTGGATGTTGCCAGCTAAAAACATCCTAATAGAGACTCTGAGAGGATAATATATATATGTATGTGTGTGTGTGTGTGTGTGTGTGTGTGTGTGTGTGTGTGTGTGTGTGTATTATATATGAGCCCAAAACAAGAGGAGAGGAAAGAGGACTTTGGATTGTTTGGGCGGTTGATCCCTGCACTTCGAGAGACACTCCTAGAGAGAACTGCTCCAGAGAAAGCTTCAAGGCTTTGGACTCCAGCTGAGGCTTCAGGTTCCGGTTGCTCCAGGTTCCAGCAGCAACTTTGGTGGGATTGCTAGTTTGCTGAGGTCCTGCTGACTACGCCAGAAGAATTGTTCCTCAGAATTAATATCCTTTTAATGTTTCATTATTGCGCTCTTTAATCTCCTTTTCCTATTGTTTGCGTTAGTCGGGTTGTAAGAGAGGTAGGCTCCTTTAAATGTTCATAATAAAATATAGTTGTTAAGAAAATTGAGCCAATGGTACTGTTCCCAGGTATACATTTCCTTCCCTCTGTTGGCCTGACTCATATTTAGACGGTTTCCAGATTTATTCTGAATACTAGCTACTTCTTCTTTGAAACATCTTTTCAACTGTGTAAGTTAAATGCTATAGTCCTCAGTACCCTCAAGTCAAGTGCCTCTGTAATGGAATGGGAGAAGTCCTGCACAGCAGAACCTCTCTGGCCTCCACCTCTAAGCTTCTCCCTCTTCTTGAGGATCACTGTTACAACTGGTACAACAACTGGCAGGGCAGCCTCTGGTAACGCAGAGCTCACTCCTTGCCTGAAGCCAACTGCGCTGCCAGTCACTAATACTTCTGCTTGAATTTCCACATAGTCCCATAAAAGAAAGAGCTCTAAAAGTTAGAACATGTTTTCTCCACCCCCGCCCCCAATACTTCACTTTGTGTACTGTGGGTCTAACTGACTTAGTTCCAGGATGTAAGTTTTCTTTTTGTTCCTCTTCCACTGCAGTGTCTGTCTGTGCCTTCCTTTTCACCTCTCCTGTAGCCCTGTGACAGATCGTAGCTGTGCAGCTCACAGTGCTCACTCTCAGATTAGGGTCTTTCTGCGGACAGTCTCCTTCTTCCCCAAAACATCCAACATGTGTTATCCCAGAATGCACCTCTCCTTAAGGGCCTTTGAGGATAAAACAACCATTCTTCATTTCAAATCATAAAATGCTTAAGAACAGGGTTGAGTTTCTTATGTTAATAGATGAAAACTTCTAAAACTTGCCGTTTTGCTGTTATTTCTCCAATTCTGATATTTGTCCCATGTGAATCATCTGCTTTATCTAGTTTACTTTGGCGTGTGTGTGTGTGTGTGTGTGTGTGTGTGTGTGTGTGTGTGTGTGTATGCGCACGATTGAAGACTGAACCCAGGCCTCTGTGTGCTACCACTGAGCTACATTAGCCTCCTTTCACAAGAGGGAGGGAGGAAGAAAGGGATGTGAATACATTACTAAGTTGCCCAGGCTGGCCTCAACTTGTGACCATCCTCCCTTGTCCTCCCAAGAAGCTGGGACTTTAACCCTGTGTCATCAGAGTTGCCTTGGTTACTGCGTCTTACATGTACATTCTGCTACAGAATGATGCTCCCTAAACTCTGCGTTATGTTTATTTTTAAGTCTAGGTTCCATATAGCCCAGAATTGCTGCATAGTTAAATACGGCCTTGAGCTCCTGAGTCCTGCTGACTCTACCCTTCCCAGTTACAGGATTACAGACAGGCAGTAGCACACCCTGCCCTCTACTCTGCTTTCTTGAACTCAACACCACCTTGAAGCTATGAAAGGATTTTCCAATAATTCCATCTATCAGTCTCTACTTATCACTCAAATTTATCAGGCATCTTTCATAAGCTATGTACTATACTGTGAGTGGCAGGCTGACTGCTCTATAACTCCCTATGGCCCTCAGAACAACCTGCATCTTATAAAAGCTGAACAAACACGAACAACTTGTTTAAACAGCAACAGAAAAAGTACTTTGTAAAATACAGCGTGCTACAAGGACCCTAGCAAGGCATCTTCCTTTCCGTCAACACTTACCCTTTATCTTTAGCGTGGACATCAGCTCCATGTTGCAGTAACAGTTGTACAATCTTTACTCTGTTGTATCCTGCTGCCAAGTGCAATGGAGTTGACTGAAACAGTAAACAATAATGCAATGAAACTCACATAATGGCTGTATATAAAATGTATGAAAAGGGAAAACCCAAACAAAACAAGAAAATCTTGACTATGACTTCATTGCTAATAAACAATCAATTCTATTTTATAAAATTAACATATATAGGAGACACAGCATAAAAGTTTAAAGTTCCTGGCTGCATACAGAGATGATATCAATCAAATTTTATTAAGTTTAAGCATCTCAATTACTATTTAAAAAGAAAACAGTCCCACTACCAGATGACATAGAATCAATCACAAAGCAATACCTTTCTGCCATCACTTGCATGGCAGTTGACATTCAATGGTGTAAGCAGAGCCATCATTTTTTCCTCATTCCCACTCCTAGAAACACATTTTAAAAATATGTCAGTAGTCTATACTATGTATTGTGGTCATTAAAACAAAGTCTTCTCTTAAAGTATGCTTATGGCATTAAAAAATTTTTTAAAATGAAGTCTGTTACAGTCGATAGCACAGATTGCCCTGGAACTCTACGTAGCCCAAGATACCCTGAACTCATAATAGGCTTACTGCTTCTGTCTCCTATGTGCAGAGATTACAACTGTTAGACACTATCAGTGAAATCTGCTTTCTTTTTAAATATTTTATTTCTATTCTTTTTGAGAGAGGGGGGGGTGTCAGAGTCATCATATGTTCATGGAGCTGAAGTTAAAGGTAGTTCTAAGCCCTCTGAGGTGGGTGCTGGGAACTAACCTGGGTTCTTTGCAAGAGAAAGCACTTCTAACCACTGAGCCATCTCCATCCCCTCACAGAGATCCACCTGCCTCTGCCTCCTGAGTGCTGGGATTAAGGTGTACATTACCACATCTAGCTTTCTAAGGAATTTGCTTGCTCTTTTTCTTTCTTTCTTTCTTTCTTTCTTTCTTTCTTTCTTTCTTTCTTTTTCAAGACAGGGTTTCTCTGGGTACTCTTGGCTGGCCTCGAACTCACAGCAATCTGCCTGCCTCTGCCTCCCGAGTGCTGGGATTAAAGGCATGTGCCACCACTGCCCGGCCTGGAATTTGCTTTCTAAAGATTTATTTTTTATCTTATGTGTATGAGTGTTCTGTCTATGTGCACATATGTATACCATGTACAAGGCTCCAGGAGGTCAGAAGTGGGTTTCAGAACCTCTGGAAGTAGAGTTGCAGATGGTTGTAAGCTGCCACGTGGGCACTGGCAATACAACCTGGGTCCTCCGCAAGAGCATCAAATGTTCCTAAGCACTGAGCCATCTCTCCATTCCCTCACTGTGAAGTTTTCATGGCACATACATGTAAAAGCAGCACATACCTGGCACTTTCCAAGAGTTCATCTTTCTTATAGTCACCTGTGAATTAGGGGAGGAGAGGACAATCAGGAAAAAAAAAATCAGTGAAAGTTTTATGACCACAACTATAAAAACAGTATGTACAGATAAAAGTCCAAAAGAAAGTTTTGACAAAGCTGACACTGAGTTAGGCTTGTACATTACACTTGTAAGGGGGGTAGGGGTGAGGGTGGGTGGTGGTGAGGGTGGGTAGGGGTGAAATTGGGTAGGGGTGAGGGTGGGTGGTGGTGAGGGTGGGTGGTGGTCCACCACTTCATTCAAAACCCAAATGGAGGAAAGCAACTCAGCAGTGGAATAGTAGAGAACTTACACAGTATACATAAAGCTCTGGGTTCAATTCCCAGCACCAATGAAAAACCCACTTCAAACCAAACCAACCAAACACGCACACCAAAAACCTCACATAGCAACATTATAAAATTGATGAAAGTGTGTACAGTACCACTAATTAAACATAATGACTACCATCTTTACAAATCTAGGTGTAGAAAGGTTTGCTGAAAGAATATCCAAACTGAAGACCATACTGAATTAGATTGATTGCTCAAGGCACAGAATAACAGAATAGTAAAGGAGGAAACAAACACAGAATTGATAGTTACAATGACAATTCACATCTCCAGAAGTCTTCAGGGACTAGTCTAAATTTTCTTAGCAATGGCAGAAGAAGTATCACAAAGTCTGAACAGAAAGGCTTACAGCAGAACCCCTCAGGCTTCTTCCTTTTAGATCAAACATAATCTCTAGCAGTTGCACACCAGGTAAGAATCCAATAAATACTGCTGGAAGGATGGCTCAGGGGTTAAGAATGCTCTCTGCTCGAGTAGAGGACTCAGGTTGGTTTTGAGCACCTGGTATACGCAGCTCATAACTGTCTACAACCGAGTCCCAGGGGCTCTGATACCCACTCTGATCTTAGGCACTGCACTCACACGTGCACATATAGGTTTCTTCGCTCTCTTTCTCACGCACATACAAACACAATAAATAAATGTGTTTTTCTTTTCTTTTCTTTTTTGAGATAGGGTCTCTCTGTGTAGCCTTGACTGTCCTGGACTCACTTTGTAGACCAGGCTGGCCTCGAACTCACAGAGATCCACCTGTCTCTGCCTCCCGAGTGCTGGGATTACAGGCGTGCGTCACCATGCCCAGCTAAATAAATGTTTATAAAAAGAATCCAACAAATAATATGGCAGTTGCTTTAATGGACAGCATACTGAGTAAAGGAAAACACATGAAGTAGATGCAGTTCAAACTAAGCCTGCTAGCTTAAACTAGAGCTGTACCCATGTCAACGATTCCAAGGAAATGAATTATATAGCTATAATAGTCATACTCATGGCACTAAAATATACCCCAAATCCCAATTTGAAATGACTATAAGAAAATTAGTGCTTTTTGAAATTATTCCAATAAAAAAATCATTACACTAAAAATATAATAGTATATAAAGGGATATAGATATATATTAATTGTGTGAAAACCTGGAGATAGTTTTTAAATATCCTGAATACACATTATTATACCCTGCAGCCAATGATAAATTTAAACAAAAAAAAACTTTTTAACTTTTTTTTTTTTTACAGATTTATTATTATGTATACAGTGTTGTCTGCTGGTGCCAGAAGAGGGCACCAGGTTACATTATAGATGGTTGTGAGCCACCATGTGGTTGCTGGGAATTGAACTCAGGACCTTTGGAAGAGCAGGCGGTGCTCTTAACCACTGAGCCCTCTCTCCAGCCCTAAACAAAAATTTGAAAGGAAAAAGTTTTATCTTTTTTAGACATGAATCAAATTCAACTGTCGAGAGGCAGCAAAACAGTAAGTGAACTAACTGATACTGTTTACAAATTCTACTGAGGTCATTAATTGCAAAAGGCAGTCGCCTACCCAGCCCATCTAGGTAGCCTCATCCTTCCTGGAATAAGTAGAAGCACACAGACTCACCAGTCAGAACAGCTTTGGCGGATGGGTCTGCTAAATCCAACGCTGTCCTTCCGTCTGTATTTCGGATGGTTGGCTCAGCTCCATGCTGTAAAAGCACTGCAAAAAAACACCAGTACTACCTTTCAAAATGGCAGCCATGGCAATCTGAGTTAACAAAGCGGTTTCTTTTCTTTTCTTTCTTTTCTTTTTTTTTTTGGAGACAGGGTTTCTCTGTGTAGCCCTGGCTGTCCTGGACTCACACTTTGTAGACCATTTTAGCCTCAAATTCAGAGATCTACTAGCCTCTGCAGCCTCAGTGCTGGGATTAAAGCTGTGTGTCACCAAGCCCAGCTATAAATCAGTTTTTTAATAGTTATAGTACAGGAACCAGTAAGATGTTTCAGTGGGTAAAGACATTTACTGTGCAAACCTCACAATCCAAGTTCAACCCCATCTAAAGGTGAAAGAAAAGAACCAAGCTCACAGGGTTGCACTTTTATCTCCATACATGTGTCCCAGCATACATGTCCTTAACATAATATAATAATAGTCCCAGGACATAATTCTCAAAATTATTTAAAGACTTTCTGTATCTTAATATGATGTTTAAATTTAAGAAAATGTAAAATATTCAATGCATTAATTAGTTAATGCATTAAAAGCATGGTAAATTTCCTCAATTCAATGTAAGGCTTCTCTTGACTATTTATACTGCTGGTGACAGGCGATGCAGGGGACAGGGAGTGCTGATTCGGAAGCTTTCCTAGTTGCAAAGGAGCCCTGCCTATGCTAGAAAGACTCTTCTATCATGAAATGTCTAACACTAATAGTCCAGGCAGAGTGCTGCAGGATTTAAAGCTATGTGAATATAAGCATGCGTTACACGTACACGCAGAAGAAGAAAGTTTGCTGGGTGTGGTGGTTCACATCTTTAATCCCAGCACTCCCAGGAGGGGGAGCAGGTAGATCTCTGTGAGTTCTAAGCCAGCCTGGTCTACATAGTGAGTGCCAGGACAGCCCAGGCTACATAGAGAAACCTAAGTTTTTTGTTTTTAAAGAAAGAAAATGTTATTCTTCCAATTGATTCCTCAAGACCATTATTATCATCTTTCTATTGTTAAGAAAAACTGAATAAATTAACTAAATTAGTTAGTTAACTAACAGAAGCAGGTACCACACACTTCAAGGTATGCTACTAGCCATAGACATAGAGTAGCTAAGTATACATCAAAACCAAATTTAGTATAAAATATTATTATTATTATTTTCAGAGCTGAGGACTGAACCCAGGACAAGTGCTCTATCACTGAGCTAAATCCCTAACCCCAAAAATATTATTTACCAGCACAATTTTTACTCAAAAATATGTGAGCAGAGGAAGGGACACAAACACACACGTCAGCTGAGTTTTTCTGTTTTTTAGGTTACATTGAATTTTTAGTTCGAATACTAGTTCTTTTTTTTTTTTTTTTTTTTAAAGGGCACAGTCTTACTGTATAACCTTGGCTGACCTAGAACTCACTGTATAGACCAGGCTGGCCTCAATCTTAGAGATCTGCCTGCCTTTGCCTCCTGAGAGCTGGCTACAAACACTCTAAGGTTAACAAATCTTAAGCTAAATTGTTTCAGTACAATGAAGGCACATAAAAGAGCCTCATGTTCGTACACTCCACTGTTGCCTGTATATAAAGATATGCCAGGACTTCCATCTATGAGTAAGCAGGCAAACCTACAAGGACTCCTCCAATCCTGTTTGTGTATAGGAGTATGCACTTATTTGTGTGCAGTTCTAACTGAATCCTGGTCCCTCAAGTGCTCGGCAAACACTCTACCACTCAACTGTTATCCACCCCACCCTCTCATCTTCACCCCGCCCTTTGTTAAGGTTATTTCCTCCCTCCCTGCCTCCCCCCCACCCCCCCAGTTTTGGTTTTTTGAGACAGGGTTTCTCTGTCTATGTAGTGATAAAGTTAATTTCTACTTCATGGTACTCTGTAATTCTGCTGTTCAACAGAAATGTGAACACATAACTTTAAATTTTCTAGCACCTATACTAAAAAATTTAGTTTTAACATATTTAACTCAGTATAGCCTAAATCTTCATTATAATCAGCATAAAATGTAAACATTTGACATCTTTTTGTATTAAGACTTTGAAAAAGACATGTATTTTCTTCTTATAGCATGCCTCAATGTGAACTAGCTACACTGGAAGCTCTCAGCGACTAGACTGATTCTATAGTTCTATAAACTGTATTTGGAAACTATGCATTACAAAAATAAAAGTAAATCTGTCTGAGACTGAGGTATGAGGGATGTGGTTCAAAGAACAGACTGAGCACAGGACCAGTAACAGCCTGAAGTAACACCAAACAAAGCTGAACTGGTAGAGAGGTAATTAAGTAATCCAGTTTGCTATCTTTGTAAATGACCTATTAAGACCAAAGCTAGTGGCTCTGATACTACAGTGAATGGGGACTTGGGGTACAGGAGTTCTACACAGAGATACCAGGTTCAGAGTGCTCAAATATGGCTCTCTAGCTATTAAGGACTTTAAGTGCTCCTGTTCTGCATCATGAAAATAAAACGATGCTAAATTATGACCTCAAAACCCAATTCTGTTGGGTTCAGGAAAAGTAACTACCAAGTAAGTAAAAACTCTCCAATCACATTATGACATAATTCTAAGCTGGTGACCAACCTGTTGAGCAAATCCCATCTCACTTGTTAGGCCCAAGTTTTCTAAGTGACTGGTAAGTTTTCTACTAAATGTTTCTTTACTGGATTGTCATACCCAGGTTATTTTCTATCTTCTTACTAGTCTTCCTGACCTACCTATCCTACCTAGTCGTTATTAGTATTACTCTCAGCTGGACCTGGTGATTCAGGCCTCTAACCTCAGCTCGTTGGGAGGTGGAGGCAGAAGAACGGCAAGGTCAAGGCTGGTCTGAGCAACCTACTGTACAGCGCCTGGATAACGAGGCTTTCAAACCACAACGGGAGTTCTTTATAAAGTCCCTTTCTGTTTTCCTAACTTTTCTGCCAGAAGTTGAGCCTTGAAACCTGAATCTGGCTAACTGTTCTAGTCAGGTTTGTGTTACTGGGATAAAGCCATGACAGAAGAAATTTGGAGAAAGGGTTTATGTGGCTTACAGGTCACACTCTATCATTATGAGAAGCTGAGGCAGAACCTGGAGGCAGAAACCTAAGGGCAGGAACCGAGGCAGAGACAATGGAGGAACTCTTGCTTCCTGTCTTGCTTAGCTACTTTTTCTTACAAAGCCCAGGCTCACCTGTCTACATCAATCAACAATTAAGAAAATGTCCACAGGCCAACCTCATGGAGGCAATCCTCAACTCGAGTTCAGCCTTGCCACATGATTTTACTTGGTGTCAAGGTGAAAAGAACATTAACCTTAACACACCAACTAATGCATTAACCATTAACCTCCATTACTAAACGTTCATTTCCGCAATGTCTTTATTTGGTTCTTTTGTTTTGATTTGATTTGATTTTGAGACAGGGTTTCTCTGTACAGCTCTGACTGACTCTGAACTCAGAGATCCACCGGCCTCTACTTCCCAGAGTACTAGGACTAAAGGTGTGTGTCCCCATGCTAAACTGCCATTATTTTATTCTTTATGCACCTCAAAACAAAGAATTTTGAGATTTTAGGAACACATTTCAATAAAGTAGTTAGAGTGAGGGCTAGAGGGGGGAAAAAGGTTAGGTTAAATCATGAGATGACTCTAACAACTTAGGTCTACATTCAAAATAGTTAGAGTTTCTAGAAAATTCTGAAAAAGAAACACAGGCTTACCAATGCAAACATCAATTTTTCCTTTAATTGCAGCTTCATGGAGAGGAGTATAATTCCAATTATCTCGAGCATTTGGGTCTGCACCATGTTGCAACAGGAGATTGACTACCTCAGCATGACCAAAAGAGCATGCGTTATGAAGAGGAATAAGCCCTCCATCATCACGTGCTTGCACATTTGCACCATTCTGAAGCAGATACTCAACTACATCCTTCCGTCCAAAGCCTAGAAGAAAACAATTGCCCACATTTAAGTTTACCAAGGAAAATGGGAAACCATGCTAAAATGTTTCAGGATGGGAAGTAACAAGTGTAACAATTCAAGAACTGTTGAAAAGGTGACCTGAAATATACACAACTAACTTTAAGCTAAAAGTCTCTCCCTCTGCTAAGTAGCCCACAGCACCTTACTGGCAGGGGCCTTAGTTGTTGCTGATTCCAAAGGGAAGGCAAAGGCTCAAACCCTAAATAATTCCAACCATATAATGACATTTCTAATTGTAAATACCAAGTTCTGCATACTTGATGTGCACACATTTTCAGACACTTCACAGTATGTAATGAAGTGTGCAAGTGAACACCTAATAAAGTAGTGACAAACTTAAGTCTTGTAGAATCTCTTTCTGCTCCAGCAAGGGATTATGAGGCAACAACAAAGCAAGACCAGCTTACAGCTTGTACTTGTCTACATGGTGAGTGGTGAAATGCACAGCTTTATCTTGGTATCCGCACAACACAAACAACTTCTTTCTAGATAGCGGGTCCTTCTTTAGTTAGATACCAGTCTGCTCAAGCACCTTCAAATCAAATGAAGCAAACAAGTCTGGTGGTAACAATTATACTGGTTTACAGATTTGGTGCCAGTGAAATACTCTCTCTGGGGTGCATTCACATATTGTGAGGCCTTCCTTCCATTCCTACTCCCAGCCTCCCACAGATGCCTTTTCCCACATATTTCCACTTATACCCCCAACCAATAGTTTTAAAAGGTACTAGTTGCATATTCTTCTTTTTTATTTAAAATCTTTAATACCTTAGAAATTACCTCCTGCTAGTAAACACTTTCTTTATTGGAATATCAAAGTTTAACTAGTTCCATCCTGATCTGGACAGTTGGGTGACGTCTCAATCTTTTTACTACTGCACACGAAACTATAAATAACTAAAGGAAGAAAGAAGAGAAAAAAAAATCAATAGAATCCAGTGGCTATTATGGTACATCTTGAGATACAGAATAAACAAGGTTTGTGGGTGTGCTAACTAGGCTTTATTTGTTTACTTATTTGTCAACTTGACACAAGCTCATCTGAAAGGATGGAATTTCAACTGAGAAACTGTCCCTGTAGGACCTGGCTATAGGCAGCTGTAGGGCATTTTCTTAGTGATTGATGTGGAGGGTCCAGCCCAATTGTAGGTAGTGCCAAATCCATGAGCTCTGTGGTCCTGAGTGCTAGAACAAAGCAAGCTGAGCAAGCCAGTAAGCACACCCCTTCATGGCGCATGTATCAGTTCCTGCCTCCACGTTCCTGCCCTGTTTGGACTTCTGCCCTGACTTCCTTCAGTAATGAACTGTGACGTGGAAGTATAAACAAAACAAACCCTTTCCTTCCCAAGCTCTTTTGGTCATGGTGTTTTATCACAACAATAAAAGCCTTGCTGAAACACTAAGAAAGATTTGGTTCAGGAAATAATTAATTAGAAATGCTCAAGGGACAAATGCCCACTAAGTAGTATGTTTTGCGGATCCTAAACTCACAAAACTGGTCCAAGCTGGAGACAGTTAATTTTGGAGTACTGGCTATAAAGCCAGGCATGCAGGGTAGCTGACATTGTGTTATATGTGGGAAGTGTCCCTACGTCCTTCCTCACGTTCTCCACCACTCTCTACCCTCTGCTCTGGGTCCTTCCCTAGAGCCCACCAGCACAGTTCTTCACTCACAGTCCCAGCTCTGCTCCTACACTAACCACTATGTAAGGGTCATCTCCCTGTCTTCTCTCAAATTCAGCCAGCATCTGCTTCTTTTTAATAGCTGTTTTGGACAAGATCACTTACAATGGCCACATTCAGCTGTATGTGACTAAACACCTTCTTGCTTGAGATACTGTCTCCAAAGAGCACAAGCAGTCATAATCCTGGTCTTCCAGTCCCATTTATTCATTTAACAAATTATAAGAAAATACCAACTATGTGACACTTCTCTGGTGTATATGATAAACCAATAAATAAACTAAAGCTCTGCTTAAAAAACATTTTAAGTGCGTGTGTGCTGTGTGCCTGAGCGTGTATGAATGTGTACCACGTACACACAGGAGCCCTTAGAAATGGAAAGAGGGTCCTGGATCCCCTAAGACTGGAGTTATAGATGACTGTGAGCTACCTCATGGGTCCTCTGCGCGCTCTCTCTCTCTCCCCTCTTTCTAAACTTCTTTTTTTTTTTTATTATGTACACAGTGTTCTGCCTGCATGTACACCTGCAGAAGAGGTATCAGATCACATTATAGATGGTTGTGGGTTACAATGTGGTTGCTGGGAATTGAACTCAGGACCTCTGGAAGAGCAATCAGTGCCCTTAACCTCTGAGGCATCTCTCCAGCCTCTATCTTGTCTGTCTGTTTTTTCCCCGAGACAGGTCTCTGTGTAGCCTTGGCTGTTCTGGACTCACTTTGTAGACCAGGTTGCTTTTGAACTCACATCTATCTGCATGCCTCTGCCTCCCAAATGATGGGATTAAAGGTGTATGCCACCACACCTGGCGCAAGACCATCTCTTAGCTGCAAACTCACCTCTCACAATAAATATATAAAATAAGTATGTTATGAGGCAATGAAAAAGAGCAGGATGATAGTGCTTAAAATATGCGTGTGGAAAACTACGAAGTTAAACATGGTGGTCTCTGTAGCTATCACTAAGATGCTGACAAACACTCAGACCCACTGGTTAACAGTGGGTGCAGCAGTGAGAAAGGAGTAATTTAATAGGAGGTAAGGCAACAAGAAGGACAGAGGGATGGTGGTGGCACAGCCAAGCACTCAGGAGACAGAGGCAGGCAGATCTCTTTGAGTTTGAGGCCAGCCTGGTCTACAGAGAGAGCTGAACTGAAGACCACACAAACTTGGCTTTTTAATAATGTGGAAAATAGGAGTCACTGCAGGACTGAGGCATACTACCGTGGCTGCTGTGTTGGGAGCTGTGTGAGTAAAATAGATGAAAGATTATGTGGGCTCAAACCATATGCCCTGAGAGGACTGCTCACATCAATGTGTGGAACATTCTGGATACCCCAAGGTAGAGAGCCAGCATAGTTTCCTAATGGGTTGGCTATGGGGTGAGAATAGGGCAAAGTGGTGAGAAAGAGCAAAAGTAACGAGGACTGAACGAGGAGTCAGATAACCTTGAGGTTTGGCCTGAATAATAAGGGGTCATCAATCGAACTGTGGGAGAGGTAGAGGTGTGACACTGATAAAGTTCAACTCGGATTTCTGAGTTTTAGGCCAGCCTGGTCTTCAGAGCTGGTTCCAGGACAGCCAGAGCTTTACAGAGATATTGTCTCAAAAACAAACAAACAAACAAACAAACAAACAAAGCAAAAACCCCAAAATCAAAACAACAACAACAACAAAAAGCTGAAGTAGTTCTGCAGGATTGGAGAGATGGCTCAGCAGTTAAGAGCCCTGGCTGCTCTTCCAGAGAATGGGCTCAATTCTTAGCACCCACATAGATGCTCACAACCACATGTAACTCCAGTTCCAAGGAACCTGACACCCTCTGCAGTACCTCTCTGCGCGCGCGCGTGCATACACACACATACACACACACACACACAC
Organism: Acomys minous; assembly: GCF_964271855.1. NCBI lineage: Eukaryota > Metazoa > Chordata > Mammalia > Rodentia > Muridae > Acomys > Acomys minous. The sequence continues at coordinate 23,667,617 of NC_140484.1, forward strand.
ACACACACACACACACACACACACACACACACGCAAAATGCCCATACAAATAAAGACAAAATAATAATGGTAATAAAGAGTTGTCCTTTTGGACAAATCTGTATCTCCCAAGGGCTTTTCTCTCTCCAATATCTAAATGCTGGGATTCTGTAAGACTCAAGTTTCTATCCCCTTTTAGATGAGTCTATCTATCCTATGGCCGTAAGTATCATCTAGATACACAACCTCCAGTCTAGACTTGTCACCTACATTCTAGAATGTTTCAACTTGATCCCTTAAATGCATCTATCCATGTTCTCAGCTCTTCTACACTTCCACTGCCTCCTCCTATTCCAATCTCCCCAAGTTCATTCTTCCACAGTTTCTTTCTCAGAAACCATTCTCTCATTTCTACTTCCAACAGCCTTTAAAAACAAACATCATAGGCCACATGTGGCAGCAGATGCTCGAACAGCTACTCTTTTGTAATTTTTCTTCTTTGTCTCTTTTCTAATACTATAGTAATTCAGCAAATATCAACAAACTGTTAGACACTACATAGTGCGAGGGACACTTAGTCTGCTGGATAGTTGGTTTTTGTTTGTTTTGTTTTTGTCTACTCGACATAGGGAATCAACTGAGAAACAGCCTGCGCAGACTGGCTTGTAGAGTGCGCACATCATCATGATCTCCTCCCGCCTTGCTTCTTCTTTTTCTCTTTTCCCAGAGACAGGGTTTCTCTGTGTAACTCTGGCTGCCCTGGAATAAACTCTAGACCAGGCTGGCCTCCAACTCAGAGATCCACCTGCCTCTGCCTCCTGAGCGCTGTAGGGATTTTCTTGATTGATGGATTGATGTGAGAGGGCCCAGCCCTTTTGGGTAGGTGGTCCTGGGTTGTGTAAGAAAGCAGCTGAAGGAGCTGTGGAGAGCACGCTAGTAAGCAGCACTGCCCCACAGCTTCTGCTTTAGTTCCTGCCCTCCCTTCCCTTCCTGAGTGAGTGTGATGTAGAAGTGTAAGCCAGCTGCTTACCCAGTGGCTTCCGGTCATGGTGTTTTATCACAACAATGGGAAGCAAACTAGAATACTGGAAAAGTAATGATGAACACTTCATAGAATTCCGAGTCCAGGATCTCAGTGCTGCGCCACACGTCAGCAGTCTGTTCTTCAGAGGCCAAGGCAGAAGGATGACAAGCATAAAGGTAGCCTGTGCTCAGTGAGACTCTGCAAACAAAAACCTCACACTACAAATACCACCACCCACAAAAAAACCAAAAGATAACACCATCATATTTCCTTACCACTGACAAAAATTCACCAAACTAAAACTCAAATATTCCCAGTGATTTACAAAGAGCCCTGGACGAACTGGCCGTTGGTGCAGTTTCACACCCTCTTCCCTCTCCTCATTATGGTGCAGCTCCCTGGAGTTTGTCAAATATGTCAGGGATTTGCTAAGTGCCGCCTTTCCACCAAGAATGCCCTTGTTTTGGAATGTACATCCCTCATCTATTGTTGTCTATTTAAAAGTCACCACCCAAGCAAGGCCACCTCTAACCAGCCTCTGTTCCGCCCGCCCACACGCTATCACCTAACACTAGGTGGTTGTCTCCTTTCCTTTGCTAAGATGAAAAGGCTTCATGAGAGCAGGGATTGTGTCTTGGCTGTACACAGCAGTGTTCCGGCACTTACTAAGATCTGTAAACTAACGTATGGTTTACTAACCTCCATCGTCCTCTCTGCACAGTGTCTCAGGTCTGGGTAGCTTTAAACTCAAGCTCTTCTCACCTCAGCCTCCAGGGGCTGAAATTACTAACATGTACTACCAAACCCAGATCCCGGGTTTGAACTCCATATAGGGCGAGAGCTGTGAATGTCTAAGTTCATCATTTTTTTTTCCCTGGAGTCCTTCAGAGGATAAGGTGTTTAATAGTTTGTTGATGTTTGCTTAACTAATATACCATGACATGAGAAAGAAAGCTAAGAATGAAAACTAGGAATGGTACTGAGAGCCAAGAAGGAAAATTTTAGGGAGTCAGTAAATTTACTGCTTTCAGGTCTGACCCTCTCTTATCACTACCTCTCGGCATTATGGATACAGTCTTCTACTATTTCCTCTCTCTACTTACTCAGTACCCATCTGGAGGAAATGCTTTCAGAAAAGGTTTCCTAAGACTCGGCCGTGGCGCATGCCTTTAATCCCAGCACTCAGGGAGGCAAAAGCAGGCAGATCACTCTGCCTTCAACATCAGCCAGGTTTTCAAAACAAGTCCAGCACAGCCACGGCTACACAGAGAAGCCCTGTCTCAAAAAAAAAAACCCAACAACAACAACAACAACAACAACAACAACAAACAAACAAAAAACAAAAAACAAAAAGAAAAGGCTTCCTAAATTTGAGAGCAAAAGAAAAAGAATCAGAACAAGGAAAAATTAGTTAAGTATATCCCTCTTTGTTGTAAAGACATTTAATATATCCACTTTTAGAAGAAGGATCCCAATTTCTTCTCTGGTAACAAGCATTAACAAATGGTGACACAGCTGTGCGGTGGTGGTGCAGGCCTTTAATCCCAGCACTCCGGAGGCAGAGGCAGGTGGATTGCTGTGAGTTCAAGGCCAGCCTGGTCTACAAAGTCAGTCCAGGACAGGCAAGGCTACGCAGAGAAACCCTGTCTCAAAAAACCAAAAACAAATGGTGACACGAAAGCCAATTCTCACAAAAGAAGAGCTTGGTGAAAAAGGAAAGAATCAGCTGATATCCTGTATCTGTGTAGTTGGGGGCAGGGAAAGAATAAGGAAATCAGTTCTGTGTAATCGTTTCCTCAGAAATGACTTCTTAAAAATCATATTTCTCTAGAAGTGTATAATCTAGTTTACTCATAAAAAGTAGCGAACAGAAGAAAAGTACCTGTTTAGGTAATTATCTTAATCACTAATGAATTAATTCTCATAAGGTCTGAACAACTGATTAACTGAATTAAGGGGTTTATTTGTGTTTTTTCTTTTCTTTTTCAGCAGGGGTAGAAAGCCAACAACCTTTTTTATTTTCTGTAGCATGCACACATCTTATTCCTACTGACAAAGCATGCCTGCCCTCCTCAATTAAACCTCCAAACTTTAATTGGCTATTTTATTTTATTTTTTCCCTAAAAGAATGAGGAGGCTTCTCTAAGCCTATAAAATACAAACACAAGTAACTGCTTGGCCAGGCAATTACCAAGTCCACCACCTACAAACTGAGCATCCAACAACATGCTTACATAGACACAAATGGTAATGCACTACCCACAAAGAAAATGCTAGTGGGTATACGTAATTAAAGATAAATAGGGCTGAGAATGTTGCTCAGCAGTACCGCATGTGTCTAGTAGGGTCACGGTTCTGGGTTCCATACCCAGGCAAGGAAACAATCAGAGCCTCATTAAGCTAATAATCTGGATTTAAAAACTTGCAAAGCCATTACCGAAGAAGCGCCTTATTTTCTTTGCAGGGCTTAAACGTAGGACCTTTAAAACTGTGATCGCACACCAATTCTTTAGTGATTATTTCTGTATTCTGTGTGGTAGGGAACACATGTGTGTGTGCAGGTCCACACCAGGCATCTTCATCTATGGCTCTCCATTTTGTTTGTTTTTCAAGACAGGGTTTCTCTGTGTACCTGAGATCTGACTGTCCTTGGCTCTCTTTGTAGATCGGGCTGGCCTGAACTCAGAGATCTGTCTGCCTCTGCCTCCCAAGTGCTGGGATTAAAGGCCACCACCACCTGTCCATATCTTAATTTTACAACCTGTAACTGGCCATACAGATCAACTACGTGTGGTGAGTTGGTCCCTATGACATTTAAATTTCCACTTCAAGACTTGATACCCTATGAGCATATACAGGGGGAGGTAATCCCCCTCAGGAACAGTCATAGGGGAGGGGGGGGAATAAGGGGAAAATGGGAGGGAGGGAAGAATGGGAGGATACAAGGGATGAGATAACCATTGAGATATAACAAGAATAAATTAATTAAAAAAAAAGATTTAAAAAAATTTTCCACTTCAATCTGGACAAACAATATAAAATACATGTAGAATATGCTTTGATATTCTGGGACAGCGCAAGGTACAATCTACCCCATTCAGTGGTAGAACACCTGTTTAGCATGTGCAAGGTCTTAGATTCCATCCTGGGGGGGGGAGGGGCATGCTGGGGAAGAGTTGAGGGTGGGATGGTATAGGAGCAACAAGGCCACACCACAAACCCACACCTCTAAATACAACTATTTTCAGACATGAACTCATTAATACATCAAATTCTTGAAAGGTGGCAACTAAGATCGTCCTTGGCTATTTTTATCAAGTGAACATAATCTAAGTAACATTACCCCTTTGGATTATGTAGCAGTTGGTTGTGACCGTTTGCCAAATAGGTTGGCTAAATGGTCAAGCAGGACAATTCAAATTAGCCGAAGAAAGGCAACACTACTAACAGAGATTTGGCTTCCGGCTCTCACTTTTCTTCCCAGTGCCCACAGGCCATTTCTAGTTGGCCCAACCGTAGTTTCCCCAAACTTTTTCCTCTTAAAAAGGCTCCCAAAGGGGGCAATCAATTAAGGACGCATGATTCGTGACAGCCTGTACATTTTAAAATAGGGACAGTCAAAGCAAACAGACCTACAACTGGTATAACTGTAAAAGCAACGTCTGCGAACAAGAAAATCTTTTTCACGCTCATCTGTCCACCATTCCTGGCCCAAAGGAAAAAGATAAAAATGTATCTTTTTTATAAAGGACTGCTAAACAATCCTAATGTGTGCTTTATCAAATGTTACCAAGCTACGAGGACCTTTTTTGATAACCTGTGGCTCGTGAGGTTAAAAAGTTACAAACTATCCCTTACATGAAAAGCACAAAAGGTTTATGTCTATGGGCTGGTTCTCACCCCTGACTACTTTGAATACCTCAACAAACTTTAGCACTCTGGTATCATCAAGAGAACCTAGTAGTTAAAACTAATTTCAGACTATCTAAATAAATCTCAAGATGACTCAAAAATCCCAGATCCAAGCTGAAGTGCTTGTCCTGTCTTGTCTCTCTTGTTAACTTTCCACCCCAACTTGTGCATGTGTGTGGCAGAGGCCACCCACACTCAGCCTAAGTAGATCTCAGGTCTCCCAAACTTGCCTATTTCCGGTTTTAGTCTAGCTAGAAACGTAAGACAATTAACTCTAACGAGCCAATAGCCAATAAAACAACTGCTAAATTACATTTTCACAGTTTACGGCGGCCGCTAGAATTTAAGGGATCGGTAAGAGTTACAACGGAACTTGCAAAGAAGGGGGGCAATTTTTGAGATAATTAATCTTTCAAAGCCACAAGGTCCACTAAGCCTTTCTTGTGTGCAGAGGCCCTTCAGGGTAGCAAGACCGGAAGTCGGTGCAGGTATTGTCGATACAGTAAAACAAAACAAAGCCCCCTCCCCACTCAGCCACACAAACAAACAAACAAACAAACAAAATCCCACGATTACAAAAGAAAAAAGAGAAAACTTCCCCAGAGCACGCTCACCCCACCCTGATCACGAGCCCCGAGAGAAGAAAGAGAGAGAGGTGGCCAGGGTGAGAGTCCCGGGGAAAGGTCGGAGACAGGGCAGCGCTGCGTGGCTCGCGGCCTGCAAGCCCGAGCCTGCAAGTGGGGTGCGCGGGGGGCGCCGGCGTCTATACCTGCGGCGAAGTGCAGCGGGGTGGACTTCCTGCCCGCCGTGTCGCGGCTGTTCACCTTCTCGGGCGTCACCAGCCTCTTCACTCGCTCCACGTCCCCATTGCGGCAAGCCTCGAACAGCTCGCGGGCGCACGGCTCGACGGCCTCGGCCACCGCGCTCGCGCAGGCCGCGCCCCCGCCGGCGCAGCGGCGACCAGACATGATCCTGGCCGCCGCCGCCAGCAGCAGCGCCAGCAAAGGCAGCAGGAGCCCCGGCCCCGCGAGCAGGAGGGCGAGGCCCCCCGCGGGAGACGCGCTCAGGGCCCGGGCCGCTCGGCTCCCCGCTGTCACCAGAGCCGGCGCAGTCCCATGGCCGCGCCGCCGCGCGCCCCCTGCTCGGCTCCGTGACCCCCGGCTGCCCCACCGCGGCGGAGGCAGCGCGAACCCGCCCGCCGAGCCCCGAAGCGACGCGGCGGCCGCGGCGGAAGCTGCCGAGACCACTCCTGCCAGCTCGCTCGGGTCCTGGGAGCGCGCGTGACGTCGGCTCGCGCGCGTGCGCAGTGGCTGCACTCCGGCCGGGCCGGTCTGGGCAAGCGGGGCCCCGCGGAGGGGTTTGTGGGAAATGTGCTGCGGAGAGCCTTTGGTTGCGGGAAGAGAAGGGGCTTCTGCCCACCGCCATCTTTACGGAGTCTCGGCCGAAAAAGAGAGGGCTTGCTATCCTTTTTTTTCTTTTTTTCCCGTAAAAGCATAGACTTCCCAAGATGAGTCCCATCACCGCAAACGAATCTTTGCAAGTTTTGTTCTGGTTATGCATTTTCTTTTGCAAGGTTTTGTCTGGAAATTTTCTATATATTTGCTTCCATACCTCCCCCCGGGAGAGTCCTGCTCCCCCTCCCTCCCCCGCCCGTTTTCTTTACTCTGTCTCTTCACTTAACCCTCCGCATCTGCTTTTGTTTTTCTTATTAGCCTCGTCTCAGGGATGAACCCGTTGCTATTCCTGAGAAATTTAAAAGAACATCCCCAAGATAAATCAAGAAAGCGATGGCAGTTTATTTCAATTCTAAAGCAACAATTGGGGCGTGGGGGTGACTCTGATTAGCTGCATTTCCCATAGTAAATTATTAGCTCAGTGCTGACTACAGGATCTATATATAAATCAGTATTGTACCGGATGTGGCCAATGTGCCGCTACACTGAGCATGCACATCAAGACAAGTTTTCTTTTTTTCTCCGTGTGATCAAAGAATGCAAGCGCACAATTCATTTTCATATTTAAGGTAGTAGTGACATCTTTTTGTATAAGCTTGTTTAAAGAACCTGAAAGAAAGGTACATAGAGATTTTGCTTTCATGAAAGCGCTGGCCTTTGGCATGTTGACAAGCATTTCCCCCTGTGAATTGACTTAACCTGTTTTTCAGGAAATCCAGTTTTTGTTTGGGAGCGTTGACTCACTGCTGTGGGAGAAAAGCAGGCACACTTTTTTGGGCGTTTTAGCAAATGTGAGCGTTGTTATATATTTATTTTCTAATCATGTTCTTAAGCTATTTAGCGTAAATTTAAACTGGTGCATATTAATAAAATGAACATTCATGAACATGCCTAATGATTAGAACACTACTTATGTGATTGTGTCTCATTTTTCTTCATTTCATCTACTTGCCAAATATATTCCCAATTTTTTACTTATTAATTTCTGCTTATGTATTTCCTTCCAATATGTATCTTAAACAACATCACCCTGGTACAGCACTTTGCCAACTGATCCATCTCCCAACCCTAACTTAACTTTTTTTTTTAAACATCACATGATTGCTAGAGGAAGGCAGTTAAAAACCACATGAGGATGACTATTCTAAAATAAACAAACAACATAATAAATGTTGATGAGCTAGGACAAATTAAAATCATTTGGCACTCTTGATCATAAATTGTGTATTTGTTATAGAAAACAATTTGGTCACAAAACCAAACATTGGGACTGGAGAGATGGCTCAGTGGTTAAGAGCACCACCTGTTCTTCCTAGGACCGGGGTTCAATTCCCAGCACCCGCATAGTGGAGCACAATCATAGCTCCAGTCTTGGCGTCTGTCACCCTCATCTGGCCTCCCCAGGCAGGAGGCAACATGGTGTGCAGACAAAACACCCAAACACAAAATTCATTAATTAGTTTTTAAAAATTTAAGCATAAAGCTACCATCTTAGCTACTTCTGAGTATACGAACAATCTGAAAGCAGGGTCTCAAATATTTCCACCATCACGCTCATAATATGATTACTCACAAAAGCAAAGAGATACAAACAATCCAAATGTCCAATGAATGGGCGACTGTGAAGTGTGACAAATGCATATCATGGGAAAACGCTCGGCCTTCAGAAAAGTGGAATCTTATTATGTACCCCAACGTAGGTGATTACAGAGGATATAATGTTAAATAAGATAGATCAGTTAACAAAGACAAAAAAATAGATTTACTTGTATACATTCAGAGAGCTGCCTTAGCAAAATACCACTAAAAAGATGGTTGAAATTTTTTTTTTTGTTGTTGTTGTTCAAGATGTTGGTTTGCTTTGACTTCTTCAAAACCTTTTTCTTTTGGCTTATAGATGGCTACCTCCTAACATGATCTTTCCTCTACATGCACACCCCGGTGTTTACCACATTCAAGCATCTTCACTGTGTAAGGAGCCCAGGGAGCTTGGACCTTAGCTCACCTGGTAGGACTCTTATAGTTGTCCTGGCTAGATGTAGCTGTAAGTAACAGATATAGCTGTTGTGCAGCAATATCCTCAGAAATGAAACATCCCACCTGGGAAGGAAACTCCTCAAGACACAGGCTGTTCTGTCAAGCTGTCAAGCTCGGGAAGTTCAGGACATAAACAACTGGTTTTCTTCAGGAAGTCTCTGAAACTGATGAGATTCGCTAGGCTCCATCTGTAAGGACAATGTGGTGCTTTGAATAAGAAAGTTAAAAAAAAAAAAAAAGGGAATGGTCCCATGTTTGAATGCTTAGTCATCAGAGAGTGGCACTACTTGAAGGATTAGGAGATATAGCTTTATTGGTGTAGATGTGATCTTTGAGGGAGAGTGTCACTGGGGGGTGGGCTTTGAGATTTCAAAAGCCCACACCAGGCCCAGTATCGCTCTCTTCCGGTTCCCTGTAGATCCAGATGTAGAACTTTCCTCTACTTCTCCAGCACCGTGTCTGCCTATATAGGCTGCCAAGCTCCCTACCATGATGAAAATGGACTAAACCTCTGAAGCGATAAGCTAGTGCCAATTAAATGCTTTCTTTTTATAAAAGAGTTTCCACGGTCATGGTGTCTCTTTAGAGCAATAGGACACTAAGGCAGACATGTTGCCTAGGAGAGGCTCAGGCTCTCCTTGGGGCTGTCTGATAGATAGATTCCAATCTGTTGAGCGGCCTGCGTGTTCTAAACTGAGCTTCTGAGCTCCAGCTTTCATGAGCTGTCACCATGCTGAGATGGGACTTTGGTGAAGTGACTTGGAGTTGCTTCTGCTCCTGTAGGTGACCTCCCACCCATACTGATATAAGTAACCCTCCCTTGTTGGCTTGCCGAGTTTGGTTTTGTCCTGTGGGTTCACGCTTCCCTAGGGATGGCGTCAGAGTATAGTAGCCCCATTGTTGGTATTTGCCTCACGTGCATGGCACTCTGTTCCATGTCCAGCACTAAATAAGCAAATTGCCTGCCTAAAAAAAAATCTCAGACCTCAGGAGGCAGAGACAAGAAATTCAGAAGTTCAAAAGTTTCCCACAGTTGGGCGCCAGCCTGGGATACAGTCACATCTGAGGCGCTAGAGATGAGGGCTCCAACACGGATTGGGAAGAAGTGTGTTTCATAACCTCAGGTGTGAAAATGGTCAAATGACAGAATAATTGTTAAGTACTATTGAAGGGATGAAATGGGACTACGTAGTGGTGATAAGAGTGTCTACGGTTTCTGTTGCTTCAACAAAACACCATGACCAAAACGCAAGTTGGGAAGGAAAGGGTTTATTCAGCATACACTTCTGTAGCGTACACTTCTGTTCATCCTCAAACGAGGTCAGGACAGGAACTCAAAACACGGCAGGAACATGGAGGCAGGAGCTGATGCAGAGGCCGTGGAGGAGTGCTACTCACTGGCTTGCTCCATGTAGCTAGCTCAGCCTGCTTTCTTTTATAACTCAAGACCACCAACCCAGGGGTGGCTCCTCCCACAGTGGACTGGGAACCTCTCTAATTGATCACTGATTGAAAAATGCCCTACAGCTGGATCTCATTGAGGCATTTCCTCAACTGAGGCTCCATCCTCTCTGATGACTTTAGCTTGTGTCGACGTGACACATGAAAACAGCCAGTACATAAGAGTTTCAGTTTTATAAGATGAAAAGGTTCTGGAGATCAGCAGATTGCATAACAACACTGTTATATACTTGAAAATGGTGAAGATGGGGAGTTATAAAGTTGACTACATCAGTCTATGTATGATACAGATGCTCCAGTGTGAGGCTCTGAGTTGATCCCTAGGGGAGTAAGGAAAGGAAGGAGGGAAAGGAGGAGAGAGAGAGAGAGGAGGAGGGGGGGGGAGGGGAGGGGATGGGGAAGGAGGGGGAGAAGGAAAGGATACACTGGAGACTTGGTACGTCATAAATATTTATTCACAGTTCTGGACACTAGGAAGTCTAGGAAATCTCAGACTAGGGTACTGGCAGACGTGGTGTCTGACCTGTGGAGTCTGTCCTCTGTTTCTAGCATGTCATCTTGTTATGTAATCTAGAGAGGAGTAACTTTGTAATAAACATAAATATGCTAAGAATGTTTATTATTAATAGCCTACAATTATTACTGCAGTTTTATTTAACCCCATATCAAACAGTAAAAGACACAGACACCTGATAGATTTTAGATAAGCCTTAATTTACCTGAGACTGGGCAGATATGAACCCCCTAAGTGACCGTCTTACCACCCAGCCCCACGTCCCATGCCATTTGCTTTACTCAAGCCTATCTGGGCTACTTCCCTTCTAATACCCCATAAATACTCGCCCACGCTTTCCGTCTGGTCTGCTTTCCTCCAGCCATGCTGATGCCGCCATGTGCTTCTCTCCGTGCTCCATGGCAGCTCTGCTTCCTTCTTTCTACTCTATCTCTCTTCTTCCCAAGAATCGCCTGTCCCCAAAGCCCACAAACCTTAGCTCACCTGCTTCTCCCCTGCCCAGGCTTCAGCTTTTTTTTTTTTTTTTTTTTTGCAGGCAGGGTGAGGGGGGATGGGTTCGAGACAGGGTCTCTCTGTGTAGCCTTGACTGTCCTGGACTCACATTGTAGACCAGGCTGGCCTCGAACTCACAGGGATCCACCTGCCTCTGCCTCCTGAGTGCTGGGATTAAAGGCGTGCGCCACCACGCCCAGCACATTAAAAAAAAAAAATTTAACCAATTAACTTTAAATTAAGTAGAGCAAGGTTTATACAACAAGGACAAGTGCATGAGAAAATGTGCTTATTGGGCAGCAACCGGATCTTGAGGAGCAAAATAATTAATAAGTAAATACAAAGCACCAGACCGTGCTGTCACACAGAAAATATCAAATTTAAGTGTGCTCATGAGAAAGAAGGGATGCAGGGCTGTGTATGCTACCACAATGATCTGGTATGTGGTGGGGAGATGGGAAAGCTAGAAAAATGCAGTGATATGTGCGCTATGGAGAAAGGCAGAACTGGAAATGTGAGAGCAGTGACAGGTGAGAGAGAGAGAGAGAGAGAGAGAGAGAGAGAGAGAGAGAGAGAGAGAGAGAGAGATACAGAGAGAGAGAGAGACAGAGACAGAGACAGAGACAGAGAGACACAGAGAGAGAGAGAGACACAGAGAGAGAGAGAGAGAGCGCTGAGGTTGAAATGCTGTCATTGCCCAGTAGGGTCAGCAGGCTGGTGTACAGCAGCCTGGACCTTATGCAGAGGAGGACTCAGTCCTCAAGTCTGCAGCCCTGCTGATGGATCCCCCTGGCTCTGTACACCAACGAAGGCCAAGAGGAGGAAAGGTTCATTTCTGGATTGGACCTCTTCAAAGGACTACCATGGTCCTCAATGCCACTGGAGGCCATGCTGGGGTCTGTGGTCTACACTGCTGCTCCAGGCCACGATGAACCCTGAGATCCATGTGGATGTATGCAGTCTGTGGCAATGACCGGTACCTTGGTGATGTCCTTGGGCTTAGCTGCCTTGGGGGCCATGTTGATGTATGTGGCATGTGCAGCCACCTGAGGCCATGATGAGGCCCATGGTCTGTGCGGTCATTGAGGACCATGAGTGAGTCTGTGGTCTTGATACAGCCAGGGGCCACGTTGATGTCTGTGGCCCATGTGGATGCCACTGGTCTGGGCTGCCTCCTGAAGCCATGTTCAAATCCACAGGCACAGGAGGGCTTTCTCCACCCTCTCCAGCAGCCTGGCAGCTTTTTTCAGTTGAGCCATGCTTCTGGCATGGATAGAGACAGAGAAAGATTCATACTCCTTTGCGGGGCTGGGCACTAGGAATTTGACCATGCTCCAGTGAGTATATGGATAACGCAAAATGAATTTCTTCCCTAACCCCCCCCCTTTTTTTTGGTGGTAGTGGTGGAGGTCATGGGGGAGGTGGGGCAGACATGGGAAGACTGGGAGGTAAGTACAATTGGGGTGCATGATGTCAGATTTGCAAATACTAAAAAGAAAGAAAGAGGGTTGGAGAGATGGTTCAGAGGTTAAGAGCACTGGCTCCTCTTCCAGAGGTCCTGAGTTCAATTCCCAGCAACCACGTGGTGGCTCAAAACTATCTATACCCTCTAATGCCCTCTTCTGGCCTGCAGGGATATGTGCAGATAGGGCACTCATATACATAAAATAAATAAATAAAATATATAAATATAAAGAAAGAAGGAAGGAAGCCGGGCGGTGGTGGCGCACGCCTTTAATCCCAGCACTCGGGTGGCAGAGGCAGGCGGATCGCTGTGAGTTCAAGGCCAGTCTGGTCTACAAAGTTAGTCCAGGACAGCCAAGGCTACACAGAGAAACCTTATCTCTAAAAACCAAAAAAAAAAAAGAAAGAAAGAAAGAAAGAAAGAAGGAAAAGAGAGTTGGAAAGGTGACAGAATGCTCTCTCATCAAACTCAAGCTGTCTGTGTGGTTTGAGTGTGAAGTGTCTCCCATAGGCTGGTGTGTTTGAACACTTGGACTGGATTCCCTTGAATTAAGCCAAAGCAAACCCTTCCTCTCTGAAGCCTCTTGTCAAGTGTTTTGCAACAAGTAACGAATGCAGAGTTCAGAACCAAGGCATGGGGCCAGCGCTGAGATCAGCCTGACACTGTGGCTCTTAGGCACTTGCAACCGGTTTGCTGAAGGAACTGGAGGAATGTGGAACTTTGGGTAAGAAAAGCTCTAGAAGTCTGTGAGCAGAGTTTGGTGGGGCATTAAAATTGTTGAAAATGACGGAGCCTGAACTGAGAATGTAGCTGTAAGTGTTCCCTGCTCAAAATCAACCACCTAAGAACGCAGTCTTGAAGATCAGCCGACAAGGCATACAGAGAGCCCTACTGTGGGCATGCCTGGCGAGGCTCAAGTCTGGAGTATCCATATAGGCAACTGAGCTCAGTCTATTACGATGGGCTTCCTTTCTCAGAAGGATTCTCTCTTCCCCTGATCTGGGGACCCCTAGATTCTCTAAGGAGCATCACATAGCCCTCAGGGAAGATTACAGGCCTCACCATTTTCTGATAGAACCTGTTCAGCAAGCAAGTTCCTGTAAACACCCTATCCTATGGTAAGGAGATCCTAGCCTTCAGCAAATGACCTTTAACCATACCTGGAAGTTATTCCCCCACCCATAGGATAATTACTGTGTCCTCTTTCTTGTGATAGGACCCTGTACTACTGCATGTAAATGAGGTAGTATACCACTGTATGTAGATTAAGTGTCCTGGCACCTCCAGCCCCAGTGAATCAGACACATCCACCCACAAACCCCTCTCCCCACTGCCCAAGGTTTATAAATAAAGGTTGGCTGGCTTGCTGTCTCCTGCTCCAGACTTTCCTCCACCATGACCATCTGAGACTGCATTTACTCTGGGGGAGAATCACGGCCAGATGCCTGGGGCTTGACTGCCGGTGGTCAGGAGGCGATGGTGGAGCTGTCTTGGCAGCCTCTGATGCCTGCTCCATTGTTGCTGCTAGCTCAGTACTGATCACGGGGGAAGCACCTGCTAGGCGTCTCACCAGACCTGCCTTCTAGCTAGTTTAGGTTTTCGCCTGCTTCCTGTGCTACGCTTAGCACAGCATAAAGGGCTGTAACAATTTGGTATCACAGGCTTGTAGAGCTCCCAAGTCTGCACTGACATCTGGTACCAACAATCTCATTCTGAAAGAGCTAAGCTGTAACACCAGGTGGAAAATCATTTCAACCTCCTCTGGAGAGACCCCACACCTCACCTAGCCTCACCCTAAAATGCTCTAGACTGTCCTGAGAGAGAGACAGGACCTTTGACCTCCATCAGTTCTCATCTGGAAGCATGCAAGCTCCTGGACCAGCTCACCAGACACAGAACCCAGGCCACCCACCAATGCTGAACAACACCCTACAGCAGTGGTCTAAGGGGCTAGGCTCTGCTCCAAGCTAGAAAAAGAACTATGTGTCCGCTTGAAAGACACACGATTGAGGCCTTAGTGGATGCTTCTTCCAAGGTTCCTGAGAGTATCTGCAGCCATGCAATGTACATCAGTGTCAGAGCCCCTAAAAGGAGGCCATGACACCCACTCAGATAAAGCTGGAAAGGACCAGTTGAGGTTGCAACAGAGACGCCAGGATAGTCTAGATCTCAGAATCATGGGTCACCTGTCAGGAGAAGCCATAGGCATCGAGTGACATTTGAGAGAGAGAGAGAGAGAGAGAGAGAGAGAGAGAAAGAAGAAGAAGAAGAAGAAGAAGAAGAAGAAGAAGAAGAAGAAGAAGTAGAAGAAGAAGAAGAAGAAGAAGAAGAAGAAGAAGAGAAGAGAAAGGAGACAAGAGAGAGGAGTGAGGAGAGAGGAGAGAGGAGAGAGACTGTGTGGATGGCAGAGCTGAGGGGAAAAGCCCACCCAGCTGTATAGAACTCGAGTGATTCTATCACACACCCAGGATGTGATGTAGAGCTACAGAATTTGGTTGTTGTTTTGTGTAACTTTTCCTTGTTATGTCCCACATCTCCACTTAAGAGCAGGGAGGCTTACTCCGTGGCATTGTGCACTGGAACTTTGTAACTTAGTTTATAATGTAATAGGGGCTCACAGAAACTGCACTGAATCTCAGAAGAGACTGGACTTAGAATTTTTGAATAGTGTTAGGACTGATAAAGCCCCCTGTAGGGATTTTTGAGGTTGAATCCATTTTGTACTATGAAATGGCCGTAAGGCTATGGGCACCAGAGTGGTATCATTTGAATGTGAAATGTCTCCTGTAGGTTTGTGGATTTGAATATTTGGTCTCCTGCTAATGGACAGTGCTGATGGTGGAAGGTTGTGGAACTTTTAAGAGGTGAGCTCTCACTAAAGGAAGTGCGTCAGTGAGGGTGCCCTACTTCCTGGTGTTTTCTGTTTCCTGACTGAGTATGTGAAGTGATAAGCTGCATCTGGTTATAGCTGTTACGTCGCCCCTACCGCAACGGACTATACCCCTTCACTACAAGCAAAACCAACCCCTTCCTCCCTTAAATTATTTCTTTATAAATTTGTCATATTTTACTAATTTGGAGAATTTCATACATGCATACAATGTACTTTGTTCATATTTACCCCTCAATCCTAACTTCTCTGGGAACCACTTCAACCCGCTCCAACATTTTGTCTTCTTTTGTTTTGTTTTTTTATGCTTAAAGATATTTTTAGGTTATAATATACTTATATCATTTCTCTCTTTCCTTTCCTCCACCCAAAGTTCCCATGTACTCCTCTCTTGTGCTCTCTCTCTCAAATTCGTGGTCTTTATTTCTTTAATTCATATTATGTTTCTCTCTCTCTCTCTCTCTCTCTCTCTCTCTCTCTCTCTCTCTCTGTGTGTGTATGTGTATGTGTATTCATAAATGACACCTCCTAAGTCTATATACCACTATTTGTACGTATATGTTATGTCTTCTTTTTCTTCTTCTTCCTTCTCCTCCTCTTTCCTCTTAAGTCAAATCCCTCAGTCCAGTTTATGGTGCCTATATACTCATGGGTGTGGGGTCACTCACTGGAGCATGGTTGACTTTACAGAGAGGGACACTATTTTAAAGAACACTTCTTCATACCCAGAATGCCACCAATCACCACCAACACCTCAGCTAGGGGTAGGGTCTGTGAGCCTCTTTTCCTTCCGCGTGACTCTTGATGTGCAGCTTACTGTGGAGTGGTTTATCTTGTGTGTGCAGCTCTTCTTCAGGCAACCATAGATGCTATGAATTCAAGGATAGAAAAGTCCTGCTGTGTATAGAAGACACTGGCTGCAGTCCTGCCTAACCTCACACTCTTAACATTTTTTCTGCTCCCTCCTCCATTGATGCCTTCCGAGCCTGGGGGAAGGGAGAGATGTAGATGTCTCATTTGTGGCTAAGCTCGCCACAGACTCTTATTCTCTGCCCTTTGACCAGTTGTGAGTCTCTAAGTTAACTACTATCCACCACAAAGAGAACTTTCTCTGAGGAGGTCTGATAGTTGTATTAAACTATGGTGACAGAGATACAAATTTAGAGGGCAGTGTGATACTGTGTCCACTTAGCAAAGTAATAGAAAGTTCGCCCCTGGGGCCCATGAGCTCCCCAACTATTGGTTCTTGGCTAGATTTACAGGTCCAGGAATGTGTTTCCTCCTTTAGAGAAGGCCTTAAATCTAAGAAGAAAGTAGTTGGATTTCTCCTGTAACATCTATGCCACTGTTGTACCCATGGGCATATCTTGCCATGTTTGTCATGATTGTAGCTCACAGGGTTCATAGTTGGCTCAGACTATTAATTTCCCCCCCTAATATCTAGCATAACACCATCCAGCATTATGAAAGCAAGGAGGAAGCTTTTGGTTAGTACCAACTTGATTTCTTCATGTCCTGTGACCAAATTGTGTGTAGTGTCTTCAGTGTCTTTATATAAGGTCTTACAATCAAGCTCTGGTGGGCAACCAAGAGCAATGGCTTAGTTGTGTTATTTGAGGGGGTATTTCTGGGGGGCATCCCCTTAAATTGCTTCTTGTCAAATATTTTGTCACAGCAATGGGAAAAGTAACTAAAGAACCTTCAGGTCTTAATTACCTCCCCCACCCCAAATCACTCATTTTATTACTGTTGCATTAAAGATTAAGTTTCAACATGAATTTTGAAGGTGATGTTTTTATTCAGATCGTAGCAGTATCTCTTCATATATTCATAATCTCTTTATTGTTATTGTTTAGTAAAATGTCTATTTGTCTCCAGTCCGTTTTTATTGTGTATGCCATTTGTTGTCTGTAGAAATTCTTCATATATTTTGGACACTAAATCCTTCATCAATTATATTTGTGGAAAATATATTTTCCCAAATTGCGATTAATTCTTTTTTTCACTTTCTCAATGAGATGTCTCAGTTTTAATGTTGAGTTTATATTATTTTCTTGTAGCATTTGTACCTCTGTCAAGAATTCTCCATCACTCTAAGGTCATAAAGATAACTTTTTTTTTCTGGACTGGTACTTCAGGGTCATAAAGATATAATTTCCTTCAGGAGTGACAAAATGGCTCAGTGGTAAAGGTTCTTCCAGCCAAGCCTGAGAACTTGAGTTTAGTCCCCAAGTAGAAGGAGAGATCCAACTCCCAACAAGGTAAGTAAATAAATGCTTTCTTAAAGATTTACAAATATTGTTCCAAGCTCTCATTTTTCTATAAGTTAAACAAATTTTCCTTTATACTTAAATTATTATCCTTATGAACTTGATTTTGGAGTATAATATGAAATAAGTATTCGTTTTCTTTATCTTTTTTTCACAATAAGAAAATCTTCTAGCACCATTTACTAAGTACTCTCATATTAAGAAGAGTGCTACAGTGCCACATACTGTATTTTTCAGACTATAAGACACACCTGACTATAAGATGCACCCAGTTTTCAGAACAGTAAAATAAGAAAGACAGTAAAAACAGCAATTGGACCATGAGGTGCACCCTAATCCCCCCGTTTTGTGGGTGAAAAATTGCATCTTATGGTCCAAAAAATATGGAAAGATTTCCATAACTGTATTCCAGATAGCAGCAATAATTGATCTGTATGTCTTCTTCCAATACCATATCAACTTAATATTTAATAGCTGTCACTGATCACTAATTCTTAGTAACATGTAACAATGTTAAAATTTTTAAAAATAAAAAATTTACTAAAAAATAAGCAAGCAAGCAAATCTTTTTTAAAAAGATGCTTAAGGCATTAGGCACTAAATAACAAAATTTAGCACTTGGAAGAAGCAAGTCTAGTAAATTCCATTTAATAGATTTTATCTGTACATATCTTTGTTGATGGAGAAAAGATATAAACAATACACCAACTATGAGAGGCAGTAGCTAATCTCTTCTAAGTATTAAAACATTGAATTTTTATTAATGAGAACCCTATTTTCAGACCATAATATGCCCCCCCCACACACTTTTGGGGTAAGTGACCTCTTTGTTGATGTCCGATGGATGGACCCCAAAAGTGGGGGGAAACTTAGGGTACACCTTATGGTTCAATCACTGTCAACAAAGAGGTGAATTACCCCAAAAGTGGGGAGAAAAAAAGTGCATCTTATGTTTCAGAAAACATGGTAAGTGCTCCCCTCCCCCAACAGCCTTGTTTACTGCTGTTCTATTTGCCACAGTGAGGAAATGGAACATATATGTTCATCAACAGATAAATGGATAATGAAAATCTGATACATATATAAAGTATTCAGCTCTAAAGAAAAATTAAATCCCCAAACTTGCAGGAAGATGGACGGTCTTAGAAAGTATATTAAATGAGGTCACCCAAACTTAGAAAATAACCCAACAACATGTTATTTCTCCTATGCAGATCCTAGCTTATAATACATACATAAACGAGTAGCTGTAAATGTGGATATGGTAAAACGTTTAGAAAGGAGACCAACAAAGGGTAATGTTGGGTGATGAGGAAGGATGAAATGCAGACAAAAGTAGTAATGAAAGAGGATATGAAGCAAATCAATTGTCATTTTTAATTTTAATAAACATTTTTTTCTTTCTTTGGTTTTTTGAGACAGGGTCTCTCTGTGTAGCCTTGGCTGTCCTGGATTCACTTTGTAGACCAGGCTGGCCTCGAACTCACAGCGATCTGCCTGCCTCTGCCTCCCGAGTGCTGAGATTAAAGGCATGCACCACCACACCCGGCAATTTTTTAATTTTAAAGTTATTTATTTTCACCTTATGTGTGCAGTTGTTTCGCTTGCATGTATGTTTGTGCATCATATGTGTACAGTGCCCATGGATACTAGAAGAGGATGTTGGATCCCCAGGAGCTAGAGTTACAGGTCACTGTGAGCCACCATCTGGGTACCAGGCATCCAACCCAGGTCCTCTGGAAGAGCAGCTAATGCTTTTGACTGCTGAGCCACTGCCACGGCTCCTATATGTTTTTCTTTCTTTCTTGTTTTTTCTTTCGGGGTAGATAAGTGTATAAAAATATAATTCATAGTGAAATCATGAGTGAAGCTCCATGGTTTCATTCTAACTGTACAGAAGTGCTTGTTTGAGTGGTACCTTAATCTTAATACATATATATATGATGTACATCCTTCAAAATTACAACAAATACATATGTATATAAAAGATATATATATATATATATATATTTTTTTTTACTTTATGGTGATATGGTGTACCTGAGTGTATGCGTGTGCACCATGTATGTACAGGTGCCAGCAGAGGTCAGGAGAGGGTATTGGATCCTGGAATTGGAAATGCAGATGGTCTGTGCGCCATGCAGCTGCTGGACACTGAGCCCTGATCCTCTGCAAGATCAGTAAGCCTTCCTAACTTCTGGGCCATCTCTTCAAGCCTCAAGAATAGTGCTTTTTGATTTGACAACATAACCAACAGTTACTCAAAGATAATTTTAGAGTTTTATCTGCCTTTCATTGGTCTTCTGGGTACAACTTCATACCTCCGTTTCTATTTTTAATTTTTTTTTAAGTTAGGGTCTTAGCTATGATAAAATATCCTTACAAAAACAATGTAAGGGATGGGGGGTTTATTTTAGTTCACAGTTCAAGGTGCCATCTGTCTGTCCATCATGGCAGGGAGTCAAGGTAGCAGAAGCTTGAAGCAGCCGTCATATCCGCTCACAGTCAGCAGGCGGGGCGTAAGGAATGCTCGCTGGTGCTCAGCTTCTGTTCTTCCTTTGTATAACCCAGACGTCCTTCCCACAGCTAAGATGGGTCTTTCCACATCAACTAACAGCAATCAAGATACATCTCCACAGGCGTCCTCAATAGCCCACCTTCCAAGGTGGTCAGAGATTTTGTTAAATTGACACTAGCCTCATACAGTACATACAAAGACCACAAGGTAGTGGCATCTTCACACACATGTGTCATTATACATGCTCTCCTTTATTGCTTCCTCCACTGCCTTCCCTGGTGCTCTCTCTCCCTGTGTAGCTGACTGCCTGCCTCCTACCAGTCAGGCGCCCTGCTGGCTTTCCTATCACATGCTTTCCAGTACCTTCACTATTTCTCATCTCCTTTAAGACTTCTCGGGCTGGAGAGATGGCTCAGAGGTTAAGAGCACTGTCTGCTCTACCGGATGTCTTGAGTTCAATTCCCAGCAACCACATGGTGGCTCACAACCATCTATTATGTGATCTGAGGCCCTCTTCTGGCTTGCAGGTGTACATGCAAGCTAGAGCACTGTATACATAATAAATAAATCTTAAAAAAAAAAAGATTTCTTCTCTTTTTCTCATCTTCTTCCTAGTTTTATGACAAAGACATATACATACCATACATACAAACACACATAAATTTAGGTTCCATATATGACAAAACATGTGATAATTTTTCTGAGTCTGTCTCATTTCACTTAACACAGTGATTCTCAGTTGCATCTTTTTTTGTTTGTTTGTTTTTGCGAATGACATAATTTCAAATTTCTCTCAGCTGCTTAAGACTCTATTGCATGTGTGTTGCCTTGCCTACTTCCTGGATGTTGTGAACAGTGCAACCATAAACACGGATGAGCAAGTATCTCGTGGCATAGAGTCCTTGGGGAATCTAGCCAAGAGAGGGACAGCCAGATACCTCACATTTCTTTTAAGATTTACTTTAATCAATCAATCAATTTTGTGTGTGTACAACATGAGCATGCAAGTACCCACAGAGGCTGAAAGAGGGTGTCAGATCCCCTGGAGATGGAGTTATGGATTGTGGGGAGCCCCCTGACCTGGGTGCACACTGGACAAGCAGTCTTTAACTGTCGAGCCAGCTCTCCAACCCCTCCAGCCCCATTACTTTACATTTCTTTAAGAACATTTTTTTTTTGAGACAGGGTCTCTCTGTGTAGCCTTGGCTGCCCTGGACTCGCTTTGTAGACCAGGCTGGCCTCGAACTCACAGCGATCCGCCTGCCTCTGCCTCCCAAGTGCTGGGGTTAAAGGCGTGCGCCACCACTGCCCGGCCTTTAAGAACATTTTCAGGGCACTGGAGAGATGGTTTGGTGGTGAAGAGCACTTGTTGACCCAGCATCCACAATGATTTGCAAGGTGATAAAGATCTTCTCCTGGCCTCCATCAGCACCAGACATGTACATGGGCACATACATACATGTGTGAAAGACGCTCACACACAGAAAATAAATGAAGCCAAAACAGAAAGACAGAAAGGGAGAGATAGATTGATTTCAGGGCCTGGAGAGAGGGCTCAACAGTTAAAAGCACTTAATGTTCTCGCTGAGGACCCAGATTTAGTTGTCAACATCCATGCCGGGCAGCTTATAACTGTAACGCCAGCTCCAGGGGTCGGACACCCTCGGATATTCATGCAGGCATATATATCATTCTGAAACAAAAGTTCTCCTCCCTGTTTTGAGAGCACATGTTGCCCTTTTCCCCAGCGTGAAGGCATAAAGAGAGAAGCACAGGCTGATACTCGTTGGAGAATGTCTATTACACGACAGCATGTATTTGCCTGCCTCTGTAAAATGTAAGGTTGACGGTTTCAAACTGCCAGAAGGCAGCTCGCCTCTGACACTTCTTGGTGAAGAACGCCACCTAGTGGAAATAGCTCTACACACGGATCAGCAAATGAGATGAATGTGAGCGCTCAGCCAGCCTAAAGGCAAACTGCAGCCCTTGATTTAAGGCTGTGAAAGAGAAAGGCTGGGCTGGGTATGGTGGCACGTACAAAGCTTTGCCCAGCACTCAGGAGGCAGAGGAAAGAGGGTCTCTGTGAACCGAGGGCCAGCCTGGCCTATATAGTGAGTGCTAGACCATGCAGGGCTATGTACATTGTCTCAACAAAACAAAGGAATGAAAAGGAGGGCTTGGGCACGTGGCTTAGTAGGAAAGTGGTTGCCTAGCGTGTGTAAGCCTCTAGTACTAAATACCCCCCCAAAACCCCAGAGCATCAGATAAACAACCCCCCAAACCAAAGCAACAAGACAAAAGCCATACTCAGATACTGCTTATCTTATGTCTGGATCTGAAATCGGAGAGAGCAGAGGGCAGGCTGGGCGTGGGGCAGGATATTGCTCTTTGCTCCCTGGTTCAGGCGCCATTAGATTAGCGGACAGCGAACTCACATGCGTTGCTTTGAGTCTGCACTGACTGTTCTCTACCACGGCAGGAAGAGGCTGACTTTGTAGGATTCTGTGGCAGAATATTTGACAGAGGCCATTTGGAGGAAGGAAGAGGGAAAGGGTGGCCTTGAGATGGAGGAGTCTGTGGTAGTGTGTCTTTATGAGTGACCTGCTCGCATCATTTATGGTGGTTAGAGGCTGAACCCAGGATGTTGCCCATTCGAGGCCAGTGGTCCTCAACCTTCCTGGTGTGAGCCTTTAATACAGTTACTCATGTTGTGGTGACCTCACCCCACCACCACCATAAAATTATTTTTGTTGCTACTTCATAACTGTAATTTTGCTACTGTTGTGAATTGTAATGTAAATATCTGTTTTCTGATAGTGTTAGGTGACCCCCTCCCAAAAAAAAAAAAAAAAAAAAAAAAAGGGAGGCTATGACCCACAGGTTGAGAACCACTGTTCTAGGCAGATGCTCTGCCAGCCAGCTACAGTCCCAGCCACAGTTAATGTTTAACTGGTGCAGTTCATTATTCACTCACTGAGGTTTTTAGGATGTATGCAATTCTTCAACTTTAGGCTTAAAACTTTATTAACATTTTCATAACAAGGGCTATTATTAACATTATTAATAACGCGATAGGTTTGGTGATGGGTGTGTGAGCCTAGGTCAGATTTTGCATGCAAGGTTTTGGTTTCTTCTAAATTAGATCTAATTTACAATTATGAGTCACCAGTAATGGAGGGGGGCTGTGGCTCTCTCCCTGGTAGAACACTCAGGTTAAGGATGCAAAACTCCTGGGATTCATTCCTGACATTGAAAAGAAAGGAGCACACATTTTGGCAAACTTTGATAACTTTGGACTTTTGGGTTGAATGTGAACCCAGACATTTGGCAGAGATTCTCCCCTGAGCAGCACATCTGGCTCTGTCAGGTCAGACGCTGATACTTCAAACATCTGGCCTCGTGTAGCTCTAAGAGTTTTGCTGTTATGTGGCAGAGTTTGGTTGCGTTTCTCACTTACGAGTATTGTTATTAATGTCTTCATTTTGGCGTGTATGGCTCAGCCCAAGTGTGGAGTCTGAGGATAACTCTGTAGAGGCCTTCCACCTTTGCACAGGTTCCAGAGATGGCGCTCAGGACAGAGGCCATGACAAGACAAACGCATCACCTTCTGAGCCGTCTCATTGGCCGTGGCATTTGAAAATATGCCGCACGTATAGTGGATTTTTTTTCTTTCTTAACAGAATGAAGCACTTGTCTCTTGAATAATTTTCATAATTATTCTTTTTTTTTTCTTGTGGTAGGCGTAGACAGGTGGTCTCTGTGGGATTAAGGCCAGCTGGGTCTACGTAGTAAATATCAGGACAGTAGAGGACCACATCGGGAAACCTTGCTTCAAAAAACAAAACAAAGCAATTACTTTTTGTTAGTGGACCAAAACAGCACATGTTCTTGTTGTCTAGTTATATCTAATCCTTGTTGCATTACTTTAGATTCTGAAGACAAAACAAAATGTACAGATTGTGCTTCCCAATCCCGTTTCTCTAACTGTCCGCGTCCATATCGAGAACCTCTGGGTCTGCTCATGGCGGGCAGAATCAGCAGTCCCAGAGCAAGGGGCTGTGTGCTGACACCTTTCACCTTAAAGTTGGTTGTTCATGTGGAAATTCAAAACAAGTACCACTGGTTTTAGCATTATTATTTATGGTGGTCGGTGTTTGGGTGGTGTCTCCCATGTCCTCTTGGAAAATGGCTAGGTAAAATGTGGAGGCTGGTTACCATGGGAACAAGACAAGAATTAGAAGCAGCTAAGTAGATTTAAGCATGGGCTATAAATGAATGTACGAGCATAGTGTGGGATGAAAGAGTTATCTTTATGCAGATATAATATGTTTTACAAGAACACATACAGGCAAGTACTCCTTTTACTCATTGGCACGGTTGCTGGTGAGAGGGTGAAAGGGGGAGGAAGGAGGAGGAAGTAGGGAATAGGAATTAAAAGGTTAATAAATAAAATGTGGGTGAGGCCTTGCACAGGCAACTGAGGATGATGGGACTTGAAATGATGATTAACCCAGCCCTGTGGACCTGGAGCACTCCTCCGCCCCTGAAGGTCTCACGGAAGCGTGTTTCTGCCCTCTTTCATCATTATTTGCTTGGCATCTATCTCTTGAGATAAAGTTTGGGAATATCTGACTTACAAAATCTCACATTTGATTTTTACCTTGTTAAGAAGTAATTTGTAGCTGACTTTATAGTTCTTCCAAGCCACAAAAAGGAAAAAAAAAAAAAACCCTCCAAGCCCCAGATTAAAAAAACAAACAATCAAGCAAACAAACAACTACAACAACAACAACAACAAAATAGCACTTGGGAGACGAAGGCAGGAAGATGAGGAACTCAAGGCTGTCTTCGTTATATACTGAGTTCGAAGCTAGCTGAGGCCACATGATACCCTGTCTTCGTTATATACTGAGTTCGAAGCTAGCTGAGGCCACATGATACCCTGTCTTCGTTATATACTGAGTTCGAAGCTAGCTGAGGCCACATGGTACCCTGTCTCTAAGAACAACGCACAGCAGAGTAAGACGTTCAGTGGGATACTCACACAGTCCATGAGACAATATATTTCATAAGATCATGCATCGGAAAGAAACTATGCAACTCAATGCAGTTGAGGTATGGGAGGGACATTCACACACATTGCTGCTGCTGTGTGTAACAGCAAGGACACAAGCATAGATCCAACATGTCATAATGGAATGTGAAAGAAATACAGTAGGTGTTAGGCAATGAATGAAATATTTCATGCATATTAGGGAAAGGCTAAAAAAAAAAAAAAAAAAAAAAGAAGTCTTGCGTGTGTTTGACTCTGCTTGACCCAGTTGTTATATTAGATATCCAAGGCTTAAATACTCCAATCTTTGTGTAAGTGTTAGTAACTCTCCATTTCACTGGGTCCTCTGCAGATCTTAAGGAAAAAAATAAAATCAAATCAAATCAAACCCAGAACACGAAAGTAAGGTAACCTGTAACTAAAACATTTCTTTTTAATAATTCTTCTAGTGGTACTTTTCCATGGCCTTGAAAAAAAATCATGTCTGTTACTCTTTAACTATGTTAAAAGTAGAAATACTAGTGGTCTGGTCAGCACATATAATACTGCAATCAAACTCAGACCTTTCTCTTCAGCTAGTTACTCATTAAGTGGAACAGACAGTGATAGTTGACACTGGGATTGATTGCAAAGGAAGCTGGAATCCCGCATTGCCTAGTAAACTCTCGCCATTGATTCTGGTAGAAGAGTTTACTTTAGTTCATTTTAATCATCTTATTAAAGTGTGATTTTGACAGAATACAATAACTTCTAAAGTAGGTCTCCCAAGGAAGAAATTAAATTTTATCCTTAAAAATCACTTTACAATGGACATGAAACACCTGTATTCAGATTTGTAAGAACTAAATTATCAAATGAATCACATTTTATTTATGTTATTTTTATATATTTAACTTAAGATTCAATTTTAGGTTACTCACAATTTAGATTCATTTAAATTTTTTTTTCTTATTTAGACAGAAGGCAGGAAGTGAAAATAAGAAAAACAGTGGTTGTGGGTGACAAAAGATTCTTTTAAAAATTAATTCATTGTGGGGCGTTGTGGTGCACGCCTGTAATCTGAACACTCTGGGAGGCAGAGGCAGGCAGATCTCTGTGAGCTCAAGGCCAGCCTGGTCTGCAAAGTGAGTCCAGGTCTACACAGAGAAACCCTGTCTCGAAAAAAAAAAACCAAACAAAATAATTTATATTTGTATGGGTATTTTGCCTGCATGTATGTACATGTGGCTGCATGTATGTACATGTGCACCACATGCATGTCTGGTGCCTTTGGTTCCCTGGAACTGGAGTTACAGTTGTAAGCTGCCATGTGGGTGGTGGGAATCGAACCCAAGTCCTTCCTCCAGAGGAACATGCAGTGCTCCTAACCGTTGAGCTATTTTTCCAGCCCTAACCCTCAAATTCTTTTAATTATGTAGAAGGGAAAGAAAATAGACAAGAGAGAAAAGTAAAAACAGGATGACTTGCTATTGAACAGGGACGGAAGGGACATTGAAGTTGGCCCTTTGATTTGTTTCACCGAGGTGTCTTGTGTGTGAGTGTGTGTGTGTGTGTGTGTGTATGGGTGTAAACTGAGAAAGACTGAGATATTTGGCTATTTGTTTTGGTTAATGCTTCTCCAAGGCTGCAAATCCATCTTGAGAAAGGTTATATTCTCTGCCAAGAAAGTCAGCTAATGGCTGCATAAAAAGGAAACAGCCACTGTCCATGTTAGAAGAAAACTATGTCTTCCTTATGTTGTGAACTAGGAGGCAGAGCCCCTAGCATTTCCCTTAGGCATGCTGCAGGCTTGGAGACTCTGGCCTGACTCCTTGGTAGGCGGAGCAGTGTATATAGTCACCAACACTGAAAGGAGGTGGCCTACCCTGGCTCCCAGGGTTTATTTTATTTTATTTTATTTTTTTTTCCCACTCTCAGGTTTTGTCACTGAGACAAGGAGCCAACTGTTAGGAGCTGCAGAGAGAGAAAAGGGTATCCAGTTTTTCACATCTGTAGTCCAAAAGGAAGGACAAGATGATAACTGCAAAGCTCATGTTATTTCTAGGGCTTTGTCTTTTTATTTGAGGATGGATCATTTTTGTTAGGCTTCTCCCTGTTTCTCATCTGAATGAAACGCATGAGCATGGTAAAAACAGAACAGTATTCTCATGGCTGGTTTAGACTCATCCCCAGGACTGAGTAGATCAATGGTTCTACTCCTACATGAGTGAATAGATTTTATTATTATAAAAATAAGATAAGAGACTCAGGTGTGGGTAGGGCATGAAGTTTACCTCAGCTATTAACTCAGAAAAGGACGAGGGAGTAGCGAAGAATGGTAAGACAGTATAGCTTCAGTTTAGGATAGATCTACAGGAAGCTTATTAATTCAATAAATACAATTATTAAGCCCACATTTTATGTCAGGCTTTTTAAAAGAGGTGCTAGAGATAAATAACATTATGTGTGTTTTTGGTGTCCGCATTCATGGGGGGGGGACAATAAATAACTTCGCAAGTGCCGAGTAAAATGTGAAGCCTAGTTATAAAGTGTGCAGTAGAGAAATGGTAAGGGGCAGACGTGATAGCAGTCGTCTGTTTTATAGAACATATAATCTCCAGCCTGGTGATAACCGCATAGCGATCCAACTGAGTAAGGGAAATGTGTCTGGAGAAGAAGTGATCCAGGAAAAGAGAGCGACACGGAGGACGGGCCACGCCTGGTGTAAGTGTGTTTGAGCTGCTTGGGTGGCAGCAATGGAGGCCAGCAAAGGAGGGGGGTGGAGGAAAGACAAGAGGTGGCCACCAACGTGGATGAGGCCAGAACGCACACAGCTCTGTGAGTGGTTTAAAAGTTTGCATTTGATTACATGGCTGGGGCCAGGGAGAGGGCCCTGTGGTTCAGAACACTGTGCTTTTTACAGAGGACCAGGGTTATGTTCCCTGAAGCCACAGCAGCTCACCGTTGCCTGTCACTCCAATTCCAGGGGATCCAGTGCCCTCTTTGGACCTCCTTGGGCACCAGCCACACATGCAATACACGTACATACACACAAGCAAAACACTCCTACACAAAAATTAATAAAATCTTAAAAAGCTACCCCCCTCAAGACATTGGGAGCCAGGTGTGGTGACTTACACCTGCAAATCCAGCACCCAGAACGCCGAGTCAGCAGGATTGGGGGCTTGAAGCTAGCTTGGGCTATATAGAAAGCTCCAGGCCAACTTGGGTTATATAGCAAGGCTCAGTCTCAAAACCAAACCAAACCAAACAATATTGGAATATTTGAGGAACAGAGTGATGTGACAATTTTACCATTAAAAATAAAAAAAAGATTATTTTAGCTGTTCTTTGAAAACTAGACTATAGGGAGGCAAAGGTAAAAAGCAAATAGGAAACTGTTGCAGTGCCTTAGGTATACATAATAATGGCTGAGACCAAGCTAGAAGAGGTGAGAAATAATTGGGTTTGGAATACAGTAGGAGGTTGGAGCCAGCAGCATTTGCTAATGGATTAAATGCAGCATGTGGGAGAGAAAAAAAAAGAGTATAACTTCAAGTGTTTGAAAGTCATAACTAATTAAGAGAATGGAAATTTCATTAATTAAAGCTAACATTAGGAACAGTTGGCGGGGAGAAAAATCAAGCGCTTGATTTTGTATTTTTAAGTGTTGAAATGCATTCTAGATATATGACAGTGTGCCATGGTATGCCTGTTGGGGTCAGAGGGTAACTTGTCGCTCCCACTATGGGGGCTTCAGGGATCTATGTCAAGTCATCAGGCTTGGTGGCAGATGCCTTCCCAGACTGAAGTGAAATACTTATAAAAATGCTTCCTCTGCTGGGCGTGGTGGCGCAGGTCTTTAATCCCAGCACTCGGGAGGCAGAGGCGGGAGGATCGCTGTGAGTTTGAGGCCAGCCTGGTCTACAAAGTGAGTCCAGGACAGCCAAGGCTACAAAGAGACCCTGTCCCGAAAAACCAAAAAAAAAAAAAAAAAAAAAAAAAAAAAAAAAAAAGCTTCCTTTGAGTCCTAGCAGCTTGAACAAGCGAAATATGGGAAAGTAAGAAGGTTCAAGAAGTATCCAAGAGCCTGGCGTGGTGGCGCACGCCTTTAATCCCAGCATTCCGGAGTGGCAGGCAGATCGCTGTGAGTTTGAGGACAGCCTGGTCTACACAGTCAGTCCAGGACAGCCAAGGCTAAACAGAGAAACCCTGTCTCTTAACTCCTCCCCCCCCCAAAAAAAGTATCCAAGAAGTAAAATTGTGAAAACTGGAAGAAACAGGAAGTCAGGGACTAGATCCTGGGCAGTCGTGGGCTGCAGGTGGGGGAATGGAGAGAATTCCCATCTCCCACCTCCAGCAGCTCCCAGCGATGCCAGGAAGCTGCTTCTGGCTTCGAATAGGATTTTAGTATCCCTGCTGCAGATACGGTGTCAACGAAGACGTATTTCTGCTGTAATACTGGCTTATGCTTATGTAACAATAGTGGCGTGGTGTACTTATGTAGCAGAAAGATCAGGGGGTAAGCAGCACAGGTTAGGATGTTACCCATCGGGTTTCTGGGACACCTTATATCCCTTCCTCCTCATTAGCTCGTTGCCTCGTAGCTGCGAGATAGCTACTGCTGATCCAGAAATTACACCCACACCGCAGACTGAAAGACAGCAGGGTGCTGCTAGGTAAATCACCTGCTTTGTCAGGAAACACTCTCCGAGTTTTCTCCACCTCTCCTACCAGATGGACTCTGATGTTAGCCTGTTTGAACAGTGCCCATGAAAACCTCCCTCGGTTTCTTCCCCGCGGCGATTTAAACCCATCGCCAGCTTTGCAGTGGCCTAATCAATTGCCTTCTGGACGCTCTTGACGTTGCCCTTCCGAGAAAGCTGGTCGGCTGTGTGGGAAGCCATGAAACTTCTCTCCTCCTTGGTAGGAGAAGGAATTAAATTACCAATGTCTTCAGATGCCAAGTACGGCCATAAAACCAGTAGACGGTCATTTTAGAATTTCCAACTGTGTTTGCCACAGGGAAAAGTGTAGACTCGTAGACTGCAGTGGTTTGCTGGAGAGACAACCATATATGGACTCCTTGAAGTGGGGGGAATTTGGTATTTTTGAAGATTTCAAAGACTAGCTAGTTGCTGGAGGCAAATAGGACGTCAACGAAAGAGAGCGAGGTTGACTGGTGATGAAGAGCTAGATCCCGTCCAATAGTGGGAAAGAGCCTGGATTTTTATTCTAATTTTACTCTTGCTTTATTTTTGGTTGTATAGGCCAGGCTGGTCTTAAGTTTGCATCCGTCTTCTAGCTTTCTGAGCGCTGGGATTACAGCCCTGTCCCTCCAAGCCTGGCTCTCACTTAATTTCAACATGATATCACTGAACAGTGTTTATCAGGCATATGTTTCCCTGGCAACTGTAGATTGGGAAGGGTCAAAGTGAGATCAGTGAAAGGGCTGTTACCAGTTGTTGAGAAGGGGGAAAAAAAAGCTGCTTTGGATGGGACCAAAACACCAGAGGAAAGAATATTATTGGTCTGAGGTATTTCAAAGGCAGAACTGACATGCACTTGTACCGAGTTAGGTCTGGGAGGCAGGAAGTGGGGCCCTCTGTGTTTGCTTCCAAGTTTCTAGTTGGAGTAACTTGTCTTATGGAGGAGGAGCCCTTTACTGAGCTTTAGAAGATGGCAAGAGGCTTGGATGGGAGCAGATAAAAAAAGAGCTTTATGGGTTGTGCTTTTGTCTTTTGTTAATATATTTAAAGAATATTAAAAAAAAACTTATAAAGGACTGGAGAGGTGGCTCTGCAGTTAAGAATACTGGCTGCTCTCTCAGAGAACCTGGCTTCAATTCTCAGCACCCACCTCTCTCTCTCCATCCTCTGTAACTACAGATCCACGGGATCTGATGCCCTCTTCTGGCACCTATGGAGTACTGCATGCACATACAGTGCTCAGACATACATATAGGCAAAACACCCATACCCATATAATAAGTCAATCTTAAAAGTTATTGAAGTTCTATATAGTATACCCTGGTTTTGAAGTCACCATATAGCCTAAGTTGTCTTCAAATTTAGTGATCTGTCTACCTCAGCTACTCAAAGTGCCAGGGTTACACATCTGGCTTTTTGTCTTTTTAAAATTTTTATTTTTATTCCCAACACAAGGTTTCTCTGTATAGCCTTGGCTGTCCTGGAACTTAATCAGTAGACCAGGCTGGCCTCAAACTCACACTGATCCACCTGCCTCTGCCTCCCGAGTACTGGGATTAAAGACATGCACCACCACCCCCCCAGGTGCTTTTTGACTTTTTTTGCTCTTGTTTTTATACTGTTTTATCTTGGCCAAGTTAGCTTTGCTACAATCCCACTGTGAAGATTAAACAAGATAACACAGAGAGTGTCATGCAGTTTCTGGAACGTAATATAGATCTTTACTAAGTTTCAGACTCACTATTATTATCTGAACTGAGATCTCCTTCACAGCCCTATGTGTCCCTCCAACTTAAGGACTCTGTCTTCATTTTTTTTTTTTTTTTTGGGTTTTTTGAGACAGGGCTTCTCTGTGTAGCCTTGGCTGTCCTGGACTCACTTTGTAGACCAGGCTGGCCTCGAACTCACAGAGATCCACCAGCCTCTCCCTCCCAAGTGCTGGGATGAAAGGCGTGTGCCACCATGTCCGGCTGTCTTCTCCATTTTTGTATTTTCCCAAACCAGACATAATTGATTTTTCCTCAAATCCACTACACTTCTGGATCTGAGGAGACAATCTTACCACGCGAATCCCCTGCTTCTCTAGCTGCCCTGGTGAATAGTTAGCTTCTAAGTAAGCAAGAGGTGGTGCTGCCTCAAACCACTTTGCAGAATGCCTAAAAGCTGTGTAGTTTTCCTAGAATTCAGCAGTTCACAATTAGATTTGGGGCCTTCAAAACAGCTGGAGATGCTTATTTTCCAGTTTGAACATATAATTTATAGTCAACGTATGATTAAATTTGTGGAAAGCTATAGCGTGGCTTATTTAATTATCGCAGGGATGGATGTGGACACCGACACAGTGGGCCAAGAAGACGGCTTCTTTATGAAAGGCATCATTTTGGAGTAAATTATGCATTGCATTTCCTTCCCCAAGATGAAGCTGATGCCATTGAGTATTAGTTCGACCCTTAAAACAGAGTGTGGGATAAGCTGCCTATACTTTCTATTTTCAAACGCGGGGAAGGCAGTAGCAACAGGATAGCTGTTGGTGTGTACTGTGTGTCTACCATGCCGGACACTGAGCTCCTATTTTGTGTTTGTGGATTTGTGATCCTAACAACCCAGCAAGGCATAGATCGTTTCCTTCACAGATGGAGAAACTAAGCTCTGAGGACATGTTAGCATCACTTTGGCTGCTGCTAACAAGTCACTACAGACTTGGTGGATTACAATGACAAAAACGTATTTCCCCACAGTTATAGAGACCAGAAGTCCAAAATCAGAGTGCCAGGAGTGCTTCCAGCATGGGGGCTACTGCGTTCTTCAGCTTAGGGCTCAGTCACTCGGATCTCTCTCTTCATCTGTATCTAGAAAGTAGAGCTAAAGTCCAGACTGCAGCAGTGCCCACAGGCTAGGCTTGGCTAACCATCCCAACATGTCAATTAAAGAGAGGACCGATGAGGCCTCACCTAGCATTGAGTGAGGTCATAAGTTCAGTCTTCATTACAGGGGCGGAGGTGTTATGAAAGGAAGAACAGATAAGGGAGTCCAGTGACCCCAAGTCTGTTTGGGGCTACTGGCATTCGCTTTAGGTTTAATCAGAGAAAGAATTGAGACCCAAGGCTAGAGGTACGCAGAGTTAAGCAGTCCTGGTCAATGCGTAGCTTGTTTGGTCAGCTCAGGTCCTGCAAAGCGGTCAGGGGTCCTGGCTGCTGCCGTAGTTTGGAGGGGCCAGCCTGCTTCTTATAAGATCGTCACTTCTGTGCCGGGTACAGCCTTGATGACATGGAGAATGACCCTCGTCGGGGGATGGAGTGTGATCTGGCCTGTGAAGCTCAGCTGTTGGTGACTTGCCTCTCTCTGTACCTCAGGAGGATGAGACAAGTTGGGTGGACACTCTTGCCGTGACTGCAGAGGTGTGACCCAAAGTCCAGGAGAAAAGCCAGGGAGTGAAGGCAGATGCCAGGCTTTCAGTTCCCTTGTGAGGGTCATTGCTCCTTGATTTGTCAGCTGCTTTGGCAGCTTCTAGGAGTCTACTGTCCATACCCTCATTTCTCCCCGATGTTCATGGAGTCGACTCACCCTCTGTTTTAAGGACATTGGTGGCAGCATTTAGACCCTACCTGGAAAATAAGCATCATTTTTTCCCCCCTCTCACTTCAAGATCCTTCTTTAATCCCTTTCAAAAAAGTACTGTACTCAGGGGTGTGTGTGTGGGGGCATCCTAGGCTCCATCGCCTCAGGCTCAGTCACGCTTGTGGAACCATCGCTAGCGTACTTCAGCAATATTATGCAACTGGACCAAAATATGTAGCTGTAAGTCTACACTTATTACAGCTGTATGTGTAAAAAAAAAAAAAAAAAAAAAAAGAGCTGTAATCGGCTTATAAGAGCCAATCCACGATTGCTTGACTCACTGTTTGTCCTTGAAGTCAACAGTCGTGAGCTAGCTGTCCTGTCAGGAAGTGGTGGCAATGGGACAGACCTGGAGGGAGGACTACAGGCTTAGACTGTTTGTTTTCTTCACCAAACTCCAGCACTTGGCTGCGGAGTACAGGCAACTGTAGTCCAAGGAGAGGACAAGGCCCTCTTGGGAGGTTTCCTATCTCTAACACTAAGAGGTGTTTTTCAAAGAGCCAAGTGACAGTAACTAGGTGGGGATACTCCATGTGGGCAGCATTTAGCAGTGAGGGGTGTTGAGTGTCACCACCAAAGCACTTTGTGACTATGGTGGCTAAAATGGTCTCATAGCATGGATGGTTTTCCTTTCTATTCTCATATTTTGTTTTCCTTTTTTCATTTTATGTATTAAATATTTTTATTTTGTATATATACATTTATATTATTATACATATATACAATAAACTACCTACAGCAAGAAGAATCATGAAACAATCAGGAATTACATAAATGTTACATTCCTAGTGTTTTGGCTATTTGTATTTGGCAGCCTTGCAAAAAACATCTTTCCTATCTTGGTGCATCTAGAATTCTGAAGGTAAATCAATATCTATCATATCTTGTCATTATCAACTTAAAACATCTATCTAGACCTAAAAATATCTTAACCCCTAAACAACTAAGCTTAATTGTAAAACTAAACTATTTGGTCCTCAACCTCATCAGAGACTTGAGAAGGAATAAAATTAATTACCTGAACACACAGGGGGTGCAGGTTAGCAGCTTCCCAAATGAGAAGATGACAGAGACAGTTTGCTACTTGAGAAGTCACCCAAAACTCTCTATAATGTTGTAGTATCATCTTTAGTCTTCTGGCCCCAAATATCTGGCAGACATATTTGTGAGACAGGAACTATTGACTCTGCCTGCATCCAAGCTTGCCCTTTTTTAGGCAGGATTCTGTCTATGGTAGAAATGAGGACATTTTGCCCAGTGGCTGGTTTGCCACATTCGAAGCCATCTTTATAAGGAGGTTCTTTTATGCTCATCATCCTCTGGCTGGGTAGGCTGGGTGTTGCCAGGAGTTAGCCTGTCTCTGTCAATGAATCTTTGAAATAATAAAAACATTTTAAATGCCATATTGTGTATGTCTCTGAGGTTTTTGAAGTCCTTATCTATTTTACCTTATCTTTCTATAGAATCATATCTATCTGTTGCACCTAAGATGTATATTATTGTGGCAAAAATAGACTAGTAATTGATCCTATCCTGATTTGATCAACTAACAATTAACTTGTATAACTTATTTATCCTAAACAACCTGCAATAGCACTTTCAAAGTATTGGAAGTAAATCTTGTATTATAATTGAGTTATATGGGTATAATACCACATATTAGAATAGAAATACATTCAATGTATGTGTGAAGAATAATCTTAAGTTTGAATTCTATACCACTGTATCCAAAATTAAACTTATTTTGCATCTATATAAAAATTCTATACCAGTGAATTAAAAAAAAAAAAACCTTGTGAGTGACAATTAAAGGCATTATGTTGAAGAGTAGATTCACTAATCTACTTTTTGTTCTATCTTCCCTGTATATTTCTATATTCCCCTGTCTTTCTTTTCAGCATCTATCTCCAAACCTAAGAATAGAAGATAAAGGAAAAGAGAGACATCCCTGAGTCCGACCTTGTTTTGTCTCTAAATAAGACCAATAATAACTTATAACCAACTCCCATTGAAAATAACCCTCTATAGCCCAAGAGAGCAACCAAAAACCTACCCGCCCCCCCCCCCCATATTTTGTTTTCTGTAGAGAACGGTTGGCCCCAAGGCTAGAAGGCTTAAGAAGGCTTACTAGAACTGAAGAGACAGTCTGGCCTAACAGGACGGAAGAAACGTTCTGCAAGGGACAAAGACACGACTAGCTGTTCCTCATGCTACTTTGAACGCCCCCTCCCACACCTCTGCTTTCACGAAGGTCAAGGGTGTCTTGTGGTCTGGCTATAGTCTTGGTTTGTTCATCAGCAGTAGCAGTCTAAGATCAAACAGATTTAGAACCCTTTTTTAACATTTCAAGTAACTTGTCACAATTTCCGTCAGACGTAATTTAAAAATCGACACTGTGAAGGAAGTGAAAATATGTTAAATTATAATACGCTTCAGGTGATAGAATTATTCAAAGAAAAATAATTGAAAAAGTCACATCTGTCAGCTTTAAATAACGTTAACTTAAATAATGGCACATTAAAAAATCCTGAAAAGGGGGTATATATATAATCTCAGTACTTAGTATCTACATCCTCTTTCTTGACAGGAATAGAAATGTCACAATCAAGTGGAAAGTCACCGATTATTTTTGGCTGGGAAAAGCAGGAGGCAAAGATCTCACCCTCCCATTACTTAGGACTAGCTGCATTTGGGTTAACCATCTGTCTCCTGGATAATTTGCCCAATCTGAAGAGCTCATTAGAAAATTTGGTATTAACTTTTTCATCCTCTGGAAGCTGATGTCAAAGAGCACACACAAAGCAAAAAATGAACTTGGATAATGTAACTTTTTTTTTCTTTTTAAGACGTGGTCTCGGGGGCTAGAGAGATGGCTCAGTGGTTAAGAGCTCCGCCTGCTCTTCCAGAGGTCCTGAGTTCAATTCCCAACAACCACATGGTGGCTCACAACCACCTATGTTGTGATATGATGCCCTGTTCTGCAGATAAAGCACTCATATGCAATAAATAAATAAATCTTAAAAAAAAAAAGAGAAAGACGTGGTCTCACAATCTGACCCAGACGGGCCTTGAACTCTTTATGTGAATCAGGTTGGCCTCAGATTCTCCATCCTCCTGAGTGCTGGGATTACAGGCATGTGCCACAGCACTTGGCCTCAGCCTCGGACACATCTGTGGAACCATTGGTAGCGAACCTCAGCAATATTAAACAGCTTGATCAAAATGTGCAGCCGTGTCACTTGTAAGAGCCAGTGACTGATGACTTGACCCAAAGTTTGTCCTCAGGGTCGACATTCGCAAGCTAGCTCTCATGTCAGGAAGTGGAGGCAGCGAGACATTTTAAACAAATGTTTAACATTTAAATGATAAACATCCTTATATTTTATTAGGATGGCTTTAAAAAAAGTGTACACAAGAGATAAAAGGACTGGTTTAAAGTCTCTTAATAAATTTGAACTCAGCTTCAAAAGTGCCCAAAGAAGTAGATTATGAACATTTATACACTGACCATTTGTATCAGATGTTGTTAAACCACAGTACAGGGGCCAGAGCTCGTTGCTGGGTCTCTTCTGTAGATAGTGTTTTACGGGAGCACATCCATGTCATAGTGTGTCTGTTGCTTTGGGCGTGGCAGAGAAGCTGTGCTGACCCGCAGAAGACCCTCAGCCACAGTCACGTCCGTGAAATAAGAAGCAGAATGATTGGTAGGGCTGTGGTGATACGAGCAGCGAGGCTGTTTGCATAGTTTGCAGGGTGCTAGAACGTGGGGGAAGGGGGAAGGAAGAAGGCTAGCTAGAATTTGAACCTGTAGTTGCCCAAAGGACTTCCCAGTGGTACAGCTGTCTGTTAGTGCCCGTGCTCCTCTAAGTAACGCCCCGCCCCCCAATAAGTTAATCTGTCTAGCTATTCTTGTGACACAATAATAGCAAATCTGAGTAGCTTAAACAGAAAAATGTAAAGCCTGATGTTCATACTGTGTAAATCTTCATTGCACAGCCAACCATCAGTCTGTTATACACTTGTGAGTGGCCTTCAGGTGCAGTTTTACCCGCAAAACTCCCCAAGCGCATACCGAGAGATTACATTGAAACAAGTAACCATTTAGCTAATATCAAACTCTGCACTGGCTCTTCCGCGCTCACAGGGCAGGTGCCGTTCCCATAGTTACCCTGGCATCCATGCTCTCAGTAAAAAGGACAAATCAGCAGGGGGAGGGGATGGGCAGTACTTCTTGAGGGGAGAGCGAGCAGACCAGATGAGGAATCATTAATCCACAAACCCGAGACCAGCAAGCTGGAAGATTCTAAAGTATGTTGACCATGATGAAGTAGATAAAAGGGAGAGCCTTTGGCCGCTCAAGCACAACATCAAAGCAACCTCTGCAGCCTTGTACCAGGTGGGGCTCCTTCCTCTTCCTCTTCGTCTGCCTTATCCACTTGACTTGAGTCACTTATTCAATGCCGAGTCGCTAAAGCAGAGTGGAAGGTGCAGCCCTTGTTAGTACCGACGGACTCCATCACAAGGTGTCTTTTCAAAAGAGATTGGAGGAGGCACATGACTGCAACCTAAGCTCTCTGAAAAGGCAGTCTTTATCTAACAGATAATTAGCAATTAGCAATACTGTCTAACTCACAATTCTTCAGTGTTTTAGACTCGAACTTCAAGTGTTTAGGCAAATCCCAATGCCAGGCATGTCAGGTCCCTAATGGAGCTCTGGGCTTCGGAAGGTTGGTTTTTTTTTTTTAAACCTTATCTTCAGGGGTTGGGAGTACCCTCCTGGGGAGACTATTTCTTTTGTCCATCAGCATCAGTTTCTTGCACTTGATGAGCCTCATACTTTTCCAGGGGGAACTCAAGGGGCTCTCGGAAGGAGGATGTAAAATAATCCATTTGGAAAACTCCAAGCACAGTTGACACTATGAGAATGATCTCAGTACGAAACATAACAAAATAGCAAACTAGAAACAAGGGAGTCTTTCAAAAACATTTGTCAGTCATTAAAAAATTTCCCCCTGGACAACACATGTGTTTTGTTCATGGAGTCCATCAAGTGTGTCCATCGAGGTCCAGATGTGATAAACAGACTGGGAAACACAACGGGGCTCCAGTTTTCATGGCAGCTACACTGTAAGTGGGCAAGCCAGAAGGGAAGACATGTGAATAAGGAAAGCATTCAAGGATTAACAGTGTGAAGCAGTAAGGGCAGAGGCAAAGAAAAAAAAAAGTGAGGGGGTTGCTGTTTTAAGCAGGGTGGATGCTCAGGGAAGGCCTCATAGAGGTGACATTTGGGAAAGGTCTGAAGGAAATGGAAGGGATGAGTTAGTGAGTGTCTGAGCAAAGCATGTTCCAGGCAGGAAACCGCCAAAGACAAGACGGCAATACAGTATCTCTGGTGACTGAAACTACGCCAGAGAAGGCAGGCGAATTCTACCCTCCGCTCCTGCAGCCCCTACCCAAGGTGACCGTCCCATCTCCCCTCTGTCATCCCTGTCTTTAGCTCTGGTGGTTCCTTCAGGTCTCTAATTAACAGGCTCATGCAGCTCCATCTTGATGGTCTGCTTTACATGGGACCCGTCAATCTCCTGCGTCAGATGAGGATTTGGCTCACACCATTGTGCCTCCTCGCCTTATTCCTCCCAGTGTTCATTACACACGGGTTTTAGTCATAGCACCAGCCAGCAGTGCGTATTTACCATGGTGAGACTTTTATTTCTGGTTCTATTGGTTTTGTGGAGAGTTTCTAACATGAGGAAGTGCAGACAAATTGCAGGGGCTGGGCAAAGGTCAGAAGTCTGGATGTAGTTCCGAAGTCCAGAGGCTGTGAAAGGTGCACAGAATTGAAAGCTGATTTGTCTAGCTCAGCCCCTGTGGGCAGAGATGATGAAATGCCTGTTCCAGTGCCCGAAGTGTAAACAGAAGTGAAGATGCCAGCGCATGTGGGTCCAGCCTGCTCTTGGGAAGGCTAGAGTTTAAGGACAATAAATTTGGACAGTTTAGAGGGACCGAGGTACCAGGTTCTTTCCCAAGGTCAGAGAGAGAAATGACTTCGCTTTCTCAGGCACAATGCCCGCTCATTGGTGAGATACTGTGTATATACATTTTCCTGTGTGCTGTGAGACCCCATACCTATTTTCTCCTCCTCAGATATCAGGGGGGCTGCCTCAGACATGTTTCCCAATCTTCTTTGGCATCACTGCTCTTCCAGGCACATTCACCCCTGGGGTGTCCGGGGGGAGGGGGAAGGTCGATGTTTTGTCTCTCGTTTCTCTGTTATAGGTGGTGTCTTGAGTTTCCAGCCCCACTCTGATGTCCTGGTTTCTTTCTGGCTTTTGTTAAGGTGGTTGTAGCCTTACAGTCTGTCACTGTGTCCACTCTCCAGATGATCTCAGTATCTAGTGTTTGGTCTCCCAACTTTTGCAACACTTTAAGACTAGGCTCCCTACAAGAACGGACTCGTATGCACTTGACCACTGGACTGAGGCTACGTTTCTTCTAACGGATCCTGACTGATGCTTGCCTTGATCCTGAAGACATTTTCCTGTTGAGGAAATAAACCAATTGGTTCCTAACTAGCGAGTGAAAATAGTAGTGGACTCTAGACACTCCATGCTATTGTATGTATTTTTAAATCCTAAAACTTGGTTTAGCTTCCTTTCAGTGCCATAAGGTCTCTTTATGCATCTAGTATGTTCCCACAGATCTGATCATATTATATATATGAGAATTCTTTAAAGATGGCCGCCTCCTTGAGCGCATGGTCATCACCTCTGCATGCCACTCACGTCCTCCCTGTGTGATGCAGGCTCTTCTGCAAGCTTATCCCCTAGTGCTGCCCCATCCAACCTGCCCTCTCGCCACTCTGGACTCCTCACAGTCCCTCAGTTTCTCACATTACGTGTAAGCACACGTGTACCTCATCTTGTGCATAATGTGTCTTCCCCTCCTCTCCCTCTGGGGTAGGTTGGTCCTACTCAGTTTATTTTATCTGGTGTGTTTGGGTGTTCTGGCTGCATGTATGTCTTTGCACCATGTATATGCCTGAGGTCCTTGGAGGCCGAGAGGCCATAGGAACCCTCATAACTGGAGTTACAGACTGTTGTGAACCACCATGAGGGTGCTGAAAATTGAATGGAGGTCCTCCGAGCCAGGGCTCTTTTCTGCGGAGCCATCTTCTCCAGCTCCGCCCCCCCCCCCCAGCTTTAAAGACTGGCCCAGCCACTTTCCTCCCCGAGAGGTGTACCTATCCCATCCCTCTCACAGCTAAGTACTGTGGGCTAAGTACTTCTGGGTTTGTCTAGCTATGTCGTAACAGATGAGATCACACTCTCGGACAATGGGAAACTCTGTAGTTTGTGTATACACAAAGCAGCCTTTGAAAACAATGGTAAGAAGCAGGCGCCCCCGAAATTGGAAAGGCTGGGTTTATAAGAAATTTGACCTAAAAATCAGGCCTTAAGCTTTTTTTTTTTTTAAATAAAAATTTTTCTTTTTGAGACACGGTCTCACTATGTTGCCCTGGCTGGTTTAGGACTTGCTACGTAGACCGTGCTGTCCTGAAACTCACAGGGTGCTCTGATTAAAGGTGTGCCCGCCCTGTCCTGTTGCTTTTAAATGCTTAAAATTACATTTATGCATTTAGTGTGTATGTGTGGGTGGAGATCAGAGGACAACTTTAGAGAGTTGGTCCATAGGCCTGACCTCTGACCTCACGTTGTCAGGTTTGGTGGCAGGCAGCTTTATATGCTACCCCATCTCACTGGCCCTACCATCGGGTCTTAAAGGGTGTCTTAGTGTGGGTTAGTGGTAAGCAGATGTAGTCCCAGCTCCTCAAGGAAGCGTAAGTGGGGGATTAACTGATCCTGGGAGTTTGAAGCCAGCCTGGGGGACATAGTGCATTAGCGGGAGCGGCAGGGGCAGTAATAAAGAGAACAGGGTGGGTGAATCACAGGGCAGTGTAAGACGGTGAGTCAGAAAACGGCCAGACTGAAAACAAGTTGTTTTTTTTTCTCTTTAACAGTTTGTCAAAGTGCATGGAACACTGTCGCGGGCATGGCTTAGTGCTTGGCGGAAACGTTGGACCGAGGCTGAGATGCTACGAGTTTGAGCAATGGCATCAGGGCAGAACTGACTCACCACTGGGAACCAAGGAACATGGGGGAAGAAGAAGGTCCACCATGCAGGCGTGTCATGTAGACTGTGGAGGATGTAGTTTTTAACTCTGAATCCAAGAGGAGGAGGTGGCTTTTGCTCTGAGACAACTAATAGGAGATGGAGTGCGTAGCTTTGGATGGATGTCGTGGTCCAAGGGACTAATGTAATTCAGGAACCACAGTTCAATTCCCTCACTTGTGAACAGCTTATGACACAGTGCAATGGATTTCCTGTGCTGGTTAAGTCTCGGTCTGTGTTTCCTGTATCACAGGGATGCTAGAATCTGCCTTGCTTCCCTCTCGGGTGTCCATCAAATGAGGTAAACATCTGTGGAAAGAGCTTTGAAAACCACCAAGTCTGAGCACAAGACGGCTGTTGATGAGGAGGGTCCACCCTACAAGGGTAAGCACTGTGAATGCAGTCTTCTGGGGCCTGTAGCGGCAGGCAGGGGGAGGGTTGCTCTCGGTCAGAGGGAGGATGTGGGAAGATTCAGACAAAGATAATCCTTAAAATGATCTAATGAGGCTGGAAGCAGTCCAGAGGAACTACGTGGTGGAGGGCAACGAGCAGATTCTGGGAGAGGAAACCGAAGAGGGATGCTCCCACGCAGTGGAGGCATAGGGGTGAGTTCAGAAGATGTTACTTAACCCAACAATGGCAAAGCAGAATGAAACAATGACTTCAAGGATATCAATACTCATAGGCTATAAAACAGAAAGATTGCTTATTTTTATGAACATATTTGTGTGAGCAGGTCCTCGTGCCCGTGTGTGTGTGTGTGTGTGTGTGTGTGTGTGTGTGTGTGTGTGTGTGTGTGTATGTGTGTGTGTGTGTGTGTGTGTGTGCTTAAAACACACCATGTAGTGCTGGCCAGAGGGTCCGAGGGATCCTGTCTTTACCTCCCTGGTATGAGGGTCACAGAACGCATCCACACCTAGCTTTCTCAAATGGGTTCTGGATTTGAGTTAGGCCCTTCTACTTCCAAAACAAGTGATTTACCAACTTAGCCATCTCACTGGCCCTGAGTGAATTCCTGAGCAGCTTGGAGGACATTTGGAGTAACCATCACAAAGAGTTCCTGAGTTGTTCCAAAATCAGGCCATGTTGCTGTTGAGGAGGACAGGGCTGGAGGTTGCCTAAGGCTGGACCGGGTTCTGATTCTCTCCCTAGGAGAAGTAAGTGGGGGAGCAGGAGAACCCCTCTTTCTTTATGGACAGGGCTCCTCTGTAATGTTCGCTCAGCGTATCTGCAGTCCTTACTGAGCTGTCTCCAATCTTTGCTGGGTGGGTAGCTGTGGTTTTATTAGATGCTGGAGCTGGACCCTAGATAGTAGTTTCAGGGAGATCCTGGGACTATGTTAATTGAAAGTTGAATCCTGTTTGCCTAAGAGTAGCTAATGGGGGGTGGGGGGTGGGGGGTCTTCTTGACCAGTAGTCCTCACATAGAGGGAGGAAAAAAAAAAAGAGTCCTGAGGTGTTCTTTCCTATGAGAGCACTAATTTCATCACGGGGTACTCATCTTCATGAAACCCTCTATCTAACCCACCCAGTGGTTCTTAACCTGTGGATCATGCATGACTCTTTGGGCGGGGGCTGTTGAATGACTCTTTCACAAGGGTCACATGTCAGACATCCTGCACATTAGATATTTACATTGATACTCATAACAGCAGCACATTACAGTCATGAAGTAGCAACAAAAACAACTGTATGCTTGGGCATCTCCACAAGATGAGGAGCTGTATTAAAGGGTCACAGCATTGTGTGGAAGGCCGAGAACCACTGCGCTAACCCTAATGATTTCTCAAAAGGCTGCATTTCCAAATAGTACATTGGGATTAAAGCTTCAACATAAATTCACGGTTCAAGCCATAACAACACAGTCCATAAAGCTGGTGGCCTGCTTCCTTGGAATTCTTTTTTTGTCATATCTCGTCCCGAGTTAAATATCATAAGCCCTATGAACCAAGCATCGAGCCCAGGTTTGGGGGGGTCTTGTCTTTTTGGGGAGCAAATGGGTTGTGGCCATTTAGTGTTCATGACCCCAGGGATATCTAAGTAGCAAGGAGGGGAGACTGAACAGAACCCAAACCAACCTGATTCCTTTGGCTGGGGGAAAGAGCTGCCTTGAGAACAGTCTACTCAGAGGCAGTAGAGGTTTCTAGAACTGACATTTTCCTTGGGTCAAGCTGTTCTTCCAGCCCAGCAAGGGGAGGAGTTCCCGTGAGAGCTAGGAATCACTGTGGGCTTCAGGCCACCATTGGCCTGCAGGTAGGATTTTTAACACCCTCATCTATAGGGCCAGGATGTGGGACACTGCTCCTCTCCTGTAGGGACCCCACCCAGGTGAAAGTTATGATAGATACTCAGCTAATGTGTCTTACATTGAATGCAGCTGGGGTTGGTCTCAGCCCAACTAAGTTGCACCCAGGTAGTTGAGTCTAGCTCATGGCTTATGACTTGGTTTGAGAAAAGTCATCCCCCTTTTTAGTTCTGGGAGCACTTGACAGACCCTTCTGGGATGAGCTGGAATGAATCCTGTAGTTTCCGGTGGGAAGCAAAGCTGGCAGCTGTATTTTCTTACTGGCACAGATGCTGACCTTTCTGGACCTAGGCAGCTGGCAGACGTGGCTTGGGTGCCAGGTTGCTCATATGGATTCAAGTCTGAGGACCTCCCCCCCACCCCCCCTGATTCATCCCCTTCTCCTGAGAGAGGGGGGGCCTCCTATGAGTACCAACCCACCTTGACATCAAGTCACAGCAGGACTAAGCACATCTTCTCTCACTGAGGCCAGACAAGACAGCTCAGTTAGGGGAAAGGGATCCTAAGACAGGCAACAGAGTCAGAGACAACCTCTGCTCCAATTGTTAGGGACCCACATGATGACCAAACCGCACATCTGCTACATATGTGTAGGGGATTTAGGTCCAGTCCATGTGCTCTTTGGTTGATGGTTCAGTCTCTGTGAGCCCCCATGGGCCCAGGTAAACACTGTAGGTCTTCTTGTGGTGTTCTTGACTCCTCTGGATCCTTTAATCCTTCCCCCAACTCTTCCACAAGACTCCCTGAGCTCCACCTATTGTTTGGCTGTGGGTCTCTGTATCTGTTTCCATCCATTGCTGAATGAAGCCTCTCAGGAGATGGTTATGTTAGGCTCCTGTCTACAAGCACAGCCGAGTATCATTAATAGTGTCCGGTCTTGGCTCTCTCCCATGGGGTGAGTCTCAAATTGGACCAGTCATTGGTTGGCCATTCCCTCAGTCTCTGTTCCATCT
This sequence comes from Acomys minous, assembly GCF_964271855.1. Taxonomy (NCBI): domain Eukaryota; kingdom Metazoa; phylum Chordata; class Mammalia; order Rodentia; family Muridae; genus Acomys; species Acomys minous. Next base: position 23,712,418 of record NC_140484.1, read on the forward strand.
TTATCCCTACACGTATTGTGGGCAAGACAAATTTTGGGTTGAAGGTTATATTGGTGGGTTGGTCTCCCCCTATCTCCCCTGGGAGTCCTGACTGGCTACAGGAGGTAGAAACTTTAGGCTCCATTATCTCCGTCTGCTAGGAGTCTCAGCTAGGGTCACCCCATAGACTTCAGCTCGGACCCTGAGATGCCCTGCGCATTCATTTCCATTCTCTCTCTTAACCCTCTCTCTGGCCCCTGCTGTCCTCATATCTGATCCTCAGCCACATCCCCCCCCCCATTCCTCTCCCCACTCCTTCTCCTACCCAGTTCCCTCCCTCCATTCACTTTCCCCATCTGTTTTATTTCCCCTTCTGAGTGAGATTCAAGCATCCTCTCTTGGGACCTCCGTGTTTACTTAGCTTCCTTGGGTCTATGGATCATAGTGTGGTTATCCTGTACTTTATGGCTAATGTACACTTACAAGTGAATGCATACCATGTGTGTCTTCCTGGGTCTGGGTTACCTCACTCAGGATGATCTTTTCCAGTTCCATCCATCTGCCTGCAATTTTCATGATGTCCTTGTTTTTAATAACTGAGTAGTATTTCATTGTGTAAATGTACCACATTTTCTTTATCCAGTCTTCTGTTGAGGGATATCTAGGTTGTTTTGATTTGTATTTCCCTGATTACTAAGGACACTGGGCATTTAATGGCTTATTGGCCATTACAGATCCCTCTGATGAGAATTCTCTGTTTATCTCTGGACATCCTTTGTAATTAGAAGGCTTCAGCTTCCAGCCTCTTTCTGCTAACCTAGGCCTAGAATGTTTCAGCTTCTGAGACTTACTGCAGAGTAAACTCACCCTTTCCAGTTCTCTCTGAGCTCTGCCTGGCTGGTTCAACTTAGTCATTCTGGCTCAAAACTCCTCTCCAAGCTTACTGATTTAAACCGGCTTCTCTCAACTTCTCACTGAATTGTTCTGCTTGGGAAAAACTGCCTCTGAACTCTGCGAACTGAACATCACTGACTGCATAAACTGAATGGAACTGCATGAACTCAACTGCATTCAGCTTAACTGCACAGAACTGAAGTGACTCTCTTTCCCTGCACTACTCTTAAATAGCCTCTTTTCTGTTTGTTCTCAAGAGAGTTGGGTGTATCCTATCTCTGACTCATTCTGTCAAATCTTTCTCTGATTTCTCACTTTGTCTGGCTCTCAAATAGATGCCAGTATTTGAGATTAAAGGTGTGTACTAAAGGCATGTCTGTATTCCAGCTGGATCACACAGATCTAAGTCTTTGGATGTGATCCATTGCCAGAGTAGTCATGTTGCTGAAATACAATTTCTGTACAAATTACAATTAATTTTTTTCTCTTCAAGCAGCAAATGTTTTTAACTGCTGATCTATCTTTCCAACCCCTGTCATGTATTTAAATAAAATTTTCTTCCTACTTGTTTGTGATAATTTCTTTTTTATATGTTAAATTAAATATTGGTGTATATAACATATATAATGATGTATTTCATCTGTTTAATTGAGCTGTGATAATTCTTGTAAATGGGCCATGTTAACATGATCATGTTAGCTTCATAATATGTTTGCATGGCTAGTAAGGCCTTCTTTAGATACTTCTATCTTAAAATTAGGAAAGAATTAAAACAATGTATTTATTTTTATGTGTGTAGATATTTGTATGCCTATGTACCATGTGCATGCCTGATGCCCACAGAGTTGAGGAAAGGACATCGGCTCCTCTGAGACTGGAGTTAACAGACGGTTGGGAGCCACCTTGTGGGTTCTGCAAACAGAACCCAGGTCCTTTAGATGAGCAGCCAGTACTCTTTACTGCTGAGTCATCCCTGGAGCCCACCTTAAAAGCTTTGAAGCTCATCTTGCCTGGGTATTCTTCTATGTCTGCCTTAAACACATTTGTTCAGAATAAATTAAGTTTTGATTGCAAATAGGAAAGGAACTGGCATCTTTATAGTAAATAGGAATAGTGTACATTTAAAAACCCAGCTGTTTTACATGTCAGTTAATGTTTTTTATTTACAAAATTTGTGCATGAGTTAATGAAGCAATGACTTGGCTTCCTGAGTTTCTAAATGGAGTTGAAAAAACTTTTTTTTTCATTGATTATAGTAAACTGAGTGAAGAATGAGGTCCTGTGCGGCACCTCACTTTCTACTTTAAGCATTTACTTTTTCCATAATTCCCTGACTGACCCGTACCTTACTCTGTTTGCTTATGACTTCCAAGATCACCGTTCTGCCACTCGTTTCATCATTTGATATTTGTCTCAGACCCCAGTTCCCTGAATGTCCCTGGCTCTCCCAATCCCTGTGCAGAATACTCTCCTGATTATGTTTGTAGCTCTCAAGTTTGGTTATACATTCATGAACTATCTTGGGTAATGTTTTTTCAGGCTTAACCGGGCAGCGAAGCCATCCACGTGCATTTGGTTATGTGGACACTCAGTCTCTGTGCTTTGAACTCACGGGTGTACATGAACAGAGTCACCCAAACAAATACAAAATGGAAGCTGTGGCTTTAACCTTTTGGAGTAGATGCCTCAATGAGTGCCTGCATTCCTAGTTTCTCCCAGTAGGAGGTGCTGACGCATTCTATTGTGGCCCTAGTTCATCACTTGGCTCAGGGAAGAATTAATATTCCTGCCATAAATCTGAGATAAACGCTAGGCCTCCAATGTATATAAAACCAAACCAAACAACAACAAAACCCAAACTTAAGTCCTGATTCAGTTCATTGACTGATAACCCTCGACATCTAAAAGATATATTAGTTATCTGCTGTTCACAGCTTGTCCTGAAATCTAAATGCTTAAGAGGTGGCTCCCAAGTGTGAAAATGTATTCATTTAACTAATCAAACAATGATTATGAGAACTCAAGATGCAGGGAGGTAACTGACTGTTGATACGGGAGACAGGAAGTTTTGTAAGTACCTGTGGGATACAGCAGTGTTAGTCACTTTGCATCATTCTAACAATGCATCTGAGATAGATGCTTTAAAGGAGAAGAAGTTTACTTGGACTCCAGAAGTTGGAGACTTTTGTTTATGAAGGCTTGGTCCATTGTGATGGTGCTGTAGCCGAGGCAGAGCAACATGGTGATGGAAGGGCCCAGTCCAGCAAAGTTGCTTATCTCCTGGCATCCAGGAAGCAGAGAAAGAGAGAAAGTCTTGAAACAAGATACCTTCCCAAGTGATGCTCCCACTGACCTACTTCCTCCAAACAGTCCTCATCTAAAAGCCAGATGAAGCCAACACACCCATGATTCAACAGTACCCGCAACTGTGGGCCAAGCCTTCAACAGGAGACTTTTTTTTGTGGGGTGTGGGGATCATGTCTCATACCTGAAACATCATAGCAGCAGAAGAAAAGCCCAGTAAGGCAGTGAGAGCACCCAACGAGTTCCAATTACATCCAACCAGGTGATGCCTCAGTCTCATGGAAGAGGCATCCGATGCCTCGAGACTTGAAAGGTGAAGACTAAGGAAGGCAGCAGGAACAAAGCATGGTGTGGTCTGACGAGAGTGAGTGAGGGTCAGACATAAGGCGGGGAAGATGACAAGTTGATGAGCTCATAGAAGCTATGTAAGCCTATTAAAAACTCAGACTCTGTTTTAGCTTTTGCCTTAAACATTTGACTTTGTGCAGGTGTATTTGCTTTGTCTGAAAGTCCTTAGAAGGTCAGACCAGGGGTCCACGTCTGTATTGTTCTTGAGCTGTGTCAGGGAGAACCGGTTCTCCACTTCTGTGTCTAGGAACCATCATGAAAGGCAAATACCAGACATGTCATCTTAGCCCCTTGCAAACAAAAAGCAAAGAGCAGTTTAAATCTTTGTCCAAAACCCAGAAAATTGCCAAGGGAAAGATGGCAGACTGTCGTGATTTGAGATTTGTCCTTTAGATTGGAATAGCCCAATTGCGTGAACTTGAATGGCATGGGGATGGAGACCACAGCTATTCACAAACTACCCTCTTCTTACGTAAATATTATATTGAAAGCAGTGGTTAATGGCAGCTCACGCTGGTGGCTTTGTGCACACAGTTTATGTAGTCACTCTGGAGAGTTACGTGACATATTTTTTTTTAAGCTTTCTGTTTTCAATTTAATTTTAAACTCTCTGGAACTGATAGTAAGGCTGAGCAAAAATAATGAAATAATTCTAATGAGTAAGGACGTACTGGAAGTGGAGAAATTAAGCCAGAGTTGGCTAGTAGGCTAGGTTTCTCATGAGACTGTTGAGTCAGGTGATTGATCACATCAGGTGAGACGGTCTAGAAAGACAAAAAAAAAAAAAAAAAAAAAAAAAAAAAATGCCAGGAAGATATGAAAGACTTTGGAGTTTCTGTGATTATTGTAATTACTCAGGTCATGTTAAAACACAGATATGTGAGATGATCATTCCTTGTATTGTTAAACAAAATGCTCCAAGGTGTGGCTGATGAATTGAGCATTTACATTTTATCATTTATTGTCCTATTTCTTTGTGGGAACTATAAAAGGGAGTTAATCTTGCCTTTTTTTTTTTTATTTTGCAGTGCATAGGTGAAAAAAAAATCACAGAACATAACAGTAGATCATTTGGTACATATATTCATTTATTCAGTCCATGTTTGATTACTGTGTACTGACATTAATCCAGGTGCTAGGTATGAAATACAGGTTCGTGTGGCTGAGAAGAGCTGGAGAGCGCAGATCCTCTGGGAAGGTAAAATGAGAAGACAAATCAATATACAAACCACAAGGCATGTTATGCCGTGAAGAACGCATTGCTCCATCTGAAGCACGGCAGGAGAGATCAGCGTGGAGTCCAGGAAGGCCTGTGGGGGTGACTGGGAGCTCCACAGACTCTGCCTTCTGTTCTTTGGCAGTCTGTGAGGATATAGGGGGATTTCTTGGTTGATTTCCAAGAGCAGGTGGGAGGAGAAGATTACTGGCTAGAGATGTGCTGTGGGCTAGGGTCTCAGAAAACAAGAAAAGAGACACAATAACTTTTTCGAGGTCATTGTCCCATCCTGGAGAAGGTCTACAGTGTGATGCAATCCTTAGCAACAGAATAGGTGCACGAGTGTAAAGAAGGTGAGGTGAGGCTGGTGATTTTTTTCTGCTTCCGCCATGGAAACCCCGTGAGAGCCCCTCTGACATCTTGGTTTAGGCAGGGCTTCGTATCAGCCTTTGGATTAGGTAAAGGTAATCAAAATTCAAGAAAAGTATTATTATGAATGGAAAGGATTAGACTGTGGAGAAATTTCACAGCTCTGTACAGTTTTGCAAAGAATGAAATTGTGTTCTCTAACAATTGGAGCGTCACCAACACACACAGTGACTTTGCAAAAGATGGTTTTAAAAGCACGGTGGCTGAATCTAGCACTCCCATGATGGAAGTTCAAAGTTCATAAATCTGTGCTTTAAACTAAACATAGCTCGTGTTAGGCAGTCTATTATCTAGGTGCCTTTTAAAGTGTTTGAACAACTGTAGGCATGGCTGACATTCTAGTAGATTCCAAAGTCATTAGTTGCATCTTAAACATAATACAGATGAACGTAAATAGAATTTTAAAGCATTTTTCATGATAACCAAAAGCAACTATTTCTCTAAGGAAGGCAACAGGAATCAGTGGAGTAAAGGCATTCTGCTTCTGAGCAAGAGGTCAGACAAAATAGGGCTTTTGGTCTCTAGATCTTTCTAGACTTTTCTAGAAAAAAGTGATCTGCCCATTTTATGGAAGTGGAGCCAGTGTCTGGGATTAGTGAAAATTAGACTTACTCAGTGTCTGGGGTTCCCACATAGCATCTGAGCAGGATAGACAAGTTTGAGTGAGGCACTCGAGTGTGAAGTGTTTTGTGTGGTCAGTGGGGTTACAGCTGATTTCCTCCCTGTGTCCTGATTGGCTCCCTGTCAGGTTATACCTCCACATTCTCTGTCATGTGGCTTTGCCAACATGATGAGAGATGGTATATTCCTGTTCCATAGATGCTGGCTTTGGCCATATGACTTGTCTTGGCTAGTGCCATGTTATTGTAGAGACAGAAGATCAAAACTGAAAATAAAATTTCCATATTTTAACAAGTAGGTCATGACTTATTTTCTATAAACATCTGGGACACCGCTCCTAATGACTCATGGTGCCTGACTAAATGACCAGTCTCAAGAAAGACAACCTGCTGTACAAATTTACTACTAAACGAGACAGTGAGATGCCTGCCTACCTATCCAGATGTGGGTCCTTGAGCAAATGGCCCATAAGACAAGACCAAGTATTTTCCTATCTTTAATGGTCCTGCTTCCTCTCAGTGGTGTTATCCCTCTCTCGGATTTGCTTTTTGCCTTTTGCAATGAATTTCAATAAATTCTCTCTTTGTTGTCCTATGTCCTTGGTACCATCTATGTGTCTCTGTCCTTACCTTTACTCAGGGAAATAAGAATCTAGGAATCCCAGTGGGTGGTCTTCTTACTGCAATATCCGCTTATGATATTTATCCCTAAGAGTCAAATGGATTTATACCAAATAGTCAAACCAGATACTGGATAGGTGTTAAGTGGTGCTGAAGGGGACCAGAGATACACCAAGGGAGTGTGGGTTCTGATCTGTAGTGTTCCAACTCCCCACAGCCTGGGAGTTCTAGTTGGTCAACTAGCGTGAATGTCTGTAGAACCTTAAAGCCTTTTCTTCTTCTTAATTTTATTGTATGTGTATGAACGTTTGCCTGAATGTTTGTGCACCCACTTTCTGAGGCCAGAAGAGGATGCTGGATCCCACAGAATTAGAGTTACAGATGACTGTGAGCTGCTGTGTAGGTGCTGGGATTGAACCTGGGTCCTCTGCTCTTGACTATTAAGCCGGCTCCAGCTTATCTGTGACGCAGATGGATTAGTTGTTTTTCTCATTACTACCACAAAGGTAACTTAAGGGTGAGAGTTTATTTTGCCTCACAGTTTAAGGAAATAGTCATTTGTGGTGTTCTGGCAGAGTCATATGTCCTTGGTCAGGAAGAAGAGACAAGTTCAGTTCACTTTCTCCTTTTTTATTCAGTCTGGGACCTCATCCCTGCAATAGTGACAACCACATTCAAGGTGGGTCTCTCCCCTGAGTTAAGCTCTCTGGAACGACCCTCCCTCACCGGGCAGATGCAGAGGCAGGTTTCCTACATAATTCTAAACCCAATCAAGTTGACAGCAAAGATTAGCCAGTGAGGTAGGTGTGGCTTTTTATGGGAGCCTCAGGTCACAGGGTTAGGCAGCTAATTAGAAGTTAACATACTTGAAGGACATTGAGGATGGACTCCTCCTCATAATCAGCTTCAGCCTCCACCTCTTGTGGTCCTGCTAACATGTTATTTTAAGGTGGGGGGCAATGTCGCTCTTACCCCTCATAGATTAGAAATACTATGTGAAAGGAATAAAAAGTACCACGATCAAACCTCCTTAAGGTTCAGATACTTTTTGACATGGAGGAAGTTGGGATAGCAGGGCTTTGTTGAGGCCTATTAAGGGACAGCCATTTCCTCCTGATAAGTAAACATGGCCCTTTTAAAGATTATTTTCTTCTCATTGTTTTCCTCTTTTAACCTCAGCTGGCCCAGAAATCACTATGTAGACCAGGCTTACACTGAACTCAGAGAGACCTATGTGACTCTGTGTACTGGGATTAAAGGCATACACTACTATGCCTAACTCTTATTCTTCTTAATGTGCAGTTTCAAGGCTTTTAGTAAAAAATGTCTGAGTTATATCTCCGGCCCTGGGTGAGACCTGACTGTTTTGAACTGTGAGAAAGTTACACGTTCTAAGTATTTCTGGTAAGTAAAAAAGACACATCACGTCCCATCGCTATTCACAAGTGGGCCTGTGGATCATGTGGAGGTGAAAGGGACCCTTGGGGTTTTCCCAGAGACAGTAGAAAATAGTTTAAAGCCTACATAAACGTGGAGGTCAGCACAATAGTCTTTCTGGCTGTTGTTCATCCTCCTGAGAGTATTTTATATTTCTCTGAAATGAAACTTACCTGTCTGGTACACTGTGTGTCTAGTCTGAATCCATCTGATGGAGATGACCAGTAGCAGGAACAGAGGGGTGGCCAGAGCCAGATTCCAGCAACAACAGTCGAATTCATGCACTCACCACACATATGTACCTTTGAGCATCAAATAGGAAGAATCCAACATCATAGCCGGAGGGTCAAAGACCTCTACTAACATAACAGATCCAAGGAGAATGCATAAAGGCCTTACAACACGCACCGAGGGACTCATAGAAAGTGACACAGGTGGATGCATTTGCATCAAGCCTTCAAGGATGCACAGGATTTCATCAGCAAAGGAGAGAAGGGCATCCTTGGGCAAAGGAACAGTTTCAGTCAAGGCTATGGAGAGTTGATGACTGGTAAGAGCAGCTCAGTGGGACTAGAGAATGGAGGGAGTCCACCGAGCTGGACCAAGGGAGGGAAGCCTGGCTGGGACAGGTGGGTGCAGGCAGGATCTTGGTCAGTGTGGAGAGTGGGCAACAAAGACCATCAAGAACAAACTCCTTGGAACAGCTTCAGAGAACCGGGTCATTTATTGGTGGGGTGGGGGGTATTTATGCCCCTGGGGAAGTGGCCAGGATCTCTGGGGCAAGGTTTGTGTGGCCAAGTACCACTGGCCGGGGCAGGGGTGTTGGAAGATGCTTCATCTGCATACTCAGGTGTGTGTGTGTGTGTGTGTGTGTGTGTGTGTGTACCTTATCAAACAAGCAGTGAAGCCTGATAACTGTCAAGGTAACAAATGCTTACTAGAGTTGATGGGGGGGGGGCGGCTTTAAGGAGCCAGGTTGGGAGGGGGAGGGAGCCAAGCCCTGCCATTCTCATGTGAGGTGTGCAGGGCTGAAGCTCGCCTCCACTCTTCCTCCATAATCCTGGGCCATTGGGGTCCTACAGGAGTAGAAGGAAACAAGACCAGAAAGTTTGGCTGCAGCTTCTTCGGAGGGGCTATATCTAAGGAGCGTGGACTTCATATGTACCGTGAGTTTGTGAACTTTCTATGTGGAACTCAGATTTCAAAGCAGTGAGTGATACATTAAAAGCCAAGCTTTAGAAATGTTTTAACCAGGAGGTGGTGGGGCACACCTTTAACCCCAACACTTGGGAGGCAGAGGCAGGCTGAGCTCTGTGAGTACAAGTCTGTTCTATAGAGAGAGTCCCAGGATAGCCAGAGCTACCCTGTCTGGGGGGAAAAAAAGAAGGAAGGAAGGAAGGAATATTTATTAAGTGTGCTTCCAGGATTTGGAAATGGTTAGAAATGCAAATTCTTGGCCCACTAAGCCTGCAGCTCTCAGATGGGTCCAGTGGCCTATGCTTTGAGAGGCCCTCTGGGCGATGCTGATGCCTGCTAACCCCTGAGAGTCATGACTTAGGGCAGTTCCTTTAGGCTGTCAGAGTGTGAACCGAGGGGAACTCATACTGGGAAAAGAAAGGGGGTTTCTGAAGAAAGGGGGTTTCCCTTGGTGATAATCAGAGAAGAGGACTTTTATTGTTTACTGTCCATAGAACAAGCACACGATGGTGACTCAAGTGTAGGTAGAGTAGACATTTACTCATTTGTTTTTTCACTCCTTTGTTCCATCTTTCACTGGCAATGATACGGACAGACATTGAGCCGGGTCTCGGAGACAGGACTATGGAGAAGGTGATTGTGGTGGCTGTCCTTGGTTGTCAACTTGACTATATCTGGAAAGAACTGCAACCCAGAAATGGATGGCACACCTGTGATGCAGATCTTGAGCATGGAAGACTCTTGCCTTCGATCTGGATCTTGAGACCGGATGACACATACCTTTAATCCAGATCTTGAAGCCCACCTGGGCCATACCTTCTTCTGGAAGTCTATAGCAGTACAATGGAAGAAGCAAGGGCTCGTTCATTCTTTGCCTGTTTACCCTCACGTTGTCAGCACATCCATCGGAGCCTACTGCTTCGGGATTCCAGCTTATACAGGAGACCAGCTGAGATACTCAGCCTCATGTAACTAAGCAACCACTAGATTCTTGGACTTTTCATTCACAGATGCCTATTGTTGGGTTAGCTGGACTGAAGCCTATAATTCCAAACACACACACACACACACACACACACACACACACACACACACACTCACAGACGTTCATTCCATAAGCTCTGTAACTCCAGAGAACACTGATTAATACAATGATGTTTTGTTGAGAGAAACTTCAACATCTAACCTGTTCTCACCAGAATAAGATTTCAAAATTTTCCTAGACTCCTTCTCCTTAGATTTAAAAGTATATGCATTTATTTTATTTTATTTTATTTGAGTGTTTTGCCTATGTGTATGTCTGAATACCGTGTGTGTAGTGCTCCCAGAGGCCAGAAGGGGGAATCAGATCCCTTATAAGTGGAGTTACAGATGGCTGTGAGCCACCATGTGGGTGTTGGGAATTGAACATAAGTCCCTTGAAAGAGCAACAAGTGTTCATAACTGTTGAGCCATCACTCTAGCCCTGTCCTCACCCCCCTTACAAAAAAAAAAAAGAATAATCAACAAATATTTGAGCAGTTTTAAGATCTTTATTGTTGAGTGAGCCTGTCAACTCAACACCCTGTCATGGAAGGAGGAGGCATTCATGGTGACAGGGCATAGCCACGTTAATGGGAATTGGTCTGATCACTAGCCCCTCAAGGGGGTGGAATTTTTTTCTTTTTTCTTTCTATAGTCCATAAAAGGATGCCACCTCAACAGATATAATTCAAGGAGTCATATCAGGGAGGCAGAGAGGGAGTCAAAGTCAAGGACAAAATATTCTGAAAAGTCCCACATGGTCTTCATCCTCAAGGAGAAGTGTGTGTGTGTGTGTGTGTGTGTGTGTGTGTGTGTGTGTGTGTGTGTGTGTGTCCCCGTTTGTCCGGTGGCTGCTGTGGATGTTAGTTTATGAAGATAAACATGAATTAGTAAAGTCAGCTGAGAAATACCTAGCGCTTTGTCATTACAGAAGATTAAGAATTCAAGGTATGGGGTGGCTTAAAGGGTGAATGCCTGGTGACATGCCTTTAATCCCAGCACTCTGGAGGCAGAAGGCGTATATCTATGAATCTGAGGCCCAGGATAGTCACGGCTGTAAAAGTAACTTTTATTCTCCTGGCTCATTTGTTGTCTGGGAGGCTTACTGTCTCCTTCTGCTAGCCTAGGCCTAGTCCTGGAAGCTTCTAGCCTCTGTACAATCTAACCTAGGCCTAGAGTGTTTTCAGTCTCTGAGACTTACTGCTTAATAAGCTCATTCTTACTTGTTCTTTCTGAACCTGGGCTGGCTGGTTCAACTCAGCTGTTCTGGATCAAATGCTTCTCCCAGCTGACTTATTCAACCTGGCTTCTCTCTCATCCCCGAATTGCTCTGCTTGGCCTCAAATTAACCCAGCAATCTGCTCTAATCTTCCAGCTTCTTTTCATTTTCTGGTTCATTCTGTCTTCACCTGAGTTCTCTCTCTGTGCAACCTATTACTGTCCTGGTAAAAAACTGCCTCCTCTCTCTGTAAAACTGCTTCTTAAGTAGGTTCCCTTTTCCTCTCTCTTCTTGTGAGAATTGTGCGTATCCTATTCTGTTAAATCTCTGATCATCACCTTTTCTGCCACTCAACATCATTTTCAAACATGGGTGCTTCCTTCTACAAACTAACTTTACCTTTGTTTGGGAATAAAGACATGTACCACACGCCTGGACCTAAGCTTTTCTTTACCGGATACTTGCCCTATATCAGGCTGGCCTTGAACTCAGATCTGTTTGCCTCTGTCTCCTAGATTAAAGGTGTGTTTGTATTTCAGCTGGATCACACAGACCTAGAAGATCTTTGGATGTGATCTTTTGCCAGAACAGCTATGTTATGAATTAACATTCCTGTACACAAGGCTACACAGAGAAACCTTGTCTTAAAAAAAATAAAACAAGACAAAATAAAACAGAAGAGTGGTTATTGCTCTCAGAGCGGACTCAGGTTTCGTTCCCACCCCCCACATGGTGGCTTTCAACAGCCTGTAACTCTAGTTTCGGGGGACCCAACACCTTCCTCTGGTCTCCAAGGGCTAGTGCATACATGTAGTTTACATTAACTCACGAAGGCACACACACACAAATAGAAAACAAGTAAATAAATGAGTTAAAAAATTCCAAGTACTCTCCCTTGAAACTGTAAGCAATAGGATTCACAGAGAAAATGCTTAAGAGTTAAAGTAATTAACAGGCACATTTGTTGAAAAGGGGAAAGGTGATTGGTTGGGTGACATCTGGGGCCTACCTTTACTGCTGTGTTCCTGCAGCCTGTTTGTCCTTTGTCCAGCTCTCTTGGCTTCACTGTGTCAACACAGCTTTGTCCTTATTGGCTGAGTGCACATGGTAGCTCCTGCTAAGGCTCCCACAGCACCGGTCCATGGTGCGGTCTGCTTTACCCACCATACTGTGCTGCAGTGGTTTGTGGGTGTTGGTTGTTCTCATTCTGGGATCTGATGTACCTCACTTATCTCCATTTCCACAGTTCCTACCACGACACCTTCCCCAGGAAGGCTAGAAAGTATGGTTTCTTTTTACTGGCATTGATTGTCCTCTTTGATGTTTCCACGCATGTGAATGATCTACTTTGATCATATCTACCCTTCAATCACCTTCTCTTCTCTCCTCTCCCACCCTTTTCCTTTTGATGTCTTCCTCTCCTTCAGATGATTTACTTTCACGACTTAAAACAAACAATCAAACAAACCAAACCAACTAGATTCTGCATGTGGAGGAATACATGCAATTCTGTCTGAGTCTGCTTATTTTGCTTAGCATGGTGTTCTGTGTTCCATGGAATTTTCCTGCAGTTCCATCCATTTTCCTGCAAATCACACAATGTCATTTCTCGTTATAGTTGAATAATACTCTATAGTTGAATAGACTACGTGTTCTTTATCTGTCTGAGCTGATTCCATGGCTGATTAATGAGAACATAGCTACCGTATATGTGGTATGCTGCCTTTAATATATAACATATATTATATGCAATATATAGCTGGATAATATAGTAATTACATTTTTAGTTTTTTGAGGAACCTCCACACTGATTTTCTTAGTGGCTAGACCAATTTATATTCCCATATGCTTTGAGTAAAAATTCTGTGCATATATCTAACACCAGTTGTACACAATGTTCTCCTTTGGAATACTTGGGATCTTATTTCTAATAGATTTTCCAATTCCATCTCCAGCTCTTAAGAGCCACCTTCTCATTTTATAGGTCACTTAGTGCCAACATTGGGCAACATCTCCCTTGGCGGCTGCCTGACGCTGCCCTTGCCACCTCTCCATTGGCAAGCCTGGGCATCCTCAGTTGCTGGGAGGCTTACTTACTCCTTAACTTGAGAGACCTGAGTTGAAGACCAGACATGGTCAGTGAGGAGCGTCTCCACAGTGCAGAGTGGAGTCACCCACAGTGTTCTACAGGCCTCACCCACAGTGTCACTCTTCCACAGAAGAGCAGTTTTTGTGAGAAAGAAAGGCAGTTGCTGGTTTTTCCCAAGGCCCTTTAGAGACTCTGAGAATATTAAAGAAAGGTTTTGGACTGGAGAGATGGCTCAGTCATTAAGAGCACTAGCTGCTCTTCCAGAGGCCCTGGGTTCAATTCCCAGCACCCACGTGGCAGCTCACAACGGTCTGTAACTCCAGTTCCAGGGAATCTGACACTTTTTCAAAGACATATAATCAGGCAAAACACCAGTGCATGTAAAATAAAAATAAATAAGTCACTAAAAAAATAAAATAAAAGAAAGATTTTGTTCTGGCTTTAGCTGGTAAAATTGCAATGTTATTGGGCCATTATTAATTTATTTTACAAAAAAATTACTGCATAACATGTAGCTAAGTCTAGGCCCAGACACTCAGGTTCAAACCCTGGTCCAGGCTTAGTCAGCTGTGTGACATCGGATGGGCTACATGTTCTGTGCCTCAGTTTCTAATCAGAAAGACGGGCAGTGTTGCGTTTCCTCACACGGTTTTGGGGAGGATCAAATAAAAGCATTTTGATGCTCAGAGCACCGTGCAGTGTGTGTGGAGGAGCCCTAACACTCTCACCCCCACTGCTCCCTTCAATGGGCTCCAGGTGCTGTCCTCTGCTAATCGTATGGAGGCTCTTTACGTTTTTCATCTTGAATGTCCTTTGTCTTCCTCATGGCAGGGTATCTTGCTAGCTATATACAAGGCTTCTTCTGAAGATAACTAAAAAGATTCTAAATGAACAGACTTGGCAACTCATGCCCAGGCCAGACGGTGCCTTGGCAGCTTTTGTGAGATTAGTGTTGTCTCCACTGGAAACCTTCTGCCCACACCAGAGGCCCTGCCTAGCACCCAGTGCCCTACACTCAGCTTCAGGACCAGGTCTGTCCCTGAGCTTCCATGCTGACCCACTGACTGAGTGCAGGAGTTTCAGGCACATGGGATGCTATCATCCACGAGCCATTTGGCTGACCACAAGGGTTAACTCTTCCTTCCCCTTTAAATCTCAGACTGTGGTTCCCGGTGTGACTGTGTTGGCAGTTGGCACGGCACATGTTCCACATCGCCAATAGTCTCCCTCTCCCTGGCACGAGGCAACGAGCCTATGTGCCAGTACTTGCCGTTCCCACAGACGATCGTGTTAATCTCACTCCCTAAATATAGTCGTGACTGTGGCCAACCTGCGGTGTGTGCACTTGTCACCTGCATACCTTACCGGCTTCACGTGTTCTAATGCCTTCCTGCTGCAAGAGCTTGGCATTTAGGGACAGGGGCATAAAAGTGCCATGGAAGCTTGGCAAATGGAAGCCAGGGTGCAGGCAGGCAGGGTGTTCCACTCTGAGGTCACAGTGAGCTTTGTGGTGACCTTGGCTGTTACCCTTGGTCAAAATTCAGAGAATGGCACCAAGGCCGTATTAGAGAGCCGTTTTGCATCCTGCCCAATCTTGGTCTTATTCTAGGGCCACCGGTTGTCTCCTGCGTAGCAGTAGTGAGGTGGGGACTCACGTACAGGTGTGGGGGCCGTCACTCTGTGCTTCTGAGCTTGTGCTACCCTGTAGCACGACTGCACAGTCTCTGGCCCCTCTTCACCTAGCAAGTAGAGGAAGCAGCACTTTGTGTGGCTTAGGGGCCTGATGTGAAAACGAGAGGGAGAGAGAGGCTTGCTTTCAGCAAAACATTTCAAATCATTATGTTGACTGTGGCGAGCCCTTAACCAAGGCCTTCTGGGGCCACCAGTGTGCACCCCCGAGTTGTAAGAGACACACCATTTACCCCTGGTTAGGTTGCTCAGGGGGTGTCTATTGATTGAATTATTTCCAGGGCAAGTATTTTCCTAGTTTCTCTTCCTGCTGGAGGAGATTATCTGTGCCAGTAGCTAGTTTGAGCACTCTATGTATCTAATTTTTTTTTTGTGTGTGTGTGTGTAGATGGGGATTGCACGCATACATATGTGTTCTTGTGAAGGCCAAAGGACAACTTGGGATGCTGTCCCTCAGGAGCCATTCATTTTGTTGTTTAGTTTGTTTATTTCACTATTTTTTGAAATTTCTTTATTTTATTTTATTAATTTATTCATATTACATCTCAATTGTTAGCCCATCCCTTGTATCCTCCTATTCCTCCCTCCCTCCTGCTTCTCCTCTACTCCCCTCCCCTATGACTGTGACAGAGGGGGACTTCCTCCCCCTATATATGCTCTTAGGGTATCGAGTCTCTTCTTGGTAGCCTGCTATCCTTCCTCTGAGTGCCACCAGGCCTCCCCATCCAGGTCAGAAATGGGGCACCAGAGTTCCTGTGAAAGTCAGATCTCATTCACCACTCAACGGTGGAGAATGTCCTGTCCATTGGCTAGGTCTGGTTAGGGGTTCGAAGTTTACTGCCTATGTTTTCCTTGGCTGGTGCCATAGTTTGAGCAGGACCCCAGGACCCAGATCCTCCACTATTTTCTTTTTTAAACAGCAGTGAACCCTGGCCATTCAGCTGTCTCAAGCCTCCCAACTGCTGGGATCACAAGGGTACGCCACCATGCCCAAGTTCTCACCTGGTTTCTGGGGATCAAAATAAGCTCCCTGACTTGAAGGGAAGCACTTTTCTGAGTGAGTTACCTCACTCTGAATCAGTGTTTTGTTTTAGTTTTTGATTTTCTAAGACAAGGTTTCATAATGGGCCCTGCCTGGCCTGGAACTCCCATGTAGACCAGGTTAGCCTCAAACTTGTGGTGACTTCAGGATGCTAGGCTTGCTGGTGTCTCATCATGCCTGGGTTTCTTGTGTTTTAGCTGCACCAGACAATGAATGCAACCTTCTGCTGGATGGACAAGAAAAGATGCACAGAGGGATGAATATATTTGCCTCTGGGCCTCCAGGCTGGTGGACACGGGCCACTGGCTCTGAAGCTCTCAATTTCTAACATTTTTATTATGAATTTTGGGAGAGAGTTAATTATCACATTTCTCTATCATCTCTCTCTCTCTCTCGTGTGTGTGTGTGTGTGTGTGTGTGTGTGTGTGTGTGTGTGTGTGTGTGTGTGTTGTGTTTGCATGCATGAGTGAGCACACATGCCATGGAGGACAACCTTTTAGGAGTCGGTTCCTTCCTTCTACCTTGTGGGTCCTGAGGAGCTACCCAGGTTGATGGCAGGTGCCTTTGCCAGATGAGCCTTTGCTATCTTTAAATTTTTAATTTTTTTTGTGTGTATAAGTGTTTTGTCAGCCTGTGTATCTGTGTCCTACCTGTGTGCTTGAATGCCAATGGAGGTCAGAAGAGGGTATCAGATCTCCTGGACGAGCAATTATATGTGGTTGTGAGCTGCCATGTGGGTGCAGGGAATCGAACCCTAGAAGAGGATCTGTGCTTTCAGTCATTGAGCTCCAGTCCCCTGAACTATCTTTTAAAAAACTTATATTTAAAAAAATTTATTTGCACTTTATATACATTGGTGTTTTTCCTAGGTGCATGTCTGTGACGGGGGTCAGATCCTGGGGTTACAGACAGCTATGAGCTGCCATGTGGGTGCTGGGACTCGAACCTAGGTCCTCTGAAAGAGAAGCCAGTGCTTTTAACCTGTGAGCCATCTCTTCAGCCCCTAAATTACCTAAATTATCTAGTACTTCTACTCCATACACAACTGTAAAACAAAACAAAACAATCTGAAAACACGATTTCCAAATAATCGTTTTAAACAAAGAATTTTTTTTACCCCATAGGAAATCTTATGCTAGACATTGGTAAGTAATGATAACACCTCCCAAGAGCATCCATATGAACCACACTTCCTGCCATGGCTTTTGTTCAGCGAGCCACTTAGTCTACGATTCCATTATAAGATGGCCTTAAATGTTTCTCTGAGTATTTCCAAACAGTGAGAAATAGACTAGGAAGCCAAGCAATCTGCCTCAGAGGCGTGGCACACTTGAACATCCATTTAAAACACTGCAATGTTGCCAGGCGTGGTGGCGCAGGCCTTTAATCCCAGCACTCGGGAGGCAGAGGCAGGCAGATTGCTGTGAGTTCGAGGCCAGCCTGGTCTACAAAGTGAGTCCAGGATAGCCAAGGCTAACACACAGAGAGACCCTGTCTTGAAAAACCAAAACAAACAAATAACAACAAAACACTGCAACGTTCATGAGAGGGAAATTCATTTGCTCCTAGGAGTCTGTGCATTCTTGTCCCTTATCCTGTCCTGGATCCCCATCTGAGCAACAGTCACCAGAGGGTGGCCGGTGGACCCCGCATTAGCTGGAGCTTGCCCAAATACAGACTCTTCAGATGCAGGCCCTTAGGAGTGCACGGGCATTCTGATGCCTTCTAGATCACTTTGCTGTAAGCAAAAGTTTGAGAATTATAAGTTTAAACTATAATTTTCCTGCCTAATAGATCTTCACTCCCAAGAGGTGCTTTTGGTAGTTTTCTTTCTTTTTAATTAAAAGAAGATCATCCTCTTTAATGCTGTATACCATAAAAGGGAAACTATACAGAAACGGTTACGTCTAGGTTGTGCCTCTAGGTTGTGACTGAGTGTGATGCCACATTACTTACAAGTTAAAAAAAATTATGTGTATGTGTGTGAACCTGAGTGTGTGTAAGTGTACCATGTGAGTGCAGGTGCCCATGGAGGCCAGAAGAAGGGATCAGATCCCCTTGAACTGGAGTTACAAGAGGCTGTGAGTCGCCAAGTGTGGGTGGTGATCTGAAGCCCTCCGCAAGAGCAGCAAGAGTCCTTAGCATCTGTGAGGTCGCCCCACTCTCTTGCTAGCTTTTAAGTGAGCAACAGTAAGAAAAGGAGAATTTTGAAACAATATTAAAATGTAAGGGGTTGGAGTACGTTCATTGGGGGAAGACGACGATGACGATGATGACGATGATGACGACGACGACGATGATCACTGACAGGATCTCACATATCTGAGACTGGCCTGGAGTAAAGGCTGACCTTGAGTTTTGGGTCCTCCTGCTTCTAGCTCCATAATGGTAGGATTACAGCCATGTGTCTGGCTTATCAGTTCTGGGGATCAAACCCAGGGCTTTGTGCATGCTTCCGTGAGCACTCCACCACCCTGACCCAGTTTTTGTGGCTCACTGGCTGCTGAGCTCCTTCGCTTGGTTTCCTGCAATACCTCTTGGAAGCAACTTTCCTGGGATGAGCCAATCTGCCCACACAGCACTTGCTGACTCTGGCCGCTGCCTGGCCTTCCTGCTGGCCAGAGGCTGCTTCCGCCCCCAGCCTCCACCCTTACATCCGAGGGACATGCTTTACTGACACACACAGCTGTTCTAACTTCCCTGTTTGAGTCTGTGTGAGCACTTTCACGCTGCAGGACTTCTCCACACCCCTAATCCTTTAAACGTGCATTCCACAGTACAAAAAAATCCAACCAATTCTTTCTCTCCCCTGGCCACAGACTCCACAGTCCCACTCCTGAAATTCATGGCGTGGCAACACGGTCAATCAGCAGCAGTGGAGAAATGTTTGATTTAACAGAACCGGCCAACAGCCGGCCAGCTTCCTCAACTCCATGTTCGTGACTGCAGAACCTTGCACATCTTTGAAGTTCTTTTTATTTTCTTGACTAAACAGTAGAAATATATTATCTTGTAGTTCTGGGGTCTGAGAGTCACAAGGTTCACTTGCCACTGGGTGTTGGTTTCTGGAGAGGCCCTTCTTCCAGTCTTCCAGATAACATTGCTGTCTTCTTGCCGAGACCCACACAGCCTTTCTCTGTGCACACTTGTGGGGAAAACTGTCCTTCCAGGTAACTTTTCCTCATTATTACTTCCTTTAACTATTTGCTTTCCATTGAGAAATAAAATTGCGTAGCTTTATATTCAACCTGTACAATGTGATGCTTTGAAATTGACATAGTTCAAGTATGTGTTACCTCACCTACTTAAGTTTGCTGAGAGTGTCCCTTCCTGAATTTGTTGTATCCCATGGGCCAGTGTTGCACCAGTTTGGATAGAGTGAGTAGCTTGATCAAGGCTACACAGGCATCATAGCTGATTTCTACTGGATTCGTTGATGGAGCCCCCTGTTTCCTATGCACAGTTCCTCTCCACTGAAAGAAAATGGATCAAGTTGGGTTGGTTCTCCAAGCTACTTCTACTGAGAACCAAAGACACCTGGGTCTCTCTCATGCTCTAGGGATGGGAGCAAGGACTCTGGAGAGTCTTTCAAGTGGCTGATGCTGGGAACTGCTGCACCAGGGGGAAGGTGAGTGAAGGGGTTCAAAATCCTTTCTTTTAGGTTTAAAAAAATATAGTGCAATGTTGTTATTTGAGGTTCATTTCTTTTTAATACGTGTTTTAGGTGAGATTTTGATAGGTGGCCAGTCATGCAAGAACCATGACCACTGGGATTTTTACTCAATTAAGTGCTAATTTATTTATGATGTGTGTGTGTGTGTGTGTGTGTGTGTGTGTGTGTGTGTGTGTGTGTGTGTGTTGCTAGGGTTTGAGCCCAGGTCCTTGAGTTCTCTAGGCAACTAGTTTACCATACAACTATGGTTTCTGGCCCTTTATTCTTTATACACAATTTTCTATGGGAGTTTTGGCTTTCTGTATGACAACACCGATTAAATTTCACAGAATGAAATTCTGGATAGGGAGAGCTTAGATTTAAATTTCATCCTCTCAGGGCTAGCCATTTCTTCCCTCCTGCAAATACCACATTTTCATGTCACAACTCTTCTGAAAATAGCTATCAGTTATCAAATTGCTTTTCAGATCATCTCTGCCAAGAACTGGGGTTGCCAGAAGACTGAGGACTTTCAGTGTCAGCATCACCGGGAGCCTCTCAGTGCTGTGGGGTGTCCACCCAGGAGGACTCCTCAAACACAGGACTAAGCTGAGCCACAACTACACTGGGTGTTTGGGATCCCAGTGTAGCCCAGAGTTTTTAAGCCCCAAAACCATGTTATGGGTTGACATACTTTATTTAACAAGAACAGTTAGCTAGAAGCACAACTACAGAAGCCAAAAAGCAAGGTTAGCACATTAGAGACTTTCCCACAACTATGGACTTTCATGAGTTAATCTTTTGTTTTAGTTTTGGCAGGTGGTGCTGAGTTTTATAGCTTAAATGGTACTTCCATCATGGAGTCAGTTGAAAGCCTGGAGCGGATTCTGCATTTGATGAAATTCTCAGGTAATGCATACACAAATGCATATACATTAACATATGCATTAAAAATGTTAACCTTTGGAAGCAGTAATTAGGACACAGTGTGTTTTACTAATACCAATAGGCTGTTGTGTACAGATGCAACCAGCCTCAGGAAAATACTTAATTTTCTTCTATACCAACTGTGTCCAAACCTTCCCCCTTGTTACTGTTCCCTAAAGAAGGCAATAAAACAACCACCTCCATAGCATTTAGATTATATAAACCCACATACCTCCATGGCTTACTCTTGATTTATTTCAGTGCTTTCTAAACATCACATCCTTAGAGAGATCTTCACTAGCTCCTCATAAAACTGGCAAAGAGAAGCTTCCTTCCAAAGTCCTTCCATCCCCTTAACCTCGTTTGTGTATGGGTAGCCTTCGCCTTCCCACAAGGTTATAACAGAGCGGTCACACTTTTCTTCCTCTGCCCCACTGGCCTCCTTGAGTCTCCATTCCACCTCCAGTACCTAGGAAGGTAGCCAACACATAACAGATAGTGTTTAAATATTTGCTGAATAAACGAATCAGGAGAGACCACAGCTTCATATCATGCAAGCCAAGAATCCCATGTGTGTGGGGTGGCTTTAGATACCACCATTGAAGACAGTGGAGTGCATGGTTCAGACAACGCTCTTCTATTTGAGAGACAATTTCAACTATTAGCTGCCAAGCAACCATGGCTAGCTTGCAACTAAAAGGTATGAAAGCACACCTCATAAACAAGAGACAGGATAGGCTTTCCAAAACCCTGCCAGATGTTTAATACTTCTTGGCCAATAGATCTGAGGCAAGAAAGAGAGGTTCAGCTAATATCATTTTGCTATCAGGAAAAGCATTCACAAGTTCTTTGCTACCAACAAGCTTAAGTCAATGGCAATTTTCTACTTGGGAAGCACCCATCAAGCAAAGCAGAACTTCTATTGCTGCTCCTTTTCTGAGTATTTCAAGAAAAACATAAAATGGTAGGAGAGGAAAAAAAATACTCAACAACCCTCAAACTTAATGACACTTCTAGATATGAAAAATTGATAACTGAAATGAAAAGAGTCATTAAATGGAATTCACTGGTTAAACACTGAAGAGGGAGAAATGGAATGCTTTGTGGACTTTATAATTCAGGCAGAAGAGAAGAAATAATACATGTAGCAGACAATCATAGAATGGGAGAGAGAAGCAGAAATGCCTTTGCTGAAGCGCTCTTACGTGTGAGGTGGCTAATGTTACTTAAAAGTATATTATAATCAGGGAAATATACACACTAACCACTCTAGAGCAACTTCTAAAATGTGGAAAATAAGCCCTTGGTCCAGCACAAAATTCAGTTAATCAAAAGAAAGGCAAACAACAACAAAAACCAAACAGCATCAACAAAAACAACTGACAAATAGAAAACAAGCAAGTCTTTTTTAAAAAAAAGATTTATTTAATGTATGAATGTGCATGTACACTTGCAAGCCAGGAGAAGGCATCAGATCACATTATAGATGGTTGTGAGCCACCATGTGGTTGTTAGGAATTGAACTCAGGACCTTTGAAAGAGCAGTCGGTACTCTTAACTACTGAGCCATCTCTCCAGCCCCCAAACAACAAGTCTTAAATCCAATCAAGTAATTGCATTACTGAAAATGATCTAAGCACTCTAATTAGAGGAATAGGCTGTGAGATGTGATAAACAAAACAAAACAAAACTAAGTACAAACTACCCCACGTACATGCTCTCTACATACAAAAAGGCAGGGAAAATATATTGTGGAAAACTGAGCTCAAAAGAGCCTGAGTGGGCTGGAGGTGGCTCAATAGTGGAATGTGTGCTTCGCCCTCAGGGCCCAGTTTCGATCTCCAGCACCCAAAGACAATAGGCAACAATAAAGTAAGATAAAAACAAAGGATTCCCCAGTGGTTACATTAGTGTCAGACAAAGCAGACTTCTGATAAGGACATGGTCCTTACAAAACACCACAAACGCTGTCCCCCATGGTGCATGGGGTGACTTTTCCTGCCAGTGCTTGTTTTTATGCACACAAACAGGGACCCCTGCATATGGTTATCTACTGCTTTTGTCTTTCCCTCTCTTTCTAGAAGCTTGGAGGATGCTCTGGCTTCCATGAGCTCACAGGTAGTAGTCAACATGGTGGATGAGCTGGGAGACCTTTAAAGGCCTATGAAGAAGTTCACCAATGGGACTAGGCCCTTGGTAAAGAGGCTTCACCCAACATTTTGTTGGCTTTTTCTGTCATGTGGAGACACATTGCTCCTCCCCTTAGGAAGACTCAACAGAGAGGTGCTACTGTGGAGGCAGATACTCTTACTGGAGCATTGGTCTTGGTCTTTTCTGCTTCTAGAACTGTGGAGAAGGAAATTTCCACCCAGTGTTAGGTGTTGTGTTGTAGAAACATAGAAAATGAAGGCAGGGAGCCCCAGGTATTATGATATCTACAGGGCCATCTGGTTGGCTCACAGGATGATGGGCTTCATAAACCCTTACGTTCAACTGTGGCTTGTCTGTGGTTTTACCTGCCCCCAGCCTGATCCACACTCTCCTAGGGGCTGCTCTGTCCTGTCTGTTTCTTACTATGCTGTTCTGGAAGCTTTAGTGGGCAGTCTCTCGGTACCCTGCTCACTCTTTACCTCCCCTACCATCTGGCTCAGAGCAACTCCTTGCTGTGTCACTCACAGGACTGGGAGAGAAGTTCTCTGGACTTAGGCTCTTTCGAAGGATCTCTTGGGAAGGCAGCTTGGTGCCACAGCTCTTCCAGTGTTAAACACTTCATCTAAGGTACAATGGTGAGTAGGGGAGTTTTCAAATAAAAAACTTCCATGCTGCCATTGAAACGGCATCTCCCCCTCTTCCCTGTTGCAAACAGACCTTATAAAGTTAGACTTCATTTCTTATGGTGGGTTTTACCCACAATTCCTCACTCACCTGTGACTGGTTATTGTGGCTCTCTCACCCTCATCACGTTCACCACCATTCTCACTGTCTGCAGCAGTGTTTACTGGCATTTTTCTTGTTCCCACTCTTGGATGTCATTTTTCTGCATGCCCTAATGACTTCCATTGAGGAAGAGACGGTGAGGCAGCATCCCACACACCCGGTTTCCACTTGGCTTTATAGAACCTTCTGATTTAACACACACCGTGGGCTGTGGCATGGTATAGTCTGCACATATCGTTTTCAGGAACTCAGGAGAGCAGACCCTGTTTAGGATTAATGGAGATAAATCACAAAACAAGAAATGTGAAAGATTAACCGGCGTGTTTCTTATTGCTCATGTGAAGTGAGAAACCCTCAAAATGGGAAATCAGAGTGTGAAATGCCATCCGCTAGCTTGAGTTTCTTTAAGGAGTGTGGTCGTGAAAACTAGTTCTGATTCCAAACTGCCTTTTGACCCACATACTCCCTTGGGTTAAAGGACAGAGGTCATCTGAGGGTAATGCTGAGCCCCTGATGCTCCGGCCTGGCCGGCCTTGAATGAGGAATTAGAGACACTGCTTGGTGTTGAAGTGAAATGACATCCCAAAGACGCCGGGGACCGTGCCCTCCTTCTCACAAACGCCAACCTTACTGCTTACTGAGTGCAACAGTGTGCTTTTCACCTTCCTAGATCTCAAAGAGACAGCCAAGGAATTCTTCTCTGTAAAATAGTGCTAATGTTTAATTTGGGATTTGGCTTATTGTATTAGTTGTATCTTGTCATGGGGTCACCACATCTTCACAAGGTTTTCTTGGCATGGAGATTAGGAGTGCGCTCTGTTTGTAGAACAGGGCTATAATGCTGTGTACCCACAAGGCTAAGGGAAGGACAACGTGAGCTAACGTACACATGCTTAGCTCCCTGTTCATGGCCTTCAACAGCTCCTACTGCTCAAAGCAGAAACCTCAAACTTCATATGACTTTTTTTTTTTAGAATTTGTTTTTAAAATTTTATGTACATTGGTGTTTTGACTGCATATATCCATATGAGGGTGTCCGATCCCCTGGAACAGAAGTCACAAACAGTTGTGAGCTGCCATGTGGGTGCTGGAAATTGAACCCAGGTCCTCTGGAGGAGCAGCCAGTGCTCTTACCCACCGAGCCATTTTTCCAGCTCCTCATAATATGAATTTTAAAGATTCTTGGTGATCTGGCTTCACCCCACTCCTCACTCCTTACTCACACCCCACTCTTAAGTGATTTAATTTGAGTGCTCTGCATTGCTCCATTTTTGTGCCTTGACTCATTCTGACCCCTAACTAAAGATCATAGTTTTCCATCCGTCCAGTCCTACCCACCTGCATGATGTCCTATGCCCCTGCATGGTGTCCTACCCCTCCTGCATGGTGGCCTACCTACTCTCCATGGTGTCTTAGCCCCTGTATGGTGTCCTACCCCCCTGCATGGTGTCCTACCCCCCTGCATGGTGTCCTACCCCCCTGCATGGTGTCCTACCCCCCTGCATGGTGTCCTACTCCCCTGCATGGTGTCCTACCCCCCTGCATGATGTCCTACCGCTGCATGGTGTCCTACCCCCCTGCATGGTGTCCTACTCCCCTGCATGGTGTCCTACCCCCCTGCATGGTGTCCTACCCCCCTGCATGGTGTCCTACCCCCCTGCATGGTGTCCTACCCCCCTGCATGATGTCCTACCGCTGCATGGTGTCCTACCCCTCCCTTGGTGCAAGGAAGGAAAACAGTTTCTATTTGCATATTTGGATCACTCTATCTGGACCTTATAGAAATCCCACTGTTTACTTTTGTCTTACTAATTTACATATCATCTCTTTAAGTTCTAAAAGACAGGCCTGAAGCTATTTCACCTTGCATATTCAGTCACCTGGCATTTTGTCTTACCCAGCAGATTTTATGAATGAACAGATTAAAACTGAGAGTTTAGGGTCTTGTGGGAGTCACTGTCCTGTACTTATCTACACTACACTTGTAGAATTATCTTCCTTTGTGGACTGACTAAGGAGTGTGAAATTGCTCTCTAATTAAAGACAATTCCATGAGAACTGAGTCTCACCCAGTTTTAGAAAATGGTGAGCTCATTACCTAGAGAGAGGCCAAGATGACAGCCCTGAATCCTCCAAGTAGAGTTCCAGGGGTGGTGTCTACCTGGATGTGCGCAGGACTGAGTCACTGCTGCTGATGGATTAGTTTGGACTCCAGAATCAATGACCTGGTGTTAAGAATCCTTGAATCCTTTGGTATCCAACTTCCCAATTTGTGTTTGAGTGTAGAATCAGGGTTGCCTTGAATGAAACTTTCCTGTCTTCGAGGCTGGTTCCTCACAAAGCCCTTTCATCTCCGCCACAGCTCACAGGCTTTGCCTGAGCAAGCCCATGTTAGTCACGTCTGCCTTACTCTGATTAAATTATCTGACTCAGATAAGAGGAAAGCTTTTTTTTTTTTTTGATTCACCATTTCAGAGAGTTTCCGTTCATTAAAATGGGGATGGCTCAGGAGATATCTTCCCCAGCGGAGTGTGAGGGTGAAGGCTGTCCACAGTGTGACAGTCCAGAAAACAGAGCAGGTTTGGGACTAGAGGCCCACCCTTGGTGACCCACTCCTTCCAGATAGGTCACATCTCTGGCCTCCAGAGACAATGGCATCAGCTGGGAAACAGGCATTGAAGTGATTCAGACTGTAACTGAGTCTAATGAGCAAACACTCCGGGCTTCTAGTTCACTGTAGTTCACTGTTGGAGAGCCTAGTTGTTGGAAAGGTTTCTCTTCTAGTGAATCAAAGTTTGTGTCTTGGGTTGGCTAGGAGAGGCTCTTGCCGTCAAGCTGCACAGCCTGAGTTTGATACCTGGAACCCACATGGCGGAAGGAGAGAAATGATCCCTTCACCTCTGACCTCTGCATATATGATATGGCATGTGTACACACACACACACACACACACACACACACACACACACACACACAAATTCATAAATACATGCAAAAAATTATTATTATTATTTTTATCACTTTTCTTGTCATCGGTCCTATTTCAGCATTGGAGCCGAGGAGAGGCTTGCTTTCTCTTCCATACCTGACATATACATTGAGGCTTCATAGGTCAAACTCCTCCAGCAACGTTGACAGTGTGTGTGTAACAATCCTTTTGGCTTCTTTTTGAACCCCCTGTTCATTAGCAATCTTTCTAAACTGTAGAGGCAGAATGTACCACGCTTGCCTCTAGTTACGACTGTGTTTACTCCCAGGCACCTTTCTACTGATGCTTTTCAAATATCATCTCACTTAATGTTCTAAACAGCCCAAATGCAGGAAGTTCTTACCACTTTCATTTTATAGATGAGACACCCAAAGCTTATTTAAGACATTCATGGGCTCAAGGTTGTATAGCAGGAAAGAATAAAGTGTACGTGGTGATTTTTCTAAAGCTGACAACTCTCCACCTCATGGATGCACTTACTGTTTAATGACTTAATTGTTAAGAAATCTAATCCTTTAAACGCAGTCTTTAGGCTTGAATTGAGCATGATTCAGAAGGTCCAGTGGCTGAGAGATCGCTCTGCCCTGGCTGGAGGGCCCAGCAGTGTAGTCTGAACAAATGCCAAGTGACACTCTGTCACTCCTCATTGCTAAGTGACTTCCCTGATGGCATGTGGTAGGCTCTCGACGCTCACTAAGCCATTGCAAGTGATTGCTTGCAGCAAATAACTGTCAGGGAACGGCTGGGAGGAGGAGTTCAGGCAGGTGATTTGGTTGAATGGATGGTAAATTACCACAGATTGGCCTCCTTGTCTGTTATAAAATGCTGGTACAGGGTACCCAGCACTGATGCGAAGCAGTGGGCAGTGATGTGCCTTGCAGTGCCCTTTAAGAGGAGGGAGTTTTGTGGGTGAGGTTGCATTTGAAGAAATTCCATGCTTTCTTTGCTCTTGTTTCAATCCCTAAAGGTAGTATTTCAATTGGCCTTCTCACCTAAGCTTTTTATGAAAATCAAATAAACTGAAGGGAGTTTGGTACGATGCCTGTCATTCAGTGAGTCATCACCGGAGTTAACTATTTATTATTGGAGAAGCAGCATTAGATCAGGATCAACTACGGCATCCTGAGGATATCCGGACCTGGGTTCAAACCCAACCTGGTGTAATCCCAATCATTTAATTTCTCTGAGCCTCCAACCATCAGCTGTAGAATGGAGTGGATGAAAACAGATTATTATATGAGCTGATGTTGATATCACACAATCATGTATCTGGGAAACAGTTTATATTAGTTTTTTTTTTCTGATAGGATCACTTATCTTTGAGCTGGGCCTTGGAGGATGAGTAGGATTTGCATGAGAAGCAGAACATGCTAGAGAGAGGATATCAGGCATAAAGTACCCTGGGATAAGAGGTGACTTCACTGGGCCATCTAACCTGCATGAGGAACTCAGTGACAAGAGCTGGGCAGCCTTGGATGCAGGATGAAGGGTCTGGGGTCTAATCTCCCTGGCCACTGCAGCTATGTTGGGGTGTGTTTGAGATCTTGCTCACTTTTCATTGTTCCCCCATTCCTTCTAGTTCTGTGTCATAATCTCAAGTCATCCCATCGTGACCACTGTTAGCCACCTTCGTGACTTCATTGCTTCCTCCCTGGACTTCCTGTTCCCTCTCTTGCACCTCTTTCCTCACCACTCTACAGAGCAGGTGTGAAACAGATCATTTCAAACAAAACAAGCATCTACCTCACCCACTGACATCTTCAATGGCTCCCCGTGGCTAGTAGGACAAGAATGAAGTCCTCACAATTTAAAACCTTCTTCTGCTTGATGTACCTTCTCTTTTACCCTGTAAGCCAGTCAGACTTCTGACAGGAGAAGAGCATCATCAAAGTGGGTGATTACAGGATGGTGGGTAGGACTGGAGAGGGCTCTGCCAAGTGCAGTTCTCTGGGGCTTAATTCAGGGGCTGTTGCTACCTCTAGTGCTGAGGGCAAGTGGAGGAGCCTTGCAGAGGCTGTGGAGCTGCTCTATGGGGAAGATCCTCCTATGGAAGCCATGATCTTGAGTAAAAGGGAGTGGCCGACCCTAGCCATATGTCAAGATGGAATCTGGGGAATAAATCCTTCAATTTTACTTTCCTTCCCACCTTCTGCTCTCCTGCCGTTGACCAAACTCAACCAGAAACTATAGCTTAGAGACACCCATTGACAAAGTCTGTGTGAGTGAGGCCCCCTAGGCGTGAAATACATGGTAAAAATGGAGCATTTGGAGGACTACATGGAAGTCTACAACAGGCCCCTTTCCAAACCACCTTGTATTTCAAGTGCAGCATTTCCTTTGGTCTGGCATACTTGTCCCTTTACCCAGCTGATGCTCTCTTTTCATCTAATTTTAGCCTGAGTATCAACTACCCAACCAAGGAGCCTTCCCTGAGTTTTCTACATTTAGGTCATGTTCCTCAGGACACCCTGTAGTTGTCTTTTGACACATGCATGGAAATTTCATATTAATTAACTGTATAACCAACTGTACTTTTCATGGTATAAGATGACTTTTTAACCCCTGTCCCCCAAAAATCTGTGCCTAAGTTGGGGGTCATTTTATGCGCCAGGTACCCACCTGCAGCTTGCTTCCCCCTTGCTTCATATGTCTAGCGCATATAGTGGGGAGTGCTGTGGCCAATTCCCTGCTCTGTGCTGGGAGTATGAAGCAGGGAAGAGCTAGCTGCACACATCTCCCTGTACCCCCAGGAGGAGAACGTGAGCGTGGATTGGCTCTCCACCAGAAGCTGCCCATTTGACTTGGAGGGTATGAGTCTTTGGGTCGAGTGTAGAGCATACCTTAAAGGGCTGCATAGGGTGTGCATTGGAAGAGGGTAGTCTTATACGGCGAGTATATTCCAGTATATTTTAACTAGAAAAGTTGTGGATCATCTTATATGCCAGAAGTATGGTATTTGCTTAATAATAGTCTTATATTAAGACTAAAAATAATCTCTCTTTTAGAGAACAAAATCAACAACAAGAATAGAGAATGCACATGTGCATATGCTCATAGGTGTGCACGTTCATGTGGAAGCCAGAGGGAAACATTGGATATTATTCTCCAGGTAAGCTTGCCAAGGAGGCTAGGCTGGTTGGCCAATGTGCTCCAGGGATGTACCTGACTGTGTCCCCACAGTTCTGTCACTTTCCATGCATGCTGCTAGCCCTGCCCTTTCCTAGTGATTAAACTCAGGTCTTGATGCTTATAAGGCAAGCACTTTACCAACTGAGATATTTCTTAGTCCTTCCCTCTTCTCTCCTCCTACTTCCTTTCACTTCTCTTTTGAGACAGGGTCTCACTCTGTGCTCCAGATTGGCCCAGAACTAACAACGGTCTCAAATGCATAGCAAGTCTCCTGCGTCAAGCCTCCAAGTGCTGGGATTACAAGCATGGGCCACTGTGGTTGGCTTAGAATCCAGAATATATAAGCTAGCCTCTTCTGAGTGCCTACGATGTTCAGGCACTGTGAGGTGGAAGGGATATGGACACTGGTGATATTTGGTACCTGTCCTCAAGGGTTCATAGTTTAATAAAGGAGACAGTTAAGTAAATAAAGTAAAACCACTGAGTGCTACAAAATCTGTTTTAGTTGTCTAAACAAACTCATCTCTAAAGTACAGAGAAGAGAACAGGGCATTCTGTCTCTGTTACTAGGAAAATGTAGCAATGGACATTTGAGCTGGACCTTGAAGGATGGTAAGGGGAAGGACTTCCCAGGAGAAGGAACAGCAGGCACAAACAGGAGATCATAGCCCAGCAAGGTGAGCACTCATTTGATCTGTGCACTTTCTACAATTAGAGGTGTGCATTCATTACACAGCAGAAGTGTCTGACAGGCTTGAAAGTCAATGGTGGTTTTACACAAACAGCAAGATAAGGGTGCAAATGGAGATGTTGGAAAAAAGAGGAGGAAGGAGATTGGGAGGCTGATGAAGAAAAGGAGAAGGTGGACAACAGACAGAGGCAGTAAAGGGCCACCAGAGGAGGAGAAAGGCTTTCAAAAAAAAATTCCCGATGAGTTATTGCTTAAAGAAACCCAAGTATCCACTGGTCCTTGTCCTGGGGACTGGCTTGTGACCTGAAAACAAATCTGGCATGTCCTAGGACAGCTTGTACTTTTGCTGGGACTCCCAAGTCTGGTTTGTTGGGTTGTTCGCTTGGCACTGCTTTGTGGTACTTTTGAAATAACCCTTCCTCTTGCCTGCCAAACTAGTAGCACACTATCTTTATTTATGATTTTTTTTGGGGGGGTCCTCATTCCTCTCTAGACTGCTTCTCAAAGCATCTTTTGACAGTCAATGTTCTCTCCACTTGCCGACTCCCAGCATTCATGTCAGTTCAATGGCATCTTCTCAGTTATCTGTGAGGCATTGGGAAATACGCATCGAGTTAATAATGCATCCAGTTCACCTGGTGGGCATGTGTTCAGGATAGACCTGATTTCAGGTGCTGGAGATATGCAGATGAATAAGGCATTGACCTTGTTCTCAAGGAGCATACAGTCCAGCAGGGGAGACAAACACAGGACCAACTTTTATCAACGTTGATGCTCCACAAAATGATAAGAAATTCCCTAGGACCTTATGGAAAACACAGAGAAGGTTGTTAGGGTCGGGGAGGGCATGGAGGACTTCCTGCAGAAATGACTTCTAAGATGAACCTCTGAAAAGTGAGTGGAGAAGGGACTCTCCAGGTGGGAACAGTATTTGGACACAGGTGTCAAATCCCATTATGCGACTGCTTGCTAGTTTTGGTAGATTTAGTTTGGGGGTCATTGCTGTTAGATTTTGTGGTCAGCGCTATTTGTTGGTTGTGACCACCCTTGAATGACTTATGGGACAAGATAGACAGCAAGAAGGCCATTCAGTTCAAGTGAGACATGGGGAAGAGCAAGGCAGTAGAAGCAGACAGACTTACAGACAGAATGAATATGGAGAGGCAAGTGACCAACAGACCGCTCATGCTCCACCCTAGTGCAGTGTCCGTGAATGACCAGCTAATGTACACGTGAGGTTGGGTCTTGACCTGGAAAGTTGATTCTGTCCACTTCCTGTGACTCTTTTCACAGTAGTTCAGGGTCCCCTTTGACAGAATGGAATCATGAATGGCTTTGCAGGGCTTTAATGAAGAGTAAATAGAATAAAGGTTGTAAGGACATTACTCGCACAGATGGGGCCAATCACACATAAAATGTTATTGCTCAAGTCCTGACCCCAATTACTACTAATCGAACTTTGCTTTTCTGTTTAGATTTTGCAAAATAATAACCTCTTCCAATATCAACCATGGAGGAGACTTGTTCAGTAAATAGTACTCAAACTTTGAATTTGGGGGTGGGGCGGGGTGGAAGCAAGACAAGAAAAAAAAAGTGATAACGAGTCATCTTCGGTTTTGCATTAAGCAAGAACCTCTTGTTCTTGTTAACATAATGCTAGTGATTTTATTGTTTTATTTTTCTCAGTCTGACTTATTTTTTTTAAAAAAAGATTATCCTTTAGTTATCATGCAAAATAATGGGTTTCATTATTGTCAGAAATAAAATCTGTTAGTCCATTTTCAAAGGTACCTTGAGACAGCTTGGGCCCAACTACAAAAGAATGGAAAATCCTAGACCCCTACTAATGCCTGCCAGTGTAACTGTTGTCCCAACCCAAAAGCCAACCCACAAACTTGAGGTTGAGAGTACAAGTATAGTGTTCCTAATGGCCAAGCTTGCCTGCAAGGTCATGTCTCTGACAGAGATGAACCCACACATGGTTTTTGCTGAGAGAAAGATAAATAATGAAAGATGCAATGAAAACGACGTGTAAGATCGTACTTTTCTAATTACCTGGCAATGAGAAAGGAGGAAGTTACTTGCTTGGGTGGGGTTTAAAAATCTGTTCTCTGCACCCAGTCAGCTGTGCCTGCCACACTGGGCTGACCTCTTACTTTACAAGATCGTAAAATGAACTGTTTTAATGTCACTGCTCTGAGTCTCTGGTACTCTTATTATGAAGCGAAGGTCATTGTTTCTCACAATCATCTCATCTCCATATAAAAGTGTCATTACATTTTTCACTTTCATTATTTCCCCTCTCCCACTCTTCTCCCATCCCCCCACTGCCAGCTGTTTTCCTTTCTTCTAGCTAGTATCCACTTCTGCTTTCTTGTAATATGAATTCCATTGCCGTCTCTTAATTTCCACCTCCCTTAAGGTCTGTTCCCCACTTCTCAGGATCCTCTTTTAGTCTCATGACCCATAAATGTGCATACATAAATACATGGATATGGACACACACATATAATTCAAAATTCAGGTTCCACATATGAGGAGAAGTATGCAGCATTTGTATTTCTGAGTCTAGCTTATTTCGCTTAATATAATGATCTCCAGCTCAATTTATTTTCCTGCAGATATGACTTCATTTTCCTTTGTGGCTACATAAAATTCTACCATATGTATATATTGGATTTTCTTTATCCACTCATCTGTTTATGGACATCTAGCTGGTTTTGTTTCTTGGATATTGTGAATAGTGCATCAACAAACATGAATGTGTGGATGTCTCTGTGATATATTGACTTAGAGGTTTTGGGGTAAATGCCCAATAATAATAATACCATTTAATTTGAAATGAACATTATATCCTGGCAGGGTGGTGCATGCCTGTAATCCCAGCACTTGGGAGGAGGAGACAGAAGGACCAGAAATTCAAGGTCATTCTCAGCTGTATGACAAATTCTAGGCCAGTGGTTCTCAACCTATGGATTTCAACCACTTCGGGGTTGAGTGACCCTTTCACAGGGGTCACCTAAGACCATCAGAAACCACAGATATTTACATTATGACTCATAAAAGTAGCATAATTACAGTTATGAAGTAGAAAAAAATTTTTATGGTTGGGGGTCACCACCACATGAGGCATTGTATTAAAGGGTCACAGTGTTAGGAAGGTTGAAAACCACTCTTCTAGGCCAACATGGGATAGTTGATGCTCTGTCTTAGAAAGCTAAATAAATAAGTAAGGCAAAGTAGAGCAAATATGACCTATATTATAATTATATTATATTATAGCTAGCAGTGATATCATTAGGTGTGTAAGAGGATGTAGCATGCTGGATAGATAATCTGCTCTTACTTTGTGAATTTTCTTCCCTCTGTTCTTTTTCAGAATGAAAATATTTTTCAACCACCAATTGTCTGAGTTCTAAAACTTCAATAGTAGGTGGCTGGAAAGATGGCTTAGGGGTTAAGAGCACTATCTGTTCTTCCAGAGGTCTTGAGTTCAATTCTCAGCAACTGCAAGGTGGTTCACAACCATCTATACTGGGTTCTGATGCCCTCTTCTGGCATGCAGGTGTCTATGAAAGCAGAGAATTCATACATAAAATAAATAAATCTAAAAATAATAAAAATAAAAAACCAACCTCAATAATGCACAGGAAAACCAAACCAAATGCTATTTTGCTCAGCAGCAGCACTTTTGACTACATGTTTTGACTAACCTGTTTTGATTGGGGAAGTGAGGGCATTTGGAAGCACTTACCTCTCTCTTGGTGGCTCTCAAATCATCCTAACTTTTCTAAGTGGTTTAAAAGTTTAATAGTTGCAGCAGGGTGTGGTGGTGCAATACTTGGGAGGCAGAGCCAGGCAGATCACTGTGAGTTCCAGGCCAGCCTCGTCTACATAATGAGTTCCAGGCCAGCCAAGGGCAATGTGGAAAGATTTGTCTCAGAACAACAACAACAACAACAACAACAACAACAACAACAACAACAGCTTAACAGCTGCTCATTAAAAAAAAAAAGCCAATAGTTAGCTAATGGATTGCAAACAACACCTGGAGGAAAGTTGGCTTTGAGGAGTGTTTTTGAAGTTTTGGGTGACATTCTAGAAGATTTGCTCAATTTTAAACAAAATATTAAAGCCCTACTGCAAATAATTGACTGTGTGGTATTTGGAAAGTTGCTTGCCTCCTCCAGGCTCCCGAGCTGGAAGTTTCCATCACATCCTTGGTGTGCAGCAGCCAGCGGAAACAGTTCTCTGACACAGGGCTCTGGCCTAGACTAGATCTGCTTTTTCTTCTTAAGCTTTATGTCCCAATTCTAGTTACAAAGAATGGAACACAGAGCACGGAATACCACTTGGAGCAAGTAATTATCAGCAATTCTGTTTGGCCTTGGGAGCAGGGTGATGTGAGTCATTTGTGAGTATGAGGGGACAGCTAGTTAGGCAAGGAGGTTAATTTTGTTACATTTAAAGGAAGTGTTGTGGTACCTTACAAGTGGGCGGCTCACTTCTGCTGAAGGTGTTTTGAAACGCTTCCTATAGCCAAAGTTCATAGCTAAACGCAGACATCCCATAATAGAATAGAAAACTGTATACTGGGCCATATGGGCCTGGTAAATAAAGCAGCCTGGTTACGCAGGCAGCTGCTACGTCTCATGAGCTACTCATATTTAAAGCAAAGTAGCAGAATTAGATGTCACAGGACATAAAGACTTAAAGAAGTATGTGACTAAACCAAAGGTGTGACTAGCTGCCTAGACCCGGTAAGGACAGCGTAGGCAGCATTGGCCCACACAGCACGGAGAGCCAATCAGGCAGGAAGGGGTGTGTCTGACTCAGACGGGAGGAAACGGAGCTACATTGCCGCTCCTCCCAGACCAAGCAGATCCAGCCTTTGCTCTAACACTTCTTTTAACCTTTAGAAAACATGGTTATGAGTTTCACAAATATGTCTCCGTTTCAAACGTATCATGTACATTGACCATATTAACTCCCATACTCTCTCCTTTCTACCTATCTTAAAACTGTTTTCATTCACTATATTTTTGTTTTTGCTTTTTTTCTGAGAAAGGGTTTCCTCTGTGTAGCCTTGGCTGTCCTGGACTCACTTTTGTAGACCAGGCTGGCGTCGAACTCACAGAGATCCACCTGCCTCTGCCTCCCGAGTGGTGGGATTAAAGGCGTGCGCCACCTGCCCAGCTTTCATTCACTTTTTTTTTTATCATGTTTTCCACTTTCCTCAGCTCCCCCCGGGCCCTCTCCATCTCCCTTCCCCTTCAACTTTATGTCTTTCTCTCTCTCTCTCTTTCAAAAACCAAAAACCAAAACAAAACACCATATAAAAACAGAACAAAAATCAAAACAAACAAACAAACAAAAACCCAAATAACACACACACACACACACACACACACACATACACACAAAGAAAAATCGAGTTCTTTTTGTGTGGCCAACTACTCCTGAGCATAGGGTCTTCTCTGGAGCGTGGCTGATTGACCTGTGACACTCCATTGGAGAAAACTAATCTTCCTTTTGCCAGTGGGCATCAACTATAAATAGCTTCTTGGTTAGGTTATGTGTGGTGGTTTGAATGAAAATGAGAATGACAGGCTCATATATTTCAAAGTCTAGTTCCTAGTTGGTGGACTATTTAGGAAGGATTAGTGGGTGTGGCCTTTTGGAGGAGGTGTGTCTCTAGGAGTGGACTTGGTGGTTTTAAAAGGTCATGTCTTGCACTCTCTACCTGCAGCTTGCAGATCAGACGTGAACTCTTGACCACTGCTTCTGCACCATGCCTGCCTGCTACCATGCTCCCTGCCATGATGGTCATGGATTGGTCCTCTGGAGGCAGGGACCCATATAAATGCCTTGTTTTATAAGTAGTAGTGCAGTAACTAAGACAGGGTTTGGCCCCAAGTCCATTTCACTCTCTCGGTGCTGGGGCCTCATCTGGGCTGGAACCTGTGAAGGCCCTGTTCGTGCTGTCATCATCTCTCTGAGTTCATACGTGTGTCAGTCCTGTTATGTCTGGAAGACACTGTTTACTTGGTGCCATACATCTCCTCTGACTCTTAAAATCTTTCTTTCTCCTCTTCCACATGTATCCCTGAGCCTTGCGGGGAGAGGTTTGGTGAAGACATACTTTTTAGGACTGTGTTCCAAAGACTCTTACTCTTCACACTGTCCAGTTGTGGTGCTCAGTGTTTCTTCCCATTTATTGCAGGAGTGCCTGAGGGAGGCACTTACCTGGGAAATTATTTTCTTCTTTTCTGGTTTTTTTTTTTTTTTTTTTTGAGACAGGGCCTCACTATGCAACCCTAGCTGTCCTGGAACTCACTATGTAGACCAGGCTGGCTTTAATTCAGAGAGATTTGCCTGCCTTTGCGTCCTTAGTGCTGGTATTAAAGGTGTGTGCCTTCCACACCTGGCTGCAACTTTGTCTAAAAGGAAGAGACAATTTAATTACAGATTTTAAAATAATTATAACCATTAGAGTATGTGTGAGTGTGTGTGTGTGTGTGTGTGTGTGTGTGTGTGTGTGTGTGTGTGTGTGTGTGAACCTGAACTGAATGAGGGTTGCTTGAATGAATACAGGTGGATGATTATTTCTAGGCCACAAACAACTTAATGGTGGCTACACCATTGAAGAAAACAACAACAAAAAAATCCCTCTCCCATCCAATACTTTCCCCTTTGTTCCAAAGTTATGAGTTAAAGTAGAAAATCTCCAAATCACCAACATGGCAGTGCCCAGGGTGGGTGAGGCCAGGCCAGCAGTATCAAACTCATGTTGAAGCTTGTCCCCATGTAATGGTATTGAGATGTGTCAGGACCTTTGAGAGGTTAAACCTGATGGCAGGTGACTGGGTCATGACTGCTTTCCGAAGGGACTGATGCTAAGCTGATCTCCAGAAGCAGAGTAGATTTCCCAAGAAGGCATTAGTTCTTGGCAGAGCTGGTTATAAAAGAGAGGAGTTTATCCCTCTGTCCCCCTTCATCTTTTGTCCTCCCTCGCTGTATGTCTTGTCCCCTGTGCATGCTCCTGCTCTCTGATCTCAAGTACGCTCCTCCACAGGACACCCTCTGCTGTGTTGTAATGCAGTTCAAAGTCGGCCTTTGCCGGAGCCCTCTGCCACGCTGTTTGAGCTTGCTGGCCACCAGAACTCAGAGGCAAGTGAATTTCTTTTCTTTGATGCATTACCCATCATCTGGCAATTTGTTAGAGCAACATAGAACAGACTAGGACTTTCCTACTGGCATGTGTTAGTTATATATGGTGTTACACCATCTTTAGGCCCCTCTCCACAGAGAATGAAAGCCACTTACTGCACACATCTTTCTAATCCCCGCTCCGAGGCTGGTCAGCTGCCCTCGTGTTGAGTAATCCATCTCCCTCTCTCCTTATTAGAAATGCTCTCCTGAAGCATACAGTAAATCCTGACATGAAAGCCTGTCTATGTATGTATCCCTTCCTCTCACGGATAACTCTGCATTTGTGTACCGATGTTGATTTTTGTAAAAGTCTATAGCACAATTTAAGCTGATAGAGCTAAAATACTTTCTTCTTATTCTTTTTCAGAATATTATTTGTTCTCACTTTGATTTTTCTTTTGATGCTTCCTGTGAATCCAGTTCCATTTTGGCTGATTTCTGTTCCTTTCCCTGCACGGTCCCTTCCTCTCTTTCATCTTCCAGGTAGTCACATTAAAGCCTTTAAAGGGCTGGCAAGATGTCTCAGTGGGTAAAAGCGCTTGCTGCCAGGCTCACCGTCACCCTTCAGTGAATACAGAGACATCACAGCAGTTAGGATATGCCACCGTCAAGAGGGGTGAACGGCCCCTTCCCAGATTGTACTTTATTCATTGCTTGCCTCATTTTGTAGCACTCAGATGTCCATTTTGCTCAAGATAAATCCAAGAGACTAAGAACAAAAACAAAAACAAAACAAAAACAAACAAACAAACAAAAACCCTCATGTTATTTTGTTGGCAGTGTGTGCCTATAGTCTTAGCTACTTGGGGGACTGAGGCAGAGGATTGGCTGAGTGCTAGAGTTTGGGGCTATCGTGAGCTAAGTTTCTGGGGCTTGTTGGTCATCAGTGACCTCCAGGTTTAGTAAGAGGCCCTGTCTCAACAAAAAAGGTGGTGGTGGGGGCCTGAGGAAGACATTCAACATTTACACACACACACACACACACACACACACACGCA
Organism: Acomys minous; assembly: GCF_964271855.1. NCBI lineage: Eukaryota > Metazoa > Chordata > Mammalia > Rodentia > Muridae > Acomys > Acomys minous. The sequence continues at coordinate 23,751,060 of NC_140484.1, forward strand.
CGCACGCATGCACGCACGCGCGTGCGCACAGACATGAACATGTACACACATACCTAATATACACATGTGCAAGCAGGCTTATGCATATACACATAGAAAGAAAGAAAGAAACAAAGAAAGAAAGAAGAAAAAGAAAATGAGTTGGTAACTGCGGGATCCCAGGGTGAGGTTCCCACAAGCACAATGCAGCTTTCTGATGGTGTATTGAACTAATGGCTGGACAGCCCCACTTGTGCAAACTACACAGTCCCTCATTCTTGAGGTACCTTTTGAGTTTAAAATCAAATAAAGTCTAGAATATTCTCAAGGCCAGTGGCTTGTGACTCCTAGTAACCCCCAGCATGGTGCTGAACACACTGCACCAATTAAAAAGGCCCGGCTGATAGATTTATTATGTGAAGACGAGCAAGACAAAGCAGCGTTTGAGTGCTGCCAAACCACACTTGGAGAAAGCCCACAAATAATAAAATTCTTCATAACTCCTGGTTTAATCCTTCTTCATTGACGCAATACCCAACTAAAAAACACTGACTCCTTTCCAGTCCCTCTAATCCTGTAACGAAAGGCAGTAAAAACCAGCTAGGAGCTTGAAGGGGAGGCCCAGATCACCAAGCGGACAGGTTACCATGACTTCTCTCAGGAAAGAGTGCTGTTTTCTGGAAAAATTTCCCTTGAAGTTGAAACAGAAAGTTGCGTTGACAACATTAGTCAACACCAGGGGGCGGGAGAGAAAGCAGAGACTTAGAGAGGGTGGTGGGAGGGAACCATGGAAGTGTATGTAAAAAGCTTCCAATGCCCAGCACGGAGGCACTCCATGTCATCTGAATCTGAGAGCTTGAAAATCTTTTCAAATTTATTCCTTAATTACAGAAACCTTCTGTGTTTATTGTGAAAAACCAAAACACAAAGCAAACAAACAAACAAACAAGCAACCCAAAAGCTACAGAGAAGCAAAACAAAAACAAAAACATTTTACCTCTGTCGGCATTCCCAAATAAGAACTAACATTTCGGCTGAGACTATTCAATGTCCTAGTCCTGCACAACTTTGCCCCCTCAGGAGAATCATAGCACATTCTTTTTTTTTTTTTTTTTGAGACAGGGTTTCTCTGTGTACCCTTGGCTGTCCTGGACTCACTTTGTAGACCAGGCTGGCCTTGAACTCACAGAGATCCGCCTGCCTCTGCCTCCCGAGTGCTGGGATTAAAGGCGTGCGCCACCACGCCCGACTCACATTCTTGTTATAGTGTGCTGTTGCCTGGCTTTAGCTGGTAATATCCCCTCTTAACCTCAACATGTGGCTTGTGTAGAGAGAAAGCCTGCACAGGATTCTGGTTTTGCCTCGGACCTAACCAGTCTTCGGCAAGCAGCTTCTTCAGGATTTAGATTTCTCAACTGTGAAATAGAAAGCTTCTGACGCCAGCCACGCACAAAGCCCCCTTATCCCTACTCTTCTAACTAACTAAAGGAAGACAGAATGAGGCAGACAGGAGTTACCAATCCTGCATCTCGCCGGTTCTGATCCCAGCTCTGCTTGGAAGGTCCTGGCCAGGTGTATTGATCTCCTAGTGGCTTTCCTTTCTCTAGGACGGTATTTGTGACAGGCAGCGCCGCCAGGATGATGTGAGTATTAACAATGCAGATGTTTGGCACGTGATAAGACTCTTCGAACGGTGGCTGGGATCACTATTTCACTCAGGGGCTAACTTTGCCGAGGTGAGACTAGAAACAGCACAGGAGAATCATGAACTCCCTTGAGATCTAACGTGGGTTGAGCACACTGGACACTGCTAATAAATAAAATGAAATAAATGCATTTCACCTATTCCTCAGAACAGAGTTATCATCTCAGTGCCGCACATCAGGAAACTGAGGCTAGAACTTTCCTGGGTTCGGGTGAGGATTAAACCCCAAACACTGTGGCCTTTCATGTGGTTTTGGCTGACTGGAGACAGGCAACAAGACCTGCCACTACTCAGATGCTTTATTTCAGAAATAAAGCCCAAGGGCTAGCAAGACGGTCCAGTGGTTAAGAGCACTTGCTCTTGCAGAGGACCAGGGTTTGCTTCCCAGCACCCACATGGTGGCTCACATGTAATTCCAGGGGAGCTGACATCCACTTCTGACCTCTGAGGGTACTACATGCATGTGGTATGCATACGCACGCACGGGTAAGGATGCTCATCTGTATAAAAGAAAAATAAATCTTTTAAAAATGTCCAGTTATTTTCCCTTATGATGTTCAGCATGCATTTTTTTTTTAAAAAAAATAATTTTGTTTTTACTTACTGTGTGTTTTTGTGTTTGTATGTGTACATGTGTGCAGGCCCTGCAGGAGCCAAAGGAGGGTGGCATATCCCCCGAAACTGGAGTTACAAGGTGAGTGCAAGTTCTTCATCTGGGTGCTGGGGACTGACCTCTGGGCATCTGAAAGAACAGCAAGGCATTCTTAACCCGTGAGCACGGGTTTCTTGTTCTCCACTCCACTGTAACAATTCTCGTGTTTGACAGTTAAATGACACAGACTTTTTTTTGCACATTCTAATTGGCTTCTAGACAACCACACAGAGCTAGGCTTTATAAAAACAATTTGTACATATATGCAGATAACAAAAACTAGTGAAAAAAAAAAAGAGGCCATGATTTTTCAAAGAGAACAGGGAGAGAGGTATATAGGGGCATTTGCAGGGAGAAAATGATGTAATTAAAATATCAAAGAAAGAACAAATTTTACTTGATTAATAAGCTTGTAGTTCTTAGTTGCACAGCTGATTTGATCCCTCAAGTTTCAAAATAAAATAAGGAAACCGCAAATGAAAGCAGCTGGCTTGGGAGGGTCGTGAAGTGAACTGTCGATTCTTGCCTCCTGCGTGAGGATGTCAGAACTCTGTTCAGGGATTTGGGCTGCCTGATGTGTCTGATAGCAAGGAGCAAGGTCAGTAACTTTATTTGGCCTATAGTTTTCTCTTCCAAGAAGAAAACCGAAGAGATCAACATACAAAGTGTCTGTTTGCTTATTCAGAAGGCAGGGTCTCGCTAGGCTGTCCAGACTGGCCCTCTGCCTCTGTCTTAGGAGAGAAGAGATCACAGATCACAGGGTCACCTTGTTTCTTGGCCTCACGTGTTTTCTTAACATTTGAGAGGCTGTGTGGTGTTGTTTGTGGAGAAAGGAACGTCAGCCAACTTCTTTCTGCTTGGACCAAGGTGTTTGAACACGCAAAGCAAGGAGCCACAACTTTCTGAGCTCAGATTCAACTTTGCACAGACCGATGCACTTCCACATAAGATCCCGCCAGGCTCGCACAGCTGGGAGAGGCCAGCTGCTTGTCTGTGGCCGTGCGCTACGTGCTGTGCGCGCGGTTCCAGGACAGCAGCTGGGTTCCGCTGGCCCAGGGCTCCCCTACACTGCGCCGGCCTTCCAGCACGCTCCGGTCACAGCCAGCCCCGCGGCGATCACGTTCAGGGGACAGGGGCTCGTGCCCCAGCTGCGAGCTGGTTGGCCCGGCCATCAGGCCGCTGATTGGTCCGAGAAACCTGCTCACGTGGTCCGGCTCTGATAAGCTGCCTCCCGGGCCTCTGCCGATCAGTCGGCGGGCTGGACCGCGGCGCTGCATCCGCTAGGTGCTGTGAGCGAAGTTGCTCTGGGTGCGGCTGTCGCGGTCGCCGCTGCCTCTCGACCCAATGAGCTGCACCAGGTAGGTTCAGTGCAACTCCACGCCCTAACCGAGGGGAGCCTGCAGCTGGGGGACGTTGGGGGCTTCTGTGTTTTGTGCTGTTTTTGTCTTGTCTGCAGATAGAGACCTTCCAGGTTGATGGCTAACTTGAATCGTCCCAAAGGGGCCTTGAAGGGGTGGAGTTCGGGTGGTATTTCTTAGCGCCTGTTTTGGGAATCAGTATCTCAATGCAGAAGCTGCCTTAGTGAGTCAGCTTTAGCTGAGATTTCCTTCCTGAAGTGACTCTGTTGCCTTTGCGTTAAAAAAACCAAGCACTTGGGGACAGTTTACTTTGCACCCTGACATTGCTGGTGAGGTAGCTTAGGCTGAGGCAGAAGTTACTGGACGATTTTGCATTCATTTGTTTTTCCCCACTTGTCTTCTAGTTTGTCATAGAACGAGACATAGAATGACAGCAAATTATCATTTTAAACTCTTGGCAGGGACTTAGGATTCCATGGAATTGCCCAATGCCAAAACTTTCTATAAATGCAGAAGTGAAAAAAAAAAAAAACCTAGCTACCCCCCAAACAAAAAACAAAAAACCAAGACAAAACCAAACAACAGCTCAGTCAACCAAGCAACCAAGAATATCCCATGAAAATCTGTTGCTTCTCCACTTGTGACTTAGTTGAAGAATTCTCCCTCCCCAAATCCTCCTGCCCGTTAATGGTTGTTAGACAAACACACTTTGAGCTTGTGTTGCTGTACGTTTGTAATCCTCTCAGAAAAGCCCTAGAGCTATCAAAGTGAGTCCTGCATGCATTCTTTGCGTCCACTCTGCCTGCTGTTCCAGAGTATCTATGTGATCAAAATATGTTACATACACGTATAAACTGTCACAGAAAAATGACACTTACTATATTTCAAGTTTCTTTTACCTGTAAGGGCTGAAATTGGAGAAGAAAATCCTAATTCCATAAATGTTGCAATCCAGTGTAAGGGCAAGGGAAAGGAAGGCCAGAAAAAAGTCGTAGTGGCTGAGTCTTGGTTTGATACTATTGTTCTTGTCTTTCTACTTGTAAATACCAGTTGCCCAAACAGTAGGAATGACCAAAGGAACACAGACCAATAGACTGTGTAATTCTGTCATACAAAGATAATTAAAATTTTAGTGTTTTTTCCCCTATAAAGTTTGTCAGTTTAAATTCCCATATCTATATGTATTTTGAACATGTTAAGTTTCAGGTTATCAGTTTTTAAACATACAGTTTATGTTGTACATATAATGTACGCAGCAGGTTACAAGACAGAGATAAAGTAAGGTAGTTATTATTGGAGAGAATTGAACATGCCTATTATCTGAGCAGCCAGCCTTTCCATTTACACTTGGCCTTGTCGTGGGCATCTCTTTATATGAAATGCATGTTATTTAAAGTTTCTCCTTTAGTATGTGAGCTGTTGGCGGGTGTTGCAATTGGTCGTTTGTGAGAAATGAGGATGAACTTGATGAAATGCAAAAGTCTTTCTGGCCTCACCTCCTTTCACTCTTAAGAACTACATGGGATTTTAAAAATCGCTTCGCTGATCTCTTTTCAAGTGGGTTACTTCTCTAGAGAAGTAAAACCCGATTCAAGAGCCAAAATGAGACGCAGAAGCTAGAAAAAGCAAAGAGGGTCGGCCTGGGGCTGTGACGATGGAAGACCCTGTCTGGCCAGTACTTAAAGCATCAGGGGAAGACTTAAGACCGCATTTACCTTGTCGGCTCCACGCTGCAAAGCTCCACTGTAGCGCTTCTAAGTCCAGGAATCTGAATTTTTTCCCCCTAAAGAAACTCCTTAGCTCATGTTGACCCGACAAGTTTGAGAAGCACTGGTCCAGAGCAGAGCACATAGTCCTTAAAAGCTGTGTCAGACCTTATCAGACCCAACCCTCTTATTTCTCAGATGGGGAAACTGACAGTCTCTGAGTGTTTCAGGCCTTTTACCCGTGTTCGCCAGCCTGCCAGGCACAGAGCTAGCCTGCAGATCCAGTCACCCGACTGTTCTTCTCTCTGTGTGATGGCACCTCCCTGATAACTGCGCTGGCTGTAGACAGGGGAAGACCGCCCCAGCCCTTGGTGATCACCGCTCTTCTGTTTTTCCATTCCAGAATGATCCATGTGCTGGACCCACGGCCTCTGACAAGCTCAGTCATGCCGGTGGATGTGGCCATGAGGATTTGCCTGGCTCATTCGCCACCTCTGAAGAGTTTCCTGGGCCCTTACAGTGACTTTCAACGAAGAAATTTTGTGAATAAATTGAAGCCCCTGAAACCATGTCTCAACATCAAGCAGGAAGCCAAATCGCAGAATGAATGGAAGCGCCCGCGTGACCAAGCCAAGAAGCGGGTTGTGTTCGCCGACTCCAAGGGGCTGTCCCTCACTGCTATCCACGTCTTCTCTGACCTCCCAGAAGAACCTGCGTGGGACCTGCAGTTTGACCTCTTGGACCTTAACGATATCTCTTCCAGCTTAAAACTTCACGAGGAGAAAAACTTGGTCTTCGACTTCCCCCAGCCTTCAAGCGACTACTTAAGCTTCCGAGACCGCTTCCAGAAGAACTTTGTCTGCCTGGAGAACTGCTCTTTGCAAGATCGAACAGTGACTGGGACGGTCAAAGTGAAGAACGTGAGCTTTGAGAAGAAGGTTCGGGTCCGCATCACCTTTGACACCTGGAAAACCTACAGAGATGTGGACTGTGTATACATGAAGAATGTTTACAGCAGCTCAGACAGCGACACCTTCTCCTTTTCCGTCGACTTACCCCGCGTCATTCCAACTGAGGAGAAGATTGAGTTCTGCATCTCTTACCACGCTAACGGGAGGGTCTTCTGGGACAACAACCAGGGTCAGAATTATCGAATTGTCCATGTACAGTGGAAACCCGATGGAGTGCAGACACAGGTGGCACCCCGAGACTGTGCATTCCAACAGGTGCCTCCTAAGACTGAGCTAGAACCCACGGTCTTTGGAAGCCCGAGGCTTGCTAGTGGCCTCTTCCCGGAGTGGCAGAGTTGGGGGAGAGTGGAGAACTTGGCCTCTTACCGATGAGTTAGGCAGTCTATAGACTGGCTTTGTCTGATCATAATCCTCATACGATTCTAGGTCTGTATTGCTCCATGTTAGGAAGTCTTAGTTACTTTCCATCAGTAGATTTAGGTATGAGCTGCCAGGGCCTGGCTATAGGAAATACAGCCACTTGAGAATTTAGTGTTGGGGGTGTCGATGAGGGTGATACCGCCCCGCCTTGTTCTGGAGGATCAAGCAACAGCTTGGGAACTGGTTTTATACAAGCCACACCTTTTTTTGGGGGTGCGTTTTAACACTTCCCTCTCACTTCACTAGCTTTCACTTTGGACAAGGAAAGGGTTGAGGACAGTTGATGGTGATGGAACGCTGTGGAAAGGGCATGAGGAATGTGAAATGTATACGCTAAGGGCCCCAAGACAAGTCAGAGAAGGAGCAGGGGCCCGGATGGTTAACCGTTGGTGGGAAAGCACAGAGTTAACTTGTGTTTCAAAGAGGGTCTCCCTGGTTTCTCCTGAGGAAATAACTCAAAGAGGGGAAAGAGAACCATTCTGTGCCTTCTTGCATAGAAAAAGAAAGGCTGTTGTTGGGTGGTACTGGGAGAAGAGGAGCTATAGTTCTGAAGAATCAAGATCTTGAGGGCTGGAGGTGTGGCTCAGTGGGTAGGGCACCTGCCTTGCATGCCTGAAGCCCTAGGTTCCAGGCTCAGCACCGTAAAACTGGGGGTGCCAGTGCATGCCTCTAACCCAAGGACGTTACAGTGGAGGCAGGAGGATCAGAAATTCAAGGTTATCCTTGGCACGTAGAAAGGTGGAGGCCAGTCTGGGCTATACGAGACTCTGTCTCAGAGGAAACGACAACAAAAAGATCTTAAATGAATCCTTTCAGTTTAAACATGGTCCGCCACAAACCATGTTTTGGGGGGGGAGTGTTTAAGCAAATCCAGCTTTGCATTCTTAATCGGACAAGTGACTTTGTGATTAAGGCATCGTTCTTGGGTTCTTGGTACAGAAGCTGCCTAGCATCAGGCATGCTGTCACCAGTGACTAGCAGTATGTAAGGGACTCCACGTCATGTCAAAGATAGCTCTTTCAGTGCCTTGATTAAACCAGAACACTGTAGCTGTTTAAACCGGTTACCTGAATGGCCATCTAATAACTCACGATTTTTTTTTTTTGGCCTTATTTGAAGGTCCATTCGCTGGTGTTCTCCTGAAATATCGCTGTTTCATCAGGAGCGCTGCCAGTGTACACAACTCACATCCTTCATATTGAAGGCGACTCATCTTTCTGCCACACTTTTCCAATGTGATGTTTGGAGCGGGGGCTGACACTAGAGTCTCAGTGCAAGAATCCAGTACCTTGCACACGAAAGTATCGGTCTATCTCATGCCTAATTCTGTCTTGCTGTTTTAATTTCAAGTCAAAATGCTTTTTTTTTTTTTTAAAACAATGTAGATATGACTTATTCTGAATGTGAACTGTTGTGTGTGTGTGTGCGCATAAATCCATTCTGTGGGATCTTGAGGACACGTGTCCTGGGATGTTTGCTGTTATCACTGTCCTTTGAGGGGGTGTTAGAGTGCAGTGAATTGGAACATATGTGATCTGCCATGCTGGAAAAACTCCACTCTGACAGTGTCTGCGGTTTGGCTAGCATCCATACGTTCTCTGCTGTAAATATCGACATTGTCCCTTATAAGCCTCTTACTTTAATAAATGTGCTTGGTGTAAGACCCGAGAGTGTTTTCTTTTCCCAAAGCATAGCCAGTTAAGTCAGAAAGTTAGCAACTAAAGCTCTAGGCTCTCCTGTTTTGTAGTGACCAACCAGAGCTGGCTTGGGCCAGGAAGTGGATTCACCTGACAGCTGGAGCTTGGTCCAGGGACCAGTTAGCTGTGAGCTGCTGTAACTGTCCCTGTCCGTGGTTACTTCTCTTCTTACATGCTCCCTGCTGGGTCAGGCTTATCTTGCACGCTATCTGTCACTTTTACAGCGGGGGAGGGGATGATGCAGAACATGTGGGAATCGCTCTTACTTTTTTTGAGCTCTAATACCTTCCTGAGGGTGAAGCTCGGAAGTGCAGAGAAGACTCCAGGAAGGGCCATGGGTTAGTTAGCTTTGGGCTGAAGGGGAGGCACAGCTCTTTAGGGTGAGTCAACAGGCCCATGAACCTAAGCTGCTTTTCCAATTTTGCCCAAACTTTTCATAAAAATCCTCACATTGTATCTTTATTGAAAAAAATTATTCAATACATTTTGATGTTTTCTCCATCCCAGAAAAGCCTTTCTTTATAAAACAAACAAACAGAGAGAAACATCCCCTCATACAAAATGGAAATTAAAATAAACAGGCAAGAGACCCATAAGACAAAAATGCTCAAGCAAAGCAAAATGAGACAAAAAGTCTACAAAAATACCATTGAAGTGTGTGTGTGTGTGTGTGTGTGTGTGTGTGTGTGTGTGTGTGTGTGTGTGTTAGCCCTACTCCTTGGCATGGGGCCTGCCCTGGAGTGTAGCTAATATACCCAGTGACAGGCCACTGGAGAAAACTGAGTTTCTCTTAGTCAGAGGATATTAATTGCAGATACCTTCTTGGTTAGGAGTGGGAGCCCCTGTCCACCCCCCTCTCTTAGTGCTGGGACACATCTGGCTTGCACCTGTGGAGGCCTTGTGTGTGTGCCACCACAGTCAGCATCTGGAAGACATCATCTCCTTGGTGCCATCCATCCCCTTTGGCTCTTACAATCTTTTTTCCTCCTCTTCTGCATAGGTCCCTGAGCCCCCAGAGGAGAGCTTTGATGAAGATGTCCTGTTTCAGACTGAGTGCTCCAAGGTCTCGCACTCTCTGCACATTGTCCAGCTGTGGGTCTCTGTTTATACAGTATCTTAAGTTGAAGAGGTAACCATGACTAGTCTGCTTTAGAAGCTGGACTGTAACAATGAACTTCTTGGTAGCCTGCTATCCTTCCTCTGAGGGCCACCAGGTCTCCCCATCAAGGGGACGTGGTCAAATATGGTGCACCGGAGTTTGTACTAAAGTCAGCCCCACTCTCCACTCTCCACTCAACTGTGGAGAATGCCCTGTCCATTGGCTAGATATGGGTAGGGGTTCAAAGTTTACTGCAGATATTGCCCTTGGCTGGTGCCATAGTTTGAGCAGAACCCCTGGGCCCAAATCCGCCTGTCATAATGTTCTTCTTGTAGGTTTCTAGGACCCTCTGGATCCCTCTATTTCCCCATTCTCCCATACTTCTCTCACTGAGAGTCCCAATAGGATGTCCTCCCCACTATCCCACTTTCATGATAAGTTAAGACTTTCATGGGACATGCCCCTTGGGCTAGTGTCCAGATATAAGTGACTATACATCATTTGAGTCTTTCTGCTTCTGGGTTAACTCACTCATTATGATCATTTCTAGTTCAATCCATTTCTCCACAAATTTTGGGATTCCTTGTTTTTTAAATCTGAGTAGTATTCCATAGTGTAAATGTACCACAGTTTCTTTATCTATTCTTCTACTGAGGGACACTTAGGCTGTTTCCATGTTCTGGCTATTATGAATAAGGCTGGTATGAACATGGTTCAGCATATGTCCTTAAGGAGGTCCCCCTCAGTCACAGACAAAGGGAAGGGGAGTAGGGGGTAAGCAAGAGGGAGGGAGGAATGGGAGGATACAAGGGATGGGATAGAAATTGAGATGTGATATGAGTGAATTAATAAAAAAGATTAAAAAAACCCAATAAACTTTTATAACCTAGCATCCTCTGTCTGTTTCTGGGGGCTAAAATCTGCAAGCCTGACCACAGATGTATTTTATTTGGTAAACAGATTTTTGTTTTGTTATTCTTTGGGACAGGGACTGACTTTATAGTCAAACTGGTCTGAAGTTCTCTACGCAGACCAGACTGGACTCCAACTTGAGGCACTTGGCCTGCTTCTGCCTCCTAAGTGCTGGGATTACAAGTGTATTCCAGCACATCTGACATAGAATATGTTAAGAAAAAATTGTTGTCAAGGCACAACACTGAGCAGACTTACATAAAACACATAAATGGCATATTTTTCTTTAATAATGGAAAGTTCTGTCCTCTTGGCATCAACTGTGGAGAGCTGAAAAGCAGCCATCCACTTTAGATAGGGCATGCTGCCCTTAATGGGTCAAGCATGGGGTGTTTGCCAAAGTCTCTACCCATGGCTGTATTCCGGTACACTGTTGGCTGATCCCTCAAGGTCGTGGTCAATGCTTTGTCCCTTCTGGATCTCTTCATGGTAATGAGTGTGTGAAGAACACTCTCTTCCAAGAGGTGGACAAAACTCAAATTGAGGTTTGGAAACCATGAGACTCAAATATAAACTTTATAAAAGAAGAAGAAGAAGAAGAAAAAAAGATTGAGAGAGAGGAGTGACTAACTCTCCCTGTGCCAGGTTGGTCAGTGGCTTTTGGCCTAGTGTTCCTTCCTGCCTGCTCTTGACATTTCTTGAAGTTTCCCATGAAAGCCGACTTCTCCATAGCCAGGGAGCTGAAAGAAGGAACTGTTTCTAGGTAGGCATTACTTTGCCAGATCTTCTTAGCTGCCTGTGTCAGCTTCACTTGGTGTTGGTGACTTTGAGGGCTGGTTACCAGAAGGGGTCTACACAGGGATATAATTGTTCCCACTTCACATTGTGATAGCTGCCTGTTAGGGGAAGCCATGCTGTCTTTAAGATTAACACAAGGGGGGTAGTTCAATGGCTCAGCAGTTAAGAGCTGTTCTTGCAGAAGACCCCAGTTTGATTTCCAGCACTGAAGTTGGTTGACTCACAACTGCCTGTAACTTAGTTCCAGGGGATCTGCCATTCTTTTCTGGCTCTGTGGGTACCTGCACACACACACACACACACACACACACACACACACACACACACACACACATACACACATGATGTGGGACCTGGGAGATAGTTCAGTTGAAGTGCTCGCTGAGCAAGAGTGAGAACATAAGTTCATACTCTCAATATCCATGAAAAAGATGAACATGGCAGCATGGTGCTGGGGAAGCAGAGTTAAAAAGATCCTTGGAGCACCTCAGCTAAGTCAGTGAACTCCAGGTTCAGTTAGAAGCTCTGTCTCAAAAAACAAGGCAGAGAGCAGCTGAGAAAGCCATCCCATGTTGACCTCTGGCTTCTACATGTATATGCTCATACATGCATATACACACATATATATAGACAAACAGAGTCACAGACACACACATACATATGGACAAGCACATACAGTCACAGACAGACACATACATGCATATAAACAAACACAGTTATAGACAGACACACAACACACAAACAAATACAGTTAAAGATAGACAGACAGACAGACAGACAGACACACACACACATACACACACACACAGGAAATTTAATATGGAGGAATGGCTTCTTTTAAGCTTGGTAAATGATCAATTGTCTCAATTTAGAAGAACAAGGTGATAAAGTGGCTCAGAGGAGTCTTCTAGCATTTTTGTTTGCTTTTATTTTTGTCATAGGTCTCATGTAGTCCAGGCTGTTTTCAAACTTACTATGTAGCCAAAGATAACAATGAACATGATCTTTCTCCTTCCACCTTCCTTATGCTGAGGCTGCAGGTGTGGGCTGCTAGGCCAGCTTCTCCACGGCCAGCTCCTCCCTCTATGGCCAGCACCTCCCTCTATGGCCAGCTCTTCCCTCCACAGCCAGCTCCTCCCTCCATGGCCAGCTCCTCCCTCTATGGCGAGCTCCTCCCTCCACGGCCAGCTCCTCCCTCCACAGCCAGCTCCTCCCTCCATGGTCAGCTCCTCCCTCTACGGCCAGTTCCTCCCTCCACGGCCAGCTCCTCCCTCCATGGCCAGCTCCTCCCTCTATGGCGAGCTCCTCCCTCCACGGCCAGCTCCTCCCTCCACAGCCAGCTCCTCCCTCCATGGCCAGCTCCTCCCTCTATGGCGAGCTCCTCCCTCCACGGCCAGCTCCTCCCTCCACAGCCAGCTCCTCCCTCCATGGTCAGCTCCTCCCTCTACGGCCAGTTCCTCCCTCCACGGCCAGCTCCTCCCTCCATGGCCAACTCCTCCCTCCACAGCCAGCTCCTTCACGGCCAGCTCCTCTCTCCATGGCCAGCTCCTCCACTGTTTTTGTTTTGTTTTTCACAAGCAGGTAATAAAACTGAGGTCCAGAGATTAAAACTTGCTTGAAAAAAAAAAACCCCTACATTATTCTGTTCCAAAAAAGTTTAATTTACTAAAGAAGTTCACTGCTTTCTAAATTTATCAGTCTTTTTAAGGTTGACAATAGATTTTTTCATTCAATATATTCTGAACACAGTTTCCCCTCCCTCATCTCTTCCCAGTTCCTCCCTACTTCCCCACCCATCCAACTCCAAGCCTTCTTTCTTTCCTTAGAAAATAAGCAGGTCACTAAAAATAAAAAATAAAATTAAAAAAAGAAAAGAAAAGAAAACCAAAACCAATCTGGTGCGATGGCGCACACCTGTGATCCCAGCACTCAGAGAAGCACAGGTAGGTGGATCTCTGTGAGATTGAGACCAGTCTGGTCTACAAATTGAATCAAGGACAGCCACGGCTACACAGAGAAACCTTGTCTCGAAACCAAAACCAAAACCAAAAACCCAACCCAATCCAAAACAAGAAACTCTAATCCCCCCAAAAGGCCCCAACCAATCTCCCAACAAAAACAAAACAGAATAGAACAACAAAACAACCCAAAGACAAGGTATGAAAAGCAGACAAACACAGACACACAGACACAGACACAGACACACACACACACACACACACACACACACACACACACACACACACACAAACATCTCCCAAACACAAAAGCAGAAACCATAATATACAAACAAAAGACCAGTAAGGTTTAAAAAAATGCCCAAGCAAAGTATTAGAGACAAGAATTCTCCTATAATACCAGTGAACTCATTGTGTGTTGGCCATGGGGCCAGACTGCCCTTAAGTATGGTTTATATACCCTGAGAGACTCCATTGGAGAAAACCAATTTTTCCTTTGCAAGTGGCTGTCAATTGGAGACAACTTTGGTTAGGCAGGGGTGAGGGATACGTCCACTTCTCCCTCTCACTGCTGGGACTCCATCTGGCCCTGTGAGCTCATATTTGCATCAGTCTTGCTGTGTCTAGAAGTCACTGTTTCCATGGTGTCTTCACCCCTACTGGCTCCTACAATCTTCCTGTGTCCTCTTCCACAGGGTTCCCTGAGCTCTGGGGATGGGGTGAGGGGTGGGAGGGTGGGGGTCTCATTTAGGATTGAGTGTTCCAAGGTTCCTCACTCTCTGCACACTGTCTAGTTGTGAACCTCAACTGCAGGAGAAAGCTTGTCTGATGATGGCTGAGCAAGACCCTGATTATATTTGTCTCACTTCCCCCCCCCCTTAAATGTATGAGTCTTACTTTATCCCCAAGCTAAAAGGCTGGAACTCTGTAAAATGGGGACAATCCATTCATGTTCCTGAGAGTTCAAAAGCTCTGTGAAGATTCAGGACTTCAGCTAGCAAAAGGAACTCAGCATTAATTTCCAGGTTTTTCTTAGAGTTTTCTGGAAGCTACTGGAAGCTGTGGTCTGAGTAAATCCTGTCATTAGTGGGCAGGGTTGATCTCAAACTCAGAATAGTCCTCATGCACAATTCTGTTGTCTCTTGGACTCCTGACTATACCCCCTTTCTGCCAGTGAGAGGATGCCCACTTAAGGGGTTTGGAGGGCTCCTGCCGCCAGTGGTCCTCAACTTTGGCTGCGTATCAGAATCACCCTGCGAGTTTTCAAAGGCGTCTCCTTGTGCCTCCTGAGATTCATATTTAATTCCGCTGCCCTGTAGGCTGGGCGTTGGATGTTTTTGAAGACTCCCCATGCAGTTTCATTATGTATCAAGGTTGAACACTAGGTAAAACGTTTTTAACTGCCACAGTTTCGTAGAATAGACTGATATAATGGTTCAGAGGACCCCCGCTAATAATCACCACTTCCACCAAACATCAAAACAAACGAACCACCACTCCCTTTTCAGCCCCTCCATTTCCATTTTCCTTCCACCAACGTCATGGCTTTGGGCTGTTCTCGGGTTAGTGTCCTTGCGAATTAGGAGATGGTCGACACGTTTTTCAGGCAAAAGGGGACAATATCCATCAGAGGAAGGAATTCCATCTTCCCCGTGTTGCCATGTGTTAAATTAGTGGGTAAATGAACCTTTCCAAAAAGCTCCTACTCCACATCTTTGGACAGGAAAATGAGCCTTTGTGACTGGTGCAGGCGAGTCAGGAGTCTCACGTCAACTCCGCACCAGCCAATCAGGGGCTAGGGTAGGTCTATGTCTGGCTTTCTGAACACAAAGGCGAATGGAGGATGGCGGGAACCCGAGCTTCATTACCTGTCTCTCCAGATAGAGGTTTTCTTAAATGCTTGAGGCCCATGTTTCAGTGGCTACTCAAAAAACTACATTATTTCACAGGAACTTACCGGGCTGTGCTGAAGGATTTGAGCTACCCAGAGGTTCTGACAACCCTCAAAAACTTCACGTTAATTTATTTTGAGCCAGGCATGATGGCTCATGAGGAAAAGGCTCCTACCGCCAAGTCTGATCACCCAAGTTCCCTCCTCACACCCCACAGGATGGAAGGATGGAAGCTCCCGCAAGGTGCTTCCCAATCTCCTGTGCACATACACACAAGCAAAGAAATGAAAGTTAAAAAAGAGGTTATTCTGGAGGTCTGTGTAATAGCACAGACTGTAATTGTAGCACTTAGAAGGCGGAGGCGGGTCACAGTTTTGATGCCAGTGTGAGAAAGAGCGGGGAAGGGCGAGAAAGAAGGAGGCAGAGAGGGAGGCTAGGTGACACGCAGAGGACCAGAGGACAAGAGCTGGGCTTAAGCAGAACTAGCTTCAAATTGTTCCAGCACGTATGTGTCAAAGCACTCATCAAATGACTGCGTATTTCCGAGCCTCAGTATTGCCGTCTTTAAAATGGGAATGTTAACAACTCCACCACTACTCCATAGAGCGATCGCGAAGGTACAGATAAAGTGCTTAATAAAGTATTTGGCCGATAATATAGGTGACAAATATAAATCAGTACTAAAATTTACCAGTTCATCTTAGCACCTGAATCTCTTATGGGTTTAATTCTGTTACATACTTTTTTTCTTTTCTAGAGAACGGAGAAGAGAGAGAATTTTGTTAATGTGCGCTCTTCAGAGAGTAAGTCCCTCCCTCCACGTCTGAGCCGGTGCCTCCCTAGGTAGCCCAGGCTGGCTTGGAGCTCCCTCTCTCTGGCCTCTCCCTCCTGAGCCCTAGGCTGACAGGGGTGTATCACTGTGCCCCAGCTTTCCAGGCGTAGTCAAGGCTTGTCTTTTAACCTCTGACCCTCTTCAGTTGAGCATTTCATATCCACTCTTCCTCCTCGAAGCCCCGATCTGTGTTTCCTCAGCCCAGGGGTCTACCTGGGCTCCTGTCTCAGCATCCTCCCGCTAGGCGAGCTTCTAGCCTTCCTTTCCCCGGCGGCTTCTGGTTTGTTAAATACATTCAGTGGAAACCAGGACAAGTGGTAGGTTTAGTGGTTAGCGTCCCCTTCATCGGGATATTGACGTGTTTAAATTCTTCTCTCTTTAGCTCCATGAAGCAAACCATAGCCCTGTCTGTAAGACTGTCCTCTCCCAGGCAGAGTTCAGGTTTTCAGTTTCTTGCTCTTACCCCAAAGCAGCAAACATATCCAGGTAAAGAGAGCCACGAGTCAGCGCAACCTAACCGTGAAGGCCCAGGCCTTCAGCGCCTTCAGATACACTTACGAAGCTTTCCTGGTACTTTGTGTGCCGACATTGATCTGTCTCAAGCTGGCCCCTCATATTTAGAAGTGGAGGGTTGAATGAAAAAGAGAAATAAAAAGGAGGGCATGACTGTTCCTAGGTATGGTGGAGGGGAGGGTTTATTGTAGGTATGAGGGAGAGCATAGCCAGGGCCAGAGACAACTGGGCGAGTCCAAAGTGAACTTGACCAGACTGAGCAGGGCTGTGAGAGGAGAGAGGGAGAGTAGAAGAGGAGCCTCGTACCAAGAGGGGCAACCTGGGTCGAGAGTCTGAACAGAAGAGTGATTGATGTAGCAAAAAAACAAAAAAACAAAACAAAAACAAAAACAAAACAAAACAAAAAACGGCTGAATTTTATAGGGGACAGAGATGCTAAGGGAAGGAGCAGCCCAGCTCCTGGGCTGGAGAGTTCAGGCTACGTGGCAGGATGCACCGGAGGACCCTGTAACAGGTGGGGACTGAGGGATGCTGGGAGAACCTGTCAGGCAGAGTCCACTTTGACAAGTTAATGAGCCTTGTCCTGGGTTTGAGACCGAACACTGGCGTTTTATCTGATATTTCATAAGCTCTGAATAGCTTCAGAAACTGCAATGTTTTGAAATGACTTGTGTGGGTATTTGTGGTGCCTTAAATAGGAAACATACCCCTGCAAAGGCTCTTGTGTCAGAGGCTTGGTCTCTGGCCCGTGCTACCCCTGGGGAGGTAGTGGGAGCGCTAGGAGATGAGGCCTATAGTTGGAAGAAGGAGGTCCTTGGGAGCCTATCTCTGAAAGGGATGGCTTATCTCCAGCGCCTTTCCCCCTGGGGGGGGAGGGGGCTGGGGTGGAGGGCGAGGAGCCTCTGCCATACTCCTGTCACCACAATACCTCTGACTTCCCTCAGGCACCGAACAGCAGAATCCGCTGACTGTGGGTTGGGACTGTTGACACTGAACTGAAATAAACTCTTCCTCAAGGGTTTTATTTTCCTCTTTTTTTCTTCCTCCTAGTATTTGTCAGACTAAGGAAAGAGCAAACACCACCATGTTTTCTAGGCTGCTCTAGTTAGTCTCACTAGGGACATCAGTTCACTGCAACTAACTGTTACAATCTTACCACAGTACTTTGAAATAACTTGTATATTTAGTCCACAACTCCTTTATGCTGTTTGCTTAGTTTTGTTTGTTTGTTTGTTTTGTCAACTTGACACATGGTAGAGACATCTGAGAACAGGGAACGTCAATTGAGAAAAATGCCTTTATCAGAGTGGCCTGCAGACAAGCCTGCGGGGGCATTTCCTTGGTTGATGATTGATGTATGAAGGCTCAGCTCACTGTGGGCGCCATGCCTGGGCAGATGGTCCTGGGATATTGTAAAGATGGCAGGCCGAGCAAGCCAGTAAGCATGGCCTCTGCTTTAGTCCCTGCCTTGATTTCCCTCAATGGACTATGACCTGCGATGTGTAAGCCAAGCCCTTTTCTCCTAAGTTACTTTTGGTCACTGTGTTTTATCACAGCAATAGAAAACAGACTAAGACTCCTTCCATGTGACTTTCTTGTAGAAATCTAAGGAAAGGGCCATGACCGTGCTATGGCTGACCGTGTTAAAGGTGAAGGATGGTTAGGATCCTAGCCAGGAAAGTTATCTCATCTTTTTTCCTCTGGAGACACTTAATGGATTATTCCAGTACTTAGACCACAGGTTCTCAACTGGGGGTCCCCAGGGGTCGCCTGAGACCATTGGAAAACACAGATATTTACATTCCGATTCATGACAATAGCAAAATCAATCACAGTTATGAAGTAGTAAGGAAGACAGTTTTACGATTGGGGGGTCATCACAACATGAGGAGCTGTATTAAAGGGTTGCAGCATCAGGAAGGCTGAGAACCACTGCTCTACAGGGCATTTGCCAGCATATCCAAGGTTACGTCCTGTATAGCATGGTGGCTTTGGGCTTGAAAATACAAAATCAAGCAGAAAGTCTCTGTTTTTCTCTGCAAAATCTGTCTAGGAGAAATCATACTAGATGGCTGATAAAACATTTTAAAATTATGTATTTTTTAAAGGAAATGCTGAGCTGAAAGTAAGAATGGCTTTAATTTAAGAATGGCTCCCTTGCCCTAGTGAGCAAAGGCTGCACACAGGTTTCCAGGGAAGTAAATGTCTATTGGAGCTGCCACTTGTCCCGAATTCACATGCTCATCCCTAGGTGACCAACACGATTTTTAAAAATAGTACATTTATTGCCAGGTGGTGGTAGGGCTCGCCTTTAATCCCAGCACTTGGGAGGCAGATGCAATCAGATCTCTGTGAGTGCAAGGCCAGCCAAGACTGCAATGTGAGTTTCAGGACAGCCAGGTAGGTCTACATAGAGAAACCCTGTCTTGAAAACCAAAACCAAAACCAAAACCAAAACAAAACAAAAAGAAAGAAAAAAATAAATTTATTCCTTTGTTTATCTACCATTTATTTATGGTGTGTGTGTGTTGTGTATATGAACATGTGTCTCTGTGTTGTGTGTGTGCCTGTGTCTCTGTATGTGTGTCTCTCTGTGTGTGTTTGTGTGTCTGTGTGTCTGTGTGTGTGCCTGTGGGTGTGTTAGAACTCAGATTGTCAGGCTTGCAGGCAAGTGCCTTTACCTGTTGAGACATCTCCCTAGCACTCCCACATGCTTTCACCCAGTCGCATCTACTGTAGAGTCAGAAGACAAAGTATTGGAGTCTATTATGTGCTAAGAAAGGAATATCACACCCCCCTTTTTTCACATGCAATCTAAGCAGGAAAAATGTCTGTCTCAACATTAGCTCTGAAAATGTGGAAAACCAAACCAAACCAAGAACCTTTGAAAGTTTATTACCATAACTTACCATCCCATTAGTTTGTGATGTAAATTCGCATTCCTTTTTGTTTGTTTGAGTCAAGGTCTTATGTAGCATCTGCAGGCCTCTGACTTGCTATGGAACCAATGCTTGCCCTGCATTCCTGACTGTTTTTGCTTTGTCTACCAAGTGCTATGGTTACAGGTGTGTACCACGGTGCCTACACACATATCCCTCATATTCTGAAACACCCCAAGCCAAGACATGAAAAATATCTATTTGCTCACTTTATTCAGGACAGTTGCATCATCCCAGCAACCTATCAGTGAGTCCTTAAGTTTTGCTGAGGAAAAAGTAAGTCACAGTGAAGAATGCAAAGTCAGTCATGAATAAAGCTCAGGTTACAGTGAATATACTCTGCACAGCAAGCCAGGGGAAACTGAAAAAAAAATTCTACCATCAATGTTTTCAGTTTTTCAAATGGTTTGAATGTAGAGACTTAGAAAATGTTTTTATATGGAACACTTGATTTCTTGAAATTCTGGGTAATACGATTAATGCGGTCTAGGGCACATATGAAAATGATTATAGGAAACCAAAAAATAATGAATTCCTCAACATTTTCTATGGTAAATGTGATTTATTCATAGCACGACTCCATGCTGCTTTGCAGTCCTATTCCTCCCTCCTTCCCTCCTCCCTCCATCTTTCTCTCGTTCTTTCTGAGTTAGAATACAACATAATGGGTTCATACACATCAAGCCAAGGACTTATTAAGACATACTTCCTGGTTGTACTGACCACAAGTGCTTCATAGATGCCCGTACGCAAACCCTCACACTACATGAACATTAAACCAGTGCCTCAGGACAATTCCATCAAATATGAGTTCACACACAAAGCAAGGAAAGGATGAATCTTTTGTGAGGGTGTATAAAGATTCAAATGAGAGAGCAAAAATATGAATAATAATAGCTTATTAATAGTAATAAAAGCTTAATAATTATAGTCAATACAAAAAAACTAGATTATGAAAATTTTTTATTATAATGTACATGAAAAGTCAAATAACATAAATTTCTTTCCTCTTCTTCCTTCTCCTCCTTTTGTTTTTTTTTTTTGAAACAGGGTTTCTCTATGTAACCTTAGCTGTACTGGCTCACTTTCTAGACAAGGCTAGTCTCGAACACTCAAAAGATTTGCCTGCCTCTGCCTCCCAGAGTACTGGGATTAAAGGTGTGCGCCATCACTCCCTGCTAATACACATTTCTAGGGAAGCTGCATCAAAATCATCTCAGGAAGAAAGAAGGAAGTCTGAGGAGTGCTAAAGAGCAGTGAGTTATCAACCTGTGGGCCACAACCTTTGGGGGTTGGACAACCCTTTCACAGGGGCCACATATTAGATAGTATGCATATCAGATATCTACATTACAATCCATCACAGTAGCAAAATTACAGTTATAAGGTAGCAACAAAAATAATTTTATGGTTGGGTGTCACCACCACGTGAGGAACTGTATTAAAGCATTAGGAGGGTTGAGAACCACTGTATTAGATTGTTCAGCTTTGTAGTTTAAAGCTAGGAGTTAAAACTCCACCCACAAATGAAATACCTAGCCCAGATGTTTTCTTGAAGTTTTTCCAAAAGTTCAAAGATCAACCATTTATCTCATGTAAAATATTTGATATTATATAAAAAGACAAAGAATATTCTCCAATCTCATGTATGAATTAACATAACCTCAATAGTGAAGACTTCCAGGGACAAGAGAGAGGGAAAATTATAAGCTAATTTCATAGAGAGGTACATGCATAGAGAGAGGTAGGTGCAAAAGATTTATATACAACAAATTATTAGAATGAATCTAATAGTGTACTAAAGGATAATGCATTATGATCAAGTTGAATAAATTCCAAGTGTTATCAAGCTTGGAGGTCACAACTTATACAAGTCAGGCCTGCCAACCCCTCTTTGAAAAGCTAATTAAACAAGACAAATCAAAGGTGGGAAGCAAAAAAAAAAAAAAAAAAAAAAAAAAAAAAAAAAGATTTATTGTTGTGGCCACATTGGCACACTGGGAAGAGGAACAAAGAGATCCAGAAAACCTCAAGTCCACCTTGAGCTTCCGAGGAGAGACCAAAGCTTAAGTAGAGGCCAAGGGTTTGTAGATCCAAGCAGTCCTGGTCAGGATGTACCCCTGCCTCCCCACTGACGAATCGCTGTCTGGGATTCAGTCTTCAGTAGGGTGGTCTGATAGGTTGTTGGAACTGCATGGAATCTCTTTTTGGGACACAAGTTTCTAGTTGGTGCCTTTTTCTTCTCATGGCATGACAGTCCTGAGGGGAAAATTCCCATTACTTTGAGGTGCATTGTTTCAGTAGTTTGCTTGTCAGGCTAAGAGACACAAGTGTCTCTTTAGAATTTCTTCATTTCTGCTAAAGTGGTTATACAAGCTGTAGGAATTAGTTTGACATTAGAACTTTGATCACCGTAATTTACCTTAGGAGCAGTCTGACGAATTAAACGTAGTCAATATGGACTTCTGGGTAAAATGGTGGCTTAGACATTGCTTCTCTATGACCCAACGATGAAGTTTCAGGATAAGAAAAAAACAAAACAAAACAAAACAAAACAAAAAACCAGATTCTTCCAAAGATGGGAAGGAAAAGCTTGGAAACGTACAGGAGGAGTGCCGGGGGGGTCAAGAGCAGGGAAGCAGAAGAGAACTGGACAGAAAGAGGAGAGGGAGCCAAGGTGAGAGCCTCCTAGCCCTTGGCTCCCTGGAGTTGGGAAGGAAGCAGAAGCCAGCGGCCCTGGTGCACAGAGACTGGCGGTCCTACCCTCCAGGCCTGCAGCCATCATGAGCCTCAAACCCAGTTGTGGGTCTTGCTGAGAAAGTGACTTCTCTGGCGAAATAACTCAACAGTGAAGGATTCTCCCAGTTCAGAAGGCTGTGGCTGGACACCATCTTGAAAGGAAACCTATTGTCTAAAACTGAACTACCCCCCCCCCCCCCCCCCGGTATAGGATAGAATAGCATAAAATAACCACAAGGCAGGGAGCCTAGATTCACCCTGCCAAAGCCCGAGGATGAGAGATAGTCCGGGGAGACAGTTGTAGACAGTCTAAGGTCCAGACACTGACGAGCTGAGAAGTTACAGGCAGCGTGAAGCTTGGCGTAGGGGTTGAAGTGTATAAAGACAGCCCTGCCCTGGGCACCTGGGAACAGATCTCTTTACGGAGCGTGATAACTGTGAGCCCAAAGTCACTGGAGAGTTCAACCTGTGGAGCCATCTAGCTGCCATAATGTTCATTGTTGTTTTTTAAAAGTCTGGTCAGCTGAAACAAATAGTATGTGTGCTTACACACATGGGCACAAACATATCAAATAAATACATAGATACCTTCAACGTAAATGTCTTCCACACACTGGAAAAGGGTTCAGATTAGATGATTGAATTAAAGGACAAGATCCGTAATGAAAGTGCTGAGACCCTGGAGCCATTAGAGGAAAAGGCTTCAAGATAGGCATAGGCAGGCTTTCTGAATAGAATTCCAGCTGTTCAGGAGATGACACCAACCATTGGCAAGCATGAAATTAAAAACATGCACAACAAAGAAACCAGTTAAGAAACAGCCTACAGAACGGGAGATCTATCTGTACGTTGGATAGAGAATTAAGCAGAACACATGAAACACTAAACAAACTAAACAAACCAAACAACCCAATCAATAACTGGGATAATGAAATGGATAAACATTTCTCAAAAGGCAAGACACAAACGACTAATTAGCACGAAAGAGTGTTCAGCCTCACCAGCCATCAGAGAAATGTGAATTAAACTACACTGTCCATCCTACCCCAGTCATATTGGCAGTCATGGGGAAAGCAAATTACAAAAAATGCTGGGACGATGTACACAAAGGAAACTCTTACACACCACTACACTAGTCCAGCCTCTATGAAAACTAGTGTGGTGGTATCCCTGCAAACAAACAAACAAACAAACAAAAACAAAACTCTAAAAGGACTTTGGGCCAAGATATCACACAGATGATTAATGTCCACCTTAGCACTAGTCGTAATAGGCAAGTTATGGAACCAATGTTTGTGTTAAAAACAAGCACAGATAAAGGCAATGTGGTTATATACACACAGTGGATTTTTTCCAGTCACAAAGAACACATTATGCTATTACAGGAAAATGGATGCAAATGGAGATTACTTTATTAAGGGAATTAATCCAGTCTCAGAATGACAAAGACGTTTTTCTCAGATATGTGGGTCCTAGGTTTCATATAGATATGCAGAACAGTGTCTGCATTGCACACATCATCAATGTGAAAGCAAAGTCGTCCAGGGAACAAAGGAGACTGGTGGGAGCGGGAGAGGTGAGAGACAAGGAGGTAGCAAGCATGAGAGGATCTGCTCAACGTGTGATATATGTTTGTATGACGGTGTCCTTATATAACAGCACCATGTACAGTGACTGTAGATCGTGAACATTTAAAAACTCAAATATAAGACGCTGTTGGCATACTTTTAAAATTTATTTTTATTCTGGGTTCCTCAAATCTCTTCCTCCCTTCTTCACCCCAATCTTTTCCAACACCCCAGCACCAGATAGGAGAGAAAAAAGGTTAGTGGGGCTAGGGGACATAGTTTTCCTTAGCTACTTCCTGCTGTTCAGGGTCGTCAGGGTCCTTGGGGTGAGTCCAATCCTCATTTCAGTATATCTCCGACTTCTTCTGGTCCAACTGCATCAACAGCAGCCAGAAGCAACAGGGGGAAGCACCAGCAGCCTTTTTCTTTCTCAGAGCGCCCCCACTCTCTCTCTCAGTCTGGCTTTCATCCTCTTGGCAAAGGCCACGGGCCCCTTGCATGAGGCACTTCACAGCTGACAAACATCCCGTGTCCTCTCAGGAGGTGATTATCAGCTGTGGACAAACTGGAGCAACCTCCATATCCCACACCTGGGATAAAAACAAAAACATGTTTACATATAAACCAAAACGTTCACAACAAGACGTAGCTATTGTCTCCAAGAAACAACCCCACCAGTAAAAAGACAACGGCTGACTGAGAGTCAAAGGGTCAGAGTCAAGCAAACAGAAGCCCCAAAGAAGCTGGCATAGTTGTTCTGACTTTTCAACCTGAAAATTAAAGGAGATAAAGGCCACCACATAACAATAAAGGGGAATAAGTCATCAAGAAGCTATATATCGCCTCCCAATTCCATAGGACAAACACTAATGTTTATAGTCAGGTAGATCCTGATACGATAGTACTGGGTAGCTTCAGCACTCCTCTCTCTTCTCTAGGTAGGTCCCCCAAACTAAAAATCAACGAAGAGACCGCAGAATTAAACTATATCACAGACCAAATGGACTTAACAGATGGATACATAATATTCCGTCCAACAGATGCAGAATACGTATTCTTCTTAGAAGACCATAGAACTCTTTCTAAGACAGGTTACATTTTGAATGAGCAAGATGATCTTGTTTTTTTTAAAAAGATGTTTATTTATTTCATTTTTATGTGTGTGAATGTTTTGCTTGCATGTATGTATTGTGCCACATGTATGCCTGGGGCCCATGGATCTGAAGAGGGGATTGGATCCCTTGGCACTAGAGTTATGGATTGTTGTAAATCGTGCTCTGGGTGCTAGGAACTGAATCAGGTCCTCTGTAAGAGCAACAAGTGCTCTGAACCACTGAGCCATCTCTCCAGTCTGACAAAACAAGTCTTAACAAACACAAAAGAATCAATTGCATCTTATCAAATTATACAGAAAAAACACTAGAAATCAATAGCAAGGGAAATTACAGAAACTATACAAATATTTGTTGACTGAATAATTCACTTTTGAATAAATACACAGGACATTGAAGAAACTCGTACTAGCTTGCTTATAAAACTGCTTTTTTATTAATTTATTCATATTACATCTTGATTGTAGCCCTTCCCTTGTTTCCTCCTATTCCTCCCTCCCTCCCACTTCCCCCCTTCTCCCCTCCCCTATGTCTGTGATTGAGGGAGACCTCCTCTCCCCATATATGCTCTTAGAGTATCGAGTCTCTTCTTGGTAACTTGATATCCTTCCTCTGAGTGCCGCCAGGCCTCCCCATCCAGGGGACGTGGTCAGAAAAGGCACACCAGAGTTCGTGTGAGAGTCAGATCTCACTCTTCACTCACCAGTGGAGAATATCCTGTTTGTCGGCTAGGTCTTGGTAGGAGTTCGAAGTTTACTGCCTATATTCTCCTTGGCTGGTCCCACACAACAGGGACATATGCTCAACCATGTTCATAGCTGCTTTATACATAATAGCCAGAACATGGAAACAGCCTAAGTGTCCCTCAGTAGAAGAATGGACTAAGAAACTGTGGTACATAAAACTGCTTTCTTAGACAACCCAGGACCACCTGCCCAGGGCAGGTACATTCCACAATGGGCTGGGCCATCTCACACCATTTATTAATCAAGAAAATGCCCCATGGGCCAATCTGGTAGGGGCATTTTCTCAATTGAGGCTCTCTTTCAACATGAGCCCTTGTCAAGATGACAAAAAATTAACCAGGACAGATCTGCAACTGAAATTGCAGGAATGCAGGGTCAAGACACTGCATGGTACAGGAATAGGCATGGGCTCCCTGAGAAGAAATCCCACCAGTGTAGGAAATGCCTACATAGCCAAGGAAACAATTAGATCGAAAATACAGACTATATAATGAGGAAAAATCCTTGCCAGCTATACATCTTACAGGAGGTCAATATCTAGAATCTATATACACAACTCCAACATTAAACATTCTCCCCCAAACATAATCATCCAATAAATAAAAGTGCCAGTGAACTGAACAGACAGTTCTCAGAGGAAGTAGTACAAATGACCAGTAGGTATTTGAAAGTTTCAACATATGTGACCATCAGGGAATTGCAAATTAAACTGCCCTGAGATATATGAGGACTACATTTACGTTTGACTATTTGCCTCCGTTGCAGGATCACATTTCTTGGGTATAAAAACCTTGGCCAAGTGACTTAACTGCTCTTTGTCTCAGCATTGTAAAATCGTGGTAGTAGTGGTACATACCCCACGGAGTTAACTATAAGAAAAAGTAAGTAAAACTCAGACCCCTTCAACAATGGGTGAGGCATGAATTGAGCTCGAATGAATACAATTGGCCAGCTCGTACCTCTGATCTATAAACAGAAGGCTGAGCTAGAGAAAGGTGGGTGTCCTCAAAGTCCTAGGTTTGAGGGCAAAGGTGGGGGCTCCCCTCCCATCATGCAGGCCAAGGCAGAATGAAGAGTGATCTAAAGGAAATGCTGCCATCATGTTTCCTGGTGGAACTTCTGCGGGGGTAACGTTCTCGCTGTTGGCCCCGCGCTAGGAGGAGGAGAAGCAACAGGGCAGAGAGCCGGGCGGAGCATCTTCTACTGCTCCCTCTCAAGGTACCACTCTCCAGCCAAGGGGCTGTGAGGTGAGCAACAGGAGCAAGAGCAAAGGCGGAAGAGGAGCTGCTTAGGTTCCCCCCGCCCCCATCCTCCTTTCCCCCTTCCGGCTGACTAGAAAAACCTCAGAGAGGACAGGGGAGAGTAGACACGCCCGAGTCCATCCTCTTCACTCCCTCTGTCAGCCAGACTCAACTACTCAGGGAGGTCTGAGGGCGTCAGGTAAAATGAGGTCGCCTACGAGGAGTCTTAGCTGCTCTGAACTAACCTTGAGAAACTGAAAGTAGGCTTTGTGTGAAGCGCTTTGAAGGGGCGTGGCGTGGGGATAATTTGACATAACATAGTTGAGGAAAACTACGTTACATTTGTGTTTGAAACTTCTCTGCGAGCTATGCACGTGCTGGTTTATGGCGTCTCTTTCCCACTAGCACGCACACTGTGAGGGAAGGAGGTTCAACACAAGACCTGGGGTGGCGTGTGGGGGCGGGGAAGAACATTTGTTAAAAGGCAAAGTAAGACTTTAGGCAAGCGGAGGTTTGCCTGGGTATGGGTCCTGGCATTTCGGGTATCTGACTAGACCTGGACGCCCATTGCAGGAGGTGCTTGGGAATGGTAGCTGCCAAGAGGCTTTTTATCAAGATCTTAGGGAAGGTCCGAAGAACAACTACAGTAAAGTCATATAGTTGTGGATCAGACACTGCTGGCCCCTGCAGTTAGGATCTCTGGTAAATACCGCAGCATGAAATCTCCCATTTCCTTATCTATGCCCCGATTATACAGAGAGTGTCAGCCTCTTCTTGTCTATGACCTCACTTCCGGCCCACAGGAATCCCGAGCCGTCATGTGAAATGACGGGTCTATTGTTAGCCTTATATAATCATCCCACAGTGTAAATTGAATTCCATAAATACATACACTTATCATGTGTTGATTAAAAGTTTAAAAAAGTAAAAGGGATAAAGGTATGACTTGAACCAAAGGTTAGTTTTGGTTGTTGCTGTTGTTTTTGAGACAGGATCAAACTATGCCTGGAACTAGAATGCTGGCCTTGAACTCAGAGAGATCCACCTGCCTCTATCTCCGGAGAGCTGGGGATTAAAGACATGTTTTCCATGCTGGGCCATAGGATATTTTTATTATTTTGGAGGTAGTAATCGAACCTTCCTATTGTAAAGCTAGGACTGCTTAGCATGTGGCTACAGAATCACCATGCCCCGCTCTGAGTATGAGACTGAGGGGTCCGGGCTCACAGGGCTTTGAAAGTGCGGGATGCCAGAGTAAGTGGAAATTACATATAGGGAAAGAAAAGTGTCAGTATTCATTGACCCAGAGCTGGGACACTGTAAGAGTGAATAGTGGGCTGCTGGCCAGGCTCCCAGCCTCGGTTCTTTATAGAAATGCTTTCAGGAGTAGAGAACGGGAGGGGACACAGAGAACATGATTCTGTGAAGGTGTGTGTGGTGGAGAACGGGGAGGTGGTGGGGTATACAAGTTCAGCTCTTTTATTTTTCTGGCTTCCATTTAACATACACTTCCATCTTCCTTGTCCCTTATGCCCTAGCCATCTTAGTGCCACCTTCTCCTGCCAGTTCCATCTGACCTTGAACCCTCCCTCTGGTTCCTCTGGGTATAGCCTCATCCAGGCTGAGCCAAGTCCTGACAGAGGCCTCCCTGAAGTAATCCACGGTGAAAGCTTGTTCTTTACAGAGGGCGAGGGCAGGCTAAGGAGAAAGGGGCGGTGGTGTCACACACACACACACACACACACACACACACACACACACACACACACACACACAGAGCTAACCCCAGCCCAGTTCCACTCCCTCAAAAGATCTCTTTGGACCCTTCCCTGGATGACTTCCATGCTTAACAAAATGGGAAAGCAAAGCCTTGGACTCGCTTCCTTGCCAACAAAAAGAAGAGCACGCTGCAGTGTGGTTTAATCGCCTTTGGCAAGCATGGGCGGGTGGGGATGAGAGGAGGGGACTTACCTTTTCTGGCTCGTACTCTAGAACTTGGCCCGCATGGACTTTCTCCATGACCCATGAAGGGCAATGCGTCAACCTGGCACTACAAGTATGAACCACTTTCAGGGTCTTTATGAAGTCATTTTGTATTTACAAGTATGGAAGGGGCTTTGGCTAAAGAAGTCTCAAGCAAGACCTCTGTTCTGCTCACTGCTTATGCCCAGGAAAGCAGTGAATAAAAACAGAAAGGGGGAAACCCGAACTTGCTGCGTGAGAGGAGCCATCTTTAAGAAGTGAGCTGGTCGAAATGGCTCCTCGAGTGCGGACTTAAAGCGTGGTGACGGCAGGTCAGAAGGAGAGGAAAAGAGAGGTGCGTACAGGACTACGGTCACAGGAGCGTGAGGAACAACAGCAAGTAGCTGTGACTGGGAAAGCAGAGACTGAGGTGCCACAGACTGAGCTACAATGAGACTGGAAGACAGAGTCTGGAGGAAGTAGTCCCTTGTCCTCAGGGAGCCAGACTTAAGTTTGCCTCTTCCTACCAGTGATGTAATGAGGGCAGAGGATTAGATAGGATGTGTGAGAAACAAGGCAGCCTCAGCCCATGACTGAGCTGGTTTGGGGTCCTCCGAGGCTCTTGATTGGGCCGGCTTGGCTGTAGTTGTCTAGTTAATGAAAATGGCTTGCAGCTTGTGTAAATGACCAGCAGGACAAAGCTGGATGCAAGCGCTCTCGGTGTCGCCAAGCCAACTTGAGCGAGGCTTCTATGACTGTTTGCTTTTCAGTTGTTTGCTTTGTAGTTGGCAGTGATGGCCAAGAATTGAAGGTCAGTGGGCAATGCTTCTGATTTAACTCACTGAGTAGGTTTTGAATTTTCATGGGAAACCCTGTTCCCAGAATTACAACTGCTTTCATTAGACAAGACCCATGCATTCACTTGCCCCTTTTAAAGTTCTGTAACCGAATAATGAGAATTGAAATGACAAATGAAAAAGTTGTACTTTGGTTCCTCTGTTACCAACAGACATCTTCTTTCCAGACTTCCCAGCACAGAGCCTACTTACTATGTAAGCAGCAACTTTATCCACAATTCTCCTTAAATCACCTTCTTGTGTCCTAGATCGCAGTACAGTAGAGGATTAGAAGGGTTGGTGGGTGTCTAAAGAGTCAATGTGTGTCCATGTGTTCCTCCCTTCTCCCCTTCCATCCAGATCCACTCTCTTTCTGTCTCTTAGACAGGCTTCTTTTATTTATTTATTTTTTATTATTTAATTAATTTACTCAGATTACAATTCAATTGCTATCCCATACAACTCAATTGTATGCTCCCATTCCTCCCTCCCTCCCGCTTTCACCCTATTCCCCTCCCCTAGGTCTAAGACCGAGGGGGGCCTCCTCCCCCACTATATGGTCATAGACTATCAAGTCTCGTCTTGGTAGCCTGATTATTCTTTCTTTAAGTGCCATCAGGCCTCCACACCAAGGGGGAGGTGGACAAATATGGAGCACCAGAGTTCATGTCAGAGTCAGTGCCTACTCTCCACATAACTGTGGAGTATGTCCTGTCCATTGGGTAGATCAGAGTAGGGGTTCGAGGTTTATTACTGGTATTGTCCATGGTTAGTGCAATAGTTTGAGCAGACCGATCCACCCATCACGATGTTCTTCTTGTAGGTTTCTAGGATGCTCTGGGTCCTTCTATTTCCCCATCTCCTATAGTTCTCTTACCTAGAGTCCCAGTAGGATCTCCTCACATCTATCCCAATCTCCTGGTAAGTGAAAAGACTCTCATGGCACATGCCTTTTGGGCTAGTGTCCAATTATAAGTGAGTATATACCATGTGAGTCTTTCTGCTTCTGGGTTAACTCACTCAGTATGATCATTTCTAGTTCCATCCTTAGACAGGCTTCTAAGAGATAACAACAGAACATAACAAAATACAATATAATAAGATAAAAAACCTTATCACGTTGAAGTTGGACAGGACAAACCCATGGAAGGAAAAGAGCCCAAGAGCAGGCACAAGAATCAGGGACTTACTTGGAATCCCATCAAAGCGCTAAACTGGAAGCTGTAACATATATGCAGGGAAGCTGGTGCAGGGCTTGTGTAGACCACCTCAGTCTCTGTGAGTTCATCTGAGCTTTGCGCGTGTTGATTTAGAGGGCCTTGTTCTTCTGCGGTCCTCCATCTCCTTTTCCACAGCGTTCCTGAACTCCGAGGGGAGGGATTTGATGGAGACATTCCCTTGAGGGCTGAGTGTTCCAAGGTCTCTCACTCTCTGCGTGGTGCCTGGCTGCGGGTCTCTGTATTTGTTCCCATCCACCGCAGGAGGAAGCTTCTCTGATGATGGTTGAATAAGGCACTGATCTATGTGTATAGCAGACTCTCAGGAGGGGTCATCTTATCACTACATTTTCCTCTGTTTTTAGACCAGTAGTATTTGCTTTTTTTCACAAGGTCCCTAGGCTACCTAGCCTCTGGTTCTTAGTCACCTAAGAACCAGTGTATAAGTTCCATCTGCTGTGCTTTTTGTGGTTTTTGTTTTCTGTTTTTGTTTTTGAGACAGAGTTTCTCTGTGTGGCCCTGGCTGTCCTGGACTCACTTTGTAGACCAGGCTGGCCTCCGAATTCACAGCAATCTGCCTGCCTCTGCCTCCCAAGCGCTGGGATTAAAGGCGTGCGCCACCACACCCACCTCCATCTGGTGTGCTTTAAGTCAACTCAGATATTGGTTGGTTACTCCCATAATGCTTTGTGCCACCATTACACTAGCATCCCTTGCAGGCAGCACACTATTGTAAATCGAAGGGTTTGTGTCTGGCTTGGTGTTCATGCTTCTCCTTTGGTATCATGCAGAGTTTGCTCATGTACCAAAGATGCTAGAACATAGAATCCCAGTGCTCTTATGACAAGAAGGGAGACAGAGACAGGACAGTCCCCAGATGCTTGCATGGCCAGCTGGGATGTCATTGCAGAAAACAGCAAAGGAACTCTGTTTCAAGCAAGGTGGAAAGGTTAGGTTTCAGGAGAGGTTAGAGTCATGGTTTGGGTCATTCTCTGACCTTCACTTGCATGCTGGGATACCTAGACACTCCTAAGAAAGCCCACACAGAGACCCATATAAACATACCAATTCTACAACCACATACAAAACAAAACAAAGGAGAACAAAAACTCTCAGAAGTCAGCTTGGAGAGATGGCTCAGTCAGTAAAGTGCTTGCTTTGCAAGCACGAGGACCTGAGTTCGGTCCCCAGAACTCCTATGAAAACACCTGGGCACGGTGGCATGTACTTGTAGCCCCAGCATTGTGGGAACTGTGATAGGCAGTTCCCTGGAGAGATGGATCAGTACAAGGCAAGCACAAGGACCTGAGTTCGGTCCCCAGAACTCCTGTGAAAACACCTGGGCATGGTGGCATGTACTTGTAGCCCCAGCATTGTGGAGACTGTGATAGGCAGTTCCCTGAAGCTTACTGGTCCGGGTCCATGGATGAGCTCCAGGTCCATGAGGCCAGACTCAAAAATAAGATGGTCAACATTAAAATGACACTTGAATTTGGCCTCCACATACATGAGCACCCCACCTCCAACAAAACAACACAGGACAAATAAATAAATCTCAAGAAACCTAGTCATTTGTCACTACTGACTATCTGAATATTCAAGCTTAATGAAATAACCTAGAAGTGTCTTAAACTTTGATGACATGCCTAAGTTGATTTTTAGATTTTTGTTTTTAAAGACTGGGAAGAACATAGACTTTTCAGAATAGTTCCCACTGAGGCAGCAAAACACAAGTGCCTTCCAGAACCAGCAAGTATTGTCAGTTTGTGGAGTGGACCATGTGGGTATAATTGGGGGGGGGGTGGCATATCTAAAGACAGAGGAATTCAACTTTTTTTTACAAGGTCACCCTTGTCACTGTGCACACAAGCGTCGGGTGAGTACCACAGCAGGCTGCCATCATGAGGCCCTTGTCTAAGTGGTTAAATTTAGGCTTCAGAGCTAGGAAAACTATAGAAAAGTCCAGAATGATGCCCAGTTCATTTCCTACAGGCAGAAAACCAGGACCAACTTGTCACTGTTCTTAGTTCACAAGACTAGGAAGTAGAAATTTGAGCCAAGGGACAAACAAGTGATTTCTCTCCAGAGGCCTCTCAGACTTAGCAGAGATGTTGTCAATCAGCACTGGGGGAGTGCTCTGACTTCCTAAAATGGGCAGGCAGAACTCAGACATCCCAAAGGGCAACTACAACTGTGGCTGTTCTTTGTCTAGACATCTGCTCTCTTGAGTTAAGTCCTCCTGACTTTGAGTCAACCCACGGCCTGCACTGAAATCCATCAGCTTGCTCTTGTTTGGGGGCAATCTGGAATAGCAGGAGAATTGAGTTGCTCTCTGCAGCCCCTTTGCTGTGTTCCAGGGGCTGGAACCCTCTGCCAGGAAGGCACACAGCTCCGTTTGTGATTCTCCCAAAGCTCAGCTCTCATTTGGTTTTGAGTATGTTTGTTTTAACAGAAGCCAGTCTGTGTGTGCTGGGGTCTGATAACATCTTTCTGCAAGAGAAAGCCACGTTCTGAAGACTCACTTGTATTTAGAAATCCTTGGCAGTTGTAGAAGTATTTATATTTGGGGCTAGAAAGACTAACTGAGACTTGGTAAACAAGCAGATGGACACGAAACTGGACGCAAAGAGAAGAATTGCCGCTTTGATAAATTACAGCCTGATTTGGAAAGGAGATGTCTTAAATTTAAACACCTTGGAATAAAGGCTCTGCAGTGGGTCCCTGAACAAACCACACGAGGCTGTGAGCTGCAATGGATCCTTCTCTGAGCACTAAATTAATCCTTTATCAAAACAGCTCTCAGCGTCTGAAAGGGTGTTTTCATATTAAAAAGAGAACTTGCTTGCAGAACCTGGTGGCATCTCTTACATAATTCAGGAGAATTTTCCTTCTTGGGCCAACATTCCTGGTGTTTCAGTTTACCACACAGAGCCTTAACCACAGCTGGATTCATCTAGATTCTTGGAGAAGCCACAGGATTATTGGAATGTTGCCACATTTTTTTTTTAAAATTTACATCCACCTTCTGTCTTATTCTTCTGACGTAGGCTCTGGGGAGAACCGTGGGACCTCGTAAAAGTCGTCAGCACACTTAGGATTCTAAACAGCTCGCTGTCTGTGCTCACTGTGGCTTCCAATTAGGAATGACTTGAAATGAATAAATCTGGGATCTGCGGACCTGGCAGCATTCCTGTTTGTTAATTAATGAGAGAGAGGGCAGTTTTCTGCTTCAGACCTTCGTCTGACTCTGGTGTGAGTGTAGGTGGTCAAGCCTGAGACTCATAGGTGGTCTCTGCTACACGGATCCCTAACAGTCTCTGAGTGGGAGTGGGTGCTGGCTTTGGGCCAGACACTAGGCTAGACCCTGGTGGCTCCCAAGCACACAGAGCCAGGCACAGATGCTGCCTTGGTGAGAGTGCCCTCATGATAACGGTTTCATTATGAGCTAGTACAGGTGTCACGAGGAAAGCCCATAGGTGCAGGAGAGTTCTGGAGGGAAAGCCTCCATAGGTCAGGGGTACAGCGGGCTGAAATATGAAGATGGTATGCAACAGGAGGAACCAGGTAACCAGATGAAAAGGTGGGTAGATTGAGAATGTCTTCAGGAGAGGGAGGATCGCGGTTGCATGGGGAGTTCCATCTTAATTATAAGAGCAGTCTTCTCTCTCACCCTTGGGAGGTACTTCAGTTTCGTAAGCCTACCAAATTCCCACTGTCCTCTCTAAACCATTTTGAAAGCTACCTCCTTTCTGAAGTTTTCCTTCAGCCAGAAATTCCCTCTGTCCTGTGAGAACTTGTTTTATACGACAAACATAACATTATAAAAATTGTGCCTCAGAGATGCAGAATATGGCTATACAGACAGGATGTCTGAGTTTAAATCCTGACTCAACTATGTATTTGCTGTGTGACCTCGGAGAAGTTGCTCGACATCTCTGAATGTCAGCTTTGACAGTTGTAGACTAGAGATGTGAAAAGTACCTACCTCATAGACTGCATGGGAGCATTGGGTAGTTAACATGCAGCGAGGCTACTCCAGTGCCTGGTACACAGCGGAACACTTACTACTGTTTCACCATGTGCAGTTTTACTAATGTAACCTATCAGCTAATTCTAAACACGTCTATCCCCTAATTGGTTTTGTCCATGTGCTCAGAGTTGGCTTGGGTCAATTCAGGAAGCTAACCCAAACGATGTAGTTTAGCATTCTTTCTGGAAAATAGGGCTGCCTTCAATGCCATGTTACTCAAAGGCTGTGTGTATTGAAGAGTCTAGGACTTTTAAGAAGATACATTTCTGGTTCAGCTGGTGGGAGGTGGGGCTCTACCCTCTGTGTTTTCATAAAGTGCCAGGGTGATGTACGTGCAGTTGCTCTGTGTTGAGGAATGAGGGGCCATACCACCTCGTTGAATTTTTGGGGCTACCTAGGCTCTGTTGGGGGAGCCAGGAACCTTAGGAAGAAGGAGGGGACTTACTCTGCTTTATGCATGCAACTTCATGGTCTAGCCCTCTTTTTGCCTGGCTCAGTGCTCACTGGCAGTCGCTACTTAGTTGATGTGAGGGGACTGTCATCAGTGCACCGAGAGTGGTCCAGTTCTTGGGCGCTACCTCAGTCAGAGTTCTCTAGAGAGAATGACAGGTATATTTTGAGGGACAGTCAGCATGCTGGCAATTGTTGGAAAATGACAAAATTGATTCTGAAGCCCCTGATCTGAACTTTACATGGCAGGCCGGTGGACCAGAAGCTCAGGCTAAACCTGTTTAGGAGGAAATTCATTCCTAGGAAGCCTGGATGCTTGCTATTAAGTCCTCCCACTGATTGGATGAACCTCCCTACATCTGGGTGGATAGTCTGCTTTACTATGGTGGTTTGAATAAGAATGGCCCTCATTGGCTCATACATATTTGAAAGCTTGGTCTTTAGGGAGTGGTGCTACTTGACAGGGATTAGGAGGTGTGGTCTTGTTGGAGTGGGTGTGGCTTTAGGAGTGGGTGTGGCCTTGTCAAAGTAGGTGTGACCTTTGTTGGAATAGGTGGCCTTGTTGAAGGAAGTGTGACACTGGGGGGGTAGGCTGTGGTGTTTCAAACGCTCAAGCCAGTGAGTGTCTGTCTCTTTCTGTTTGTTGCCTGTGGATCCAGATGGTCATGGCTTTTCTTAGCAGCAATAGGACATTGACTAAGACAGTCATATACAAAAGGTTACATAGTGACAGCTGCACTAGTGGTTGGCCAAACAGCTGAGTGGTCTAGCCCAGCACAGTGGACACACAAAAGGACAAGCATAAATAAGCACACAGCTGCTTCTGCATCACATCTTCCATCCCTACCATGGCAGAAGGTGGATACATCTTGTGAGATTACCTCCGTCCTAGGATAGAACTCATGGATCTGACACTCCCATCTTGGGGTTTGATGGGTTACCCCAAGTTTTGGGTGTGCTGTTATATCCACCTTGAGCCCAGTTAACTAACTCTTTGGGCTAAGTTTCCTAGTGAAAAACAGTTACTCCAAATCCACTGTCACCCTCCTTGGAATTCCAAGCTTAGGGTGGAGATCTCGGGGGCTGTTTATGTGGGGCCGTGGCACCAGAAGAGAAGCAGCAGGAAGTTCCTTCCAGGAGGTCTGGGCCACCTGCTGTGAGGACCAGACATTGCTAAAAGGAGATGGGTAGAGTCACATAGCCTCCATGAGCACCCACCTACCTCCACAGGCATCATCTAATCCCAGTTAGAGTTACATAGACAGAGATAGAATTTTCCTAGAAGCCTTTAAAAGAGCCTGTGAATTCCCCATTGGGTTTGTCACCATTTCATATGGATGGTTGACCCCTGCATGCAGGCTGCTTCTGCAGAGTAAATGCTCTGTGTTTTTACATGCTACTTGAATCTGGGGGTCTTCCTTCAGCGATTTTTGACCCTTACATTTGGGGGCTCGTCTGGGATCTCTGGGGATAACCCTTCACCTCCCCATTCCTTATCCTCCCATCCCCCTAAGCCATAGTAGAGTGTTTTCAGGAAAGCATGTTCTGTTCTTTGCAGATCAATGAGTTTGGGCACACCTCTGTTTTACTGTCATCTTGTTTAGGTTTCATTTTGTTTCTCTGGTGACTCTGGTATCTGGACACAATCTGGAAAGTTGGCAGATCTGCCAACTTTCTCCTGGCCTAGAGGTTCTGAGGATGCTCTGGATCCCCCTCAGGTGTAACTGGAAGGTTCCAGTCTGTCTCTGGTTTTGGTGACCACAATGGGTAGCTCCTATTAGGTAGAGCCTGACTATGGGATGAGCCACCTCAGGTTTGTTTTAGTTTTCATTTTTGGTCTCTGGGGAGTCTGGTTTTGTCTCTGTGTGTCTATATTCTGTTTGTTTTCAGACTGTCTTTGTCTTTTCTTTTTGGGAATTATCGTGGGTCAGATGGCAAGCTCTACCCCACAGGGTAGTTCTCTACCAACCCTGCCTCCAGGTCCCACAGTGCACCTGGGGTCAGGACAGCTCTAAGTTCCACAAGGCTAAGCTTCTCTGTGCTCCTGCAGCCTGGATTTTGCTGGGGATGCACATGCTCAGGCTCCTCCAGCCAACCTTGGGGTTCCTGAGATCTCCTACCAGCTCTCATGTGCTCTGCCATGGTGGCTGCTGGGGCCATGTAGCTTGTGGACTCTGATCCAAGCAGCTCCAAGCTGAGGGCGCAGTGAGTGTGCCAAAAGGCAGTTGCAGCTTGTGGAGCCTGGGGTTTGGCTCTTCAGCTCCTCCCTGTGCTATCTCCAGGATGCTGGCTCCACCACTGGCCTCTGTTAAAGCAAGCCCCAGCTCCTGCCTGGATTCAGCAGGTAGCAAGGTACTACAGCTGGAGAAAGTAAGGAAAATTTTTTTTATCTGTTTTAAATGTATGGATGGATGGCCACTTCATGCTTATGTCTGACTAGTCTTAAATGTGTAAGTTTACTATGCTCTGTATGTCTTGGTTATAGAATATTGGTTATTGGGTATAGTTAAAAATCTGTAATATCTGTAACAAAAAGTTAGCTTAAGACAAGTAACTCAGGGTTGGAGCCATTCTACGTAACACATGGCAAGAGGGGACCAAGGAAACAGGTCTGGAAAGATACTTTAAATTGAGATAAGATTTTTATGTAATTTCTGTCCTGGGTTAAAAAGTAGACTCATAAAAGATAGGATTTAAAGCAATGTTTCTTTAATAAGGTATTAAAGCTGTATCTCCAGCCCACATATTTTAGAATATGTATACATATGTGTTTGCAACATCTATAGAAACACATGTTTTTAAACAGCATCTATGAGGACCACATAGTCTGTAGCCTGCCGTGGTCTGAACCCACCATCTTGAGATAGCTACACGGAATAGGGCAACAATTATAGAGCTTCTTGGTCCTAATGAGCTCTCTGCATTCTGTTTTATCCCCCTTTGGACTAAGAAAACAATAACCTTCATTTTAAATTGGCATGGATTTTTTTAATAGAAATTCAAAGTTATATTCTTACAGCATATTGCATATATGATTCAATTCTGGTTCAAAATATTCTTTATATGGTGGTAAAAAATTTAAGGTTATAAAGGTTGATTCAGGTTAACAAGCTACTGTATTGCTAACTCTGGAAATGGGTGGTTCTAAAGATACTTTTAAGTTGGGATATATTAAGTGGTTTAAGGCATATAAAAATGGAAAATGTTAGAGATTTCTTTCCCTTTCTATGCTATCGTTATATTTTTATGATTTCAAAAGTTCACGATTTTATCAATAGAGTTCTGATAAGCTGGTGGAGTACTGATTGCTTATTAATCAGTCACAAACTCAAGATTTTAATTTCCCTTTGGTTGTCTTCTGAATATAGACTTAAGGGTGCTTCTCATGTTAAAAACATGTCTGTCCAATCTGTATATCTAGCCGTCTGAACTGAGAAAAGAATGTTCATGTTTTTACTAGGTCTCAAAGGCATAAGCCCACTCCTGTTGCCTCACAAACACAATTTAAACTTCTATCCCTAGTCTATATTTGCCGCAGCAGACTTTCACCTGGCTAACAGACCCCATGCAGGGATCATGTGTGGCCTGCAAGCTGCTGAGATCTGGACTTGCTGAATGCTGATGCAAACCAGTCCAGCCGACATGATGGCTCCCTGTCTCTTCAACTGTATCGATTAATCAGATGCTTCTGGTAAGTGCCTCATTGCTTAGCCTTTCAGCCTTCCTGGGCCCCAATCACAAGGCCCTGCTGTCAGCTGGAGTTACATACTGAAGAGAATATGTTGTCCATTGTCCCCACCTAACAGACTGAAATGCTAAGTCAAAAGAAAAATCTCTGTCAGAGGGGACAAGCGGCTACCTACTGACATACCAGAAAATAGGCCTTCAGTTCTGTTGCTCTTTATGCCCCTTATATGACAGACTTCATTTCATGATTGTCCAAGGCCGTAGTAATGTTATCAAACTTAGGGTTTTGGGGGCACAGTGCAACCCCTTGTATGCTGGACAGAAATTATAAACATCAAAGATTTGATTTAGGTTCATAAAGACAGGAGGAGTAAGGGGCCAGAGGGAGCCCCACCAATCTCTGCTGTTCAACTCAGGGTGTTGAAATCCCAATGGCAGCCCTTAAACCCACTCAGGGACTTGAGAGGGAACAGTACTTGAGAGGGGATGAGAGGACTGGGTATCAGCCGATCCCAGTTAGAGTCACACAGCCACAGACAGAATCCCCCAGAAGTCTTTAAAAGAGCCTGTGAGCTCCCCTGAGTTGCCACCATTTTGTGTAGTTGGTTGACTCCTGTGTGCAGGCTGTTTCTGCTGAACAAATGCTCTTTGCTTTTACATTCTATTTGAGTCTGGGGTCTCCATTCAGTGACTTTCGGAGCCTTACACTGCTAAGCCTCTGCCGGTCACACTTTCTACAGAGAACAGAGGTAGAAAATGCTGTGTGGTCCTGGGAAAACTTCAGGATCCATCAGTACCTGGACTCACATTCCCAAGGCCTTTCCAGGCTGGGACTTCATCTCTGGAAAGCCCTGTTTTCTCTCTTTCCCCCAACCCCACCTGCCCTGAAAAATTTAGGACAAAGGGATGGCACCGGAAGCTCAGTCCTGAGTTTCCAGAGTTTCCGGCAGCTAAGGCAATCCACACAAGGGTGCCTGTCCAGGGGCTCAGTTTTGACCATATATGGACACAATCCCAGCTCCTGGCTGACACATCATCACCCCTTGCCTAGGATCTATAAAAGCTCTCACCTTGGCCTGGGTGCTCGACTTCTATGGCCTCATTCTGTGGAAACGGTGACCCTGCCTGGGAGTTGTTCCCAATAAACCGGCTTTTATACTTTCTCAGTTTTGTTTGATATGGCTTAATATGCTGGGAGAAAAACCTATTACTAACTTCTATTTCCCCTGATTTGATCTAATGATACTATCTCCTTAGCAGGAAAGCCAGTGTGCCATCACAGAACCTAGTAGACTTGAATGAATTCTCATCTCTCACAAGCTGAGTGACCCTGGAAGAGTCACTCTACTTGGTTTCCACACCTGTGAGGCCTCCCTGGAAGGGTTGAAGTGAGGTTCACAAAGGGCAAGGCTCAGCTTTTGTAATCTACTGGGTGATTAGAAACCAGGTGACTTCCATCCTCGCTGCAGCAGACATGCTGTGAGTGCTGCCTACCCACTGCACCTCCTATAGTGACTGTTGCTTCCCAAAGCCCTTGAGAGATCATCAGACTAGGTGGCCTTTGTCACAGCTAATTGGGTGGAGGGATGTTGTCCCCTGACCCAGACTGGCGATGCAGCATTGGGACGTGGTGGGACTGACCTTGATCTGTGGGGAGCTGAGTTGAAAGGACCTGAGGTAGCCTTGAAGATTACTGTGCAGACTGAGGCAGTGACAGGGAAGCCCTTGGTGGAGAGAAATAGAGATGCAAGCTGAGGCAGAGGGAAAAAGAAATGGGTCACGTAGCCCTTGAAATATGAGGCCTGTTCTTAGCTTCCTAGTTCCCATGAGACCAGGTGAGATTCTTTCTGCTGGTTCCATGGAGCCTATATCCTCTTTCTGAGTCAGCCTTATTTTCTTATGTTAGCTTGAGTAGGTATTCACCCTTGCAATGAGAAGATCAGTTACAAGAAGGAAGCATATGAAGAAGTGGGAGGGAGGGAGCTTCTGAGAGCCATGACTCGTGTCTTGCTGCCTTGACTGGCAAGTACAGTTATAATGACTATTTCCTCTGGCCTCGGATAACTAATTCAGAGTCTGGAGTGGGTTAAGGAAGGAGATGTGGCCTGGGAGGCAAGATGTGACACTAACCTGGTCTGACATTGTCCTTTGTAGGCTCTGAAGAAGCTGCCCACCCTTCTAGCTCATCTGGTCATGAAGGGACCTTTGGTGTCTTCCTTTTGGTATGGGCACAGCTTCTCAGTGAACACTGGTCTTCAAGGAAGGAGAAAAGTTTCTGGGCTATTGTACATGAACCAAGGGGCATCTGGTCCAACTTGGTTCCTCCCTATTGAAATTATCTGTGTTAAAGGATGCATTGGGACAGAGAGATGACTAAGTGGCTAAGAGCATGTGTTGCTCTTGCAGAGGACCCAAGTTCAGTTCCCAGCACCCACATGCTTCCTCATGACCATCCTTAACTCCAGTTCCAAGAAATCTGATGCCTTCTGACATCTAAGGGCATGAGGCACACACATGGTACACATATAGACATGCAGACAAAATACTCACACACATAATGTAAATATAAAAAACTATTTTTGGAGAAAATTGACCTGGTTTGGAGGTCAGTTTATCTTGGCCTCTGGTGCTGAGTGAGAACTGAAGCAACTAATGACGTGGGGCTGAGCAGGAAGACAAACATGGGGTCCTGGGTGGTTATAACTGTTGAATTGTGGTCCTTTGGCCTGAAGCCCATGTTGAGTCCTGGCCCATAGTGCCAGGAACATGACCTGACTTTGAAATAAGGCCTTGTAGATGTACTTAGCCAAGTCAATTCATTTGGAATAGTGGTGGTGGTAGGGGGGCTCAGTCTAATATAAAGTGTCTTTGTAAAAAGGGGGAAATTAAGGTGGAGACAGGCACAGATAGAAGGGAGGTGCTGGGAAGACACAGAAAGTTTACCAGGCGAGTGACGGCACCACAACCCTTGAAACACTGGAGACCAAGACAAGCTGGGAGAGGTAAGGAAGCGTTCCCTGCCATGTAGGTTTTGGGGGACAATGCCGTGATTTCAGGCTGCAGGGCTCCAGAATAACCCAACAGTTTCCATGGTCGTAAGGCTCCAGTTTGCGGTATGTTGTGCTGACATCCCTAGAGGGCTCAGTCAGAGGCCCTGACCTCTGGTTGTTTCATCTTGGTTCAGTTTGTTGAGACAGGATCTCGCACTATAGCCCAATCTTATGCATCCGGCCTCCTGAGTACTGAGGTTATAGCCATTAACCACCCCACCTAGTCTTTTTTTTTTATAGAATTATTTATTTATTATTATGTATACAGTGCTCTGCTTGTACGTACATCTTCAGGCCAGAAAGGGCATCAGATCTCATTATAGATGGTTGTGAGCCACCATGTGGTTGCTGGGAACTGAACTCAGGACCTTTGGAAGAGCAGCCAGCGCTCTTAACCTCTGAGCCATCTCTCCAGCCATTCCTTTGAGTTATGATGCTGCCTTTTGGGTGTGAAGTGAAGACTCCAGAGACCTGGGTGTTGTCTCTGGAAGAATACTGTTGGCTGGAGTGGGGTGTGTAACTAACCTTCATTCCTCTGAGGAATGTGGCATGCTCTATGACTTCAGCAAGAAGCTAGAACCTTAATGAAGAAAAAGTGGCCGGTCACTCCCCTTTATGCCACTTTGTGAATATGGCCAGACACTTTTTGTGGCGAGTGTCTGTTAATGACGGCAGAGTCTCTAAATCTGGAGTTTGTGGGTGTAGACAGAAATGGAGCATGTATGTCTCCATCTGATGGACATCAGTTGGTTGGGAGCGGGACCCTGGACCTCAGCACTGCTGGCTTTGGGTCCTGATTGCAGTGTGGTAGATGCCTACCTGCCCCTTGCATGGTCCTCATTCTGGCTTATGCATTAGAATTACCCGCAGCACTTGTTAAAGCGGTGGTTCTCAACAGTCCTCATGCTGAGACTCCTTAACACAGTCCCTCATGCTGTGGTGACGCCCTGACCATAACACTATTGAGCTGCTGCTTTATGACAGTAATGTTGTTACTGTTGTGAATCATAACGTAAACATCTAATGTACACAAAGTTGAGACCTGTGTTAAAGGATGGATCGCACTGCTTGTGAGCCTCTGCTGCAGCAGGTCCGGCACGTGGCCGGAGGAATCTCACAATACGTTTCCAGGTGATGCAGATGTCACCAGCCTGTGGACCAGTGCTCTGAAAGCTGCCCACCTTAGTCTCTC
Organism: Acomys minous; assembly: GCF_964271855.1. Taxonomy (NCBI): domain Eukaryota; kingdom Metazoa; phylum Chordata; class Mammalia; order Rodentia; family Muridae; genus Acomys; species Acomys minous. The sequence goes on from NC_140484.1 coordinate 23,794,321, forward strand.
TAAGCCTCTGTTTTCCCACCTGTACAACGGCGTTTGCGATGTTTTCCATCAGCAAAGCAGTTAGCACCCGGATCTTCAGTAAGCTCAATGCCAGTGCGCAAAACTTTGCCTGTGATTGACAGGAGCTTCAGTGTCCCGTTTGTAAAGACTCTCCGGGGTGTTTCCAAGTCAGGAAGCATCTGCAGATGAGTGTGGATGCTGTGTCGAGATGATACCTCCTCTTGGGGATTTCAGCAAAGCAGGTTTTCCTCCTGTGACTGTGGGATGCCCGCTGCTCTGCAGTGGTTTCCTCTCCCATCTAAGCTAGCGCTTGGCCCCGAGATGAGCTCTTTGCTGGAAGTGGCACAAGAAGGACAGCAGAGAGATTGCCCTTTACCTCAAGGCTCATCACACAGAAAGTCCCCTCAAGAGTGCGTTGTGAGCACTCCTGCCTTCGGGACTTGCAGCTGGCAGTCTTGGCTGCTCTCTGACAGCACTGCCCATCTGTGCAGGAAGCGTTCTCGGCCTGAGCCCTTTCCCACACTCCCAGCTAAACACAGCAATTGTCTGGGTGCTCAAATGTCAAGTGCCAAGGCCTTTCAGAAACCACTCTATATGTATGCTCTGCGTCTCCTCTGGTGTGAGGTGAGGACAGACATGCAGACCATTAATGGATTGGTCCTCCTAACCCGATGTGACATCCTGGCACCAGGGCTCTTCGTTAGCTCCATCTTTGGGATTCTAGCTTTGGAAGACAGACAGTCCATGTCAATAAATAGCTCCTTGTCTCCAGGGTTCTGGCCCCATCAGAGGCCTGGGGCTCTGCTTGGGAGCTGTTGTCCTGTTGCTAAGATTTTTGGAGCTAATCCAAGCACACATTCCCCAGAGTGGTGGAGAATAGCTAATGATCACAAGCCTCTGAAAACTTCTATGCTAGGCTCCGTCCAATGTCATGTAAAAAGTAATCTTAATATCAGAAAGGATGATATTTCTCCTTTTGTTTGACTTTCATGTAGCTGAACTTTGAGGGCAAAGCGAAAAAATTTTCCATGTGTGTTTGGTGAAAGCTTCTTTTTTCAACGTAGTGAACTCTTTTTGAGCTATTGCCATGTGCAAAATAGCAAGCAAGACTCTTCCACTTTAGTTAGAGGGCACGAAATAAATGGTATAAATGTTTTGTTTCTACTTTTGAGTATTTTTCTTTGCCCTAACCACAAATTTCTCTTCTAAAAATTCTTGTCTTGTCCCATTGTAGGGCCATTGTGAATAATATTTTAAGAAAACTTCTAATGATATATGTTTCTGTTTTGCCCACCCTCAATTTCTTCCCCAATTCCTTTTAACTCAACTTGTCGATTTATGGTATAAATTAATATTTATTTTCTTGCTTGCCTGGATGTGATTTTTCCCTATCTAGTATGTCTATACAATTTCAGAAATTACTTGTATATTTGCTTGCTTGCTCTCCCACTGGAATATTGAAATCATGTGGGTAGGGACCTTCTCAGGCTAGTCTGTCTTGGCAGTCAAATTGAAAAGACCAGAATGAGCCAGGCAGTGGTGGTGTATGCCTTTAATCCCAGCACTTGGGGAGCAGAGGTAGGTAGATCTCTGGGTTTAAGGCCAAGTTGCTCTACAGAGCAAGTTCCTGGGTAGCCAGGGCTACACAGAAAACCTTGTCTAGAAAAAACAAGCTAGAGAGAGAGAGAGAGAGAGAGAGAGAGAGAGAGAGAGAGAGAGAGAGAGAGAGAAGAAAAAACCCAGAATGAAATCAAGGAGGCATCTATATAGCATACTAATTACTAAGTAAAAATACATGGATATGTAGGGACACTTTTAGGAGCTCCGTCAGTATGCTTAGTATAAATAAAAGTGGGGCCTGCATTCTGGTTCTATGCCAACGGGAAGTCAACTCAAAACTTACTTCCTTTTCCTTTTTTAATAGTGTAATGTTAGATAGAAAATGCTTAAAACAACAACAACAACAACGATGTACACAGAGTTAAACGTAATCTTCACTGTAGAACCCCACAATCATGTTTCTAGATAGTCACCCAACTGAGTCAAAATCTCACATCTACACAAATGTTTTCATAATATTCTTCAATAAGTGGGTGGATAAGTAAACCATAGTCCTTCTAGACTGTTATTCAGCTGGAGGAGAGAAGAGCCACCAAGCCCTGAGGAGCCTTACATGCATAGTGCCCAGTGAGAGAAGCCAGTGATACAAGGCTGCACACTCTGTGCCACATGACATTATAGAAAAGGTGAAGGGTTGGCTGTTGCCAGGGGTTAGGGGGTGGCTGTGAAGGGGGGATGGGGTGGGTGGGGGTAGGGGTGGGAAGCTGAGGTGTTGAGAGTAGTGGAGGTATTCTGCAAACACAGAGGACAACAGATCCCAGGGGAAACCGACTTCAGAGAACACAGTTAGCAGTGCTTGGCTGGTAACTAGTGTCCCATAGCAATGCAAGGCTCTCTTTATTAATATCTCTTCAGCTCCTAGTTTAGCTCAATGTGCAGACTTGCTGTGTAAATTAAATTTTCTTGCTTGCCTGAAACTCCTTCTGCCTCTTGTTTTCTGTCTGTTTCTTTCAGATGCTGGCCAGAGCATACATTTGTGTTCTCTGGTACCCTGGGCTTTGTCACTGTCTCTGAAGCCACCTTCTTTTTGTGCTCCCCTTTCCCAGCCTCCATGCCTGAGTCAAAAGTGGATGGATTTCTTCTTCCCCCTTCTACAGCTCCTTCCACTGGGCAGCTGCTGAAATGGACGGTTTTCCTGATTTGGGAGTTTTCTTTTAAATTATAATAAAATTGTCCTTGAGCTTCCTTTTAAGTCTATTCTTAAATTCTTTTATTAAAGAGACTAAGAGTCCCAACAAGAGGCCTCCAGTTTACCCAGCAACACATACTTTCCCAAGTGGGACTTCTCCAAATCTCTGGTGACAATATCACACACTGAATTTTGTCTACAATAGTTGTTCACAGAGAGGGGGGTAGGGCATTCCAATACTGTTTGTAGCTCACCGCAAAGCTGAAGCAAAGCCTGGCAAATGTCACCAAAGGGTGCAATAGAAGTACAGCTTGTCAAGATTTATGCCAAAGACTAGGGGTCCTTCCATGTTCTATGCCCCCCCAAAAGTAATGTGACTGGAGCTCAGCAGCTTTTATTCACGGACATGTAAGTGGAGACCCTTCTGCTGGCGCTGACCTCATAATAATGTCGGAGAGGCGGGGAGGGGGGAGAAGGAGAAGGACAGATGGGGGAGGGAGCAGGGGGAGGAGGAGGGAGGTGAAGGGAGGAGGGAGGGAGGGAGGAAGGGAGGGAGAGTATACCCCAGCAATGAGCCCCCCAGTGACCTACTTCCTTCAACTGGGCTCAGCTAGGGTTTCTATCACCTCCCAAAATAGCACTGCCAGCTGGTGACCAAGCCTTCAACACAGGAGGTCATGGGGGCATTTCATATTTAGTTATAACACTACCTGTTTGCCCACCATTTATTCCTTCCAGGACCCTGTTTGTCCTTTCTTTTTAAGAGTCTATCTGGGTCATAGAATATTCTAGCCGTTATAAAAAAAAACAATGCAGAAATTATCTCAAAATGCTAAAAGTAGTATTCATTGCAGCATCACTCCCAGTGGCCAAGAAATGAATGGGTAGAGAGAATGGTACAGAGGAGCAGTGGAACACTCCTTAGCCACACAAGAATGCCGTTCTGTCATTTGCAATGACATGGCTAGAACGGGAAAGCATAATGGTAAGAAAGAAAGAAAGAAAGAAAGAAAGAAAGAAGGAAAGAAAGAAAGAAAGAAACAACAACAACAACAAACAACAAAACTCTGCTGGGCTCAGAAACACAGAGCATGCATGATCTTACTCACCTGTGGAAAATAGAAAAGTGATTTCATGGAAGTTGAGGACAGAAGGTGGCCAAGGCTAGCCAGGGTAGTTTGAAGAAAGGGGCGGGACATAGATGTTTAGTAACAGACAGAAGATGCTATGGCACAGTAGGGTGATGACAGGCAGTAATACACTCTGTCTTTTAAAATGCTAGAAAATGAACATTAAGAATGGTAAATGTTTGAGGAGATAAACATGTTTACCCTGATTTAAATACACAATGTATACATGTATCAACCTTAACACTGTAGGCCACAAACATTTTTAATGTTTTTGACTTTGGATTACAAAGGGCCCTAATGCTTCCTTTGAGCAAGTGAGCTTTGGATTTCTTGGAATGGGATAACATAGGAAGCAGTTGGAAAAAGAAAACGTGCTCTTCCTTCCTCCCTCCCTCTCTCCCTCAGTCCTCCTTTCTCCTCTCTTCCTTCCCCACTTCCTTACCTCTTTTCCTGGAAATCATCCTCAAACCTTGCAGTTAGGTTATCCTGACACATTGTAATTGTTACTGGAGAGTAACTTAGCGTGCGCTCTCTCTCTCTCTCTCTCTCTCTCTCTCTCTCTCTCTCTCTCTCTCTCTTTCTTTCTCTTTTTTAAAGTTATTATCTCACTTCCCTTTACTTTGTTTTTTTAAAACATTTTTTTATTTTTTACACATACGTTTATATTTTTACACTTTAATACAAGCTCTCTTTATTTTAAAAATGAAACCACTTTTCTGGACTTCACATCAGCTCTGAGCTGTCAGCAGGTGCCCCATAGCTGCAAGGGATCCAGACAGTGTCATCTTATCGACTTAGCCACAAGTCCAAAGTCAGCACAGAAGGTTAAAACTGCATGCAGTCAAATTTCCCACTACCCCGTCAGGGAAGTAAATGTTTGCAGACTGGCACGTAGCCCCTCACAGGGGTCACCTTACACCAGTCTGTCGTCTTATTCTTTCATTGGGTGAGCAGATGAGTCTTTGGCTTGCATTTTGAGGTTCCAATGGATGAAAACTACTTATCTATAAGCACAGTGATTGCCTTTAGCGGCACCCGATACTGTAGGAGGGATGCTAGTGATGTGTTTCAGTGAAGAAGATTTTTTTTTCTTGTATTCACTCAGGGGCATGTGTTGAGGAGCACCAGACCCCCAAAGAGCTGAAGACACTGTTTTAACCATTTTCTTCCTTCGCTGACCCTCTCTGGCTCCATCTCCACTCCCCCTAATGTACACAGTTTGCTTGGACTGTGAAGGACTGTTGTATGTGTTATAAGCACCCACCTGTTCTGTGCCAGGGTTGGGGGAATGGAAGCAGGCTCATTGCCAGTTGCCTGGGCTCTCTGATCATTTTGATGGCATTCTCTTCAGGCTTCCATCTTGGACTGCCCCTATTGACTCTTACTGGTATTTTTGTTTTATTTTTTTTAACTATTTTTTTTAACCATAAACTGGATGACATAACATTTTCACTTCTTTTAAACTGTATTTGACATTAGTCATAGCTTTGGGTAATTTGATCTTGGTCCAGGCTCCCCTGTGAGGCTGAGCTTTGCTGCCAAGGGGGTTGGTGGTGACAGGTGGAAGGGTCCCTTGCTTCCCTGTAATGTAAGGCACCATGAGCCTTGTCTGTCCCAATCTTCCAGGTCTATTTTTGTCAACCTTTTTGGAGACTGAGATTTGTGCACATATTTCAAGTTCCTGCCTCAGGACCAGCCCCTCTCTGCTGAGTATCATTTGTCAGGTCCTTTCTTCATGATCGTCCCAGAACTGTAAGTAATAAACTGAATAGCTTCATGCCCATTGTTCCTTTTTAAGCAGGGAATATAGGGGAGTGGAGGAAGGCTTTTCAGAAAACCAGAGAACGTTGAAATATTAGTTCTGCCTCTGTGGGATCCAGCATGAATTTATTAGTCTGCCTGGGCATTTCTAAAGACCCTTCACTGCAAGATGGAATTGAATTACCTCCCCAAGGGGGTGTTGTAAGGAGTCGAGTCGCGTGAAAATGGCTGGGACGCAGCAGTTACAACTGCCACATCTGGTGGAAGCAGGGGTGTGCCAGGGATAGTGAAGTTGCCTCTCTCGCTTGGCAATTACGAGACGTTTCTCTTTATTGTGTGGTTTATCATCCTATTTTGCCATAGACAGATCACAGTGGAGGAGATGGTTCCTGCTCTGACATGTGGTGCTAGACTTGGGGTGAGACCATGGTCTCTCAGACCCAGTTTTCTTGATTATGAGTGTAACAATGTTTTCTGCTTATGATTTTGGGGGAGAGTAAGATTCAGTAATCACTGGCTCTGCTGTTATGCACACCTTCTCTCTCTTCTCAGAACATTCGTTCTGTGTGGGCAGAAATGCTTCCAAGTGACCCATGGCCCAGGGACAGGCACAAAGCTGAGCCTTAGCAGCTATTAAAGAGAAAAACAAGCCTTCCTTCTCTTCCCAGTGCTCAGCAGATCTCATTGGAGGACTATAACATTAAGGTCCCACAGCAATTTAGAAGATAAACAATCCCAGAATAGGTCCCTTCAGCATCAAATAGGGTGATTTAAAAATGGGCCACTGTGGTGGGAAAAAAAAAACCACATACACACAAAAACCAACCAAAACCTCAACTGTGTTATATAAAGGAGGCCCCTGGGGCTTGGTTTACATGAGAAAGCAGCTCTGGAGGTGTACTAGGAATTTCAAACCAAAGGCAGGTAAGTTTATAGCAAAATTTTTTACATACGATTTACTAAATAAAAAAAAAAAAGCCCCCTTCCCATAATAGTTACTCTGGGACTCAGTTTCCCTATTTCCAAAGCTTGAGGACTAGGATGCCTCTACAGGGTCTCACAGCCCTGGTTAATGTTCTGGTATTTTCTTTTTCTTTCTCTCTTTTTTAAAAAAAATTTAATCAATTTCTTCAGATTACATCTCAATTGTTATCCCAAACCTTGTATCTTCCTGTTCCTCCCTCCCTCCCACTTTCACCCTATTCCCCTCCCCTATGTCTGTGACTGAGGGAGACCTCCTCCCTCACTACATGGTCAAAGGCTATCAAGTCTCATCTTGGTAGCCTGCTTATTCTTTCTCTAAGTGCCACCAGGCCTGCTCACCACCAGGCAAAGTGGTCAAATATGGGGCACCAGAGTTCATGTCCAAGACAGTCCTCACTCTCCAATCAACTGTGGAGAATGTCCTGTCCATTGGCTAGATCTGAGAAGGGGTTCGATGTTTACTGCAAGTATTGTCCATGGTTGGTGCAGTAGTTTGGATGAACCTCTGGGCCCAGATCGGCCTATCATGATATTCTTGTTGTAGGTTTCTAGGGCCATCTGGATCCTTCTATTTCCCCATTCTCCCATACTTCTCTCACCTAGAATCCCAAAAGGATGTCCTCACAACTATCCCAATCTCTTGGTAAGTGAAGACTTTCATAGGACATGCCTCTTGGGCTAGTGCCCAATTATAAGTGAGTATATGCCATGTGAGTGTTTCTGCTTCTGGGTTAACTCACTCATTATGATCATTTCTAGTTTCCTCCATTTCTCCACAAAATTTGGAATTTCCTTGTTGTTGTTGTTGTTGTTGTTTTTTAATAGCTGAGTAATATTCCATAGTGTAAATGTACAACAGTTTTTTTTTTGCTGGTGGGACTGCAAACTGGCACAACCATGTTGGAAATCTATCTGGCACTTTCTCAGAAAGCTGGGAATAGCGCTTCCTTAAGACCCAGCTATTCCACTCCTTGGGATATATCCAGAAGATGCTCCACCGCCAACAAGGGCATATGCTCAATCATGTTCATAGTGGTCTTATTCTTAATAGCCAGAACCTGGAATCAACCTAAATGTTCTGGCATTTTCATAAACACACAGAGTTGCCGCTGGCATTTAAAGCCAGGGCAGACCTGGGTCCAATTTGATTTAAAGACTTAGGTTTTACAAAGTTTTTGTTTTACTGTTAGTTTCACTTCATACGTGAATGCACTATATTTTGGCCAAATCCACACTTTGTCTCCCCCACTAACTCCTCCAGGGTCTGTCCCCTTCCCCTCCTCTTTATATATGTAAAAATGTATTGAGTCTAGTTGTGTTGCCTACATGAAGCACAGGGCACAGGGCTGTCCACTGTAGCACAAACAACCTACCGAGGGCCCCACTTCTGAAGAAAACTGACTCCTCCAACCCCGACCCCAGATGTTTTCTCACTTTTCCCGCTGCCCCGGGGCTGCCCTCCATCCTTCTGGCTCATTGTCATATCTTGTCAGCTTCTCTTTCCATCCCATCTCTGTCTCCTCCCCCTCTCAAGTCACTCTAGCCTTCAGCAATGGCCTCTTCCTCTCTGTTCATTGCATTTGCTGGAATCTTCACACTCTGCCCCATGACATCTAATGCTATTATTATCTTCTGTATGTTAGCGAATGAATGAACTCAGCAAGCACGTCCTGACAGCTGTGACAGCGTGTCAAGCGCTGCACTGGGGGCTGAGGGGGGTGGGGTGGGGATGGTGAAGGCTGGGGTTCCTTTCCTGTAGCTAAACTATGGGGTTGAGAAACAGCTATAAAACAACCTTTGCTGTCAGTGTGGGAAGCCGAGTGGCAGCCTGGCAAGGGTTTTCATGGGTCTGCAAAAACAGGTCCCTAATCAGTGGGAGAGCAGGGATTGTTGGGAGGCTTGTGGGCAATTTCTGGATCAATGAAGTTGGACTGATTCTTTAAAGGCTGACTAGGAAAGGTGAGTGGATGGGGCACCAAGGAGACAGTGAGCAAAGCAGGAGGCAGGAATAGCAAGAAATGGCTTTCAGGTCACTTTCCATGTTAGATGAAGGCTAATATGTTAGGTGAAGGCTGAGATGAGTCTGGGGACTTGGCTGGACAGACAGGGAAGAACACAACAACACAACACAACACAACACAACACAGCACAACAGCCAGTATGCCTTTCTCTTTCTGGGAGAAATTCTCAATCTGAATTGGAGAAAAGCCCCAGTGTGGTCCCTAGGAGGCCAGGAATGGTATTTACTCACTCTTACTGAGACTTGAGGATGCCACGGCAATAGTTTCCTCTGCTTCTGAGGAGACTATGGAAGACTAATTATGGCCATTAATAACACAGTACGACACAGACAAGGTGTTGTGGGGCCCTTGGGAAAGAGCCCTGATCCCACCTCAGGACCAGGGAAGGTTTCTTGGAGGTGATGCTCCCTGGTTGGCTGTCCTGACTCTTGGACTTTATGGAGTGGACGAGGGGGAGGAGGAGGAGGAGGAGGAGGAGGAGGAGGAGGAGGAGGAGGAATAGGGGATTTGGAAGAATAGGGAGTGAAGAAGCCGATGTGCAGAGAGATCACCTGCACCCCCACCTCTCTGAGCTTTAGCCCTTCAGGCCCAAGAAACAAAGCTACAACCTTGGGGGTCCAAGGGACTTCGAAGTAGGCCACAGAGCAGCCCAAAGAGAGATACGACTGTTTGAAGGCCGTCTGTCTCTCTTGGAACATGGGCCTGTTTTGCAAACATAGCAACATGGGCCAAGTACGTGGGGTTTGGCACTAGTTGGGTTGACCCAGCTCACTTAGCAAATAGTAGGGGGGAGTTTCTTCCCTGTTTCCTTTGCAAACTAAATCTTCTCTGGGCACATAATTTACAGAATTCCAGAGAGCTCATTTTGGCTTTCTTCCCAAGAAAGAAAAGCATTTCACATTTTTCCATGTGCTCGCTCCAGCCTGCTGGCCTTAAGCCAAGACTTCCAGTGGAGGCTGAGGCCAGGAGGGACTGCTGCTGTCAGTGGGGGTGGAGTGGCCTGGGAGCTGCCCACTGCCCTAGGGGTAGCTGCAGTCATGTGATAGCTAAGTAGTCTTCGTGAGAATGGGGGGAGTGGAAAATAGATAGGCTGAGGTTCAGGGCAAGAGCCTAGGCAGATAAGATCTGCTAGGAACTGTGCTGGGGAATCTCCTTCACCCCCAACTCCCCAAGGCTCCTTAGTGGTTACTGAGCACCTCATTTGATGAGATAAGAAACAGTCTTTCCTTCCGTCTGAGTGCACCCAAAGTGACACACACACACACACACACACACACACACACACACACACACACACACACACACACTCCCACTTAGCCTCTCAGCTCCCCCTGAATTGCTAGGGAAATGGAACCACTTGAAACCATCAGCTGCCTTGAGACAGAGTCCCAAGTTGGGAGACTTCTAGGCGTTAGATGGTAGATTGATGGGGGGTGCTTCCCTGAGGGCCCCAGGGATGCTTTGCGCGAGCAGTCTCCCATCATGCTTAGCCCTCAGCAGGGTTGTGGCTGAGGGTTATCAAAGTCCTGATTCTCAAAGGCTCTGCTGGGACTGTGACCCGAATACTTCGCCATCACAGCGCTCGAGGTTGCACCGTTACTCTCCTAGCCTCTTAGGCTAGCCCACCCTGTGCAGATGCTTCCAGGCGTGTGAGGCTGCCTATGTGTGCTGGGCTTTGAGATCTGGGATGCCTGACAAAGGGGCTGCCTATAAGCCCAGGAGGGCAATCTTTAAATCCAGATCCCTGCCCTGCTCTGCATGAGCAAATGCCTCTAGAAACTGCACAGTTGGTGAAACTTAAGCTTTAGAGCCCTGCCTCTCAGTCGTCTGTTTCCTCTTATAGTCAAGGGCGAGCATCCAAATCCCACTTCATTTATCACTGTCGTTGCTGACCTAAAAGGTCAGCGTACATTCCTCTTTGCCTCCAGACACTTGGCTTGGAGCACTGATGAGACTTAGAAGCATTGAGCCGTGTATGCATGCAGTAGGTACTCAATAATGTTTGTAGAGAAGAAGACAGGTTGTGTCCCACAGCAGGGCTGGGAGGGTCTATGTCATCAATGTACAAAAACAGCATGTCCCCTTGTTGGCCAATGGTCATCACCTTACAACCTGACTTTCCCCAGTGAATATTCTACACCCTTATAACAAATTTCTTCTGCAGTCTTCCTGTAGAATGGTGGCTGGCTCTCTCCCTTCACTTAGTTCATAAACTGATCGTTACCTCTCAAGGGACTTTCTCATGGAAAGCAGTTCTTCCCCCTTGGTAGGCCCCATCTCAGTGCGCATGCGCATGTGCATGCGTCGCTTCACTGCCGAAGTTACTCTCTGTTGTCTTCATGACTACAGCATAGGCTCCACGGAGATGGGACCTTTCTGGTCTCTGTCACTGCGGATCCCAGTGGCTAGCATATAAACAGTAGGAGCTCAAGAGTTATTTGTTTATGGGGAAAAAAAAAGATAATGAAATCTGGTATCTTCTACTCAATGAAGAGGAAGCGAAGCTCATGGTTTTTGGAAGTCCAATGTAAGTTTGCTCGGGCCCAATCTGGAAGCTGTGAGCTTTTTTTCCCCCAGTAGCTTATTTCCCAATTTTGATGGGTCTCTGGAACCAGAGCAGAATTGTGGCTTTTCTTCCTAGTTTGGAATTGATGGCCATTTTGTCTCTGGAGAGTGACAGCATTAAAAATAGCTGACACGAGCCCTCAAAAACTACAGGACCATTTGCACACTGAGGCTGAAAGCAGAAACACAGAAATGTATGTCTAAGTATACCGAGGAAGAGCTAGACTGTGCCAACGTGGTGAGACAGCAGCATATGAGATGATGTCAGCTAACCAGGGCGCACAAGTGGAGCATCACAGCTGTTTGCCTAAGAAGACTTTTCCTCCCTAGATTTTGGAGGGAGAAGCAGGAGGCTCTTGAGGATTGATGCAAAGTACCTGCCCTCGGTAAGGACTGGTCCTGTCAGCACTCCAAAATTGGCTTACTCTGGCTGAAGACTAAACTGCTTTCATGTCTTGCTAATTCCCACTGCTTTTCTGACATTTATCCCACGGAAGATGACGGGCAGTGAATCATCCCAAGCTGCAGATGAACTGGTGTGCTGGCTCCGGCAGAAGGCTGCTTAGGGCAGTAAGAAGCTAATAATAATTGTTATGTGCACCATTTATGTTCCAGACGATCTGTGAAAGGCTTAGGTGCATTACTTCAAAATTGTTTAAGGTTGAAACTGCGTGTGTGTGTGTGTGTGTGTGTGTGTGTGTGTGTGTGTGTGTGTGTGTGTGTGCTGAGTTAGAAAGCAGCCCTCCAATTATTTTCTCTTCCTTTTACAAATGAAAATATGACAGCACAATTTTCCCCCTGTTTAGAATAATCAAGTTGGATTTCAGGTTTACTGATCACTCCAAGCAACCCCGCAAATATGCTAAGTGGGATGGAGTTTTCCCAGGGTTCAGGGGACCTTTTGTGGAGTAGCTGGAGCGATCCCTGTGATCACCTCCAGGTGTTGGGAAAAGCGCAGGAGTCCTTGGCACTACTGATTGGTATTTGGATTGTGCTCTTGCAGAAGATTTGTGGTCCCTGGAAGAGCTCACAGAGATGCCTGGGATTTGACCTTGAAGTCTGTGGTTAGTAGGGTTAGAGTTATTTCTTGAGACAGGAAATGCAAAATAATGATTCCCACTTACAAGATTTTATTTTAACACAGGAATTGCGCCTGTTCAATGAACTCACAAGGGAACGCCAATATTGTTTTAAAATTATACGTATTATGAGTATTATCAGTATGCCTGGCTAGCAATCAATTAAGACACTGACACTGGATATATTTTAAGATAGCCTTAGTTAACCTGGGGCAGGGCAGACATTAATCCTCTAAACTACTTCTCATAGTGGGGCAGGTATCATATACCTGTCCCAATTTCATGCCATCTGCTTCTAATAACTTCTGTCAAGCTACCTCCCATCCATAATCCCAAATCCTTGCTAATGTTCTTCATCTGGGCCAAATCTCCATCCATGCCAGCCACGTGTTTCTCTTTCATTTAACCCATGGCAGCCTTCTTCTTTCTCCTCTTGGGACCCTCTCCTTGTCTTCTTTTCTTATCCTTCTTCTTCTTCTTCTTCTTCTTCTTCTTCTTCTTCTTCTTCTTCTTCTTCTTCTTCTTCTTCTCTCTCTCTCTCTCTCTCTCTCTCTCTCTCTCTCTCTCTCTCTCTCTCTCTCTCAGCCCTGGTACCTTAGCCACACCTCTATCTCCTCTGCCCTGCCTAGGTGGGATGGCTTTTTATTAATTAGCATCAAAATGCATCAGACCATCCCCCAACACGCTGACTCCTTCTACAAGTCTGATCCATATTTCCTGTGTACATCTCCCCTCCCAGGCATTGCATGCTGGTCCCAGGCAGCTGAAATAGGATTTTTCTTGTTCTTTGATTTGCTCCTTCTTATCTCCTAGTCCATTTTCTTTCTCTCTCATCTTCAGAGACCAAGTTAGGGTTTCACAGTAGATGTTAGGGTCCACTGTATTTCACATCTATTTAACTAATTTATAACCATCCAATAAACAATTATTTCTGATAGTGAAGGGAATGTAAGGCTCTTTTTTCTTTTTTAGCTTCTAGGACAAGCTTTACAAAACCAAATAGGAGGCAATTAGATGGATAAGGCAGTTCGGTATATGACCAATAAGAAGTGGTGGTGACTATCCTAAGATGGGAATAAAACCCTCTTGAAAGGCATTATCACTGTGTTCCCACCAGTAGTTACCAAGTGGGAATACAATATATTTGTTTAATTAATTAATTGTGTGTGTGTGTAGGTAGGTAGGTACTCATACATGATATAGCACATGAGGTGAGGTCTTATAAGCATTGGTTCAACTTATAAGCATTGGCTCTCTCTTTCCCATTATGTAGGTTCTAGGGAATCAAAGTCAGGTTGCCAGTCTTGGTGCCCACTGACACATCTTACTGGCTCTTTTGATTTTTGAGATACAGTCATACTATGCTACCCCAGAATACCTGGAACTCCCAAGTCTCCTCCTGCCGCAGCGTCTAGAGGACAAGCATGGTAGCCATACATTCCATATTGATGTTATATTTGATTAATTCACCAGAATATGGAATACAATGGATATTGGTTGTTGAGCAGATAAGTTAGTTTCGCTAACTACTTTGCTCCTCCCAGAAGATGAGACACAGCCTCTGAAATAACCGATAAAACAAAGACTCTTCCATCCGTATCATGTACTTGCCAGTTGCTTTCATTCCCTGGAGCTGGACTCTGTACTCCTTAGAGGCTGGTCCTATTTATCATATCAGCCAGCCAAGTCCGTAAAGAGTTCTTTGCGTTTCTCTTCTTGGACCTCATTTGGATAGGACATAGTCTTCTTGTTAGCAGCTTGGGGAATTTACTGCCGCTGAGCTGCAATTGTTCAGCTAGGAACCAGAGTTCTTTGGCTAGTGAAGAAGGAAGGAGGCAGGTTGTCATGGAGACCATGATGGAGTGCATAAGGTGAGTTGTAGCACATCTACTCATTTTATGGGTAGGACAGACAATACAGGACCAGAGTAGAAAAGGGACTTGCTAGTAGCACACGATAAAAGAACGAGTCCTTTCTCCTACTGACTCTCATATATCCCCTGAGCAGCATTCATTGAGGCCTTGCTGGTTCCACCCTGTGTCAGAGGTATGTCTAACCCTAACCTTCCCACCCAGCTCTGAGCTGGTTCCATCTCATCCCCTTTCCTAAGCAAGCTTTTACCTAATGTCTTTCTCAGTTGACCTTCTGCCCAACTAGGCTCACAATTTCCATCATAGGAGACAACTAGTATTGATAATAGGGACTTCTAGGCATGGTCCTCCGTGGATAATTTGGGGGTACAGGAGGAAGGTGTACTGGGATTGATTAACAAGATCTGTTGTGGTTATTGCTGAAGAAACAATGAGTCTTGAGACTGGATTGATTTGAGCCCTGTTGACTTTTCCTTCTGGGGTGAGAGGGAAAAATACTCCACAGGCATAACCCATGTGGAATCTGGAATTCACATAAGACATCTTGTTCCTACAAGCAAAGTGAACTTCTAGCCACGCTGAAGCCATCTGGAAGGGAGGGGGCCGAAAGTGTGACTCCTCACATAACGGGTGCTCTCAGCCCCATCTGATCCTGTCTGGCATCAGAAAGACAACTCTTATCACCACTCCATAAGCTGGCGCTATAAAAACAGACAGGCTTGGATTGTGACAAGTGCCCTGGAGTGACTGATGAGGCCTCACATTCAGGCTCCAGTGACAGCTTCCTCACAGGCCAGATACTAAATATATCTTCTTACGGTGACAAGGACAGGGTCGGGGAGCACAGCGACCACATGATCTTTCCTAGTCACAAGGGGGAGAGGCCCTGAGCACTCTGCCCTCAGAATCTATTCCTGAACTGGACGCACAGTCCGAGAATAGGATTCCTGTATCCTAGGGTCTGTATGTGGGACACACTGCATCACACCATGACAAGTATGCGGGCACCTGTGGAGGAAGGGGCAGGACCCTGGGGGATGCCTTGAGAGAACTGCCTGGGTGAGGGAGGGTTCTCTTCCAGCTGTGTCATGGGCTGTGAAGAAAGGAAGAAACCAGGGTTTGTGGGGCTGGAGGAGAGAAGGGGCTTAGAATATCCCATCTGCCCCTGCAAATCACAGAAGATGCCAACCTGATTCGCTGCAGAATGAATCTATGGCAGTGACTCATTTTGGTCAGACATCTTCATCCTTCTCCTAGCACTTGATTTCATAGATAGAATCACAGTTCAGATGAAAACGTAATTGCACAAATATTACATTAATACATTTCTTATTGTAAAACCTTAGAATAATATAGAAGTAGGAAAAAAAAGTGTTCCTGTCTCCTCTATATTCTATGTTCCCCTCTCAAAACTATCTATACTCAACAGATAAATGCTCTTTTCATATTTTTGTGTATATATCAGGTATCACACCACAGTCTCTTTCTCATACACACAAATAGTGGAGTAGTGTAGTATAGTTAAGAGGCTATAAGTAATTACCATATGTGCAATCAGATAGCTGTAAGTCCTTGGGTCCTTTCTATAGGCTTTGAATTCCATCTCTGTAAAATGAACATATTGATATTTAACCTGACAGGGTCATTGAAAAGATCAGATGGAACATTAGGCAGTGACTAACAGAGTAAGGTCTTATTACACATTTAAATAAGAGCATTTGATTTATGGCTATATTAATAACTCACAACTGCATATAAATCACACCAAAAATTATGGCTTTAAAGATGTGATTAAAATGACCAAATGTTATTCCACAGGATCTGTTCATCAGGAACTTAGGAGTTGGGCAGCTTCGGCATGGGGGTGGAGTTGGGTAGGGTTGGGGGAGGTTCTAACCCCCCAGCTCTCAGATGCTGGTTCACTTATATCTGTTAGCAGGAGGCCTTTAGTTCTTGTCACAATGATATTCCTGTTGATTGCTTAAATGTCCCTAAGACATGCAAGCTGCTCGCCTCTACACTGCAATAGGCAATACAGGGAAACAGGAAAATAGATGTCATACTTTACTACTGTCTCTCAAGTCCCATGCCACTATTTAATTCTGCCCATTAAAAAGGAATTACTAAATCCACCTCATATTTAAGGGAGACGGGTAGAAGGGAACCAGAACTGAGAGGTGGTGGTGGTGAGGAAGAATGTGAACGTACTTTACGACTTCCGCAAGGGCTGTTGTAGGCGACATGGTAATTGTGCTCCACGGTTGTCTTACTACAATTTGCCCTTTGCGTTTACTAGCATCCTTTTCATGTCCGTACACACAGAGCAGTGTTACTTCCCGTCCCACTCTATGCTACCATGTCTTAATCACATCTGTTTGGAGAATGTTTGTCTTTATTTGTTTTTTTCTTTGCAGAGAGCAAGGGCTAGGTGGGGTTAAAGAGCACTTCTTACAGACCCATAGTTCAAAGAAAAGTTCCAAATAGCAGTGGGATTTGGAAGGAGAGAGAGCATAAGGGTCCTAGCAGGTCTTCTTTTTTATTATAGCAATTTTAAAATTATATTTTTTTACATATACATTTATATTATTACACATAAATAAAATATACACAGTGAGAAGAACCACAAAACAATTAGGACTTATATAAATGTTACATTCATAGTGTTTTGGCTATTTGTATTGGCACCCTTGAAGAAAACATCTTTCCTATCTTGGTAAGTCTAAAATTCTGAACGAAAATCATTATCCATAATATCTCATCTCTATCAACTTAAAACATCTATCTAGGCCTAAAAATATCTTAACCCTCAAACAGCTAAGCTTAATTGTAAAACTAAACTATCTGGTCTTCAACCCCACCAGAGACTTGAGAAGGAATAAAACCTAGTTACCTGAGAAAACCAGAAGTGCAGGTTAGCAGCTTCCAAAATGAAAAACAAAAACAAAAACAAAAACAAAAAAACCCAAAAAACGACAGAGACAATTGCTGCCTGAACAGTCACCCACAACTCTGTATAATGGTGGAGCATCATCTTCAGCCTTAGGGCCCAGTATATCTGACATATTTGTGAGGCAGGAACTACTGAGGACTTGCTTACCCTGTCTTGGCAGAGTTTGGCTGTTAACTCTGCCTGCATCCAAGCTTGCCCATTTTTAGGCAGAAATCTGTCTGAGGCAGGAAGAGGACATTTTGTCCAGTGGCTTGTTTGCCACATTTGAAGCCATCTCCATAAGGAGGTTCTTTGATGCTCATCATCTTCTTTGAGGTAGGCTGGGTGTTGACAAGAGTTAACCTGTCTTGTTGTCAAAGAATCTTTAAAATATTAAAAATATCTTTAAATGCCGTATTCTGTAGGTTTCTGAGGCTTTTGCAGACCTTATCCAACTTATGTTACCTTATATATCTGTAGAATCATGTCTATCTGTTAAACCTAGGATATACAGTGATAAAAATAGACTAGTCATTGACATGACCATGATTTGATCAACTAACAATTAGCTTGTATAACTTAATTATCCTAAACAGCCTGTAATACCACTTTCAAGGTATTGGAGGTAAACCTTGCAGTATAATTGAGTTGTATGGGTAAAGCACCTCATATTAGAGTAGAAATATATATAATGTATGTGAAGAATAATCTTAAATTTAAATTCTATACCAATGTATCAAAATTAAACTTATTTTGCAACAATATACAAAATTCTATACCAATGAATTAAAAATAATCTTATTTGTGAGTAACAATTAAGGATGAGTTGAGGAGTAGATTCAATAATCTACTTTTTGTTCTGTCATCCCTATATATTTCTATATCCACCCTTTTTTCTTTTCAACCCCTATTTCCATACCTATGAAAGAAAAATAAAGGGAAAATGAGACACCCCTGAGTCCAACCTCATTTTCTTTCTGAATAAGACCGATAATAACTTATTACCAACTCCCAATGAAAATTATCACCTGGCTGGAGAGATGGCTCAGAGGTTAAGAGCACTGTCTGTTCTTCCAGAGGTCCTAAGTTCAATTCCCAGCAATCACAGGTGGCTCACAATCATCTATGATGTGATATGATTCCTTCTTCTGGCCTGCAGGTGTACATGCAGGCAGAATACTGTATACATAATAATAAATAAATCTTTAAAAAAAGAAAGAAATAAAACAATAACAACAAAAACTTTGAGATAACAATTGAATTGTAATCTGAATAAATTAATTAAATTTTAAAAATGTCCAAAGCCCCCCCAAACAAAACAAAACAAAAAGGAAAAAAATTATCATCTGTAGCTAAAAAAAGCAAACAAAAACCTATACAAATCTCCTTACGGGAAATGGGGGTGTTCTTCTCTTAAGATTTCTTCCAGCTGATTTGGGATGAATAATACCTTTGTAGGGGCACAAACAAAATATCTTTTTAGGGGAAATGGTTAACGAAGCCAGGAAAAGCATTTGTCGTCCAGTTTCTAAATGTTGAGAAATCCAGGCTTAATAGGAGTCCTGTATGGGACCGTCTGAAATGCTGGACCAATTTGTACCAGAAGCTTTCTTCCAAGCTGTCCTGTTCTGATGAGTAACAGCAACTGAAGTGGCTGGGGCTGGAAAATGAAGGATACAGGGTGTCAGCATCCAGCATGCTGAGAGGAATGAATCCTGTCAGGTCTGATCCAGTGTCAGTGTCCGGTTCTTTTCTTCTGAAAACATATAATTTCTCACAAGCACTATACAGTCCTAAAATTATAAATGTATAAGGTGTGTGGGATGCACAGAACAATTAAGGCTGGTTCTCTGCTCTTTGTATGCGCATAAGAAAGACATCTGCAAATCTTTATTCATGCCATATGAAGAATGGCACCTAATAATAAGTCACAGGGATTCTGTGACAAACAAGAAGCCTTGTCTATGCATAGACATTGATGTCTCAGCCAGTCTCAGAGCTACTCCCATGTAGTGGGATTAGCAATATAAATTACCTGCTTGTTCTGCAGTTTGAATTCTTTACATCCCAATGGTAGTCCCCTCCCTCATCCCCTCTGACCCCTCCTCTCTCCTTCGTTCCCTCTCCCTCCCCTAGTAAGCCCTCCCCCCCTAACATCTGACCTCAGCCCATCAAATCTCATCTGTATTACCTGTGCCCTCTTCCTCTGTGGCCTGGCAAGACCGCCCTGCCATGGGGGAAGTGATCAAAGTTGGGAGGCCAGACAGAGTCCATGTCTGAAGTCCTCCCTGCTCTCCATATTATGGGATCCACAAGAAGACTGTGCTGCCTACATCTGAGCAGAGGGTCTAGGTCCACATCATACATGGACCTTGGTTGGGTCATCAGTCTCTGTATTGTTATGTGGTTATCCTGTATTAAGTGACTAATATCCGCTTATGAGTGAGTATATACCATATGTGTCTTTCTGGGTCTGGGTGACCTCACTCAAGATGATTGCTCAGGATAGTACCATCCATTTGCCTGCAAATTTCAAGATGTTCTTGTTTTTGATAGCTGAATAGTATTCCATTGTGTAAACGAACTATAATTTCTTTATCTATTCTTTGGTTGAGGGACATCTAGGTTGTTTCTGGATTCTGACTATTACAAACAAGGCTGCTATGGACATAGTTGAGCAAAAGTCCTTGTGGTATGGTGGAGCATCTTTAGGGTATATGCCCAGGCATGGCATGACTGGGTCTTGAGGTAGAATTATTCCCAATTTCCTGAGATAGTGCCAGATTGATTTCCAAAGTGGTTGTACAAGTTTGCCCTCCCACCAGCAATGGAGAAGTGTTCCTCTTTTTCCACATCCTCGCCAGCATGTGCTGTCACTGGAAATTTTGATCTTAGCCATTCAGATAGGTGTAAGATAGAATCTCAGAGTGGTTTTGATTTACCTTTCACTGATGACTAGGGACATTGAGCATTTCTTTGTTTCTCAGCCATTTGTTATTCCTCTGTTGAGAATTCTCTGTTTAGCTCTGTACCCCATTTTAAATTGGGATATTTGGCTCAGTGGTGTTTAATTTCTTGAGTTCTTTATATATTTTGGATATTAGTCCTTTGTCAGATGTAGGGTTAGTGAAGATCTTTTCCCAATCTGTAGGATGTTGTTTTGTTCTGTTGGCTGTTTCCTTTGTCTTACAGAAGTTGTTCAGTTTCATGAGGTCCCATGATCTTAGAGCCTGAGCTGTTGGTGGTCTGTTCAGGAAATTGTCTCCTGTGCCAGTGAGTTCAAGATTATTCCCCACTTTTTCTTCTAATGGATTTAAGGTGTCTAATTTTAAGTTGAGATTTTTAATCTACTTGGACTTTAGTGCACAGTGATAAATACGGGTCTATTTGCATTTTTCTACATGTAGCCATCCAGTTAGACCAGCACTGTTTGTTGAAGATGCTATCTTTTTTTCCGTTGTATCAGTTTGGCTTCTTTGTCAAAAATCAAATGCCCATAGGTGTGTGGATTTATTTCTTGGTCTTCTATTCTAGTCCACTGATCAACCAGCCTATATCCATACCAGTACCATGCCGTTTTGGTTACTGTTGCTCTATAATAGAATTTGAAATCCGGGATGGAGATTCGTCCAGAAGATCTTTTAATGTACAGGATTGTTTTAGCTACTCTGGGTTTTTTGTTTTTCCATATGAAGCTGAGAATTGATTTTTCAAGGTGTGTAAAGAATTGGAATTTTGATGGGAATTGCACTGAATCTGTAAATTGCCTTTGGTAAGATGTCCATTTTTACTATGTTGGTTCTCCTGATCCATGAATATGGGAGATCTTTCCATCTTCTGATATTTTCTTCAATTTTTTTCTCTAGTGATTTGAAGTTTTTCACATAAATCTTTCACTTGCTTGGTTAGCGTTACACCAAGATACTTTATATTATTTGCGGCTAAAGTGAAGGGTGTAGTTTCCCTAATTTCTTTCTCAGCCCATTTGTCATTTGTATACATCAGGGATATTGATTTTTTTAGTTGATTTTGTATCCAGCCACTTTGCTAAAGGTAATTATCAGCTGCAGAAGTTCCTTGGTAGAATTTTTAGGGCCACTTTTGTATACTATCATGTCAACCACAAATAGGGATAGTTTGTCTTCTTCCTTTCCTATTTGTATCTCCTTGATCTCCTTTAGTTTTCTTATTACTCTGCCTAGGACTTCAAGTACTATACTGAAGAAATAGGAAGAGAGTGGACTGTCTTTTCTTGTCCCTGATTTCTGTGGAATTGATTTAAGTTTCCCTCCATTTAGTTTGATGTTGGCTATAGGCTTGCTATATAATACCTTTATCATGTTGAGCTATGTGCCTTGTATCCATGCTCTTTCCAATACTTTGAATATGAATGGTGTTTACTTATATGATGGATTACATTGATGGTTTCCATATATTGAACCACCTTTGCATGCCTGGAATGAAGTCTACTTCATCATGGTGAAATATATTTTTGATATGTTCTTGGATTCGGTTTGTGAGTATTTTATGGAATATTTTTATGTCAGACAAAAAGAAATTGGTCTGAAATTCTCTTTGTTTGTAGAGTCTTTCTGTGATTTAGGTATCAAAATGACTGTGGCCTCATAGAATGAGTTTAGTAATGTTCTTTCTGTTTCTATTTTGTGGAATAGTTTAAAGAGAATTGGTATTAGCTCTTCTTTGAAGGTCTAGAAGAATTTTGCACTGAATCCATCAGGCCCTGGGCTCTTTTTGGTTGGAAGACTTTTGATGACTTCCTCAATTTCCTTAGGAGATATAGGACTATTTAATTTGCTTACCTGATCTTGATTCAATTTTGGTAATTGGTATCTATCAAGAAAATTGTCCATTTCACTTAGGTTTTCACATTTTATGGCATACAGGCTTTTGAAGTACTGCCTAATGATTCTTTGGATTTTCTCATTGTCTTTTATTGTCTCCCTTTTTATTTCTGATTTTGTTGATTTGATTTCCCTTTGCCTTTTAGTTAGTTTGGCTAAAAGTTTGTCTATCTTGTTGATTTTCTCAAAAACAAACAAACAAACAAACAGCTTTTGGTTTTGTTGATTCTTTGAATTGTTCTCTTTGTTTCTAATTTATTGATTTTTTTAGCGCTGAGTTTAATGATTTCCAGCCATCTACTCCTCTTTGGTGAGTCTGCTTCTTTTTGTTCTAGAGCTTTCAGGTGTGTTGTTAAGTTGCTAGTATGGGATCTCTCAATTTCTTTATAAAGGCACTTAGTGTTATGAGCTTTCCTTTTGGCACTACTTTCACTGTGTTCCATAAATCTGGGTATGTTGTGCCTTCAGATTCCTTGAATTCTATATAGTTTTTAATGTCTTTTAAAAATTTTGTTCCTTACCCAGATATCATTGAATAGGGAGTTATTCAGTTTCCATGAGTTTGTAGGTTTTCTTTTGTTTCTTTTGCTATTGATTTCCAGCTTTAATCCATGGTGGTCTGATAAGATGCAAGGGACTATTTCGATCTTTTTGTATCTGTTGAGGTTTGCTTTGTGAACAAGTATATGGTTGATTTTGGAGAAGGTTCCATGGAGTGATGAGAAGAAGGTGAATTCTTTTATGCTTGGGTGAAAAGTTCTGTATATATCAGTTAGGTCCATTTGGTTCCATGACGCCTATTAGTTTCATTGTTTCTCCATTTAGTTTCCATTGTGATGGTCTATCTATTGGTGAGAGTGGAGTGTTGAAGTCTCCCACTATTAATGTGAGGGGTTTGATGTGTGATTTAAGCTTTAGTAATGTTTCTTTTATGAATGTGTGTGCTCCTGTATTTGGGGCATAGATGTTCAGAATTGAGACATCATCTTGGTGTATTTTTCCTTTGATGAGTGTGAAATGTCTTTCCCCACCTCTTTTGATTAATTTTGGTCAAAAGTCTATTTTATTAGATACTAGAATGGCTACTCCAGCTTCTTTTTTGGGTCCATTTGCTTTGAATACCTTTTTCCAGCCCTTTAAGGTAATGTCTATCTTTATTGCTGAGGTGTGTTTCTTATATGCAGCAGATTGATGATGGGTCCTGTTTTTGTATTCATTCTGTTAGCCTGTGTCTCTTCATTGGGGAGTTGAGGCCATTATTGTTCAGCAATATTAATGACCCAGTGGTTATTGATTCCTATTATTTTTATATTAGTAGTGGTAGGGTGTGTGTATATGAGCTTCCTTTCTCTTGTTTTTGTAAATGTGGAGTTAATTATTTCTTTTGTTTTCCTCTGTAAAGTTACCCTCTTTGAGTTGGACCTTTCCTTCTAGTATCTTCTGTAGAGCTGGATTTGTGGTTAGGCACTGTTTGAAGTTGGTTTTGTCACGGAATATCTTCTTTTCTCCATCTATGATGATTGAAAGTTTTGCTGAGTATAGTGCTCTGAGTTGGCATCTGTGGTCTTTTAGTGTCTGCATGACTTCCATCCAGGCCCTTCTGCCTTTCATAGTCTTCATTGAGAAGTCAGGTGTAATTTTGATAGGTTTGCCTTTAGAGGTGATTTGGCCTTTTTCTCTTGCCGCTTTTAATATTCTATCCTTGTTCTGTACGTTTAGTGTTTTGATTATTGTGACAGCAGGATTTTCTTTTCTAGTCCAATCTATTTGCAGTTCTGTAGCCTTCTTGTATATGTGTAGTCATTTCTTTCTTTAGGTTGGGGAAGTTTTCTTCCATGATTTTTTGAAAATATTTTTTGGGCCTTGCAGTTGGGAGTTTTCTTTTTTTTCTATACCTATGATTCTTAGGTTTAGTCTTTTCATAGTGTCCCAGATTTCTTGGATATTCTGTGTCAGGAGCTTTTTAGATCTAACATTTTCTTTGACTGCTGTATCCATTTCTTCAGTCACACCTTTATCCCTGATGTTCTTTCTTCCATCTCTTGAATTCTGTTAGTAATGCCTGTGTCTGTAGATCCTGTCCTCTTCTCTCAGGTTTCTATATCCAGGATTATCTCAAATTTTGTTTTCTTCATAGCTTGTATCTCAATTTTTAGGTCTTGAAACCTTTTATTCATTTTCTTTTCCTGTTTGGTTGTAGTTTCTTTAAGTAATTTGTTCAATTCTTCCATCTGTTTCTGTGTATATTCCTGTTCTACTTTGAGGGATTTATTTTCCTCCTTCAAGGCTTCTATCATTTTCATAACCTCAGATTTGAAATGTTCTCTTGTGTGTTGGCTATGATAGTATCTCCAGGGCTTGTTGTGGTGGTGGGACTACTGGTTTCTGATGGTATCAAATGGTCCTGGGGATTGTTGCTTGTGTTCTTATGCTGACCTCTTCCCATTGTGATGATGCTGGTTGGAGTGTGTGCCCAGTGTCTGCTTGGACCCCAGA
Organism: Acomys minous; assembly: GCF_964271855.1. Taxonomy (NCBI): domain Eukaryota; kingdom Metazoa; phylum Chordata; class Mammalia; order Rodentia; family Muridae; genus Acomys; species Acomys minous. The sequence continues at coordinate 23,818,768 of NC_140484.1, forward strand.
ACTTTCTGTGGATTTGCTGGGTGACCTGAGGTCACATCCACTAGTGTTCCTGACTGTGGTGACTGTTTGGTGCTAGAACCCACAGATGCTGGTGCTTTTGCAGGTCCCAGCTCACTCTGCACCCCAGCGAGTTCAAGAGCTGCGCACCAGCCAAGTGTGTGGTGCAAATGTGGCACCCTGTGTCTGCTTGGACCCCCAGAGCTATCTGTGGCTTTTCTGGGTGATCTGAAGTCAGATCCACTTGTGTTCCCAACTGTGGTGTCTCCTTGGTGATAGAACCCACAGATGCTGGTGTTTTTGCAAGCCAAGGCTCACTCTGCACCTTGGGATTTCAGAAGCTGCCCGCCAGCCAGGCATGTGATGCTAGCTTTTAGAGGCTGTGCTCCCATTTTTTGTGGGGACCCAGCACTTTGTGGTTTCGTTGGGTGCTCAGAGGCTGAATCCAACCGTGCTCCACACAGTTTGGACCCCTCTCACCTGTGGGTTATCAGTACTGGTGTTTAGTGATTCTCTGATCAGTCCTTTGGTTGCTGAATAGTCACTGCTGACCTGCTGATCAAACAAGATGTGTGTTAGGTGCCGCCATCTTGGATCTCCCCAGACACGTTTTCATGTAAGAACACCTACGTGCATCACTGTCACCAATCTAGAGCAGCTGCTGCCACCCCTGGCCCTGTGCTTTTGCCTCTGTACTCTGAGTGAGGTCTGTTTGGTGCCCCAGTGAATGATTTCAGTCTGACAAGAAGGCAGAGTGTTTGCAGCATTAGACATGCAGACCTTAATGAGGTCCATACTAGTTTGAATCTTTTTTTTTCTTTTTTGGTTTTTTGAGACAGGATTTCTCTATGTATTCCTGGCTGTCCTGGAACTCACTTTGTAGACCAAGCTGGCCTCAAAGGCACAGATATCCACCTGCCTCTGCCTCTGCTTCTCTGAGTGTTGGGATTACAGGCATGCACCACCATGCCTGGCTCACTAACTTGAATCTTTTTTTTTTAGATTTATTTATTTATTATTATGTATACAGTACTCTTTCTTCATGTATACCTGCAGCCCAAAAGAGGGCATCAGATCACTTTATAGATGGTTATGAGCCACCATGTGGTTGCTGGGAATTGAACTCAGGACCTCTGGAAGAGCAGAGAGTGCTCTTAACCTCTGATCCATCTCTCCAGCCCAACTAACTTGAATCTTAGCTCATTGTTACAAAAGGATTTAGCCATCTATCTACCATCCCTTTCTCCGTATACAACTCTTTGTTCATGGTGGTATGGTCTGGCCTCTCAGGGTGAGTCAGGGTTAGAGTTGAAGATGGATTTTTGCTCAACAGACAATTCCATTTCCAGCCTCCATTATACATGTTGTCAAACACAGTGTGTTTGTTACTCAGGCTTCTGTTACTAAATTACAGTGTCTGGGAGAATCCAGTCCATGTGAATGGAAGGTTTGTTTGGGTTCATAGTTTCATTGGTTCCGTTGCCCTAAGTGAGGCAGTACCTCATGGCAAGACCACACAGAAGAGCAAAACTGCTCACCTTGTGCCTTGGAAGAGAAAGAGAGGAAGCAAAAGTGCTTAGTATCTCAAGATGCCTTCAAGGGCACACCTCAGGGACCTAAAGACTTCCTGCTAGGCCCTACTTAAAAGTTTTACTGGTTCCTAACAGAGCCATGCTGGAGAGCAACCATGACCATAGACTTTCTGGGACACTTAGGAGCCAGTGTATACAGTGTACATAGTCTAAACAGAAGTCTGCATGGAGCTCTCTGGAAAGCCTTTGCCATCTGAACACAATAATCAGATCTCACTTATTTGTACCCTTTGCCATTAGTGCCCTACATATAGATACAGTGCTGAGAGCTGGAGTAGCCACTTTGAGACATGTGATAAAACAAGACAGAAAATCCACCATCCTGAAGATTTGAGGAAGGGGACACACAGAAGACCTGCAATGGCAACACTGAGGACCTACCCAAAGACCTTGTGGTATAGCGACACATCTAGCTCTCCGTTGTTTTAAAGGCACAGATTGCTGGAGAGCCTTTCTACTTTCTCTAAAGTCTATGAGTTCAGGGACCCTGTCTGATGTGACTCTCATTTGTCAGATGTCTCTTGGAGGAACAGTTTTGATTGTCCCTTAGGCAGAGTGGTGGGGTCTGAAGGAGAGCACCAAGCCACCCAGAGAGCAGAGTGAGTGCCTTGTGACAGAGCAGACAGCAGGAAAGTATGGCAGAGGAAATGGCTGACTTCACCCAGTTAGAATTAGAGACATGTTTCTCTGTATTTCTGGCTGAACTAGGAGTTTAAAACAAGGACCTTCCTGGCTAAGGGGAACCTGGAGGAACAATGGGTCTCATTAGTAAGTGACCAGAGAGTTTTGCCTGTAGCCTTTCTCAGTTTCGGGGTTCGTTATGTAGGAATGCCTGGTCCCAGGAAAGAGCTGTGGAATCTTCTCTTATGGGAATTGTGAAAGGAAAAAGACAGACTATGTAAAGGTGTGGTTGGATGTGTGAGCCTCTCCATCATAGCTGGAGGGTCTGTGCCTTAATACCGGTGAAACCCTGGTGACAGGGCCTGTGCCTGGGACTCAGGAGGCATCTGGCCAATGACTACCCAAGGAGCTGTAGAGGCTTCCTCAAAACCCAGAGCCTAGTCTTGTGAAGAGTCCTGTCTCCGGATGCACAGGTAATCTGACATTTCTGGCTCAGCTGAGAGGACGGTTCCCTGGATGTGTAGACAGGTTCATCATCTCTGGACGAAAAATGCCTTTGATGTGTAACAGTCCATCCTGCGCCTCCCCCGCCTTGTCCCAGCCTCATCGCTGGGGAATATAACACAGCAAGGCCCTCTACAAAAGCTCAAGCATAGCACATACGTTCATCTTTTTCTAACTATACACTCTTGTGTAGGGTCAGGGTAGACTCTCACAGGCGGTGTCTTGCAGAGGAAGACAGGGAAAGCCTCTCATGGGGTGAGAGCTGGACCCCGGCACACTATCCAGGCAGAAGAAAAAAAAAAAAATGTAGCTACTGGAAAGTGAAGTGGCTCTTTAGTAAAGTGGATAGAAAATATATTAAAAAGTCTCTTCCTGATGTGAGAAGACCTTGGTTTTGGGTGGGAAAACACACCGAGTTTATAGAGTGTGTGGGAACATTGTATCTATCCTAGAGGCATCTTTAAGCCATGTATGGAAGAAAACCAAGGGCTGAATCAGCCCATAACTATCAGGCTTTTGACAAATATCACCAGGGCTGGGGACATCTATTTTTTTCTCTTTCCCTTTTTTTTTCCTTTCTGAGACAGGGTTTCTTTGTGAAGCTCTGGCTGTCCCAGAATTCTCTCTGTAGACCAGGCTGTCCTGAAACCCAGAGTTCCACCTGCCTCTGCCTCCTGAGGGACGGGATTAAAGGTGTACACCCGAAAATTTTTAGTAGAAAGAAGTGTTCCTGGAGTTGGATTTCAGTTTCTGGTCTTGACCAAGGAAGTGACTCTCTGGCCTTTGCTCTCTTGCTTGACAATGCTATTGACTTCTCTGGGTTCGTATGAAGATTCAGATACATTCATTAACACAGGGGAGTTTCAGATCCATACATCCACTGACACAGCTGCTCTTTCCATCACTGCTGTCCCTCTGACCACAGCCACTCACCAGCCACCACCGCTGTTAGAGTCGACAAATCACGCTCCCATTGCTGTTGGTCTTGACTGTTATAGATGCAAATATATTGAATGAAGAAGATAAACCTTCCTTCCATGCAAAGGACAGGAGGGAGGAACCACAGCATTGTGTCCCTCTTTCCTCTTGAAGATAGATTGCCTTCCTTGGGGTCTTGGAAGGAACATCTGGCAAGAAAATTGGTCTGGCTGTTTCGGCCACGGTGGACAGAAGTGCTGTCTGCATCCCTCTGCCTGGTTCTGCAATTTTGTTTTGCATCTCAGGCCTTTGCAGGGGGCCCATGACACCTATCTATGCTGCTGTTCAGTCTGCAGGGCTACGTGGTTTCTGTCTGCTAGGAAGAAATTGGATTCCTTCCCTGTTTGCTCCTTTTCTCCGAGTCTCCGAATGAAAAGAATGTTGTTTCCCTCCACCTCCCTGGAGAGGCTGCTGGTGTCAAGTCAGCTTGGAGAGTGGATACAAGGCATCCTTACAGCCAGGATGGAACCCTGTCCTTCCGGTCCCTATGTCCCCAGGCAGAGTGTCTGTCTCAGTAGTGAGCACTGTGACCCTAAAAGCAATGCCTGCTGTACCTTTCTTTCTAAAAGCATTTTCCAGCTTTTGAAAATTGCATCGACTTTCATTACTGAGACTAATAAATTGAATAAGGAAAATAAGCCGTGCAGAGGCGGAGCTCCCAGTGCAGATACACTCTTGTCTTTTTCCTATGCCTGTTTATGCATTCTATTTTTTAAATAGAAATACAATCATATTCCATAGTGTAGTCTTCAGTGCATTTGCATGAACTGATGAGATATGGCCAACAGCTTTCTAGATTTGTGAGCCCTTTGCTGAGGCGTGACTTTTAATAACGTTTACATTCCGTGGAGGTGGCATCTTCGTTTACTAGTTTATTGAGCTGGTTTGCTATTGGTGAACATTGAGGTTGCTCATTGTTTTGCACACTTACTAACAGCATCATGACTCACTTGTAGCTCCATGTGATTTTCTTGGTTGCTACTCCTCAAGGCCTATGCTTGACGAAGGATTTGCTAGGAAGGCTGTGCTCACCTGAGAGCTTGAAAAAACTTGTGCTGCTTGCTGGTTTTCACAGACAGAGTCTGTCATAGGAAGGGTGTGTGGGACTGCCTTACGACTTTCAATGTGTGGCCTGGGGAGCTTCATGACCCAGCTACGCATGATGGGCAGCCAGGCATGCTTATTTATATATCTCGAAAGCTAAAGGACTCCATTGTGAAGCCTCAGGTAGCTAGATGAAGTGAGCTCCCATTGAGTGATTGCGTGTGATAGAGTGATTAATTGTTCCAGTTAACAAAACAAAATGACTCTAGGAGCTGTTTGAGGCTCTCCTCTTTTTCCCAGCTGGATTTTGTTTTTGACTGATACATAGTAATCACGTATTTATTTGATAGTAATTAGCTACTGAAGACAACATCTGTTAAGTATTTGGCAATAAAAGCACTGTCTCGCCATATGGGAAAACACTCCCCTTTCTGCTTTCTGTCCTGGAAGAAAGCCCCCTGAGGACTCAGGAGTCCAGCTTGCCCCAGATTCTCAAGCAATCAAGTGAGTTAGGCAAGGCTACCTAGAGTGTCGGTGGCCAAGTTAGAAATAGAAGCCAGTGCTTCCTGTGACAAAGGATGTACTGCTCCAAGTCAACTGGACTCTTGCCATTGGCCACATCACTCAGATGTCTGTAGTTATCTCTATGAGAGCAGTGGGCTGTTAAGATGCAGGCGTCCATATGATGGTCTGGGGTGAGGTCCTAAGTCTCTGCAGTCCTCACGAGTTCCCAGATGGCCTTTGGCTGGGGCTACTCTTGGAGCAGCGAGTGGCTACAGACCGGCTCAGTACACAGCAGAGCAAATGACCTAGATAAAGACTGGACTCATTGGCAAGTAGTGTGACATTTTTAAATGCTGGTGACTGAAAAGGGTGTTCCCAAGAGTTGTGAGGCTTAAAGGTCATATCCTGTTTCTGCTAGAAACACCCGGCCATGGGATCACTCAGCAGGCCAGGAGAAACCTCTTCAGACGCACTTCTTAATAGCACAATTGGCCCCTTTATTGTATGGGAGCAGCAGCAGCAGCAGCAAGGCAGCCAGAATAGATGCTTCAGTATTCCAAAGGCACTCCCGGCATCCTCTAGGGTCCTAATTAATCACCTGGAGAAAGACCAAAGAGTCTGGAACAAGAGGAGAGCCTCACACCACCGCAGCGCCAGCCCCCTTGACACTTGGATGATGGAAAGTAGCACCTAATGAGAAAAGGAGTGGAACGGAGCCTGGACACTGGGGCAGAAGGCTCCGGCCTGTGAGGTTTCTGCCTTACGGGCTCGCCCACTCCCAAGCACAGGCAAAAGGCGCCAGCATTATTCAGGGACTGGGCATGGAGCTTCAGTAGTTCACAGTTTTCAAGGCAGGCAGGGGAGGTGGCTTGGCGCTGTGGTGGAGCGAGCACAGCAGGCCAAGCGGAGCCAACCCCGTGGCCAGAATTGGAGGGTTGAAGCCACTTATTATTTCTTCAGATTTAGAACCAGGAAATGCCAGCATTAAAGCTGGAATATGAGTCATAGGGAAGGATGTGGAGGTCGGGAAACCTGGTGTGTCGAATCTGTGCTCCCTGGAGCTCCGAAGAGTCTATGGAAAGGCATTTCGGGGGCCTCTGCTAGTGTCAGAGGTAAAGGGATGTGGTCCTTCATCCCCCAGTTTTACACATTTGGATTCTGAATATGACACAATTCTGTTACAGGTCTTATACTTTAAAAAAAAATCTCTTTTATTTGACGGCTCAGAGATGAATGTAACTTCACAGATTTATAGGCAGTTTGTGACCTAGCAGGGAGGTATTTGCTCTGAGGGTGTGGATGTATCACAGTGCTATAGGTTAAACAGGACTTTAAATACCTTCAGCTCTGGCATCTTTTCCTTAGGGCAGTCTATTTATTTCACTCCATCTCCCCAGTTCAAATTTCATCCAAACCCAAATCAGTGCTGTTTATACCATGATCTGGGAAGGGCACCAGCCTGCACCATGTCAGAAATGTTATCTGTGTGGTGTGATGTGTGTGGCCTTCAGTCAAGCCGTGGTAGTTGCCCATTCAACTGGAATTCGCACTGTGGGCGGAACAAGTTTTCAGATGAATTCGTGTCAGTGCACCTGAGAAATGGAGTGTTGGCTTATGAATGCCCATTGAACAAACAAGAAGCAGCACAAACTCTGGCTGTATTATACGCACCCTGTATAGTATAGATCATCCATGAATTATTTGGGTCGGTCACACAGTTGCTGGTTGTTTTCTTGAGTAAGACCAGGTGCAAAGGACTGAATAGACACTTTCAGAATCAGTTTAGGAGTTTTCCTGTTTCCTTGCTTGTTCTTGTGTCTGAGATGGTCTCCTCCCTCAGATAGGGCTTATGTTTGTCTAGTCCTGGGTCTGAGCTTTTGCATCTACCTCTCACACTTTTACTGTGGAGAAAATAACTGCTTAAAATAAAATGCTCTATACCCATCTGGTCAACCCACATCGAGGATGTACTGTGTACTGTGTAAGACAGTAATATTCTAGAATTTTATTATATGTATCAGTCATGGGACCTATTCTAACTGACATAGGTACTTTTATAAAAAATAAATCATTAAGAGGCCATATTGGACATTGCTGATTTCACCATAACTTTTCCATCCATCTCATGATTCATCTCTGGTTTGTCAGTCTGCTCTGCTATCACATGTGATTAAAGGATTCATATCGGAAGGATTTAAGGTTGTGTGGGTAAAATAATATCAAATAGACAATGATTACAGATGAATTGCCAAAATATTGTGAATCATATTTCATTAAAATAAATCACAAAGAAAGAGTAATAAACGATTACAAAAATATATCATATTTGGTGAATGTTATATTCGTGATCAGTGCGGTCTGGAACATTCCTGATCATTATCACTCACTCAGAAAAGCCCCATCAGCGTTATTTCCCTTAACAGGCTAAGGGGCTTCTTTTTAAAGCCTGAGCCCAGTCCTGTATTTCTGGACCGTATCGTTCTGACTAAATGATAAGACGTGGCTGATATTTATCTCCCTTAGATTCTTCCCCCTGGTGTCAGAAAATTAAAATAATTAGGAGATCTGAAGTGGGAAATAATTTTGTAAAAATTGTATTTAATTTTCCTCTCAAACTGTTTTGTAAGCATGAAATCCTAACTCTGGTCATGCTGACGTCACACTCGGGCCCACAGGAGTTTCAAGTAACTTACTGCCAACTTGAGTTCCAGTTTCATGAAACAAGATGGTGCCAATGATTGAGTCAGCTGCTAAATCTTGAAATATCTATCTTTTTATTGCCCCACCTCTCTGGAGGTCAGAGGACAGCTTGCAGGGATTGGCTTTCTCCTTCTGTCATGTGGGTCCCAGGGATCAAACTCAGGCCATCAGGCTTGGTGTTGAGCATGTTTCTACCCTCTGAGCCATTTGCTGGCTCAGCTTGAAAGTCTTTATTCTTCACTGAAGCCACTGGGGTTGGGGGAAGATCACATGATGCAGAGCCTGACTCTCCCCAGCTAAGAGGACCCAGCCTATTCTTAGCAGGAGAGGCTTGTGGTTGGTGGGAGTTGCTGACAACCTTCTAGAAGCATATCACAGAACCCTAGCCTTTCATGGGAGGTTTGGGGAAGGGGTTTGCTTCATTTTTTTAATTTTTATTTTTTTGCTTTGTTGACTGCTAGTATTCTTGAGTGGGGTTGAATAGTAGATGCCAAAGTAGAAAACTTTACTGAATAACGTAAGATTAAGTAAAATTTCATCCATTTCACTGAGAAGGCAGAGATTAGGAAGCAGTTTTCTTTCGTGTTTGGGTTTCATGTTGGGATGAGTATGTGCACTGCTGAGTTAGTGACAAAGGCAGAAATCATTTCATAAGTCGCACGACACAAAGAGGGCACGGATAAAGCTGAAATTCTGGTTCTTTGCTGTTCGCTGGTGTCTGTCTGCCCCTTTCCTCTCTGAGGACTCCATGAGTGGAGTCTGGCTCCCTTTAGCTACCTTGTGGTGGCATCTGTGGCACTTGGCGTAGCCGGCTTTGTAGAGGCTTCCAACGTGAAGATGGCTTGTGAGGTGCAGGACGAGCTTGGCTGCAGGAGGCGTTAATATGTGGGAGTGGCGCCTCTCCAGTTTGCCCATCACTAAAGAGTGCTACGAAGGCGAGGCACCAGAGCTGAGAAGTGACTGAGCCAGGACCATCAGTTGACCCTCACAGGAATGCTCGCTCAGAAGGGCATGGAAGTGTCCTGAGAACACACAAGAGATCTGTGACGTGCTACTCTAGTTGGAGCAGAGATTTGCCCAAGGAAAGGGTAGGACTCTCTCTCTTATGGTTCAGATACTGGTGTTAGAAACAAATATGAGAAAGAGGACACTTAGATCACTCATTATGATGGCTCAGTGTTTAGACTATGTTACAGAACCCAAGGATGCCTCTGGGTAGGTTGAGACAACACAAGGAAAATTAGAACATTCACAGCCCAATGTGTCTACTGATTTATTGTGATATTTAAATATTGAGATTCTGTGGCCAGATATTCTAAACCTTTTAATTATATTTAAATGTGTATGTATGTTTGTATGTGCATGCAAACACATTCACACATGCGTGTTACATGTGTGGAGGCTAGAGGACAACTTGGGGAAATCTGTTCTCTTCTTCCACCATGTGGGTGCCAGGGTTTAAACTCAGGTCATCAAGATTGTTGGCAAGAGTCTTTACCCACTGAGCCCTCACCCCTACCTTGGAAGGGTATTATAATAAAGACCAGAAATATTTGATGTCTCTTGACCTACCCTAAACTTCTGTATTAGTTACTTTTCTTGTTGCTATGACAAAACACCTGGCAAGAAATCAAAGGAAGGAAAGGTTTATTACAATGCACAGTTTCAGAGGAGTCACTCCATCATTGCAGGGAGGCGTGGTGGAAGAAGCCGGAGGCTAACTGGTCACCCTGCATCCCTGGTCAGGAAACAGAGGACAAATGGAAAATGGAGAAGGGTTGTAAAGTCTGAAAACCTACTCCCGGTGACTCACTTCCTCCAACAAGATTCCATCTACTAAAGGGTCCACAGGCTTTCAAACAAGTGCTAACAGCTGGGGACCAAGTGTTGAAACTCAGGAGCCTATAAGGGACATTTCACATCCAAACCACAACCATGTCCCTGATGACTCCTGTCAATCTGTGCCAGTATTTTTAACTTCATTCAGTGTGACCTCACAGCCTTCCTAAGTAACCCATGTTCAGAGACTGTGCCTTATATAAGACTGCAACTCCTGGGGGCAGGGCAGTTTAAGTGTGTTCTGGAAATCTCCAAGATCTTAAATAGGACAAGGGAGTAGCTGATGCTAGGGCCAGCCCTGAGTGAAGGCAGTGTCTTCTGTGTCACCAGCTGCTCTCCTGAGCTCCAGCTGCTGCTTCTCATCCGGAGCCCTGCCTGGACACCCTCTGAGGTCCAGGCCCTTTCTCTCACTACTGCAGAACAGTGTTGGGAGATGACATTGCCCATTTCTGAAAAGCTGTAAGTGCATCAGTAGGATGGAGTATTGATACCGCTACATCTTGATCAATTTTTTTTAAAAAAAGAGTTTATTACTCAGGGTACAACTCTCCTCATAACCCTTTCTCATGTGGCAAGTTCCCGCTGGGGCCATTGAAGGATTTTCCTACTAGCTGGACCATTTTGGGCACTATTTTCTTCTACGCTTCCATCCTGGGAAGAAGGGTGGGTTGTGTTCTCTTATCTCTAAGAAGGATGCTTTCACAAATAGAATTGCTTCTTTCCCTCCTCTGGCTGCCTTTTCCTAGGACTCTGTGTATAAAGGGGGTAGGGATGAAGGCAGTTTTGGCCAGACATGCAGAGAAACTCCCAGTCTCTCCAGTTTTCTGGAGGAGGCAGTCAACTGATTTTTTTTTTAAAGTCTGCTTCCAGATGATTTGCTCTGCTAACTTTGTATCACTGTGACAAAATGTTTGAGGAATTCAGCTTACAGAAAGAAAGATTTATTTTTGTTCCTATTTCAGAGGTTTCAGTCCACAGTTATGTGGGTTCACTGTTCTGAGAAAGAGCATCATGGTGGGAGGGTGTGGCCAAGCAAAGCTGTTTACCTCTTTATGGCAGCTAGAGAGGGAGAGCAGCGAGGGACCAAGTGTAGCCTTCAAGGACACGCCTTAGTGACTTATAGTTCCCAGCACCTCTCAATTGCCCAATGGCCATAATTATCTGAACCCTTCAATGGGATTAACCATTAATAAGATTAGAGCCTTCATGATCACATTGCCCTCCATAGGTCCCCTGGGGTCCAAGCTTTCAGTGCACCAGTGTTGGGGCCTCACGTCAGCTCCAAAACACAGCCCGTGCTATCTCCAAATTTGTAGGCATGATAGAGGCTGACACCGTGCACCACCACACTCCCTGACAGAACAGATCCAACAGGCTTACAGGCAGCAGTGACTCACTGTGTCAGGCCTTGGGCACTCTTGTCTTTTTGTCATTCATTCTGCTCAGAACTTCCCTGTTTTCAGACCCAGCCTCCATTTCCTTCATCCTTTCTCTTCCATAAAGGATTTCCCCTTCACATCCCCTTCTAAGTTCTCCTAGCCCTCAGAGGCAGCTTAGAAACCCCCCTCTTCTGACGTACTTATACTAAGGTCATAGAGCAAGATGTTCTTCCTCACTTTCCACTGCTGTTCTTTGTCTTTGCTGGCTTCCCTGGCTTGTCAGCTGGCTGGTGGGTGGAGCACAGAGGTTGATGGTGCTGTCTTTGCACCCTTGCTTATCAGTTTGGGGCTTTGTGGATGTAATCATAACTTGTCTGACTCTCCTCAGTAAGATGAGGATGCTTTGATGTTTTTTTTTTTTTTGCCTCCTGTTTATTGCGAAGCCTACATAGGCTAACTCCCCTGGTATATGAAAGGTCAGGTATGCATTCTATAAATACTTACTGTGAGTCAGACCCAGAAGATCTTACGCCAAATAGACCAAGTCCTAAAGCCATCACGCACAGTGCCTGCCAGTCACTGTTCTAAGTATTTTAATAGGCTTCTAGATGTTTCCCTTCACAAAACTCCCCTGAGTTATGCACAGTCATTGTCTGCTTATAGATAAGATTTCACACCAAGTGCCACAGCTAGAAAGTGGTGCGGCAAGGACTGCACTGACAGTGTCAGGGCAAACAAAGCCCAGAAGGGCTGTGAGGAGGCCACTGGAGTTGAAGGAGGTCATGGGAGGCAGAAGGAGGAGCAAAGGAGACTGTGAACAAAAAGGAAACAGACTGTACAAAGCTGCACAAATGATAGTCTAGTCAGGACTATCGGCCATTAGAGGCTGCAAGATGAATCTGCACAGCGGTGAGTGTTGACTGTGATAAATCCTGTTTGCTCCGGCCATTATAAACACACATCCTGCCCTTCCCATTAACCTGTGAGGCCAGGATTGTGTTTCTTGATCTGACTTGTGTGTGCCCACAGGACTTGTCGGAACACAGACCCGCCTCTTTAAGATACTGCTCATTCTAAAGAGACCGAAGCTTGCAGCCTCAGGAAATCAAGCCATGACCCCGTGCAGTTCTTTCTGGGACAGAGTTAACACAGAGCCTTTACTGTGACTTAACAGCTTATAACGTATGCTGCCTGGCTCTCCCATGCTCTTTGACACATGTGCCATATATAAAATGATGAGAAATTTCCTGCTAGCACCGTCCCCAACTTCTAAAGATCTGATATTTTCTTTGTTCTTGGGATTGCTCATGGGCTTGCTTCCAGAGTTTTCTCTACAGAGTCTCCCCTGCTTGCGCCCCTCTCTTTTTGGCAGCTCCATAGACCATGGGGGCCTTGAACTGACAGAGATCAGCTTGCATCTGCCTCTGGAGTGCTGGGATTAAAGGCACACGAAAGAAGCACTCCAGGTTTTGAAGGGAAGCCATGGCTTCCTTCTAAAGGCCTCATGGTGTCTCACTCGCGTGTATGTTCTATAACTTGCTGCTGGGGCTTTCCCTCCTACCCTGAGTCCTGATAATGGCCTGGAGGTCCTTTCACCAAATCACCCCTTTTTCCTGGAGGGGAATTGTACGGCAGCTTTTTCTTCCCTGGACCAACCACTGTTGTTCTTTCCTAATGTTATTATATTTCACACGACTCCATTCTATGGCTTTGTTAGTTGATATTTAATCTTCTTGTTGCTTTGGAGTTAGAATTTCAATTGAATTGGGCAAACCTTGGCCTGTGGAGTATCAGCCTTTCAGCCAACTCTGCCACTTATTAGCACCTGTGGGCAGCTGGGCTTTGTTCCTTGAATCTGTTCCTATAGTTGTCAACTGCAAAGAGAAATGCTCTCTTCAAAGGATATTGTCAAGATTGTGAGGAATAGCATATATAAAATAGCGCGTGCGCGCACACACACACACACACACACACACACATATATATATACTCCATGGTATGATTAAGGGTAAGGCTTTTATTATAGATATTGGAGAACAGCCAGAAAAATCTGGAAAAGTCAAGAGCAGAGACAGAAAGAGAGAAAGAAGTAGATTGAACATAGCCAGCAGTCTGGATCTGGCCATGAGAAAAGTAGGAGCAGAGAGAAGGGGGGGGGGAGGGAGAGAGGAAGAGGAAGGAAGGAGGAAGAATAGAGAGAGGGAAAGTGTGAGGGAGATGGGGTGGGGGGTCGGGGGAGGGGAAAGAATGAGAGAATATCGGAAAGTGCAGGTTGTAAGGAGAAAAATTAACTGAGGGGGTGGTGGTGATGAGAAAACTCCATGAGCTGGATGGAGCTTTGAGAAGGGGAAGAGATGAGAAAGGCTAGGATGCTAGCATATACTTTGAAATCTCTAACAGGTGTTTGTGGTACTGAGGGAGCCTGGAGGCCAGCATGTGCTTTAGTACGCTAATAGACACCACAGTTAGCCATTTGTCCCTCCTGCCTTTTGGAATTGGGGGAAATGAAATTTCCTTTGGATCTGACATAGGCCTATGCACCAATGACTTCCCAGAAAATTTTATTTCCATTTCCCTAATTCCTTAGGTGTTTTCTGTAAGCAAAATGTTCTCCAACTATGTCTAGGCCCCATGAAAGCTTAGGATTACCATGCCCTTGACTTATCACCACTTTAAGTGTCCTTTGCAGGGACTAACCTTGTCAATGAGCCATGATTTCACACCTGTACATTGACATTTAGGCAAAGTGTCATTCTCAGCTTGTAGACACGAGATGTCCTTTCATTACGTGTATGGTAGTCAAGCCCCCCCCCCCGCCACTCCCCCCCAACCCCTGCAACTAATTTGACTGCCAACTCAACAACACCTAGCGACACATGGGAAGAGAGAACCTCATTTGAAGAATTACCTCCCTAGATCAGCCTATGGAGATATCTATGAGAGACCGTCTTGACTGATCATTGATGCAGAAGGGCCCAGCCCACTGAGGGAGGCACCCATCCCTGGGCAGGTGGGCCTGGGCTTGCGCTGACTGAGAAAGCTGAGCGCAAGACAGTGAGCAGCATTCCTTTTACTTCCTGCCCTGACTTCCCTCAGTGGGACAGACGGTGACCTTGAAGGTAAGGCAAGTACATCCCTTCCTCCTCAAGTTGCTTTTGTCAGAGTTTTTTCTTTCTTTGCTTGTTTCTAATATTTTAAAGAATTATTTTTTTGAGATGATAGTATAATCACATAATTCCCCTTTTTCCTTTTCCTGCCCCCCAAGCTCTTTCATATACCATTCTTTGCTTTCTTTCAAATTGATGGCCTCTTTTTCCCTATTAATTGTTATAACACACACACACACACACACACACACACACACACAATCCTAAATACATAAGTACAACCTGCTCAGCCTGTATAATGTTACACGTATGTATGTTTTCATGTATGACCATTTGATATTGGATAAGCAATTGGTGTGACTTTCCTGGGGGAGATTTTTTTTCTCCCACTCAATATCCTTTGGTTTCCTGGGGTTGGTTGTTTGTGTAGGTCTTCTGGGATTTCCCCCATCCACTTTAGCATGTCTGCTGTCCTTGTTCAACTCATGTTTAGGCAGCCATACTGGTGAGACTTTATGGGTGTGGCTTCTCATAGTCCTAGGAAATACAATGTCACAACAAATTCCACGTCCCTTTGGTTCTTAGAATTGCTCTGTCCCCTTTTCTGAAATGACCCCTGAGCAGTAGGTGTGAATGCTATATTATAGATGTATCCAATGGGACCAGGCTCCACAACTGTGCATTTTGATTGGTTGTGGCTTTCTGTAGTGGTCCCCATCTGTTGCAAAGAGATATTTCCTTGGTGACTGGGGAGGACCACAGTTCTCTGTGGTTATAAGGACAGATAGTCACAATGCAGTTAAGGGTTATGCTGACTTAGTAAAGTGGCCATTGTAGGTTCTCCTCCAAGATCAATGAATGACTTCACCAAGCTGGGCTGGTTGGCTAGGATTCCAGTCCCAGGCATAATTGCCCTCTTGTTCCAGTACCAGGCATGGTTGCCCTCCTGTTGAGCAGGTATTAAGCCAAATTAGAGAGATGCTAATTACTGCCAAGGTATATGTGCCACTTGTCATGCCAAGTTGGTTGTTGTCATATTTATCATCACAGCCAGGTGGGACTGTTGTTTGCTTCACTTCTTTGGAAGCTTGCATGCATGGTGCTTTTTGGTACCATCAGTGCTACTCCTTGGAGATAAAGCTTTCAGGTCAGTCCAG
The DNA here is from genome assembly GCF_964271855.1 of Acomys minous. Classification (NCBI taxonomy): domain Eukaryota; kingdom Metazoa; phylum Chordata; class Mammalia; order Rodentia; family Muridae; genus Acomys; species Acomys minous. The sequence continues at coordinate 23,834,190 of NC_140484.1, forward strand.
CTTAGGGGCCTCTGAGCCCAGTGTCTGAAGTGTACGATGTCTTCAGCAATATGGATTTACCTTCTTCCTCTTCGGACGCACCTAAGGCAATAGCAATAGCTTGTAATGTCTTGGGATCCTCTCCGACAACCTGGTCAGACTGTTTCATCATAGCAACTGAAACCGAACTAGAACACCAGTCAACTTGGGGCCACAGGGAAATCCCTACATCCCCATCAAAGAGAAGCAAGGCTATGGCTTTTCCTGTGCTCAGATGGAGCCCACAGAAGTATGTGGTGTGATTTGGCCTGCCCCGGCCAAGAAATCCTGCCATCCCTCTGGTAGATGAAAGAGTATTTTAATGCTTGGTTAGTCCTTCAGCGATAGCATTACCCAGGAGACTCCCTAATTCTTTCACGCTGGTTGGTGGATTGTTTGGACCTGAAATGTTCCGTAACATCCCACGTGGTAAAGGGTTGGTCCGCATGGCGACATTATTGGGAGCTGGCGGAAGGCTTAAGATGTGGGGCTTATGTCATTGGTGGCAGAACAGGACTTCAGGTTCCTCTTCACTCTCACATCCATAGCCATGGGGCAGCAGGGGTCGGAGGGGCATGGCTTTGCTTCGCTACAGTTCTTGCTATGGTGGGCTACTTTGTCACCAACCCCAAACCAATGGGGCCAGTTGACTGTGGCCTGAGACCTTCAAAATCTTGAGTCTAGGTTATTCTTTTTCCTCCATAAGCTGGTTACCTCTCTGCTATTTGTTATGGCGACACTAAGGTGACTGGCAGTCCTGCTTCTAAGGCCCAAAGGAACCTGGCCATTTCCTTTTGAGCCCGTGACTTAAATCTTAGGACTCGCTCCTTGCTTGTTCTTTCTTAACCTTGGTGGTGAATCATCCGGAGCATATGGCAACCCCCACCACCACCCCAACTCTTCTATTCCCCCCAGCTAAACTTGGCTACCCTGTGAGGAATTTCAGGGTGTATGTGATACGCAGAAGGGCTATTCGCAGGCGTACTCCAGGTCTCAGAGCCCAAGTTGGCCAGGCTACATGCATTCCAGTCATTTCCCGCTTGGCCAGTAAGTTTGCTTAGTACCAGCACTGGGGAGAGACCGAGGCCAACTCTTCAGCAGCCGCTAAGTTCCACTGATTCCTTCTCCTGGATCCACACTTGGAAACCTGCAGTATTTCCTCCAGCTAGCTCTCGGAGCCAGGGGCAAATGCCATTGGTGTCCAGGCTTCTTTCTCTCATTTGACTTCAAAGACATATCTTTCCCTTGTAGAATTCTTTAATCTCTCTCTCTCTCTCTCTCTCACTCTCATATTTTTGGAGACAGAGTTTCTCTGTACAGCCTTGGCTGTTATGGATTTGCTCTGTAGACCAGGCTGGCCTCGAACTCACAGAGATCTGCCTGCCTCTGCCTCCCTGAGTGCTGGGATTACAGGCGTGTACCACCACACCCGAATTCTCTCTCTCTTTTAAATTTAAATTTATTTTTAAAAATTTATTCACTTTACATGCCAATTGTAGCCCCCTCTCTCATTTCCTCCCGGTCCCACCTTCCCTCTCCACCCCCCCGCCCCCCACCCCCTGCTATGTTCCTCAGAGAAAGGGGAGCCCTTTTCCCCTACCAACTGACCCCAGCCTGTCAAGTCTCATCAGTACTGTCTGCATCTTCTTCTTCTGTGGCATTTCCTGATAGGAGGAAGTGATCAAAGCACAGGCAACAGAGTCCATGGCAGGCACAGCTCCTGTTCCCCTTAATAGGAGACCCATATGGAAACTGAGCTACTATTGGCCACGTCTTCACATAAAAACAATGGTGTTCCAGTCCTTATAAACATAAGGAAAACCCACAATGTTCATTAATTCTGAGTACCCATTTGGCTTAGAGAAGCTGCCCTGCAAACGTCTCAGGACTGAATAATGTTTTGTTGAACACACTGGGTTATTTTACTTTCCTATGTATGCTCGTGGAAGACACATTCAGATTTACAAGTGCTTCTGTGGAAATGCAGGGGACTGTTTTTCATCATCCTTCCAAATGGAGGGAAAAGTTGGCCTCTGGTTTGACCAAAGCTGCAAGCAGATCTGTCACCTGCCGGATTAACTGCAATAGAATGAGTGGGGTTTGACAGTGCCCAGTAGCAGCTGGCCCTCTGGCACTATAATTGTGGGTCCAGGACGTTGACAGTTGTTACATTGACTAAATGGACCCATATAGAATGCTGTGGTTTGGAGGCCATTATGGCTCACTTAGCCTTGCATCTCCCTGGGCCTGACCCAGAAGGATAGGCGATGTACAGTAAACACTTGCTCAATCAACGCATCAATCAAAATTAGGACAAGATATGTAAGCCCTGTAGGGATTTTTAGCATTGTTGGACCTTTTCTCTTGTTGAAGGACGGACACAAGAGGACTGTGTAGTGTGCTTTGAAAACTTAAAACCACCTCCAGCTTGAAGAGATAGCACTCATCATGCCCCTGGGAGGATGGGCTTGGCTGGCTGCCCTGGGTCATGAAGAATCACTCTCTTACATAAGCAAACATAGCCTGGGAGACAGCAATAACAGAGACAGCCTCTGCTTCTCCCCTTGAAGAATCACATTTCTTACTGGGTCAGGGTTGCCCCTGGATCTTGTATGATACCAAGTTAACGAGATGCATTTTTTAAATGCCAGGTTACAGTAAATTCAGAATTTACCGTGAAGATACACCTTGCAATTATCCAGGAGGAGGATGGAACTTGAGGCACATCCCTAACATGTCTGACCATGAAGCCACTGGGAGAGAGACACGGTGGGGTTGCTTTTCCACAGCACTGCCACGCCAGCAATGGCCGACTAGGAGAGCTCCTGACTGGAAAAACCTTTCTCTCCTACCACTCTAAGAATGAGTTATGTTTTTGTGATTATTAACTTTAAGGGAATTTAGTTGAATTCCCTTAGAAAAAGCTCCTCTGAAAAAGTTTACAAGGCCCAATTTACTGATTTTTTAGTTTTCCTTCAATTTTCAAGTTCTGTGATGCCTGCATAATTTGGTGGATTCACCTCTAGGCATCTAGAACATAATTCCAGCACCCTCCTCCTTTTCTTTTCAGTCACTTGCTAACATCTTTGAATAAAGCATGTGTGTGCCTGCGCGCGCGCGCACACACACACACACACACACACACACACACACACACACACACACACACACACCCCTCAGGTCTTTTCTGAAGTGTATTATTTAAAATAACTGAATGAATCTCTGCTCAGTGAGTCTTTGACATTTAAGTCTCATTTAGTCTCTGACTATACTTATTTCAGTTACAAAAAATTCCAACAGAGAAGCGGCTTGAGCATGCAAAGGGCAGTTTTTGAAATTTTTTCTTCCTCTGCAGTTATCCAGTTAGTGACAGAGCAGAGAAATAGCACAACACAGAAGCAGATCGGGAGAAAATGCTCCTGTTGCTTTTTTTGACTCTGCTAAATTTATCATGGCTTTCACACCAAAACCACTTCAGCCTCAAAAAGGGGGGTGGGGGAAGGTGACAGATTTCCACTTAAGTGAGGAAACTGATAATTACCTCCCAGGATGCTGTAACGGTTATGAGGGCCTAAGGACTTAGCAGACAGTAGAGCTCTTGTCTGGTGGAATGTAGACATATCAGCAGGTTTTTGTCCCTGTATTGCAGGGTGTTAAGATCACCCCCCCCCCGCCCGAAAAAAGTCTTGGCTCCATACTTGGGGGTGTCTGTGGTTGGCAGTATCTTATTCTTTACTGGGCAGGGCGGATGGAAGTGTTCACCCCCTGGTGTTTCTCTCTTCTGCTGTTACTGCAAAGCCCAGGGCCCATGTCTGTCTAGTCCTCTTCCACTCTTAAGCCCATCACACTGTTTAGCTTAGATGCTCAACTCAGAAACACAACTCCCTAATTCTCTAAGATGGCAGCAGCCAAACCAAAATGGGTGATGCATTGAAAAGCCAGTCCAGGCGCACGATGGCCGGATCAGTGGACTTTCAATGTAGGACCGTGTGTGTCTTGTTACAGGAAAAAGAGGAAGTGTGATCAATCAAAGTAAAATTAAAAATTAACGTCCCTTTGTTTGCTTGGTTATACTCTTTGAATAGGTCAATACCCAGGGACTGTGCCAGCAACCTGATTTGAGGCTGGCCACAGAGTGTGTTTGAAGACCAGTGCATAAACAGGACTGAGAACAGATGGGCAGGAACTGGGTTCAACACATCTAGGATATAGACACTCACAGAGTACTTAAGCATTCCTTTCTGGGGGCTGGCATTTGTGCTGCCGGTGTGGAGGACTTGAGAGGACCCAGGGCCTGGGAATGGTGTGTCACCCAGTGGTTCACTCCCAGGAAGACCAAGGACACCAAGTGACACCTGTCTCTTTCCTTCCTTCCCTCTTCTCTGCTCCTTTTTCTCTCCCCAGGGCAATGTGGCAGTTGGAGGAATAAGAGCTGTCTACAAATGAAACCGGTGTGTTTGTAGGAGACATATGTAACCAGACAAAATCTACTGACTTAAAATGTGCCTATGAGCATTGTCTTAGTCAGGGTTTCTATTGCTGTGACAAAACACCATGACCAAAAACAACTTATTTCGGTTCATAGCAGCCATCTGTCATCTAGGAAGTAAGGTGGGGACCTGGAATCAAGAACTGAATCAGAAACCACGGAAGGAAGAATGCTGCATACTGGCTTGCTCCGTCTGTTTTCTCATATCAGAGGTAGCACAGACCACAGTGATCTGTGCCCCACCCCCACATCAATCATCCATCAAGAACATGCCCATGGGCTTGTCCACAGGCCACTCTGGTGGGGGGCCATTTTCTCAGGCGAGGTTCTCTTTTCCGAGATGCCTCTAGAGGGAATCAGAGTGACATAAAACTGGTCAACAACGCTGTAAACTCAAGTTCCCAGGAAAAAGAAAAATCACTCCTGTGTTAAAAATTCTACAAGGCCAAGTGACTGAATTACAGAGTTAAATGTTGTAGCCCGGAGCCAGTTTATCTTGGGCTATTTTTAGTCCCTTTGAAAGCAATTCATCACTTACCCCATGTCTACCGCAACACCTTTCTAACTATCAAAGCTTTAAAAATATTTTTAGCAGAGCACTAGCTTCCACCAATCCAAAAGCTAAGAAGTCGTCAGGGAGCCATCAGACTATAGCAGAGCTTTCTCCACGTTGTTGTCACCTGTCAACCTGTGGCTCCATCAACGAATTTAGTAAATGACTTGCTCTGTTATTTGGTAAATGTCTCCTTTGTTGGGTAACTCACAGGCTCTAGTGTGGGCACATCAGCAGGGGAACATTTTTTTTTTCCACAGCAACCTGAACCCATGTTCCAGGGTCACGATCACTCACATGTGGCTCTAACATCAGTTCTTACTCCACTTGAGGTGAAAGTTGTGGGATTTGTTTGTTTGGCATTGACAACACGGTTACCTAGTCTGTAGCTACGCGATAAACACTTGATGATTGAAGTAAAAAAAAAAGAATGAGTGGTCAAAGCTCATGTAAGACTAGGAACAAAAGAATATGAATTCTAATTTACAGTAATTGTTGATCCCTTTCTCTACCCCTCCTGCTCTGTATGTGTGTATTATAGTAGCTCTAAACAAGACTGTGTGGTGTGGATAGTAAGGGACACGTGTACATGTGTCCTTTCTCCCCTGAGATGCTTGGCTGTCATATCTCTGGGGGGAATGCTACTGGCATTTCATGAATAGAGACCAGATATACAGCCAACCATCCTACAACATTGAAATATCTTGACCCAAATGTCCATATGAAAGGCTAAGAAATATTTGTGTAAATGCCAGTATAAGAGAAGAATTGCCAAGTTGTTAATAGTGATAACTTATTCAGAGGAAGTGGGATAGAGTTTTTGAATTTAATAATTTGTTTTTTTTGTTGTTGTTGTTAGGAGTCTTTTGTGGACAGTATCTGTATGTGGCCTGGAACTTAGCATCTGTCTGCTTCAACTTCCAGGTGGTAGGGATTACAAGAACACATCACCATGCCTAGATCCTGTAACTTAATAGTTTTCATTTTATGTGAATGTGTTTTTTTTTTTTGTTGTTTTGTTTTTTTAAAGAATGGCTCCCTTAGGCTCATATCTTTGAATACTTAGTTACCACGGAGTAGAACTCTTTGATAAGATTAAAAGAATTAGTAAGTGTGGCCCTGTGGGAGGAAGTATGTTACTGGGGTTGGGATTTGAGGTTTCAAGAGCCTGTGCCAGGCCCAACCTCTGTCTGCTGCCTACAGATCAGGATGTAGCTCTCAGCTACTGCTCCAGCACCATGCCTTCCTGTGTGCTGCCATGTTTGCTCCTTGCTGTGATGATAATGGACTAAGTTTGGAAACTGCAAGCCTTGGTTGTGGTGTCTCTTCACAGCAACAGAAAAGTCCCTAAGGCAGTGTATGAGTGTTTGCCTACATATATGTAAATGTACCATAAGGGTGCAGTGGTCTATGGTGGCCAGAAGAGGGCGTCAGATCCCCCCTGCAACTGGAGTTACAGACAGTTGTAAGACACCATGTGGATCCTTTGGAAGAATGACTCTCTAACCCCTGGGCTCTAGATTTAAAAACAAACAACAAAAGCCACCAGTGGATGACATTTGTAATCAGAATTAATCAGAAAGATGTTAAATACTTAAGCTGGATACTTGGTAAACCGCTGTTATCTAGATCCTAGTGTAGAATGATGATGAAGAAACAGTTGGTGGTGTTGTCCACAACAACAAAGTTGGGCAGACAAGTTCTCAGTCAGAGGGCAGAAAGCCAAAGCTTTCTGAATATTGCTTTTCTTTCTTAACTAAAAAGAGGTCCTCAGATATAGTTACTGTTTATGCAGGTTCCAAAGCACAGCTGACACCGCTTTCTGTCTTAAAAGGAGGAAGCCAGGCTCTAGCAGTTTTCAACCTGTGGCTCAGAACTCCTCTGGAGAGGGGGTCAAAGGACCCTTTCACAGGGGTCGCTAAGACCATCTGCATATCAAACATTGACATCATAATTCATGACAGTAGCAAAATTATGGTTATGAGGTAGCAATGAATATAATGTTGTGGTGGGAGCCACCACAATATGAGGGATCATATTAACGGGGCATGGCATTGCAAAGGTTGAGAGCCACTGCCCTACACAAAAGAATCTCTCATCTGGGCCTGGGCTCTAGGGCTGCCTCCCTCTCTACCCCACCTGTTCTGGCCCAGCCTCTGCCCTCAGGGAGCAAAGCCTCAGAAAAGGAGGTAGTGAGAAGGAGCCCCCATGCTTGGGCTGAGATTGCTCTAGAAACATCCATGTTCACACCTTCATTTTATGGAAAAGGACATGAGGCCCAAGAAGGTTACATTTGCTGGAGACTATACAAAGAGCTAATGTCAGAGTGAGGCCGAAGCCCAGGCTTCTGTCCCCAACACTCCAGGGTGTGCTGTTGCTCCAGGACACCCTTGACTGCTTCTTTGCCACCAAAGTAGCAATCAGATTGTTTGTGAGGCTCTGATCTTGGCCCACATTCCCAGAATATAGTTTACACCTCCGGAAATCAAAACAGGACCTGACGAGATTCCAGCAGCAGGCTACACACAGCAGCACAGCCTGAGCTGAGTGGAATACATCTGACCACATATGGGAACCAAGCCAGTGAGGTCTGGAAGGTGGTTGTGAGGGGGAAACCACATAGAAGTAAACTCATGTTGGGCAGGCTGGGTTCTCGGACGGGCACAGAGCCAGTATGAATAGCCTTGGGGATAAAGTGATGCAGGATGGGGTAAGGTAAAGGATATGTGTGTGTACATACACTCATGTCTGTGTTAGTGTACATAGAGGAGGGTTACATGTGCTGTGTGACTTTTCCTAGGGAGATGTGGAGCATCATCTATTCACTACGCAGAGGGCACCCACAGACCAACGGATGATTCTGTTCAAATCCAGCTTGGCGTACCGATGAGTTTATTTGGCTTATTTATAGGGACATAAATGAGAGGTTACTAATAGGAAGGATTGGTGATTCATGCGAATGGAAGCTCCTGGAGGTAAACCTCACCTCTCTTGAAGAGTCTATGGGGCTGAATGACTGACTAGGACTTCGTGGCCGTGGAGCCTTAGGATGTGCTGACCCAGCCAAGTTATCTCTGACTCTTCTTAAAACCTTTTGAAAGACATTCATTCCACAATGGCTTCTGTGTCTGATGTAATATCCTATGACTGTCAAAACCTTTAAGATGTGTTTCGACCACCGACCCTAAAGCTGAGAAAATGTTTCTTAGAAACTCCCAGGATAGGAGTTCCTCCTCTGTTGTAACTTATCTACATGTGGTCCCCACTATAGTGTATTTGGTAAATGGCTCCGTTTATGACTCTTTTCGTTCTATAATTGACAGAATCTCACTCATCCACTTCCACAGCAGAATATGTGTCCCAGACCATGGGTATTCTTTATTTTTTAATTTTTTAAAAAATATTTTAAGATTTATTCATTTACTATGTATGTATACAGTGTTCTGCCCATGTGTGTGCCTGCAGGCCAGAAGAGGGCACCATATCTCATTACAGATGGTTGTAAGCCACCGTGTGGATGCTGGGAATTGAACTCAGGACCTCGGGAAGTACAGCCAGTGCTTTTAACCGCTGAGCCATCTCCCCAGCCCAGGAATTCTTATTTAATCCCATTTTCTTATTCTCTTTGAGATAAGAGCTGCAGTTTTGTGTTGAGAGTTTTGACACCTACATGTGGGTCACCAAGGATCCACTTGGAGCAGTGACCAGGTCATGGGTCCTTTGTGCCTGGACGTCTCTTTCCTCCTTGAGTGGATGATGGTGACTCTTCTGTGGGGGCTCAGATCACCCTTGGCTTGGCTGACGGTCCATTGGCTGGCTGCTTGGGGAGTCCATCTTGTTTTCAGATATTGGTTATTTTTGCTCATTTTCAGAAATGGTTATTTATTTCCTAGCCTTTCTTTTCTCCTGCCACTTCTTAAATATTTAACCTCTGTTTTTCTGTGACTTCTATTTATTGCAAACTTGTGGCTTTTGATTTGGGGATTCATAAAGACTTCCCAGATAACAGACATTGTGAGCATATAGGCAATTCAGCTGGCCACCCAGCTGACCTAGCAGCATCTAATGCTATCACCTGCAGACACTGCCCACTCACACCTGACCCCCCTCCCCCCCAGCACTTGCTCTCTCTCTCCCTCTCTCCCCCTCCCTCGCTCCCTTAGCCCTAACCCCTCCTCCCCTCTTCCCTTCCCTCCTCCTTCCCCCCCCCTCCTATCCCCTCATGGCTCTTTCACTGTTCTGAACTCTTCCCCATGGTCTCTCCTCCCCCTCCCCATTAAACCTCCTTTATACCAGATCTGTTGCATGGCATAATTCCTGAGGGGAGTACACTTTGGCTGCCGCCGCCACATCATCTTTGTAGATCATAACACTCCAGACCTGTCGGTAGAGACACCAGCATGGCGAGGACGTCCTGGAAAACACACCTTACTCCTGGGTTGAAGGGTTTTGCTGGGATGAATGCTTCCCCAGCCCAGGAGACTGTGGCACCACTCATATCCGGGGTGGGTTTTCTCTCCTCACTGAAGCGTTTCTCAAAGACGTACCAAGCTATGTGTTTCCACTTCAAGACAGTGAAGATAACCATCACAGGGGCTACAGCCTCTTCCCCTCCTCCACCACTGCCTCTTTTTAAAAAACCAGTTATTCTGCAACCTTAGTAATGCTCAGCTAAAGGAAAGACATTTCATACTTAACTGTAAAATTTGAGACTTTAGGAAAACTCATTATGTAAGGAATTGATTTTAGGCCTGATAAAAAAGCAAATATTAAAGTTAAAATGGTAGCTTTCTTATTTTGTAAAGATTTATTTTGATTTTTATGTCTGTGTGTATGTATGTGTGTGAGCATGTGTGCCTGTGTGTATATGTGTATGCATGTGTGCGCATGTGTGCCTGTATGTATATGTGTATGTATGTGTGTGTGTGTGTGTGTGCGCGTGTGCGCGCGCGTGTGATTACTTACTGTATATGTATGGGTGCCAGAGGAGGCCAGCAGAGAGCGTTGGTTATCCTGGCACTGATTATAAGTGGCCCTGAACTGCCTGATGTTGGTGCTGAGACCTGGATTAACAGCAACAAAGAATAATTCAGTAAAAATGTTTGCTGTTTTCACAGAGGACTTGGATTTGTTTCCCAGGATGCACATGGTGGCTCACAACTGACTATCTGTAACTCCAGTTCCACGGAATCTGATGCTTTCTGTTTTCCTTAGGCACCAGGTATGCACATAGTACTCATACAAAGATGTACCAAACACCTTTACACATAAGATAACAATATTTTTATAAAGAGGGGCCAAACCCCTCTTAACTACTGAGCTGTGTCTTCAGCTCTAAAATGTTAATTTTGAGCTTTCCAGTGGACTGATTGTGATGTAAATTGCATGGGAAAATTGTCATGTCTGTTTGTGCTTATTGAGAGCTGACTCTGCGAAGAACAGATGCGCTCTCTTGGCTCAGATGCAAGTACGTTTGTCTCAGCATCTTGTGTTTCCTGAGGCAGACTTTCCCCCTGGCTCTGTGACAGGGAGAAACAACAGCCAAGAGAAGGGAGGGTCGTATTAACAGTGCCTCCCTGACAGTGGCCAGATATAAGCCCTTTCCAGCAGAGACTGTTGATTACCCAATGGAATAAAAATGCCTGCAGTGTGAGTGGGAAAGCAGACGCTCATCTGTGGAGGATGCTTGGCTTTGCCTGAACTCCATCAATCGGGCCTCAGTGTGACTGTTTTCAGCAGGTCTTCCCCAGGCTTGATGATGTCATTGTACTTGCTGTCCCAGTTGAGTTACTCCAGATGTTTATGCAGGATGTTGTAAGTGCTTGATTTAATCACAGTTGCTGTGTCTGCCCTCTCTATCTCAGCTATGTGTATTGTGTGCATTTACTGCTGCTTGCTTATATTTAATAATCTCAGTGAGCATGGCTGTTGTGGGTCATATTTCTTACATAGCAATGTTTAACATTTGGCATTTTCAAATGTTAATTTTAGAAGTAAGGCAAAACAAAAAACAAACTCCTCACTAAAGGTTTATAAGGCAAATAACTACTGGCATTTAAAAGGTGACTAAATTGTTAAGATATAGTCTTATTAAATGCTCATAAAATGTCTAAACTGAGTTTTGCTGGGAAGAATTGAAGTTTAATTTTAAGAGGCAGAAGAACAGGTGCAGGCCACGCCAATCAGAAGAACAGATGTGTGACCCGCCTGCCAACAGAACTGTCCCACTCCATAGATTCAGTTCCCAAAACCCCAGTACACTGCCCCACCCCCACCCCAAACTACCCATCCAGCTGTCAGGCCCCTGCCTCCAACTCTGCAAGACTTTCATTGCTCAGGTGCCTGCCACAACAGTCAGAACAGAGACCTCTAGATCAGAGGTCATAGCATCTACCTTTAATCCAGGCCACAAGCCAGAAGACTAAAGAGGAAACCAAATCAAGAAATACCCATCCAACAACAACAAACTCAGAAATCAGCACCTAGAGCTATAATCATCCCAAACACAGATGCCTAGACATCAGTGTAAGAACACAGTCAACAACAGCCAGGGCAATATGGCAGCACCAGGAAATCTGAGACACTGTGAAAAGACAGAATCTAAGAATAATAGGAATAGATGGAGGAGAATCCCAGCTCAAAAATCCCAGAAAATATATTTAACAAAATCAATAGAAGAAAACTGTCCTAACCTAAAGAAGGATGAGCCTATAAAGGTAAAAGAAACTTAAAGAACACCAAATAGATTGGACCATAAAGTCCCCATGCCACATAACAATCAAAACACTAGACATATAGAGTGAAGAAAGAATATTAAAAGCTACAAGGAAAAAGGCCAAGTAGCATATAAAGACAGACCCTATTAGAATTGCACCTGACTTCTCAATGGCTAAAAGCTAGAAGGGCCTAGACAGATTTCTTGCAGACTCTCAGAGACCACAGATGCCAGCCAAGCAAAACTTTCAATCACCATTGATGATGAAAACAAAATATTTCATGACAAAGTTAAATTTAAATAATTTCTAGCCACAAATCCCTCCATACAGAAAGTATTAGAAGGAAAACTCCAACCTAAGGAGGTTAACTACACCCAAAACAAAAAACAAAACACAACAAAACACAGCAAAAACCACACACAGGCAACAAATAATCTCACACCAGCGAAACACACACACAAAAGACAAACACACACAAATGCTTGCACAAGTGCTCATAGGTGCTACCACCACCACTAACCCAATGAATTAACAATCTTTGGTCATTAAAATCTCTCGGTATCAATGGACTCAATTATCCACTAAAAAGAAGAAACACAGCTCAACATCAAAGATAGAATTACCTTGGAGTAGAGGGTTGGAAAAAAAGTTTTACAAGCAGCAAGGAAGGAAGCTGGTGTAGCTTTTCTAATATCTAACAAAATGGACTTCTAACCAAAATTAATCAAAAGAGATGGAGAAGGACATTTCATACTCATCAAAGGGAAAATGAACCATGATGACGTTTTAGTTCTTAACATCTATGCCCCAAATGCAAGGGCACCCTCATTTTTTTTTTTTTGAGACAGGGTTTCCCTGTGTATTCTTGGCTGTCCTAGACTTGCTTTGTAGACCAGGCTGGCCTGGAACTCACAGTGATCTGTCTGCCTCTGCCTCCCAAGTGCTGGGATTAAAGGCGAGCGCCACCACACCCGGCTACACCCACATTTTTAAAAGAAACATTACTAAAACTTAAATCATACATCAAACCTCACATATTAATAGTGCGAGACTTCAGTAACGCGCTTGCATCAATGGACAGATCATCCAGACAAAAAAACTAAACAGAGAAATAATGGAGCTAACAGTAGTTGTAAATCAAATGGACCTATAGAACATTTCATCCAAACACAAAAGAATATGCACTCTTCTCAGCACCTCATGGAACCTTCTCAAAAACTGACCACATACTTGGTCACAAAACAAGTCTCAACAGATACAAGAAAATGGAAGTAACTCCCTGTATCCTACATGACCACTGCAAGATTAAAGCTGAATATCATCAACAACAACAGAAACAACAGACAACCAGCAAACTTATAGAAACTGAAAAACTCCCTACTGAATGACTTCAGGGCCAAGGAGGACATAAAGAAATTATAGAAATCTGAGAATTCAGTAAAAATGAATGTACAACATACTCAGACTTATAGGACACAATGAAAGTGGTGTGCTAAGAGGGGAGTTCTTAGCACCAAGAGCATAATGAAATTGGAGAGATCTCATACTCACTACTTAACAGCACACCTGAAAGCTTTAGAACAAAAAGAAACAAACACACCCAAGAGGAGTAGATGGCAGGAACTAATCAAACTGAAGGCCAAAATCAATAAAATAGATACAAATAGAAAAAAGACAGAGTAAATGAAACAAAGAGTTAGTGTTTTGAGAAAATCAGCAAGAGAGACAAACCTTTATCCAATCTAACCAAAACACACAGAGAATATCCAAATTAACAAAAATTTTCTTGTCTTTTCCAGACAAGTTGGTTTTTTGTTTTGTTTTTGAGATAGGGTTTCTTTGTGTAGCTCTGGATGTCCTAGACTTGCTTTGTAGACCAGGCTGGCCTTGAGCTCAGAGGTCTGCTTGTTTCTGCCTCCCTGAGTGCTGGGATTGCATTTTTATTAACAGTGATCGCACAAACGCTGTGGGTTAAGCTTGCTGTGATTGGTTCTATCCAACCTGAACCACTGAATTCTCATTCTATTTCTTAATTTTTATTTTAGTTTGTATTAAATTTGTATATTTATATGTGTGCACAGTGTATGTCCCGTGTGGAGGTCAGAGACAATCTGGGGAAACACATGCTGTCCTTTCACCTTGTGGGTCCTGCAATTTAAGGTGAGCAGGCTTGGAGGTAAACGGAAAATTATATTAAGGATAAAATCAAATAACATTCCAGTATCACTTACACAATCTTTTAATAAAATTGCCTTATTCTCCTACATACCAAGTATTATTAGGTAGAAACAAGAGGTCAGGCCTGAGAAAAATTAAGATTTTTAGGTTTTGTGACCATAACCAAATCTTTATTTTTTTTTGAGACAAGTTCTCTCCATATAGCTCCGGCTGTTCTGTAACTCCCTATGTAGACCAGGCTGGCCCCGAACTCCCTATGTAGACCAGGCCGGCCCTGAACTCCCTATGTAGACCAGGCAGAACTCACAGAAATCTGCCTGCCTCTGCCTCCCAAGTGCTGGGATTAAAGGCATGTACCACTACTTCCAGACATAATAAAATCTTATCATTTTTCTTTTGTAATCAGAAAGAGAACTCATTTTGCAATATTGTCAGTTTACTTTTTATTGTCAGAATATTGTAGGGTACCTTCAACATGTACTTAACCAAGAAACATGGAATCTTAGGTTATAAAACACCACTCCTGTTTAACCAGAAAGTATTATCTTTTGTATAATTTGGACCAGGAGAGTTAGCACAAGGAACATTCTTTTGGTTTCTTTCCAGGATCTTGCTGTGGAAAAACTGCACAGAATTCTGATTTTTTTTTGTTATATTTAAAGGTAAGTCTCTTATAATAATACGTGCCTCCTTTTAATATAGGTGGCTCATCTAGGTTTTTATTTAACTTTTATAGGCTGTGCAGTACTTATTTTAGGAGGAGATGATGGGGGTATTTCAAGAGGAGTGCCCTTGAGGAACTATAGAGAGTATCTTAGGCTAAAGAAGCCAAAAGTTCAGTCAGGTTTGAAAAGAATTAGTGTTGCTTGTTTATCTATTAATTCAGAGGACTGAAGATCATAGACACAACTAAATATTTGTTGTTATTCAATTCAATTCAATACCAAATTGAATATTTTCCATTAAAGTGTTTGTACAATTCTCATGTAAATAAGCAGAAATGTGGCAAGTGGGGAACAGCCCTTGCAATAGACTTCTGGTTTTTTTTTTTTTTTTTCCCTGTTGCTGGGGTCCATCACGGCTGTCCGGCAAATGAACACACCACCCACTGGGAAGACACAGACACAGCAATTGGATAAAATCTAGTCGCAGATTTTAAATTGCTTATTTAGTAAAAAAGTAAAATAAAACCCCTCTTTTCTAAGCCAGTCCTTTGGAAACATTACCAAGGACAGGTAAAAACCTTGCTTGCTTTAAGCAAGGCGTCAAGCATCAGTTGTTTCTAACGGCATTGAGTTTTGATCTGAGAAGTTTTAAAAACCTTTAATTTCAGCCAGCTTAGGTATAGCCATATCATCTCTAGCTTTTCACAAACTTTTTACAACATACGTAACCTTCAGGTTTCGACTTCATCGGTCTATTTCCAGTTTTGAAATAAACCTTTACCTTAGGACAAAATACTTTCTTATCAAAAGCCATTTCTTGTTTCTTTAGCCTTCTTTATAAAAAATAGATTTTATACCTATATAATCTTGATATCTCATTTTCTTATATGATTTTTTACGTTTTAATTTTCTTTATAAAATTTTTGAAGTGCTTCTTTTCTTCATAAAATAACTGTGTTCAAACAAGAACCCCCCCAAAATATCTGAAACACCAGAATATGTACATTGCATCTTAAATATCTGACAATTATAGATACAAGGAAAGCATGCTATCCAATTCTGGAAACATGTTTTTTTTTTCTTACCAACAAATGTAAATTACTTATTTGTAAAATATGCAGGTCTCACTGGAACAGGCACTGAGCCATAGCTCATGATAAAGTGAATATATTCATTTGGGTTTTCAAGGATACTAAGAACAGGATTAAAGCCTGTCATTTTTATTTTCTTTACACTTGAGTCACCTGTTGACATTTAAGAAGTACTTTACCAAAATGATTTTATCCTTCTTTAGACCAGAGGATGCGGAGGTAATTACTGTCCCTGATACACTGCAAAATAGAAATTATGGGTATAACACAGCAAAGCACATTAGGATCATCCCAGATGATTGTCTGGTTTTAAGATGGCTAAACAAGTTTTTAAAAGACCATCTGTGTTAATTTAAAATTTTTAGCATTATATCTTGGACTTGGCTAAGATAATAACCTTGAAAAACCAGTTTTTCAAAAGAAGAAATAGCATTAGCAATGTTTACACACACACACACACACACACACACACACACAAAGTTAGGGATATGCCAAGGATAGCATGAACTGAGGTTCTTTTAGAAAAATATATAAATGAAGGAGCCACAGATAATTTTTTAGTTAGATATTTTTAGGAATTTTAGGGGCAGATTGGGTTTTGTCCATGAAAACAAAAACAATCACACTACATAGAAGCACGAAGTATATTTCTTTGGAAAAGAAAGTAGAAACTTCATATGTGTATAATATATTTAAGGCCCAGGAAGCCTGGGTGGAAGGACGGAAGGCGAGGCCTGCTGTGAGGAATCAGGCTGTCCGATCAGCCTGCGGGAGACTCACCCAGCAGGAACGTACAGTGGGGATTCTTACACAGTGTGCGGCCTCTCTCCCCTCTGGATTTTATCCTGAAACAGCCCACAGCAACCCTTTTCTTTGGTACAGCTTAGTCCTGTCTAAACGGAGAGCAGGCTGGTGAAAGGTTAGATGAGAGTTGAGACAGCTAGATCTAGAATGTATTTTTAGTTCGTGCATAACTGCTAACATTTTAGTTTCCTATTCGGTATTTCCTTTAAACATAGATTTTAGTTTCTAGAGCTTAGATTAAATTTCCTGAGCTTTTATTAATATGTTTTTAATACATTTCTTTTCGTTACACATTTCTTGCCTTTTGTTTGTTTTTTCCTGTTTGTTTTTTTTTTTCTTTTTTTTCCCCCCGAGACAGGGTTTCTCTGTGTAGTCCTGGAACTTGCTCTGTAGACCAGGCTGGCCTCAAACTCAGAGCGATCCATCTGCCTCTGCCTCCCGAGTGCTGGGATTAAAGGTGTGAGGCACCACGCCCGGCATATTTACTAAATTCTTTATCATAGTCTGATGTGGTGATGCATGACCTCAGTCTTGGGAGGAGGATCAGGATTTCAGTGTCGTCTTTAGCTGCGTAGTGTTCATCTGCCTGTTGGCTATTCCCTCAGTCTCTAACAAAACTGCCCTTTGTGAACTTTGTAAACCATCAAGGCAGGAGAGTGGCCAGGCCCCTGCCTGAGGAGCTCCAGCAGCCAGGCGCCTCCTGAGACCTCTCTGCCGTAACAGTGTTTCCAGCCTCTGTAACTGTCATAAAGGTCATCTCCAACTCCTCAATAGGACCCACCCGTGCCAGATTATGCTAATTTTAGGTGAAAAGTCCGAACAAAAACCCACCAATCCCTGAGTTTCCCACAGAAACCCACTGTTGATGCTTGTTTTTAAACTATTTTATTTGGGGTATTGAAGACTTTACCCCTCCCTCCCACCAGACCTTTAAGCCTCGGTAAGAGAGAAAGAAGGTTAGGGGGAGAAGAGGGGCAGACCCGTTTACTTCTCCTGGGTGTTTAGAGCCATTGGGTTCTTTGGGAGGCAACACCAGTCTCTGTCAACAGCAAACACAGCAGGCAGTCTCCTCCAAGCAGCTGTGTTGAAACGTTCCTCTCCATCTGTCACATCACCAGTCTCTGGCCTCTCCAAACTGCACAGGCCCTTGTATTACCCTAGTAAATGACATGGATTTCCCGCCCCCTGGCTCCTCAACCAAATCCCAAGCTCTTAAAGCTGCAGCATGACATTGTTCAATTATGACATCATCAGATGGGATTTGTTCTTGTAGGCCAGTATAACATCCTTCACCAAGCAATTGATCTTTAACAACATTTCTCCCCCTTGCTATATTGTGTTGTTTTATTTTTGTGGCTTTGTGCCTCCACCACGAGTTGTAACTGCACGCTGACATCAATCCCTTCCAATCTTGGGGAATAAGTCTACTTTGCGCAGCCCAGTTACTTAATATTTGTTTAACGAATGAAGATTGCATTCCATAAGAACGAATAGACTCTTTAAAATGCTGTAAGGCTAACGTTTCTATTGGATGCCATGTTCTCTCAGCATGATTATCAGGCCTATGTTGCACAAAGGCTGGAAAGGCTGCTGGGGCCTGTGTAGCCCCAGGCAACTCCTCTGTAGGCACACTTGGCTCAAGATTAGCCTTTTGGTCTACACAGCTTCCTGTTCTTCCCTACTCCCTGGGGGGGGGGGCAGTGTTGGGGGGGGGGGCTGACTCCCGTTCCAGTCACTGGGTCTCAACACTTTTCCCCCGTTGTCAGCAGCGCTCTTTGCTTCCCGAGCACTTCAACCGCCATCCATAAGCTCTCTAGTTACACAGCCAACTCTGCACTCCTTTCCTAAAGGAGAGAGTTGAGTGACACTTGTAGTTTTTGTTTTTCATCCATTTTTTTTCCCTCAAACCCCTTCATTTCCACCGGTAGATTTTCTACACTTTGTAATTGTTCAGTCATTCTTCCAACCTTAAAAAAAAAAAAAAAATAGAATAGAGGAAGAAGACAAGGCAAAAACAAAATCCCATCTGGGGGCAACGAATGGGAGAAAACTTAAGTGGCAGCTGTCACTGCCATTTTGTTAACGCTGTAAAACAGTATTTTCATTCCTTTGTCATTTGCTGGCTCCTCTACACCATTAGAAACCCAGTTTCCCATTATGCCTAGTCTATTTTCATTGGTTTCTCGCCAACCACGTTGAGCGCCACCTGTAGACCCTTGTCTTTAAACTCTATTTTATTTGGGATATTGAAGCCTCTTTAAAAAACAGGCATCAAAAACCCACCAATCCCTGAGCAAGAAAACAATTCACCAATCCCCGAGCTTCCCCAAGCTCAGGACGTGAAACCCACCAATCCTCACCCTGGAAATCTTTGCCCTAGAAAGCTCCACCCACTAAGAAATCCTATATAAAGGTTGTGTCTGCACAGTTCCCTGCTGTCCTCTCCTAGGAGCAGGGGCAGCCAACCCTGGATTCGTCCCTCCACACCCTGGACCCTCTCATGGGAATTGCTGCCTCCTCTCTTTCCCTGGATGAAGACAAGAAGCATTGAAGGGAAGACTCAAAGAAGTAGAGTGGGGCTGAGGCTCCTGAGCACCTCAGTTCAGCCTCCCCTGAGAGCTGCAAGGCCTCTGCTGAGAAGGCCTCCTCTCAGAGCTGTGTGGTTCCTGGGCTCCTGAGTCTCAGAACATCCGAGCAGGAAGGCCAATATGGTTATGGGTGTTAATTGCCCCAGACTCCTCTCAGGGTACTGCAGTCTCTCTCCTCATAGCATTAGGGGAGAGAATTGAATAGCATTCTCAGTAAGGTCCATTATGACTTAGATGTCTGCTTTAATTGTGATAAAACATTTATTATCCTTGGAACGAGTTGGAAGTCTATGGTTGTACGAAACAAAAGCCCCACAGGTGTCCACAGGCTCTTGCTTTTCTGGTGAATGTAGCTATAATCAGTGTGTTTGGCAGATGCTGTTATGCTGACCCATACTCTTTCTAAGCATCTCCATCAACAGCACGCCACGTGACTCTGTTAGGCGGTCCTCTTCCCATATCCCAAGGTGTGGGTGCCTTTACCCCTTGATCTCAGGCTAAGGTTTTGACTGACTACTGTTCCTTTTGGTTGGATGAAACTGGGGGTGGGGGGTGGGGGTGTCAGAAGGAACCTCCATTTCCTCCCAGGCAGATTTGATAACTGAACTGTTCCCAAGCTGTAAAGCAGTTTAGTGGTGATTGCTGCAATGCAGTCAGCGAGGTCTTGGCAAGCATAGCCCAGCATCCAGCCTTGTGAAAACAAGGTGGGATTTAGGAAGCCTGTCTGCTGAGGGTGAAACTGGTAAGAACTCATCAGTCACTGATCACAGATCTATTTGCTTTTTTGTTCATGGAAGGCTTGCATAAGGGTTTAGTTAGGCCCCTGTGGGCATTCCTGCAAACTGCATGGTGTGTGTGTACAGCACCCAAGATGCTAATCACAGGGACCATATTTGGGGCCCTAGGAAAGGCCTGCTTTAGAATCTGATTGGTCCTTAGCTCTTTTGATTGTGTGGCGTTGGGAAATAGTCTTCATGTCTCTGTGACTCAGGAAGCAAATGCAGAGAGGGGCTAATCCTCACCTTGGAAGCCTGCTGGTGAGCATTCTGAGTTCTTAACAATTGTAATATTCATTCTATTAAATGAAGGAGTTGGTAGAATATTCCTGGGAAGCTACTGGATTTAGGGTGTGTTCATGGATGTGTTCAGTGTGTGTGTGTGTGTGTGTGTGTGTGTGTGTGTGTGTTTCTTGAGCATTTTAAAGTCAAATCCAATACAGCATATTTTTTGTACCCATAAATGCTCCAGTTTATACTTGTACCAGAAAGAAACTTAAACATTAAGATGAGAATTAAAAACCCACCTCTATCTAGGCAATACTATTATTATAAGCACATAACCAACAATTTCTAAGTGTCACTATACCATATTGCACCTCCCTCCCTTTTAAATTTAAGATCACTTTGTTGGTACTGAGCATTCCAGAAGGATGCCTGCATGTGTGCACATGTGTGCTCATACGCACAAAGACACACACACACACACACACACACACACACACACATACACACACACATACACACACACACACACACACACACACACACACACACACACACACACACACACACCTTAGACCCAATAGCTTCCCAGGAGTATTCTACCAAGCCCTCCATTTAATGGCCTCATTTTTCCTCCTGCAGGCTGGCAGAGGATGGTGGCATCACCACAGAGCTATGACTTGCACGTGAGTGAAGACTGTAGTGATTTCACAGCATCCTGTGAAATCCCCACCAGCGAGGTGGGACCTGGGGTGTTGCTCCACTGCCTGTCTTCTGCAGAGAAGGGAAAAAGACCCTTTGACACACATACACTCGCCAAGAGGTCATCACCACCAGGAAGCTCAACTACTCTTCACAGCTGCTTTTCAGATCAGAATTCAAAGTCCATGAAGTGTTTATATTTTACGTAATTCACTTTTAATCTGTGTTTGCGTTCTTAATCTCTGATCTAGTCTATGAATCATTTATCCTAGACATTTCGCTGTCTCCTCAATTTTCATGATTGCTCTCCGTGGGGTTGGCTTTTCCTCTATCCACTCTATGTCCTGGAAAATGGTCCACCAAATCCAAAATCGTGATACTATTGAACACGTTTCCAAAGCAATGCTGAGTTACTCCGAAGGCACATAGTGTCTGCTTGTTCTGTGGTTGGTGATAGATCAGTGGGATCAGGTATCGCCAACTCGATAGCACCATTTCTCAAAAACATTCAACCACCGAGGTTGCTCCCAGACCAATCACTATTAGTTAAATGGGGGGATTTCTGTGCATCTCCTTACATTTGTAAGGGTTTGCATTTTATGTACTATTTGTCTTTAGTACTGGAACTTAGTTTAGTGTGCTTGATCTGATGGTGGTGGGTAAGATGTAGGTTGACTGAAGAAAACTGCGGCTGTGTCTCCTGCTCCTCGGGCTGCCCTCTCCAGGTTTAGAATCCACGAAGGCTCAGTTGGGCTGTTCCTGCTATAGCAGAAACTCTACAATCAGGGCATCCTCCACATGTGTGCACTAAGGAAAAGTCTGCATCCTGCAAAAGACCTGATGTCATTATAATGACATGTGTGGTTGGACCTCACTTCCCTTCTTGTGGGGATCACGGGAAGGAATATTTTTAAAGGAAGAGCAAACCCACCATGATTTTGGAGTTTGAGAGAGGAAAAAAAGGTCACGTTATTCCATGAAACTGCCACCCACATCACAAATACTCATGAAAACTTGAAAATCCACATACCTAGTTGGGCCCCTATCATGGCGTTCTCTTTGGAGTGCTTGCTTTGCTTAGCTTGGTTAAATATACTTCTGCTTAAACGCTTATGTTGCTTGACTAAATTACTTTTCTTGGGAAGATAGCTGTAACACGCCTTTATGGAGTACCTTTTAATTTCCTTATATGGGTAACAGTAAAGTCAATGCCTTCTTTTTCCTTTATAAGCTCCCCATTTTCTTCCCCTGGATAATTTTAGCCAATATTATTCTCCCAACTTTTAAATCCTGTTTCTTAATGCTGGTTTTAAGTGTGTTATTATATTGTCACATGACATTAAAATTATCTTGTTTGAGCTTAGTTCATTATTTTCTTGTTTAAGTGACTTGATCTTTTCCCAAAATTGGCTTCCTAAAGAATCTTTGCTGTATCTTTAAAATCTGGTAGATTTACGAGGTTGACTGTAGTCTTCTGAGTCAGGTTTTCCTGGATGACTGTGTAGCCCCTCAATGTATATATTTAGTTTTATTATCCATGGTTTTGTCTTCCCAAAACCATGGGTAAAAATTTATTTCCTAGTCAAAGGAGACAGATAACTGTGTCCCTTCCTGCCTTCCCACATCATTCTCCACCTCCAAAACTTTCCTTTTCTTCTACCCTGATACCAGTGGCTTCCTGTAAATCTGGTTTTTCTCTATGATGGATAATTTAGTCATACTCTGCTACATCTCAAAACAAGATCAATTTCTTTTTGCTTAATTTCAGCATTTCTCTGCCTGTCCTTTTGCAGTCCTGAAGGATTTTCTGTTAACTCTCCATTACTTTTGTTACCCGAGACCCACCTTTTCATCTTTATTCCTCATCTTCCTTGACAACTTTGGATGTTTCCATTCAGAGACAAAGGGGCAGAGACTGTCTGTGACCTAAGCAATTCCCCACAGATCTGCTCACGCAGCTCTGTCCCCAGTTGTTCCCCTGGCCTGCATAGCTAACACCTGCATGTTTCCCCTGAGTGTTTACATTCGGGTGGTCGTTTCCTTTAAGGATCTTATGATGCCACAAGACAAAGTATGTAACCTAGGGACCAGCCCCTTGTCTGCTTGCTTTCAACCTTGTCTCCATCTACAGAGTCCTCAAAACCTTTCCCACAAGTGGAAAGCCCCAGTGACCTGACTCTTTCCCTGAGCTTTCTCACCTCTTATGCCAGTTCCTGACTTTTAAAAGTCTCAACCTTTGCTTCTGGAAGATAATTAACTTTTCTCCTTTTCATCTAGATTGGACCATACCCTACTTCCTTTCCTTATGCTGTATTTGCGCACGGTGCTCTAGATGTGCGCACGTGCGCGGTGGAGGGGTGCTGAGGATGAACAGAGACAGCGCAGGAGGAGAACTCATTAAACTGTCCAACATGCAGCATGAAAAGCACATCCAAGTTCCTAAGCACCCTTCCCTCTGCCTACCATCCAAAACTTCTCACTGGTCTTTGCTTTCCCAGGAATTCTAGCCCCTTCCAGTCTTGCTGGACACTGCCCCCAATCTTGCTAAGCTCCTCTCCATCTTGCTGGCCCCTCCCACGCTCCCTCCCCCTCCCTCCTTTCCCTTGCAACAATGCTGCCCATACTTGTGCTTCCTCTTTGGCCTCTTCCGGGAAGACCCACAGAAACCCCAGTGTTTCTGCCGAGTTAGGCCAAGGACCTGGTTCCTTAGCAGTGGTCTCTCTAGTGACTCTCTAGGAAGTGTGGTCACTGCCTCCCCCAATATTTCTCCACTCCTTCCTCCCATGTCTGTCTGCTTAGGGAGGACACCAGGGGCCTCTTTTCTAGCCCCTTCTATGCCTACACACTTAACTTTCGTCTGACTTCTAGCTGGAGTGTGGGGTTAGGGGGGGAGGAACACACTTGTATTGCTCACTGGTCTCCCTTCACCAGTGTCTGGCACAAAACCTTAAATAATCATGAGCTGAACTGAACAGCCACAAGACTACTACAACTGCTTGCTGGTGGCATAGGGGCAGTGCCTACAAACAACAACAACAACAACAACAACAACAACAACAACAACAAAACCCAGTAACTAAAAACTGGGATCCTCACTCTGTTGAGGAAATCAGTTATTCTGTGTAACAATCACACGCAGCTGTTGAGATTCATCCTCTAAAGGGGAGGGATGGGTGTTGTAGTCTGAGGCAGCCAGCTCTGTTTTCAGAATTATTCAGTTACATAGGAAAGCCCCCAGCTCCTGCTGATGAAGTGATTCCTGCAGAAAACTGGCTGTCTCCCGAGAGGAAGGAAGGTCTTCTTCCCAAAGATATGAAAGAATTCCCGAAATAGCAGCTTAATGTTGTACCACATATGGGATTTTCAAATTCACAGCTGGTTGGAAAACCATTACTGGCTCCAACCCATGTGAGTTACTGTCTCTGTGGCTTCAAGCACCCCTAATGTTAACTCCTGGTTGTCAAGGATTTTTTTCCTTCCTCCTCACATCTGCCCCTTCTTGTTCAATGCAGTATGTCTAGTGTGTGATTCCATGTAGGATGGAGGCTCACGGGTGCAGGGATGTAGCTCTGTCAGCAGAATGCTCACCTAGCATGCATGAAGTTTCCAGGTTTGGGCTCCAGAGATGGTAACGCATATCCATAATTCAAGCAGGGATAGAAAGGGTTTCAAGGTCATTTCCTTTTCACAGAGAATTTAAAGACAGCCTAATTTATCTTTCATTTCATTTTTAAAATTACATTTATTTAGTTTGTGCACACATGCATGTGTGCATATGTATGTGTGTGCCGTGTGTGTGTGTGTGTGTGTGTGTGTGTGTGTGTGTGTGTGTGTAGGTCAGATGACAACTTGACAGAAACTGGCTAACCTTCCACCATATGGAGTGTGTGTGTGCGTGTGTGTGTATGTGTGTGTGTGTGTGTGTGTGTGTGTAGGTCAGAAGACAACTTGACAGGAACTGGTTAACCTTCTACCATATGGAGACTTGGGATTAAACAAACTGAGGTCATCAGGCTTGGCAGCAAGTGCCTTTATCTACTGAGCCATCTGAGGAGCCCCTGGCTTTGTAAGATTTTGGCTTTAAAAATTACGGTTTTGGTATAAGTGTTTAGGCAAGATTAAAGTAACAATTTTTGCCTTGGACATTTTGTCTTGAAAAAAATCAAGACATTAATAAATATGTCTTGGGGGAAATAAGGATAAAGAGCTTGGGGAAACTTGTAGGAATAAATTTCTTCTTCGAAATTAATATGCATTATTAGCATAAAGCCTGATAATTCTTGCATCAAAGAAATCTTCCACAGGGACCATGAGAAGGGACAAAGGAAGTTTCGAGGCATGGCAGTGGGGAGATAACAGAGAGCATGTGGCCTGAAGAGAAAAGGGAGAATATGTGTGTGTGAATATGTGTGTGTGTGTGTGTGTGTGTGTGTGTGTGTGTGTGTGTGTAACAAAGTTTAAACAGGGCTGTGGGGCAGGGTGGTAAAAAAAAAATGAGGAATGTGGGTCAGCCAAAAACTAAGTTTGTATAAAAAAAAATCACAAGGAATCCTGCTACTTTGTAAGCTAGTTGAAATACAATTTAAATAGAGAGGCTTAGTCAATGAAGTGTCTGTTGCACAGATAGGAGGACCTGACTTCGGATCCCCAGCACACACACACGTAAAGCTGCATGTGGCAGTGCACAACTGTAACTCCAGTGCCGGAGGTTGGGGAAGCAGAGACACAAGGATTCCTAGAGCTCATTGGCTGGCCAGCCTTGTCAAATTGATGAGCTCTAGGTGCAGTGAGAATGGAGGTACTCTGTGTACGGGGGAAGATAAAGCTGCTTCTGGAAGCCATAAGGTAATTAAATGAAAATCCTGGTGCTAGGGGTGGGCTACCTCTCTGTGAGTCTCTGGTTAGGCCTCAGAGGCCCCTCAAACGATACAAGCTATTGCTATGTGCCATGTAGACTACTGGGAAGGGGTGTGGTCATTAAAAAAAATTCTTACTCAGTTGTGGGTCTTACATGCTATACTGCCAATCTGCCAGACAAGGCATACCCAACAGTACAGTGGTCACTAGACTGGGGGAGTTAGAAGTTTCAAGCCCTTCCCTAGAGGGGAATTCACATCTGGTGCTGCAAACCCATTCAAAAGCCTGTTGTTGGGGAAGCCATGGGAAGCCACGGTGGTTGTATTGCTAACTGGACATGCTGTGCTCATCAAAGTTGCCTTCAGGACATTTCTGTTAATGCTCAAACATTAGCTGTGCTGTCAGGTGTGCTTCGTGAAGTCACTTCTTGCAACAGGCAACTGTCAGTGTAGCTTCACAGCTCACCTAAGTGCTGAGAGTGACTGGCTAGCGCTCAGGCCTGATGAAAGCATCTATGTCATACCCCCCCCCCCCCCCCGAGGCTCAGGGAATGTCCAAGAAAGACTCTAAAGTCCAGTGAAAGAGACAGAGTGATGTGAAAGTCGGACTCATGGTTGCGTGCTTGAACTCTCAGTAAGCCATGACTAACTGCGCAAGACTGAGCCTGTCTGTGTGAGCATGGTGTCCCACGCCTTTAGCACTAGCATTCTAGAGGCACGTGCAGGCAGATCTCTGTGAGTTTGAGGCTAACCTGGTCTAGATGGTGAGTTCCAGGTCAGCTAGGGCTGCATAGCGAGACCCTGTCTCAGCCAATCAATCAAATGACTCGATGATTAGCCTGTCAGCACTCTGTCTTGGGAAGTGGAAAGAGTTCACAGGCCCACTTCTCCCTGAGGATCTATAGGCATTTGGTAATTGCTGGTGTCAGGGAGGGTGGGACCATTTTCTTCAATGGTGTGACTACTGATAAGTCTTGCCTTGCTCCTACAGATAATCCCTCATCTATGACCCTGCAAGTAACCTTGACTAAACTTACCGGGACACCAAAAACCAAACTAAACCAAGACATGAAAGTAGAAAGGGACTAGTTAAGAACGGGATCAGCAGGAGTGGGGGATGGGCAAGAGAAGGTAATGGAGAGTGAGTTCGATCAAAACACATTATACACATGGACGAACATGCCATAATGAAACTCACATTTAAGAATAAAAGAGTAACATTTTCAAATAGAAAAGAAAAAGAAATCAAGTGTTCAGGTTCTGGGGGCAGAGGTGGGGAAGTAACCAATGAAAAGAAAGAACTCTCATTTTCATTTAATTTGAGCATATACTGGATTGTTAGTGACTATTATTTCTACTGCTGCCGTCTCTTAAAAATTGCATTTATTTATTTATTCATTTACTTTGTGTGTATGTATAATATGTGTCGTGTGTGTGTGTGTGTGTGTGTGTGTGTGTGTGTGTGTGTGTGTGTAGTTCAGAGGGCATTTTAACAGAATCTGTGGGTTTTGAGTACAGAACTCAGGTGATCAGACTTTCTGGCAAAAACCTCTACCTGTTGAGCCATCTTGTCAACCCTCTGCTGTTCTTGTTAATTAACTGGGACTTTTAGGGCCTTGGTTTCTTCACCTATGAGGTGGTGACTTGGATGTGACTTTTATAATAATGCCATTCTGTAAATAGTGCCTGGAAGAAAGCAACTGCTACTAGCATCATTAAGCTATTCCCACCTTACAATGTTCTCTCCTTTAGAGATCTACAGTGAATGAAACACTGAAGTTTACACCAGCATTTCATCCTCATCCTGCTTGCCTCTGGGGCCACACTGAATGGTGGCAAGAAGCCCATCCCATAACTTCTCTGTGCCTGCACTGACGGAGGGGGAATGGGATGCTACTCCTTGAGGAACTGCATTTGTTTTGGGGTGCTCTCAAGTAGCTGGATCTGTTTTCACAAAGACAGACACCTTGGTGAAAGGAAATTGGAAGAGAAAGCTGTAAATTCCTTCTGCTTCACCCTCTCCTCACCAGTCCTGCTACCTCAGAGATAGCCTGGCATTTGGTGATTTTATTGGATTCTTTTTCCTACCTCCCTATACCAGCCCTGCTTCCCCCCCCCCCCAATAGGTGGGAGAGAAAAGTTAGAGGGAAAAGGAAGCATCAGTATTGTCAGACTACTTCCTGATGATTAGGGAGTTGAGTTCCTTGGGGGCAAATTTGATCTTCTCTGTTTGTTACCTCTAACCAGCAACCAGAAATCCAGCAAACAGCAACAAACAGCAACTAGCACCAACACCAGCAGCCTCTCCACCTCTCCTGGGTCCTTGATATTGATGATATACCTCTTGCAGAGTCCCCAGAATTCCAAATGTAAACTTGGAATTTCCTCAGCTGGCAAAATTACACCCCCTGACAGAGCACAAGACACATCATAATCAGCTGCTGTGGTCAATCTGAAGCAGCCCCATATCCTACACCTGGGATTGAACAAAAAGATAATCACGTAACATTTCTGTGTTTAAAAACACCAACCAAACAAAATTCTCACTACACCCAGGAGATGCAGGGGGCACTTTATTATATCAGGGATACAGCATTTGCAAACAAATACTCATGGCCTTATATCAAGCACGTTGGCTTAATTCTTGTATCAAAAGTTTGTCACAGACTCCAGTGGGATGGGAATAGGTCAGCGAGGGCACAAGCAAAGCTGAGCTTTGTGGTTCAGGCTAGGGCACAGGCTCTGTCTTCAGGCGTAAATGGAACTGGAGAGAATGCAAAAATCTGGCTTCAAAGGACCAAGGTGCTTGTCCATTTTTGCCCCACAATCTTTTTCTCCTCACCTGAAAATAGAGCTTGGATAGAACACCACATGCATATAGGTGTAAATTTTGTATTAGTTCCTAATGGTCAAAATAGGCATACTCTATGACTGTTAAGGACACAAACAATAGTGTTCATAGCATGTTATTTTTTTTTATAATAGCCCAGACTAGGAATTACTCGAATGTCAAATGGGTAATTGTTTGAGGTTCACAGTGAAATCAATGAGGAAGCCAAGAGGTATAGTACAAGCAAAGAATGGATTAATCTCTCAGACATAAGGCCAGGCCCTAAAAAGCACAAATACGAATCCTATATGATGCTATTTATATGAACATAGAAAATCTCAATTTAAGATTTTAGAAAGGACAGTAGCTATCTTTAATGTCTGCGTGTCTAGAAGGGCACAGGGGCACTCTAGGGGCATGCTCTGCTTCTAGATCTGAGTGTTGCTGTCTTAAACCTTATTAAAAATATATAAAGCAAGAGGTCTGGGGAGACAGCTCAGCAGTTTATAACACTGGCTGCTTTCCTATGTGGATTCAACCCACATGGCAGTTCACAGCCATGTGTATGTAACTCTGGTTCCAGGAGATCTTCCCCCTCTTCTGGCTCCCATGGGCACCAGGTACACATGTGGTACACACACACACACACACACACACACACACACACACACACACACATACATACACACACACACACACACACACACACACACACACACACACACACGCAAAACACTCATACACATACTTTTTAAAATTAAAATAATACATGCCAAATAGAGCATCCTGAGAACTTAGTGCAGGTGAAATAGTCTAATGGGACTTCGAGGACCAGAGTTCCACTCCTATCTCTTCATTGGCCATCTGTGGTGGTTTGAATGACAATAGCCCCCCATAGGTTCATGTGTCTGAAGCTTGGTCCCAAGTCAGTAAAACTGTTTGGGAAGGATCAGGAGGTGTGGCCTTATTGGAAGAGGAGGTGTTTCAACAGGGATGGGCTTTGATGTTTTAAAAGCTACTGCCCCAGCGCCGTGTCTATCTGTTTCCCATAGCGGTGATTATGGACTCACTCTCGAAAACCATAAGCCAGCTCTCACTAAAATGCATTCCCTTTTAAGAGCTGCCTTGGCCGTGGATTCTCTTCACAGTAATATAATGGTGACTAAGACACCATCCCATGCCCTGGAGCAAGTCAAGTTCCTTTTGTGTTTCACATCTAACACTCATAAAGTCCTTGAATGAGATGACAGGAAGTCTGACAGACTCTGCATCAGCCTTTACCCTGCAGCCTTTGAAAAACCCCTTGCCCTACACATCACCAGTCAAGACAGCCGCCTTCTTCGTCATTGACCCTAAACAACACAGGCCAGAAGACCCCAGCTGGACACCAAAAGCCTGTAGTCTTTACCACACTGGTAATACACTGGGACAATCTGTGAATTCAGCCTGACAGGGAAGCTGTGCAAATCTGATGGCGATTGCTCACACTGTGTCTATGACCGCTCAAAGGCAAGACCGCATGCAGTCCAGCTGGCAGAGTGATTGAACTAAAGTGTGTGGACTATTGAGGATGCCACTGACTACTCAAAGCTGAAACTGTCCATTGGGAAGGGAGCTGCAGACAAACAGATTGCAATGCCTGAAGGCCAATAGGCCAAGTGTTGACAGTGGTTATGCAAATGAATATCCACAGCATCTTAGCAAAACTGAGCAGAGGGGCCTCATGATGAAAGTCTTGTCTTCAGTTCCTGTGAGAGCCTTATCCTGCATCCCAGTGTAGACCATCTAAGTTTGGGCCGGAGAAGCCCAGGCTACCTGTGTTCCTGAGCTGGGACAGTTCCCAACCCTTGATGAGCGTCATGCCCGGTGTTAATCACGCTATCAGCTTATTCTGTTTAGTCCTCTCAATAGCCTTATTGGAGCCAGGCACGGTGGTGCATGCCAGCACTCCCAGCACTTCGGGGAGGCAGAAGCATGGATCTCTGTGAGTTCGAAGCCAGCCTGGTCTACAAAGTGAGTCCAGGACAGTCAAGGCTACACAGAGAAACCCTGCCTCCCCACAAAACGAAAACAAAATGAAACACAAAACAAAAAAGCCTTGTCGGCTATTCTGACAGCATAGGTGAGGAGAGGTGACGGTGTTTGGCCAGGTGTTCTGACAATGCCTGTCTCTTACTATAGTCACTTGTCTCAGAGTTTGCACTGTTGCTTTTCCCACGGGAGTGAAAAGAGTGTTTACTCAGCATCCCTGAAGAAGGCACTCAGCAAACTCAGAGTCCTCAGGTGTCCCACTGCCCTGAGCTGGGCACCATATCCTTACTTTGCAGGTGGGTTGATGGCCACAGGTGTTAGCATGATCCTGCCATATAGCAGGGAGCCGAAGGTTTAAACTTGGTTGAACCAATCCAAGAGCCTTTATTCTTTGCCCTTCTGTCTTCTGATCCCTTTGAGCCTTTGCTCGCAGAAATGACCACGCCCACCTCTCTACATGCTGTTGCATGCTCATGGCCACGAACTTCAAGTGAACTAGGGCATGCAGATCCCAGTTCTCCACCTGCTGGGCAGCTCTGAAAGGCTAGGACTGTGGGCATACTTCCTGTTTTCTATATCGCTAGGCCAAGGGAACAGAGTTAGCAACCCAAACACCAATTTAAAGATCAAGCATCAGTTATGCATTACATGAAAGCAGCATGGGGGGCACTGAGGGGAGCACTAGGGGGAGCACTAAAGGGAGTACCGAGGGGAATCACTTGGGGGAGAACTTGGGGGAGCATTGAGGGGAGCAAGGGGTCAGAAGCAGAGCAGGATGGGGGAGAAGAGCGAACAAGAGCACAGTACTATAAAAATGCTTTGATAAAGTCCATTACTCTGTAAGGTAACTTAAAAACAAATAAAAATATTACAGGGTGTTATTTGAGAGAACTAGAAAACTAGAGGACATTACTAAAATGATTTGGTGTGTGTGTGGGGGGGGGGGTTCCACAAGCTATGAAGTAGGTGTGGAGGTCTGTTCTCCACAAGTCCTTGCAGCAAGTGGGTGGGGGGGGTCAATGAAGGTCACTGGGTTTGGTGGCAAGTGCCTTCCCCCAATGAACCATCTTGCTGGTGCAAAAAACAAAACAAAACAAAACAAAACAAAAAAACCAACTATAGCACAAAGAGATGCTAACTTGATACACATCGAGGAATTACAGCAGAAAGTGTTCAAAGTCTTCGGTTTCTAAAACTTTGCGTTTCTATAAGAGCAGAAAACTTCCCACGTGCAGTAAAAAGACTCACAGAGGGTCCCAGGTGTTTCAGGCCTTTGTGGGCACCCTGGTGTGAGACGGCATGTGCTGTGCAAAGTTCACCTATGTGTTCAGAAGCAAGCCTGCCGTGGAATCATGGTATGCAACGTCTATGAGGGCTTCCACAAACACCTCAGACTCGGTACATATTTGATTTTGAATTTTTGGCCATTATGTCCCTCAGAAAAAAATCTTTAAATATTGTCAAAAATTTCAACCCCTCCCTCCCCTAATCAGTGACATGGTCCCCTATGGAGTAGTGACCCACAGTTTTAGAAGCTAGGTAATAGACATCTTGAATATTTTCTGTGATAAATTCAGACTACAAACATTAAAAACCCAGACTTCAAAAAAGAACAAAAGGGTCAGCCTCTAGCACTTCAAGTAGATGCTGGGTTTGATAGCCCCTCCCTCCAAGGACGGGCTCTGCCCAGCCCACTGGGATGCCCCAGGTGAACTAGCTGTGCAGGTTTCTGGGGGCTCCCTCTTCTCCTTCACATTATTCCCTTTTGTGCTCCTACCTAGAGTCCTGGTCGAGTTTAGCTCATGCTCCATTCCCTCCGTGAGGAGGTCCTCAAGCAGGTGAGAGGAAGACAGCAAGATAAGCAGGTAGTATGATGGTTTGAATTTGAATGCCTGGCACCAACTCATGCGTTGGAGGTTCAAATCCCACCCGATACAGTGTTTCGAGGTAGGGGCTCCAGGGAAGGGGTTGCCTCTTGAGGGCTCTGACTTCATCATGGATTAATTTGGTGATGGATTCATAACTTGGTTGTACCACTAAACGCTGGCACAAACTTGTAGCGGCACCCTTTGTTCCTGGTGTCTCCCTGTCTCTCTGCTTCCTGGATGCCACACGGAGAGCAGCTTTCTTCTACTATGCTCTTCTACCATGAAGTGTCTGCCTCACCACAGGCTTCAAAGCAACAGAGCCAGCTGGTTATGGACTGAAACTCTAAAACCACAAGCAATGAGAAGTGATGGACAGAGGAGGTGATGGCCTGACACCTCATGGCTGGTGACACAGAAAATCTGATGCTGCAAATGTTGTCATTCTCCTGAGAAGCCAACCAGAGAGTTTTGGACCTTAGTGGTTATGACACCACTGTTCTCCTTTGTGAGGTCCCTCATGAAGTCTCCAGTGCTCCTAGGAACTCACTAGTGACAACTTAATGACTTCTGGGCTCAGGCTTTGCTTATAAGTCTGTGCTCATCACATGGGCCCTCTGGGTGTCACCCAGAAGCATGGCTACACTGCTCACCAGAGTGGTGCTCCTCCCCCTCCTCTGATAGATGTCTTGTCCTAGTTGGTTGTATATATGATGGCCATAGCCACTCCAGTAGGGTTCAAGTAGAAAAGGCCCATCAGTGCCTACAGCCTCAGCACTGGCTGAGCTGCCGTTCTGGGCATCCTTTTGGTCTCTGGTGAGTCCCGGGGCAAGTGCTTGAATCTTCCTGTGTGGACTCCAGGCTTCTCTTCGTGTGTGTCCATGCATGGTGGGTGAGGAGACTACTCCTGGTGATTTTGGAAGATGCTCACACTTGTCTGCACTGATGCTCTCTCTCCCTGGGGTTCATAAGACATACCACCTTTTGTTGAAAGGATAGCTTGGTCGCATAAGGCTGTACTGAAGGCTAACACAGATGCTATGGCTTTGTAGTAGGAGAACCCAGTGGCCATCAATGTCCCAGGACAAAATGAAATGGGGCATGGGTGTGGCTGTTACGGTTCATCTGGCCTCTGGTGATTGCTCAGGAGCCTGGGTCAGAATCTTAGGGATGACAACCATGTTCTTTCCTTGGCCATGGGCAGCTGGGTAGAAGAAAAACACGGCTTTGGGAGTCCCACCATGGCTTCAGTGGCAGCCCTGTTGTTTACAGTTTGGTGACCCAGCTCTGGGCCTGAGGAAATGAGAGTGGGGGAGGGGCTTATTTGCCTTTCTCTTTGCAAAGGTCTGGATTCAGTCCTGAGAAATGGGAACTGTCCTATTTTCTTTTTTTAAAATGTACTGAGGGTTCCCCAAAGTAAACAAACACTGGTTACTAATTACCTGACCTACATTTCCCCTGACTGCAGTGGCAGGTGCCCTGCAAAGGAGGTTCTGAGAAACAGTGATGGGGGAGAAGCCTGATTTCTTCAGCAAAAGGCAGAGCTTAGACGAGTCCCCCAGTCTCAAACACAAACAACCACCATCCTATGTATGCAGACACCGTCTTCTCAGTATTACGTCTGCTATATCTGAGACTAGCAGAATCTCTGAAATTAATTTTTGCATACTTCAGATACCGTCTAATTAAAAGGCCACCACATGAATAATGGCTGGACTACTGTAGGAAAAGCTGTGGATAAACTGAAAAGACTCAGTATGGCGCTGTGAGCATTCCTTAGTAACTATGTCCATTGGATCTGCAGCAGGAATCAAAACACCTTTGGGTGCAACCATGACTCCCAAATATGTCCAGGTATTATTCTGTACATTCCGTGAATGTTACTTACATGGCAAGTGCAACTTTCTGAATGTAATTGAGTTTAGGATTTGAAGGAGACTCTGTCTTGGATTGTCTGGGTATTTCCAGCCTTAGTGAGAGGTTTTGAAGGTGAAGGAAGGGGCCATAAGGCAAGGAATGTGGGAAACTTTTAGGACCTAAAAAAGGAAAGGAATTCGGTTCTCTGCAGAGCTTCCAGCGGGAAGGCAGCCCTTTCGAGACCTCGATTTTAGCTCCGTAAGACACATTTTGCATTTATGATCTTCAGAGATGCCATGCCAGGAAATGGGGGCTGTTTTAAGCCCTTGTGGTAATTGATTAGGGTGGCAATAGGGCACTGATACACCTTCATTCATTGGTCTTGCATGCAGAAGATGTCCTTTGATTTGCTCTTCCCCAACCCAGATCTGTGATTCTTGATAACCAGGAACTAAGCCGGCACTCTTGGTACTGTCTTCTGGGTGAACTTGTCACCCTATAGGATCAAGAAGACAAGTGACAGGCTCACCCTCCTGACAGAGAGAGAGAGAGAGAGAGAGAGAGAGAGAGAGAGAGAGAGAGAGAGAGAGAGAGAGAACCTTAGGGTTCTTAGCAGTTGCCCCTCCATGGTTGACTAATGAAGGCTCTGGAAGTCACTTGCCTATGGCTAGGGACCGAGCATGGCTGAGATGGCCTTTGTTCCCATGCCAGAAGAAGTTTGTAAGGGGGAATGGTCTGGAACCTTCCACAGGGTCATCACCACATTCTGTGGGGAATCTTCTCTACCAGGATTCGCCTCTGGGCCTCAGTGCAGGTGGTGATGACAACAGAAGACAGGATCTCTGTTTAACATGTCTGCCCTTTACCAAATCAGACTGCAATGTGCCAAGTTCGCTGCTGAGGACCATCAGTGGGCAGGAGGGACCCTCATTCTGGTCCTCCTGCAGTTCCACATAACGAGGAGCTGGCCCAGGAAGCTCCTTGGGTGGTCAGGACTTGTGTATGTTTTGACTTTCCCAATGCTTTCCTAGGAGGGCCAACAGGGTGTGGGGGTGGGAGGATTGGCAGCTGTGTCCTAAGGCTTGACATGCAAAGAACTTCCCAAGTCATCCTTTGACCTCCAGAGTTTCAGAGATGAGGGTCAAAGCAGAAAAGTAGGTCACTTGGTACAAAGCAGGGCATTAATTTCAAAGTATCTAGAATTGTCTCTTGGGTCAAGAAAGGTCACAGGCTCTCAGCAACCATGGAGGTCTCTCCCCTTCTCAGCCTTAATCACTAGATGAGCACTAATGAGCTGGGCTTTGGCTGGAGTTATTCAGACACTAAAAAAAAAAAAATCTTAACAATAGAGCTGGAGATGAAAACTGTATTGATCTGGCAGGCCCTCACTGTCTGGGCACGCCACAGACAATATTGCCAAGTTTACGTTGACGATGCCCCTTGCTCTGCTCCATTAATCATTCTCATAAAGCAGAGGCAGTAAACACAGGTGTCTAGCTGGAGACCCAAATACCTTCTAGATCAGCAGTTCTCAGTCTTCCTGATGCTGTAACTGCTATAGTTGCTCTTGTTGTGGTGACCCTACCACCAACACACACCACAACATTATTTTGTTGTTACTTACTTCATAACCGTAATTTTGCTACTGTTATGAATTGTACTATAAATATCTGATATGCAGGATATGCGACCCCAAAAGAGGTTTCCACCCACAGATTGAGAGCTGCTGTAAAATCGTTGCATCTCCAAGTACAGTATACTTTTGTAAAATCAATTTTGGGGAGATGATTGAGATCTTGTAACCAAACTCTACTTTTCCTTTGACTTAAGTACACAGCTAGAGCACAGTTTGACTCTTTTTCACAGCCAGTGTGTTGCTCATGGGAGATGTGCATGGGTGCTTTCAAGGTGCCCTTCAAGGAAGTCTTGCTTAGATCTTGTCCTGCCCCTCCCTGGCTGCAGTACTCAGGAAAGGAGGCCCTACCCTTTGCCTGGGAAGTACAGTAGAGCTGGCACCGGTGGCATGGGTGAGCGAGAGCCAGCCCCAGGGGATGAGAGCAGGGGAGTTGGCCCCATCTCTCATCTGGCCAGTGCTAGAGAGCTGGCCCCCATGGTGTGAGTGCAGGAGAGCTGGTCCTGCCCCTTGCCCACTGATGCAGACAGGAGAGCTGTCCCTGCCCCTCACTGGGGCAGTGGTGGAGAGCTGGCCCTGGTGTTTTGCACACAGGGAAGCAGGTAGGCTGACCAACTCAGTTTCTCCACCCAGGCCCAGATCCAGGGCTTTGAGTTGGCTCACATCCAACATCTACCCCATCTATGATTTGCTGGTGCATATGAAGGTCTGGTCCTGTAACTCCAAAGCTGAAGGATCTCCATGACACAGGGCAACAACAGAATATTCAAGAGGAGTCCTGAGCCTCCAAACCAGACCAGTGACTCATTGCAATGAACATTTGCAAGTAAGTTGTTTGGGCAAAAGGTATAATGTATGACACACTGTAACACAGCAGCTTCCAGGGTGAGATTTTCGTTATTGTTGTTGTTTGCTTTATTTTTGTTTGTTTGGATTTTTTTTTCTTTTTCTTTTGGGGGCTGGGAGGCTGTAAAGGTGAAGAGTAGATATGATGAGATAGAAAGATGAGTGGGATCAGGGTGCATGATGTGAAAGTCACAAAGAATCAATTAAAAAGTTAAAAATAATAAAAAAAAGAAGTGCCCTCATAGGTGTGCAGTGTCAGCCAGCCTTGCCATGGTCTTCAGCTGTTGAGTGTCAGCTAGGAAACCTATGTCACAGCCTCCCAGGAGCTGCCTTAGTCTATTATCGCCTTCTTTGCACAACTTCATGTCTCTCCAGACCAATTGCAGCTTCTCCTTCCCGAGCACTGAGCCTGTGATCCCAAGGGACTGAGTTGGAAGTGTCATGCACTGTCTTGGGCTTGGCCTCTGAAATACCCTGGGTAGGTGCATTATACCTCCTCCTCTAGTTCCACGGATGTGGACGTCAGTGATGCTCTGAAGCATGTTAGGTCCATAGAAGGAGGAGGGAGCTGAAGATTAAGGAAGAACAGACGCTTTTCTAACCTGAGCATTTGCTAGCCTTCCAGAAGGCTAGCTCACTCTTACATGAGGTAGAAATGAGCTTGCATTATACACAGCCACTGAGTTTTGGCCGCATGTTTGCTAGTTCATCTGATCTACTCCGACTTGTCCCCTCATCTCACTCACCTCTTCAGGTACAAATGGAGGAGTTAGAGAAAGAGTGGTCATTGGCAGGTATGAGTGAACACTCAATCAAGTATTTACTATGGCTAGACTTAGGCTTACATTAGAGATTCTAGATCTGATGGTTAGGCAGAACAAAAATTTCTGGGGCAGCTTTCTTGTGTGGATATCTAAACACAATTAAAATGTAGTCCAATGCTACTAGATTATCAGTAAAAAAATAAAAAAATAAAAAAAAAAAGCAGCAGTTTCCCCCTTGCCAGGGATAACAAACTTAAAACAGATGGAAGGAAGACGCATGGTATATAGTTGTACATATTGCAAGTAGCTAAAGGGTAGGCGATCCTAGGTAGGCGAGGGATCGTAGACATATGTAGATAGGGAATGCATTGCTGTCTGACTGGGTGGCTGGTGGGAAGGACAGTTCAGTTGTCGCAGAAAGAGTTTCCTTTGCCTTAGAACAGTTTTGCTTTTCTTCAACTTTATCATGTTTAGAATTCATGTACTTAAACTCTGTCACCTAGTGGAGTGGAGGGAAGAGGGCACATTTAATGACTTTATTTCTCTAAGTTTTGGCATGCTCAAACATGGTTCTCTTACACTTTCATTGCAATGCAAGTTGGGTCAAGGTACAGTTTTTAATAGCTCTTTCTTTTGGAATTCTTTTTTTTTAAAAATCGTTTATTCGTGTATATCCTATATATCAGGTGCCCATGGGGAGGGACCAGAGGGAGTGTGATCCCTTGGAGCTGGAGTCACAGACTGTGAACTGCCCGACATGTGTGCTGGGAATGGAGCTTGTGTCCTCTGCAGGGGCAGCAGGCTGTCTGGACCACCGAGCCATCTCTCCAGCTCATCTCTTGAACCCTTAGCATGGCTTTATAAGTTGAGCATTGTTTGGGAGCATTGTAGCACATCATAAAGCAGTTCGTAGGAGCTAAGGTTGGACACGTTGGACTGAACAATGGAAAGCTTTTGATCACTGGCTGACATAGCTAGCTCTTGATTGCTGGCAACAGAGCCAGTTTTGAAGCTTTCTGAGCAACGCCGTGGTAGGTTCCACGAACAGACTTGAGATGGCTGTCACAGAGATCAGATTAGGGCTGGCACATGGGTTAGGTGGTCAAGGCCTGGACTAGGACAGCGGAGGTGCGAACAGATGCATAGTGGATGCAGAATTGCTAGGCCCTGGTAAGGTCACCAAAGGGACAGGAAAAAGGAGAAAGAACTATTAAATAGAACTAAGGTAAGTCTCTGGGGGAGACAGTGCCATTTATTTATACAGCCAGTGGAGAAGGAAAATGAGGGAGGGAGGGAGAGAGCGGGGGGTGGGGGGGTGGGGGGTGGGGGGGGGAGGGAGAGGAGTGGGGAGAGGAGAGACAGGTGTTAGTGGTGAGAGTGGTGAGGTTGGTAGGAAATTCAGATGAAGCTGCCCACTGGCTGTTGAGGCCTGGGAGTGGAGTTCAGAGACGATAGCTTTCTAGGCAGAGCAGAAGTCGGAGTCCTGAAGACGGATGGAGAAGCCCACCATGAGCTGCCTTCCAAAGGTAAATCCTTCCTCGTCTCCTGGAAGGTGTGAAAACAGCCCTTCAATCTCCCCTTTCTCCTAGTAAGTGGCGGAATTTCAGTGTCTGCAGCGTGGGAGATTGCCGGGGCCCACGTTCCCCTGCACTATGCAGATACATCTCATTTCTGCCCTGGCGCGATTTTCTTAGGTTCTCAACATTTTGTAGGTGTTCATGTGCTTCATCAACTACACTGCTTTTGTTTCTTACTTATTTATTGGTGATTTTTTGTTTCTCGGTTACCTCTTATTGAATGTTTAGCTTGCCGGTTGGATTATTTCGTTTTATCTTGTGGTTACTATGTTTCCCAGGAGGCAGGACATTGGTATCCCAAATGACAGTCCACAGCATCTCTACTGAAATAGCCTTGTAGGTAGTTATTGGCACAGACATACTTTCTCTGTGAGTCTAAAAGAATCTGTTAATCTGTTTCTCTTCATTCCAATGATGTTAATTACCACTCTTCTTTGAAGAGACGAGGAATAAAGGGAAGTAAATATGG
Source organism: Acomys minous (assembly GCF_964271855.1). Classification (NCBI taxonomy): domain Eukaryota; kingdom Metazoa; phylum Chordata; class Mammalia; order Rodentia; family Muridae; genus Acomys; species Acomys minous. The sequence goes on from NC_140484.1 coordinate 23,873,723, forward strand.
AATTGCCTACATTGGACAGCCAGTGTCATAAAACTGACTGGAACCCACATTGACTGTTCCTGATCTGGCCTGCGGGAATATCTTAATCTACAGACAAAGTTACACAGTGATGAGGGATTGTGAAATGGACATTTGGAACCGGATGGATGTTAATTCAGGTTCCGTCTTGGCTCCTTGACAGCTTTGTGATAATGGGGCACATTTCTAGGCCTTTCTGAGTGTCAGAAAATAACGCTAATTTTGTGGTAATTTTTATTTCTAACGATCTACTGAAACATGAAGTTGCATATATACAGTGCGCTGGGGTTAGAGGGCATGAGTGGGTGGCCTGCCTCTGCCTCCTGAGTGCTGGGATTAAAGGCTTGCCCCTCCCCCCATCACCGCCCAGCTGGCCTGACTGTTTCTGACTTGGTGCTCAGGTCCCCGTGCTTGTGCAGCAAGCTCTCTCGCTCTTCTGCCACCTCTCCAGGACAAATGGCTGAAACAATTAAAACAAAAGATCTTTGGCCCAGGATGCTTCTTAGATCATCCCATTTGAAATTCAGCTGAGAAGGCACTTATGCCTTCTAAATATCTGTGAGTTGAGACAGATGCCAAGAGGCGTCAGTAAGATGGCAGAGACCAGGTTGCTGAAGTTGAATCTTTCTGGAAGATTTTGCTAAGTGTGATTTAGACCCCGGGTGCTTCTTTCATCATGAGCCACCGTCAGATGACCTTGAACTAGACAGTCTATAGTTTCTGCTGCCCAGAGAAATGAAACCTCTGGGATCTCCAGCACTCAGCTGGGCTTCTGGAGCTGAGAAATTAGTGATTAAGAAAAGACCAGTTGTTATAATGTCCTCGTTCCTGCCACAAACAGAATCTGCCTAAAAATGGGCTACTTAGATGCAGGCAGAGTCGACGGCCGCACTCTGCCAAGTCAGGGTAAGCAAGTCCTCAATAGTTCCTGCCCTGCAAACAAGTCTGGCAGAGATATTAGGCCAGAAAGCTGAAGATGAGGCTCCAACGATATAAAATGTTTTGGGTGACTGGTCAAGCAGTAAACTGTCTTAAGTCAATTTATACATTTTGGAAGCTGCTAACCCTCACTGCTGGTTCACTCAGGAATTTAAGTTTTATTCCTTCTCAAGTCTCTGAGGGGCATTGAAGACAAGATAGTGTAGTTTTATAACCAAGTTTAGCTGGTTAGGGGACAAAATCGTTTTAGATCAAGATAAAGAAGTTAAGCTATTAGAGTTGAGATAGGATAGATATTGAATCTCATTCAGAAATCTAGACCCAACAAGACAGGAAAGACACTTACTTCAAATGAAACGAATGCAGATGGCCAAGTCACTATGAATGTAACATGTATAGAACTCATTATTCTCATGATTGTCATATGGTTCTCCCTGCTGTATGTAGTTTGTCTTATACATGTGTAATAAAATTTAAAAAAGAAAAAAGAAAAAAAGAAAAGACCAGTCTCTTGCCCCTAGAGGCAGTGCAGATGTGGCTGCTGTGTCACATGTGTGTCAGTAGATGGCAGAGAGGAGAGAGGCTGTGTGTTCTGACCTATGAACATCTGAATGATTAGGAGCCTAACATTCCATGAAAAAAGTGAGCCTGAGGTGACCATCAGTGTGGCATCAGCCAGGCCCAGATGGGCTCCCAGGATGCAGAGCAACTCAGAGACTAGAAGAACCCACCTGGGACCAAGGCCCATGGGTGGGAGTGAGTCTGAGACTTACAATGCTCGCAAGGGGCCACTCAGGCAGGCTGGGAGAAGAGCAAGCCTGAGACAACCGGGTGCTAGGGGACCCAGACAGGAAGCCAGCCCGAGATGACCACCAGTTCGGAGTTGCTCAGGCCTGGGGGAGCAGACCATGCCTGGGATGACCCCTGGGATGACCTGCACAAGCAGGGAATAGCACTCCTGAGACCATTTGTGAGATGACTCCAGACACTCAGAGACTCTGGGCACCACTACAAGGAGCAGGTAAGTGGTGGAGAAATGGAAGCGAAAGAGGAACAGAAGGATGTGGGCACAGTGAAGAGAGGCAGAACTGGAGAGTTCAGTGTAGTGAGGAACAGCCTGATGTGAGTAGCTGGTGATGCCACCTGGGACCACAGTAGGGTCCTGGCCTGTGCTGACACTGGGGGCCACAGCCCTGCAGCAGCAGGGGTCTGTTACCACCAAAGGCCAGGTGGACATAAGGCTCGGCTACTGCCTGGGGACATGTTGATGTCTGAGGGCTGTGCAGAACTGGCCCCACCCCTCACCTGAGCATTATGGGAGAGCCAGTTCTGGGGGTATGAGAGCAGGCGAGCTGCCCCTCCCCCTGCCCAGTTGCCTTACTTTACTTGGGAAGGTGGGACACCACACATAGCAGGAGTTGCAGGTGAGCCACACTGAGGATATGAGGAGAGCTGGCCCTACCACTCACCTCGGAAGAGATACCCTCCTCCTCCCTTACCCCTCATCACCTGCTACAAGCGGTAGACCTAGCCTTGGGGTCTTGGGAACAGGAAAACTGTTCTTGCCCCTCTCACACCAGTTGCAGCACTCAGGAGAACAGGCCCTGTACCTCACCTGGGCAGCAGAGTAGAGCTGACTCTGGTGGCGAGGGTGTGGGTGAGCCAGCCCTGAAGGTGTGAGCATGAGAGAGCTGGCCCCACCCCACTTATCTGCTGTGTGGTGCCATGGGTGAGGGAGCTGGCCCTGTGGAGAGTGGGCCTGCATCTCACCTGAGTAGCATAATAGAGCTGGGCCCTGGATTGTGGAGGTTGCAGGTGATCTGGCCCCAGCCCTGAGGGCGTGAGTATGAGAAAGCCAGCCCTGCTTCTTGTCAGCTGTGTGGTGGCGTGGGTGAGGGTGGATCCCCTCTCCTACCTTTTGCCTTCACCAGCAGCAGTGGGTGGGAAAGCTGGCTTGGTGGGGTCCTGAGGACAGGAGAACTGTCCCTGCCTCTCACTTCTTGCATCTCTTGAGAGAACAGGCTCTGCATCTCATCTGGGCAGCACAGGAAAGCTAGCTCTGGCTATGGGCGTGGCAGGTAAGCCAGCCCCCCAGGGCGTGAATGTAGGAGAGCCTGCCCTGCCTCTTACCTGCTGGGTGATGGTGTGGATAAGGGAGACACACCCTCCTCCCCTCCTTCCTCCCTTGCCATCCATGGCAGGTGGGAGAGCTGGCCCTGAGGTCGTGAGAGAAGGAGAGCTGGCTTTGTCCCTCATCAGCTGAAACAAATGGGAGAGTGGGCAGCAGGGTTGCTGGTAAGCTGGCCCGAGGGCATGAGAGCAGGACAGCCAGCAGGCTGAACAGCTCAGATACCGATCAGGCCCAGATCCAGGGCTTTGAATTGGCCCACGCCAACATCTACCCTATGGAAGAATTACCCTATGGAGGGGCTGATCCTATAGATCCAAAACCCTAGGATCTCCATGACACAAGGCAACAACAGGATAACAGAGAGGACTTCCAGTGAGGATACGGTGTTGATAGAGTGACAGAAGCCCGAGGCTTCATATCAGTCATTGCAGTGGACATTTTGCAAGCAAGTGTGGACAAAATGGTATATTGTGGGTATACACTCTGACACACTACAGCTTCCACATGAGATTTTTTTTTCTGTTGGAGGGGAGGTTGCAAGGGTGGAGGGTAGTTACCAGGGGAGGGGAACTCAGTATATGAGAAGAGATTCCCCCTCCCCCACCCCCCAGTATGAGAGAGGGATGGCTGAGAAGCTGTGGCTTATGATGTCACCACATCGGCACCATCTTTCATCCTTTCCAGTTATATGCCGTAGGCCAGGCACTATGTGTCTCATGTGGTAACCCACTTCATCTTCCCCCAAGAGCTTCAGGGAGATTGGATAGTTCCATCTTACAAATTATTTCTCTTTCGCACTTGAGACAAAGGGGAATTAAGTCATCTGCCTCCAACTTGGAGCACTGTAGCCTTGAGGAGGGATGGCTACCTTTTTTTTTTTCTTCTAAGGTCATACAGTCACTGGCAGATCTAGGTTCAACCTGTAGCAGCATAGTAATTCAACACACGACTAGGACATCCACAGCCAGGGCTGGGGAGAAGGCTCGGTAGGCCAAGTGGTTGGTGTGCAAGCATGAAGACTGGAGATCGATTCCCAACAAACGTGTCAGAGTGCAGGTACAACTGTAACCCCTGTGCCGGGAGACAAGGGGGATCCTGTGGACTCCCTGGCCAGCCAGTCTACTGGAAGTGGTGAATTCCAGGTTCAGTAAGGGACTCACTCTGTCTCAAAAACAAGGTGGAGAGAAATAAAGGCAACCCTCATGGATGCTGTATATGTGTGCTTGTTCTGTGCCTCACTCTTCCCACAATCCCTAATAACTCCTGAAGGTTATGTACAAGGAATCAAACTCCTAATGTTAGCAGTAGATTTACTTGCATACTCCATAACATTTCTCTTAAGTTGAGGCAATGAGGGCAGGAAAGAAAAGGCCAAAGGAACGGTTCTAAGGAAGAACACAAGCATTAAGTGTCTATCTGCAGTTGGTAAAATGACCTCTGATGGCCACTTCTGGGTGAGCTCCATGGCTACTATGTATGTACTCATCTGATGAGACATCTTATCCACACGACCATTCAGATCCAGGATATACAGTTTCATACTAACAATATGTAAAGGCAGTTTCTGTACTGTGTGTCAACTACATAGCTCTTGACGCTGCATGTTTTAGTAATTTTCCTAATCACATTATCTTTTTTAAAATTTTTTTTATTAATTTATTCTTGTTACATCTCAATGGTTATCCCATCCCTTGTATCCTCCCATTCTTCCCTCCCTCCCATTTTCCCCTTATTCCCCTCCCCTATGACTGTGACTTAGGGGGATTACCTCCCCCTGTATATGCTCAGAGGGTATCAAGTCACTTCTTGGTAACCTGCTGTCCTTCCTCTGAGTGACACCAGGTTTCCCCCTCCAGGGGACATGGTCAAATATGAGGCACCAGAGTTCACTAATCACATTATCTTGTAAAGAGCAGTGTGGTTTTAAATCTATTGTTTTAATTAATTGTCCAGTGCTTAAAAAATGAACGGAAGCCTGACTGACTGTATAATTTTAATATTTGAAAATGTTTGTACACAAATTAACTCAATACAATACAGATTTATACAAAAGGACTGCTAAAAACTTATACAGAAAAAAAATAAATAATAGGTTTTTTTTAAAAAGGACAAGACATTTTATAAATACTAATAAATACTATGCAATGCTTTAATTTACTATGGTAGATAGAAAACTCAATAAATCATTAACAGGTTGTATATTTAAAAAGCTACATGAATCTTCTAGCTGATTAAATTAAAATGGTAACAGTAGTTGTTTTTACTTTTAAAATGAGGTATTATTACATTGTAAACAAAAAACAGCATAAATATATGACTTAGTAAGTAATGGTTATAAATTGCAACTTAATAAAAGACAAAAAAGTTCCCATTATTTATGGACTTTGTCACTTAAAATTTGGTTTGCTTGTGTCCTCATAGAAGTGACACAGCACTCAGTACACACACATCGCAGACATGCAGACAAGCCAGCACTACTTCCCTGGGTCTTCTCTAACAAACAAAAACTTTGTTTACATTTTACTTAAAACACTGAAGTCTGGTTTCATATATACGATTCTTTGTGCTTGTTAGTAGTACCCTACGTTAAAGATTGTACTTTCTAGTTCAAGCAGTGCAAGAGAGAAGCAGTTTTATTTGCATATGGATTAAAAACAATGTACAAACAAGACCAAATGTGCCTTCAGCTGTTTTAGGCTTTCTGAGATTTTATAGAAGAAATATCCTTTCAATATAGTCAAATGGAAAAGTAGTCATTTGCAGTCTCAAGCATCAAGGAATGGAGGTCGGGTTCTCTAACACACGTGCGCGGGCTTCAGAACTGTGCGCAAAGCTGGTGAGCTCCTGCACCCTTCAATTCTGCTGGTTGGGTGCAGGAGGCAGAGCAACAAGGAAGTGCCTAGCGCAGGGAAGATTTGGGCCACATATTATTTGCATGTGGATCATATGCTGGTACTAAATGCTGGTTTCATTCTTATTGCAAATATTAACTCCAGAGTTTTCTGAAGAAAGACTATCAAAGAATAAGAGAAGTCTTGAGATGGAAATGTTTGTAACATGCTAATAAAACTGCTTCGCTATAAATTAAAAATAAAACCCTGGGGCTTAAAAATGCAGTTTTTACATGCTACTTTATTAGAAATAGAAAACAAGGGTACTTTTGAATTTACTATATTTAGAATCCAGTGAAAAACAAACATTTTAGTCAAAATGTCGAACTTTCTTTTTTATACCAAGCTACATCATTTTGACACAAATGTTTTTTATTGTATTTCACTTTTGTCAAATATCTTATCCTACATTTTCCAAAAATTAGTGTTTCACGTAACTGGTGATCAAAAATGTAGATACAAGTTGTACATCAAAATATATAAAATGGCAGTTGTTTTGTGCTTGTGATTAAGTAACCAATGACTAGTTCTGTCTAATTTGTTCTATTGTCTTGATTTGTAAGAAGAAATGACCATTATACAAACATTACAGAATACTCAAGTAACCAATTTACTGCCAATGAGCATGCGGACTAACAATACTTAAAAGAATATAACCTCGAATCCAATTAGTCTGAAAATACTCTTGTACAATCATCTTTATTGATTTGTAAAAGCTGTATACACATCTAAAACCCTAAATTTACTTTGTAAAAATAAATCTTTAGCAATAAATGGCACTATCAAAATCCCATGATTCTTAGGCTGTTATGTGGTTATTTACATGCTTTTCAGCAACAGTTGAAAAGATCTTATAGGACCCCAAACCGATATATCAAAAGACCCTGTAAACGGCATTTGCAATTATACTGTGGTGTTTACCTCTGTATGAAAATATGGCTACATGCTTTATGGTAAAGATAATGTAGCTCTCTGCTTTGCTACAGTGTGCTGTAAGCACACATCTGCCACTGGGTTCCATCATGTCATAAATGCATTCTTTACTGAACTTGGCTTTCCCAGTGGGCACCTGTGACAAACTACATAAGGAAAACAACAAAATGCTATAAAACAACAAAATGCTATAAAAAAAAAAAGAGCGCTGGACTCAGACCTGTTTTTGCCATATGCTCTTTTCCTTACTCAATAAATTTCTGATATATTTTTAAAATCATGCCTTCATTACACAAAATTTGTATCTGAGTAAAAAAAAAAATCCTCATTATTTTAAAAGTGGTGAGCTCTGTGAAGTGTTTTGAAACAGAAACATGAAAATGTTAAAGGCACAGTAAGAGGGGAGTGAATGCTACATGTAAGATTCTGTATTTCAAGTCTTCTAGGTTACTCCAGTCCAAAGCCTTCCGCATTTGAGATCCCAATGATGAGTTTCTGTTTCAGATCTTTCTTACTCTTGTATGGGGGAAGGCAGAGTTGATTGAAGCAAGTGTGTGCCACAGGTAACCTAGGAAAAATAAGTTTTTAAGAGATACTAACTCTTAAAACAGACACAAAATTACTAAGAACTTTTAAAAACACCACATATATTCAGATCTATTTTACAGAAGTGACCCGCCACTTCGTTATTGGACAGGCATTTATTGAGTGCTTACGTACCAAGCGCATTCTAGGTAGCAGGAGAATGACTACAGACAGGACAGCTGAGAGGCCTGCCTTCCTTAAACTCTGATTTGAAAAGCATTTTGTTTAGAGTCAGACAGATCTGAATTTAAATACTGTTACCCTCACCAGGTGTGGGGCTTTGAATTGCCCAAATGTCTCTAAATCTTAGTTTCCTCATCCATATGGTAAACTATGATCACCTCCAGGAAAAGCATCAGATTGTGATCTATGCAAATACCTAGTGGATGGCATACTGTTAAAGTGCTGTCTTGACTGTCAGAAAGGTATGAAAAGCCATTTGGGGCCTGCTTTCAAAGCTGCCGTCCTCTGTGCACACGAAGCACTCAGTCTTTGGATCCTTCCGATCAGCTCTGCATCGTGCTACCTGCTGACACTGCTGTCTCTGCCCAGAGCATCTAGAGGCACTGCCGAGCCTCCTCTTGAGCATCACAATGGCTTTCAGCTAAGTCAGTGTGTAAAAGTGGAGAATTATCCAGAGAACACTTAAAAAGAGTTCTGTATGATCAGAATCTATACTGCAAGACCATATGGAAATGCTTACAAATACTAGGCCAGTTATCGTTTATGGGTCTCTGGGTTATACTAACACTAGCGCACATTCTGATATGCTTCATTTAAGTGCCAAGGCGACCTAAAAGCGGTTGTTATCCCCACTGTATGGATGAGGGAAGCCAGACATGGCAGTATTACAGACCAGTATTCAAAGCTACAGAGCTGGGAAAGAGCAAGCTTGAGTTTCAAACCCAGTCAGGTCTGACTTCAAAGCCATTTGCTGAGCTGTAAAGCACTGTTGCTCACATTCAGCAAACCCACCCATCCTCAGCAGTGTGCCTTACAGAAGGGATGAAAATTCCTAGTTCAGGTGCAATGCTGTCCTTGCGTTTTGAGGAACACTGTCACTGTACTGGACGGAAATGCAATGCATCTGTCAGAGTCAGAACTAAGCCATGCTAGCTCCTAAAATAACCTCTGAAGTAAAAATAATTGGAAACATTTATATGTTGCTTTTGTATTAAAATAGGTTACTCACATTACCGTTGAAATTGATCATACTTTTGTTGCGATAGTCAAAAAAATTCTGTTGAACAAATAAATATTCAAATGGAAAATCTTCTCTTGACATTTTCTCATTCTAGACCTTTTAATTATGACTCATATAGAAGTTTCTTAATTATATGTACATCTTCACTTATGTTTTAAAATACAATCCCTTTTTCCCTTTATTTTTGTGTGTGGTGTGTGCTCATGTGCACATGTGTGGTGGGTCACACACTCATATGCATGCACAGAGGCCAGAGGAAGATACTGGGTGTCTGTTCTATCACTGTCTGCCTTTATTTCGCTGAAACAGGGTCTCTGACTGAACCTAAAAGTTGTCTTGTCTTTGACGTGGCTAGCAAGCTCCAGTGACCCTCATGTGTCACCCCATCTTTACTCCACCTCAGGGGTTACAAGCTAATGTGGTCACATACCTGGCCTTTATAGAGGTGCTAGGGATCTGAACCCAGGTGTTTGTGATTGACCACAGAACAATATTCTGAGCCCTCAAATACAATTTCGACATCAGCTTAAATATTCATTCAAGAAACACATGTACTAACTGTCTTGAAGAGATAAACTATTTCAATAAAAGGTGGAACATAAAAAAAGAATTCATTGAAGGAATGATGACTTTTTGGTGTTACAGATGTCAACCTAAAAAAGGGCCATCATCATGAGAGGTAGGAAGCACATAAGATATGAAAAACAAATCAAAGGGATGGAGGAGGGCAGGCAAAGTGTGTTTTAAGGATGAAGTAAAATAGTGTAGTGGTGTAAACAGACACGATGGATTCCAGGGATGGACCTGATGAGGTACAATAAAGCTACCAATGCCAAACGTGGCGGCGCCAGATCAATGTCATGGAAATGGAGCTGTGTAGGAACCCAGACAGGAAAGAGGCTTTAACTCAGCTAGGAATGAGGTAAAAAGTAACAGGACCAGGGTGGTGGCAAATGGAAAAGCAAATTCCTAAACTGAAGGACTGAGCCAGGAGCTGTGATGACAGGATCCTGTGAGGCAGGATATGTGGGCAGAAGAGCAAGGGTGATCAGAAGGAAACATTAGCTGGGGAGTGGTGACAAATGCCTTTAGTCCCAGCACTCGGGAAGCAGAGTCTACTCACAGTAGGAGCCACAGAACACTGCAATAGGAATAAGGAGGACCAGCATCCATTGCACATGGACACTATTAGAAACTATTCAACACTGTGGTCTTTATCACTTCAGATACAGAGCATAAGACTTAACTGAAGGCCAGTCCTGGAAGCACTTAACAGTACTAACCCAGCAGTTACCTTGGCTCTTCCAATAGTTCATCTACTTCATTATTGAAGTCATTTACACAAAAGTGAGGGCTATACAACATGCTAGGTACTAAAAGAGACCACAAAGCAAATTCTCGACAGAGGCATGTAAGAAGCAGATGGAAAGGGATCACTGTCAGCACTGTCTCAACACTGCCAGGGGGCTTTCAGCCAGGCTCTTCCATTTGAAGGTCATGTAGACCCTGAAGAATTTACATGAAAATGATTTCAGACTGAAAGACTCTTTTGATTCTAAAGTTACTAATAAGTTATATATTAAAATAACATTAGTTGGGTAGTGGTGACACATGCCTTTAATCCCAACACTCGGGAAGCAGAGGCAAGTGGATCTCTAAGTTTGAGGTCAGCCTGGTCTACAGAGTGAGCTCCAGGACAGGCAGAGCTACACAGAGAAACCCTGTCTCAAAAAAACAAAACAAAACCAACCAACCAACCAACCAACCAACCAACCAACCAAATAAAGTTATAACCTAGAGTTTACCAGTTAGTAGAAGTTTCATTCTTCGAAATTTTAAAGTTCAAATCAGCCATCCCTCCCACAGGTACTCTGTCACTGCCTGTGGTAAAATGTAGCAACTTCTTCTGAAGTTCAAGAGGAAATCCAAGCACAACATCCCAAAAGTACCTACAGAAGGAAGTTCACACATAATGCAATCCTTAGAGATTCTAATAAAGTAAACTGAGAAAACGTCTCTGTTAATAATATAAAATAACATTTTATAAGATTATTTTTAATTATTCTAACAATGGATAACATAAAACATTTTTTTTGTCTCAATATAATCTAACAGCCTTATTTTTCAACACAGTGCCAGTAAAATGTTATTTATAAATTTAGCATCTTTGGGAAAAAAACTCTATACTTTGATAGAAAGTTATATAATTTTCTCTTAAGGGGATTGCTAAATGCATTCACATTTTAGTACTCTTATTTTTAGAAATAAATTAAGGCAGGGTAGGGCTGCAGAATATTTAACTAAGTGATGGAAGAATTCTAAGTTACACAAACAAGCAGGCTGCACCCTTCTGACTTCCTGGAGACACAGAGCCTGAACCCGACCGAGCGTACCGTATGGTTGCGTCAGTCTTCGCATAGCCGTCGTACTGAGTGCTCCTCTGCAGCGCATGCATATCCAGCTCAGGACTTCCACAAACCAGGATCTCAACCTCTTCTGGACGAAGCAGCTGTCAACAGTCATAAATGCCATAATTAAAGATGTCCCCTGGAGGGGGAGACCTGGTGGCACTCAGAGGAAGGACAGCAGGTTACCAAGAAGAGACTTGATACCCTATGAGCATATACAGGGGGAGGAAATCCCCCTCAGGAACTGTCATAGGGTAGGGGAATAAGGAGAAAATGGGAGGGAGGGAAGAATGGGAGGATACAAGGGATGGGATAACCATTGAGATGTAACAAGAATAAATTAATAAAAAATAAAAAAAGATAAAAAAAATAAAAAAATAAAAATGATGGTCCTAAGTGGAATTTGCACTGTTTTCATTGAAGAATCAAATCATAGAAATTATAACATTGTTTAGTAATTAAATGACTTTTTAGTTGAAGAAAATGCTTCCCATTTATATTTATATTGTGTAACAGTAATTCGTAGTTTGCTAGGAGACAACTGTGCATGACGCAAACTCCTCCTTCTCCAGGATGAGCAGAGAGCAGCTTGCGGCTCTGCCCGGCCTCCACTGCAGCACCTGTGGCTGCAGAGCTGGTGCGTGCCCGCTGCGCTGACCACCAGTCCCACCTGTTAGCTGAGTTACTTCTCACTTAACATTAGATCTGAGAAGCAACAATACCATGCCATTTAATTTTTATTTCCTTTTCTCCACCTTCCTACTACCAGAGAGTCATAAAACTTAGTTACAGCTCAACAGAACTTCTTTTTCAACGGTGCTTTCAGCAAACATGTTACAAAGGGCACTCGAAACTAGTGGTGCTCAACCTTCCTAATGCTGTGACCCTTTAATACAATTTCTCATGCTGAGGTGACCCACAATCATAAAAGTATTTTTGTTGCTACTTCATGGCTGTAAGTTTGCTGTTTTGAATTTTAAATATCTCATATGTAATAACCCTGTAAAAGGGTTATTCGGCTCCTAAAGGGGTCGCGACCCACAGGTTGAGAACCCCTGCTCTAAAACAAGTCAGAAAGAAAGCTATTTGTTCCTGCCCCCAAAGAAATGTTGACAGTCCATTTCTTTCTTTAAAAAAAAAAAAACCAACACAAATGAAAAGCTACTTGACTCTCTCTTGATAAATTAGAGGGGCACAGGAGAGGCATGACGGCACGTGCCTGTGTGTTAGAGGGGAAGGACTCGGACAGCAGTTACAATAGGACAGGGCAGAGCTCCTCGAGCCCCATGCTTTTGAAGATGACCTACAGACTCAGGGTTGCTGACAGACCCGTGAGCAGGCAGCAGCAGGGAACAGCGCGCTCCCACTCTCCCTGGAGCTAGGCACCAACTCTCCTGCTGAGCTCTGCTGCTGAGTCTCAGCGTCCACAGGCAGCTCAGAAAGCCCTAATTAAGGCAGAAGAGAGAAAGGTCTCAAATCTAGAGGACGGAGGCTGAAAGAGGAGCACTACTGCTATTTCTCACTCTACTTTTTAAAAGTAGAGAACATTTTTAATTTTAAAAGCTTACTCACCAAGATAGTTAAGGAATTATCTGTTATACCGTTACCGAACCTAGTTGAAAGCTTAAAATTTTAAACTCACCATTAGCGCATTTGAAGCACACACACTATGGAATCCACAGTAAAATGCAGCAAATTGCTTATAGATAGATTTGTTCAAAAGGAAGTCAGTATACAGCTGTACATACTCTGGAAAGCAATGTCACATCTGTTACATAGTCATAGTAAATAAAAAGTACTAATTCACTGCAATAAAAATGGCATCTAACTTACCTCTTCTATTCTGATTGGTAACTGGAATCTTATCACCCCCTGGTTTTAAGTTATAGGATTTAATTATTCCAAATTCTTCTTGAAAAACCTGATGGGCGATACCATGATATGTTTATTGGTATTGTTGATGTACACTGGGCTTCGGTGAATAGATTTTTAGAAGAATAGTTCTGCCCCTCCCTTAAAACACACAACTGCTAAAAGTGTAAACTTTTGTGACTTTTTTAAATTTACATTTTAAAAAATTTATTTTACATTAGTGTTTTGCCAGCATGTTTGTCTGTGTGAGGGTGTTAGGTCCCCTGGAATTGAAGTTACAGACAGTTGTGAGCTGCCATGTGGGTACTAGGTAGGAACTAAACCTGGGTCCTTTAGAAGAACAGTCAGTGCTCTTAACTACTGAGCCATCTCTCCAGCCCCAACTTTTGTGACTTTTAAGGTGTCACCCTGAGGTAAAAAGCAGGTCCATAATCCTTCCTGTTAAACACAGTTGCATACTTTAACAAAGCCCACAAAATTGTCCAGCAAGTGGGAGAGGTGGACGTGAGTGTTTGGTCTGACTGACTCCCTGTGTTGGAGCAATGCAAGAGTCTATCGGTAAAAAGCAAATCAGTCACGGAACATGCTAGTGCCTAGCGAGTGCCGTGCCCTGGATGGCTTCACTTCCGCATGCTTATCTGCGTGGGTCTGCGGCGCTGTCTCCAGTACTGCCCTGGCTTTGATTCCTTTCAGATTAGTTACCTGAGATAGGATCTTGCTGTACAGCCCAGGCCTCAAAACCACAACTGCCCTGCCTGAGCCTGGGCAATGCCAGGACCCCTGCTGCACTGCTACTCTTGGACTTACGAGCCTATATACATATTATTAATTTATTCATATACATCTCAAGTGCTATCCCATCCCTTGTATCCTCCCATTCCTCCCTCACGAGCTTTTTCTTAAGTGTTTAGCAACAAGTGTCATTTCATATGTAAGATGACAAGTAGCTGTATGCTCTCACCACTAAGTACCTGAAATGTTGAGTAGAAATCTTCTTCAACATTGCCTTCATATGATAAGAGTTCCTTTAATCCATGGGCCAATTCCTGAAAAACAAATGTGCGATCAGTCTTTTACAATCAACTAGCATTACTTCAGACAGTAAGGAGATAGACTGTAGGTCTCCTACCTGTGAGAATAAAGAGTAAACTCATGTTTTAAAACAAATATTTAAGATGTACTTTATAAGATTCATGATACTTGTTAATGATTTCTACCATCCATAACTTGGAAAACTGAAGTCCACGCTCGAGAGAATTATCCAGTTCATACTACAGAGCTCTAACTCTACGGCCCACTCTTAAGCAGGTATTATAGCTCCACTGTGACTTCCAGCGTAATTCCTGGCTCTCTGCCACATTAACATTTATGGATTTGTAGTGCTTCTAATTTTCAAATTATTTATATACACACACACACAAACACATGCATGCATATATACATATATTTATTAAATGTGGCACTATTTTCAATGCATGTTTAAGCCTTAGACATACAGTTCACCTATGTTAAGGGGCTTAAACATTTTAGTTATCATGTCTTCCTCTCCCATGAAAAGCATGAGCATGCTGGGAAAAATATTTTCTTATAATTTCAGTTACCTATGAACAAAAACTTAAAAGTATAACTGGCTTAATATTTCATTTTTTATCAAGCTTCATGAAAAATTACTCTTAACTTACTCTTAGTTTATATTACATTATTAGAAAAGATAAATAATGTCATGGGTTGGAATAATCTTATAAACTTTATATAATACATTTTCATAGTAAGTTTCCCTTTAAAAGCACAGAAACAAGGGCCTGAGAGGTGGCAGGGCGGGGGTGATTTTATCACAACTACTGTGACACGCGCAGTACCCATGACAACTATCTATCTGTAAGACAGACACGCTGCAGTGGCAGGAAACACAGACAACGTGGAAGTCTACCACCAGAAGGACGGAGAAGCAGGCCCAGAGCCTGACCAACACAACAATGGCTGCTTTCAACAAGGAACAACATCTCCAGTTCCATTTGCTGCTCCCCCTCCTGCAGGGGAAATGATTCTCTCTCCGTAGTCTCCGTGTCCTTCTCACCTGGCATGATGCCTGTACCTCACATGGGAGGGACTGCTATGATGCCAATGGTGGGCCCTTCTCCTGCGATGATGTCTGTGGAACCTGCTCTTGGAATGAGGCCACCCACAGGAGGCCACATAGCCATGGTGTTTGAACTTCCCATGATGCCTAAACTTCCCATGACGGTGCCCACTCACCCTAGTATGACTCAGCTGGACAGAGAGCAGCAAAGGGGCTCTTTATCAGTTTTGTATAATTGTTCTGTTTTGCCTGAAGATCATAGTGATGTGCCTGAGAGTTTTCTAGTGGTATGATAAGAAGACTTTTTCCTGTTCCTAGCTAAGAGAATAGTCCTGGATGGGAAAAGTGAGATGAAAAAAAAAAAAAAAAGTACTGTTTTCACTTGTACTGTGAAATGTGAAAATAAAATTGTCAGCTTTTTTTTTTTTTGAAAGCACATAATTTTATACAAATCTAGGCTGGTAGAGATTTGATATGCATATCACCATTAAAGAAATTTATTTTAAATTATGTTTATTTGTGTAAGTCTGTGTATGTGTATATGCACGTGTGTGCTGGTTTCTGTAGAGTCCAGTGGTATTGGATCCCCTGGAGCTAGAGTGACAGGTAGATGTCAGCTTCCTGAGATGGGCACCAGGAACTGAAGCTGAACTCTGTAAGTGCTCTGAACTGGCAAGCCATCTATCTAGCCCATAAAAGTTGTTTACAATTACTAGTTTAAAAACATCCTATTATCCACATAAGGACATTAGGTTTCAGAGAAGTTGAATAACTCACCCAAGTCCACAAAACCAGTAAGTGGTATGGTCTGTATTCAAATCAACACGCATCAGACTTAAACTCTGTTCTGTTCTGTAAGCGCTTAGGTACACTGCAAAATAGGTGACTATCTTAAGGGAGGGGAGCAAGAAGAGTTCTAAAAGGGAACCCCGGTTTAAAGTAAGAATAACCTTTATATGCTCCTAGGGTATCAAGTCTCTTCTTGGTAGCCTTCTATCCTTCCTCTGAGTGCCACCAGGTCTCCCCCTCCAGGGGACATGGTCAAATATGAGGCACCAGAGTACGTGTGAAAGTAGGGAAAAAGGGAGGGAGGGAAGAATGGGAGGATGCAAGGGATGGGATAACCATTGAGATGTAATAAGAATAAATTAATAAAAAAATTAAAAAAAGAATAACATTAGAAGAGTGCAAGTCGAGAGGCAATTAGCATAGCATCATAAGATGTCAGGAACATACTTACAGGCATAATCTGGCACAAGTCATCGATGGTAACGCTGCAGATGCCTACTGGTATGTTCTGATCACTAGGTACGATGGGAGGGCTCAGTAGTTTCTTGTAACAACAGGGAGGAAAACGAATATCCAAGGTGATGCTGTTATAGACAGCTAGTCCCATGAGCTATGCATACTAAATGTTAAGTATTAACGTAAAATCCAGGACCACAAATGGGTTTTGAATTATGCATTAGTCATCTTACATACTTCCTTCAGATCTAATGCTGACTTTCTAATTAGTCTAACACACCTTTCCTCTTTAATTTCCTTTTATTAACATACTATAATTCTTGATTAACAAAAATCATGGGAAAAGGTGTTCATTTGATAGGATTCGATGATTTCAGGCATTCCTATAAATTATTTAATATGTAAAAATTACTAAATTTAAGCATGTTTGTGGTTTTATAAGAAGTATCAAGAGCTTATTGACTGCAAAATACAGCACTAATTTTAGAAACTGCCATTTTTAGCTAAAGTTTAAATACGACTGTAAAGGAATTGGAATAAATAAGCATACGGATACCAAACGAGTGTTAATGAGATAAAGTCTAGGCAGACTCACATATAAAACACGAAGAGCTATAGTTCAGATGTTTTATTTATTTGTAAAATTTGTCTACTTACATAGCAGAGTGCAACTTATCCATTTGCTGAAAGAGGGGGTTTAGAGCAAATTTCCTAGTATTTAAAGGCCAGTTATTATATTAAAGTAACTTAAAAAGTTATTAATTTTATAGATTCAAAAGGAATCCAAAACACACAGGCCTAGGAGATTGCTGAAAATTGTCAACTGAATTTGCAAAGGCAAAATGAGGGCTGGAGACATGAGGAATAGCTCTACTGTTTTCTACGTGACTGTACAGGCTGACTAGTATGTGTGAGGAGACCAGTACTGCAAATATGCTCAAATATACTTACATAATCGACACAGTAGGAATAATAATGGTAATCATAATACTATAGTATTAAAATGTATAGTTATCTACTATGATGATAACTTCTAAACATTTTTCATTTAAAACATTTAAACGGTAAAATTCTAAAAGCGGGTTGTCCACTGTAAGGAAGCAGGCTAACAGGCTTGCGCTACAGAGGTCCTTTTCTGCACCGTAATCAACCTGCTCTAGTTGAACAGGGATGGAGGGGTTTGTCTCCATGCTTTGTGCTGCGGACAGTCTGAACACCTGCACTGTACTACGCTGTCTCTACTCAGTTCAGCATCCTTTCAGTACAGGCAGTCCTACTGTTGAGGCATCACTGCACTCATGCTCTTGGTGCAATCTTTACAGCATTTTATGATTATTTTTTGTGTTTTACTGCTTTGCTTCTTGTAAACACTATGACCTTACTGTATTTTTAAAATCTATATTAATATAGTAAAAATAGTATTAAAAACTGTAAAATACTAATAATCGCATGCATTTACTTTCAGACACCTTTGTTTAACCTGAAATATACGATAAGAGCATGCTGAGAACTCAGTAAAGGCCACCAATACTGGGAAAGAGAATGACTGGCAATCTGCTGCTTTCTAAATAGCACTATTTCAAGTGTAACAGCTAACTTTATAAAACATATCAGGAAACCAAAATATTAGAACTCTGAGCTATGACACAAGAACCATATGCATCAAGAAGCCCAAATAGGTCAAAATTAGTCAAAAGTACCAGAGAAGTCGGACACACTCAAGTGAGAAGTGTAAATGATGGAAAAACAGGAATCCACGGATGCTTCAGCCTTCTTGGATATTGTGGAATTTGACACCCTGGACTTTAGACATGACAATCTAAAAACCATCTCAAATTGGCCTGACTCTTTCAATATGTAGTTTTGTTTCTCACTACTTTTTCATTTACTCTTTCAACTTTCAAATACCTCCTCAGGATTTAATCAAAATGCAACACTGGCCTTGCACGGATGGATGCTCAGCATTTCCCCAAAGTCCCAGGGTGATCACTGCCTTGTAGCAAGTCAGTAACAGCGTGGCCTTGTATTCCTGTCATCCTCCTCCCAGCTAGAATTCCTACCTTCCCTGGAAAGAATACCACGTCTTTTCCGCCTTACAAATCCCACCACACTTATTTTATGCTAATCTTGATCTTAATGAAGTCACACACCCCTCAGGACTTGTATTAATGACATGCTGCACAGTATCTGAGAACACACTACCCGGCACTGATGCTCACCTATTTCTGTAAATGCAGAACTTCTCAAGATTTGCCCTCTTTTCCACACATCTCCAGCACTTGCTCATCTCTTTACTCTTACTTCACTTCCCACAGTATTTCTTATAATTTAAAAAGCTAATGTACAAGGCATCTCTTGAACCTCTCTTCGCTCTACCAACATAGGAATAAACTACACAACACACCTGAGCTAGAGGGGAGAGGATGGCAAATGGACTTATGGAATTACAAGAGTTGTAAAACAATTACGTACATTTAAAATATCTCCTTTTGCATTCACTTTTCAATTTTTTTAGGATTACCTCCTTCATGTCTCAGGACTTCAGGATACATTCAAAAGGCTAGATTTAATTCTTACAATTTCAATTTAGTGAACTGAGTAAACCGAGCACAAAATGCCAGAACAGACAATATTTTATTATAAATGGAATATACTCTACATGTTTTTTTGAGACAAGGCTTCTCTGTGTAGCCTTGGCTGTCCTAGGCTCACTTTGTAGTCCATGCTGGCCTCGAACTCACAGAGATCCATCTGCCTCTGCCTCCCAAGTGCTGGGATTAAAGGTGTGCACCACCACGCCTGGCTCTAGATTTTAAAAACTTAATTTTCTGATAGTTTTGGTATTTAAATAATCATTTTGAGATAAAAGAGAGACTTAAGACTGAGCTATTTTCTTTAATGTATTGAGACTATGGAGGTGTGATATTACATATTATACAGATTACAGACAATCTAATAAATTTAATAATTTTTACCTTTTTGAAACAACATTTTCTAAACTATAGATTAAAAAAACACACACACACACAAAACAAGAACCCTAGTGTAGTAGCACCTCCTAGTGGAAAGTTTAAAGGATACAATTCCAACCAATCGGAACTCAGAATAGTTATCACACTTAAAGCTGCTAAACCAATGGCAGTGGGAGTCCTTGTGGTATGTAAACATGCCTGCAGACAGGAAACACATTTTGTTCACTAAATGAGAAGCACAGGTAAAATACATATCACATCTATGAAAAGGAATTCACTCCAGCGAGGGCATTTTATTTTTTGGTATCCTTGAGTTGAGGATAAAAGGGATAAATTAATCAGATAACATCATAAAATATAGCTTATGAACAAAATAAATTTTGACCATTATCTGCATACTTCAATATACTTTTGCCAACCCTGTCTTTTATCACCAGAAAGGTTTTACATATGCATCTACGTTATCTATAATATGTGTGATATGTATGCCCTATAAAATATTGAAATTCTCCTTTGAAGGAAAATATTTAATCGATATGAAAAATTATGTAGGCAGTTTCTTTAAATGAAATTGAAAGCTTTTGCCCTTAAGAAATTACCTTATGAATTTCTATTTCTTTTTGTTTGTCTGTGGTTTGTGTGTGTGTATACAAGTTTGTGTGAACCTGTATGTTGACATGCCAGTCAGGTGTCTTCCTCAGTCAGAGTCCACCTTAGTTTTGAAAGAGCCTCAGCCTGAGTCTGGAGCTCACCCACTAGGCTAGACTGGCTGGCTTGGAAGCTCTCAGGATCTGCAGGTCTCTGTCTCCCCAGTGCTGCCAGTGCCTGGCTTTTTACATGGACGCTGGGAGCCTAAGTTGAGACCCTCACACTTACACAGCGAGCACTTTACTGACTGAACCATCTCCTGGGACCACAGACTTCTATTTCTTAAAATGACTCACTACTTAATGAAAGAGGCTTCACATACTAGTGTAGGGGAAAAACAACAAAAACAAAAAACCCAGAGGCTTGCTTTTAAATTCCGAATGTTCTTTATTTCAATGGCACATTTTCATGCATTTTGTTTATCCAAGAGATATTGGGTATTTCTGTACAAATTCTACAGAAATGAAAATGTCAGGGCAACTACTGAACTCTAACAAGACTAGAGACACAATGATCACAAACATAAAATACTCACCATAATCTGGATGGAAAATCTGTCGAATTAGAAGAAGGAACCATTCTTTGGTCAAGCCACCCATATCCAAACCAGCTTCCCCCACAAACGTGACTTTAAGCTTCTTCTTCAAGTCTGCTCTTTTCCGGGTTAACTATATGAAGAAGTTAAGTAGTAAGGGAGAATAAAGGGCAATAAGGGGGATTTATTTATTTTTTAATTTTAGAAACAATATTAGGCAGACTTTAGCTTATTTTTACTTCCACAAACATCCATCCATCCAATCTGCCAGACATTATAAGTGAGGTGCTATTATATTTATTTAATAGATTAGAAAAAAGAATTAAGGGATCAAATGACTTGATGAAGGTCACTACCCCCAAGAATCACAATGTATCCAAAATTTTAATTTAGAAGACTAAGTAGAAAATAACTTTTTATGGCCCTTTCTCTAAATTAAAAAAAAAAACTCACATAGATAACAAGGCCACTATCTCATCTTAACTACATGATGGTCTGACTGCAGCAGTGTACATGCAGGGAACACTGCAAACACATACATGAGTTTGTGTGCATCTGAATAGGTCCTATATACCCCTGTAGGTCAGACCTGTGAGTTTATAGATGAGCAGCCTGAGGTCTGGAGAATTAAAATAACTTGTTATGCACCTAACCAGTATGAGAGATGTGTGGGTCTACAATCCAGGTACACACTAAGAAACATGAATTACACATTGAAGTATTCCACATCAACTCTTCTGAGGAATTAACCAACTCTTAATAAATACGAGAATGATATAAAGTTCATTTATATGAAATTTATCTTTACCATATCAGAACTTATGAAAGTATACATAATGGCACATAGAAATATTAGCTTAATAAAATTTTAGTAGTAAGTCACATAGTTGAATTTATTTTAATCAATACCATTTTGCAATAAATTATACCTCATCAAGTGAGTCGCTAACCAGATGTGTCCTCCTTACTTTCATGTTTAGAAATAACATATTCATGTCAGGTCTTTGTCTTCTAGATACTTTATCCACCAGACTTTGCTAATTAAATAAGAAAGCAAACAATTTTCACTTTTACTTAAACTATAATTTCATTTAAAGGCTTAAAACACATTAGTTAAAATAACTTAATTCTTTTTATTCTATCTCTCATAAATCAATTACATACATTTTAGCTTGTGAAACATCTTATTATTACTTTATTTTTGGAACAATGACAGTCAGTGGGCACCAAATTCTTGATCAACTTTTACAGTGAGAAGGCTGCACTGCAATTTCTACAGGCCTCAGACCTTCACTAGCAAACTTTTCTGTATAATAAAAGGACATTTAAGCCAATGCATGCATTTCTAATGCTAAGCTCAAACTTAAGCTATTTTAGACACTGAATTTATTCTAAAAGAATAGTCTACTTATAGAAAGTAAAAAATTCATGTGTCTACAAGTTCAAAGACATTGGCAATGTTCAGATCTTTTATTCTAAAAGTCCTACTTTTGGGAATTTTAAAGGTTAGAAAAAAATATTCAGTAAGATGTTTATAAAACTATTATCCATAAAATCAAAGCTTAAAACTATCCTAAGTATATAGTTAATGGCATATAATGCAGCTACTAAAAATGAGTAGGAAAACCATGTAAACCATTCAAACAGGGATTAAAATTATATATATAAAACACTGTGTTGATTTTTAAGACTACCAAAAGAACATTTACCAAAATGTTAACAACAAATATGCTGGGTGATACAGATATAAAAGGCTTAAAAATACATTTTCAAATTTCTTCAAAATTCAAGCACTGAGTATATAAAAACCAACATATTAAAATGTACAAAATATATATAAATGTCATTTATAGCAACAAGTCAACATGCTTGTGTATTTACTTGTCTAGATAATGACTTTTAGACTATTTCATTGTCTTTGGTGACAATGAAAATGATTCTGTGCAAATTAGGATGAATATTTCAGACATCTATAGATGCCCCAAGTCTATAGTTGGAGATTACCTAAGATTCTGTAATTACTGTAATAAGTGCCGACTCATAGCCTCCTCCAGGCCTCCAATCTCCAATGTGAAGACCCTTAGTAGCTTTCTGCTTTTCTGGGCCGTCTTACCAAGGAAGTCTACATCCACGGACAGTGTCTATGTAACAGACCTTTCGTCTTATCCTTTCCTTCTTGTCTGCTGTTCCTGTTCTTGCCCCTAAGTAGCTGCCACATGTCAACACTAAATACACTTACCCTGGATGCTAATGGAGACAAGTTTAGTGGCCCTTTTCACTGGAAATGTGTATTTGCCATAAGACTGCTCCAAATGAAAGAGGCCAACAAAGGTAGGACTTTAGACAGTCTTATGGAACTTATTTATTTATTTACTTAATTTTGCAATTGCAGACTACAGTGTAAGCTATGTCAAAAGAGTCCCCAGCCACTAATTCATGGCAGTGAGAACAACCCTGATAGAATTAACAGTGCCGCCTGAGTCTTCAGTCTATTCCCCCACCCCACTTTCTGTAGAAGAATCATTACACAGAACGGCATCTGATGTGTTAAGCAGAGTGGTCGTGTACTGCTAGAGAAATCGAAATAAACTAGTCCCATTTACTTCATTTAAACTATAACCACACAGCCACAATGAAAAAAATACTTTAGAAAAAGGCACATGACAGAAATACAACTCAATCAAGATGTCAAGAAGATTGGCTATACAGATTAACCTTTGAGCCAGTATCTGATGCTAAATACACCATTTAATCTCATTCTTCAGCGGCAGCGTGGCCTTAGAATTCTCTTAGAAGCACAGACTATAAAATTTCTTCTAATATACTAATACTCAACGTGAGCTAATTTTTGGAGCCTATCAGGCACCAAAACCTTTGTCCTTCTCTGTGACAGAAAAAGAAAATACCCAAGAACTGAATAAACTATTCTTATTTTTATATTTTGAAATATCATAATTTATACTTTGTTTTTATACTCTTGGGAAGAATTTCTGTCTACTCTGTTTTCTTCCTATTTTAGGAAAACTACAGCCAACCTGTAGGTAGGCGCCTGAGATGCACAGGCGTGAGGGACAGCCGTGTGAGCTTCCTTCCTGTGCTTCAGTGGGAGGCAGTACTCAGGCCCAGAGGTAAACTTTACCTTGCTCTACAGTTTTCCTAAAGTCTAGTCTACCTCTGTGCATTTCCCATGTGCTGAGAAACAATTCTTTCACTTTCTCTGAGCACATTTCTTACCTATCTAAGACATATACTTAGTGTTCCATCATTCACTGTCTTGGCTGTTTCTGATTCTCATGAACTCCAGAGAAGGCTATAGTGTGAACAACCGGTTTGTGTTAAAACCCTCCTGGTCTCATCATGGTTTTCAGTGACACTTCTCTAGCTGCGTGGACTAGGAGCTTTACACAAAGTGAAGTCCAACAAGCTCCTCCAGTCTGGGTCTTTCAGAAACATTTCCGCTGCATTTATAATATACTGGGAAGCTGACTGCCTACATGAGAGGTGTTCTATTTCCTACACTATGAACAGGGCTGTCTTGTGGGGGTAATAACATGGGTTCTATTTTTAACATTTCCCGATTACACTAAAACAACTCACAAGACATTTAACTTATTTATTATTTACTATATTCATTACAGTCAGCATAAATATGTTTTGTAGCTGGCTTACCCTTGCGATGTTTATCATCTGTTGTTCTGAGTCTCTCTGAATAATGATTTTTTTTGCAGCTATAGAAATAACGAATGGATACTGACAGAAGGAAAACCTGCTCCACAAGCGAAAACAGAAAAAGCAAAATGGTGCATTTTTAGCAAAATTACACTAAGGGAATTTAAAGTCCCCTCCTTGCAATATAAAGCATTACGTTTATATGGTGTTTTGCCATTCACAAAAGATTTTATGTGCATGATTTCATTTCCACAAACCTATGAAAAATGTACCTAGAAGTGCAGTGTCTTAATTCTTTATAGGAGACCACAGCTTCCTATTTGCTGGTCACTTACACTGTTCACAGAAATCATTTCCATTTCACCTATGTGCTACCACCTGTGGAAACATGGCCAACAGCAGGACCAGGAAGCAAAAGTGCTGATGGTGGAGAAATACTACCATATTTACACGTTCAAATGAATATACAATTTATTATTCAAGGACTATTTCTGATGTATGAGCATCAGAAGTGAAGAAACACAGTGATAATTATAGCATACAAAGAGCAGTCATAAATTTAAGAGCAATATAATAAGAATTTCAAAAATGTAAAATATGAAATGTATGTACTTATAAATATATAGCATTGTTATCAAAGGGTACGGACATAACCTGTCTCCCAGAGCTAAGTTGTACACTGTATATATAAAAGCCACAAACCACACAGACAGAAATGCACGTGGAAAGGATGTATACTTTGAGAGGTTAGGCTCCCATCAGAAGTGGCTGGGTGGAAGCTACTGCAACAAATTCATCTAGGTTAGTTGTTCTCCATCTGAACACAGTACGTGGGATATCTGTGGCCACTCATTGCAAAGAGAACATACGCGAAAGAAGAGCTAGGCCTATGTACTGAACATGAGACAGCCTTTACTCTGATTCAGAACTGACAATAAACACAACTTGCTCAGTGCTGAGTTGCTAAAGCTAACTAAAAGTTTGGAAATAAAAGAAAATGCAACAAACTTAAAAGGATATATGTTGGTTTCATTATATACTTTATAACAGTGCTTCTCAACCTTTGCCATTTTGGTTTTATAAAAAATAAAATGCATAAGAAATACTATATGCATCAAGTACCCTGATAAACACCTCATGGTCAGCAGTGACTTGCCCTGGGGTTCAGATCCCATCGAGAGCCCAGCTGACTGCCAGGGCAGATGGGATCAGCGGCAACAGCTATGGAGTGCACGGCTGGGATGCTCCTGTGACAGGAAGGAGCTCCTATTGAAGTGGACACTAAAATGGTCAAACTCTTAGTTGTTTCATGGCAACACTTATACTAAAACACGAAGAATATCTTTGTAAAAGGAACTCTACCAAGAAAATATTCCTCAGGCTGACTACAGTCTGTAGAAGAAATTGTTTTTCAATTTTGATTGTTTGGGTATGTGCTGAGATTTGATCAGAGGGCTATTATACATTTTAGGCCAATTCTGGTAGAATTAACCAATCCATGTGTTTATCTGGGATCTCTGGGTTATTTATATCTGTATTTATATCTCTCTATCCCTGTAAGAAAAAAGAAATCTCCTTTGTATTTAATGTTTGGGAAACAAATTATGTTTGGGATAGGCTTGCTGTTTTAATCTAAAATAGAAATGTGGATACAAAGTATAGAGTATTCAAGAATTTTGCCAAGCATTTAGAAAATCTGTTGCATTAAATAAACTGAGACGCTCCTTTCTCTGAAATATCAATTCTTTCTGTAAGTAGTTTTTTGGTGCAGGCTAAGGGAGAGGAGCGAATGTGTGTTAAGTGGCCGTATGCGTGTGATCAATGAATAGCATCAGGGACCGGCACACTATGGCCTCCAAGACAAGATGGCTCATCATCAGTTTTTCGTAAATAAAGAAATCTGGAAATAAGGCAGTCTTTCATTTATATATTGTCTAAGGATTATTCACCCTAAAATAGCAATATGTATTGTTCACAGAACTGAAGTATTTATCTTCTAGTCCTTTAGAGAAAAAAGATACGTTGCCTCTCGTGGTGTGAGACAGCAGGGAGAAGACTAAGAAACCTCATACCGAGGGAAGACCCCTGCTGCTCTTGAAACAAAACAAAACTTTATTAACATTGCATAAGCTCAAAATGTAGCAAAAGTAAAACCTCTTGATAGACACAATGACATTTTAAAGCTACATATCTAAATGATACATGTCTATACATACAGGAACTCTCTATATATTATTTATACAAATTTAAAAATCCAGTTATTTTAAATAGCAGTTTGCTAGGTAATAATGAGATGAGCTACTGATCATACCTGTGAGAATTTCCAAAGCTCTGCCAAGTATGATACTCTTCCATGAGATCAATGTGATCCAAGGTGGAATTATAGAAATCAGTGTAAGGAATGAGGGGAGGGTGGAGCAAGTTGTTGGCAGTATCTGTGAAGATAAATTCTCACATAGTGCTTTCTCAACATGCATGTGATTCATTCCAATAATAAGCACATTCTTTTAATATCTACTGGTTAGTTAACCTTAAACTCCTGTTTTAAATAACTGCAGTTCCAATGAAAAGGCCATTTTAAACTCGGTGGTCAAAGTACAGCTATTCTTACTTTATGATGAGGATCATAAAAATTTTTAGAGAAGGGAGCAGATGGGCACCTTCTTGTCATTTCCCCTCTAGTGTCGTCTCGTTAGGAGTCCTCAGTAATCAGTGGGACTTCATGTTTTCTCAAGAATACTTAATAAATCACATGCACTTAAGACTATAATACAAAATACTGCATGCATAAACAAAGCTTTCCTCAGCTTTATAAAACATTTATAATTTAAAAAAAATTATATAGGGATTGGAGAGATGGCTCAGAGGTTAAGAGCACTGGCTGCTCTTTCAGAGGACCTGGGTTCAGTTCCCAGCACCCAGGTGGCAGCTCAACTGTCTGTAACTCCTGTTCTAATGGATTCAACTCCCCCACACAGATATTCATGTACACCAAACACCAAATGTATAAAAGTTATTATAACATTTTTATATATTGTAAAATTCATAAACAAAGCAGAACCTTTTTTCCTTCAAAATCATGGTTTACCAGTTGAGGGTGGCCATCTAGCACTGAGCCCCTTATGGTCCGGCTCTAATACCTATCAGGGAAACGCGGGAGTGAGGGGAATCAGAACCTACTGAGTAAAGCCAGAACTTTAGAGGCCGACGGGATCCACCAGGCACACTTCGTTAGAGGTGGGAATTCTTCAGGTTTTGCTGGGAACAGCCGTAAAGAAACAAACTGTAGCAATCTCTCTACCAGCTGCTTGAATTTCTTCTGGGATAATCTGGTAAGGTATTTGAAACAATTCCAATCATTTTTTATTTCTTACTTTATCAATATATTTGTTAAGAGATCAAACTACATCCTATACACATAGAATACAGACTATTCATTCTCACAAATTACATTTGTTAAGTTGACAACATTTCAAAAGGCATGAACTCCTGCCACTTACACTGCTTCTCAAATAAGAAATAAATACCAAAATTACTGTGGTGTCGCTCATAATTTTTAAGGCTTTCAGTATTTAGTCAGTTTCATTATTCACAGATCCTCTTCTTGAAGCTAACCTGTATGCTAAAGTTTATTCCTTCCTCCACATGTGTGCTTTCATGGCCATCTGAGGGCACAAAACAATGGTGGGAAACCTGAGTCATCTGGCATGCATGAAGCAAGTCAGCAAGGCAGTGCTCTCACGCTTCTCTAAGGCCTCATACTGTAACCAAGTGTCCTTTCTAAAGTCTAGTAACATGTCTTTCGTATTTTATGCTTTTTGATGATTCTGTTACTTCAAAATGGCCCTTCAGCCAGGCATGGCAGTGGACACCTCTCATCCCTGTAATTGAGAGGCTGAGACGGGAGGATTCTGAGTTAGAGGTCCATTAGGATACATGGTGAGTTTTACGCCAGCCTCAGGCACAGAATCCAGACTTTCTCAAAATCCAAAAGCAAAACCAAAAATTATACAACATAAAAATTAATTCCAATGAGCAAGAAGGATGTGGTCGGTGTTTTGTACAAAGAAACTGTGTCATAGCCATACTGGCATGGCTTATAGGACGGCCATCATGGTCTCAATTTAACCAATCAACTTATAAGGAATAAAGCATCAAGTATAAGCAGTCATAAAATGGTTGCTTGCTGAGATGGCTGTAAGCAGAGGCTCGTGGTGAGGCCCTGTGCATGGGCTCAGTGAGCTCTGCTAGTTCATCGGGACTGATGGGGACTCTGTAAACACAGTTAGTGTGAATAATGAGGGCTGACAGTACCTAAATTTTATTCTGGAAATATTTTTGTCTTTTTAGCTTTTTTCCATCATGGGAAAATGCCTCTTAATGTAAATATAGTCTTGAGGGGAAGAAGTAATGTGCTTTTGTAATCTGGTATTTTTAGTAAGGCAAGGAGAAAGTATCACATATATAGTAAGACATGTTAATAACAGAGGGAATTAAAAAATACACAATAAAATAATAGCCGATCAAATCCAGTAGAGATGTATAAAAGCAGAAATATGCTATATAAAAACTGCAAGTGGTGAGTATTTTCAATAAATTTCATAAAACTATGGTTACTTAGATTAAAAATAGATTTTAAAATCTTTTATATATTACTAAAGTATACATTTTATAACTGGCTTTTGAAACATTTCAAAGTATAAACATCAATCCTAAAAACCTTCAAAATAGTCAAATAGTTTATAATAGTTTATCATAAAATTAATAATATTACACTTGAAACTGAGAGACTGTGAAGGCGCTTGTTTACTTTTTAAGCCAGTGGACCAGGAAATGGTGGTCAGCTTCCACTAAGGTGGCTATCTGTCGCAGCAAGTGAGCATAGATGACATATGTAGACGTGATATTAAACTGAGGATTCTGAAAAAGATATTAAAGATAATTGTTAAAATCGTGTTAACAAGTAAAATCCCAAAGCTTACTGAGATTTAAGTGGCAGATTCAGGAAGCTACATTTGAGTTTGTGCAGTTCTTTAAAAATAATCGACTAGTTATTTATTTAAGCAAGCCTGGTTTCTGTTGCAGTACAAACAAATGTACGAAGCACAGGTCTTGAAGTCGCGTAAGATCTGGGTCTGAGGGTTGGCTCTACCGCAAATTAGCTCTGTGCCATTAGACATGCTTTTAAAACTTTACTTCTCAAGTTCCTCAGCTGTAAGATGGAAATAATATGTATCTTATGAGTTGTTTTGAGTTTTAAAAGAGAAAACATATATAAATCACCTAGTTCCATCTTTCATAAATCAGTTATCCAATTAAATAGCAACAAAATAATGTGATTTTTCTTGATTAAAAAAAAAAACAAAAGGAAAATAATGTAAATGCTAGTTGTAAAACTTTTGCACTGGGAAATGAGTAAACTTCATATGTCACAAAGAACAAGGATGCACTGACAACTTTTAAATGTTGAAGGACTGAAAGACTGCTCACAAACTAAGCAAAGCCCGTGTTTATTTATTTTTAAAGCTGAAGCTCTATTACAGTGTACATTTCAGAAATTTCCATGACTGTTAAAATCAGGCGCCAGCTGGTGAGATGGCCGGGTGGTTCGGAGCACCTGCTGCCCTTCCAGAGGACCTGGATTTGGCTCCAGCACCCACAGCTGTGTGCAGTGTCAGTTCCAGGGCATGTGACTAATTGTCATGGGTACTCCACATGCATAGCTCGCACACAGACACACGGATAAAAACTAAAAATAAATAAAAAATTAATCCAATTGTGATTTAAAAGAGAGAGAGGAAGAGAGAGAGAGAGAGAGAGAGAGAGAGAGAGAGAGAGAGAGAGAGAGAAGAGAAGAGAACAGAAGAGAAGAGAAGAGAAGGGAGAGGAGAGACAGGGAGGCAGAGGAGACACTGATTTTTAAAACTGACTGGCAGGCAAGAGTGAACTGAGGGTGCTGAGCCCTTCCTCCAGTGGCAGCTCAGGAAAGGGTGGTGTGTAAGCAGACCTTACAGCTGACTAACACTGTCCTCTACCGTAGCTGAGCTTCACGGGGTCATTTTGTAGCCTTTCTCTCTCTGCATGTTGCCTTTTTCCTTCCAGTTCTGATGCCTTGCTCATTTGTTTCCTTTATCTTTCTTGGTCATTTTCCCCCTTCTCTTCCCATATGTTCGTTTCCTATGTTTCTTTTATTTGAACATGATACTGACAATACCATAATACTAAAGTAAACACTGTAGCTTAATATTTTTACCTTCAGATGAGTTAATATACCTGAACAACTTATAAATTACAAGGAATGACACAGGTGTAGTGTGTTAACTAATATATTTTTCAAAAAATAATTAAAATTAAAATTAGCTTTTACTTAACACCTTAATATATTTTTATACTTTTGAATCCACATCTCCCTCATGGAAAGGCAAGTGTCATTTTCCTTTATAACAAATAGAAATAGCTTTTATGTTTCTATCAGAATTCTAATGAACATTACTGAGAAGTAGAGAGAAGTTAGAAACCCAGTAGACGGGGAAATTCCTCATAGCCTTTCCCAATTAGTTCAAAGGAAAGAGTGAATGGAGAGGGAAAACATCTGCTGTGCTTCTTCCCAAACACTGTGGAAGAGGGTAAGAACACATTTATAATTTAATCCCTCAGATAATTTAGCATCTGAGCATTTGTTACAATGCTAGTCTTTAGATTACAAGTAACTATTATTCTAAAGAATATTAGTCCTATTGCCGAGTAACAGTTATCTGATAAATTTGCACGTGCAAACTGACATATGAATTCACTAGTTCTCACTTACCTGTAACAGGATAAAATACGCTCTGAGATCATCTTTTGTTCGTGGGCTGAAAAAGGAACCATGCATGATTGATTACAGATGAGTAGTTTGATTTCATACTATCTAACAAAATATGACCACTATATGTGTTTATAAGAACCAAGAAGACAAAATGAATTTAAATTTATATGCATTATTTTTATAGACTAACAAACATGTCTCGAGTATGCTGGAAAAATAGTGTTCTGGTTGTGAGTACCACTTAAAGAGCAAATTACTGAGCAAAGCTGTAGCATTTTAAGGTAAAAGCCATGCTAACTATGAAAATGGTTAAATGTCTATAACTGTCGGGCGGTGGTGGCACACACTTTTAATCTCAGCACTTGGGAGGCAGAGGCAGGTGGATTGCTGTGAATTCATTCGAGGCCAGCCTGGTCTACAAAGTGAGCCTCGGACAGCCAAGGCTACACAGAGAAACCCTGTCTCAAAAAACAAAAAACAAACAAACAAAAAAAGTTTATAACCAGCAGCTTAAAAATACTTATAATTTTGTTTTAACATGGATTATTTTTACTTAATATTTATTTATTCATTAGAGAAAGAAAATGTGCTTCTGCTTATAGTCCACTCCTGAAGTGGCAGAAATGTCCAGGCCACAGAAGAGGACACTGTCTGTCCTGATACAACTTGATGAGCTGGGGTAAATGGGAAGGGGTTCCCCTTATCTGAGAAATAGGGGATGGGGGTTGGAGGGAGGCTGTGACTGGGAGGAGAGGAGGGAATGAGGCTATGGCCAGGATGTAAAATGAATAAATAAGAAAAGATACCTCCTAAGAGTAAAACATACTCACATATATTAAAGATACATGAGATACGTATCTAAGCCATCTACATAGATTAAAATCCAGTTACAATTACCCTTTCCATTCTCGTAACAGGCTGTTAATGATTCCCTTCAGTACTGACTTCTGAATATCTTGAGGCTGGAGGCAAAAGAAAATAAGATGATATAATAATTACTAGGGTATTTTGTGATTTTTATATTAATTTGATTTATAGACGTCTGAATAATTACAAGCAGATGTAATGACTGTAGAATGACACTAAGCGCAGTATCCACTTCATACTCAAGAAGCCCAGGGAGCACTGATGGTGTAGATTATTATGAAGTTGCCCTCTGGGATAAGCAGTGTATAATTTGCAGAAATATACATGGTGATCCTTTGATGACCAACAACAATTTTATGTAACTGAAAACCAACTTCATTTTCCTCTCCTTGAGAAGACAAAACCATGAGTACAAGCCCAACTGTACTGTATTTACTGATTTAAAATGTTTGGCATATGTTTTGCATATGTACACATAGATCCAAGTTATGTTTTCTGTGCCAAACATCTCACTATATAACCCAGGCTGGCCTTGAACTTTTGATCTCCCTCAGCTTCTTCACTGCTCGGATTACAAGTCTGAACAATTATACCTGGCTGTTTGGGACTCATCTAATCCTAACAAGTTACTCTTGGTAATTTAACAAGAGCAACCAAGTTATGTTCTATTAAAATTACATTTTTTGTTTTGAGATTATGATGTAATTATATCCTTCCCCTTCCCTTTCCTTCCTCCACGCCTTCCACATAGCCTGCTTTGCTCTCTTTCAGAGTCATGGCTTCTTTTTTGCATTAATTAATATGTAATGATATACATATAGTATTTTTAGTGTTACATGTATGTATGTATGTTTTCAGGGGTTATTTGTTAGTGAATAACCAACTAAAAGAAAAAAAATTTTACCCTAATGTCCCAAACAAACAAAATCATAAGAAAGGAAAGTAGAGACCATTTTTTTCAACATGTTGGATGTGACTCCTTTGGCAAACCTCTATATCCAAAAAATATTTGCATTATGATTCATTACAGTAGCAATTACAGTTATGAAGTAGCAATGAAAATAATTTTATGGTTACCACACCATGAGGAACTGTGTTAAAGGGTTACATAAAGGCTGAGGACCACTGGGATAGACCAGTATTCCTCTTAAACATAGATGTAAAACACACACACAAAATCAACAAATTGAGCTCAAAACATACAAAAAGCATTATACACTATGGCCATGTAGGATTTATTCCAACCTTTCAAGGCTGATTTGACCTTTGGAGGTAGATGTATATAATTAATCACATTAACAAACTAAAGAAAATTCTTGACTTCTTTTTTCTTTATAATTTATTCACATTACCGTTACCCCCTGGCTCGTATCCTTCTGTACCCACCCTCCTACTCCCTTACCCTTCCGCCCTATTGCCCTCACCTAGTCCTCTGACAGGGGGGGAGGGGACTCCTCCCCCTCCATCTGACCACAGCCTATCAGTCCACTGTGGGCCCACAAGGCCGCCTCTCCAAGGGGAAATGATCAAATCACGGGCTTCAGAGTTCATGTCAGAGGCAGTTCCCCCCCCCCCCCCAGATCCCACCCTCCATGCGGAGAATGAGCTGTCCATCGGCTACATCTGTGATTCCACATCTAGGTTCTCTGCATGCACTGTCTTTGCCTGGTGCATCAGTTTGTCAGGCCCCACTGGGTCCAGATCCACCAGCCTTGATGGTCTCCCTGTGGAGCTCCTGACCCCTCTGGGTCCTTCCATTCCACTTTTCCATATGACTCTCAGCACTTGGGCCAGAGTCCAGCTGCCAGTTGCAGCATCTGTCCCAATCCCTCGCTGGGTGGAGGCTCTCAGAAGACATCTATGTTGGGCTAATATCCACTTATGAGTATACACCACGTGTGTCTTTCTGGGTCTGGGTTACTTCACTCAGGACGATCTTTTCTAGTTCCATCCATTTGCCTGCAAATTTTAAGATTTCTTTGTTTTTGATAGCTGAGTGGTATTCCATTGTGTAAATGCACCACAGTTTCTTTATCCATTCTTCGGTTGAGGGACATCTAGGTTGTTTCCAGATTCTGGCTGTTACAATAAAGCTGCTATGAACTCTTGATTTCTACTGAAGACCTCCTCACTCCAAGAACTGTGTTAATGAGCACTTCCTATAAGTGATTCAGAATTAAATCTGAGAATCCTTCAAGTCACTCTTCCTGAGTAAATGAAGCAGGATTTAAGGAATTCTTTCTAAATGTAGATTAGATAGAGAAGTAATTTCTATTTAAGTCTCAGATAATTAGAAAAAGAATGACCTAACTTTCTGAAAATTCCAATTCTATTTATCATAAAATTATATCAGATATTCTAGTGCAATTATGTTACAAAATGGCTGCATTTGAAATAGAGGAACTGGAGAGATGGTCAAGTGCATAAAGTGATCAGGGGCACTTGCTGTTCTTCCAGAAGACTGAATTCAGTTCCCAGCTCCATACAGGAAGCTCACAATCACCATCCAGGGGATTAGGTGCCCTCTTCTGGCCTCTGTGGGCACCCTTATACATACAGCACACATCCACACAAACATACACATAAATGAAAAACTTTTTAATTAAAATAAAAGCATGAAATAAAGAAGAGACAAAGAATTATACTACTGAAATATGTTCACAAACAATACTTACCGTATTAAGTAAGGCATCAAATACAGCATTCACCAAAGGAGCATTAACCCCAGAGTCCTCAATAGTATTAAATGAGGCTGTTGCATCTTTCTGAAAATTCAATTAAAGAATTAAATATGTTTAACATTTCATGGAGTAGTCCTAATAATATCTGAATTATACATTTTTTATAATTTCCACTAATCTTATTGTCCAATTACCAAAAAAGAAGTATTAAGGCAATTATTGAAAATAAAAATGAATGTTAAGAATGGCTTTAATAACTTTTTTAAAGTAGAAAGAAATCAAACATTAGTAATAGTGAAATAAATACAATATTTACTAAATCAAAAACAATATTTTGATAATTTTACAATGCATATACTGTTTAAGTCAATACTGGCTATAAAATGGAATCTCATTTATTCAAAATAATGAATGAAAAGTATCTATTATATATTACTTATTACCTTAAATGCAGCATTTAATTCTGGGAAGGAATCAAATGTTGTTATATAAAAAGCATGTATTGTTTTCCAATTTCCTGTTGACTCAGCCTTTTCTAAATCTTCCCTAAGAAACAAGCAAAATCATATTAACCATTAAATGGAGAGAAAATTCATTCAGATAAACAGTATTTCTTTTAAAAAATGAATGTCATGCTGAATATATCATTTTAACACTGAAAACATCGTAAATCTGTTATAGTTGATACAAAAACAGCATATAAATGTGTAGTTCTTAATTACATTAAAATATTGATTCAGCTACAACTTTTCCATTTACCCTTGTTTTTAAGTTTTTTTTTCCCCCTAAGAGAGTATTGTTCTGTAGCCCACAATGGCTTCAAACGTGGGTGTTGCCCCTGCCTCAGTCTCCTAAGGGCTGGGACGACTGGTGTGCTCTACCATGTCCAGTTAAAAACCTTCACCCAACATGAGCCACTCTCACCCTTTCCTTTTCCTTCACAGGCCAGCGCCTCTACTTTCTCACTCCCACTTTAGTGCTTCAAGTTATGCATTTTAATTTTCTGAGTGGTGACACAGCTTTATAGTATGGCTACAAAGCAGATGAATTCCTGTGTGTGTGTGTGTGTTTTAATGGTAGAGTTGATGATTTAATTGCGACCTTTTGGGGCCAGCTTTGACTCAGCTTCTCTTGGTGCTTACTCTCTTCTGCTACAACATACCCACTGTGCATTACTCACACTGTTTGCATCTTCAACTTGAGATATCTTTCTTTTTTGTCTTCAATTTTGTCTAATATCTTACTAAGAATCTGCCAGACGGTGGTGGCACATGCCTTTAATCCCAGCACTTGGGAGGCAGAGGTAGGCAGATCGCTGCGAGTTCGAGGCTAGCCTGGTCTACAAAGTGAGTCCAGGATAGCCAAGGCTACACAGAGAGACCCTGTCTCAAAAACACCAACCCACTAAACAAACAAAAGTTCAGCTAACTTTTCAGGCACAGCACTGTAAAGCACTGGCCTGCAGATGGTATCAGTCTACACAGAAGAGTGAGTTGGAACTTACTCAAAGTCTCTCACAGTTTTGGGCTGGCTGGGAAGGGTAGGTTCTGGAAGAGCTGGGACCTTCACTTCCGATGGTAATGAATCCATAGACGTGCGCTGTTTTTGTCTAACATCAAGACAAATTGGTGGTAGGTCTCTCACTGTGACGTGCAAGAGAACATTTCATGGAATGAATCAAAGCTTTTCCAACTTAGTAAATATCAGGGGAATTCAACATGAACAGAAAACAAAGTATTGTATAGCGTGTTCACTTTGGGAGTATGCATCACAGCCAGTGAAGGGCACTCCCCCGGCTCTTCATTTCTAACAGCCATTTGGCCATGTCTTCCATAAATTCAGACCTTTAACAGCTATTTGACGACAACTTATATGGATTTAGAGCTGACTGCCTATCCCCACTTCTCCCCAAACCCAAAGATCAGTGAATTATATGAATAGTTTTTTCTCTCTCCTTCCTTTTTAAAATGTCTTTCAAGATATATTTCAGTGAAACTACTATTAATGCTTTTTAAAATATGCAAATCACTTATATATGCCCTTATAATTTGTAAGTATTAGCATTTTCTTATCACTGTCCACAATAAGTAAGATCTTAATTCCCTCTGTCCCCTTATTTTTGAGTTTTGTTCTAACCTGTATTCTTTCATTTTCTTTAAGTAGTTACATGAATTTAAGATCTTATTTTCTTATTGAGGACATGCATTTTTTGTGTTTTCATGGTCTTCATGGCTGTTCCTTAGTTCCTTATAATAAAAAGTTGTAATTGAAATGTACAGAATTTAGCACTGATCCTTTCCTGTGTTAAATTTTACTTGAAAATGTTATTTTTGAGCTCTCAGAACCAAGTACACTTCAGTCCTTTGCTGTTTTTGTGTAAGTCCAAACAAATGGAAGCTTGTCTTCTGAGATCTCCAGGACCCATATCTTCCCTGCTACTTGCACTCAGGTATTATTTTTCTTCATTTGCTATGATGTTCAGTATGGGGTGTCCTGTGATAGGCAGGGCTATCGTTATCTGAGAATTCTCAGGGATCTTATTGCTTCCTTAAGATCTCAGCATGAGGCCTCTACCTTCATCTGCTCTTGACAAAAATCCTTCTACCTTCGACTTTTGTTCTAGAGCCTTCTGAGCTTATTTTGAAACTCTTTTATTCCAGGGTCTAGCAAACAACTTTGCTCCCTTCTCCTGATACTGCCTGCCCAGCAGCTAATACCAGAGAGAACTTATATTTTTGGTTATTTGTTTTGATTATTTTTAGGGGTTTAAGTGGCCATTTTATCAGTTAATTTTATTGTAAATTATGTTCATGACTTTAATTAAACACTGATACATAGTTAACCTATGTTTTACATAGTGAATTGAAGGAGACTGAAAACTGTGCTGTTTCTGCTGCTCACAGAATATGGCGCCTGCCCCTTAGTTTTTAGTCTAGCAAACAGAAATTTCTTTCACCACTGTATTAGATAATTTTATCTACTTTTCCCTTGAGTAATTTACATTTTTATAATTAGGAAACTTGCGATCTAAATCTCTTCTACTGTGTTTTTCTTTACTGAAGTATGTGTAAACACTTCAGTAAACAGTAAGTCATCATCAGGGTGCTGATGTCATCACCGGCAAGCTAAGAGTTAAATGGGCTACTAGGAGGTGGGGCCAGAGGTTTACTGTTTTAGTCAGTGTTCTAATGCTGTGAAGAGACACCATGACCACAGAAACTCTTATAAAAAGCAAGTATTTAACTGGGGCTTAGTGTTAGAGGCTGTGTCCATTATCATGGTGGGAGCACGGCAGTGTGCAGGCAGACGAGGTGCTGGAGACGGAGCTTCTACATTCCGCTCTGTGGGCAGCAGGAAGAGACAGTCACTGGCCCACCTCCACTGATGCACTTCCTCCAACAATGCCACAGCTCCTAATCCTTTCAAACAGTGCCACTGCCTGGTGACCAAGCATTCAACTCTATCATTCAAGCCACCAGTTGTTACTTCCTGGAAGTGTGCCTTCGGAGGATGCATCTTATCCTCAGACTCGCTCTGTTTCCACCTGCCATGAGGTGAACCACTCTACTGTTCTGAGTTTGTCCCATGTATAATGGGGCTACCAGAGAATCAACTGAGTCGGTGACTTGAAAAAAATCTTCCCTCCCTTTGTCCCAGGTACAAAACGCTAGGTAACGTGGTATTTTATAATAAACTTTCCTATTGGAAGATAGTAGAATTTTCAATTTTTCATAGTCCAGAGAGTGTGGCTTTTGAGCTTTACTAAGTGTGGAGCTCTGACGACCGAGCCCTCCTTAGAGTCTGCGGTGATCTGTGGTAAAGCAGGTGGGGTGGGGGATTAGAGACTGACTCTAGCTGCTCGCAGGTGACGCTGACACTGTTGTCTAGGGCTCCCACTGTGATAGACTATCCAGAGACGTGAGGCGAGAAGACAGTGATGATGAAAACATACAATAGAGATTATTACATTTCTTTGTTTCCATCATTATTTTATTCCTCGTACTAAGTATCTAAATATTAAGGATCTAAAAGTTTGTACTGTAAACAAAGATTTGATAAAGCCTTGATTTATTAGCAATAAAAATTAAATATTTCCAGAAATAATTTCTTATGTTTAGAAATTTTTCTCAATGGGGGGGGGCATTGCAGCAGAAAAGAAATAAACTCCAGTCTTGTTACGATGATCTTCAGTGGCTTTTCCCATTTTTCTCAATCTTCACTACCCTTTCCTATCCCTTCCCACACACTTTTCCCAACCTGGCTATAAACACCCACTATTAAACACAAACAGACACATTCAAATATAAATCAACTTATTCACAAACTAAGCCTATATGAGTGCACATTTTTATACCCACTCACTCTTATTGATACCATGCTGAGGTGGAAGAACAGTGAAATTCGAGTTAGTAAGAGAACTCGATGCTGGCAGAGCCTGAGAGTGGGGAGGGTCTTATATAAGAGAGACAGTCACACCAAGACCAGGAGGACCGTCCAGGGAAGCATCATCATCCAGAGGCCAACAGCAGGCTCTATTTTTAGTTCCAAAGCTAACTTGACTGGAGAAAACTGCAGATGTTAACATGCATGTTAATGAACTCCACGTCTGAAAGAAGAGCTGAATCCCTTGCTCATATCAGTGAATGGAAGCCAAATTACAGGATGTGACATTCAGCTATTAAGGGAAGAAAAATAACAGCTCACAGCTGCTCTCATGTCCCTAAATATCAAGGCATTGTTTCTAGAGATAGGTCTTCTGCCTTTTCTCACAGATGGTTTCCATTAACATTTAATTCAAAAGAAAAAAACCAATAACCATGGTGATTAATTAAACTTCATTTTGATATCATAAACAGGAGAAAAATTTTCATTCTGACATATGAAACTCTAAAATATATGAGGATATTGTAGTATAGTAAAGAAATCAAAATACATCTGTGAAAACCTGCCATTTAGGTTTCATTCAGCCAATACTTGAGAACACTCAGTGCTAAATTGATAAGCAGTAATCATTTTTCCTTCCTTTTAATAAACTGCCAGATTTACTTGGTTGCCTAGAAACATTAAGTAAAACACTTGAAGCCAATGGAAGAATACAACCATGATGAGGGTTGGTAGTATATTAAAATGTGTGTGGATTGTAATATAGTTATGTATAAGGGTGTAAGATTATTTGCAAAATTTTGCCATCTCACTATTTATGGGTTGAAAACTGACATTTTGGTTGGTTATCTAAAGACTGCTCCTGCACAGCCATCACACATAGCAACAGTAGCTCAGAGATAAAAAAAGTTTATGTATATTGTGTGTTCAAGAGAAGGGACCTAGGTCTATGTGCTGCTGACAATGAAGTACTGACATACAAAGAGGTTCTGCTTTTAATACACAACTGCAAAATATTATACTCTAAGTTTCATTAGTACTGGGAAAGCACCAGCCTTGAAAATAAGAGGCTGAACCTATTGCTTGCTGGATTACTGTTCACCTTAGATAGTCAGCTCTAATGCAGAATGAATGAAATGGTCGGCTATTTGTAAGGTTGCAGAGGACTTGAAAGGCCACCTTGGGGTGTAACTGCATGGACTGCTTGGCTGTGAGTAGCTCATCCTTTCTGTGTTTAAGATACCAGCACTTTGGGATTCTTTATATTCTAGCTGTTTGCTGCTCTAGTTGGCAGTGTGACTCTGGGAGAATGGGGCCTAAAAATGAGGGGATCTAAAGTCTCATGCAATAGCCAACTTTTTTCAGAGCATCAATTTATACTTTAAGGATTAAGAAAAAAAATGCCTGAGTAAAATATACAATCATAAAGACAAGCCACACATCATAGAGTCTGTGGTGGTCTGAATGAAAACGGCCCCCGTAGGCCCATGGGGAATGGCACGATTAGCGGTGTGGCCTTGTTGGAGGAAGTGTGTCTGTGGGGTGGGCTCTGGGGTCTCAGACACTCAAGCCAAGCTCAGTGTCTCACTTTTCCTGCTGTCTGCCAATCCAAATGATCCCGATAGATACAGAACTCTCAGCTACCTCTCCAGCAGCACCGTGTCTTCCTCTGTGCCACCATGCTTCCCGCCACAGTGATAATGGACTCAATCTCTGAACTGTAAGCCAGCCCCTATTAAATGCTCTTCTTCATAAGAGCTGCCGTGGCCATGGTGTCTCTGCACAGCAGTAGAAACCCGAACTAAGATAGAGGCATATGAATAACAGCTGGAGTAAACATACTCTTGCCTCCTACACCTGGGAGAAAATGAAAACACATCGCAAGAACAGTTCTGTGTTTTGAAGAAACTGAGGTCACAAGACTCTAGACTCGTTTTTTTGGGGGGGGGCAGTTTTTTTCCACAAGCACTCAGAATTCTCCCATGATTTCATTCTTGAACTGTGTTCCAACAACTATTCAAAAACAAAATGGACAGGACTTACAAAACAATCGAATGAAAAAGTGTCTCATGAGTGTGATTAGTATCATGATCTGTTATAGAGAAGCCTAAGTACAAAGGAAAGTAAAATGTACATGTCACCTAAAAGCCTCATTTCAGGTATAGAGTCCTGCTCTGCAGAATGCTTTAAGGACAGTTTTGGAAGAATCAAAAACCCTTCCTCTTTTTCTGGGTCTAT
Organism: Acomys minous; assembly: GCF_964271855.1. Classification (NCBI taxonomy): domain Eukaryota; kingdom Metazoa; phylum Chordata; class Mammalia; order Rodentia; family Muridae; genus Acomys; species Acomys minous. The sequence goes on from NC_140484.1 coordinate 23,914,830, forward strand.
ATATTATATCCACAGATGCAGTAGTTTTGAAATATGCCCATAGGTTTTTTTGATATTCCTTCAATCAAAAGATGGAGTCTAGTTAGTTGCCATCCTTTTGATTATGGGCCAGCCTGCTAATATCTGTTAATAAAATGTAGTGTAATCATGAGTTGGTTATAAAAGGCCATGCAAGTTTTGTTTGGCTTTCTCATTGGGATTATTCAGTCACTACCCTGTACAGAAGGCTAGGAAGCCACAAGGCACCTAGTCCCAGGCCCATCTACAGACCAAGACTCCTACCTCATAAACGTTCAGCAAATCTTCAGGTCCCTCATTTTTCAAGACACCTCAGATGATGCTCATTAGAAGAAAGACCCCCTTCCAAACTATATATTTATGTATTAAATAAATACTGTTATTGTTTTAATTACTAATTTTTGTTGGTTGCTATAATGCAAGTAGATGACAGAAAATGTGACCTTGGGACAATCAAGTCATCTCTCAGAATTTCATGTCTCATCTTTGAAACAAATAAGGGAGGCTGAAGGGATGGTGCAGTAGTTAAAGAGACCCTGTTGCTCTTGTAGAATACCTGGGTTTGGCACCCAACACCCACATCTGGCAATCATTACTTCCTGAAATGGTTCGGGGGATCTGATACTCTCCTTTTGCCTCTGTGGGAACTTCCATGTATATGGTACATGCATGCATGCATGTACATATGTATGTATACATACACCCACACACACTTGGGTATACATACATATATAATAAATAAATATTTTTAAAGAATTGAAGGAACAAATGGAGGCTTTTCAAGATAAATGGCCAACTGAGCAGGGTTTTTTGTTGTTGTTGTTGTTGTTTTTTTGCAACACAACAAATTGCCTTTATTTTGGTATGCATCTGCATTTTAACATTTAGTGGTCTTGAGAGTGGGGAACATAGCAATGAGCCAGGAGATCAGGCGCACCAGTCTACAAACACAGTGACACAGAGTTCCTCCGGGTCCCTGCTGAGGGTCTGAGGAGCAACACTGAAACCTGAGTCCACAGGGTCAGGGCCTTGTGGTCCAGCTGTCAGGCTCCACATCAGACCTGATTGGTGGCCAGGGTAATACACAGCCCTGTTCAAACCTCTTCAATGTATAAAAGCAAAGCGGTTACAGGACAAGGAACCAGCTCAGAACAGTGTGCACTCAGGACTCTCTGCATGGCCTTTCTCTATAGGCAGAACCACCAAGGAGGACCTGGCACTCCCTTCCCTGGCTGGTGGTCCGGAGCTAAGAGAGGGAGGCCAAGTTCTTCCAATCTCATCTGAGGCTTTAGGCCACAGCAAGTGTTGGGTGGGCAACAAGGGAGTTGAGGATGGGGAAAGCTGATAAAAGTGGGGAGACAGGAAGCCCTGAATTCCTCACCCACGGCCAATTTCAGAGGGAGGGGAGGGTTACAATCTAAGCTTTGGCCGAGGATGGGAGTAGAGAAGTAGGGCTGATGGCTTGGATGGGCATCACAGAAGACTTAAGAAAGCAGGGTGCAGCCAAAGCACTCCAAGCCCAGCACAGTCCCACGGCTGCCACCTGAAGCCTTCCCATCTATTCTAAGGGCCACCACACAGCTGTGGTGGGAGGGTGGGGCGGGCAAAGGCAGACCCAGGCCACATGCCAACAGCCACACAGCATACTGTGTGATGTATCTGTTCACAGTTGTGTTAGCTGTGCTCACCGCTCCCAGAAGAATCTGATTTCAACACATCTTCTTGATCCCAGAGGTTCAAGCAGGCAGACAACAGTTACTCTCGACAGAAGATGTCACACAACACAACTTGGGGATCTCCAACGGACAAGAAATTCTTGTCAGAACAGGGTGGAGCTTCCTCTCCAGTAATTTGAAGTCTACAGATATATCTAGAAAATTCAGTACTGTGGAAAATTAAGATGTAGGTAGATGGGGAGGGGAGGCCAGGGCCCTGGTGACTAGTTGCTGTAACAATGTCCTTCTGGCAGCTGTGGCAGCTCCATGTTCTCTTCTGGCATCATCAAGTTCCTTTAGGATGACTTTGATGCTGTGGGAATTCTGCCACTTTGCTAGCACTGCCGTGGCTCTTGGGCCCACCATTTCACTTGAACTACTCACAGTGCTGATACTGACCTTTGTTACAAATTTTACAGATGGGGGTGCTTCTGGGTATTTAGGCCCAACACTCTATTTTAAGGCTGTATATTCTGTTTTGATAAATTGTTCTTAGAGGCCCAATTATCATCCCTGTCCATCTTGTAAGCATTTTATCTTCATCATCCTCTAGACTCCAGCTAAGTGTGACATCGCCTACTCCTTTCTGGCTTTCTTCCAGCTCTTCGAACAGTCGGAAATTTCAAGGGACTTTTATTCCCGAGCCTGTGGTGGCTGCCATCTTGTGTCTCTATTGCACCCTGAGCAGATTTTTAATTTCTCTCAAAATTCTATTAAAACTACAATAAAAGGTTCTCTGTTATTTTCATAACATACATGTGCAGATTCAAAAAGAATAAGCCAAATGGCTACATTGCCTTAAAGGGTTAAAAAAAAACAAAAACAAAAACAATGTATGAAAAATGACTTAGAAAATTCAAGGCAGCTACACACCAAGGCTTAGTGAAGCAAGATGAGATAGAATTTGACTTACTCTACTGAATTTCTGATGGATTAAAATAATACGAACTAAAGTGAAAACTGAAGACAAGCTTAGATCCCCAACTGGTCTCTCTGCCATCCCTCCTCCAATCCAGCAGACATCTGGAGATTTACATTCTTTGGAGAGAATACAACAGACACTTTGGACTGGGGAAATGTCACAGGTGGGGTGATAAGAACAGAAAGAATAAGGAAAGTAATTACTAATTACTAAATGCTAAAAATGATCAAGAAAACACTTTCATCCCCAGCCTCCCAACAAACCATTCAATTCAGCTTCACTCTACAATGACAGCCCCTCTCCTCACACCCCAAGAGGAGATTACAGATTTCTTGTAGAATCTGACATGCCTCAAAAGAAATAATGACGTTACAGACATCCCTAAACAGAAGCCCACCGATATTACCTTATGATAAAGCTTAAAATCAATAACCCTTACCTGTGCTTTGGATTCCAATTATTTGGCTCCCTATTGCAAATGACAAGCAGAAAACTAAATAGAAGCTTCCGATCGAATGCCTTCAGTGTGGAAGGTAAGACACAGAAAGAAAGACAGAACTTGAGTTAATCAAAATCCGTGAATGGAGGTAGGGTAGAAACCTATCTTAGAAACCTATCAAAGTTTCTTCTGATGGATTAAAAAAAAATCATGTCATAAGAAAGTTCTTTAAAAGAAATATTCACAGTGTGACAAGGAAATCTTAATAGCTAAAGACAGAAATTAAATACTCGATAGAAAGGACCTTTATGCTGCTGAGCATGGGGGTGCATGCCTATAATCCCAGCTAGGCAGGAGGCTGAAGAAGAATCATACATTTGGGGTTAGTCTAGACAACTTTGCTAGACTCTGTGCAATGCTTGCCTGGTATACACAAGTGTACTGGAAGTTTTGGTTTCTTTGTAAACTTAGTTATGTTATGTAAATATTTTTTGTTTTAATACCAAGTGTAGGATTTTAGTTTGCCCATAGCTTGTACTTGACTCATGCGGGCATAGTCTTTGCCAGCTGGGAACATCCTGCCTTGTACAGCACAGAGAGTGGCGGCATGGCACAGGACTCTGAGGTAGATAAACTGTAGAGCATGGAGAGATGGCTTGGCATGTGGTGGTGGCCTGAGGTGTGTAGCAGTTTGGGGAGACCCAAGATGGACGGTGTGGCTAACATAGAGAAATGTTTCAATGCAGCGGCTCAGAGGAGAGCGCTTGCTACATTTGCTGTTGACAGAGACTGGTACTGCCCCCAAAAGAATCCAATTGACCCTAAAGAGCTGGGAGAAGTAAAAGGGTCTGCACCCCACTAACATTCTTTTTCATATGCAGAGAGCTAAGGGGCTGGTGCAAGGGAGGCAGAGGCATCAATACTCCAAATAAGATAGTTTATAAAAAATAAGCATCAATACTCAAAATCCTACAGTCAATCTACAGCAGTGCAGAGAGAGAAAGGGAGATAGGGACAGAGGAGAAAGAATTTAAAGAATGTAAAGAAATCTCCCCAAATACGGAATAGTAAAAGCTAAGAAGGGGGAGAAGGGGAGAGAAAAGAGGACAGTAAAGACAGGAGCTCAGAACCGGAGATATAGAGAGGAAGGAGAGAAAAAGCAGAGGGAGGAGACACTCCAAGGGTCTTCTCTTTCTGGAATTTAAACATAGGAACTGATAGACAGAAAGTGTCTACCAAGTATGTATCGTAAGAGATTTTAAAAGGCACATTACCCTGCAGTTTCAAACCATGAGAAACAAAGAAATGGTGCTGTGAGTATCTGTGTCTGTATTTCTGGTGACATTGCTGTATTCCTTCCTGGCTCCACCATCTGAATGAGTTAACGATAGCCACCTCACGGCTTCTGTGTACAGTATTCTAGGGAGCTAGAAAGCCAGGTATCTGGTCGGCATCACAGGATTGATCCGACAATCGCCCATCAGATGTCTGAGAAGCTGCCTGTTTCACAGGGTTCTTATGGAGGTAACTGTAGAGAGGGGACAGCAGTGACCCCTGAGAAGGACCGTGCAGCTAGAGTGGGCTCGCTGAGACCTGCTGGTACTGCTCTTTTCTTGACTTCAGTGCTGTGTTCATGGTCTTCAATTTAACCACTATAATATTCAACATTTATGACATTAAAAAATTGTGCTCTGAGTTGCTCATGAGGTATCCTGGGGTAACAGAAGTCTGCTCTCATAATCTCTTCTACAGTTCTGCACCATACAATATATACAGACGAACCATGTAACAATTTACTCACCACTAACATTTGCTGAACTTTCTAAGGCATGGGACTGAATATGTTTTAAACATTTTCTTCTCCTGAATTCTTGTGCATTTGAAGGACAGCTTTTCATTACCTCATTTTACATATGGTAAAATAAATAGAACGAAACTAACTTTTCTAGAATGGTCGTTTATATATTACAGAGCCAGGATTCAAACCTGGCCTGAAAAGCTATCAAACCTGTATTATTTCTACTATTGACCAATCTTCTACCATGAATAAAGTCAGCAGCAGAAGGGAAACCTACTTGAAAACACAAGTTAATAAAGTGTGAATGTATCAAAAATATCACCTCAACAAAACCAAAACATCCTCAAAGATAAATCAAAATCAATAAACTGGCAGATTCCATCTTACATAGTACTGATATTATAAAACTAAGTACAGGTGACATTCTATAGGTCATTGCCCCCAACTGCCACATTCTTTGGCTGTTAAGCAACAGGCTATTGGGGTTGGATGGTTGAGAGTGTGCTGCATTTGCAGGAAGTCAGCTGGCAGCGTGAGCCCCAGGCGCGGCTCCCTCTCTCAGGTCGGTTCTTGTGCCGCTTTGACTACTTCAGTTTTGGCGTGAAGCAGACACAGGGACAGACCAGAGTAGATTAGTCATAACAGGTGGTGTTTACATCACTGTCTGTAAGAGTACTTTTTGAACACTTAGCAAAAAATAAAGCTTGAAGGTGGGAGAAAGGAAGAAGAGGGGGGAAAACCCTATGATTCATAGAACTTTAGCCATCGGAGCCAAATAAAGCAACACATTCACTGGTTTTGGGAGATGGACTTTTTACCAAGTTCAGTGAAGTGTATGCAAAACTGTGAGCATGACTGAAATGTTCTTTTATGGTCTTCGCCATAAAAATATGAGTTATTTCTGTAGAAGCTCATCTTTAATGAGCTAGATGCTTTATACGAGATTGTCTTATAAAAGTAAAGACCAGAGTAGGGCAAACAGGCCAGTATAGAAGAAGTGTTTCCTATTCCTTTCTTTATTCAGTAAATTATTTACCAAGTGCAGACTAAATGGGCCATGGATTCAAAACTCAAGAAAACTAGAAACACGCACATGCCCAGATCTGACAGTCACTCTTTCAGGAATATCTTACACATATAGAGGAACAAATGGAACATATACAAAGCCACTTGTGGTACTGTTTCTGCTAAAACAAGCAAAACGGGGTGGACACAACTCATTCATTTTAATGTGGTCTAAATAAATATGTAGATCTAATATAATGGAATATAGTTTTAAAAATAAAACCAAGAAAGATACCTCAAATATAACAACTGAAAATAACAACCCAAGGTGCTGGTTGACGTACACGTAGGGATCATTGTCTTTTAAGTAGAGAAATAAGAATAAGCATATATACATATATATATATATATATGTTTATGGAATACAGGAGATAGAACAAAACAATGCGACAGTGACACATATGAAGCTACTTATTTTTATAGCTTTTTTTTTTTTTAACTCTAGAAAAGTCTCAGGCAGACAAACTACAAAGCTCAGCCGCTGCCCCGAGGAGGAGAAGGGAGAAGAAAGCCTGGCTGCTTGAGTTCAGCTGGCAGCAGGGTCAGCTGCAAGGTGGTAGGCAGCCACCATGCGGAGAAAAGGTATAGAGGAGTGAGGTCAAAGCCCCGGGGAAGCCCAATGTGTTCAGAAAGGTAGTAGAGAAGCAGGCACACCTCCGAAGCTGGTGTCTGCGTCTCTGTATGAGACTGCCTGCTGTGGGGGCAGCAATTCTGGGAAGAACATTAAGCGCTAAGTATTCTCCCACTTCTTTAGGACGGCTTAAGGTTAAGCCCACCTTTGAATCACACAAATGTGCTATTCGTAAGTTAACTCTGATCGAAGACAACAGCCCTTCCCCCTCTCCAACATAAACACGTAAGGAGCAGAGTAGTAAAAAAGAGAAGTAAACTAATGCAGCACAATATTTTTTTTCAGATACACTTTCTCCAGGAATAGCTAAGAAAAGAAAGGAACTAAGGCACTTAGGGGAAGATCTTAGAGATTCAGTCCAAGTGTGGTTCATTTTCAAAGGAAACCTAGAGTTCAGGGTCATCTGAGGCCTTGGAGATACTCCCAAGGTAGGTATCCTTAAGTGGCATGTCCTTTGCTCTCCCCAGACAGCAAGCCCTGCCTCGGGTCTCCTAGAACTGCTTATTTCTGTCTGCCCTTCAAATTGCTCTGAAACGGGACCTCTACCACCTTACTGCACATCCATCATAGGACCCTCATACAGACCTACCCACTGAGCTAAGAGCACCTGTCCTCCTTTGGCTATTTTAGAGTGACAAAGATGCTTTCCTCAAGTAAGAACTGCAGAGCTCATGTCACGCCAAGGCTCTGCTAAGAATAAACTCATTACATCAGCTCAGCTGGAAATGAAACCATGGTCTCCAGGTGAACGGGAGTTCATATCCACTCTTCCCTGAATTACCAACAAAACAAATATTTCAAAAGGCTTGAGGAAGAACGGCTTGTCTTCATTTAAAAGTGTTTTGTGCTGTTTTAAACATGTTTTAAGAAAGTCTAAAAGGGGGAAAGAAAAATACAAAAAGTAAGAAAGAATGTAGTGTTACCCACACAACTCTACTCCTACTTTACTTATCTTCTAGGTCGTTTTTTTTAAAGATGCATCATCCCTAGCAGCTGTTATAGTAGGTAAAAACCTCCTACCCTTCTCAGCTTTCTCAAAGGACAGCCAACTTGACAGCCCACAGGGAGGAAAGGCTCCATCAGCTGTTAGGCACCCAGGTGGGCCTTCTACGACTTCTCTATCACCACCTGGAGATCAGATGGGGGAGAAGCTGTTAAGAGAACACCTGGCTGTAGGCCCTGCTCTCAGGAAAGGAAGAAAATTATAACTGCTAAGAAATTTTAACTTCTGAAGAAAAAAATCTTACTGACAAGTGAGAGAGGCTTCTCAAAAAAAAAAAAAAAAAAAAAAAGCCAAGGAATTATAAGCACGCCTCCATAAAGACTTAGTCTAATTTCCATTCAATAAAATGTTCCTTCTGTAGCACCTGTGACATGTGATCACACCAAAGCTAAGGTGGTATCCAGACAGAAGAGCCACGTGTCTAGATAGGAGTTCTATTAAGGTAAAGAGGTCTGCTGAAAGACCTACTCAGCTAGGGTGATGTGTGCAAAAACCCCAAGTTGAGTGAGTTTGGGGCTAAGTCCAGAGTCTACAAGACTGGCTCCAGTGAGAGAAAAACAGGCTGTAGGTAGGAGTTCGGCTAGGTGGTATATAGTTAGAGTCAACAAATTTACTCAAAAACCTATAGACATGTGAGCTGACAAGCCAAGTTCACAAATCAAGGTATCTATACAGACAAGAAAGCAGCCTACAGGTATGCACACGGTACACAGACATACATGTAGGCAAAACACCAATACATAAAATGAACACCTATTAAAGAAGATAAAAAAGAAAACATTAAGTAGAAATTGGAAATGGAAGCAAAGACCACTTAAACAAAAAATCTTGACAAAGGTTACTGTTATCTACCACATTGTGATTTCCTGTCATACGTACTCCATACTCCACACATCCCAGTGTTCTTAAAGTTTCAGCTTTCTGTTGTGCTTAACCATGTCCCTGTATCTTTTAAATGACATGTTAAAGTCCTAAACCTGGAACCTGTAGGTGTGACCTTAAAAGGAGTAGACTATCCAGGTAGGCAGAGCCCAATCACACAAATTCCTTACAAGTGGATCTTCCACTGGTTGCAAAAAGTTGAACATACTGGATGCATTAAAAAAAAAATTCAATAAAAGGACCCTGTTGCTGGCCTTGAAAGAACAAGCCGTGATATCACTGAGACCCAGTCAGAAGGTGTGTGGCAAGGACCTCATGTCTACAGTCAGGAAGGTGATGGCACGTCGCTCTTACATGTGCCAATTTTGCCAGCAATTTGAACGAGGTTAGAAAAGAATATTTGTGCAGAGTCCAGCTCAACCAATGCCTGGATTTCAGCCTTTTAGGATTCTTAGAACCTAGCGACATCCATATAGGCTTCTTACCTAAAGAGCTGTGAGCAAATAACTGGGTGCTATTTTAAAGCACTAGGTTGTGACAATTCATCATGCAGCAATGGAAAACACATATGATGAGATTTTGCTTGACTATTCTGAGGGTCCAATAAAATTCTTTCTAAATTATATAAATAAATGTTATTATCCAGTTGATATGTCTAAATAGAAGTCATTTTCTATATCTTTTCTCCTAATTAGGCTAATTTTGTTTGTTTCTCTATTTCTATAAAGCTACTACAATTATAGCTTTGCTTTACTGTTATCGAACTGTATAAAGCACGTATCTTCTGGGATAGGACATAACTGATATAATGTGTCTGTGAGGTAAATAAATCAAAGGAAGGAAGATGTTACCAAGGGAGCGGTCCAGAAATAAAGTGCTATGGCGCTAACCTCTAAGACTCCACAGTAGGTCTAATGTTAGCATGTACTGCCGAACAGCAAACTTTGTAAAAATAATTTATCACATATGTAGTTATTTTATTTGGCTAGAGTATAAGGAGCATCCAAGTTTCAAAGATTTGTTTTGTGTTTTCACTGGGTAAGCAATACTGAGGAAAATGTAAACAATTTATGTTCTATGACAAAATAAGCTACCTAAAGAAACACTAGTAACATACACCTAATCCCCCTCCCGAAGGCAACCATTAACAGAACTGTGAGGAGCCCTAGAGAAGAGTCAAAATATATACTCAAAGTACGAAAGGTTTCATGTCACTTAAAAACACTGGAGTTACAACCTGCCTTTAGTTGTATAATAGCTTCTTTAATTTTACAACGCACTATGGACTTTCCCCTGGTTATTTTATATCCTCATCACATTCTTTTTAATAGAAACACAGTATTCACAATACAAACTGGCATAATTTAGTTAACCAAACTACTTAGACTATGTCAAATACCACTATAAACAATGTATATATCCTTTCTGTCTATCTCCGCGCATATGTTATTTCCTTAGACTAAACTATAAGTAGAATTATTGGGTTGATTTTTGCATATTTGAAAATATTCTGCATATTATTTCAGTATTTTGTAATTTAAAACTGTTATTTTGATAAGTCTGTCAGTTGTTCTAATTATGCTTTTTGAATAATTTAATACCATGTTTGGCACTCTAAGGGCATGGGTCTTCCCACATCTTCCTGGACATTTATTGTTATAAATCAAGAATGGAACAATTTTTGCCAAGTTTTCTCAAAGAACTGTTGAAATTATTAAATATGTAAAATAAACTAGATGAAGTTTCTATGTTTTTTCCATTCAGACCTTTTGCCTTTCATATTTTCTTTATATAAGTTTTATCTATTTCCTTTTGAGTTTATTTCTAGATTTCATACATTGTCCATCATGTTTTCTAATAACTTTCAGTTTAAATATTGGCAGTATACTAAATATTTAGATCATGTTTATATGCTGTCAAGAAGCTCAGAATATAAAGTGTCCCCCACAAGAGGCTGACATGTTGTGGCTTAATCCTTAGCTAGTGGCAGAATTGAGTTGTGAATGGATTGTGAAGGTGTGAATCTCATCAGTCTATTAAATACATCCATGAGCTCATACTAAAGGGACTATAAGAAGGTAAGGCAGAAAGTAGGTCACTGGGGGAATGACTTAAAAGGGACTATCTTGTGCCTGGTCCCTCTGGCCTCTTTTTCTCGACTTCCCAACTGCTGTAAAGCAGCCAACTCTTGCCTCACATACTTCCCCTCCCCACTGTAAGTAGTGCCCCACCATAGGCACTGAAACATAGAGCCAAGTAACCCTAAAGTAAAATCTCTAAAACCATGAGCCAAAACAGAAGCTCTTGTTCATTTAGGTTGTTTTTCTCAGGCATTTTGTTCCAATGATACAATTTGTATCATAGCCGGGCATGGTGGCGCATGCCTTTAATCCCAGCACTCTGGAGGCAGAGGCTGGTGGATCGCTGTGAGTTCAAGGCCAGCCTAGTCTACAAAGTGAGTCTAGGACAGCCAAGGCTACACAGAGAGCCCCTGTCTCAAAAAAACAAACAAAAACAAAAAAAAACAAAAAACAAAAAAAACAAAAAAAAGAAAGAAAGAAACAATTTGTGTCATATAAAGATACAGATGGTATATTTGACATACCTACCATATTCTACACATATTATTCAAACTTTACTATTCACTACTTTTTATTTTATTCTTACTCTAGATTACACCTAAAACTTTCCAGCTAAAAGAAATAATGTAAGATCTTATTTTAAATATTTACATAGCTTATTTCTCTTTTTGTAATAACTAAACTTACCAAAGAAGTGCTAAATAATTAAAATATACATTTTAAGTAGTGTACTACTATAATATACTTTCAGCCAAGATACACAGGCCATTACCATTCCTGATGTTAGGGAGAGCAAGGTGGGCTGGGGAGCTTCTGTTTTCAGTGGCTTCTTTCTTCTGGGTAACAGTCGAGACAAAGCTGCTGAAAGTGGAAATCTGGCCCTTGGATCCTCTGTCCAAGCCCTAGAAACAAAAGATTTAAATTTGTAACATAATTATCCCTGGCTGCGGTTTATTATATTATAGAAATTAAAGTGTTAAAGAGATTTAGATTTTATGACAGAGAGATGATGAAATTGTTATTTATGCAAATGACCAAATTATCTTAGGCATAGAAGAGCCATATCAGTCATCTGACTACTTGCAAACTGGTAAGGTTTGGAAAGGGGATGGCGACAGTATACCTATTTCATAGATATTATGAGGTTTAACAAAGTCTGTTCATAGAATAGTTAACACCACTTCTTATACACAGTATATATTCCGCCAATGTTAACTATTTTAATCATGCATTTAGATAATACTGTTACAAGTTTTAATAACTTATGAGTTATATTACAGGATGATATACTAAAGTATTTTATAATCATTTGATCCATCTTTAAAAATTCATATAAAATGGTAAATCCTTTACTGTTGATTTTTTCCAATGCATTGCAATTAAATTGTGGGTATCCTAGGATAAAAAAAAAGTTCTAACCATTTGGGATCCCTAGGTATAGATCACAGAGCATGCAAGTTAAAGAAGAAACTATCCATTAGCACATTTTCTACCCCAACAACTCAAAAACTCCTAAAACATTTAATCAATCTGTATTTTTGTAAAAAAAAAAAAAAAATGAGCAGTGCACAATTAAGCTACAGTGCTGCCTTTAGGCCTTTTCTTAGTTCTTAGATCTTTATGAACTTGTGTTCCAGATCTTAGGTTCTGTTTTGTTTTAAGCCAAGGCTTCTATATATCCCTGCTGGCCTAAAATTTGTTCTACAGCTTACACTGGCCTTGAACTCCTCTCTCAGCCTCACCAATACTGAGATCACAGATACACACCACCACATCATTTTTCATCTCCCAGAATCTTGATAATAGTAGTTAACTTCTTAACATACTTTTTGTTCACACTATATGTGTGTGAAGACACGCACAAGGTTCACGTGCCTATGTAAATATGTGTCGTGCTGTGCAAGTGCAAGTCAGAGAGAGAGAGAGAGAGAGAGAGAGAGAGGGAGAGAGAGAGAGACCCTGCCTTAAAACCACAAAGGTGAAAAGTACCTGTAGAAAATGCCTCAAAACTTGTCCACTGGTTTCCATAGCATGTGTACATGTACACATCTGTCTATACTGGAACTTGGACATACATGTGCACTTGAACACATAAAAATATGCACACATATGCATATACTTCACCCAAAATGTGATGAGACATTGAGAATCTAAAAGATATACCTCCCCAAGTACATAGGTGCAATTTTTAAAAATTGTATTAATTTATTCAAATTACAATTAAATTGTTATCCCATCACTTGTATCCTCCCATTCCTCCCTTCCTCCCACTTTCACCCTATTCCCTTCCCCTATGTTGGTGACTGAGGGGGACCTCCTTCCCCACTATATGGCCATAGGCTATCAAGTCTCATCTTGGTAGCCTGCTTAGTCTTTCTTTGAGTGCCATCAGGCCTCCCCATCAAGGGGAGGTGGTCAAATATGGAGCACCAGAGTTCATGTCAAAGTCAGTCCCCGCTCTACACACAACTGTGGAGAATGTCATGTCCATTGGGTAGATCAGAGTAGGGGTTCAATGTTTACTATTGTATTGTCCTTGGTTAGTGCAATAGTTTGAGCAGACCCCCTGGGCTCTGATCCACCCATCACGATGTTTTTCTTGTAGGTTTCTAGGACTCTCTGGGTCCTTCTATTTCCCCATATCCTATATTTCTCTTACCTAGAGTCTCAGTAGGATGTCTTCACATCTATCCCAATCTTCTGGTAAGTGAAGACTTTAGGTGCAATTTTTTTTATGTGCAACATCTTTGGCTGCCATTTGCTTTGCTACTGCTATTTGTTTTTGCAGCTCAGTGAATCCCAAGTTGATATTTCTGTGTTAGAATTGGTGGACACAATACTATCTATAAAAAATGTTCAGCATATCTGGGCTGAGAAGATGCCTCAGCTTGGTAAAGTGTCTGTTATACAAGCCTGAGGACCTGAGTTTATATCCAAAAACCCAGGTATTTGGCCAGTCTAGCTAAGTGGTGAAGGAGATCTTTTATTTTTTTTAAAATGTGGAAAATAACTGAGGAAGCTTGGCTTCCACACACATGTACACAGTCATACAGACGTCTACACACACACATGGAAATTGAATATATTGTGTAACTGAAGATACAGTCTTTTAATAGTATAGGAAAGGTACCAGAAGTCTCAGAATCATAGAGACACATATCAAAGGTTAGAGCTACAAAATAATGAGTACTCAAAAAATGACGATTTGTTACAACACACTAGCACAAATCGTGTGTTGGCTGTTTGCTGTGCCCCTACTACTATATTTGATGCTTTACTACATTAAAACATTTGTAGGATAGAGGTACCTGTGGTGTCTAGTCTTGGTTGTCGACTTGACACACATGGGGAAGAGAGAACTTCAACTGAAGAACGGCCTCTCTCAGAGTGGCCTGTGAGCACTCCTGGGATGCATGCTCTTGATGGCTAATTGATGCAGGAGGGCTCAGCCTACTATGAGGAGTACTATCCCCGAGCAGGCGGGCCTGGGTATGAGGAAAGAAGCTGAACACGAGCCCGGAAACAAGCCAGTGTGCCACGTCCCTCCATTGTTTCTGCACCAGGTTTCTGCCTTGTCTTCCTACTTTGGTTTCCCTTGATGATGGGCTATCAGATAAAACAAACCCTTCCTCCCCCAACTTGCTTATGGAATTTATCACAGCAACAGAAAAGCAGACTAGCATAATGCACTGCACTGTACAGCTGAGGAACCTGAAATGCCATTCATGCTCAAGTTCACAAACCACAGGGAACAGAGTTCAAATTCCAAGTATACTTGTAAATTACCATATCACATGGTCTTTAGCTATAGTACCCATCACTAGTAGAGACTTGACATGTGGGAATAAATATGTTAACCATACTGCCAATTTTAATATGCACTCTTTGTGGTTATACTTTTATTACTGTTGAATGATACTTAATAACTTTAGGAGCAATCCAACTAACTAGAGGAAAGTAATATGGAGGCCAGCAAAGCCATGCAACCAGGGTAGCCAAGAGTGAAGTCAAGATGTGTCCAAGCCCCAAAAATCTCATCCTGAAACCAGCAGGTGTAGGGCTGCTTCCTCCCCACTCTGGGCCTGCAAGTCCCGGAGCACATCCCCACCTCTCCCTCCCCCTCCCCCCCAGGGAGCCATATAGCCTGGAGGCCAGGTTTCAGGGTAAACTTCCTCTCTACCTATAAGGACATGTCCAGCAAGCACCTGGATTCCCTCTTCATGCAAATGAAGCATTCCCAGAAAAGCCCCAACCCACTCCCCAATATATATAGCCGTTGTTTATATAGCCCTCATTCCCCCCTATAAAGAGAGCTGTGTCACTAGGAACTGTCTCTAGTCCTCCACACTCTCATGCTGACCGAGATCCTGCCTAACCTGCCTGCCCTGGCCAAGCTTCATTCCCTCCAGTCCAGCCCAGTGCACAACAATGCCTGGAGGACCCGAGAGGAAAAGCTGACTCAGGACAGCATTAATATATGTACAAAACCAAAAAGACTTTAGGGACTCTTCTAGTATCCTAATGATTTAGGAAAGACTTCCAGGTTTTCACACCCTTTCCTTTGTTGACTTTGTCTTAATAAAAAACAAAGCCTCTGGGAACATTGTTTAGTTCACTTGTAAAACTTTGAAATGGTAAAATAATTAATTTAATTAACTGCTATACAAGCACTATAATCCTAGTCTTTCTTAGATTTGTAACATAGATTCCCAAAGGTAAGAGAGAAAAATGAAGAGAGAGATACACAGTATTGGGAGCTAAACCAACCCAATTTCAACAGCTGAAACGGTGGCTGAGTCTTTTCGCCAGCCAACAACTACACAGCAAGCGCCATTTCCAGCCTAAGTTTGAAGCACAGTGAGAATGAGAAATGTCCAATAAGTTCTATGAGAAATGAACAATGTACAATGCTTCAAATTTCAAAATTAAACATATGTTTGCACCTCACTGTAAGAGGGCTTATTGGAAGAACATCTTAGCGTGATTTACACACACACACACACACACACACACACACACGTAGTTTGTGAGTAACTAGACAAGAAGCCAGGGCTCAGTAGCAAACACGTTTTCCATGACAAACTAAATGACATTTTTAATAGGGCTTTGTATACAGCAATGAACAATACAGGGGTAAAAATATATGATGTGAGATACTATAGGAAGTAAAGAATAGGTGATGAAAAAGAAGAAATCCAGAAGGAAAACAATGTGTTAAAACTAATGGAGGGGGCTGGAGAGATGGCTCAGTGGTTAGGAGCACTGGCGGCTCTTCCAAAGGTCCAGTATTTGATTCCCAGCAGCCAGATGGGCATTTATAACCATCTGTAACTCCAGTTACAGGGGATCCGACACCCTCTTCTGGCATCCATGGGCAGCAGGCAAACACATGGTGCACAGCCTTTCATGCAGGCGTAAAACTCATAATTTAAAAGGAAAAAACCTAAGGGAATTATAAAGATTCAAGAATGTCAAACATAAAGGATGTGTCTATCCCAGTGAGTAACTACAAAATCTTAAGACATGACACAGACAGATTCAGTGGAATGGAATGGCAGAAAACACATGAATGAACTGACGAATGCGATGACAAGGACTGCCAAGCAGCGTGGCTAAGGTGGTGGGGGAGGGGACCGAAAGGTTAAAGAATATTACACCTTCCTAAACTTCAACTTAGTAACTGACTTGCAGGGTTCTCGGGCTTGTCTGGGTTCTACACAAGAATACTAGAGACGGAGTCCTGGAGCGTGGCCAGCCTGCAGACAGCGGCTGTGTGTTGAAGACTAGACAGTAGGAGGGTACGCAACCAGCTGTGACAGACTGAAGCACAAAGCATCGGGGGTGGGAGGGGCAGGGAGCTGAACTTTACATATTCATTGAGAGAAAAATATGCTCTAAATACTTCAAACCTAGTACAGTAAGTAAGTAATAGAATCCATTCTCCGGGCAGAGATTGCCCAGGAATTTATTAGACAAGTTCAATATTTCAAGCAGCAGAAACGTTTTATGTAGTAATTACAATACATTTTATCTTGCTAGTATCTAACATGAGTCTCCACAGTTTTCTCATCATATAAACATGCAGGTTATATGTAATATTATCATATTAAATCATCTCAAAAAGTTAAATTCACAAATACTTAGAATACCTGCTCTGTACATATTAACATATAATAATGTGTTTTCAACCTACTTTTCTTTGAATATTTGAGCTTCTACTTTCAAAATTCACTGAGTAACAATATCTGACTCAAAATTCTAATTTCTTAAGTCATACTTTTTCTAGTAGATACCCAAAGGGGGGGATTCAGTTTTCATTCCTCCATTTTAAGTGCTAATTTCTGTTGCATACAGAATTTTAGTGAGCTTTACTTTGATTATCCTCTATAAACTGCTGTAGAAGATAAAACATTTCTGTTTACATTCTAACACAATTGCCTCTGAGCCATCACACAATGCTATAATTTGGTAACACCTCCCCCTGTCTTACAGTCTCTGAAATAAAATATTTTAAATTGAATTTCTATGTCTACAAAATCCAACCTGCAGCCTCAAGGAATCAGGGGTAGACTACCTGTGGTGGATATACCGACTACTTCTACAGCAGAGTAAGGTTTCTTGGTGTACTCAGTAAAGGCTACAACGTCAAAGAGCAGCAGGCAAACACATATGTATGCTTTAAATTAAAATAAGCAACGCTTAAGATCTCTTACATTAAACCTGCCTTTAATTCTAGCACTCAGAGAGGCAGAGGTAGGCAGATCTGTGAGTTCGAGGCCAGGCTGGCCTTCAAAGTGAGTCCAGGACAGCCAAGGCTACACAGAGAAACCTTGTCTTGAAAAATCAATAGACAAACAGACAAACAGGTAGGTAGGTAGTTGGTAGGTAGATAAATAGATCTTTTGCTTTGTTGATTTCTAAAATAAACTCTCCTAGCTACCAATCAGGATCATATCAGACATAATGCCTCAAGTGTACTTAGAGTTCATACGAGAACTTTTGATACCCAGTAAAGATATGTTCGTTCTCCACGGCTAAGATGCTGGATCCGAAGTACTAATTTTACACTCTTTCTTTAAGATAGGGAGTCAGCTACTCTTAAATTATGAATGTTCTTCCTAAACTAAATAACACCAGCCCCAAGTAGAATTTTAGTATGAACCACATCTTTTAAAGGATAGTAAGAAATAAAGATGTAGATTTTGAAATAATTTTTATTACTGTTTAATTGGCACACAGCTCACTGAAGATAGTTTACTTTTTTTTTTTTTAACACGACTGACTCTAAGCTCAAACTGTCATTATTTTCCACTATAAAAGTGACAACACCAGCCGGGCATGGTGTCACATGCCTTTAATCCCAGCACTTGGGAGGCAGAGGCAGGCAGATCTCTGAGTTCAAGGCCAGCCTGGTCTATATAGAGAGTTCAGGACAGCCAGGGCTGTTAACACCGAGAAACCCTGTTTCAAAAAACCAAAAACCAAAACGAGACAAAAAACAAAAGTGACAATGCCATTAATCTCAGAGCCCTCTGACAACTGACCCCATAGGCATGAACAATGAAGCCATGAGCTTAAGTGTTCACTGACCATCAGGAGGCAAGGTAGCCTCTGAGATTTACTCACTTGCTTCAACACACACACACACACACACACACACACACACACACACACACACACAAGCTGCATAAAGATATTATTCTTATGCAGCAAAATACTGTTAGGCTCTGTTTTTGTGCTTATGTCTGTGTGTAGGTGTGTGCGCATGTGTGCAGGTATACAGAGGCCAGAAGAGAGCATCGGATCCTGTGGAGCTGGAGTCACAGGCAGCTGGGAGCCAAAAGACAAGGATGCTGGGAAGTGAATTTCAGCCCTCAGGAGCAGTAAGAGCTTAACCACTGAGCCATCTTTCTAAACCCAAATACTACTTTTAAGGTCACAATTCTACAACTAATTAATAAGAATCTTGCTGTTCTTTAATAAAAAAAAAACATGTGAATTAACACCAAGTTAAATTTATTGCACCTCTGATAACCAGACTTCAGAATAACTTTTCAATTCAGCCCAGTTAGTAAAATTTCAATAAATTTTCTATCTAAAGCACACGTTCAGCTATATTCATTTCAGTCTTTGATTCCTACCCCTAAGCTCCTGCTGCTGGGGCCAGAACATGACCTGATGCATGCTGGGAAAGTGTTCTACCACTGGGCTGCACACCAACTCTATTCATTCTAAACAATATCTTAACCGCTTTCTAAAATGTCACACAGATCTCTCTTAATGTAGGACTATCAACTTAAGAACAACTAATTATTCATAGAAGGCTCACCAAAAACATTTTATCCAGGGCTGGAGAGCTGGACCAATAGTTAAGGGCACTTGTTGCCCTTGTGACAGACCCAGGTTTGACTTCTAGCACCACATGGAGGCTCACAACCTCCTCGGGCACCAAGCACAAAATGGTGTAGAGATGCACACACATGAAATAATAAAAATAAAAATCTAAAAATATATTTTAAAACATTTTATCCATACATTCAACTCTAATGCTAGAAAATGTATGTGAAAAACAGAAACTAAAGCTTCTCAGAGCCTTCTCAGCTCCAGCCATTTGCTCACTGTTGATCTTTTTCTTCTCAACTCTAAAATAAGCAAGTTTATTTTAAAATACAACACCAAAAGGAATTGCTAATTATGATAATACTAAGCTATACCCCTTTGAAACTACTTTTTCTGCTTCAAAAAGAAATGTATATGAATTCTTACGTATACCAGTCTTGAGGAGTTCAGAGAGCAGGGCATTCCTTAATTCCGTGAGGACTAGAAAGATCTTAAGACTTGACACAGAGGGCTGATGAGAAAAGAGCCAAAATAATAGGAATAGCCAGGGGTGACTTACCATTTCTCACTATGGATGCAGCTTTTTATGTGCATTATTTTAGATTTTATATCCACTACAAGGCGTAGGTAGTACTACTGTTTTTCTCATTTTATAGACAAAGAGTTATAAATAGCAAAGTGGTCTCACATTTGGCATTTTGGGGGCATTCTCTGGTTCAGAATATAGAAGCCCATTTTCTCCAGTTATTAAATATAGGCAAATGATTTGTTTTCTAAGTCCTGAATTAAACAAGAATGAGAGAATGAGCAGATGTGCATCCTGGCTTTGCAGCCGGGGGAAAAAAAGTTGAGAGACTTTACAATCTACTCAAAATTAGATACCCAGGATATGTATGTATGTAGCTAGCAGCCCTCTTTTCTTAACTGAAAATTCTTGAGAACTATTTTAGTCTCTGTTTGAGAGGTTATTTTTACTTTATCAGATTGTTTTTTATATAGAATTTAATTACATATTCATAACATTAAAACCAAATGATCATTTATTCTAGAATAGATTTGCTTTCCCATAATATTTCTTCTACCTTTGGAAACAAATTTGAACAAATATGTTGCCAGACCACATCCTCTTTTCCAAATTGGAATAACTGTTTTGGTGGAGGCTCTTTGTGCCACCAGAGAGGGGCATAGAGAATTCAGAATGAGGGGAAACCCTAAGATTTTTTTAAACACATTTTTATTGAAAAATAAAATAATTCATATTACATCTCATTTGCTATCCCATCCCATGCATCCTCCCATTCCTCCCTCCCTCCCGCTTTCACCCCATTCCCCTTCCCTATGACTGTGACTGATGGGGCTCTCCTCCCCCTGAATATGATGCCAGGGTATCAAGTCTCTTCTTGGTAGTCTGCTATCCTTCCTCCGAGTGCCATTGGGCCTAACCCAAAGATTTTTAAAACAATCTTTGTACCTTAGTATGATTTTACCCTCTGGTAATGTACAAGAAATCTGACTCAAACATCTGTGCTGGAAAATGGGATAAGCTACACAGTGAGTTGTTGTGTGATTGTTGCCGGTTATATGAACTGACTAAATGACACACGACACATGAAAAACACATAGTGCAGAGTATGCACTCAACAGTTGTTGTTATATACATATGCATCTTTGAGAGACAGACAGACTGACTGACTATGTAGTTCCAACTGTCCTGGAACTCTAGATAACTGGTCTACCTCCACCTCCTTAACGTGCTGGGAGGAACCATGGACCACCAGGCCAGGCCATGTTTGTTTTTAATCTTTAGCTTATTTAATATGTAAGATATATTAACCACCATTTTATTCTCCCCTACATTACCTCATTTAGAATATAATACACAAAAGGCACAAGAGTTTCCATATATGAAACTGTCCCAAATGCTAAGCTGTACAGAGTTTAGGTAAGTGTGTGTACACACACACACACACACACACACACACACACACACTTGAAATGTTACTGGCTGAACTGCCTTTTTTTTCTTACACAAGATGATAATTTATTAAAATTTTACATGAAATTATTCCATATGCTTAATTTCATGAGTCTATCCTCTTTTCAAACTAAAATTATTATCCATCAGTAAAAACCTTCTCTCTTGTGGCTGTGGCTAACCCAGTTCATTTCCTTGACTTTCTGGAAAATACATTCCTTCAGATGGCTTATTTTTTTTTTCTGTTCACCATGTTACTCTTGATTTCTCTAAGTGTCTCAACTTTACTTGCCCTCCTATGTCTGTAATGTAGGGAATAGAGATTTTTTTTCTTTCTTTTCTTTCATATCCTTCCTGGTGGATTTCCGCTGCTTCTTTGATGTCATAGTGATTCTGCTTGTTTTAAGAGCGAGAACAAGCCAGAATTCTAGCACTAAGGCAATCAGAGCCTCATCCACTTACTTTTCCTAAGATTTCAGAGAAAGGACACTAATGCATTGAGGAATCTAAGTAGACATGCTTAAATCAGATGACCTCACTATGTGAGTAGAGACACTTTCTTATGTTATATTTCTTCTGTGTAACGTAACTAGTGTGTATTTGTAGAGCTAGAACATTTTATATTTGATTTCTACAGATATTTAAGGTATAGGGAGGATGCTATCTATCATTGAACTGCCTTTTTTATATGCCTTTTTCTTCTTCTTCTCCTCTTCCTCCTCCTCCTCTTCTTCCTCCTCCTCCTCCTTCTTCTTCTTTGAAACTTTCTCTGGAAAGTATTAATCTTTCTTATCTTTCATTTCTGTTTCCTATGTTCCACACTGTGTGGATCTTCTACCCGGTACAGTTTATTCTGTGGTCACCACTCCAGTGGATGTGCTCAGCATCTCACGCATGAACCACAGCCCTCCTTCCTTCACTTTCTTCCTCTCACTTCCTCCAGTTTAACTACACACTACCAGGATTTCATTACATTGTTCCTCTATTCAAGGAATTCCAAAAGCTCCCCACCGAGCACAGGGGAAAGTCCCCACCTCCCCCGGGGCCCAGCATGCTCCCACGGGGCTTGCTTCCCTGTTCTCTAACTCCCCCTGTAGGCTTCTCACGTTAGTTTTCCCCACTGTCTGCGTTGCATGTTTTCTCTTGCTCATCCAGATCCTGTCACTCCTTCAGTGGCCCAGCCAGCTTAAACAATTATCTTTACTTTAAGGCCTTTCTTCACAGTTCTGTGTATGCTGGTCTCCAAATCGCAAACTGGTTTTGTAGCTTAGTGTGGCTTTAACATGCAGGTTTTGTCTTTATCCATTAGCCCTGAGGTCCCTGAGGCAGGACATTCTGGCTAAGCCTTGTCTGTGTTTTCTGCAGCAGTTGGTGCAAAGCTAAGCATAACACATGGTCAGTGACTGGTGCGTCCATCTTGGTCCAGAGGCTCCAGCAACCCCATTTATACACAACACTAACTTGTCCCTCTCGTCCTCTGCATATGCCTTGTGTTTGCCCTCAAACTTTTCTCCTACCTTCCTCTGTGTGCCGGCTAGGCTGTCTTGCCAAGGGGTAGTGACCAAATCATGGGCACCAGAGTACCTGTCAGAGGCTCAGCAGCAATACTCGTGCCCACCCCCTGCCCCCCATCGGCATTCCATTGGTTACATCTGAACAGGGGGGGCTTGGTTCTCTGCATGCATTGTTCTTGGCTGGTGCATCAGTTTATGTAGACCCCCTGTGTCCATATCTGCAGGCCTTGATGGTCTCCCTGTGGACCTCCTGCTCCCTCCTGGATCTTCTATCCCCCGTTCTTCCCTACACCTCTCAGGGCTCTGTCCAGAGTCCAGTGTTGAGTGTCCCAGTATCTGTCCTGATCCCCGCCCCCCTCTGGGTGGAGTCTCTCAGAGGACATCTATGTTGGGCTAAAATCCACTTATAAGTGAGTATATACCATGAGGGTTTTTCTGGGTCTGGGTTATCTCACTCAGGATGATCTTTTCTAGTTCCATCCATTTGCCTGCAAATTTCAAGATTTTTCTTGTTTTTAATAGCTGAGTAGTATTCCACTGTGTAAAGGTACCACAGTTCTGGGGCTTCTTGAGCATCTCTCAGTGAGTCACTTTAACAGCCATTCCTTTCAGTGCCCTTCCCTCATCGTCTCTCACAGAACCACTTCAACAGGGATTCCTAATAGACTTGTGATGAGGGTGTAGTTTAAAAACAGATTGCTGAGCTGTGCTCAAAGAGCTTTTAATTCAGTGTAAACAGCATCAGTTTTTTGCTTTTAGTTATACCAAGGAATGTGTGTGTGTGTGTGTGTGTGTGTGTGTGTGTGTGTGTGTGTGTTACAGTCTCCATTCAGAAGTTCTGATTTAAAGAGCTTGCATTTGGGCCTTCCTAATGTTTCTCAGGTGCATCAAAGGTTGAGAGCTTGTGTCTTAGCATGGGATGTGAGTCAGGACTGCACCATCCTACTGAAGAAACCCTATGGTCAATCTAGCTTGAGATCTGTGTCAGAAGCTCTCTGAACGGGACTTGAGGCAGAGGCAGGGTCAGGACTTATCAGTCCCTAGCATTCTCTCCCCCACCCTTAAACTTTTTAGCCTTATTTATGATCAACATAATCTGGCCTCTCTTTATTTTAGTGAGTTGCCAGTCTTACTTGTTTCCACACTGACATAACCGTGGCACACTAATTTTCTGAAAAAGCCATGATTACAGGGCCACTTAAATTGAAACATGAACTCAACTTGGAAAGATGGAGCTAGTAATCTGGGCAGAACGGAAGAATCAATAAAAGGTCCCTCAAAGTTACTGATGTCAATTGGGTTTCTAAACAAACCTTGAGTTCTGCTCAACCCATACGGAGTCTAACAACAACCTGAGAGGCAACAGACTGCCTTTCCCTGTCCATCAAGCCTTCCCCACTCCACTGAGAGAATTCCATCATCCCAGTTGCCCTGGCTTTCCTGATCTTCAGAAGTCAGCATATTGTTTTCTCAGCCTTTTATTGTGGTATATCGAAATTTCAGCTCTGAAAATCCTCTTGACAAATACGCATACATACTTACATTGTTCTGTTAAAGTGACACTTAAAACTCTAACAGCAGTACCAATGTTGAAATACATTTTAAGGCACCACCAGAAACTGCCGTAGAATCCCAAGTTTTCTATTCCAAACTGTTGTTTTCCCCAATGTTTACTTAAAGATTTAAAAAAATTCTTAAATTATAGTCTTTTTGACTAGTCCACAACCCTGAAACAAATGTCTTTGCAACTCATTTGGTGTCAAAAATGTGACTCTGACTAGAAATGATATGAGGCAGGTAACAGCTTTTAAAGCTTATTCCATTTAGTGTAACCAGGCAATACGTTTTCTACAGTTTTAAAAATGATTGATGCTGGGAAATTGGCCAAGGCTTTTCTGTAAGTATTACATGTGGTGTATGTACTTAGTTGCTTTCTTAAAAATCTGAAAAACTTGACATTACAAAGACCTATGGGCTTCAGATACCAGATGTCAGACCTATAACCACACTGTTTTCAAATTCTCTCATTCTAAACCTTTTTCTGTTACGGTGATGAAAGGGGGGGGGGGAGAGGGAGGGAGGGATAGATATTTTGATTGATTTGGGGAAAGGTGCTTGTCATTAAAAACTAAACTCGTTCATATAACTGCTTCTAAAAGCAGATACATTTCCCCCTAATAACCACCTTAGGCAAAACTACTAGGAGGATGGTGAGATGGCTCAGCAGATAAACGCACTGGGCCGCTGTGTGTGGCTCTGAGTTCACATCCTCAGAACCCTTGTAAAGATGGGTTCAGCAATGTGCATCTGTAATCTCAGTACTCCCATAGATCTATAAGAAGTAGCCAGAAGAGAATCCTGGAAACCTGGTTTATGAAGATTCAGAAACAAGACACCTTGTCTCAAATAAGTTCAAAGGTGAGGACTGACATCAGAGGTTTCCCCCTGACCTCCACACATGTACACCACGCTCACATATATACATGCACATTACCAGACATAGACACACAGACTTGAAAAACAAACAAAACACATTGGTGTTGAGAAGTCCTACACAGTAAGCTCTGAAAACCCAGGGCACCGGCAGACTACAATTTGATTGACAAATTGCTTCAAAGCATTTCCCAGGGCAATCCCTAAGCGCAGCTGCAATTTCCCAGCCAGTGGTAGCTAGGCTTCTAAAATGTGTCATTGCTATCCACGATTTGCTGCGCTGACTTAGGAAAAAAGAGTTGTCTTTAACACTTTCCAGTTATTACAAGCGTTAGACATTTTGGAAAAACCTATCAAATCATAACATTATTCTGACACTAATACTTTATAAAGGAGGGTGAGCTATTTCAGTAAGTTCTTAGTCATTTAAGAGGGTGGCTTCAAGAAATTAATTGCAAGTAGAAATCTTAAAAAATGTATAATATCCCTTAAACTTTTACTATTTTGTCACGCACAGATGTGTGACAAGTCATAACCTTTAAATATATGAAAGCAAACTTACCAGAAGTATTTAAATAGTATGTCAAATAAAAATGTCAAAATCAGAGGTTAATTATAAGCAGCCAGACTCACAACCACCAGTACAAACAGGGGCAAGGGAGAGAGGGGATGATGTCCCATCACATCATTTGGCTGTATGGAGTTTGAAGGCTGAGAGCGCCTTCCAAATAACCCTTGCAAAATCCAGCTGGGAAACGACCCCTGTTAAGCTTAGGTAACTGAGTTTTAAAAAGAAGAAAAAAGCCTCTCTCCTTTAAGTCACATGTCTGTACCATATGAAAAATAAAAGCATCAGGTATACATCTACCTCCCACGACCCTGATAGCAACGGAAAGGTCAGAATTAGGTGGAAACTCGCCTCGGAGTCTGTTCCACCTGAAGGAAGAAAGGACAGAAAAGGCGAAGAAGAGAGAAGCGCTGCCCCAGCTTCCCCCAAGGCGGGTTTTCCATCTCTGTTAAAAAAAAAAAAAAAAAAAAAAAAAAAAAAAAAAAACCACTGCCGCCCGCCTGACATCTAAGCTTATCCAACAGAGAAAGTAGGGAGCCAGATCCCAGACGACAAGCAAACGCCCAGCGTCGGGCAGCGGACTACACTGCCCAGAGCATGGAAAGCGCGGCTGCCCCGGAGGCGCGACTTCCCGGGTGTCCCCTCTCCCAGGTCGTTTTCACCAGCCGCCAGGGCGACCCCCCGGCCCCCGCCCCACCTACCGCGGCTGCGCCGGCCGTCACGATGGGTGGCAGCTTCTCGCGCTCCGGCTCTTTTCCCTTTTTCTCCTCGGAGGCGGCCGCGGCCACCGCCGGCGGCGCTCCGGGTGAGGGATCCCGAGCCGCCTCACTCATGTCGGGCTGGGCGGCTGGGGCGCGAGGCGGCGGCGGCGGCGGCGGCCGGACTGCAGCCGGGGCTGGCGCTGCTGCAGCCGCGGCCGCGAGAGGGCTCCTTCCAACCGCCGCCGCCGCTCCGCCCCCGCGCGCGCACCCGGATGTCGGAGCGCGCGTCCGTCCGCAGCTCCGCGCGCGCGCCCTAGGCCCTCCTCCGCGGGGCTCCGCCGCCCCTGCCTGCGCGCTCCCGGCTCGGCCGCTGGGCCGCGCGCCGCTCCCGCGGGTCGCCCAGGGCTCAGGCCGCCCGCGGCCTCACGTCACGCGCGAGGACCCGCAGAGGAGACAGCGCTGGGGGCGCCCGGCAGCCATGTTATTTGCGGGGCTGTCGCGTGAGCCGAGGGAGCGGGGGACCGCGCGGTGGGGCTTCGTGGGAGGGCCTGGACTCGCAAGGGCGACGCGGACCGTGTCCCCCCCTCCCCCCCAACCCCGACTTTCCCTTCACCTAGAGGGGTGGGCGAGCCGGGGACCTCTGACCCAGCTGGTGGCCTTTGGCCTTTAAACCCTCTCATCACGCAGGGGTCAGGGCTTCCCCTTGATCTTCCCTTCTCTGCGGGGCCTCTAGTGCCCGGGAGGATGCTTGCCTGAGCACCCCTCAGACTAAAGCTTTCCCTGAGCATCCTGTAATGGCCTCACCCTACAGGAGAAGAGCCTAGGGTCGGGAGAGGACAATGCGACACCGTGCTCCCCTCCCACCCGCGCGCGCGCGCGCGCGCGCGCGAACACACACACACACACACACACACACACACACACACACACACACACACACACACACACACCAGGGCAGTAAGGACACACACCCACGCACACACACACACACACACACACCCAGGGCAGTAAGGCCAGGCCACATTTTCCATTTCTGAGCCGCGGTCCCTCATGACTGCCAAATCCGCCTCTGCCTTCCCGTGCCCACGCGCTTACTTTTCACTCTCTTCCCCCAGCCTTCATTCCCCCTTATCCCTTGTCCCCTTCCGTTTATAAGGTACAGATGGACATACCCAAACCGCTGCGTAATCCTTAATAAACCTCGTAATAAAATTATGGGTAAGAACATTAAAAATGAATTGCTTTAAATCATGATGTTAAAATATCCCCACCTCCACCACTGAAAGACGTAGACAATTTCCTTTCTCCTCGCCCCCTCCTTTTTCCTTTTATCAGTCTGCTGGAATGGCAGACACCTGCTGATGGAGGGGAAGGGAGGGAGGAAGTGTTCACTGTACCACTTACTAAAAATAGACAATTTCTCGACATTGAGGGCTTTGGATTTTTAGTTGAGACTTCATTATTTTATTCATGGTGAAGTGAATTTTCTAATCCAAGAATACTCAGATTCAAATACAAGAAGCAAGAATATCTCTGCAACAAATTCAAAGGGGATTTGGAGAACGTCATTTTATATAATTCAGAGTCGAAAGAGCTAAATACTAGTTACTGTTCTTCATGGCATGAGGCAGTTTTTCAAGCCCAGAATCTGTAGCAAGCAATAAAGTGAGTGGGATAGTCCCTACTGTATTGCTTTGGGAATGATACATTTTGCTCTTGCTTATGGGAAGTTTTGGAGTTTTAATATAGTTGCTGTCCCCAAATATTTCCCTATTAATTAACAAAAGGTTTGGAATGAGTATCATAAAGTAGCCAAGTATTTCAGTACTAATGATGAGCCAGATGACATAAGCATTACTTTGTAGCATCTTTTTTTCCGTTCCTCTTTTCTTGACTTTTTTGTTTTCAGCCCTCTCTTCTTAAATCGTTGGAAGCATCATTAGTTTCTCTAAGTGGGTCAGCATGCTGAAAACTGGTAACAAATATTGTCAAGTTAACCCTTCATTTTAAATACAATTCAGGATGTACAGTGCTAGTCTGTCTAGACTGGTAGAATACTGAAATGGTGGTGGATTGTCCCTCCTATTGTCTTTAGCTAAATTTAGTAATTGCCTATTAAAATACTTGGATCAGAAACAAGTTGGATTACATGCCGTATGCTTTCACTTTTCATGTGTGAGACAAAATAAAAGTGTGTCTGTACATCTAGTCACATTCAATAGAACAAAAATATTTATATATTGGCAAAAAAAAAACTTGGCAAGTCAGAAATGTTCATATTCTACTTCATCAGAAGAGGAAAGCCAACTGAAAAAAGTCCATAGGTTTATTGACCCAGGAATTCCTATAGAAAAGATAAGCAATATGAGGAATTTGTTTCCACTGCTTACTAAATATAATAAAATCTCTTTCATACGCAAGTGGGGACTGGGAAGTAGATGTGGGTACTGTTGATATGCTAGAGTGATGTCTGGGGGGGAACTTAGAGGCTTGTAAGGCAACTTCCACTGAACACTTTCTGTGTGTGTGTGATGTGGGTTTGGGGGCTAGGGTGGGAGTCAGACAGAGTTCTGGCTGGTCTGTATAGAGGCATTGCAGAAGATGCTGTCAGCTACACCAAGTGTGATGGCCAAGTACAAACTCATCAGCCTTAAAAGAAGTGCGGATGGGGGGGCTTCCTAAGTACGGATGTAATTGGACTTGATTAATCAGGGTTTCCAGACTGGGTTGGTGGGAGCAATAAATGGGATTTAGAGATATTATTATTTCCAAAGAAGAATGTCAAAAATGGAGTTAGAAGGTAATGGAAAGTCTAACTTATGGTAAACCACTTTAATTACACACAGTACTAATAATGTACTGAAAACAGCAAAATTGATTCCGAAAGAACATTTAAGAAATGGTTCATAACCAATCATTCATGATAATCATGCAGTTGGTTTTACATTTTTGTCTCAGTCTTATTTTTAAGCTTTGTCACATTACTTTATTGTGTGGTTTGCCACATTGCACATGTGGAGGTCAGAGGACAGTGTGTGTGAGTCAATCCTCTCATTCTGTTGTGTGGGTCCCTGAGGATCAAGCTCAGGGTGTCAGGCTGGACAGCGAGTACCTTAAGCTGCTGGGCCTTGCAATACATTTTTAAGGAAAGCATCTTTTTTACGTTCCAATTGAGTACTGGTCCTGAAGTAGTCAAGCTGGTAAATACACTCCTTTTAACCATGTTGATATACTTCATTTGGTACAATGATTGTGACTTATTGGAGGAAAAAAAAAATCCAATCTATTTCATTACAGAAAAAAGTAGAGCAGACAGGCTACCGAAATGAAGCAAATAAGCAGCAAAAGTCTTGTTCAACTATAGATGCTCACTAAGACCCTGTTTGGTATCTTTAGACCACCTCCCATAGCTATTTCTGTTTACACACACACAGACAAAGCCAACTGTACACAGATACTAGTAAACCCATGCAAGCCATTCCTTAGGCAGCTTTCAAATGGTGAGATGTGTGGGCTATTTGGCATTCAGTAGTCCTGGTTGGTGGGCAACAACTGAGCCAGAATCTGCTTGCTCTTCGTCAGATTGCCCAGAGGACCATCAGCATCACTTCGTGAAGGCGTTTTGAAAATAAAGTCCCAGAGAAACAAATGCTGTTTCAGGAGGATAATGGGACCCCCGGGCATCTGAAGGGCGGGGCATCTGATGCCCTCCTCTACAGACTCACAGTGGCCCTGACAGTTGGTGGAACAGCCTATACCATCTATCAGTTAGTTATGGCTTCGTTTCCCAAGAAGCAGAACTGACTTCATCCCAGTCTTCACATGGCTCAGTTCCATTCAGCACACGATGGACCAGGCATCCTCCTGAGCTCTTCTTTGGGGAATCAATATTTATTGATGTGTAACTGCCACCAATAAAGCAGTCTTTACCATGAAAAAAAAAAAAGACTGAAGTTGAGGGAGGCTAAGGAGATGGGGAGGAGTAGGAGGAAGGGAAAGAATATGATCAAAATATGTTATATGAAATTATAATTAAAATGTACAAAACAAACATCTATGGTAGTAGAAAGTGGATTAGTGATGACTTAGGTCAGAGGATGCGGGGATGGAGAAGACAAAGCTGAAGCGTAACCAAGGCCTCTTTTGTAGGAGCAGAAGATGGACTGACTTACAATGGCTATATCCACCTGTGGAGAAAATAAAACTATGGATGGGTGAGCTGCATAATATGGGAATATGTTTCTCATGTGTAAACCTGTTAGATTATAGTGAAACAAATCAGAACAAAGAGGATGGAAATTTTAAAGGCATAGTGTTGCCCGGATCAAGACTGAAGAATGGGAGCAGTGATCATCAAGCCTAGCACCTCTAAACTGGATGCCCCGTGTCACTGGCTCATCAATGCCCTCAACATCTTACATCTTCTCCTTTGTCTGCCTTGGGTCTTACCTTAAGTTTCTTACCTACTCTAGTTGCCACCAGAATGACCTCTTAAAAATATGTATAATTCTTTGCTGGTCCTTTGTTTAAAAATACCTCCGTAGCCTTTTGAAGCCTTTACAATAAAGACCCAAACCCCCTGCTCTGGCATTTACCTGAATTCTTTGCAAAGAAGGATTTTCAGAATGCCCTAATTAGAGCCAATTTTTCTTTCTGCTTCCAGAACATATTGTGCCTATTTACTTTGCATTCACAGACTATATTGAGTCTTTGTTATTTGTTCTACAATAAATTCATGGAGAAGCGGGAAAAGCGCCACGTGTAATTACTCCTTGAGTTCCCCACCCCAGGAAGCACACTATCTGGAGTGTGCTGTTGAGGTAATGCAATAAGCTCAGATTAATAAAGCAAGGCTTTCTTTAATGAGGCTTGTAAAGGAGCTCTTAGACTGTTACCAAAGAGGAATTAGAAAAAAATACTCTTCATTATAGGATACACGTCAGAAGCACCCTGTGCAGAATGTGCCATTTACATTTTTTTTTTTTTTTTTTTTTTTTTTTTTTTTTTTTTAGTTTAAGAAAATATTATTGGGTAGCTGAAGACATCAAAACAAATCAAGATGGCAGCCACTGCTATTCCTCCTTCCTCTTGTCTTTTTAGAGATGCCCAATTAAAAGTGGCCTCTTCTCTGGCCTTCCTTTTAGCTAGTGATGAGCATGTGATTTAATTCTGCTCAACGAAGTATGTCTCAGGGGAAGTCTCTGCCACTGTTTTCTGCCTGAAATGAGAGAATGGCACTACACTCTTTAGCAAGAGTCTGGAATGTTGCGGAGACTGCTCTAGTAGCTTTGACTGCTTGTGTTTGCATTTCTTGTTTTGCTATGCGATTGTCCTTACTTTGTCTAAATCCCTGCTGAATGCCCTTCTCATAATTTGCTGTTGAATATATGCCTGCTATTTTCAACATGTGTATGCATGTGTATGAGCACACAACAGACACATACCTCACAAACATAAACACCACCACACACACTCCACAAATACACATATACCACATACACACATACCACACACACATACTCCATAAATACATAGAACACACACAAGCCTACACACGCTCCACACACATACATATTTATACACTCCACAAACACATAGATTTCTAAATTTCATCTTAATTCATCCCAAACAATTCAGTTAGCTGAATTTTAACTGATAGAACTTGTTTCGAGTCATGACTCTAATTAATTAAAATATTTCAATCCTATCTGTGTTATAGTTCAGGAAATCTAACCACCTTTATAAATCACTGAACTTCTTTCTTTGGAGTTAGAAAAGATGCCTATGGGTTTTAACTCCATGCATTGGAAATAATGAGCTGTGAAAATTGACTTTTTTTATCTCTTGCATTTTATAACCAGTCTATATGGCTGTGGCAAAAATTACTCTGTGAGTTCATTTCCTTACACTTGAATGGGTGTTGTGAAGAAAAATAGAAAAGACACAAAAGGGCTTTGTGAGCTATAGTGCATTCTAATAACTACAGCTTAATGGGCACTGCTGGGTACTGGAGAATGTTCTAAGAACTTTTAGTTGATTGGCATCTTTATTCTTTTCAGAAATCCATTTTAACAGGTATTGTAGAAAAGTCTTACTTCCATCTTATGGATGAGAGAAAGAAGGAATCACATCTGGTAGACTGTTCAGAGTCATCTTGTTACTCTCTGGTTCTACTGAAAGTAATGTACTGAGGCAAGGTTGACAGATAACTGTATGTTTAAGGTATATAATGTAGTGTTTTGATACACACATGCATACATATACACCTTGTGAAACAATTACCAGAAAATCCCCAAATTAGAGTAAGAGATGCCCAGGTACAGAAAGCATTTAGATTGTTAAATAGACAAGACTAAAAAAAAATCTCTTCATGTCACATTTCATGTTAAAATAAAATGCACAGAGCAAAGAAGATGTACTGGAAGTTGTAAAAGGGAAGCGCCGAGTCACATGTAAAGGCAGGCACAACTGGAATAACAGTTGGCTTTTCAACTAACCAGCCAGGAGGGCTTGGAGGGATGTGTTTTAAGCCCTAAAAGCCCAGAAAAATGATACCATAATTGGAGGAAGAAAATCTCTCTGTGACAAAAGCAGGCTCCTGGAACTCATAACCACTCGCAGCTGCTACACCAGAGACTTGATGGAATCTTTTGGACTGAAGAGAAATATAAACATGCCCATGATGTCATTATAAAAGAGAAGAAGTTATGCAAGGACAATGATTAAGCAATTGAGGATGAGGAAAACACAAAACACTACAAAAAATCAACAAAACAATGGTAGTTAATATAGATCTTTTAAGAATAATTCTAAATATTGATGATCTTATCTCCTCACTTAACAGACACAGGCAATTGGATTACAATCAGAACCTTTGAAAGACTTCTTCATGTCCTGCTAAACAATTTAATTTAGAGAAAGTTCCAAAGGCTTCTGAGAACAATGTATTCCGCGGTGTTTGAATCTACTTGTTATTGCCAAGAAACACACCTCAACACCTTTGGGTTCAAAGGAGGGGAAAAGGCATTCCAAGCAAATAGAACTAGGAAACAAGATGTCACTGTTCTAATATCTGACAAATAGACTTCAAACCACTTTTAGTCAAAAAATGTGAAGAAAGTCACTTCCTGTTCCTTAAGGGAATCCATCAAGGGGATATTACAATTTTAAACATATACACACCAAATATAGGCACCACAGATTTAACCCAACACAATAATGGTAGTTAACATCAGTACCCTACTCTTACCAAAAGCAGGTCATTCCGACAAGTATTAACAGACAAATATGGAGTCAACAATATTGTTTCTCTTATGGACCCAGTTAGCATCTCAAGAACAGTCTATCCAAACACCACAGACTGCACGTGTTTTTAAAACACATCCTATAATCAGATATAAAGCATCTATCAACAAATACACAAAAATTGACTTATATTCCTTCTGACTAGAATGGAATTAAACTAGAAATCGATATCAAGAGAAACTACAGAGCACACAGAAGCTCATGGTGATTAAACAACACATAACTGAATGATAGATGAATGGGTCATCAAATAAAGCAGGAAGGAAATTTTAAATTTTTCTTGAAATCAAGTGATAATGGAAACACAACACACAAAGTCTATGCGTTTGATAAAATCTTAAGCTCTCCTTAAGAGGGAAGCTTATACTAAAAAAAATTAAAAATAAAAAAAAATTAAAAATCGATCTCAAATAAATAATAATGCATTTTAGGGCCTTGGAAAATAAAAACAAACCAGTAGGTGGAAAGAAGTAATTAAAATCAAGGAAAATTTTAATTAAATGGAAATTGATAATACAAAAAAAAATCAGTGATATGAAGAGTTGGTTTATTGCACATATAAAGAAGATAAACAACCTCTTACCCAAACTAAGCAAAAGGAGAGAGAGGAAAATCCCTCAAATTAATGAAATTAAAGGCAAGAGACATTAAAACAGACACAAAGGAAATTCAGAAAACCATGGGACATACTTTTAAAACTTATATTCCACTAAATCTAGAAATTCTTGATTTTTCTACCAAAATTAAACAAAAGTAAAAGGAATTAATTAAGCAAGTATGTAGCAAGCAATGTGATTGAAGTAATAATTAAAACATCTCCAAACTAAAAAACGTCCAAGCTCAGATAGAGTCACTGGTGTACTCTACTAGACATTTAAAGAACTAAGAGCTACAACTCGTACAAAAGTCTTGAGTTCCATCCCCTGTGTGCCCAGGCAGGTATTTTACAATTTCTTCTTCTTCTTCTTCTTCTTCTTCTTCTTCTTCTTCTTCTTCTTCTTCTTCTTCTTCTTCTTCTTCTTCTTCTTCTTCCTTCTTCTTCTTCCTCCTTCTCCTCTTCCTCCTCCTCCTCCTCCTCTTCTTCTTCCTCCTTGGTTTTTCGAGACAAGGTTTCTCTGTGTAGCCTTGGCTGTCCTAGACTCACTTTGTAGACCAGGCTGGCCTCGAACTCACAGCGACCTGCCTGCCTCTGCCTCCCAAGTGCTGGGATTAAAGGCGTGCACCACCCACCCAGCTTACAATTACTTCTAACCCCACCTCCAGGGTACCTGATATTTTCTTTAGGACCTGTATACACACACACACACACACACACACACACACACACACACACACGTGTTTTAAAATGAAGAACTAACAGCAATGCTTCTCAAATGATGATTCCATGAAACAGAAAAATAGAGTTTTTAAAAATAGAACCAGCATTACCTTGAAAACTAAGCCAGATAAAGACACTGCTACCAGAAGGTACCGTGCATCCATCTACCTGATGAACATAGATGTAAAAGTTCTCATTAAAATATTTTCAAACCAAATACAGGAACACATCAATCACCATGATCAAGTTGTCATCATTTCAGAGAGCCAGGAATGGGTTAACACATGCAAATCAATAAATATAGTGCATTGCACAGGAAGTAAGGACAACAATCCCATGTTATCTCAAAAGATGCAGTAAAGTCTTTTTTTGACAAAATTTAACATTTATTTTTTTAGGATAAAAGCTCTGAAGAGACCAGGAATAGAAGCATCATATGTCAACATTACACACACACACACACACACACACACACACAAACCTATAACCAAGATTATACTAATTGGGGGTGGGGGAACTCAGCATTTCCACTAAAATCTGGAACAAGATATGATTTTCTACTCTATCCTCTCTTACTCAACATAGTTTTTGAAATCTTTCCCCCCACCCCCAGAGACAGGGTTACTCTGTGTAGCCTTCACTGTCCTGGACTACTTTGTAAACCAAGCTGGCCTTCAACTTACAGAGATCCGTCTGCTCTGCCTCCCTGAGTGCTGGGATTACAGGCGTGAGCCACTACTCCCAGCTAGTTTTTGAAGGCTTAGCTGGAGCAATAAAACTAAGAAACAAAAGGGATAGTCAAACAAAAGGAAAGAAGCCAAAGTATACTTATTAGCAGATAATATGATTCTGTAAATAAGACATCCTAAACACTCTTCCAGAGAACGACACACATTTTAAGCAAAGTGGCAAAGTGGCAGGATGCAAAATCCATATCTAAAAAGTGGTAACCTTCCAAATACTAATAACAAGCATGCTAAGAAAGGACTAGAAAAATAGTCCCATTCACAACAATAGAAAGAGAAAGAGGGAAAAAAAAAGAAGGAATAAAGATTCTGGAATTAACCTAACAAGGAAGTAAAAAGCCTCTACAGTGAAAATGTTGAAATACTGAAGGAGAAGCTGGAGAAAACACTAGAAGATGGAAGCCCCTTGCAGACTCATGGATTAGTTCACTTAACATGATGATGTTCAGTTCCTGCCGTTTCCCTGCAAGTGACAAACTTTTACTCTCCATAGATAAACAAAATCTACTTTTTATTCAGTTATCTTTTGATGGACGTCTAGGTTGAATCCATCCCTTGATATTGTGAATGGTGCCAAAATAAACATGGATGCATGACATCGTGTTCCTTGAGAATGGGAGTGCACTCCGCCAGAGGCTGAAGAGTCAGAGGGACAGCAGGTGTTGGGGAGTCTTGTCATCCGCAGTTCCTCCTTATCTTCCGTACTCTCCTGTCTGCTTCTCCCTGCATCTTAGGAAGAGATGTCTCTACGTCTCGTGTTAGATGTGGGCATGCTACTCACGGCCAGTCAATCAAAGTTCAGCCTTTGTCCACGATGAGTAATTTGGAGATGGGGGGGCTGGACCCAAATCAGCTTAGCAAGAGGTAAGAAAGAATTTTCAGAGCTTTTACAGCAGAACGTTTCTTTGCAAAGAGAAGTTGCAAAGAAAAGCAACCTCTCTCTCTCTCTCTCTCTCTCTCTCTCTCTCTCTCCTTGTGTCACTCTCTCTCCCTTCCTCCCCCCACCCCCACTCCCACCATGGAGGTTCTGAGGGAATAAGATCTGTGGAATAAAGCTGATGCCATAGATGGCAGCAAGGGAGAAAATAAAGAAACTGGGTTTTCTTGTGGGATTCATGATCTACAGACATTAACTCATTATGTCTCCTTCCTCATAGGAAATGGTGTATATTTCTGTTATTATTACACAGAGCCAAATAAGTCCTAATTGGTCTGATAACTTTGAGGGTGGACCCAGGAGTCCTTGTATGAAAAAAGCTGTTACGAGTGATTCTGGTTTAGATGGCAGTGGAGCCTAGGGCCATGTATTCAGAGAGATTACACTTTCAGAGAACAAAGGTGCATGCTTCATTAACTTAGTTCTCCAAACTTTTAAGTAAAATATGTAGGTTAACAAGAGTTTGACTAAATCACATTTAATGAATTGTATTTTGACAGCGTAAGTCATTTGTCTATAATACATCTGCCAAAGATAAATGCTCTTAAAACTTAAAATCATACATTTTCTGCCTTGCCGTCATAAATGATTTCATTGCAGCAACAATGACACCAATTTTATGCCTTTTATGTAGCAAAGTAGAGAAAATGGGCCTTAAGTAGTCATTACCCAGTAAAAATGGAGCTGTCACCCCAAATAGTCAACAGTCAGAACTGAGAATTTAAACAAAACCAGCAGCTTCTATATTCTTCCCTGTGCATGAATAAAAAGGGCTGCATAAAATTGGTAGGCATTATTGGGAGTTTTCAGGTATCAATCCTCTATCTCTATCATATATATATATATATATATATAAATATATTCTGTTGATGTATATATATTATCTGCATATATATGTATATATACATATACACACACATACACTGCTGATGAATTCATGAAATGCCAGTTAAACAAGGACAGAAGGGCCCCAGTGGGTAAACGTGCCTGCTATCAAGCCCGAAGAGTTGAGTTCATCCTCTAGAAACTCATAGGGTGGAAGAAGAGAACCTCCCCATTTTGTTTGTATGTGTGTCTCTGTATGTGACTGTATGTCATGTTCACACTTGGTTTTGTGGGGTGCGTGCACCTCTGAGTGCATGTGGAAGCCAGCAGAGGGCATCAGGTGTTCCCTCTCACTCTCTCACTATTCTTCTGAGGCAGGATCTCTCCCTGAACTTGGTGCTCACGTTTTTTGTTTTGTTTTGTTTTGTTTTGTTTTCTTGTCTAGATGGATCCTCCTGTCAGTGTCTCCAACACAGCTCAGATACAGGCATGCATTGGATGCCTGGCTTGTTCCCTGAGTACTAGAGTCCGAGCCCCAGCTTCATGATTGCCCAGCAGGTGTTGCTGACTGCTGACTCATCTGTCTAGTCCTAGCAATAACTTTTCCTAAGGACTAAAGGACCTCCTTATACCTGAGCTACTGAGGAAAGGCACTTCTCACTCTGGGGATTGGGGTGGTGGGCTCAGTTAATCCTTTTAGGAGATACCCTTTTTTAAATATTTTATTAATTTATTCATATTACATCTCAATTGTTAGCCCATCCCATGCATCCTCCCATTCCTCCCTCCCTCCCTCCTGCTTTCCTCCTACTCCCCTCCCCTATGACTGTGACTGAGGGGGACCTCCACCCTCTGTATATGCTCATAGGGTATCAAGTCTCTTCTTGATAGCCTGCTACCCTTCCCCTGAGTGCCACCAGACCTCCCCATCCAGGGGATGTGGTCAAATATGGGGCACCAGAGTTCCTGTGAAAGTCAGTCCCCACTCTACACTCAACTGTGGGGAATATCCTGTCCATTGGCTGGCTAGATCTGGGTAGGGGTTTGACGTTTACTTCCTGTATTGTCCTTGGCTGGTGCCATAGTTTGAGCAGGACCCCTGGGCCCAGATATGTCCATCATAATGTTCTTCTTGTATGTTTCTAGGACCCTCTGGATCATTCTATTTCCCCATTCTCCCATGCTTCTCTCACCTAAAGTCCCAATAGGGTGTCCTTTAGGAGATACTCTTACTAGTCTACCTAGGGGGTGTGCCTTTTAGTTTATTTTAGATCTAATTAGGCTGGCAACCAAAATTGACATTACAAAGATAGTTGATGTATCTGTTACTAATATTTTCCTTACCTAAGAAGGTGGAATTTGGGGTTGGAGAGATGGCGCAGTTGAAACATTGACAGCTCTTTCATAGGACCCAAGTTCAATTTCCAGAACCCACATGGTAGCTCACAACCGTTTCTCAGTCCAGTCTCAGGGCATCACACACCCTCTTCTGGCTTCTTTGGGCACCAGGCATGACCACATGCGGGCAAAGCACAATATACATAAGAATAAAAATAAATAAATCTTTTAAAAAGATGATATTTTATAAGGCTAAGATATGAAGGAAATGGATAAAACAATCTTAGAATGGTTTCTGTGTCATTTCAACTGGAACTTTTAAGAGGACCATTAGTCCACTAAATAAATTAACCTAATGATTCTGAAACCTTTTTCAATGGTAAGGGTCTGGAATGTTCCTGTGAGGGCACAAAGTTCTGTCTGTAAATGACTAATTCCTTGCAGCAGAAATTTAACTGGTTATCAAGATAGGCACACTTTTTAAACAGTCCCCAAACATGTCACACCTTCTTACCAGACCCTATAATGTGATAAGATCTCCTGTGACTGTTACAGTCTGGGGTACACTTGACTTAGGGTGGAGAGATTGCCCAGGCAACCCTGATCTAAACACATGGGCATAGAAACTTGAAACTGACTGTCAGAAGCCAGAGCCCCCCAGCATGAGAAGGGGCCCACGTGCCATCACTGCCTTGATGATGGGAGCGAAGGGGGCCACATAAGGAACATGTAAGCAGCCTTTTCAAGAGCTGAGGAAGGCTCCTGGACCAGGCCAGAAAGCAGGGACATGCGCCTTCCAACTGTAAAGAATTGCATTCTGCCAACAGAGCCCAGACAGCTGACTCCTTGACCTCAGCCTTCGGAATCTCTCAGCAGAGAATTCAGCCATATCTGCCTCAATGTCTAGCCAATAGAGTCATGAACTCATATGCAACTGCTGTTTTAAGCTGTTAGATTTTCCTATTTTATATGTGTCTGTGTATCTGTGAAGTGTGTGTGTGTGCGTGTGCGTGTGTGTGTGTGTGTGTATGAGAGAGAGAGAGAGAGAGAGAGAGAGAGAGAGAGAGAGAGAGAGAGAGGTGGGAAGTGAGAGACAGAGAGGGGAAAAGAGAGAGAGAGACAGAGAGAGTGCCAACCGGGTGGGGGAAGTGGGGGGAGGCAGTGTGCACAGTCCTGCACACGCAGAAGTCAGAAAAGGATGTTGGCTGTCCTGCTCTATACTTTTCCATCTGAACTACTTGATACATAGTTCATCATTGAACCTGGAGCTAGCCTAGCAGGCAACAAGCCTCAGTAATCTTCCAGGCCCTGCTACCCACATCACTGGGGTTTACAGGCATGTGCGGTTATGCCTAGATTTGTATGTGGGTGTTGGGGATTTGAATGCATGCTCGTGCACCAAGTACTCTTACCCACACAGTCTCGCCCTAATTTTGACACAACAATAGAAAACTAATATAGTCAAGAAAACTGTGAACAGAATATTCGAAGTAGGGGTGCCTGAGAGGCCCCATCCACAGAATCCCTAACAAAGTAGTGGGGGAACAGATACTGGAAATTGTGTTAAACACAGCTATTTCAAAACGTGTGTGTGTGTGTGTGTGTGTGATATGTTTTGCCTGCATGTATGTCTGTGCTCACTTCCTTTCCTGGTGGTACCCATGGAGACCAAAAAAGGGTGTCAGATCCCCTGGAACCAGATTACTAATGGTTGTGAGCTGCCTTGTGGGTGCTGAGACTCAAACTTAGTCCTCTGGAAGAGCAGCCAACGTTCTTAACCACTGAGCAATCTCTCCAGGTTTATTTCAGAACTTTCAAAATCCTCCATTAAGTCACACAAATGTTGCCAAGTGCTGTTGCCCAGGCTTCTGAATTCTGACACATTGTATGCCTCTTTGTTTTCACCTTTGCTGGAATGTCAACATCACTTGGGTAGCACTCCTTTTTCTCACCCTATGCCAATGCCAAGAGCAGAGCTTGAGTCCCAGTGGGCACTTAATGAACATTTATAGAATAAACAAATAAATTATTAGGACTAGAATTATATCAGCTAGCACTACAACAACACTCAGCTGCTGGCAATTATTTATGCTTGAATTCATTAGAAAGATTATAATAAGCTTCTTTGAACGTGCAAATGGAGTTAAATTGGCCAAATCATTCAAACATAAAGCCCGGATGTTGTGGTGCATGCCTTTAGTTCTAACACCGGGGAGACAGAGGCTGGTGAATCTCTGTGGGTTCCAGGCCATCCTGGTCTACAGAGCAAGTTCCAGAACAGCCAGGGCCACTTAGATGGACCATGTTTCCAACAAACAAACAAACAAACAAACAGGCTTCATGAACAATATAAAATAATAAAGGACACTAGCAATTTAAAAAATATACTATTTTTGTTTATCTTCTCTAAGATGAAGGAATTGGAGGGTTTTAAGGTTGAATAATAAGTATATAACTGAGTTAAATTATGTAAATTCTAAATGTTTATCAAATTCTTTCATCAGATACAAATCCATGTTTAGAAATGATGAATATAGCTGATAAATCATAGGATGTAAAAAACAGACTACAAATAAATGAAACCCAAACAGGCTTCAAATTCAACTGCTGGGAAATAAATTCAATTCCAAGAAAGAGACTGCTAAGTTCTACCAGGAATCTATTCTATGCGAGACACCAATAGGTTCTCTTTGGGTTATAAATATGAGCAAGCATGCCTGGCCATCCAGGAGTTCCAACCGTGGGGGGCCCTAGGGCAGCTAAGTCCAATGTGAGGCCAAGTGTGAAAGGTCTTGTTAGAAAGGTCAAAGCAGTAAGTCATGGGAGTAAAACTGATGGAGAGTGAAGTTTACGGTTTTCTGTTTTTGTTTTTTTCTTGGAAGGTTGAGCAAAGGTTTCTGGGTGAAACCTTCATATAGAAGTATAATCTTGCGTGGTGGCAACGGGAGTAGACACGGCCCACCAGAAACCAACCCCTTGTCTCATTAGTGGCTCCAAATCCATGCCTCAGAAATAAACACTCCCTCCCTTTCTTCCTCCCTTCTTCCTTCCCTCTCTCCATCCCCAGTCCCCCCTTTGTGTACGTGTTCTCTTGGGAATGAACTCATGTCCTATGTGTGCTAAACACATGGCAAGTAGTCTTCGACTGAGTTATATACCTCGCTCGAGACACGCCCCAGAGATAAATACATAGAACCTTCCTAGACTGGACGTTGCGCTTCATGACTTTGCTAAGACTCACGGATGCCTTGTGTATGTGAGTTTTTCATAAACACAGTGAACCCCGTGGAACCCCGGACATTTTGAAAGTGTTAAAGATATGCTACTGGTGTTCCCATGTGAGGAGGGCTGCAGAGGCCCCCACTCCACTGGTAATTTCTTCTTCCAGGCCAGGGAATTAATTCACAGGCTTTCTGATGCTCTGACAAGCCTCTATTTGAAGTGTTCTTTTTATACTGTAAAATGTCTTTCTGAACTTAAATATAGAACTGATTAAAACGTATGGTGAAATACATAAAGGATAAGAAATAAGGGTTTTTTTAAAAGCTGCTTTTGTGATCCACCTAGAACCCTATTAGAGGTGTACAGTACTTGTGACTACAGTGCCCTCTAGTGGCAGTTTGAGGTTGTTAAGCGCAAGACTCCCTTCAGGTAGGTAGTTCCACGTTTTCATGCAAAAGTTCATTGAGTGTTCGTTCATTTATTATTTCGCTCTGAGGTGGCGCTGAGGACTCTCAGAGGATGAAGGCTCTTTTTGATTTTGTGGGCTAACAAACTCTTCCTGTCGTAGGACAGTGTGAGAAGGAAACTAGAGCAGAAGGTACGAAGACGGAGAAGTGCTTTGATGGAGGAATCAATTCTACTTTTTAAATTAGCTTACATTAAAAAAAAAAAACTGCTTTAAAGTTTTAAAAATTTAGTTTTGTAGCCCGACTTGGTGGCGAACGCCTTTAATCCCAGCATTCGGGAGGCAGAGGCAGGCGGATCACTGTGAGTTCAAAGCCAGCTTATTCTACAAATTGAGTCTAGGACAGCCAAGGCACGCAGAGAAACCCTGTCTCAAAATAAATAAATAAATAAAATTTAGTTTCGTTTTTGTTTGTTTATTTGTGTGTGTGTGTGTGCGTGCGTGCGTGCGTGTGTGCGTGCGCACATGCCAGATCTCTTAGAGCTAGAGTTGCTGGCAGTGTCAGCTGCCCAGCCTGCATGCAGGCACTTAACAAAAGAGCAAGTGCATTTGTCTACTGAGCGAAACATTTCTCCAGCCCTTCAAACATGTTATATTTGAAAACCACCACAAAAACACTCAGAAGTTTTTTGTTTTTTTTTTGAGGGTGGATGTGAGTGGATGCATACACATTGTGTGTGTTGTTCTAAGACGAAGGGGCATCCTGAGTGAGGAACTCTGATCAGCAAAGTGGACAGCACATTTTACAGTCAGTCAGGTGTCTTTCATGTGACTTTGACAATATGCCTCAGCCCAGTGTTGGCATCCTGGCTCCCCAGAATGCCCACAAAGTAGAAACCATGTGCAGGTCACATATTAGAGACAGACAGAGTGGGCATCCCCGCCAGTCACTTGCTGTGTGATACTGGTAAGAGTTTTGGTTTCTCTGAGCTCCATTTTTCTCATATGTGAAAAAGATATGAATGCTCATCTCTGGGATAGCTGGATGGATTAATAAAATATGGGGGGGGAGCAGCTGGGACAGATAAGTAATCAGAGAAGATTAATCCCCTTCCTTGATCCCCTCACTCTTTGAGACAAAAATTAGTGGCCCCCACCACCGCTTAAGTAGAAGGGCAACAAAACAACCATTATGTGCATTTCAGTTTGCCAAAACAAGCTCACATCTAGATAGGGTTTAGCATCGGAGACGTCACAGCCTATG
The DNA here is from genome assembly GCF_964271855.1 of Acomys minous. NCBI lineage: Eukaryota > Metazoa > Chordata > Mammalia > Rodentia > Muridae > Acomys > Acomys minous. The sequence continues at coordinate 23,958,276 of NC_140484.1, forward strand.
TATGCCTCATGTTATTGGCTTGTCAGGCAACCTATATGTCAGAGCATCTTTCTTTCTTTTTTTTTAAATGTATGTGATTTATTTAAAACAAAGATAAACAGAAGAGTAAATATAAACATTATACAAACCTACCTAATCCATTCAAATTATAATACTGTATTGACTTTAAAATCACAATAAAATGAAAGCAGAAAGTGTAGGCTAAGATTAAACGGTCCTTATCATATTTTTAAAATATATGTTATACAAAAATCTAATGGTTGCAGATTGTATTTTAAAATTTATAATTTTTTTCTTTTTTATTAATTTAGTCAGATCTTAACATTGTCTGCCATTTGCTGAGGATCTGCCTGTGTTGAGCAGGGCAGGATGGAGCATTCAGCCGCTGCTCCTCCAAAACCCCTTCTCAGGCAGTAAGAGTCAGATGCCAGCTATAGATCAAATAACCAGTGCTCCCACCCCTGGTGAGAGGAGGGCACTAATAGTGCTCCCACCCCGGTGAGAGGAGGGCACTAAGTGGGCAGGGTAGGTGGGGAGGCTGGAGGGAGTGCACTTAGCGATGTGGTGAAAAGACTAAGTGTTCATTTGTGAACAAATGGGTCTTCAAGGTCATCACATCCCGCCCGTGCTCTTTCCTTTGTACACTTAGTAAGAAGCAAATGTGTTCTGTAGCCCAGGCAACAGGGGCATCTTTAAGACAATGCCTCTCTCTAAGGTAACTTAGCCATGTTGCCACTGAAGGCAAAGCAAAACCATTAGTTAAACCAGCAGAGTGAATTAGAGAAGGAATAACCATTGGTGTAGGTGATGTAGCCACTTGCTTCACACGGACGAGTATTTCCTGTCATACAGTTTTCCTTGGAGAAAATGAAAAGCAATGAGTAGATTGTCAAGATCACAGAACCTCCTTTTAAGTTTTATTTTTTAATTATTACCGTTGTTGTTGTTGTTGAGTGTGTATTTACACAGCCACAGCACGCATGTGGAGGTAACAGGACAACTTTAGGCAGTTTCTTCTCTCTTTATACCTTTATATCAATTCAGGGAATCAATCTTGGGTTGCTGGATTTGCACAGCAAATGCCATTGCCTGCTGGGCCGTCTCATTGCCCCCACACAGCTACTTGCTTGCTTGCTTGCTTGCTTGTTTTGTGTAGCCCCAACTGGCCTGGAACTTGCTATATGTTCCAGGTTGGCCTCAAAGCCACAGAGATCTGCCTGTCCCTGCCTCCAGGGGCTTAAAGGTAAGAACCCATAACCAGCCAAAACCCTGCTTTTTAAAGTGGGAAATTTAACATCTTGTTTGCTCGTTTGTTGTTAAACAGCTTTAGGTGCACTATGATGGCTCATCCTTTCTTCCCCTTCCAGGTTCCCTCTCCATGCAAGGCAGATCTGCACCAGACGTAGAGGGCTTCGTTTTTCTTAGATGAAAGGGAGGGTCCAAGTCGCAGTTTGCAAACCGAAGGGAAAGACATGCAAGACATGCACAGCAGCACTGGTGGAGGCAGGACAGCGATGGGATGTGTTGAGAGGTGCACATAGATTTCTCCTCCCTACTTGGGCAGGGATGAATTATCCAGCCTTGGTTAGTGGCACGAACAATGAAACAACTGCATTTCTAGAGTCTTCTCTGGGGTATGTATGAATACTTGGTGTGTAGGACTTTTCCTCCGAGGATAATTTTAGCCCTGAAAAGTCATCAAATTATTTCAAATTCTGGCAAGTTTCAAAATATGAGTGGGTGACTTAGGAAAGGTCTGTTCTCGAGAAGTAACAATGATGTCAGCACAAGCCACACACACACACACACACACACACACACACACACACACACACAGAATCACTTTTCTCTCCTTCTCTCCCATGCCTCCACTCTCCCCCTTCCCTCCCTCCACTCTTCTGCTTCCCAGAAATTAAAATGGATTGAAAACACTGAGAGGTATTTGGATATATCTTTCCAAAGCCAAGGAATAAGTTTACATTGGCATTAGAGGCATAGCATTCTAACCCACGGAAAAGAGGACAGAGTTTAGGCTTTAAACAATAGCACAGTGAGCATGGTTGTTGCCGACAGCGAAACCACTGTTTCCATTCTCCAGTCCTTTCTTTCCTTTCTCCTGTGTCTCCCTCTCACAAACACAGTCACTGGGGCTAGTGGTGCATATACGCCAGCCATCCTGTGTGGTTTCAGATTGTACATTTGCAAGGATGAAAAAGAAGTACTCTAAAGAAACAAGTAACTACACATTTGTGCACAGAGTTCCTCACACTTGCCTTTCTTCCTATTCTCCTTATTTAAATTCTCCTTCTTGCCTTTTAGGTTTGAGAAAGAGCTGATATATATATATATATATATATATATATATATATATATATATATATATATATATATTACAAAAAGCATCTTTCTAGGTGGCCTGCTGGTGGCCTGAAGTGATTGCTCTAGTTCTGTGCCTTTTACAGAGTCCAGTTTTTAGATCTGGCCATTTTTTTTCTTTTCTTTTCTTTCTTTCTTTCTTTTTTTTTTTTTTTACAATATTTATTTATTATTATATATACAGTGCTCTGACTGCATGTACACCTGCAGGCCAGAAAAGGGCATCAGAGCACATTATAGATAGTCGTGAGCCACCATGTGGTTGCTGGGGATTGAACTCAGGACCTCTGGAAGAGCAGTCCGTGGTCTTGACCACTGAGCCATCTCTCCAGCCCATCTGGCCATTTTCATGATGAAGATTAATTCAGTCATGTGTGGGCTTGATTTACAAGCCTTTCAAAATCCAAACCTTTTCTACAAGACATGGTAGCAATCAGCTAGCATTTGGGGACGCCGGTGGAAGGTCTTCTTTTCCTTGTTGGGTTGCCAAAGGCAGCTTTCCAGTGAGTGAAGGCTGTGAAGAGCCACTGGGCACCATTTGCCTCCTGGCTCCTCATTCACCATCGTGGCTCTTCTGGTTTTCCTACTTCTGCAGTTCACTGGGCTCCTCTCAGTGGCCCCAGGCTTGCTAGGAGACAGGCTGTCTATTTTATCAATATCTCAGGTCACTTGATTTGAATTCCTTGGGCTTCTTTTCCCTCAGCCTCAATATTCTGTTTCTTGTGTCTCTGAGGAAGAGATACCCTTCCCAGTGCCAAGAGCACAGTAGGCAGGCTCTGTCTGCCCTCTCACCACCGTTGAGTACATCTGACTCAAGTCCAGAGCCGCGGCAAGGCCAGACAGCCCACCTCTGCGTTGGAAACAGTGAACAAGCACAGAGGTTGTGGCTGATGTCTGCATACAGCTTTCATGCTCAAACTGCTGCAGAATCGAGAGTGGGGTCCACAGTCTAGGTCATGTGCTGGGGGAGCGTAGAGTAGAAGAGGATGAGGGGGTAAGCAGAGAGAAAGGAATGGACATCTTAGACCCCGGAGTGGCCAAGAGGTAGGGAGTGGCTTGCAGAGCACTGGTCAGTTCCTTTGACATCCCTTCCCAGAGGACTGCCAGCCCTCCTGGAAGAGCAAAACGTGCTTGTGTGACAATAGGAAAGCCTCACACCAAGTATAAGAAACTCTAAAGTGAATACAATTAGGGATCAGATCGGAGGAGAGTCAGAGAGTAAAATAAATAAATATTTATTTAAGCAATTGTGGCTGACCCACTTCATATAGGGAATATTTTCAGGTATGGGTTTTTTTTTCTCTTAACTAAAAACTCAAAATATGCCAGGCATGGTGGCACACATCTGTAATCCCAACACTCTGGAGGCAGAGGTGGACAGATCTCTGTGAGTTCAAGGCCAGGCTGGTCTACAAAAGAGTCCAGGACAGCCAAGGTTACACAAAGAAACCCTGTCTCAAAAAAGAAACAAAACAAAGCAAAACCCCCACAACAACAAAAAAATCCCAAGTTATATACACCTGAAAGAGAGACTGAGTAGGTTAGTACACAGTAGACCTGACGGCAGGTTATAGGTAACAAATACAGAAGCTAAGAGAGCCCCACCATCAAATTACTTTAAATGCACAATCAACTTTTGTACACAGAGCATCTGCATCTGTAAATTCAACTAACTCTAGGCCTAAATGCTTCATAGAATACTGCCAGTAATGACTATTTTCAGACTCTTTTTTTTCTTTCTTGTCACTCTTCCTGAAACCTAACAGTACAGGCAGGTGAAAAAGAAAACAAGAAAGATTATAGGTTGGAGATCTGCAAATGGTCTTGGGACATTGGACCAATAAAGGCCTTAGTGTGGACGGAGTCTGCTACGAAGTTGGTTAAGCTATAGAACTCGAAGAGATTGTTCTAGTACAGGTGAGGGAAGACTCACCACAGAAATCATCCCCTGCCAGTAGCTGGGATGTGAGAGATAATGAAGGCGACAGCAATGACAGTGGCAGCAAAAACTGGCAGGACATGTCAGCGGTGGGAACGAAGGAGAAGCTCAAGTGGCCGGTTACTAAAGAAAAGAAGCTGTTTGGAGCTGCTCCTAATCTAATGAGGTAAATAGCCGAAAGGGCAGCTGCCAGTCATGGCTGCTGTTCAGAGCTCCAATGCTCCGGGAAGAAGATTGGTCTAATCTAGTTTAGCTTTTCTTCCGTTCTTTTCCTTGAATGCTGTGAATGGAGTCCAGGCAATTCATAGGGGTATCGCCCTGGAAAGCCAGTTGTCTGCCAAGACACCGCACAGGGTGACATTCACTGCCGTGACTTGAACAGAGAAGGATCTGGCATCGGTCCTGTTGGCAGGGTGAGGCTTTTTATTCCCCCCTCTCCTTTCCCCGGGGCATGGCGCACACCCAAGTCCCCTCTGGGGTCGTGCATGCACTAAGCATGGGTAAGAGAAAGGGGTCTTTTGTCAAGCCAGACCTTCATCCACCAGCAGGGACTGGAAACTCTTGGAAATTCTTCTATTCCAGGCTAGGAAAGAAATAAAGAAAAGCAGATGGAATGGGGTGATTGACAACCTAGACCGGAAAGTAAGGAGGGGAAGGGCTGAGATCAGAGATCTCAGAGCAGAGCGATTTAAAACACCAAGAGGTGGAAAGGAACAAAAAGCCTTCCATACAGGGGAGGGGCACCCAGGACCCTGGGAAAGAGGTGTGGGTGTGGGTGGCCTTGGGAGATGAGAACAAAGGGCAGGCCAGGCGGGGGTGGGGCCCTGGGTAGGAGAGCTGCTGTTGGGATTAGAGCAGATGGTTTGAGCAGGAAGTTACTGTTCCGAACATTCTTCCGGACGTGTCGTTGCATGAGATTGAGCAGCACTGCTTTGTCTGCAGCCAGAGAGAAGCTCTGCCTTTCACAGGACGAGCACAGTAACCAAAGGATACTGTGGCCAAGGTACCAATCTCTGGAGCAGTGTTCAGAGCTACCTCCTTGCTGGCCAGCCAGGAGGGAAGGCAAAGGATGGCCCAAGAATGCCCATGAGGCCACAATCAGACCAGCTAGCCAGCTGCATAATTCACAGCATAGAGGTGGCCTACACAAAAACACTTCCTCTATGTTCCTCTACGTTCCTCTACATACAGCGTTTTAATGATTTCAGCAGCCTTTACAGCTTAAATTTTCTGCCTTTTCTTTGCTTAGGCCACTGAAACTACCTGCATCCAAATTCCCTGGGGATCTGAAGTGTCCAGATATTATCCAGGCTTTGCGGAATCAGTGACTCAAAAGATGTCCTGGAATCAGCCATTTTAATGAACTCTGTGCAGAACTGATGGGCCCTAAATACAGTGGCATGGTAATCATTGAGTTTCTTCTCAGTCTTTGAGTGGGAACATTCATTTCATTGGGTTTGCCCAACTGTATTTATGATCTAAGATCTGAAAAGCCAAGCATTTGTCTCTTTCCCTTTTGGGGAACTTGTGCCTAGTGAATAGTCTCTATAAAGATGGAGAACAGGGATCTAAGTGATGGCTTTATTTGTGCTCTCTGGTCAGTCTTTGACTGATAGTTGGGCCTCCCAGGTCTCCATTAGAACTCAGGCCTAGAGCTTGCACTGGCCTGGAGTTAGCGAATAGGAGGGAGGCCCAGCCAACGGGCTTTCTGCAGGGAAATGGAGGTAGAGTGAGGTGCCAATGAGCAGGTCTAGAGGAAATAAGAGGTAAGAACTTGGGTAATTCTTGAACATGGTCTGTTAGATACTTTTCTGTTACTGTGATAAAACACCCAAACTGAACCAACTTAAAGAAAACATAGTTGATTTCGGCTTATGGGTCAGGAGGGGTTAAGAGTCCATCGTGGCAGAAGGAAGGCATGGGAGCAAGCAGCAGGCGTGGCCGCAGGACCAGGGAGCAGAAAGAGTGGACTGCAAGTGAGGTGAGACCTTAAACTCTCAAATCTCACCCTTAGCAGTGCACTTCTGGCTGTATCACCTCCAGGAACAGCACCACCAACTGGGGACCAGCTATTCAAACATCTGAGCCTATGAGGGACATTTCTCACTTAAACGCCCACACATGATAACCCCGTCTGAGACAGGCTTACCTCCTGAGTCCGTCTCCTCTCCCTGTGTCTCCAAAAGGGTGGAGTTTGCTGCGTTCCTTTCTAGGATCACACTGAAGCACTATTTCTGCCGGTTTACATCTGACTCCTCCAGGAAGTTTGACCTCACCTGCCCGGCCCTATTTTTGACTTAGCTTTTTTTTTTTTTTTCGTCATAGTTTCTGCCATTGTACCCCATAAGAACCTCTGCTGCTTCTGTCTTCCCACAGAGCCACCAGCCTAGGCTCTGATGCTCTGACAAGTGTCAGGAAGATGACTAATTATGGGATGAGGAGAGTCAGGCACAGGCACAGGCACTTCTTCCTCTGCCTCGTCCTGAAGCTTCCTTCTTAGTGCAGAGAACTTCAGGAAGACCTTCAGTTAAAGGGTGAGGCCCAGATGTGCTTGCTTCCCAGACTCCCCAGACATCTCTGTTGGTGCCTTTTAGTACTGCCCTTCAGTCCTTAGAAGGAGACAAAGTGGACGCCAGTCTAAGAAAATCAGGGTGGCCACACAGAGGAAAGGTCTCTTTCAGGTAACACAGGAGCAGATGTTGGTACAGGGCATGCAGCAGTCTGTTGCTCAAGAGATGAAATAGAAGCTCGTGAACAGCAGGATCAGCTGTTGTTCATGACACGAGATGAGGCTGGAATGTGGACAGAGGCACGTCCTGATGGATCCTCCTTTATGCCATGCTAAAACCGAGAGAGCCTTATCCTGTTGACGATGGTTACCAAAGTGGATTCTGTATATCTCTCATTGTGGGTATGCAAGGTAAGCTATGAGGGTATTTTAAAAGATTATTAACTATATTCATTAACAAAACAATTATTGATATACTTGTGTTATCCTTTGATTCTAAAAAAATTGGAAATAAATGAAACAATTTGCAGTAGTTGGGAACATGAAATGTCCTCCTAAATCTGATGTGTTTGGACACTTGATCTCCAGCTGCTGGTACTGAGATTGTGGGGCCTATGGTTTGCTATGCCAGTAAGACAGAAAGAGCTCCGTGCTGCCTCCTCACCAGTCTAAGAAGTTCCTCTAAGATATTACGGACCTCAGTGTAGGCTGAGCTAGGATTTCTTTTGTGTTTGATGATGAAAACATTTCAGGACTTGTGGACATAGTGAAGCAAAGTTGGAAATTATTAAAGATATTTTAATATGGGCTGAAACATGAGGGTTAAGAGAAAGAGATGCACTCAGAAGAAAATAAGACATACCCAAAGGGTGGGATATGTGTCCCAAGGGAGGAAGACATATCCACGTGGTGAGTAAGACACAGGCTCCTCAAGAGAGAGTAAGCAATTGTCTTAGCCTTGACCATATATACTATTCTGATGGCTCTCAAGTTGCATTTCCAAAGGTTGCTAAGAAATCTTTTTCCCTCCTTTTCTTTTCTATCTCTTTTGATAAGTGAGATAAGTGAAGTGGCTCTGAAGATGCCTTGGATGAAATTATAATCTGAGAAAAAATAAAGCCAAGAGCCAGAAGAGTTGGCCAAGTTGGTTTAGTACATGTCTTTCTCCTGTAAATGGGGTCTCTGGTGAAATTTCTAGAAAACTGCTGGTTTGTGGCTGAGAAAGAGAAGCCTTAAGCACTATCAAAGCTGCTGCCACCACCACGTTTTCTCTGCCATGGTGGACTATATCTTAGTAAAGGTTACTTTGCTGTGGGAAGACACCTTGACCAAAGCAACTTGGAGAGGAAAGGATTTATTTGGTTTACACTTCCACATTGTAGTCTGCCATTGAAGGAGGACAGGACAGGAACTCAAGCAGAGCAGGAACCTGGAGGCAGGAGCTGATGCAAAGGCCATGGAGGGGTGCGGCTTACTGGCTTGCTCCTAAAGGCTTGCTCAGCCTGCTTTCTTATAGAACCCAGGACCACCAGCCCAGGGATGGCACCACCCACAATGGTCTGGGTTCTTTCCCATTACTCACTAATTAAGAAAATGTCCTACAGCTGGATCTTATGGAGGCATTTTCTCAATGGAAAACTTTTGGATAACTCTAGCTTGCTTCCAGTTGACATAAGACCAGCCAGCCCAGACTTTATCTCCTTAAACAGTGAGCCCAAACAAACATCTCCTTCCTTAGGTTGCATCTGTTGAGTATTTTGTCACAATGATGACAAAAAATAACTAATACAGACTTTAAAACTACACGTACAGGTTGACCTTGGATTTTCCCTTTACCCTATGTATCCTATATGTCACATATAGAGCATTAGGTATTCTGAGAGTCAGAGTGAGATGGGGCTCTGTAACTCACACAGTGTCTTGAACCAGTGTTCATTCTTATCATGTGGCACCCTTCCTGGATAAATTTATGTTGCCGGGATAAATGAACTTAAAATCATTTTGTGTTTTAATTAACTTTGGAAAGTGGGCATATGGCTTAGGATAGTCTTCCAAAGAAATTACAGTTTGCTTTAAAACCTTTTGCAAAATGGTCTGGGGTACAGACCGCTCACAGCAAATGACTTTTAACCATATGTAGAAATGTTCAGCCTAACAGGGATAAATTCAAATTAGCACTACAAAGATACAATTCCTCATCTATCAACTCTGCAAAAACCCAGAAGTTTAACTCAATATTCTGCCCTAGTTATTTTCTATTGCTGGGATAGAGGCATCATGACCAAAAGCAACATGGACAATAAAGGCTTTTTTTTTTAAAGAATAAAGGCTTTATTTAGCTTGTATGTCCCTATCAGAGTTCATTGTTGAGAGAAGCCCTGGCAAGAATCCAAACAGGGTAGGAACCTAGAGGTAAGAACCGAAGCAGAGACTATGGAGGAATGTCGCTTACTGGCTTGCTGCTCAACATGGCATACTACTCAGGCTCACGTATCCCGGGGTGGCACTGTCCCCAGTGAGCTGGCTCCTCCCACCTCAATCATTAACTGAGAAAATGCCCTACAGACTTGCTCATAGGTAATTTGATGGATACATTGAGAGTCTTCTTCCCAGATGGCTCTAGCTTGGGTCAAGTTAACAAAAAAGTTAACTAACCAGGACAAGGTTATAGGGAAAGCATCACTTGTATATTCCAGAGGGAATGGAAAAATGGTACCACCCCTACAGAGAAGACCTACTATTATCCAGCATAGTCACGCAAGCCTTATTTTGTCAAAGCAGATAGGAAGGAAGACACTAAAGACAACCAGGGCCATGTCATAAGAATGCAGAAGTCAACATGAATAGGTTACTGCTATTCATGACCAGGTAGGGGACAAGTTGAGTATCAGTAGGAATCACAAATTCAGAAACTGAAGCATATCAAATAATTTCATGAGTTTATAATGATACAAAAAAAACCTTTGATAAAATAGAGGCATTAGCAAAGAAAGAAAAATATCAAATCTCACATGTGGACTCTATTAGAACCTTTTTCAGTCATTTACCAAGATGAAAACGATGACAACGATTAGAGATGAGGTAGGTCAGGGGAAATACATAAAGTACCAAGACTATATTTAAGGATGAATATACATGTGTATGTATAAATATGTTCATGATTAAAAAATACTTAAAATGATAAAACTAGCTATCCAGAAATTTCTGGTCATGATGGAGTAATACTAACTGGACTCTAGGTCTCGGATTGAAGTGATTAAAAGGCACACAAAATATATGGGCTAATGGTCCTCAGACATTTGACAGGAAGCAGTACAGGAGCCTTTACAGTTGCGATTTCAGAAGGACCACAGTGGCTACAATTCACAAGGTAAATTAGCATGAATTTCACCTTCAGTTCTTTCCTTAAATGTTTCTGATTTTATGTTCATTTATTGATATCAGTTTCTTGGTATAATTGCCAATGCCTGTTATTTATAAGCAGAAAAATACAGACATTTCACTAGTTTTTTCTGACAAGGATGAATAATTAAAATCTTGGACATGGTCATTTTGGCTGATAAAGACTAATTAGAATGTTTTGAATAGAGACAGATATTTGAGTCTCTGTTTTGGCTGTTGGACGGTCACTTGAAGCAGTGGGGAACTTGCGATGAGATGAAGCTACTGAACATGCGCTCTCAAAATTTGATGTGATTCAAAAACTTGTCTATCCATACATTGCTTGGCTCTGGAGAATAGGCTTAAGTGAAAAGTACACATCATATCTGGGTAACTGTCTCTAAACCTTTGAACTAATCACAGTTTCTTAGACATAACCACATTTTATGGCTTTGGAAACTGAGTCCCACTGAAATGAGCTTGTTATTTGTCTAAAATGACTCAGTTAATTGGATTGTAGTTGTCAGGCCACTGTGTTACTTGAGAGTCTGTGGAAACACTAACATGCATTTCCAGTAGCAAGAGCACCCTTAGTTGTGACATCCTCAAGGCTCCCTGTCCACTGTGCAGAATCTTTGTCACTGTATGACAGCACAGACAATAGCACCAGCCAATCCTGTAGCTTCTCCAGTTTTGAATGTACTTAAAACAAGCTAATGCTTTGTCCTTCCGTTTCTTAGACAAGGACATTTACTCAGCCTTAAATAATTAAATAATCATGATATTTGAATAGGAAAGATAAAACTCTGCTAACACTTCTAAGAAGGGTTGTTGGCATCTCTCCCCAGATAAACATTTAAAAATCCCCATGTAATCAACAGAAGAGACAAGGAACCTTCGCATTTCTCCATGAGTACAGCTGAGTTGACCTGTTACCACAAGAAGGGTCATTCAGTTCTTCTACTTTATAAACTTGATGAGCCTGTTTATTCCCCAAATTCTTCATGGATGCTTGCCAGGGACCAAACGGCCTGAGGCCGACCCCCACCCATTCAGCATTTGCAGCAAACATACTGCTGGGCCACTCATTAGGCATGCAAGGCATCCGGCTTAGTCCTGTGAAGAGAGCGATCCGATCCTGAGATAACCACAGAGACATCCTGCTTTGTCTCACCTGGAAGACCCCTCCCCTTGCAAATGTTCCCGGGGCTCAACCCCAGAAGATTTTGTACTTTTCCACTACTCTCCTTGCGTACCCCCGCCCTCCCTAAAGCAGGTTTTAAAAAGCCTGCCATTACCTTCAATAAACGGCTCTTGACAAGCAACTGTTCGCTTGAGCTCTGCGTCTCTCTCGCCCATATCTTTAAATACAGGTTGCGACCCCCCTCGGCCCCCCAATAACTGACCAGCTGGACTGGTTGGTGGACTAGTTACATGGACTAGTTATCCTAGTTACGTGGACTAGTTAGATGCTTTCTGGTCATGGTCCTGCCACATGTTGCTCATCCACTTTGAACTTATTTTCTACAAAGTAATACTATTCTCCTATTTAAAATAGGAATGTCTGAGTCAGTCAGCCATCACCAGAAAAGTACAAAAAGTGATTTTGAAATGTTCATTAACTGTTATTATTTGGAATGAAACCTTGAGGCAGAAGCACAGGCCATTGTCCATTATCACACTCCTAAGATAGAAACTAAGAGCTTATAAAGATGTACATCATAGTAGGTTAGGGATGGGGATGGAAGGTGAGGAAGGGAAAGAAGGAGGGAGGGAGGGAGGGAGGGAGGGAGAGAGCGAGAGAGCGAGAGAGAGAGAGAGCGAGAGAGAGAGAGAGAGAGAGAGAGAGCGAGAGAGAGAGAGAGAGAGAGAGAGAGAGAGACAGACAGACAGACAGACAGACAGACAGACAGACAGGCAGACAGACAGACAGACAGACAGACAGAGACAGAAAGAACCCTATCATCTGTGGATTATAGTCTGTTTCCAGTGCTGCCACTAGGGTATACTCTCTCTTCTCCCACCACGGAATTCCCATTTCTGACAACATAAGAGGTTGGCGGGGAGCATCTGTATTTGAGATATGAACTTAGCTGTTTCAAGGGACTAAATCTGCAATAATGATTTATAAAAGAAAAAGATAGAGAGTTTCAAAGAATTCTGGAAGAAAGTCCAGTCCTCATGGGAGTGTAATCAAGCAAACGACACTGGAAGATGCGTAAGGACCATAACTTTATGCCAAATAAAAGATTTAGAAGTCATCAACACGGGAAAGTGGACTGCCTTAAAAATGAGAGAGAAAGCCGGGCGTGGTGGTGCACGCCTTTAACCTCAGCACTGGAGAGGCAGAGGCATGCAGATCTCTGCGAGTTTGAGGCCAGCCTGGTCTACAAAGTGAGTCCAGGAGAGCCAAGGCTATCATCATAGAGAAACCCTGTCTCGAAAAACCAAAACCAAAAAATGATGGGAGGTGGAGGAAAACCAAAGATGAGAAGATAAAACACCTCATCAGATAACTTCTTTTTTTTTTTTTTTTTTTGCAGTGGTCCATGATTAATATGAAGTCACAACTGTTGAACGGGCAAAGAATAGGTGACTGAAGAGTTGTCAGCCACAAAGGAAGATCTGTATTACTTCATTCCCCCAGGCTCAGGGCACATCAAGGAAGAGGTGATGAACAGTTGAGTCAGAGGTAGAAGTAGGGGTGTTGCAGGATATTTGACCCCATTGTGAACCCTGAGATTGAGAACTGTAAAAATATGCCTTTTGTTTGGCGTGGTTGAGCCATAACACACACTTTTAAACCAAGAACTTCCTGTTTATTGTAAACAGGTAATTATGGTGTGGGTCAGCCAGCTGTAACACACATCCTTAACCCAAAAGTTTTCTGTACATGAGATTTAATAAAGTTAACCATAGGTCAAGAGGCAGAGCAAAAAAGCAGCTGACAGGGGTTAAACAGTAGGAGGGATTTGAGTTAAGGGTATTTAAGACAGCATGGATAAGAAGGGGCCTTTTGAGCTAACAAGTCTTTGGCCTTTTCCTCTTAGGCAGCCAACTGAGCTTGTGAGCTTTTTAGGCTTTTTCCTCTGAGATGTGAGGTGAGTAGGAAGTCCAGCTGGGTGCTTTCTCTGCCTCCCAGAGCTAGCAAGCTTTCACCCCAGCATCTGACTTCCGAGTCTTTATTGGTAAAATCGAAAGTTTAGGGTTCACTTTTCATTTAAAACAACCTAGGGGTGGACTGCTGAGACTCTGTGGCTTCTGGGCATTACAGAACTGATGCACTCAGAAAGTCACAGCAGCTGTGGTTTCCTGTACAAAACCTAAATCACCTTTATTTTATTTAATAGCAACCCCACCATGCACAAGGGTGGTAATGTTATCGGTTCAGATACATTGAAGAAGAGTCACAAAGTGGTGTTTTCAAGTATCAGTTCACATCCTCACCAGAACTGGTGTGAGCAGTAAAGTAAGATGCTGCAAGGGAGACATCACGTCTACACAACTGTAGTCCGGTAGCTTAGATTTCTCATGTCCTTATGAGTTGCTGGTATTAAGCGTTCTGTGCTGTTACTGTCTGAATTGGGGCTGCCCCGACAGGCTCATGTTTTGAGCACTCAGCCTCCAGCTTGCAGCTCCACTTGGAGGGCTTTGAAGCCCATAGAATGTGCAGCAGGTTAGTCTCTAGGCAACAGAACTTGTCCTCCATGGTGCTGGTTTGGAGGCCTGAGAACGTTAAGTCCTGGAGTCAGGAGGGCTTACACCAGGACACAGGGAAAAGCTTGTGAGGACAGGCGGTGTATCGTAAAGTGCAGTTCTCTCCAGGGAACCTTTGTACAGGCTGTTCATGAAGCTGTGATGCTGATGTTTATGTTGTAAAGGAGATCCCCAGGGTATCCGAGATGCCAGGGACATCGTGCACCTGCCAAGGACTGTCTCAGGTGCTGAACAGAGGAAAGTCATATATGTGCGACAAATGGCAAGAGGGCTGGGTCTGCCAAAAGCCAGAGCTTGTACAATGCCACCGTGTTCTCCAGAGGCTGGACGTAGAAGCACAGGAAGTTGATGCTGCTTTGGCTAAATCATTCCTTGCTATCTTTTTGTTGCTCCCTTTTTTAGATGGCAGGAAGTGCTCTGTGTGCGTACGCATGCACATGTGTGGACGTGCTCATACTGCACGCACACGGCTGGCTATCTTCAACCATGACGCTGCCATGCAAAACTCTGGCCAGTGTATATTAGATGTACATACATTTCTTTTCTACCTCACAAGGGATTAACAGTTAAGAGTTTGCCTGAGTCTTAAAGAGACTTTGGACTTTTGAACAGTGCTAGGACAGTTAAGACTACGAAGACTCGTGACATGGTTTAAGTGTACTTGCATTGTGAGATAACCAAGAGCCTTTGGGAGACATGTTGTGGCTGAAAATGTTCTGGTTTGAATCCTTGCTAGCCATAGGCTCCTGTTTTGTGTGCACAGTAAGCAGCTCGTGGTACTATCTGAAGCCCTGTGGAGGCTTTTAGGAGCTGGGGCCTGACTGACAAAAGTAGATTACAAGGGGTTAGCCAGCGGGGGGTTACGCCTGTGTTTGTGCAAGCATTCTCTGGTTCCTGGCACCTGACCTGTGAGAAGCCACCACACCAAGCTCCCATTGCCATGACTCTGCCACTATGAGGGACCCGAAAGTTTGAAATCATGAGGCAAAACAAACCTTCCTCCTCACACTGTTTCTGTCAGGTAACCGAGGGTCATGCGAATGAACCACCAGGGAAACCGGCAGGGAAATCTCAGTCTTCAGAGTGGCGGGAGTAAGGATTGCTCCTTTCCAGGTCTGTGCCTGTAGTCTCTTCCTCCTACCTCTGCAGTTCTCCGAGCAGTTACAAAGCCTGGTACCTGGAATTTCTCTCCACGTAAATAAGGCACCCCCAGCCTCCCTGCCCCAGCTGATGAGATACACTCGCCCTGGCCATCCCTTCCCACTCCCCAAGGTCCATATAACCCTTGTTCACCTTGAGTAAAGCGCACAAGCTGTTTCACTGGGAGGGCTCCAAGCTAAAAAGCTGTTTTGGAGAAGGCTTTCTCTCTCCAGGCATTCACCATTGGATTGAGACCCTTGGACCCGCCTGCCCTGTTAGGCTTCTTTCCTTTGTTCCTTTCTCTGGTGTCTGGATGCTCCAAAGAAAAGAAACTGGCCCTGGGCTGCTATCACCCAAAAGATCTGTGATACTGGAAACTTCAGAGAAGGACCTTACTGCCGGCCCCCTCCCCTCCCCGTCCCCTACCCCTTGCCCCTCCCCCACCCCTCCCCTAACCGTCCCCTACACCCTCCCCCTTCCCCACCTCCCTGCACTGACTGCCCTATGGATTCACCCTGTCTGGCTCACTTTATCCTTCCCAGTCCAGTGTGCAGAACCACAGGTAACCACGATGGGCAAATACTAACACGTGGATATATAACTGCAAAAACAGTGTAAATGATTCCGTTCCTTCCATGATTTTATTGAGGATCATGAAATGCGTACTTCAAACATGAAGACAGACAACTCTATTAATGAAGTTTGGTAGACTCCCCCTCCTCGGTGCTCCCCCCCCCCCACCCACATGAAAGGAGACTTAGGTCTTGCTCTCCAGAAAATTAGGCTACAGGGGTTGCTGGTTTACTGAAGGACAAAGAAGGAGACAGAGAGAGAAAGAGTGAAGAAACCTCCCCTAGGGAGGCCTCCTTCTTGAATCCTGAGAATTCAAAGTACAAATTCGTTTTGGTTCTTTCAGGCTCACGCAGAGTGGGGATTGAAAACTGTACATAGTGGTGTGCCATTGCTGGGGTTAAAGAGGAATATGCAACAGAGGAATGCCACTGAGCTTGGCACCTGGTGCCAGGAAGACACATGTGCATCTTACGAAGGCTCATTTGTGACCACTGTCGCATCCATCAAGCCTGTAGATAGTGAGCTGATTCAGCTAGGATGACAGACAGTGGTCTGCTACCTCGTCCCCACTGACTAGTAAAGACCCATAAAAGATTAGAAGTCACCCACTTCCCGTGTACAGTCACCTAAGAGACTCCTTCCCTCATCTCCCAGCTGAGGGTCAGGCACAAGGACCAGGCAGAGGGCAAGAGAGCATACTGAGCACTTAGGGACCACACTCATGAGTTCTTATCCCAGACCACTGTAAATGAAGCTCCAGCCTGAACTGTGAGGAGGTGGAGAGGGATTGGTTTTTCTCAACAACCTAGTAGGGACTGTGAGAAGTGAGAGGTCAAAGCAAGACACTGTGGGGACTGTTCTGCTGAGCTGACAACAGTTGTTTGTGTAATAAAGTGGTTCTCTGTTTATACCTGCAGTGAGTCAATACACCTCAATAAAAATGCTTTAGAAAAGAAAAGAACCATTGTAAAATCAGTATTACTATTCAAGGGAAAATGCAATCCCAGGCCAAAAAAACAAAAAACAAAAAACTTGTTTTGTTTTGTGTTTTCAAGACAGGGTTTCTCTACATAGCCTTGGCTCTCCTGGACTCACTTTGTAGGCCAGGTTGGCCTTGAACTCACATGGATCTGCCTGCCTCTACCTCCCAGAGTTCTGGGTTTACAGGTATGCACCACCACACCCATCTGTGAATGCCTTTTATTTTGATCAAATGTAATTTTCTCAATGAAGAGATCCTCATGAGCTTTAGGCACCAAATGACATACAATTAAGACTTGTAAAAGATATTTTGAAGGCTTACAAGAAGAAAAATTGTAACACTGTAAGTGTAAGAGCCTTTAATACCCACTCAAGCAAGCACTTAAAGCTTGATAAAGAATTGCCTACTCAGGCGTGCAGCAGAGCCTAGCCTAGAATTTGGCGCTGCTGACCGCTGGTAATGAAATCACTGTACACTGGTTACCTGCCTGAGTCCTTGAGAGAACATACAGCCTCTAAGTTAGACAAAGTGAGTTTATTAAGCTGTCATGAGATCCCCACTATGGGGAACTCAAATGTACGAAATCATGAGACAAAGCAAGCCCTTCCTCCCTTACAGCATTTCTATCAGGTAACTGTGATAAAAGGACAATTAACACATGTATATATATATATATATATACACACACAAAGAAGTTTGGTTCTATCCACTAGCAGATGGTATAAAAGGGAAAAAAGAAATCCAAGATCTACTGTGAGCAAGGCCTAAGGCACAGGTCAGGCTTCAGCTATACCTGTTTCCTTGACTCTACTTCTTGTGACGACGAAGAATTTACTGGGTAACCTCTGGCAAGGTAGCTCGGCCTGGTTAAGTACATACCTCTTGCTGTGTGACTAGTGGGTAACGCTTTGAAGGGTGTTCTTCTTTTAGTGGACAGAGAAACAAGACCTTAGCTGTTTTGAGCAGTTTCTCCCTACCTCAGGCGGCTACATCACCTGAAAGGAACAGGATCATGGACCAGGAGGTATAGGGCAGTTCCCCTTTCAGGACAGTGCATTATCAGCACATTCAGCCGTTCTCGGGGAGTGCAGACCCTCTGGAGAACTGACCTTCAGGGGTCCGTAGTCTTTGTATCCTAAAAGCTGACTTGCCTGTGCGTGCCCCAGTGTAGATGGAACATCTATGTCCTCCTTGCCAAAGACTTGGGGACCACCTCAGAAGAGAGAGTAGAAAGCATGATGAGAGCTAGCTGGAGGATGGAGAGGGCAGATGTCCTGTGCTCACGTCGCGGCTGCGGCTGTGACACTCTTAAACTCACAATGGTGTGGCTACCTGCATGCAAGGCGTGCGTGCGTGCGCAAGATCAAGCCGGGAATGAATTCTAACGCGAAGGGGGTGGGGCTCCCCGGGCCCTGCGTGCAGCTGAGGATTGATGGGTGTTAGAGCGAGATATTTCTCTAGGGATGTGGCCGCTGGTAGGTTGCTCAGGCCCCAGTGCATATGGGAAACACTAATTGGACTGACTCAGTGGGTCATTTAAAAAAAAATAAAAATAAAAGAAAGGGTGACAACATGAGTCGGGGGCGAGAAGGATGGGAGATGCAGGAGGAGTTGAAGGAGATCAGAGTGCTTCTGATCAAGATACTACATTGTAGACAAGTATGAAAATTTCAAAGACCAAACAAACAAAAACATCGAGGAGCTCATTCTCCTCTTTGGCCTGCGCACGCTTGTATACATAGCTGAAAAATGAAATGTGTCCACGTAACTAAAGTCAGATGCTTTGGGGATATTTTGTTGTTGTTGTTGATTTCCTGTAATCAACATGATAAAGATGGGTCTCATGATCAAACATAGAGGATATTATTGCCTAAAAGGGCAACATGCCTTTGAAAGGCAGAAGCAGGTTAATTCTTGGATTTCAGAAATAAGTCTCCATCCTTAAAACAAAAGCAAAGAAATAGCCAAGTACCCAACAAAGGCAGCACCACCTCACTGAGTGCGAAAGTAACCGGATTACAGAATTGCATCCCAGCCCCCTTGCTTCCCTTGCTTCTCTGAAGGGGAGATAAGCAAAACCAAAAGGGGAAAAATGCTTTTCTCTGGTCTCCAGACCCTTCTAATACCACAGGAGTCTGGCAATCAGTCACAGACCAGACGCTGACAAACACGCTGTCTCCTCAGCTGTTTTTAGAAAGTAGAAAAGAACAAACTGGTCTCCATGTAACAACAAAAGTACTGGTGTGAGCAAAGCAATTCTCTTTCTACAGTCTTTCTGCATATAAAGTCAGCACTTGGAAACCATGCGAATTCCAGTAAGGGTGGAAGGAAGGAAGGAAGGAAGGAAGGAAGGAAGGAAGGAATACATAAAGCATTGGGAAAAGATCATTGAAAACCTCTGAGTGGCATGAAATGAAATAAGAACCAGGTGATCCAATTGTACTAACACTGTAAGCTGTACTTGAACTTGTGGGTCTTTGGCATTTCTGAAAAGGAAAAACAGAGAGGACACGGCGGCTCTGTGCTTTAAAGAAAAGTGAGAATTCTGGACCTATGCACTGCTTGCTATCTGCTGTTCACCCATATAACTGGGAGCCAGCCCTCCCATTTACTAGTGGGATGGGTTTTGTGTGGTGGTCTGGATTTGCCTCAAGCTGTAAGGTCTTAGTGTCCTATCTATAAAAGATGACAACACTTGGTCCCCGCAGGCGTTTGTGACTAAGGCTTACTGGGGCTAATAGTATGACAGGCCAATAGGATATGGTTTGTGCTCTTGTTCTGAGAACTTCCTGTCTACAGATGGATGTGTTTACACTTGCTTCCCCCGACCAGCCGATTTTCCTGAGACAACACTGCCACATCTTAGTCTGTTTTCTTTTGTTGTAATGTTGTTATTTTGTAATGATGTAGCTTACTTTCATGGTTTTAGAGGCTGGAAAGTCTGTGATCAAGGCACTTCTTGCTGTATCAACATGTGGCAGAAGGTGGAAATGCAGGAAATGGCAGACAGGCATTGTAAAGGTCTGTTCAAGACTTGGACACCTAAACACCACCCCAAAGGTCCTGCTCCCAACCCAGATGAGTCTGGGATTAAGATTTAACCTGTGGATTTTGGACAAAAATATTCAAGCCATAACATACTTCATACATTGGTGTATACCAAGTATCAAGTAATTATACTGCTCAGTTTCTACCGTGTAGCCACATGGCTGGGTGATGGACTATTTATTGGGTAACCTATGGAATAATACTGACAAATAAAAATATATAAGGTTTACTCTCTTTTAAACACAGATAGAAACTAAATCAAATACTTAAGTAACTGAGTAAAAATCAATACATAGAAACCAAATCATCAATCAATCTTTTTTCTTTCTTTCTTTCTTTCTTTCTTCCTTCCTTCCTTCCTTCCTTCCTTCCTTCCTTCCTCTCTCCTTTCCTTCTTTCTTCCTTCCCATCTGTCTGTATGTTTGTCTCTATCTAGAAATGACCTCAATATATTTATGATTTATCTAGAAAACTTCATTTAAAAGCCTCATAATTCTAGCTAAGTTCCAACATCCATGGACCAAGGTGCAGAGATTACACACTGCCTTATTATCAAACGAGAAGTTTTGTCTGGAAATGTCATCTGGTGGTATGAGTTCCATCAAGAAGGCCAGCTTCCCACGGCAGCTTGTTCTTAAAATTCCCTGTACTTTGGTTCTATAAATCTGTCTCTGTTGTCTTTTAGGGAGCATGGGGGGAGGGGTGCGGGGTGACTCAGGCATGCAGGAATAGGAAAGAACAGTATTTCTTAGAAGTGAAAAGTTGAAACCCAATTCTTTGAGCCAACGAGGAAGTTGCTACAATTGTGGGCATGTGCAGGCATGCAGTTCTATGTTTAGAGCTGTGATTCATAGCCAGGAAGAACCAAGATTTTATAATCATACCTGTAAGATACCTCTTCTCCCAGCTCCCGTGGATCAGGATGAGAGGAAGGGCATTTTTGGGTTTTTTTGTGTGACACTCACACTATATTTTCCTCACATTCTTTCTCACATTCCTTAGTAACTAGCAGAATCCTAAGGATTTGTCCAACATATGCTCCAAAAGTAACCTGCAGTCTTGTTCACTTGTCACTTCTTTTATAGTGACATTCTTGTCTACACTGGAAATCTGATCTTGTGGGGTTTTTTTCTTCTCTCTCTAAGATAATTGATCTTCATCTTCAAGGTGATAACATCACAAAAGCCTTTTCAGCTTGCTCTTGTTTCAGGCCAGCAAAAAAAAAAAAAATCTTTGAGGATTGAATTCAATTTGAGGAAGGCCAAAGAGAGGCCAGACTCAAGATGTTGGAGTTCAACAGGCTACAACCAGAAAGTAGAGTGGACTTAGAGTCAGTTAAGGAGCTCAGCTCTCAATGCAGTGCTGACTAAGGCAAAACATTGGATCTAATCCAAGCCTGAGGCTAGTGATGCTCCAGATTCTGTATTTTAGCCCTGTTATCACTCAGTTTTCTAGGCTTTTTAACCTAAGAACCAATGCACCAATGACTTGCTTGGGCATCTATGGAACCACTCAGAGAAGGAAACTCCCCCACCTTCCCTATTTATATTTGCTCTATCACTGAGAAAATGTGCACAGAATAAAGGCATCCACATCTGTGTAAGCAGCCCAGGGACCCACAGACCTCTTGCTCGCTTATAGTTGTGTAGGACAGGGTTAGTTCATCGGGAAAATGAGACCCTCCCAGCCTGGTTATTGCAGATTGAAATCCCCAGATAGCAGGCTCGGAGATGAAAGCTGGCAAGCAAGCCATTTTTAAGAAATTACTTGGAGAAATATCTGTGGGAAGGAAGAAAAGAAGGAAGGATGGGTAGAGGAAGAGAATGAGCTCCAGGCAGTGTTAGCAGGTGTGGTGCCAGCCATATGAGGGACTTCAGAGGTGGAATGAAAAAGCAGAAGTGTTCCCGGATGGGACTCCTTGTACTGTGTGGACCAGTCATCAGAAACAGAAATCCTTTCAGAAGCACATGTGATCTTGGCAAAGGCAGTTTCCTTTGTGTGTGGTATGGAGGGGGAGTGAGACAAGGTTTCTCTATGTAGCCTTGGCTGTCTTGGACTTGCTTTGTACACCTGGCTGGTCTCGAACTCACAGAGATCTGCCTGCCTCTGCCTCCCGGAGTGCTGGGA
The DNA here is from genome assembly GCF_964271855.1 of Acomys minous. Taxonomy (NCBI): domain Eukaryota; kingdom Metazoa; phylum Chordata; class Mammalia; order Rodentia; family Muridae; genus Acomys; species Acomys minous. The sequence continues at coordinate 23,980,068 of NC_140484.1, forward strand.
TTAAAAGCAAGCCCCACCATGCCCAGCTCAAAGGCAGTTTCTTCAAACTGGGTGACTTACAAAGGAAGAGGGTGACAGGCAAGAGTGGGGTGTTTGAGGTCGTCTTAGGTGCTGTGGGCAATCGCCCCTTCATTCCTGAAGAGATCTTGGCAGGTCAGGCAGGGATCTCCCACACTCCCCTCCCACTTGACCTGCAGTTCCTTTGCCGGCAGCTAGTAGGTAAATACCCAGGCTCTGATTAGTGGAAGCCTGTGACTTAGTTGCCAAGTTCAAGACCAGCCCTAGGGAAATGGCAGAGATGACAGATTTATTACCAGTGGTCCTGCTTTCTCTTTCTGAGCTCTTTCATTCCTTCAACACCCTTTCCTTTCTGTATTACTTCCTTCCTTGGCTCGTCTGCTTACATTTCCACTTCCTCAGAAATGATCTGATTAATTAATGCCCCCAAACCTTCAATGATAGAGGTTGGATCTGTTTGTTCACTGTAAACCTTAACTGTAGACCAACAGAGTGGCGTCCTCTGGAATCCCAGGTCATCTTGGGTGAAGTGAACAGCATCTTACATCTAGGGAGAAAGTGGTTTTGTGACTCATCTGTCCCTAGAGAAACCTGGAAATATTCGTGTGGTTTTGGGCAGCACACGATGAGGGAAAAACTAGGCATCCTTGCAGTTCTTGCCTTCTGGCTATGACTGACAAGTGCTGATAGCAGCAAGATCTTGAGACCCCACCCACCCACCCACCCACCCCCGCCACCCCAGTGGGAACTGCTGTACCCAGCCACTCAGCTAAAGATCAGAGTGGAACCGTTTCTACGCTGCATTGAGCAAAAATCCATCTCTTGTCGCATTTGTGGAGTTTGTTAAAGTAAATCTAAGTGGAAACCTGGAGGAGCTAGACCTTGTTAAAATTACGATGGTGAAGGAAGTTTATAGAAAGGACTATTGTCAGCTCCCCTTTGTGTCCTGATGGGGACCCCATCTGTTCTGTCAGTCTACTTTCCAGTAGCAAGAACTGTTGAGACCCTAAAAGGAGATGCTGAGTAAAGAGGCTCAAAATATTTTCTTTATGTATCATAACTTTTCATTGTTCAAGGCCAAGGCAGTATTCTCAAAGGTCTTATTAACACAAGCATGTGATCAAATTTAGTTGATAATGACAAGATGTGATAGAGATTGATTTATATTCAGAATTTTAGATGCACCAAGATAGGAAAGATGTTTTCTTCAAGTCTGTCAAATACAAATAGAAGACTCAATAAATTATAAATTAAGACTTAGATTCAAGTGGCTGGTATGGGCTGTGGAAATAGAGAAGGACATCGTGACAACTGGTCTGCCTAAATGGCCGATACGGAGAGCATAGTGTTTTTGAAAGGTCATGCCAGTCTAATTAGCTTAGGTTTGAGGTTCACTGTATTAACTTCTTAATGAACCAAACATTTGTATTCTTGTAATAGTCCATAAATATGAATATTACAGTGTTGAAAAATTGGTGGAGAATAATGAATAAGATTATCCTGTCCATTTTTTTCAATTTTGCCCTTCAGTTGCAACTTTGGCTCGATTCTGCTCACATCTAAAACGGAATAGGTGCTGCTAGAACATTATTCTGCTAATAAGAGGTCATAACCCTGAACAGAACAAACAACTACTGTGAAGCACCGGAAAAGGTCAGTACATCCCATGATGGTTGAGAGAAGCACAGAAACCTCACTTTGCTGAATATGTCACATTGGGGGACATGTTCCTGGTGCAGGTGTAGGGAGTATGATCCAAGCAGAGTAATGTCACTCCCCTGAGCTGAGGAAATGCAGGTCATGATCTGGCATTGGATGTAGCTAGTAGTGTAAAGCAGAATGCCAGAGAGAAAGAGGTGCAGAGCTGGGCTGAGACCTTGGGAGAAAGTCAGCCAGAGTTCTTGGCTGCGGCTGTCAAATGCAGGGAGAGACTACACGGGCTTCTCAGAGAGCAACTACTGCATGACTATGGACTGGAGATAATAAAGATCGGGAACTGGGGATCTCCCCCAGCTGGAGGAGAGAGTCAAGGTTTACTTAACAACATAGCACATCCACCTTTGTGATCAAGGGCTCACCTTTGCAATAGGGACCAGTCCTTAAAGAGACTCTCCCAATTTGCTCTGTGGACACCTAATACAAATCTTTCACAAGAAGCCAAACAGAGAGTGTTTCCCATACACCTACTCTATGAAGCATGAGGCTAGACTTACACAAGTTACTGGTCAGCCAATAGCTGGTTTGCATGCCATGACAAAATGTAACATTCTTCTAAGGCAGATAACAATACAAAGTGTTCTGTACTATATTCCATGGATAATACAGAATATCCAAACATTTACCGGGTTCTTAAGGGAACAAGAAAATGTGTCTCTTAGCTGTTGTAATAATCAAGACAGGAAGAAATAAACGAGAAAGAGCCTCAGGATGGTGTAGCTATAAGATTTACCAAGTGTTGATGATTACTGTCTAGAATTACAGGAGCTTCTCAAGGGATCGTATAGATTTTGTTGGCCTATAAGCGAGTCTGTGGGGAATTTTCTTGATTACACTAATTAAGGTGGAAAGATTTGCCCCTTGTGGGTAACACCATTCCCTGAGCAAGGGATCCTGGGCTTCTGTGTAAGAGTAGAGAGAGCCCCCGAGAGCTAACCTGCATGCTTCATTGCTTCTTTTTTTTTTTTTCTGACCACTGACATTCCTGCTGCCTAGACTTCCATGTCATGGTAGTTTTGCCAAAATATTTTGTCACAACAACAGAAACTAAGACACCATGTATGAATTTTAGAAAAGCTATTATAAACAGAAAAATAAGGGCAATAGAAAATATGCCTTAATAATTAAAGAATTTTGGAAGAAAAATGGAATAAATACATATATTTTATAAATAGAAATTCTAAAATTGAAAACACAATAAAATTTTTAAATATTAAGCATCTAAAGGAACGTTAGCACAAAATAGATACAACCTTTGGTACCTGTGGAACAAATGGTTTCAATATACACGTAATAAAAATGGCAAATAAGGCAACATGTTTAAAATATGACTTTTTCACTTTGTAATTTCCCATTAAAGCAAAATTAATTATTATGTATGTAAAGGGGCTTTATATTATCAGTATAAAGATGTTACAATAGTAGTACAATGAACAAGGAAGGAATTATCCTTTCCTAAGCTTATAGCATCTGTGCAGTGATACATGGGAGACACAAGTGGGATGTGACAGCATCAGGTAAAGAAGGAAGGATGAAGAAGGAAGATTGAAGGTCAGATGTGAAGTGTGAAATTTGAAGAAATGAAGTAAGGGCTCCAAGTAGACTTTGTCAAGGATGCATGTTATTGGCCTTTGAACAGTCACCAGAAGGCTAGTACAAAAGAGACACAATTGAGGAGTCAATTGTTGCCAGGAGCAATTACATACTGAGTTGGCAAAAGTAAGCAAGTGAGCTTTCTGGAGGCAGCCCACTTGGTTTCTTTTTTTCCAGGGCTGACGCATGTATTCCTGGGGCTTGGTCTGAAACGAGTGCCTCCAGGAAGCTCACTTGCTTGCGTTTGCCAATCCAGCATGCAATTGCTCCTGACACCTCATCCTTCCAAGTTAACCAAATGAAGTGGGACTCTCTCTCTAGGCAGATCCTACAGAAGACCATTAGATGTTTGAATGTGACTGAAACTGCAGCATTTCCATGTTAATAGCGAGCTCTGACCTATGCCAAATACCTCTCAGGTGTGCCTGTGCTAGATCCCAAGACATCCCTGACCCACACAGGGGAGAGGAGTAACATAAATCCGTTTATAGTTAGCCCAACTCGAGGTAGTTAGTTGCATCTGATATTTGAATCTGAGTCCCTATATAAAGGATAACTTTATCTAAAGCATTAATTCTCTTTGTTAAACCTTGATCATTTCTACCCTGAGTAATCAGAGCTAAGGAAATATTTGAGTCAAGGAATGTGCATGGTTAATGGTGTACCTGTTGAATTACAGACATAGCTGAAGCTGACAAATTGTGAAAGTGAGACAAAATAGGTTTAAAAAAAAAAAAAAGAATTCCACTTTAACCCCAAAGAATGCTAAAAGCAAGCAAGAGGGGGAGAAAGCAAATAGAAAGGATAAAATAAAAATAAATATCAAGAAAGTTAATTTAAATCCCACTCTATGGCTGACTTCATTAAATGTAAATGACCTCAGTAATATTCTAACTAAAAGGGAGAGATATTCTGATAACATTAGTAAAAGAGTAATATATGATATCTACAAGAGATATACTCTAAATATAAAGATACCAATAGAAGAAAACTATGTCATACAAAAATCCAGGATTAAAATAATCTGGTATTACTATGTTAACATCAGATTAGTTGGATCACAAGATAAATATATTAGAAGAGATGAACAGTAATTCATAACAATCCTAAACATGTAGCACCTCATGAGGGAACTTTAAAATTGACAAGCAAAACCAAGTACGTACATTCCACAATCAGAGATGGCATTTTTTGACATCACTCTGTCAGTAATTAGAAGAATGAGTAGATAAAGAAATATTAGCAAGGGTATATAAGATCTTAATGAAGTTACCAATCAATGTATTCAGTTGAGTTGTCTGTGCTGCCTGGTGCCTATAATCCTGGCATTTATGAGGCTTGAGGCAGAAGGATTATCACAAGTTTGAAGCCAGCTTATGGTAGAGAGTGAGATGCTGTCTGCAAACAATAACAACAATAAAATTAGTCAGTTGACACAGAAAACTGTATTCAACAATGAAGAATGTAGGTTCACCTTAAGAACGCATGGGGTATTTCCAAAATTAGATAGATAATGATCCATAAACTAAATCTCAGAGGAATGGAGAGATGGTTAAGTGAATAAAAAGCACTAGTTGCTCTTTAAGAGGACCTGAGTTCTGTTTGCAGCACCCACAGCAGATGGCTCACAACCTCTGTAATTCCAGAAGATCTAACAACCTCTTTGGGCCTCTGCAGGTACCTGCACTCATGTGTGCACATACCCACATCCAGACACACAGGCAATAGTTGTTTTCCTAGCATTTACTTGCATAATTTAAAGTTTAATGATTTATGTCTGCATATTACTGGGTCAATAGGATATATTGTATACACACAATACAGGTTTTAGTATTTAGATTCAGGTTATAACTCTTGCTTATGACTCTTGCTTCCCCTTATTCTTCCAACATAGATTTATCATAATATAAAACATTAGTCTTCAGGTTTTATACTGTTAGAACTGAAGTACAATTTACTGCCGAAGTATAATCATGCGATTTGTAATTATCAGTGCTGTTTCTCTCATAACTTTATGTTAATCCTGGCTTTGATGATTGCCCGATTCTTATCAAATGCAGATTTTCAGTTTATCTTTTGCTAATATTTTCTACTTGCTCAAACTGCTTCTACATACAAATTTCCCACCATAAGACTCATGGGACAGTTTTATATCCTTTTCATCTGAAGAGAAAGAAAGAAAGAAAGGGAGGGAGGGAGGGAGGAGAAAGAAAAGAAGGAAGAGACAGGAAAAGGTCTCTCCTGGAGTGTCTCTCTTTTCCTGACTCGCTGTTGGTCACACTGCCATGCTGGGGCTTTCCTCAACACCCCTCAGAGAGTTCTTCTCACTTCTCTCCTTGTTGGATCTCAGAAAATTTCAGATCTTTCATCATCTTCTTCCTTCATGTGCTTTTTGTGGTAACCTCGTAGAAACCATAGCAACCTCTGAGAAAGAGTGAGTCAGAAGTAATTACTTTTGCTTAGACCATATATATGTAACAATTTAACTTTCTCTTCCTGCTTCATTGCTTAGTAGGATATGGAATGGAAGTTTAGAGATAACTTTACTTAGGCTTTTGAAGGCATCTTTGTATTACGGTCCCCACTGTTGACCATTACGAAGTCCTGAAACATCCTGGCGCTTCGTCGCTGCTGCCTTGACATTTTCTTAAACTCTTATGTTTTTATATGTATATGTAAATGAGGCAAATCAACTCTCCCTATTTTTAAACCAAATAGCAAAGTTGGAGAACTTGTCATTTTACTGGAAAATAAGATTCAGGTGAGAAAGAGGCCAGGTAGGACTGGGGTGACTGGGCCAGAACAGTGTCTCCTGGACAAGATAGGCCACTCAGGAACTTACACAGTTGAGCAAGACCTGCACAGGGCAAGTCAGTCAGCATTCTAGCCTTGGACTGGCACTGTTTGATTTCAAGACTTATTCATAAAGTCATGGTAATCAAGAAAGTTTGTTGCTAGGTGTGGTTGGCACACACATGAAATCCCAACACTCAGGGCAGAGGCAGAGGCAGAGGCAGAGGCATGTGGATCTCTGTGAGTTGGAGGCCAGTCTGGTCTACAAAGCAAGTCCAGGACAGTCAGAGCTACACAGAGAAATCCTGTCTCAAAAAACCAAAAAATAAAAAAAATTCCTTAATGGTATACAGACAGACATTATTCAGTGAAATTGCATAGAGATTTTAAACCAGATCCACACATAATCTTCAGGCATATAAACAAAGAATACATTTTCCTACAAATGCTGCTTAAACAATGTGGATAGTCTTATGGACAAAAACGAGGCTGGTTTCCCAGGCCCCAGGTCTGCTTGCAGTCTCACAGGCAGCATCCATCAGGAACTGACAGAGGCCTACTCCCATCAGGGACCTCCAAGCCTTCTAACATCTTGGACAGCCAGATGGCTAAAAGCCAGCATAAGAACACACTCAACAAAACCCAGGGCAATATAGCATAACCAGAACCAAGTTATCCTGTTATAAAAAGCCCTGGGTATCCTAACACACTGAAGCACAAGAAAACAACTTTAAATAGCTTATGAAAATGATAGAGGCCTTTACAGAGGAAATTAATAAATCTCTCAAAGAAATACAGGAAAATAGAACCAAACAGGTGGGGGAAAAAAAAAACAGAATAAATCCCTTAAAAACACAGGACAATACAAGCAAATGGGAGAAGAAAATAAATAAAACTGTTCAATACCTGAATTGGAAATAGAAGAAATAAGGAAAACACAATCTGAGGCAATCCTGGAGATGGAAAACCTAGGGAAGAGAACAGAAACTACAGATACAAGCATGAGCAACAGACTACAAGAGATGGAAGAGAGAATCTCAGGCATAAAAGATACAATAGATGAAATTGATACACTGGTTAAACAAAAATGCTGAATCTAAAAAGTTCCTAACACAAAACAATCTCAGGTATAAAAGATACAATAGATGAAATCGATACATTGGTTAGAAACAAAAATGCTGAATCTAAAAAGTTCCTAACACAAAACATCCAGAAAATCTGGGACACCATGAAAAGACCAAACCTAAGAATAATAGGAATAAAAGAAGGAGAAACTCCCCAGCTCAAAGGCCCAGAAAATATCTTCAACAAAAATCATAGACGAGAATTTCCCTAACCTAAAGGAAGAGATGCCTATAAACATACAAGAAGCCTACAGAACACCAAAAAATATCAGTCCAGAAAAGAAAACCTTCCTGCCACATATCAAAACACTAAATGTACAGAGCAAAGAAAGAATATTAAAAGGCACAAGGGATAAGGGCCAAGTAATAAAGGCAGACCTATTAGAATGACACCAGAATTCTCGAAACAGGCTTCAAAAGCCAGAAGGGCCTGGGCGGATGTCTTGCAGACCCTAAGAGACCACAGATGCCAGCCCATACTACTGTACCCAAGAAAACTTTCAATAACAATAGATGGGGAAAATAAGATAGTCCATGACAAAACCTAATTTAAACAATATCTTTCCACTAACCTAGCCCTATAGAGGATACTAGAAGAAAAGCTCCAACGCAAGAAGGGTGACTACACCCAAGAAAACATAGGAAATAATTTCACACCAGCAAAAAACAAAAGAAGGGAAGCACACACACTCGGACTACCACCACCAACATCAAAATGACATGAATTAACAGTCATTTGTCACTAATGCCTCTCAACATCAGTGGACTCAATTCCCCTATAAGAAGGCACAGGCTGACAGAATGCATGGGAAAACAGGACCCCTCATTCTGCTGCGTACAAAAAACACACTTCAGCAACAAAAATAGATATTACCTCCGAGTAAAGGGCTGGAAAAATGTTTTCTAAGCAAAAAGACCCAAGAAACAAGCAGGAGTAGCTGTTCTAATATCTAATAAAATAGACTTTCAGGCAAAAGTAATCAAGAGAGATGGGGAAAAGTACTTCATGCTCATCAAAGGAAAATCCACCAAAAAATGAGGCTATTTCCTTATTCCATGGACATTTTTTTTTACTTCAATTGGACCACATATCTAGACATAAAAGCTAAAAATATAAAGTTTTACCAGAAAACCTGGAGTAAAGAAAGATTTCTTAGCCAGTGTGTACAAAGATCAAAATGTGAAAAACATATGATAAACTGGAATTTTAAAAAACCTAGGCATTTTATTTTTGAAAGAATTCATTTAGAAAGCAGAGAGGCAAGCCACGGAGTAGAACAAAGAAATTAATTATATATACATTTGACAAAGAATTATATCCAGAATGTATAAAGAGCTAGTAAGACCCCTACGTTGATCTACCCAAGGGACAGCACATTCTCCACAGTGGAGAGCGGGGACTGACTCCGACATGAACTCTGGTGCTCCATATTTGTCCACCTCCCTTTGGTGGGGAGGCCTGGTGGCACTCAAAGAAAGAATAAGCAGGCTACCAAGATGAGACTTGATAGCCTATGGCCATATAGTGGGGGAGGAGGTCGCCCTCGGTCTTAGACCCAGGAGAAGGGAATAAGGTGAAAGCAAGAGGAAGGAAGAGAGGAATGGGAGGATACAAGTGATGGAATAGCAATTGAGTTGTAATCTGAATAAATTAATAAAAATTTAAAAAAAGAGCTAGTAAGAAATCAGACAGCTTAACATAAAAAGAATAGAAGAGTTGGAAGCTTCACGAAAGATAATACACAAACAAGCTGGCAAATGCACGGCACATCTTTCAAATGTGGTGTAAAACTCCAGGTAGAAGTGGAAACATCCACTGAAATGACTCTAATGAAAAGACAGAAGCAGTCAGTATCATGAGCACCCAGAACAACTGGAGCGCTCACATCTTCACCAGGCAAAAACTCCTCTGCACCTTCCTATTGGAACTTCCGGCTTCCACATGCTTTTTAGCTTGAATACGCAATGACAGGCTTTGAGAGCTTTGGGAGGTAGACAAGGATGCCGGGTGGTAATAGTTTGGTATGCAAATGAATGCAGAAAAACCCACCCTATAGAGAAACTGGTAGCCTATCCTGGCATGTACCATTATACAATTCATGCCCTTAGCAGAAGCTCCTGTCTTAAGGTTTTACCCATGAGAACTGAAAGCATATGTCCGTACAGACTTGTATGCATTTGTTTAAACAGCATCATTCACAATAACCAAGAGCTGGAAGAAATCTAGATGCTCAACAAAAGACAAATGTGTGAATGGATTATGATATATTGAAATCATGTAACACTTTTCAGGAATAAAAAAGGAACACATTAAATACACACAGACTGACTGAATGAAAGAAGTGAAGCACAAGAGAGTGTATCTCATGATTCCTTTCATTAATTACACACCAGCTATAGCTAATCTTTGTCGACAGAAAACGGTCCAGCAGCTGCTGGGAAGTAGGCATAGGGAGAATGATTTTTTTAAAAAGATATAAGAGAAGGTGTAGGGGTGATAGAAACATTCGGTATCTGTCTTGGCCACTAAAGAAATGTATACATTTGTCAACTCTTTACCGTTACTTTAATGATAAATACCATTAAAATGGGTGTAATTTACACTATATAAATTATACCTTAATGAAGTTATTAAGCACCCATATGGGACTGGACACTGTAAGCTGCTGCTGCACAGGTTGCTACTCTTTGACACATCTTTTGATACTCTTATAACCCAAAATACAAATGAAATAGCAAAAGGACAGAGGAAAAGGAAGAAAAACCAACGCTTATGGCTTCCAAATGCATGTTAATTTGAATATCCAGTGGCATGCTTTGAAATCTTTGAACAGTAAATAAATGAGTGGTATAGGAATCTCTGCTCATGCAAATCAATTTAGAAAGTCCTGTCTTGCAGCTAAACTAGAGTCCTGCCCTGGCACGCACCATTACACAAAGCAGCAAGAAAAGGCATTATTAGTTTTCTTTTCTTTTCTTTTCTTTTTCTTCTTTTTTCTTTTTCTTTTTGGTTTTTTGAGACATGGCTTCTCTGTATAACAGCTCTAGCTATCCTGGACTCACTTTGTAGACCAGGCTGGGCTCAAACTCACAGAGATCCTCCTGCCTCTGCCTCCCAAGTGCCAGGATTAAAGGCGTGCACCACCACCACCTGTCTACATTATCTGTTTTCTAAGAATGAAAACTCAGCCAGTGCATCTACATGGAAACTGTGCTGCACAGGGTTGACTCTCTGATGACTCGCCAACCTTGTTTCTCCCAGAGACATTATTTATAAACATTGTGCTAGTGAGGAATGCCAGAGAACATCACCAGGAAGGATGTCCTCCCTGCTTTTAAAGACCTTTACAAAAATAAAGGGCCAAGACCAGTGAAGGGTATTTCAAAGATGAAGGAGGCCAGTGTGTGGGCTGAGGTCATCACTCTTGGTCATCCCTAGGATAAAGCTCTCACCACCACTTGCTGATGCTAGGAGATAATTTCGCCAGGTAATAAACAAGTTAAAATAAAGAATTTGTATTTCCTTAGAAATATCCCACTATTTTTACAAAGTGCAGAAAAAGGGAAATTTAGAAATGGAAAAAAGAGTTATCAGTTGAGTGAGGTGCATTTAAATATGGTAAACACATTAAACTGTTTGTCTTTAATCATTTGTGTTCTGATTAAAAATTAAGCATAAAAACAAATGAGATATTTACAGAACAGGCAGAGAAAAAAAAGAACATTAGCTGAATATTGGATGGGTAGAAATATTTTAGGTACAAATAAATTTTAGCTTTTTTCCCAAAAGTTGTTCATATGTATTAATTGTATATATAGTAACAATATTTATAGACAAGCTGATTCAATGTCTGGCATTTGCTGCTATATAATATGGGTAACACAACTTGGGAAACTTTGATTTGATTCTTTTTTAAAATTTATTATAATTATTCAGACTACATCCCAATTGTTATCCCCTCACTTGTATCTTCCCATTCCCACCCTCCCTCCCTCTTCTGCCCTATTTTCCTGCCCTGGACCTCTGACTAAAGAGGATCTCCTCCCCCACCATATGACCTCAGCCTGAAAGACAGCAGCTCAGCTGGGCGTGGTGGTGCACGCTTGTGGTCCTAGCACTCAGGAGGCAGAGGTAGGCAGATTACTGTGAGTTTGAGTCCAGCCTGGTCTACAGAGCGAGCCCAGGACAGCCAAGGCTACACAGAGAAAGCCTGTCTCAAAGAACCAAAAACAAAAACAAAAACAAAAACAAAAAAGGATAGCAGCTCTGGAGAACTGCTTAGGGCTCCCTCTCAAGTGAGGGAAATACACTAACCAATGCACAGAGCAAGAAAGGAGATCTCCTAGGAGGCTCAATCTACTTGGGGAAAGAAACCCTTTAAGCAGGCTTCCTTTGCCTCTATCCAGGGTTTTACAGCAGCTGTCTCTGCAGCTTCCTTCTTGACTCTTCTTTTTCTCAGGGGCTGACTCAGAGCGGTGGGTGTGGCTGAGTGCTTTGCTCTCTTAGCACTCTCTTTCCAGTCTCCAGCGTTTCCACTTGTTTCCAGAAGCATGGGCAGACAGCACCAAGTCCTTCAGCCTCCTGGGTGTAATACGTTCATAGGAGCTTCTAAAGACCTTGGCTATTTGATGATGTGCAAGGGAAAACCAATAAGCAGGTTTAATAGCTGACATTTAGAATGAAGAAAAAAGGGTGAAATTAGGAATGCATTCCACCAAGAATCTTAGCAAACAATATTACAAATGCCATATAAAACAATCCCACAAATACACTTTGAATTTCCTCAGAATAGTATGCATTGCCATTGTTTTATGGCACAATGTAAGTTTTTTTTTTGTTTTTGTTTTTTTTAAACTATGGCCAATGTCCCCAGGAAGAATGAAAAGCCTTAGGGAAATAAGTTCGGTATAGGATCATCAAAGGAACAAAAAGACTTAGGAGAGAAACAAAATAAGTGGATGAAAATTTCTTTCTAGTCAAACTGGAAATAATTGGTCAGAGAATCAGAGAATGAAAGCACTCAGAAACCAGAAACAATCTATAGAAAGGATGCGTTCCCAGGTGGCGCCTGATGGGCTGTTCTTTTTGCGTGGCTTTGCTTTCTGTGTTTTTGTCTATTGAACTGCTACTGCTTTTGCTTGATAGTTGCCATTTTTAGACTGGAAACTATTTCTAGGAGTCCCCAGTATGATACCAGACAACAATGGGAGGACTGGGTGAGGCTGGGAAATTCTGAACTAGGGCCCCTCTAATGAAGAACCACATCTCATCCAAAGTAAAATTTAGGACACTGTAAGAACTAGGTGAGGTGGCATTAGTCAGACTGGAGGTGAGCTGCCTAAAGACCCACGTGCTGGCTCTATGCTAAGGCCATGTGTGGCCAAAAAATGTGTGCCCTTCGCAAGAAGGTTTGTCTATTCTTGCAGCCCTAGGGTGGAGAAAATAAGTCCCCTCCCGCCAATAAGAACTTTCATAGTGCCCACAATCTGGAAGCTTTTAACAGAAACCCTCTAAAAATCTGTGGTGCTCACAGCCTCTTGGAATGCTACTTTGGACTGAATTTACATGTTCTTGTCCCTTTAAACAAAGCAGCTAGCCCTGTGCTGGGGTGGGGGTGGGGTAGTTCGGTGGTAGAGCTAGGTACCTGAGGCTCCAACCCCATTAAGAAAAGGAAAGGATTCCATTTTCCAGCTGGAATGGCACTTAAAGAGCCCAATTAAGATGGGGAATCTACCTGAGAAGGACAGGATCGGTCGGAAAAGGTTCACAGTTTGTTTGAAATTGTAGGAAAATTATGGGTGAAAATAGGAAATTATTGAAAGAAAGGAGGGGGCATGACAAGGTAGACTTTATAAGGAATGTGAATTACACTTACCAGATGGCTTCGCAAGGTGACCTTATTGGTATTGAGCCCCAGGGCATGCAGGAGGCCTGCCATACTGGAGAGGAGCTTGGCATGGCTCCTCAGAGCCATCAGCCATGATTCATTGGGAACACAGCTGGGGCCTCAGCAGTGTAGGCACTGTAGGTTCCTGGGACCACAGAGAGTCACAGCTCCATCACTTCTGATGTAGAACAGGACGTTGGCAAGCTGCTCAAGTTCCCATTTTCTCCTCTTTGCAGATTTCAAAAGAGGTGGCAAGGAGGGCATTTGAAATATTCCTGGCAGAGAGGGCACTGCCCCTGCCCTCCAGAATCCCTGTTACTTTCTTAGACCTTGCTCTCTTTCAACTCACTCTGTTCCTGTGTTATTCTGGAAGAATCCCAAAGGCCTTTGGACTGACCTGTGTTCAAGTCCACCCTCATTCTTGCTGTGTGGCTTAGAGGAAACCACTGGACTCCTGTAAGACCCAGGTTCCTCAGCAACAAGGCAGAGGTAATACCTCTGTCGTAGGAGGAATGGGATAGTGTTTATAAAGGATTCTGCCAACGTTCAACGCCCACTCTGGTCGATTTTGGCTTTTTGATTATGTTGGCCAAATGCAGCTATGAGGAGGGTCCTGTGTGCTGTGGTGGCTAGCAGCATGCCTGGTCTCTATAAACTTGATGTCAGGAGGGCTTTGCTTCCAGTTGGAACAATAAAAAAAATGAATATAAAAACAGCCAAATATCCCCCAGGGGACAAAATGGTTTCTAGCTAATTATGGCTTCTGGCTCATTTGCTTCTTAGTTTCCGGCAAGTAATCAGCCATGTTAGGGACAGTCCAAGTAGCTTTTTAACTTGGTGCAAAAGTTAAAAGGCAAATTATTAGAGTGGGCCTTAAGGGGTTGGAGAGATAGCTCAGCAGTCCAGAGCATGCACTGCTCTTGTAAAGGACACAGCTGTTGCCATGTCAGGCGACTCACAACTGCCTGCAACTCCAGCTGGAGGAGAGTCAAACCTCAAACTCCTTCTGGCCTCACAGGCACTGTGATCACATGAACACACACACACACACACACACACACACACACACACACACACACACACACTGAAAATATAAACAACTCGCTGTAGATCAGGCTGGCTTCGAACTCCCAGATCAGCCTGCTTCGGCCTCTCAAGGGCTGGGATTAAAGGTGTGTGGTGTCTTTACAAGAGAAAATTTGAGCAAGTGAAGAGACCAGGGTGTGTCCACACAGAAAGGGCCCCCGCAAAGCCAAGCAGACAGGCTTTGGAGAAAAACAACCCTTGATGTAGGAATTCCAGCTTCAAAACGGTCAGAAAATTGGATCCTGTCTCTTGAAGACTGTGCATCTTCAGCATTCCGTCCCGGCAGTGTGGCAAATGGACAGGATCAGCTCAGAGAGTCCTGATGGTGCGCATTGAATGCAGGTTTGTAGTGATCATAACGATGGATGTGGCTTCCTCAGAGCCTTATGGATGGCCTTCCCTGGACACAGCTTTTCAGTATGGTAATGACACAACAACAACAATCAACAAACTCACAGGAACTAACGTTCTTCTAAGCACCAAGGCTCCTCGTCACTACCCTGTCACTTCTGCTTCCTGCTTGTAATGTCTTTCTCCTAGGGGCCAGATCTCCTAGGTAGGGATCCCCAGCAAAGTGTCTCGTGTCAGATGACTGGACCACATCTCTTTAGAAGTCCAGATAACTTTGTAACCTCTGAGAGGGAGCGGCAGACTCCTTCAGGTTGTAGCCTCTGAGAGAACCGCTCCAGCTCTCTTTCCTGTGATGGGTAGTGGACAGGACAGCTCCACCAAATACAGGACACAAAAATATGGGGACCCTTCTTGTCTGCATTGTGGTCACTCTCTACCTCCCTTATTTATCGCCCTTGGGGACAGTCCTCTCTCAGGCACAGTAGAGGAGCTGTGGCATTCCCTTAGGAGTCTGACACTCACCATGGTGGCATACATTAATCCACAGAGATAAGAGAAAATCGTGTGCTGCACTTTGAGTAACTGAGTGAATCAGCTGTTCTTATTTTCCCCAAGGAAGTGCCTGGTTCCATTTGCCTTTGTGAAGGTTCCCTGTATGGTGCAGGCTACTTATGAGCTTGGTGGCTAGCCAGGTCTGCAACAACAGGAAAATTCTTGCTCAACATCTTACTACAGTTCAGTGTACTTAAAATATATTTTATTTCATCTATATATGGCAGTTTTGCTGGCATGTTGGTATGTGCATCAGTAGGTGTCAGATCCCTTGGAACAGATGGTTGTGAGCCACCATGTGGGTGTTGGGAACCGAACTCCAGTCCTCAGGAAGATTAGTAAGTGCTCTTAACCATTTGGGGTCTGAGCCATTTCTCCAGACCCTTAATATATATTTTAATGAGGCCAATGAAGTGGTTTCCTCTCTCTAGATAGCACTTTGACCTAACTCAGGGTTCAAGTTGAATCAGGCTTGGAAAGAACTGTTTTTTTCTTCTTTCTTTCTTTCTTCCATTCATTCATTCTTTCTTTCTTTTCCAAGACAGGGTTTATTTGTTTAACAGCCTTGGCGGTCCTGGACTCACTTTGTAGACAAGGCTGGCCTCAAACTCACAGAGATCCTCCTGCCTCTGCCTCCTTGAGTGCTGGAATTACAGATGTGCAGCACAGACGTGTGCCTGACTTCCTTTTTTGTTCCAAAGGATTGCTTTTGTCTACCTTTTTGGTGGTGTTGGCTGTGTGTACATGTGTACGTTAATTTGTGGAAACCAGAGGATACTTCCTTAATTTCTCTCCATCATGTCTTCCTAGATAGAGTCTTGGATCTGAAGCTTGTGGAGTCAGCTATGAAGTAGAAATGAAAATAATTTTATGATGGGGGGAATCACCACACCATGAGGAACTGTAGTAAAGATCCACATTGTTAGGAAGGTTGAGAACCACTGCTTTTAAGGGTGAGCCATCTGTCTGGGCTCAGAAGTGATTTTTCTAAAGGATCGGTCAGCAATGTTTCCACTTCCTGGAGAGGATACGTTTAAAATGAAAATCTACAACCTGGTTGAGATTGTAGTTTGACCTGATCAGGGACAGAAGGGTGAGGACCAGAGTGATCATGACAAAAGTATTCTGGTGCAGACTCTCAATGATAGAAAGGTATTTTGCTTAGAGCATCCTGAAGAGGGACAGCCACAGTCCAGTGTTAGTGCACTGAGGACCAGGGATACCAGAGAACACCTACAGGCTTCTACCTGGTACACAGTCTCAGGAAAGGGCAGGTGACTGGCTTAGATTTTTATCATCATGACTACACTTGAGACAACACGAAGATGCTATGTATTTGGTGGAGATCCCAAATACCTATGACAATATCTCTGATGGCAAAGCTGCATGTATATAAATTACAGGTCTCTTTTGGAAGTGCCTGATAGAGCTACCATGTTTCCACTACGAAATGACATGGAGATATGCATGTGAAATAACACCAGAAGAAAAAAACTGGGATGCTACTGGTTGCCTTAACCACCATGATTAAGAAATGCTTCATAGTCCTTGTCACCACACACACACACACACCCCACATTGCTGTCTACAAAACCTAGCTCTCAGGATCACTCTTGCTTTCAGCCCTGGTTATCAGCTTGGCTCCCAGCTTCATCCTTGAAGTTAGTCTTTGCTGTAATTTTCCACACTGTGAGTCTGCACATGGTATTGCCTGACTGCCTCTGAGCTACCCTATTACTTATGTCTGAGGATATCTAGCATCTATACTTGCTCCAGGAGACATCAAGAAAGGAGGAGGTATGGTGGCACTTCTGAATCAATAGGACCTCCTCAGGCCCTGGCCGAGGGTGAGCGTAGACCACAACGTGGAGGGCTGGCCCCATGCCAAGCCTTGACACAGTATATAGGACAGAGAATTTGATTCATTGTGCCTGTGGGTTCCTGGGTACCTAGATTCTTACTCTCTTGCCAGATCACTCAGTTTCACAAGGCAGAGTCAGCTGTAGCTCACGTCTGAGTAACCGACATTTTCATCCAGGCCTGGCAACAGCAGGAGTGTGAAGTGTGAGTCAGTTGTTTTATTCCACTTCCTAGCAGAGAGAGAGAGAGACGGTGCCTCGTCCCATGTGAGTGGAGCCATTCAGGAAGACTCTCTTCCAGAGTATTATTCAGGCAGAGGTCAACACTGCTCCCAATTAGGCACAGACTGACTCAGTAGCTAGCTAGCCAGCTGCAGCAATGTAAGTTGCTCTCTGCTATCACATGGGGCTAGCTTCTTATCCATTTTGGCACCTGTATCTTTCCCTCTAGCCAACAATCCAAATGATATACAATGACTTATTTAAGTGTAGCCAATCAGTTTTTGCTATCATAAACAACTTGATCCCACACCCAAGCATCTGTGAGAGGTGAGGGCTCCAGCTGCTGAAGGGTCTGTCTCTTGCTAAAGATGTATACTGCCAGCATGCAAAGTTGGAGGGAGATGCAGAGTAAAGATACATTTATCACCATGGTGGGTGTTGGGGAAGAGGTAAAAAAAGAAAAGATGTGGAGGAACGGGGGCAGGTAGGAAGGAGACACAAGACTGCAAGGTCAGGACAGGGCACAGAGCCATAAAACACTTAAGTTGGACATCAGACATTTCATAAAAGACTTTGCAGTAATTTGCTGAGGTATGATCTTTCTCTGGGGAAAGTGAAGTAGGGAGAAAGTAGGATTAAAAAAGAAGGGCCAAACTCCCCTTTTCACAGATAACCCTCTTTCGTGGCGATGAATCTACTCTAGTGATAATTTCATTCATTTACTCCACCTACAGAGTCTAACCACCCGTCATTAGATTCCTCCTCCCACCACCATTGCACTGGGCTGAGTTTAATGTTTGGTGGGGGTGGTATCAGTACCCAGCATAGGACATTAGGAGTCATGATGACTAAAAGCTGGCAATCCCTACTGCACACAGAACTTGATCATTAAGGGAAAACCATTGTAACCAAAAACCACCAACAGAAATTTCACCCCCGGGAAGTGTGTCAGAGTTTGTGGCCGGTGAGACTTTCACTTCAGGAAGAACTTCTGTGGTAGTAACCTTGGTCTTAAAGGAAAGAGAAAACCCAAAACAAAATGTAAGAAACAAACAAAATCCTTTGCAAACTAAGTCAGGGAAATTGTGATATTTCTCAAGGGCCATATAAAAGAAAGGAAGGGCCGAATGGCAGCAAGCTGAGTCCCATGGAGTAAAGACAGACAAACAATTACCTATGATGGAGAAAACGACATTGAGACTGTTCCGGGTCTTTGGTAACTGATTTGGGTTGTATAAGTTCTCAACATCAGAGAGTAAAGGAATAGAGTATAGTTTTAACATAGAGCCAAAAATAGCTGAAATACAAGAAGATGAAAAATCAAAATAAAAAGCAAGCCAAGTGTTCCTAATTAGCAATATTTCTTATGTTTAGTTTCCAGCCTTGTGTCCAGGGGTAACCTTTGTTTTAGACCATATTATAAATCCAGTACAGTACCGGCATACTTCCTCAGTGTGAAGACATGCTTCTTAATTTTGAACAAACCTCAGACTGTCTCTTTTCCAAATTCTCTTTTTTGTACTTTGTCCTTCTTGAATGCCCAGTTGAGCAATATGGAACTTTCTCTAAGATCTGTGTTTCTGGGGCACAGACATGATTCCCCCAATCTCCCCATTCTCTTGTGTTTTATAAGTAGGTTAACTTCATGTAGCCCCACAGAAGACCTATGTCCACCTTCCTTGAGATGCCCCTAAGACTCTTAGAGACCCTCTTATTTATTTAGTGCTACATACTTCTTCTTCTCTTCCTTTTTTTTTTTTTTCTTTTACTGTGACACTCCCATTATTGACCATATCACTAGGGTAATGGGACCCTAAGGATGATGATTCTGTTATGGCAATGAAGATGGACCGCCTGTGGGAGCCGCAGGGTCAGAAGAGTCTCCACATGCGTGTTACTCACAGGCCTTGCCTGCTGCGGGTGAAATGAAGACAGAATGGCACCTCCTCCCTGCACTCAGTGTTTTGGTTTGTTCAAAAACCCAGTTACGTTATGTGCATGTGCTTTTGTTTTAATATCCCAGATGTGAGACAAGAGGCTGCTTCATAAGAGGTGCTTATGATTTGCCTCGTGCACTGGTAGGGGCGTGATCTTTGCCAGCTGCAGATAGTTTACTTCTGGGGATTCTAGAGAGGCTACACATGGAAGGAGCACCGAGAGGGCCTGTGGCAGCTGTTGCTCACCATGCTGCTGGTGCTGGCCCGTGGTGGTTCATCCTCTGGCTGCGTTTGCTATTGCTGGATATTCTGACAATGAAGACTGGACTAGCCCCAAGGAACCAACATCCCCAAACAGCAGGAAGTAGCCTATAGTGGTGTCTGCCCTCCTCTCCCCTCTAACCTTCTTTCTCTCTTATCTAGTGTTGGGGAGTTGGAATAAGGCTTGGGATTCTGGCAATTCTACCTCTAGTTCATAGGGCCAATATATTTTTATCTCTCCCTGTTTGCCTGTTCAAAATCTACCCAACAGTTCACTAATTTGTGATTCAGTATCCAATCTGAAATTTAAACAGACTTTTATTCTGAAGGTTCTATTTGTTTCCTGCCTAGCTTTTTTTTTTTTTTTTTTTTTACATATTCTGTAGTCTTTATTGTTTTCTTTGTTTTACTCTCTAATTCTCCACCCCCCCCCCCCGCCTTTTTAAAAATTTATTCACTTTACATCCTGGTTGTAGCCCCATCCCTGCTCCCCTCCCAGTCCCACTCTCACTCTCTCTCCCCGCCTCCCCTTCTCCTAGGTCCCACAAAAGGGGAGCCCCCCCTTCCCACCCACCCCAGCTCATGCAGTAGCATCAGAACTGAGCTTGTCCTCTTCCTCTGTAGCCTGGCAAGGCAGTCTCCACAGGGGGAAGTGATCAAGAGCCTGGCAAGAGAGTCCATGTCAGAGACAGCCCTGCCCCTCTTACCAGAGGAGCCACATGAAGCCTGAGCTGCCCATTGGCTACATCTGTGTAGGGGGGGCCTAGGTCTCAGCAAGCCCCTCTGGGCCCTGATAAGTTGGCTCTGTTGGTCTTCCTGTGGAGCTCCTGTCACTTCCAGGTCCTTTCCTCCTTCTCCCTACTTTTCCACAAGGCTCCTTATGCATCATCTAATGTTTGTGAGTCTCAGCCTGTTTTGAAGCACTGCTGGGTGGAGCCTCTCAGAGGACAACTCTGCTAGGCTCCTGTCTGCAAGCGTAGCAGAGTATCGTTAATAGCGTCAGGGGTTGGCTTTCTCCCATGGGGTTGGTCTTGGGTTGGGCGAGGCACCCTTGATTATTTTAAGCATACTTCTGTCTTAGTTTCATAGATTGTTATATTTTCTTCATAGCATAAAAATACTGTTTCTCCATGTTCTTATGTATGTCATCTCCATCGAGGTGGATTGCTTCCTCAACAAATGTGGAATGCTCTTATTATAAATGCAATTGTCAGTCTTAACTGTCACTTGACACAATCTACAATCACCTGGGAAGGGAGTCAAAATGAAGGACTGATTACAGGAGGTTGCCCTGTGGGCGTGTCTATAGGAGGCTATACTTATGGATGGCAAGACCTGCCCACTGTAGGTGTGGCCATTCCCTAGGCAGGATATCCTGGAATATATACAAATAAGTAGGAAAGCTGAGCACAAGCTTACATGCATTAATGCATTGTCCTCTCTCCTCTTGACTGTGGACGTTATGTGACCAGTTGTTCCAAGTTCCCACTACCTTGATTTTCTTGTAATGACAGATTGCAGCCTGGAATTCTGGGTTAAATCTTTTTATTATTATTATTTTTTCTTAAGTAGCTTTTGTCTGGGTGCTTTATCACAATAACAGGAAACTAAACTAAGACAACAAAAAATTAGTGGTTGAGATCGAGGTGCTGTGGTGGCGGAGAGAGCGAATCATTTGCCCCCTGGATTACAGAACTATTTATTCCTCAAGAACTATATTAAGTTTACTTCTGCTTCAATCCCTGGAATTTCACAAATCTTAAGCTAATTTTAGTACAACATTTTCACTCTGGTCTTTTTTGCACCCATGAAAATAGTGAAAAACCAATTCCTATCTTCTTATGCGGCTGGACTTTGTGTTGAATTGATACATTTTCTTTTTTTTTTTTTTTTCCCCAGATCCATGGCTACCTTCAGGATTTACTGACATTCATAGGTTGGCTTTTTCTTGGCCCCATTTTAATGAACTGGATAGCTTTTCAAAATTATCACGTTCCACTACCACCCAGAGATATGATCCCAGTTTGTTTGCAAGAAAAAATTTTAAAGGCCACGTGAACCGGACTTTTTTTTTTCGTATTCATATTTTTCACACTTCATATTATTTTAATTTCCCAATAGAAAAAAATTAAACAAAACTGACCTATTGTCTACCTGTAAGTCTTAATTCATCACTAATCTTCTCCAATCTATACAATTTCCACACCTCCCCTGTGCTTGTAATGGTGGATTGTACTGTGCCTGGTGTCTTTTTCCTTTCTAACAATGGTTTCCATTGTAAAACCCCCTGCCATTGACTGGGTGTGGAGAAATGCTGAATCAGTTAGCAGTGACAAAAGGGGGCCAGGCCTTCTAACGCTAAGCAGTGGAGAGGATGGCTCGCTTGGAGCAGGGCTTTGAAGCCTCACCATCACAGTGCCCGCAGGCTCTCCTCCTCTGCTGTCACTCTTGTTACCACTGTGCTCACTTGGTGGACACGAGGAGACCTACACTCTCCGCTTAACACAAAGTAGAAAAAAGGTCAGGGGCACAAAATACTGCTACTCCAACAATACACACTAAGAAGAAGAAGCCCTCTGCAAATTGCTATTCGTGGGGTATATGTTTGTCTGTAAGCTTGCCAAAGCCATTTTAAAGTTGTAAAATACATAAGTGATTCTCCCGTGTTCCCCCACCCCTGTCCCGGCCCCAGTGACTAAAAGACCATAGCAGTGAGTTGCTCAAAGTTTTAGATTCCAGTGAATAAGGTGAGCTGATGTAAGGGTGACACTGTGAAAAACACTTTGCTATATTACTTGAAATGAGGCATACGGCAACCTAGAATTTCTGCTTAAGGGAAATAACTGCATATGATATTGTCCTTTCAGAAGAGCAGGTCTTGTTGGGCTGTGGTGATGCATGCCATTAATCCCAGCAGTCAGGAGGCAGCAACAGGCAGGTGTCTTGAGTTTTGAGGCCAGCCTGTTTACAGAGAGATTTCCAGGACAGCCAGGGCTACAGAGAGAAACCCTGTCTCCAAAAACCAAAAAAGAAGAAGGAGGAAGAAGAAGAGGAGGAGGAAGAGGAGGGGGAGGAAGAGGAAGAAGAGGAGAAGGAGGAGGAGGAGGAGGAGGAGAAGGAGGAGGTGGAGGAGGAGGAGGAGGAGGAAGAGGAGGAGGAGGAAGAGGAGGAGGTGGAGGAGGAGGAGGAGGAGGAGGAGGAAGAGGAGGAGGAGGAAGAGGAGTCCTGACAGAGACATAGCTGTTGGATGGAGTATGTGTTTTAGGACAAAGCCTGAAGAGAAACCAGGTTATGCTGGTGGCCTTTCCCTGTGTTTTCTCCCCAGGTGAGAGTTGACTGCAGCACGTTCTCCAGGCTCTTTGGAGAACACACGTGTTCCTGCCTGTGCCTGCTCCAATGGGAAGTTTCTCCTGGTGCAGGCTGTTCTTGTCTCCCAGCTTCCGTGTTTACTAAGCCCTAAGTCAACGCCCTCTGCTAGTGCTCATCACCCTTTGCTTAACTGACCTCCTGATCTTCCAGCCTTTTCAGGTTCCGATGGGATGACTCCTCCCTGTCACTCTGCCCAGGTGGCACCTCTGCAGGGTGTCCCACAGGGTACCCATACATCAGTGCAGTGGAGCTGCCAGGGGGTGGATAATCTAGGGCTCCAGAAGTTTTAGCTCTAGACTGAATTTCCCCCCAGTCATCACCTGCGGACTAGGAACTCCTCCTTCCTCCCCTCCCTTCACTCCCCTCCCCTCCTTCCCCTCTCTTCTCCATTTTCTTTCTCTCTTCTCCCTATTGTTGATATTTTTTTTTCCCTTTGAACAGTTTGGTTAGGATGTATGAATTAGAAAATGCTTTGAATTTGTCCTATCTGTAGCTTGTTTTGTTTCCTCATATGAGCAATTTTCCTTAAATTTGGAAATGTGGGCCATTTTCAAGTATATCCCTGTCCTCCTTTCTTTCTCCCTGACCCTTCTGAGACTTAAGGTGCACACCTGGTGGCAGGCTGGTGACTTCCCACAGGTCCCACTGCCTCCCTTTTCATTGTTGTCCCTCAGACCGGATCAGTCATCTCAGTTGCATTACTTTAAACTTTGCCAATTCATTCCTCTGCAGGCGTAAAGCTGCCTTTAGTCCTCTCTTCCGGCCTTTTTATTTAATCTTATACTTTTAAGCTCCATAATTACCATCTGTCTGTCCATTTATTTATTTATTGTAATACTTCTAACCCCTGATTTTTCCGCTTAGCAAGACATCTTCCTCACTCTTCCCTTTAGTTCTTTCTACACTCAAAGCCGTTGCTCTGAACACTTTGCCTGTGAGTTCTAGCATCTGCGCCTGTTAAGCGACAGTCCATATTGAACACTCCCTACTGTTCCTGCTCCCCAAAGGCCAAACTTTCTTGTCTCTATATATGCCTTTGACTTTTTATTAGGGCACTTAAAGAACATCCTAACACCTGCAATCACACCTCTCCCTTCCTCAGAGTTGTTACTGTCGTATCTTTCCCTTTAGTGACTCTCCTCAACTAATTCTGTGGGACCTTCATTCCTTGCCATCTTTAGCCACAGAAGTCTTTCCGTGTTTGGCTAATGATTTAACAGAAATTTTCTCATAGGCATGGCCACACCAAGTCTCTCACTCGTTCCTGACGCAGGCTGTGTGTTTCACTTTGAACTCTGCCTTAGTCTTCTCTCCCTGATAGTGGAGAATCTCAAGCTCAGGTAGTGGTGGCAGCTTAATAAGGACGTGTCTTGGGCATGTGGGCAACCTTGTACGCAACCACAGCCTGCAGGATGTGCAGAGATGTGTCATAGTTTTTCATGGCTCCTTGTGAATATTTCATTTCTCTTTTTGTCCTGTGAAATATTTTGGCAAGCTTCTTGTTAGCTCCAATATTATTACAATGATGTTAAACAGTTGTCACCAACTCTTTTCAGCAAAGCACGATGACAAAGACTATCCAAGCTAAAAGAGGCTTTAGTTATGCCAGTGAAGGCAGCGCCTACCTGTAGGCCTTAGTGAAGACCCATCAGACATGTCCAATAACAAGATTTCTCCAGGAAAGTTCCATAGCAGGAGCTCTAGTTCTATCACCTTCTCCCATTGCTGGGATGCTGCTGAGACAGGGGAGGGGGGGTTGGGGTCTGTGCTCCTCTTTAAGACTTCTGTGTAGAGCTTAACAGAGGGATTGGGAATAATGTAAAAAACAAACAAAGAAACAAACAAACCACAAATTCAACTATTTATCTTACACAAAAACTTGCATTGTTTTGACTATTTAGCCAATTTCTAGTTATGAAAATGTTGACCTTTCAACCTTTACCAGTGTTCCTGTTGCTTTTAGGGGGTGGAACACATTTTGTGAAGGTCTTGTTTCACCATTCCTGTTGGCCCTGTCCTTTAAAAAAAATACTTATTTATCCTTATGTGTATAGATATTTTTGCTTACACCAGTATCTGTATACTATGTGCCTGCCTGGCGTTGGTGAGAACTAGAAGGTGCTGGATCCTTGGAACCAGAATACAGATGGTTGTTAGCAGCCATGTGGGTCTTGGGAATCAATCTTGGGAACCTCAGGGAGAGCAGCAAGTGCTCAAAATTGCTGAGCCACTTCTGCAACCCTGTACAGAATACTGTAAAATTATAATCATATGTAGAATTTAAAATAAATTATGCATAAGATAAATGAATAAAAATAAAGTGGATGATGTTTTAAGTTCTAGAACCCTTGAAATATTTTTTATTCATAACCCACAGACAAAGTAGAAAACTAATTCCCCAAAAGGCACCTATTTATTTGACTAGCACTAGCCCATACTCTGGCATAATGCAGGATGCCTGCTTAAATCTCAGCTAGAGGAACAAATGTATGTATTTGTTTGCTCCATATATTTAATGAGACAATGCTTACACTAAAAATTTGTTATTCATATGTATTTAAATTGACAAAGGTGTTCTATTTCTGTTTGATTGGTGGTTTTGTTAAATCTTGCAGCTCTGTGTATACGGTTCTTTAGAATTTGTGGTCCCATCAGCCACTCACACCCCAAGCAGAACTCCATCCTGAGCCTTTCTGAAAGGAAAGTCACATTCTCCTAAACTCCAGGCATTCATCTTCTCTTTGCCTTTGTTCCCAAACTCGCTCTAGTCAGGTCTGCCCTGAGCTTTGTACTTCTAAGATTTCATGAATGTGGGTTGATTATGAGACCAGAGAAAGCACCACTTTCATGCCCTGCTAGACAGTAGTTGTCATGTCAAGCCGTGCTGGGTCCTTCCTGGACCGTACACGTCAGCATGTGACAGGTGACGTGTGCCTGTCAAGGGGAACAGAGGCAGCGATAGAGAAGTAAAGGTACAGTTGAGGATTTATCTGCAAAGCGGCGCCTTAAATAGTGTTCACGCTACTGGGCTATTTCACAAGAATATGCTCCTTTTTTTTTTTTAAATGGAAGCACAATATACACCCAGAATTACAAAGATTTCACCACTGTGCAACTCAGAACAAGTTTTCAAATAAGTCTTGATTTTTTTTAAATGCAGTTAAGCTGAAGGATAATTTTTCCTCCTTATGTTTCCCCAAATCCTTAAAGATCAAATTTCCTTACCAGCTCCCAGGAGTCCCCTCATCTGAATAGAGGAGGGGGGAGGGAGGGAGGGGGGGGAGAGAGAATATTAGGGATTTCATATTAAATTTATACTGTGACTTTTTTTTTCTATAGTTTATTATGCATGAGCACTGGCTCCAAACTTAGAAAAATCTAGTTTAAAGTTCTCACATGCTAGGGTCTGCTAGCACTTCATCAGGAAAATCCTAATTTTAAAAATTAATTAATTTTACATTTTTTCATAGCATCAAACTAAAGATATGACTATGATACCCAAGACAAAAGCTTCTCTCAGCCTCCGGCAGAGAAGCCTCTGTTAACAGTGAAGGCCGACTTGTGGCTGCCAATGATTCTGAAAATAAGGCACAGCTGAGAGCCTACCCTGAAACAAGACGTTTCTTACTACCCCCACCTAAGGTTTCAGGGAACCTTGTAGAAGCAGAGGCCAGAACATGGTTAAGAACCAAAAGACAGGCCGAAGGGCCACAGAGTGCTGTCTTCTAAGGGCATCACAAACATTGAAAATCAGGAACCCACACAGTAGCTGTGGTTGCTTGCACTGGCCTACAGGAGACTGGCTCTGATAATAATCATTCGTGAGTGGAGGAAGGCTCACAAGGACCTACCCCTTACTGATTATTATTGATTTTTGACAGATTCTTGGGGAGAAAGAATCATTATTTTCAGTTATGCACCCACTGTTGAGACTACCAGGTTCTAATGGATAGTTCCAAACCCATCCCATGACCATACTGGGGACCTGGTTAAACTCACTGTATATAGGCACACACATAGGGAGGGGTGACAGTATAAAGGGATGGCGGTGAATTAACTAGGAAATGACAATAAGCAGAATGTATGATATACATGTTTGGAGTTATCAACAAACACATTAAATAAACAAAAAAAATGTTTCTGTCCATTTATATGTCAGTTGGTTTTCTGGTTTGAATAGTGGTCTATCTTTGGTATGGATGTATCTCGTGTCTCAGATTTACTGTGAGCTTCTCACTGTCCAAACCACCTGTGTTCACTGTTACACTTCTGGTCCCAGCTATTGCACCCAGCAATGAGTTGTGATACACAACCCAAAGAACCAGCTTCAGAGGTGGCTCTTGGACCACCCAACCCTGCCTCTGTCAGACAAAATCCCCCCCACAAAGTTCCTCTTAACTTTAGGCTTGTTAGTATTCTAATGGGACATGACGCAGAACCAAGAGTTTGATGTGACCGTACAATGTCTCTACATCATTTCCCAGGCTTCCTCCTTCAGTCTCGCATGGAAGCTTGCTTCTGATTAAGCTGTAGGAAATTTCCAAACAAATAAGACTTAATTAGAACAGCCTATATGCAGGGAACTAAAAGGTTCCGACAGACTGAACCCTGCAGAATGATGACTCAAACTCTTGCTTGACTGTGAAACAGCAGTGATGCAATGTGACAAGGAGACCTTCCTAGCGCAGCATCGCAGTTGTCCTTTTCTTTTCAGAAGACAAACATTTTCAAATAAAAATGCATTAAGAAGTTTTTGTCTTGAATTATCTAGTAGGAGTCCAAACTTTTGGGTTATTTTCATATAAATGTACCCAAAGTGACTGTCTATTGTGAGGCTCTCCATTCCTGGCAGTGTACTGGCTATTAGGTTGTTGCCAGACCTTCTGGGATGTCTTGCCTTTGTAATTAAGACCAGGGTTTGGTGCCAGCCCTGAGTATGTAAAATGTCTTCCAAGCTTGTATCCCAGGGTTGAGCCATTTTCCACACAGCAATGTGGAGGCTAGTCTATTGTCCCTTGGGAGCCATTATGTGCCCCTTGTTGGGAGCAACTTTCTCTTGTAGAGTTTCTTGTGTGAATTTCATTTCTATTCTATTCTATAAACTGGGGAGGATTTTTACCTCCAATAGGAGGAGAATTTTCCAAATCGTTCCGTTGTTGCCTGAACTCTTCATATCCAGTAGGGCCCAGAATGACTTTTTATTAAACAAACAAACAAACAAACAAACAACAAAACAAAACACCCCAACTGATTACAAATTGTATTTGTTGGAATTTTCTCAAAAGTGAAAATACTGTCCACATAGTCTCACACCTTGGGGGTCAGGGTCCTTGAGTCTAAACACAAATCCTGTACTTGCCAGCCCTGTGTCCTGTTCTGGGTCACTCCAGCTCTTTAGTGTCCCACTGTATAAAATGATGGGTATGTTGATCCTAATTCTATTGATGTGGGGGAAATATTGAATGTAGGATAGGAAAATCTAGGTCTTAGCAAATAAGTTTGACAAAGTTTATGTTATTTTCCCAACTGGGGCTTCTTTTTCAAATCCATTTAGGTTTTGGAATTAGAAAAAGTTCAGAGAAAATCTATAGTCACAGAGAACCACCAACACATCTTTTGTCCCCATAAATACCCACATTTGTGTTGAGACCTTGCTGTTTGCCAGGTCATTCACGGTTGTTTCCTATGCACAGTCTCCCACAGATACAGCTATTTTCTTCTCCGCTTATTATAACTGAGCAAAATTCTTCCAGAAAAAAAAAAAGCTAAGAAAAGGGAATAAAACAAAACTAGACTAAAATTAACTAAATACACATTTTCTCTTTTCCAAGTATTTTGGCACCATGAGAGGAGTGTTCATACCAGTTAAAATGAATGTTTTCAGAGATATGAGTAAATCTCCATCGTCACACTGGGTTAAACGTCCTCATCTCAGTGTGGTATATATACATTTCATGCCGTGGCATTAGGTGAGCTGTTGGAACTCTCCCAAGATTAATCTTCATGTTAAAAGAGGTTGGAGAGTTATTATCAAAACTTTTTTAAAAAAAATCTGAATAGATTCTAGGCAGCATATCCCCTGGGGTGATTAGAAATGCTCTGAGTCAGGGAGCAGAGTGTGGGCTTTCCTAAGACAACAGGAGTTAAGTGCACCAACGAATACCACTACCAGTAACTGATACACGCTCTTCAAAAATTACCCCGAAGGTTTACACAGATGTATAGTGGAATTTATATCTGATGACTCTGTTGTCTGTTCTGAGGCAGCCATTCTATGTGAAGATAGCCACAGAGTCCTCCCCGCCCTGCAGCAGTGAGCCACATTGTCTTTTTTACTACAGTGGATTAATCTGTCTGCCATCTCACACATATCTAACTCCTAGAAAAGTCTTTATCAAGGTATAATCAAGACTGAATGTGGCATGTTTTCTCTTTGTATACTTTCCCAGTGGATGCTTCACTTTATACTTATTAAAATTTTTTATTTGTTTGTTTGTTTGTTTTTGTTGTTGTTGTTGTTGTTGTTGTTTTAAGAAATCACTGGGCTTGTTGTCTGACCTATGGAAACCTCTGGATTTATCATTAGAAAGCAAACAAAAATGCATAATAATTAGTATCATTTATAGTTGTGCATTGAACATGTGTGTCTGTATGTGATGCATCTGCGTGACTCATAACTGTTATGAGTAACTTATACATTAGGGAGTTTCACAAAGTGAGTATATATAATTCATTCCCTTCCTTACAAATATCTACTTGGGATCTCCTTTTCTGCCCTGAGAGAAGCCAGCAAATTTCCAGCTCTTATAGTGGGTAGGCAAATTTAACTCTAGAATATAGCATTAGAAAGCCCTCTGCTGGAGTGGAGCTAAATCTCCTTGGGGGATTTAGAGCTAACTCCTTGGGGGCTTCATCTTTTGTCATTTTGAATCTTTCTCATAATGGATTTTGAATGTGGGCATATGAAAAGAGACAATGCTGGCCCTTTATTACTTCTGAATAGACTCAACCCAAGACCTGGTACTTTGGAAATAAACAAACAAAATAGCATCAGTCTTTAACCAATCTGAGAGAGAGAAGGGGGGGGGGACCAAATTAATAAAATTATAAATGAGAAAGAAAGTTATAATAGATTCTAATGGAATCAGGGGTTAGCAAATATTTTGAATATTCATATTCTAAACAAACTGGAAAGTTTAGTAGAAATGGATAAATGTCTAGACATATATGACCTGCCAAAATAAAATCAAGAAGATGCAAACAAGTAAATAGATCCAAAACAAGTATCAAGATTGAACCAGTAATGAACAAAATAAAACAAAACAATCACACCCACAATATCTTTATTGTGAAAAGTGTTAAAACACTGATAAAGATATAGATTGGCAGAATTAACATCATGAAGTTGGCAATAATTGTGAAAGTGATTTACGGATTTGATGCAACCCTACCAAAATTCCAATGATATTTTTCACAGGACTGGGAAAAAATACCCTCAAATTCAGATGGAAGCACATAAGAACCTAAGTGCCCAGAGCAATCTTAAGCAGAAAGAGCAATTCTTGAAGGCATTGTAGCGCCTGATCTCAAATTATGTCTCCGATCTGTAGAAACAGAAACAGGCCAGTACTGGCACAAAAACAGACATGTAGCAGACATGCAGAGCAAAACAATAGAACAGAGGACCCCAAAATAAACCCCTATACTAACTGTTCATGAAACTGTTAAAAATGTATATTGGGAAAAGGCTTCCTCAGCAAACGGTGCTGGGGAAATCCACGTGCATAACACTGAAACTAGATCTGTATCTCTTACCCTACACAAAATCAGATGAAAACTGGATCAAAAAAATCTTACCATAGAACCAAACACTAAAACTGTTAGGGGGAAAGAAACACTTGAAAGTTTCGGCATCGGCGGCAACTCTCTAAAAAGGGATTCTAATAAACTGGAAATAATCCCAAGAACTAAAAAAAATGGGCTCACTTGAAATTAAACAAACAAACAAAACCTCCTGGACAGCAATGGAAGCATCAACAGAGTGTACAGCCAGTCTACAGAATGGGGAAAGGTCTTTGTTGACTCTTATCTGACAGGGAATTGATGCCTGGAGTCTATAAACACAATCTTATTTCCAAAATAATAAATATCAAAAATCCAAATCCTCCAGTCGATAAATAGACTCGGGAATTTGACTGTTCTCCAAGAAAGAAATATAAATGTCAATAAATATGTGAAAAGGCATTTCATTTAATACTCTTATCCATCAGAGAAATGCAAATTAAAACTGCTGTGAAAATCTATGCAAATTAAAACTGCTGTGAAAATCTGTCTCAGTCAGAATGGCCATCATCAATAAAACAAACGACAGCAAATGCAGGTGAGAACAGGGAGAGGTGGAAATCCTTGTACTCCACTTATGAGAACAGAGAGACCTTTGTAACCACTTTGGAGGTTAGAGTAGAACTTTCTCAAAAACACTGAAAAAAATAACTGCCTTATGACCCACCCATACCACTCCTGGGTAAATACACGAAGAAATCTAAGTCAGCATAAGGCAGATTTGTGTGTGTGTGTGTGTATGTGTGTGTGTGTGTGTGTGTCTATATCTAGATATCTACATCCTTGTATCTATATATGTTTATTGTCACACTGTTTATAATAGCCAAGACACAGAACTAGTCATGGTATCCATCAAGTTGAGGAGTAAGTAAAGAAAATGGTAAATGTGCAAAATAAAGTTTTATTCAGCTGCAAAGAAAATGAAACTATGACCTTTGCAGGAAAGTGGATGGAACTGGGTATTATTACATTAAATGAACTAAGTCGGACTCGGATGGACAAATACCTGGATTTCTGACCTGTGTGGAATGATAATTTAAACTTGGGCATCATATATATGGCATGCAGAGGGAAAGGGGACTTTGATGGGAAGGTTAGGTCTCAAGGGAGGAAGGGGGATGGGAGAGAGAGAGAGAGAGAGAGAGAGAGAGAGAGAGAGAGAGAGAGAGAGTGTAATGGAAGGTGTGTACCCTTGAGCAGAGCAGGGAGTGTTTTGGGATGGTGGGAGGATCAGCAAGTGGGAGGGGGAGGGCAGGGGACTGGCAAAGGGAGCGGGCTGAACGGGCATGAATGCGTGACAGTGTCACAGGGAAGCTCACTTCTGTGCACACACCTACCTCCAAAGAAGCACAACACTGGCCCCTTTAAAGCTCCAAGTGTTAGCGTTTGCTGAACTACTAGGATACACTCGGCTGTTGGATCACGTCGTCTCATGTGCTCTCCTCTACGCCTGTGAGGTCAGCATTGTTGCCTCCACCTTACAGAAGAGCTGAGAAGCCAGTCAGTCAGAATTAGATGTAGGACCACAGCACCTCGATCCCAAAATTCCTCCTCTTTTTACTCTGCAGGGATTTGCAAACAATTTTTAGGAAAAAAAAAAAAACAACCCAAACTTTTTTTTTCTTTCTGGAAATGAACTATTTGAAGCCAGACATGCAAACCAAGAAAAGGTTGAGGTGTTGTGCTTGCTGTGTGGGTGGGAAGTGGCGTGTGTGCAGGGGCTAGTCATCTCGTTCTCTCACCTTTACTCTCTGTGGTAAGCCATAGGTGTGTCTTTGTGGCTTCTCCGATTACAGCTTGCAAGCCATTGCCTCCGAGTCTCCAGCACATCTTCTCAACAAGATTGCTCTGGCGGGAAGAGGGGTGGGGATGGTGCAGTTCTCAGTTTCAGGAACAGCCATAGGAAGCTGCCAACCAGCAGCCACTTGTAGAATCAGGGCTCTGCCGTGGATGTTCCTGGCTTCAGGCTGCCCTCGTCTAGCATGCCAGGCTGTGGGGGGAGAAAGGGCATGTGATGACAGCACGGGTCTCTAAAAAGTGCCGCTCAGTCCACGCTAATCCTGCCAAATACAGTGTTGAGGGTTGAGCGGCAAAAGGCAGGGTCGGCTGCAACAAAGGTCACAGCCCAAGAAGCCTCCACCTTGTAGCTGGACAAGGACAGGCACTCGCTGCGTGATTCAGATGCGAGAGAGAACAAACGGTCCCATGCGCAATTCTTCTCCTTTTAATACAAGTGAAAGGTCTAATTTACGAATCCTGTAAACACTCCCGACTGTGGAAAGATCTGGCCATATGGAAAGGTTTCCTACGGCTGTCTTGGCTGGGGGGAGTATTCAGAAGTTTGGAGTAATTGTCAGAAATTAGTCACGGAGACATTGCTGGGGATGAAGTCAGCACTGCAGCCCGGTGTGGGGGCGGAGTTGCCTTCAATCACAAGATGTTTCCGTGAAGGATTTTTCCTCTCATTTCCTTTCCGAGGAGATGAATTTCAGCACCTTTCTAGTAACCCAGTTTTTGTTCAGTAACTAGGAAACGCCACTTTGCCGAAGCCTCTGATAACTACAGCTCTCAGGTTAGACAGGATTTTATCTTTCTTACCTCTGTTAAGCAGGGACTGCCCTCCTCATCTCGGTGGGTCCAGAATTTGTTTGTAGTTATGGACTAAGACCCAGTGGACTGGTGTGTTCCTGGTCCTTCTGTGCCCTTGCTTTGAAAACTGACAAAGCACTCAATTCCCTGATGGAGGAAACAGAGAATTCGTAGGTTTTCTAGAATAATAACTCCCAGAGGTAACTGGCCACATTGTTATTAATTTGTACTGTATCTTCCCCGAATTTAGTGGTTCAAATGAATTATTATACCACGAGAGTCAGATTTAGAAACAGTCTGGCAGAACTCAATGTCTCCCATGAGGCTGCTGTGACATGGCAGCTTGGCTGATGGAACTGGCTAACCAAGCTGGCTCATGTATGTGGCTGGCAATTGGCACAGACTGTTGACTGGAACTTCAGTTGAGCTGTTGGCCAGAAGCCCATGCTCATGGCTTTAGAGGCACACAAGTCCCAGGATCACTAGGGTTCTTGCATAGGGGGTAGGAGCAGGCTCGGAGGCAGAGTGGCCTTACAGCTTCTGTGATTTAGTTGTGACGGAGTCACTTAGAGAGGCCCAGATTCAAGGAGACAAGATGTAGTTGACATTTATTAGTGGGAAGAGTGCCAAGATGCTTCTATTTGGTAGTCACATTCTCCTGAGTGACAGAGTACCTTGCCACTTCCACTCATTTTGGGAGTAAGGGCTGAATTTCCTTCATCTTTCCTCTTATTTGTCGAGTACCAAGGGAAGAAACTCTATGTGGGTTTTGTCTCTTTACCTTCAAACTCTGAATTCAAAGAGAAAGAAATGATGTCTCGGCTCTTTACCTGTAGGTTGACATGTGTGTAGTCCTATCCTCAAATGCTCATGTACAAAGTGTACAGCACTAGTGAGCAAGCCAGTGGGAAAAACAATGCCACTTGCAGAAGAGGAGATGGAAAGATTCCAAGTGCCCGAGGCTGGAGGAGAATGCTTTGGAACAATGTCTTCTGGACTTGACAGGACCATGTGCTCACAGACTCACCACAACTTGGATTGCCAACACAAGCCCAAGCCAGTCAACATGACAGTATGACAAGGGAGAGGGCTCCTGAGGTCCCAGCCCTAGCTGAGGAGCTATTGGTAGTTGATGGCCAATGGGAGGGAGGGACAGTCATTTGTCTTCAGTTCTTTGTAGCATCATGCGGAGGTATACATAGATAGGACCTAAATACATTGTAGTCATGTACAAAATTAATGAGAAAGAAATTAAAATTTAAGAAAATTAAGAAAAAGTTTTATTGGGAATTGCGAATTTCTGAGACTTCAGGAAGGATGATGGAAAAGGATGGGGCCCCAGCTGGTTCTCACACAGCCCTGGGTGGAGGAGCAACATAAAAGATTGACTCACAATTACTCACTTTCTAGATTGTCCAGAACTCTACCGAGAAGGGAGAAAATGTTGACGGACACAACTGGACAAGAAAAGCAAAACTCGAAGTTGAATGATGTTAGAAAAACTAGTTAAAAAACAAACAAACAAACAAATTTCTCACCTCCGTGTCTCAAATCCACACACGCTGTTAGTAAACTGCAGACGATTTAAGGAGACCCAGAGGAGTGTTCAAAGTTCAGGCTGACTGGGCAGCTAAGTAGGCATGCCTTTCTGTTTGTTTGTCTCCACTGTAAGTAGCTATTGTGAGCCTTCCGTGTGCCAGGAACATGGCCAACTACAAAGGCAGAATGGGCGACACTGTACTAGAGCAACCTTACTCAGGATTATGGTTCTGTTATTTTCAGAAACGCTGAAATTATTTACAGAAATGCTGTATAAAGAGGATTGATTTATATCCAACCAATACCACAACTTGCATTTTTAAGAAAAGAAGTTGATATGACTTAAATAATGTCAGACCTCACACACACACACACACACACATGGTGAGAGCTGTGAGATCAGCCCTGGGATGGCACAGCCAGTGTTTATACCATCAGGGCTTCCTGACTCTGGGGTTTCATGTGCACCCAGTGTGTACTGAGGTTAGGATTTTGATCTTGGGGAGGAATGTGAAGATGTAAGGTATCAACAGTGTGTAATTCCTCATATTTCTCTCCGGGGTTATGGAAAATATTTACTATAACTGGAATATAAAGATAGGGTTTCTCCTGAAAATAAACCGAACAAGGACTGCCCACAGAATAGAACCTTATATCTTGTGATCTGAAAGTTAAAAACCTCAATGAGTAAAGAAGCTTTCAACATTGTATTCCCTTTGATTCTTCTAATCAAACTATGCCCTAGTTTTGTAAAAAAAAAAAAACAAAAAACAAAAAACGTATCTTGGCCTACTTACATTTGTACATTTTACACCATTTGTTTTTGGACTGAAGTTGCTTTCCAAGCTCCTTTTGAAAGTTGGAGAGGTAGATGGGAGAATCTGGGGTTCACTCATGTGTAGAAGAGCAAATGCCCTGAGGAATGGTAGTTCCGAGGTCTACTTCTCCTTTAAAGGCAGCTTTTATGTAAGTCAGATGTCAACACTCCGGCATCATGGGATTTTGGTTCAGCTGCTGTCTGTTGAAGCTAAGGATCTGGATCATGTGCCCACGGGGGCTGTCGGGCGAGACGTGATGGAAGAGAGATAATCCTATGCCGGTCTGTGTCACAGACCTTGATAAGCAGACGGTCTGAGTGACAAGTCTGGAGCGTGTGAGAAGAGAATGGGGTTTTGACAATATGAGCTCTACTTGGAACCTTTCATCTATGTGGATTCAAAGGCCATAATTTGGAAGTGTTCAAGCTTAAAAAGTAGTTTTATATAAAAATATTATTTCAACCTCTAAATGTAGAAATTAGAAAGAAAAAAAAAAAAGAAAGAAAAAAGAAAATGAAATGTAAAGGGAGACGAGACTGAGCGCACTGGGATGAGGGCGAATCTGAGCCCACATCACCCTCTGTATCAGTGGAAAGGGTCATTGTTCCCGCAGCTATGAGCGGCTTTCTCTGAGTCTGACATGAAGATCCCAGACGTCAGGCAGTTGCAGTGTATGCAAACAGTTTTTGTTTTGATGCCAAGTGTGGGATACGAAACAGACTTTTGAGAGCACACATGGTGTTTATCCACCAGAAGAGGAACTGCCTCTTGTGGGGGGCGTGGTCTTTGCCAACTGATAAACATCATAGAACAGACTCACTCTGAGAGCAGATATATATATATGAGCTCCAAGTCAAGAGGCTTGGGTTGTTGGTCCTGGCATCACTTCCTATCATTTGGCTGCTCACTGTTCTACTTCGAGACACTCCTAGAAAGAATCACTCCAGAGACCACTTCAAGGTTCTGGGACCCAGCTGCTGCTTGGGATTCCAGCTGTTGCTGTTGCAGTCACCTTTGCTGAATTGCTAGTTTGCTGTTTAATGGGCGGGTCTGCTGAAATCCTGACTATAAAGAGTGGAATTGCTCCAAGGAACTGAGTCTAAAAAGGTCTACTTCTCCTGTTCCTATTAACCTCTTTCCTCTCCTATCTAGGGTAGGTGGGTTGGAAGGGAGGTATAGGCATTAAAGAACCTCAAATCAAGTAGGTTTGAAAAAGCTCAAAGCCTATACGCATTGTTAAAGCAGCTTTCTCTCCTTTTCATGGTGGAAAATACTGCTTAAGCAGTTGTTACCTGCATCCTCCATCCAACAGGGCATCAGGAAGCACTGCTGTAGGTGTCGGGACTGTGGTGAGAGCCACGATCACAGGTCTGCTGAAGAGAGGTTTGCTTGGATGGCCTGGCAGAGAAATTGTTGTTTGCTTGTTTGATAAAAATTAGAATGTTGCCTTCCCAGAAATTATGATATAAATTGCAGCCAGGGGTTATTGCTCTTCAGAGTCACAGGATGCCACTTGCCAAGATAAACAATACGTGGTCTGATTAGGCTTTTGAGAGGGCCGCTTCTAGGTAAAACTGTGCCAGGTTTTTCTTGCAGAAACTGCATTTGAAGGCAGGATAGGAAGGAAGTTATTGGTTGTTTTTTCTTCCTCCAGAAGGAGGAAGAAGCTGGAGTTTTCACTTGAGCTGAGAAACAAATAGTCCAGATAGACCTCTAGTCTTCTTAAGACCAAATGCTATCTAGAGAAAGACCCTAGGCTTTCTAGAATTCTACGGCTGAATTAGTTAGGTCTTCCACCTTCAGGATTGATCTGTTACCAGGAGAATAAATAGCCATGTCTCCCAGTTCCCTTGTACCGATTTCTAGCCTAGTTTATGTAGTAAAAATAACATTAGAAACTGGGTGCAGTGGCACATGCCTAGAGTCCCAGCACTCTGGAGGCAGAAGCAGGCAGGTCTTTATGAGTTTCAGGCCAGCCTGATCTACAAAGTGAGTCCAGGACAGACAAACCAAAACCAAACCAAAAGCAGCAGCAGCGCTCCCTCTCTCTCTCTCTCTCTCTCTCTCTCTCTCTCTCTCTCTCTCTCTCTCTCTCTCTCTCTCAGAATATCTTCAAAAATCCACATATTTAACACATATTTAAGAAAGACCCGGGAGGTTAGGGGGTGTATGTGGCTGGAGTGATGGTTCAACGGTTAAGGACACTTGATGCCCTGGAAGATGACTGGTGTATTGTTCCCAGCACACATAGCTGGCAGATTGCAACCTGTAACTCTGTCTCCTGGGGTTCTGATGTCTACTCTGACGATAAGGAAACACAGGTCCAGATTTCATGGTGGATTGTCCAGAAGCCACACTGTGACAAAGGCACGACAGTGCCGGCTTTGGATGTGGTGCCACTCTCTATAGTTTTTGATTCTCAGCGGAGAGATACAGACGAGGTAAACTCTGATGTGCCCCCAAGGGTGTTCCTAGGTTACCAAAGGCAGCAGGAAGCCATCCTTCTTTGTCCTGTGGCTGATTGTTGCAAAGAAAGAAGGCTAACCCTCCTAGAGCTTTTGGAATCTTGCCCTCAGTGTTCCTGTGCCCACACAAAGTTCTCTCATTTAGAAACTGCTTTTCGCAGAACCTTTCAAATGGAACAAATGCGCACCAATCAACATGGAGTTGCAATTAGCAATCAGCCCCTCATTCATGCCAGCCGGGACCCAGAGCTTCCAGGCCCTCCCGTGGATGCCGCCAACTGACAGGGACACCACAGGGCTTCGCGGAGGCCCCGCCACACTATTCTCTGCTTTTAAAACACCTTCTCAGGGTTCTTTCTCCAGAGGGCGCAGGCTTGCTAGAGACTGATTGCTGGAATGTTGTTTCTTATTCTTCCCAAGGTAAAGGAGACTGGCAAAGTTATAGAGATAATGCACTTCAGTCTCAGCAGGTGGGGTTGACAGAGACCTTCAGACTGGCCTCTGAGATATAAATACCTCATTCCTGCAGAAGGGATCCCGGGAGTCATATTGCATCCTGTCTTTTTACACCTTCAAGGTAGATCTGCTTCCTCCCCGTCCCCTCTGAAAGCAATAGAACTACTGTGGATTGGTTGCGCCCCCTGCAGGCCAGGGTTGGGAAACTGTGTGGTGTAATTTCACATCTATAACAGCCTCCCAGTTTTCCTCCATTTTCTTGGGACTCCAGCTCTGGCGCTCTCTCTCTCTCTCTCTCTCTCTCTCTCTCTCTCTCTCTCTCTCTCTCTCTCTCTCTCTCTCTCTCTCTCTCTCTCTCTTTCTCTCTCTCTCTCTTTGTCTTTGTCTCTGTCTCTCTTTCCCTCCCCTCCCCCACCCCGCCCCACTTACAAGAGGGAATAATTTCATTTCCCTCTTCTTCCCTTTGTATTGTCTGTGGGTTTTTTTGTTTTTCTAATTACATCTGAGAAAACTCACGGGTTGTAGAATGGCAGCGCCAAACTGTACCAAGGTAAGGAATCCATCACTGGCTTTGGAGTAGAATTGAGCGCAATCAAAGGAAGAAAGCCATGTTCCCAGAAGAGGAGGCTGCATTTCCAGTTTGCATCCGACTGAAGGTGCTCTTGAATTTTAAAGTGCTAAAACTGGGACACTCCCAGTAAAACCTCTATGGCTAAGTCACCTTACTCCCACAATTTAGTGGAGAGACTGAAAGTTTGAGCTCTTCTTTGAGACTTATCTATTATGCATTTATAAGAAATGGAAGAATTCTGACCAAGGAGACAGAAGAGAGTCAGCAGCTCTTCCAAGTTCTGAGCTCTTGGAAGAACCCCACACTCACACATCTGGGGAGGTTGCACACAGCAGTTGATATAGATTTGATATCTAGTTATTATTGATTCTGATTTTGACTCATTCATATTAAGAACTTCCCTTGAGTAACATAAAAAGTAACCCAGAGTACTTGCCAAAGGAATATTCATACTTTTCATTTGTATGTTATTTTGTAATTTCATGTTACTCTAAACAGCATATGCATCTCATAAAATCTAAAAGATAGTAGCTATTGTTTACCGTCACGTAGTCTTCATAACAACACTGTACTTATGGTCTATCAATTTGATAAATGAGGAAGCCAAGCATATGAAAAGCAGACACCCTGCCCAACGTCAGTGGCAGAGAAAGATGCACAACCTGGTCTGTAGCTACAAAGCCTGTGTTCCAGTCCGCATAGATGTGACTTATTTTGTATGCTGACTTCTTTACACACAGCCACATATTACTTGAAATTTTATAATTATCTTCCCATTCCCATTTTAACCATCTTTCCAGTTTGAGGTTCAGCTTTCCTTACGGCTTTGACTTTTTGTTCTCTGTTGCCAGCATCCCCCATAGATTTTCCATTTGTCCAACAGAGCTCAGACTTGAACAGCTATTAGCCCCATCAGGGTGCTCTTGTGGGGAGCCATAAGAGAGAGAGAGAGAGAGAGAGAGAGAGAGAGAGAGAGAGAGAGAGAGAGAGAGAGAGAGAAGGTCGCATCCCTGGCTGTCAGAGGCAGGAAAAGGGAACCCAGGGGCTCCTGGGGCAACTCTAGCTACTGTGCTTGGAGAAAACACAAAAAATTTTTTTTTTTAAATCTCTTCTGAGTTGGCTTTTTATTCAGCACATGCTTTTGCCCCTCGTTTGTTCAAGTGTTCTTTTGTGGTAGCTCACGTTTGGAATGTGTAAAGTGTAAAATGGCATCCAGATTTCTTATGACAACTTTTGCTTTGTGACCCAAAGTGTTATCGTGTGGTAATTTGGATTTTTTTTTCAGGCTTGTGTTTTTTCTATCCACTTGCCATAAGAACCAATGATACAGGGGGTGTCAGCCTCGGTTCACACCCACTCTATGGGGCCAGACAACTTCAGCTTCTTCTGTTCCAACAATAAAGACCTGAGAATGCTGAGAGAGACCAGAATGATTGATTTGTTAAAATGGAATTTTTTTTCGAGGATCCCTCTGTTGGAGGACTGGAGCAAAACAGTGTCTTCTGACCATGACAGGAGGGCTGCTCAGACGAACCAGACCTGTACCAGCTCAGGCCAGTCAACATTCCAGCACTGACTGGGAAGGCATTCATGAATCTCTACCCCCTAAGGAGCTTTGGACTCTGGTGGTTTCTGGGGGACAGAAGATACAGTTCTCTGAAAGGGTGTGGACCCTGGTAGGTGGACCGCACTCCAGTGGATGCCCCACACCAAGACGTATATGGAGAACACAAATTAGGGTCAATGGGTCATTAAGACAGAGAGAAGGGAAAGGAGGGAAGGAGGGAAGGGATGGAGGGAAAGTGGGAGAAAAAGATAGAGGAAACAGAAAGTTGAGAAAGAGGGAGGTGAGGAGATCTGGTGAAGAGTTGGGGTAAATATAATCAAAATACATTGTACAAAATTCTCAATTAAAACATTTAAATATAGATTTTTCTCTTGCTAAAAACTATGGAGTCCAGAAGAGAGCATGGCGTCCTCTGGAGCTGGTTTCGTGTGGTTGTGAGCCACAAAATGAGGGTGCTGGTCACGCGGTTGTGAGCCACGAGATGAGGGTGCTGGTCATGTGGTTGTGAGTCACGAGATGAGGGTGCTGGTCATGTGGTTGTGACTCATGAAATGTGGGTGCTGGTCATGTGGTTGTGAGCCATGAAATGTGGGTGCTGGGAACTGAAATCAGGTCCTCTGGAAGAGAGCAGCATGCACTCGTCACTGCGGAGGCTCGTCTCCATTCCTGTTGTATATATGTTTACAGTCAGAGATGTGGCGTGCTTTCACATACCCTCAACGCAGGTAATCCAGAGGAATCCAGAACAAGACACACCTATACACCTGCATAATTGACATGTTGGGATAGATGGCTTGGAAACCCTCTGCCCTTTGACCATAAGCGTGAGGATCCCTTTCCTCAGCTCTCTGCACTCCTTCCTCAAAGACCATTCTTACACTGACATGGTGTTCTCCAGCAGGCACAAATAGGCTTAAGGAGAGAGGTGTCACGGTGGGTACATAACACCACAATTAGATTCTTCCCCTTTAGGAAGTCAGTAGGTACAATTGCCCTCACCGCAACACAGACCTGTTGCATTCTCTGTGGTGCCGGAGCGGGCACTTATTAATCCTCCTTAGGTGGGCGTGTATATCGCCTCCATCCTCTTGCTCTTACATCAGCACCACCGTGAGTTCCGCTTCCATTGCGTACTTGTTGAGATGGTGGGGTTCCTGCAGGCTAGAATTCTTCAGCTGGGATGTCCTGATACAAGAGCAAGCGTACCACATTTATTTGAGAGTGAAGTATCATGCAAGACACATAGGAAAGGGAAAGGGTTGAAGATTCATAAAAGGCTCAGCAAAATAGCCTTGTACAGGAGAGTGCAAACCACAGGATAGGAGTGTAACTGTTTACCGAATCTGAGATGCCCCCCACCCCCACCCCGGGCTCATGTGTTTGAACAACCGGCCCCTAGACTGTGGTGTTGTTTGGGGAAGTTGTGGAGCCTTTATGTTAGAGGGCCTGATAGAAATTAGACAGTAAACCTCGGCCTTTGAGGGTTTTACTCCCTGCTGGACCCTGCCCACGCGCGCTACCTCCTGGCTGACTACAACTGAGAAGCATCACCTCTGTGCTCCCATCACTCTGGATGGGACCGCTCCAGCCTCGCCATCTTCTCCGGTACGAAATGTGAGCCCAAATAAAGCTTTTTGTCCTTGAATTGTTTCCATTCAGGTGTTTTCACCGGTGAAGAGGAGAGTACCAACACAGACATCACAAGCGGAGACAAGAGGCGGGTGGTCCCGGGTGTGCGACAGTGTACAGACGCTACCCTATCCTCCAGCTTCTCAGAGGAGAGATCGGAAGCTTCTCTTCCCACCAACAACCACCTCTAGCCAGAGGAGAGGAACTGCATAGTATTTGCCTCTCTTCCAATTGCTGTTCCTTCAGCTGTTTAACATTTCTTTGTGTGTTTGTGTGTGTGGTATCTGTGCATGTGCACATGTGTAAGGTAGACAGATCTAAACTAGAGGTCATCCTCAGTCATTTGGCTTTTTTTTTTTTTTTTTTTTTTTTGAGACAGAGCTCACTTATTGGGCTAGAGGGCTTGGCCAGAAAGCCCCACTTATCTCTTCCCCCCTCTCCCTTACTGCTTGGCTAAAAGATGTGCACCAGAAAGGCAGGATTTATTTTGCCTGTGTGCTGGGGAATCTGAACTCGGGTCTTCATGCTTGCATGGCAAACACTTTCCTACCTGCACCATCTCTCCAGGCCTTACAAAATTTCTTAAAAGAACACGCCCTTATGCCGTGGTGCTTGTGGCAGGTCTCTTTAGGACATAACATGAGCAGACCCAGGTCTAGGTACAGGTTAGTGGCTCCCCTTAGCAATATAGGGGGAATGGGGCTGCTGCGAATAGTGACAGTTAACAGAAGCTGTGTGTTCACGGTGTAGAGTCAGTGCTCTCGGTATTCACTCACGGGTTTCTTTTCTTGCCGAGCATAACTGTGCTCACAGCGTTCGCTGGGCCGGACAGCTAAACACTGCAGACTAGTTATGTGCTGCAGACACTGCAGTATATAGCGTGGCGATGGGTGAGACACAGGACCTGTAGCAGTTTATCAGAAAGGATGTCCTGGGAACTGCCGAGGAAGGGACCAGAGGGAACTGTGACCTACCTGAGATCACTCAGTTGGAGTGGCCAAATGAAGAATAAAGCCACTCCTGGTTGGATCCCAGGATCCCTTTTCCTTTCCCACAACAGGTTTCAAGCAAGAACTCTGGGCTGCCTTGGGCAGGGGCTATCCCAGAGCAGGGCCAGGAAAGGTGTTTGGCAGAGCCCCTGGTGGTATGGGGAGCCCTGGACACCAGGTCCTGGACAAGGCTATAGTGAAGGCTTTTTGAGATTTGTTCTTCCATCTTATTCAAACTGGCCCCAGCCTCCCACCCCTGCAGGCTTCCTAAAGCGGCTTTGTGGCTGTTCCTCTCAGGTTCCATGTTATCTTCACGCCTCCTTGGCCTGAACTTTCCCTACCTCCTATCTAGACCTTCACCTGGAACCCAGTAAATTAGATTATACTGGAGGTGGAGCAGATTGCGTGGTGATTGTGGTACTTACAGTAATGGTAGTGGGGGAGTGGTAAGGAAGATGGCGATGGCGTGGTATGATACTGGTGGCCGGGATGACGGTGGTAGTGATAATGGCTACGGTGATGGCGGAAGTGATGGCGGAAGTGATGGTAGTGGTGGTAATGGGGATGATGGTGCTGGAGGTGATAGGGCTTGGTATGATGTGGGGGCTGTGGTAATAGGTGTGACGGGGTGGTATGGAGGTGGTACTTGTGATGGTTGTGGTTGGTTTGGATGGTTATTGTAAGCCATCAAAAAAAATCCCCCTCCTTTATCTACATATGCTTCTATTCATCCTGGGTCTCACTGACATTGCCCCAGGACCTTTGTGTCCTCTAG
The DNA here is from genome assembly GCF_964271855.1 of Acomys minous. Classification (NCBI taxonomy): domain Eukaryota; kingdom Metazoa; phylum Chordata; class Mammalia; order Rodentia; family Muridae; genus Acomys; species Acomys minous. The sequence continues at coordinate 24,024,077 of NC_140484.1, forward strand.
GCTGGAGTGCTGCCCTGGGAGTATGCACCGTGGCATACCGGGTGCTGGTGAGGTTCGGAGTAATGCGTGTCTGTGAGCCTCCGTGTGTGCTGAAGATCAAACCTGGGTCCTCTGCAAGAGCAACAAGGATTCTTAAGTGCTAAGCTATCTATCCAGCCCCTATTTTCTGCTCTTACATAGTGCTGGGGGAACCTGGGAGCAGGAAGGCAGATCTGCCTTCATCATACTTATTATTGGACTCTTTCCCCCAACAGAACAATGTGTTTATGAACTGGAGAGATGCTCACAGGCACCTTTCCTGCTTGTCACACGGCAATTCTGCAGTAGACACGGTGCTCGTGTCAGAAAAGGAGGCAACTGTCAGTGTTTAAGGCTCCTGTGGGCATCAGTTACTCTGAAATCAGCTCCCTTCACTACTGTTCACTTCCGGTTATGGCGTGCACAAGGTCTCTGTCTGTGTCACATGAACAACACTCCTGTCTAGGCTCCATATCTGCCGGGGGGGGGGGGGTTTATCAGTGGTGCTGAGGAAAGTGCTATGGGAGGACAACACGTGGCCCAGTGTGCTTGACAGGACACAAGTCGTGCTGTAGGAGAAATAGGGCACTGTAAGTAGTGTAGGGGGTTCTATGAAAACCAGGGACTTATAGGGACAAAAGCGGCTTTTCTTGGGCTCAGCTAAATTTAGTATTTTTGTTGGAGTTAAGGTTTTTCTACATTTCCTAGGCTGGTCTCAAACCATTGGGCTCCAGCAGTTCTTCTGCTCCTATGTGGTTGCGACTTCAGGCACATATCATGTCTTCAGACTAGGGCATTTTAACAGGGCCGGGCACTTGGAGGGAGAAACGGCTTTGTAGGGAGGCAAACAACACTAGAAAGAGAGGCAAGGCTTTGAAAAAGGAGTGGATCTCCTGAGAAGTAGGGCTCCTGAAGAGCAGAGCTTTCTAGAGAGCACGGGAGTTTGTAGCAGATGAGAGCTTGCTGAAGGGAAAAAAAGCTTTCTAGGAAGCAGCCACGGTTTGTAGAATAAGCAGAGCTTGTAAGGATGAGCCTAGGCCATGCCTATGAGCAGGGCTTCCTAGGAGGATCCAGGCCATGCCTGTGAGCAGGGCTTCCTAGGAGGATCCAGGCTATGCATGTGATCAGGTAGGAGGATCCATACCATGCCTTTGAAGAGGGCTTCTTAGGAGGATGCGGCCATGCATGTGAACAGGTAGGAGGATCCAGGCTTAGCATGTGAGCAATTTCATAAGGAGAGCAGGGATTTGTGAGTAGAAGCAGTATAACCTTGTAATGTACACTCTATAAAATGCAGCCTAAGAGAGAACCTCAGGAAACCCCCAAGGCTGAGGCCAGCTTGCAGCCTGGTCATCTGTTGGAACACGGATAAAGTCCTCACACTTCGGACTGCATACATGACTAACATTCACATGCACCTATGTCCTGGCTTTTCTCTAAGCTGTAATACTACTGCAGGAAACACAAATTTAAAAAATTTCTCTGTGCTTCCTCTCCTACCTTGTTGCCTCTCTTTAACCACTACCTCTGTCTATTCTATTTCCCCTTCTGAGTGACATTTCAGCATTCTCCCTTGGGTCCTCCTTGTTATTTACCTTCTTTGGGTCTGTGCATTGCTGTGGGTTTATCCTGTGCTATATGATTAAAATCCACTTATAACTAGGTACATATATGGGTGTCTCTCTGGACCTAGATTACCTCACTCAGGATGATCTTTTCTAGTTCCATCCATTTGCCTGCAAATTTCATGATTTTAATAGCTGAGTAGTAGTCTATCGTATAAATGTACCATATTTTCTTTATCCATTCTTCGGTTGAGGGACATCTAAGTTGTTTCCAGATTCTGACTATTATGAATAAAGCTGCTGTATACATAGTTGAGCAAGTGTCCTTGTATGGTGGAGGGTCCTTTGAGTATATAACCAGGGGTGGTATAGCTGGGTCTTGAGGTAGAGCTATTCCCAATTTTGTGAGAAAGCAGCAGCTATGAGGGGGGGGACAGCTGTAGAAGACAGAAGGCCTGTGGAGAAAAGAGAAACCACGGGTGGGGGCATCTCTGTGACAAACTGGAGCCCTAAGTTAGGGTAGGCTCCGGGAAGACTTCGAGTAGGGGGGTCCATAGAGACTGAAGAGGGCCCCCTCTAACTAGACAAGTCTCCTAATAGAGGGAAGGGAACACCAACCCACCCACAAAAACTTTGACCCAAATTTTACCCTGCCTACAAGATGTTCAAGATAAAGACAGGGATTGAGAAAATGCCCAATCAATGCCTGGTCCAACCCAATACCCACCTCACAGGAGAGAGCCAACCCCAGACACTATTAATGATACTCTGCCATGCTTGCAGACAGGAGCCTAGCATAACTGTCCTGAGAGGCACCACCTAGCAGTGCCTTGAAACAGATGCTGAGAGTCACAGCCAAACACTGGGAGATATGTAGGGAGTCTTGTGGCAAAGAGAGGGGAAGGAGAACAGGACCTGGAGGTGAACGGAACTTCCCAAGAAGACAACAGAGCTAACCAAGGCCCACAGGGGCCTGGCATGGACTCTACTTAGGCCCCCTACATAGATGAGAGCAGGATGTTTTATTAAAAGGTACAGGATACCGAAGACAGCTCTATAGGGTGAGGATCTGGGACAGGAGAGCTTAACGGAGCTTACAAGGAGGAGCTTTAAGAGGAAGAACCCCAAGTGACCTGTAAGAGCAGAGCCTTGTCGAGTGAGTCTTCCTGATGAAGGCAGTTTGAAACAGGGTAGTTTCTCATGGTGTCGCAGCCCATGTCGCCTTGTTGGGCATGATTCCCCATCTCGTCTCTAGGGTAGCTATGCTGGAACCAAACTCTAACGTAGGAGTTTGAACGCTAAGGACTGTTTTACTTGGCTTTCAGAAAATGCCACCTCCAAATTTCCAGGTACACAAAAAGCTGAGCAGCTCAAGGCCAGTCTTCCAAAGGTAACAGCCAAACCTGTTTGAAGAAAACACTGTCAAGTCCCACGCACACTGTGGCCTCCTTTCTCAAATGCAAATGCAGATTATGTTAAATGTGTAGTCCTGCTTAGGGCATGGCTTTACCAGATCCCCTAGCTGTCTTCCCAGCAGGCCAACTTTTGGTCAATGACATGCAACGGGGTGTGTGTGTGTGTGTGTGTGTGTGCGCGCGCGCGCGCGCGCGTGCACGCGCGTAGACACCTGAAACACCTGAAGTATTACTCTAAATTCCAATAGAACTTGCTTTGGAAACTGCACTTAAAACATTTTTAACAGAGGGAGTGGTCTATACCAAGTAACATTAACAGGCAAACAATAAATATGCAATCAAAAAATTTAATAACAAAGATACTATTTTCAACATGGTCAAATATACATAGCTAAGCCCAGAATTTAAAAAAAAAATGTATCCAGCTCAACAGTACAGTTATACAGTTTTGTACAGAACATTCCATAGATCAACAGAAAATACATGAGCACAAAAATAAAAAATATTTAAAGAGAGTGTCTAAGCAGCATTTTCTTTCTGCAAAACAGACATAGATCTTGTACTGATTAAATATCTACAGGTGCTTTTCCTTTACAAAAATACATAGATTCTTAATAGACTAAGTCATTAACAATGACCTGGTAATTCCTTCACTTCAATTTGAATGATTCATAAGCTAAATCTTACAACCACAAAAAGGTTTTTATTTGTATTAAGATGTTATCACTTTTGACAAAAAGCTTAAAGTATTTCATATTTCAAAATAAAATTAGCAACATAACTTTACAATATATTCTGTGCTAGATTTAATAACCATGAGGGCTATTCTAAGAAATGATAGCTGTTGAGTTGCCAGACACAGGAAAGTGAAGGAACACGTACCCCCCGCCCCCACGCTCTTGTCCTGGACCACAGCTTCTTAAGGACACTTAGGCCCCCAGTCCCAATCTGAAAAGACTGCAAAAGAAAACCGGCCTCCGACAGTGCCAGGCTGACCTCCAAATATGTGCATGTGTAGACAGAGTCCCTGCTCCTGGACTTCCGTGAACACACCAGACTTTGTACAGATGCTCCCAGAATGGTTGGGTCTCCGTTTGTGCTACAGTTTGTTCTTTTTTTCTAGTAACTGTTACAAGATAGAAGAAAACTAGGTCTAGTATTTAACATATCTGTTACATCTGATTCTAGATTCAAAGACAATTAAGAAGAAAACATATTTCTGGAAAACTGTTTTGAATCATGGAAAAGTGGCGTGAGGATAGACACATTTGGATGAGATTTTAAGGAATTATTTTGAAGTTTACTTTTATCATTTTTCAAAGTGCCCAAACATTTTAATCCGACTAGAAAATATGGTGGCCAGTAAACTTACTGTTTGTGACAATCATATGCCAGGAAGAGAAGCATTTTCAAATGACCCGAGAAACACCACAGCTTTACACAAAGCAATAAGGTCCCTCCTGTTTAAGGACATTTTGTGTTTTTTAATCTTAAATCTCATGGTTTTCACCAAAACACACTGCAGAGCTCATGAAATAAATCCAAACAGCTGGTGATTCTGGGCTTTGAAGGGCGTCTGAGTAGTCAGGGCATTTGCTAAGCTTTTCGCGAACCAGACCTAGCAGACATGTCCCACCCTTTATCGCTCTCCACAGGATTCACATACTGAAAACAACAGTAACAGCATTTCAAGTTTTTATGATTCTAATCCAGAAAAGAGGTTTTGGCAAATTCATACCAATATTTTACTGGTATAAAGCTTAGGTTTCTAGAGAATTCCCATCTACTTAGAGGAATGGGTGAAGAATGTGGCTCAGTTGTACAGGACGGTGGGCTGGTTCATCCACTCTGTGGAGGTCTAACCTCAGGCTGATTTTACCTCAGCAGCAGAGCAGAGCAGACTGTCAACCCCAAAGAAAGAATGGCACACTAGGACATTTTCAGTGCTCCATTTTGCCAAAATTTGGCCACATGGTTGTTTAATTTCACTAAAACAGCTCCTGAAAAGGGTTACTTTTAAAGAAAAAGAATCACAGGCCCTTATGGAATTTCACTTTTAAAGACAGTAGAAACACTTGTGTAAGTCCAGTAGAACACAGTTTGTTTCACACAGGCTTGTCAGCCAGCAGACCGCACTTCACACTGACTGGTGTGCCTGCCAGGACTTCTGTTAAAGCCTGTCTTCAATGGAGCTAAACAGGCATAATTTTCTTCTTACCTCCATGGAATAAAAGGATTCTTAAAATTGAAAAACCTCAATTTCAAATTTTTAAAGTAAGTTTGTATTTCTTCCCATTTTTATAGGGAGGATATTTATAATTGTTTATTTCTTTCTCATATTTGAGGATTCTCTAAGATCTACCAGATGGTGTTGGGGGGGGGGGAAGTGAACATATTTGAAGGGAAATATGCTGATTGTGACAAGAAAGACACTTGATTTATCTCACCAAGAAAACATTGCAGTGCCTTCACTGGTGACATGCAGTAACCAGTCAAGGTTACTACTACCGATATACAGTCTGTCTCCAACATGTAACAGTAAAATGTCTTTGGTGATGCCTATGTTCTTACAAAGCTCTTTTAAGAAGCTTGTAAGCGCCCACGTAGATAGGAAACCATCGAGACAGGTACAGACGACTCGAGACTTATGCAGGAAACCTACAGCAGAAGTGCACTTCAGCAATGAGGCACTTTCTCAAGTCAGAGAACATCAAGTCAAGTCACAACATTATATAACACACTTGCTTCTTTTTAAGGACTCAGTTTAAAATGAACATTTGTGCAATCTCACTGCATTTGTGCAATGTGGCATTTCTATGGGGTATGTACTTAGTGAATAAAGAATATTTAAAAGCTGTTAAAAAACATTATTCTAGCCACTCAAACCTCAGACTTAACATAACTTCTTCAACGAGCCTTTTAGTTTACTTTTAAGCTAGAGAAAAGGACATTTTAATCTCTATTAACTGATGTCATTCATCACTGCCACTTAAAGTGATTCTTATAGACCACAGACTTCCTTTATATCCAAGATTCCATGGCCCTTTTAGGTCCGATTTTTAAGGCAAGTAAAACTGTTAACAAAATATTTTCTGGAATAAAGTTCTTTAGTTTATTGCTTAAGAAACAGCAGGTTGAAGAGTAACTTTCATTTATTCTTGGGCTTACAGATCCAGATAGTTATTCTTGCAAATTATTTAAATTTAAGGGTTTTTGTTAATCAACCCTGTACATGTAAAAGATGGCCACAAATAGGGCCTGCTTGTGTTTCCTACAGCAGGTTCTGGACAAGGGCAACTGAGGGTAAAATAGGTGTATGTGGTCCACGCTTGGGCTGATATACAGGAGGAGGCTGGCTGAAGAAGCACACCACACTACTCATGGTCCCGTCTGATAGCAGACATCCTTAATGGTATGTTTTGGCACATAGTCCATTGCATCTCAGTGAAGTGACATTAAATGAAGGAAATTTTTATAAAACTTTTCTGGTTCCTGTTTGCTATGTATCCCTTGGAAAATACTCATGTATGTGACCAGGCAACAAGCAAAATTTAATGAGACCTTGTATACAAAATTCACCTGTGGCCTTAAGGCTTGGTTGAGGAGCCAAATAGCCAAGTCTCAGTGTGTGGCTTTCAAAATTGATTTTGACTTATGTTAATTAAAATTCACCTTCATATGTAAAACATTATTTAGCTAAATGTAACAAATTGCGAAATCTTTAAATTCTTTTTAGGGATAACTAGGAACTAGATTTTGCACCACAGCAAAATAATTTCTCCAGTTAAGATACAAAATTCAGTTTTTGGTCAAGTATAACGGTCTTCCCTACACTCTTAAGAGTAAATCATCAGGCTTTTAAACCCTGCTCCTGAGTTCTTCCAAAAACAGCAATCTAACAAGATGAAGTTAAGAAACTGCTATAGCCTTCTAATACAGCAAACTTTAGTACAGACTTTTTGACTTAAAAAAAATAAAAATCATACACTTTCAGCCTTTTATATTATGAAAACCACTAAGATTGAGCTGTATTTTGTATATTTCTTAGAGCTGTGCAATGTTGATTTCTATGAAGTACTCTGGAATTCAGAAACATTAGCTTGTGAAATATTTTACTAAAAAATTGGACCACTTGTGTTCACAGAAAAAAAAAAGTGTGGACCATGCACAGGGCTCTTATCAGATTTCTAAAACAAGCATTTTTTCCTAATTTCCTCCTACCTCTCAGAAGTTAGCTCGTTTCAGAACAACCAGTAGACATGCTCCACAGTTCTCTTTTTTAAAACAACTATATGTTTTACAAGACTTACATGTTTGAGTGTAATAAGGTAAGGGGACTCTAACTTGCAGGCTACTTTCAAAATGAATGGAAGACTTAGCCAAACTGCCACCATCAAGGACATCATCTTACTTCTGACTTCCACGCATGCATTTTTAATGAACTCACGTCTAAAACAATAATCCCACTTTACCTGGTTACTACAGTATCTAAAATAAAGTATCCTCAAACCACTAATTTTGGTTAGCGTATTTATCTACTACATGGCAAAAGTTTGTTTTGTGCGTACGGTTTGGAAACGTGATACGCAGCTGACCATCTGAATCAGTAGCTTGAGAGTGTTATCTAAAAATCCTGGTATTTAAAACCATCGCACATAACCCTCTGCATGCCACGACACATGCCTAAGGCCAACTTAAAAAAATTATGCTTGCATAAAATGACATCAACAATGCAATGATGCACACACAACATGGGCTAGACAACCAATGGAGTCTTGTAAAGCAACACCCACCTGCTCTAAGACAGTAACAAACGTTAATGTACTCACACATTAATTTTATTAAGTCAATATGATCAGCTGCCAACATTATGAACTTCAGTTGTCCAAGTCACATGTTTCAACATGTAGGGCTAAACGCCTTTCTGTGCAATGGGAGACTACCCAGACATTTAGGGCATCTCCAACTGCAATGTGCTCTTGTCAAAAAATAACTGGAATTCTTCACAAAAGACTTGCACACTCAAGAATAAGCTGGCATTTTGGCTTTTTTTTTTTGGTTTATTCTTTTTTACATAAAAGTTTACCAAGAATAGGACAGTGGCTCAGAAACCACCTTTCTAAATATATTCTTATACAAAATAATTTCAAGATATAATTATACTAGGTTCTTGTACAGTACTCTATTTTAACAAGAATAAAAGTATTAAGTATGTGAAAACTGCAACACCACAAGGATTGAGCCATTTTACTAGTGTAATTAACATCAGAACAACCTTGCAACAGGCAAGCAAAATATTGAGAAAGCAGAGTCCTGGCTGCACACCTAATTGATTTCAGCCGTGGCTTGCACTCCGAGACGGCAGATGGTCAGTAGCAGAAGGGCACTTGAATTGCTCCTAATAGAAACAACATGAAGGAAACTGACAATTTGGAGACAGACAATGGCCTTATGTGCATGCTGAAAGTCAGATTGTGTCTCTCAAGTCCACACACCGTTCATTGTGCAATCTGTCGACGAGTAAACAAATAGTGCAGGATTCATTCAGTGCAGTCTGGGCCCCTTGGCCTACCCAAAATCAATTCTTGGTCGATACTGCAACACCATAGGGTACGACTATAAAAAACAAAACAAAAACAATGAGTAAGACCATGTTTACATAAAAGCAATGGTTTATATAGAAAAGCCTTGAAGAACTGAGATTTTATAAACTTCATAAATTTATTTCCTGGTAATAGTGATTACAAATTAAAGTTGTCACTAAATTGAAGTGATTAAAATGTAATTTAAGATTGAAATTCCTCTCGGTACCCGCCCCCCCCTCCTCTAGCAGGCCCATGGAGGACTGCAGCTGCATCACATCCCACTAGCCACTCTGTGGGCTGAGGATTTGCACTGTAGATTCTTCCAGGCTGCTGTAGGTGGAAACCCACTGAACCACACAAGAGTAAGGGCCCCTACTCTGCAAATCAGTGAAACAAGAGTTTCCACAATACTGTTCATACATTTGATGCCCTTTCCTTTAGTATTTAGCATTTATTTTAAAATGGTCTTTAGAAGTATTGAAAAGCATGTACCTAACTGCTACATGAAATGGTGACCACCTCCTTTCAATCTGAGTCACTGTTCATAGCTACTGCTTGATGTAATAAAGGCTTTCCATTGTCCTCAGTGTTGTTCTATGTAGAAGGCTCTGGCATCCGCTGCCTACCACACACGTCCTAGGGAGGAAAGAGCCTCCCGCAGATAGAGGCAGGCACCACGCACCCTCTCCATCTGCTTTAACTCCCTCTTCCACCACCACAGAGAACCAAATGGTCAGAGTGCAGTATGGAGAATCAATGACTTTCCTGTTCTATAATCTGCAGGTTCCCACTTTTTAAGTGAACTCCAACGAGCTAACTATCACGGAGTCAAGAAAAGGCCGAGATGACTACTGACCAATGGTCTGCTGCTATCTTTGGGTACCTTCAACAAAGAGAACACTGTATTCTTTAATAGAAAAAGGGCAGACCGAGACTCTACAGTCCTGACATGCCCTCTCAGCATTTCCACGCATGTCACAGTGAGAAGACTCGATGCTGGTATGCACTAACTTCCAGTTAGAAGAGGACAGCAGAGTAGGGAATGATGCCCCAGGCTTTGTCCTCAGCTGAAGAATAAAGCAGGTGCCGCTTGTGGTCTAACGGACTGGCACAGGAGTCTCAGACTTGCAAGGTTCCAATGGTCTGACCCATATGCTACTTCTATTCATCCTAAGTTTTACTCTGGTCCTATAGGAGCAGCTTGGAACTTGGTTAGTTGGATACAAAATTCTCTGGCTATTTCTGAAGCTCAGTCAGACTTTGTGAGGCCATAGTTGTACATGTTACCCCCTGCCCTGTGTGAGTATGTCTGTGTGTGACTGTGTATAAGTGTATGTGTATGTGAGTGTATGTATGTGTGCATGAGTGTGTGGGTGTGTAAGAATGTATGTGTGTGAGACTGTGTGTGTGTGTGTATACACATTTGTGGAGACCAGAGAGTAATCTTGAGTGCGGCTTCTCTGAAACTGTTCACCTTATATTTTGAGACAGGGACTCCTTTATTCACCCAGAGCTAGCCGACTAGATAAGGCTTCCTGACTAGGGATCACAGAAACCTACCTGCCTCTGACTCCAGAGTACTGGGATTCATACTCTTATGTCCAGATTTTTTATATGGATTCTTGGATGAACACAGGTCCTCATGGCATCAAGACAAGAACACTGCCAACTAAGACATCAACCCAGCCCTCTAAACTCTATATATTTTCTTAAAGTTTCCTTCTGACACTAAAACTTCCTTGTTTTTTGTTCACAAGAGAAAAATTGTGTTTGGTGTTTCCTTCTATAGCCCCAGGGCTGGAAGAGAACCCTGTGCAGAATTAACCTGCTCACCAGCTTTCCGTTAAGGAGCCTTTCTGCCTCAGCCCTTGCTCGGCAGTGCTGCACGCAGGGGCTCCTGAGCTGCAGCCTATCCTGGAGCAATTCTCTCCTCATGCTGTGGAAGTTGGCCCCTGATCTGAGCCCTGAGCTTTATAACACACTGCAGCATGTGGGTGGCAGTGATCATGCTCATTGCTCACCTCAAAGTGTGACTGACAAGAAATGCTTGCTAATAGTATTAAGTTAAATAAAATCTTGGAGAAGTGTTTGGAGTTACATCTAACTTCATAATTTAATCATGCAGAGTCTGCCATCTAAGAAGCCACTTAAGGTCTTTGTGTAAGCCATGAGTAGGTCTTGTTCTGAGGATAGATATACTGACTAAAAATTGTGTGATCACTTGTCGTTATATTTGACTTTTTTGTTTTGTTTTGTTTTGTTTTCTGAGATAGGATCTCTCTGTGTAGCCTTGACTGTCCTGGACTCGCTTTGTAGACCAGGCTGGCCTAGAACTCATAGTGATCCGTCTGCCCGGCTTTGACTTATTTTTAACCATTTTATTTTTAAAAATCTAAGAGATGAAAACAAGAGACAAAGAGGAGACAGAAATGTGAAATATTAGTTGGTAACCTAGGCAAAGGGTCTTTGAAATAATTACTTCAGTTTTTAGTTGTAAAATGTCAAACTAAGAAGCTCATAGAAAAATTAGTACCAAAGCTGGGTTTTATAAAATGTCTTTTCAGCATCTAGTGAATTTTGGAGAATTCCATAAAAACTAGCTTATTATCTGTCTGTCTTCTCCTACAATGCTAAGCCATTTTACATTTCTGATAAATATTCTACAAGGTCTTGACTTTATCCTTTTTGTATGGTATTTTAGTAATTATTTTGTGTGTTATTTAATATTGTTTATATTCAAAGTGAGATTTGGCTCTAGTTTTTTTTTTTTAAGATTTTATTTTATTTTAAAGCTGTGTATTTTTAAAGTGTGCCTGTGTGTGGTCTAGGCACATGTGAGTGCAGATGCCCAAGCTGTCCAGAGGCATCCCAATCCTTGGAACCACCTGATGTGGGTGCTAGGAATTACACCCTGGTCCTCTGTAGGAACAACATGCACTTTAACACCTGCACCATCTCTGGTACTAGTTTTCTAACTGAATTCTCTGTCAAGTTTTACTGTCATATTGATGCTTCCTTTAGGAAATGATTTTTAGGAGGATTTAAACTTAAAGTCTAATTTTCTTACAGTGCTGTTATCCACAATGAAGTGTTGAAGAACAAAAAGGAAATGAGGTGCAGCTGCAGATTTGCCTGATTACAGTGCTCGCCATCACTTAGGATCAGAGCTAAAGAGGAGCTCATCTCTCAGGAAGCAGACACAACATGAAGACAAGGGTGGAAGCCTGTGTGTCCTGGGTTACAGCTACAGACAAGGGATTGCTACAGTACATCGCCTCCACCATGCGGACGTTACAAGTTCCACTCAGTCAACTAAACTGTTCAGCCCTCTCCCTCATCTGCTTCCCGAGTGGCTTTCTCTTTCCCTGGCTAGATGGTATGTTAGGTTACATCGTGTCTAAAAAGCTAGGACTCAAACAGTGTTTCCAAATGTTCACATCTTAATGGTGGATTGAGATTCCTGTATCACAGCAGTAACCAGAAGACTAAGCTTAACCACAGAACTGCACCACTGAAGGTCCCTAGCACTGACCACTAGGAACTAGATTGATGATTTGCTTAACTACTGGGATAAAGGACAATGGATTGCTTATAAAAACATCTTATGACTCATCTGTGAGATTAAGAAGGGGCACATGATCTCTGTCCTTAGTAATATAGTAATGTCTTACTACACTGCATACAAACTCTTTTCCAATTAAAAATGTATTTCTTTTTAAACATATATATGTGTGTGGGCACGTGCACACCAGTGAGGGTGTCTGGGGAGCCTAGAGGTCTCAAATGCCCTGGAACTGGAGTGACAGGTTGTTAGGAGCCATCTGACATGGGTGCTGGGAATCAAAACTGGGTCTTCTGGAAGAACAGTACAGCTTTTTAACTGCTGGCTCATTTTTCCAGGCCAGTTTCCAAATCTCTAAAATGTATTTTTATTAGAGAAGCATTTCTTAGGCACAAGTTTAAGTTCCTTGTGTGTTACTAAGTGATCTCAGTCATTCCATCATGGCATCCCAGAGCAACAGTTAAGGCTGGCCTCAGCAGCCCGCTCACAGCTAAGGCTGGCCTCAGGAGCCCGCTCACAGCTAAGGCTGGCCTCAGCAGCCCGCTCACAGCTAAGGCTGGCCTCAGCAGCCCGCTCACAGCTAAGGCTGGCCTCAGCAGCCCGCTCACAGCTAAGGCTGGCCTCAGCAGCCCGCTCACAGCTAAGGCTGGCCTCAGCAGCCCGCTCACAGCTAAGGCTGGCCTCAGCAGCCCGCTCACAGCTAAGGCTGGCCTCAGCAGCCCGCTCACAGCTAAGGCTGGCCTCAGCAGCCCGCTCACAGCTAAGGCTGGCCTCAGCAGCCCGCTCCGCTCACAGAGTTAGCCAGAGCTCCTATTTACAGTCACTCGGTTTGACTTTTCATCTCACTCCAGGACAGATTAGAGATGCCTCAAGGGCTAAAATAGAAATTCTTGATTCATAAATAATAGTTGTTAAGACAGAATTTCATTCTTAGTTCAGTAAAATGGCTAATACAAAAGAACTGAAATAATGGGAATTTTTGTTATTTAAGTTTGAAAAGACTTAGGAAACTAGTTTTACAAAGTGTCTGAAAACTTAGCTTGGGATGGGAGTGCTCAGCACAGGCACTGTGGTGGTCATATGTCCCGTCATGAGTGCCTCTTACCTGATACAAAGTGCCATCCTGACAGCAGACTTGCGAGGCTGAGCAGTTCAGACAGCAAAACTGCGGAGGAGATGAACTCATCAGATAAGAGGCATCCACAACGGGACACATTTAAAACTTGCTATTTAAAGTAGTTTAACTCAAAAATAAGTGCCAACATGAGTAATTTAAGTAAACACTGAGGAGTGGTAGGGGTTTTGGGAGGTCAGTTTTTTGTTTTTTGTTTTGTTTTGCTTTGTAGACAGGGTTTCTCTGTGTAGCCTTGGCTGTCCTGGGCTTACTCTGTAAACCAGGCTTGTCTCAAACTCACAGAGATTTGTCTGTCTCTGCTTCCCAAGTGCTGGGATTACAGGCGTGCATCCGGCTGGAGGGGAAATATTTAATAACTTAGTGATTGGTAAATTTTAGTGTTAAAAAAATTTAACATTTGTCTCTGAAGTTTTTTTTTTTAATATTCTGAAACTACTGAGATGGTATCCTACTCTTTTCAGTTTCTTAGTGTAGAGTGGGTACCATTTTCCTCCCACCTGTTCCTGCAGTCAGTCTTTCCTATGCCTCCTCTTTACCTACTCTGAGAGCAGTACTATTCAAGACCAGAAACTCTACTCTCCCTAAGGGACTGATGCACTGCTCAGGTCAGATTCTTAGTTCCCACACTTGTTTTAATAGCATTGATGAGCCCTTTCAGTTTGTTTGATAGTCATGTTTGCAGTCTTAATAGCTATAGAACTTATATTTTAAGCTATGCATTTATTAAACACTGCATACTCTTGCAAATAGAAAAATTAAATGTATAAATAGCTAAAAAAATTAAACACATGAAAACATAAGTTTAGATTAATCAGGAAAAATTCAACTTCCCAGAATAGGCTTTTTAAGGTTATACTTTGGAGGGTTATAAAATTTCACCAGCTTTCTCTGGAAGTTGGTCCTTGACTTTGTTTAGTGCTCGTCACTGTCCTCTAACGCCAGCCTCGCACTACTGTCCTTGACTGACTCGGATGGGTCCTTAAGCGCTAACCTATCACACTTTGTCTGAGTAGGCTAGTTGCAAAAATCATTCAATAAAAATAGAGTTAAGATGGAAGAAAGTGATTTCATTAACTTTTTCCTATTAATCTCTTTAGTATCAGTCAAAACAGATGTGTTTGTTTGCCTTCCTAAAATAGGCAGAGACTGCAAATCAAGCTATGGTGCTGGAGTGGCTGAGTTAGGAAAAGAAACAGCAAGGGCCATCTGGGAAAGGCAGCTGGTGGACTGAGGGTATCTACCTACCCACAAGGTGAGCAGGAAGAACACGCCCATGGTGAAAGCGGAGGCTGAGCAGAAAGCTGCTAAACCAGGCGTGAACTTGAGAACCTAACCTGAGCAGTGTGGAAGTAAAAATGCAGGAGGAGTGGGCTGAGATCCTACGCAGTCTAACAGAGACGCCATTACTTTTTTTACTTATTACATTAGGCATTCTGCTAACTACTTTAGCACATAATAGTAGTTCTTGCTCAACTGTCACAATTTTAAGGATCTCCAAAACTGAGGAAAAATAGGGAGGTAAGACACAGCTGAAGGAAAAGAAGCTATAGTATATATAGTGAAAAGTTAGTGTTCAGAAAATACAAGCAGTTCCTACAAGTCACCAAGAACAGCCAAACATATGATTAGCAGAGATACCATATTGCTAAGACGCGTGTCAACAAGTCAGAAATGGGCCCTCTTATGCATTACTGGACAACTGGCAACCTCTCACATTGTAAGCTTACTCCACTGTAAAGCTAGCATTCTAGGCAATGGATATGCTTGTGCATTTGCAGAATACATGTTTGGAATAGACACAGCACTGCTTGTAATGTTAAAAATGAAAACAATCTTGATGTCCACCAAAATAAAAGTTAATTAAATTATGCTAGTCACACAAATGGAATTGTACCAATATGTTAAAAAAAAAAGTAACTTTAAAGTGTAATAGTTTTCCATAATACATATTATCAAATGAGAATACAGTTGCTAGAAATATATATGAATCCATCTATGTCTCAGATAACTTCTGAGCACAGGCATGGCCTCATGTACAGAAATACTAGCTTTAGGGGAACATTAGATGCCTGAGTTACCCCTGACTGAAACATGGATCTCTACTTACATACCCGCAATTCATAGAAGCCACACTTGGGCATTATCCCTGAGATTTAAGCACTACTGTGGTCAACTCTAACATTCACCATAACAATCTTCAAGCAAAATTATTGTAATGAATTATAAAATTTACAGCAGCTGTTTGACCAGGTGTGTGTTTTGATTCATAAGGATGAAGATATTTTAATTTATCATGATGGAGACAAGGTCTAGAAAGGACTGGAGCCACCCATGTCCATCTTTTCTAAAGGGGTTAAGCTAAGAGAACCTAAGGTGGGGGAGGGAAAGCACGGCCACAGGCCTGGATGCTGCAGGGGACACTCCAGCTCTGCAGAACTGGGAGGAAAACTCACTTCCCCGAGAGGACAGAAACAGCGTGAGAGAGGGACACAAAGATGGAGTACCCTTGCCTGAGGCCAATGACTCAACCCGGTGCAGAATTTACAAGCAGACATTCCACAGCACTGCTGAGAACAAAAAACTGCAAAGGTGACAATTACAGCCAAAGCAATCCAGAAATACAGCCCAGTGCCAATCACAAACCCACTCAAAAGCTGAGGCTCAACATGATTTTAAAAATCAGATTTCTGTCTCAATTGATACAAATGGACCTCATAAATCAATTTAGAAGGCCTTATAACAAGACATATTAGGACTTCAAAGAAAAAAGACAAGCGTAAGGCTTTAGACAGGAGCTTTGTGAAAGCTGCATTGTGTGCAGGCCTGGGTAAGAACAATGCCTGTTTAGAACACACACAGGTGTGTGCACATGTGCATGTGCAGACAATGGCGGAGTCTTCACACAGTGAGGTGCAGGCTGCACTACTCAATAATCTACAGAATAAGCTAACTCTTTAACCTTGTGTGTAAATGATTCAATTCCAAGTGGACTAGAATGTTTATAACATTTAGTAGCTATCAGCGCAGGAACAAGCTGAGCACAGCCCAGGGCTAAGCTAGTTAGTAAGGCCAGCAGTAGAGTACTGAATCACTGAATCAGCAGCATCCTAGCCTCCTGCTGGCATGGATGGAGCAACCAATCTCAAAGCTAGAGACATGGAACACTAGCAAAAAACAGTTTAGAGAAGACAAGCCATCTCTCCAGGTCTACCTCTAATAACTTTTAAAAACCCCGAAACCTCAAAACTGTGTGCTCAGAAGTGTAAGTGCATGAAGACTTGTGTAGTCGGCAATCTTTTGGTAGAAAGCTTGAATCAGCCATCTGATGCTTTGACATTAAAATAACTGGTAACTGAGCTTCTTGGCTCTTGCTTCTAATCAGGCTGAGGCCGAAGAATATTAGTCTCAGGCCAGCCAGTGCTACAGTGAGCTCCAGGCCAGCTTGGGCTAAATAGTAAAATCTCCCTTCAAAAAATACTCCTCCACCCAGACATATACAAATGGACACCACGGGCAGCTTTCAGGAGACCACTGTAACAGGTGAGCACTAGCAAAGGGCTTACAATGAGTGACCTTTAACCTTTAGGGTGGTCTATCCACAATGATGAGTTCCGGCACTCACACACTGAAATGCCCATTGAACTAGCAAAGAAAGCCCACATTACAGTCACTGCAGTACTGTTACTGCAGAGCTAGCACATCTGCTTCCCACAGTGCAGACTCACCCTCTGCAGTGTGCACCTTCACCTGAAACAAATACTTCAGGCTCAGGTAAATGAAGGCAATGTGCATGCAATCCTTAAAGGCTATAAACAAGGCAGGTCATTATTTATGCGATACAAGTACATTAAAAAAGGCACCCTAAGGTAGTCTGATGAGCTCTTCAACTAGCAAGTGACTGACACTAGGACATAATTTTCCCTTCCTGATCTTGAGGTATTTTTGCCTGTGGCTAGAGTACTGCAAATGATAGAGAATATTTTTTTTTTTAATCTGTGTGAAAACCAGATAGGAAAACGACAAAAACCTTCTGATTTAAGATCTCGGGTGTTTCAATATTATTCTAACATCACCATCTCATTTTCTTCTGAAAAAACAGACAAATATCTTAACCACTATATATATATATATATATATATATATATATATATATATATATATATATATATAGTACAAGGATCTTCTGAGGTTTTCTAACAGTCCAACAGATGTTAGTTATATGACGTCAGAATATCTCTGTGCTACAGAAACACGGCAACCCTCGTTATTTGTAAATCCCACATTATCTATATTGTGTGAGGCAAAAGCTCAACGCTGTTTGACAGATGATGTGCTGTGTGCTAGGTAGCTCTCATCAGCCTCGGGTATACACATATGCATTCAGCTCCCCAGGGGCTCTGGCAGCATTCCCAGTGCTGCTGCTTCCCACAGACAGGCTTGTCACCAGAGCACCTCACAATTGCTAACACTCCTGGCTCAGGTGGACTGAAGTTTAACAGTTAACCTAAGCAAAGATATTTAAAACACAAAACCCTTTTTTGGGGTGGGGGTCCTAGGTTTTCTCCTTCATCACTAGGGAGCAAGGCACAGTAATCTACTTCTGGCAACCAAGTCCTCCACTAAGTCTCTTTTCCTCAATCCTGATGTGACACTTGTATTGATTGCGCAACCCCACCCACTGTCTCTTTCCATGACGGCCCTAATGATCTCTGACTGACTGGCATCTACCTAACCCCACTTCACACTTTCACATTTCTAGCAGACACCAGGCTTTAAAAAGTACATGCCATCTCTGTTCTCAGGATAGCAGAATCCTGGACCTATTTACAGTTGAACTTAAAATTTTACCTTCAAATATTTAACACAGACATTGGCCTTGTACTTGGGCCAAGTTTTAGGTACTGGAGAATAAAGAGGAACCAGTTTCTTCTCTTTCCCAAACAAATGTTCTTGATTTTAATGCTCCTAAATGATACTGCTAAATTTGAATTATATAATAATATATAAGTAAATATATACATAGGTAAATACAAAAGTAATTTACGTTTTCTCCTCTTAGTCGCCATCTTGTCATATAGATGAATTCCATAGTATGATCCTTTCCCATAATTTCACCATTGCACAGCACATCCAGCTTTAGAAAGAATAGTTAAAATACATTAATGCAAAGGACATTTGAACCTATACATTTTTATACATTTTCAAATTTTAAAATATCCAACTAGCTATATCGACATGTAAGAACACTGGCTATTTTTACTAACCCACTTTGTCACAGAATTTCAACTGCTCAGATGTAACATGAACCAACACTTACCTGTGCCATACAACTGTATCTCAAGTTGGCACACAATTTATAAAGGCAATGCCAACTATTGATTCATGTTCTAGAGATCTACAGGCTTTAGACACAGGCTGGGACCACTCAAAGTGGAGCAAGCACATTCTATATACACCTCTCAGACTCCTCTGAGGTTTCCAGCATGGAAAGGTGTTTTACCTTCTCCTTAGTTCGGGGTCAAAGAGATAGGGCTTTAGACCATGGCGCAGATCTGTGTGTTCAGGGCTATCTGGCCTCTCTGATGTACTTACAAACTCTCCCTTTTGTTCTAGGTGGCCTCCTATAGGCACCCATGCTAAAGCCTCAAGAGGCTAGAAGAACTCCGTCCATCTTTCACTGAGTCAACAAAGATTCCCAAAAATGAGACATCTCAGTTCTCTAGTTCCCGGTGAAAGAAACTGCTTAAGATTTCAAGTGTGGAGGGAAATGAATTTTAAATGAATCTGTATCTATTTAGACAAAGACTAGAATTCTGTACTTGAAGCCTATTGCAAGATATAGCCTCAATTATATTAGATATATGAACTATATTATTAATATTTTAATAATATGTGGTAATATATAAACTTTGAGACTTTTTCAGTTATTTTATTAATTCTTAGAAGAACAAAGGACTCAACTCTCTTTTCTTGATCTTCTCTGTAAAACAAATTTATAAGCAAAGCTGAAAAGAAGCAATTGCTAATCAGGCAGGCTGCATCAATAATCATGAGCAATTCAGGCACCTGTTCCCAATTAGCAACGCTGTTTCAGACATTTAATTAAATAATACCCTTATATAATGGGCAGAAAAATAATGGGAGACCAATCCATACCTTAATGAAAGCTCAGTAGGTTAGAACATGAGACTCTTAATCTCAGGGTCATGGGTTTGAGTCCCACGTTGGGCGCCAATTATTGTTTTTAAGTTACATGTATTATCTATAAGACCGGCTAGCAATCAATCAAGACACAGACACTTGTCATACTTTAAAATAGCCTTAGTTAACCTGGGGCAAGGCAGATATCAATCCTCTAAACTACCTCCCATAGTAGGGCAAGCATGGGATCCCTGCCTCAATCCCATACCATCTGCTTCCAATAACCTCTATTAAGCTACCTCCATACTTGTTAATGTTCTTCATCTGGGCTGGATTCTCCATCCATCCTGCTGGCCACGTGCTTTCTTCTAGCTAACCCATGGTGGCGTTCCTCTCCTCTCCTCAGGTCTCTCTCCTGTTTTCTTTCTCAGTGGTTGTCTTTTTTCTTCTCAGAATTCCTCTCTCTCCTAGCTCCACCTATCTCCTGCCCTGGCCAGGTAGGATGGCTTTTTATTAAGCAAAAGGTGGGTCACACAGACAGCAAGCAGTAATCAGCATCCAAATACATCAGACCATTTTCCAACAAAGTTGTTATCTTTGGGATCGGGCTCTGACACTTTAATATTTGTATTAATGTATCTGGAGTTTTAAAAATGATTTATTTTTATTTTATGTGCATTGGTGCTTTGCCTGCATGTGTGTCTGTATAAAGGTGTTGAATCACTTGGAGCTGGATTACAGAAAGTTGTTAGCTGTCATGTGAGTGCTGGGATTGAACCCAGGTCATCTGAAAAAAGAGCCACTGCTCTTAACCACTCCAGCCTTTATCTATGAAAGAAAAATAAAAGAAAGAAAGAAAGAAAGAAAGAAAGAAAGCTGTAGACCCAAACTAATAAAAAAATTTGACCCAGACTAATAATCAATCAAGCCAGCCATTTCCATTAGGTTCAAGATCAGATGCGTCCTCAGAGACTCCTGTCTGCCAGGATCTGTGCTTAAGGCCCATCATACTTCGGCTGCCTTTAGTACCGGCCTTTAAGTCTCATGAGAAGTCACCTGTCCCCACAGAGCATGCCTGTTCTTTGGCCTCTGCTCCAGCTCACCACTCGAGGATAGGGCATCTGCCTATGCTTTGGTTCCATTTCCTGTTGGCCACTTTAGATTTGTGCTATGGCCTCCAAGGCTCAGGGGGTATCACAGAAAAGGAGACTTTAAGAGCCAGAGGACAGGGAGCTGGGCAGCAAAAGAAGTCTTATGGACACGACAGAGCCACTGTTCTAATGGAGGTTCTACAAGGCTTGCACAAGGCTGGGCCGAGCAACATTTCTTCACAGATGGAGGAGTCCATGAGGCCCCATCACACGCTGGGTGTCTACTGGCAATTACCGGTTGCTGGGGAAGGAGTCATTGTTCAACCGCCCACAAATTAATAATCCAGAGATGTCAGAATGTGGTTAAAGTAAATTGTCCTTGCTTCAATAAATAACTTCTTTCTCAGGCTCAGGCAAGAGACTCTTATCAAATTCAATGTACCACAAACAAAAAGAAGGCACAGACATAGTGGGAAGTGTACTTAGGATTCCAACTCACTCAGGGGTGATGAGAGGGGAGTGGGTAGGAAAGCAACTTAAATTTCTATATACATATATAAAGTGGTCAAACAGTAAAACAAAAAATTTAAGAAGTGACATATCTTAAAGCATGTTGACATTATAAAAAAGGAAGAACTCATTTAGCTAGGCAATTTATTTTGAGAGTATTAATATAAAATTTTCAAATATCTCCTTTAGTTAAAATGCATTAATGTGATGTACTTGGGATATTTTTATAAAATATTACATAAATATTAAATTCTAAAAATTAATTCTTAAACATGAAAAGAATTATTTTCTATAAGAATTAACTTGAAGATATTCTTATTTTTTCTTCCAGAGTTTTGCTACAGATCAGAATCATAAAAATAATCACAATTAAATATTTTACTTACCTCATAAGAACTTGGAAGTTTTAGTTTTAAACTCAGAAACTTTTTAATAGTTCCTACAGTAACTCGTGTAGAACATCGAATGAATTTCTTCATGAGACCCTAAAGGTAACAGGTAGACAAATTAAACAATCTAATTTGTTTTTACTAAAACTTTAGGCATATACCTGTAATCCCAGCATTCAGAGGATGAGGCAGGATTTGAATGAGTCCACATGGGTTGCAAAGTGAGACGGTCTCATAAGAGTACCCCAAACCAAACAAAACCAGCCCCAAACCAAAGGCATGGTCTTCTCGAGTTACTTTGAATATTTCCTAAATGTAAAACAAAAACTTCCAATTCTCTTAAGTAAAAAAAAGTTCCCAATTATTGCCTATTATTTACATGACATTCTTCAAGAATGCATTAGTGTGTGAGTCAGCAATCTGTTAAGTAGGCAATTTGGTTTTTTTTTCCCCAAAGATTTTTTTTTATATAAAGAAAATAGAGTTTAAGTAAAAAGATACAAAAATATCAACACTTTATTAAACAATGCTACTTTCTAAAGCAGTAGGAACACTTGTTAAGCATATTGGAGAACCTCTAAGTAACCAAAGAGAGCAGGAGTTTCATTAAGACTAGGGGCGTCTGGGTACAGCAGGAAGACACCTGCTCTGTGCCAGCAGGCCTCAGTGCCTGCAAGCTGAGCAGTGCGCTCTGGCTGGAGGAAAAGTGTTCCCCAGGATGTGCAACTGCACTTGGGCGCCATCACTAAGCTCTGTGCGCCTTGATGTGGCTCTTGTCTTACATGAGGACAGTGGTTCTGATTCGCTCTTTAAGCTTGAGCAGAGCCTCCTCCTAACAGA
This sequence comes from Acomys minous, assembly GCF_964271855.1. Classification (NCBI taxonomy): domain Eukaryota; kingdom Metazoa; phylum Chordata; class Mammalia; order Rodentia; family Muridae; genus Acomys; species Acomys minous. The sequence goes on from NC_140484.1 coordinate 24,046,328, forward strand.
TCCCCACATTACTGTTCAAATTCCCAAAATTAATAATCCAGAGATATCAGAATAGTTAAGGGAACATTTTAAGACAAAGCAATGGAGTGTTTCTAGAATTCATAATTCAATATAGTCTGGCACAAATCTAACAAAATTCCAATCTGGATTATGTAAAAGTTGATTTGGAAATATTTAGAAAATAAAAATAATGAGCACATTCTCCAGACATGAAACCAAATTACACTTGCTCTGTGCACCTGAGAACGACCATATAGATGTCTAGAGAGTGGCTGGCACCTTAAGACAGAGATGACTGGTGGATGGGGGGGAGGGGCGAGGAGCCAGGCTTCTTCTTGCTATCTCCCTTCTGACGTATGGAAAATGGGAGCATTGTGGTACAGCCCAGGGGCTCACCAGAGACTAACCTCACCCTGCTCAGCTGTCATGTTTTGTTTCCAGAGTGTCACCTTCCCATGGCACAACACCCTTACTGTGTCCTGTTGTCTAACTCAGGAAGTACAGAATTCAGAAATGTCTCTTTCTAAGCTGCTTCCCTGAGGCCACCGTGGGAGAAAGCACAGCAGCATCAGAGGCAGAAGTACAGCAGCAGGTGTCAGAGGTTGATAAACCAAGGCTCAGATTCTGTCTTCCTCTGGTTCTGAAAGAGTTAAAAGACTAAATACAAAATCTGCAGTGCTCTACCCTGTAAGGTCAGAGAGGCCTGCAGTTCTAGGGTACAGCAATGACTTACCAGTTTCCTGTGCGTGTGTGCGTGTGTGTATGTATGTGCGCGTGTGTAAAGTCCAGGCTCTTTATGTTTTCCTCTCATTTCTTTAGTATTATGATTTACATCTCTACCAGTCACAATAACTAACAAGTGACTTTCACTTATCTAAAATGAACAATTTAGTAGTTGTTCAACAATTGCGATATCCAATTTCAAATTTTTCCTCGTCTTCCAAAGAAACCCTTTACACTTTAGTGGTTACTTCCTATTCCTGCTCCACACCTGGCCTGGCAACTGCTCGTGTGTCTCACGTGACAAGATTTTTTTTCCTACTACTAATATATTTACCACACAATGAATAAATATTCATTAGCTTACTATGCTCAGATATAGCCATTGTTTCAAAATGCTGTTTAACTGAAAATCTAGGTTAAATTTGTTTTTAATTTCACAATACGGATGTACCATTATTAGTAATATGATAGGAAAGAGATTCAACCCATAAGAATTCAACCTATAAGATTTACACAGATGAAGAAAATTAAAAATAAAATAAATACAAACCTGTGAATAAAACAAAGCACAGAAGAAAAACAACAACCTGAGCAACTAAGAAGGGCTTGGACCAAGTGACAAGATTACATAAGAGCTCACTCAAGTAGTGAACATTCATAATGAGAATGAAAGCCGCTGCCAGTTAAAACACAGGAAACACTAAATAATATTTAAACACCAAGCTGAGACAGCAGTGAGTTTTAAGATTTTTAAGAGTCAGATCAATGATGAGACACAGGAATGAAGATGTGTAGAAAATGAAGGAAGTCTCCAAGGCACTTTATAACACAACTTTTTTTCAGACCTACTATTTTATTAATGAAAGATGTTATCCCTCACACAGGAGGCTTACAGAGTTTCAAGACCAAGTAGAAGACTGAAGAATATAATGCAGGCTGAAGAGATGTCTCAGCATCAGTAAGACACCAACGCTCTGCCAGCGGACCCAGGTTCAATCCCTCGCACCCACATGGCCGCTCACACCCCGCCTGTGACTCCAGGGGATCCAACACTCTCTGCAGGCATACACATGATGCACAGGAACACATGCAAGTAACACACCTACATACATGGATAAACCTAAACTTTAGAAAGAATAAATTTAAAGACAATTAAAAGTTGGAGACACTGCTTGAATGAAATAACCAGTCTGTTTTGGCTGCTGCATTTCAAAAATTAGCCACTAGATGGTGGCATTGGCCTGGGATGGTTGGGGGTGGAAAGACCAGGTGCCTGGAAAGCAAGGGCTTGGCCTTCCCCAGGTTCAGAATTTTAGAGAATGGCATTCAACTGCATCACATTAACAAAAATCTTTGAAAGAAATAATGTTCCTATGTTATAAAATTCATCAAGAATTAACAGTGCAACCTGCCTACTCACCTTTACTACATTGTCCCCTGACTGCCCGTTATTTCGTAAACAATCCAGACAGATAGCAATTTGTGGGTCACTTCTGTGATAGTCCTTATCATCTTGGTTTTCATCACCTTCTTCATCTGCTTTAGATTTGTCAACCTTTGAAATGTCATCTGTACAATTGAAGCAAAACTCACATGACCCAAAGTTTAAAAGAGAGCAACACTATGGTAATCACCATAACTAATACTTTTTAAACCCTCTAATGAACTTACTAGAAAATCCAAAGGGAAGATTCTAGATTAACTCTGTTTGGTCACAAAAATTGCAATTAGGGATTAGGACACTTTAGAAGGCAATTGGATACAAAATACTTCCAACTTCAATAAAAGATATGTTCAAATTATAAACCAAGTATTAACTTAAAAAATTTTAAATTATAAGCAAACTTCTCTAAGTTCTCAGAATTTCAAATTACTTAAGAACTCAATGACAGAAAAAGAAAAGTAGATTTAAAAATGCTTTGTAGTCACTTAACACACTAAAATTCCACTAAGAAAATTTGAATACTATACTTTATATAACACAAAATTTACTTAGAATGTTACATGCATGCAACTGTATTTACTGATGCATTTATGAACCATCTTGAACAACGTGTTAGACACCTGAGATAAGAACATGATTAAAGGATGTGAAGTCTGAACAGAAAATGCCCCACAGGCTCGTGGGCTTGCATGTTGGTGCTGTAAAAAAGGCAGATATTGGATGAAGTGGTAAATGAGACGTGACTATGTAAGATTCAGAAATGTTTTCAGATAAAATATATCTACCTAAGCTAAATATGAAAACCAGCTCTGCAAGAAGTACATTATAAAGCTCCCCTACGATGAGAGGCACATCCTTGTTCAATATAGTAAAAGTGCCTTACTGAAGTGGGACGGCAGCTCTTGCTTCTTTTCCTACCCATACGTACAAAGCCCATGTACAGTCGTCACTATCAACACTTGGCTCAATGAAAAACATGCCCCAAATTAAAAATCAAATCCAAAAATACTTTGGAAAGGAAAAAAAATAGGAAAAGGCTCATAAACCAGGATGTACAAAATGTCTAGGGCCAACAAGTCCTAGAGATAGGCCTATCTCTACCTTCTCAAAGGTGACTTAAAAACTGTGGGCATGTGTGTGCAGGTGCCCATGTGGATGTCAGAGGACAAATCTCTGAAGGCAATTTTCTCTGTCATCTTGAGGGGCTGAAGAGCCTGTATGTAAGCACTGAACATCAAGCTGGCCCATACCTTAGCCTTTCATGTGCACTCTGGGGATCAAACTCAGGTACTCCTGCTTTCAAGGCAAGTGTTTTAGCCAGTGAGCTTTCTCCTTCTCCAGGCCCTGCTGAAATATCATTACCTAGATCCCAGAGAAGAAACGTGGACACTGGGCCTGGTGATGGGGACACCTTGATGAGTGCACAGAGGCGCTTCCTGACAGATCCAAGACCTGAGTGTAAGCTCCTTTCAGAGCCTCAGAGCACAGCAAACCCCTGCCGTGGCTCTTAGGCACATTTCACTCTGTCTCTTATTGGAGTACCTTTATAAGTGAAGTAAAAATAAAACGCCCTCATGATTGAGGGTCACACTAAGATTATTTCTTCAGATTTTTCTGTCCTGAAACTATTGCCATTATCACCTATTCAGTTTTCTCTTAGGTTTTCCTCCAAGTCCAATTTCCTCTCTCCAATTACTTTCAACTGGTAATTCAAGATCATGCAGATCTGCACAGATTTAGATAAAATCTCCTGGGGGCCAAATGACTCCTGCACAGGAGATCTGTGAGTGTGGAAAGATATTACTCCACCAACATAACAACCGAGAACACCGAGAGAAGCTGGCAGAGACACACATAGAGAGTTACCTTGTCCGTTTTCTTGAGGTTTATTTTTCTTCCAAAATTCCAATTCACGCTGAAGTTCTTCTAATTTGAGGGAAAAAATATGAAAACCATAGCAGTATGAAATCTTTAGTAGAAATACAAAACACACAAAAAACCCAAGAAGTCTACAGAACCCAAAGGGAACTTACTTTCTCGTAGTCCAGGCACCAACTTAAATATAATTTCCTCCAATGTGTTATCCAGCCTTCAGGGGTTGGATGGCGGGGGTAAACAATAAAGACATCAAAACTCAATATACACACAGTTTGAGACTTGTTACCTGTATCATGAAACACACTACAAATGGTTTGAATGTACTTACTACACCAGTGCTGCCTGCACAGAGCGCACACCATTTCCCGGAGCCTGCCTCTGGTGGTGTGCTAACAGGGAGAAATAACCAGCCTTCTCTAGATGCACTCCTGTATGCACACATGCATCTGCCATTTGTCCCTTGATTAAGAGGTGGAGCCCAGATCTCTGAGAATTCCCAAACCGGAGAATAAGGACTACCTAGGAAAACTGCTTAGACCAAAAAGAACATTGGACAAATGATAGTGAGCCCTAGCCTAGGTCTTATGGGGCCCTGCAGGTCTGTGTTCTGTGTGACCCAGCCACAGAAGAGCCCCACTGCCCTGGCGAGCTGGCCCTAGACATTGCACTGGCAGTCCATCCCAAAACATGGCAGAACACAGCTGCTAACTGAAGCTGCAGGAATGAGGAAAGCCAAGGCCAGATTGCTCACTAGCCCACAGCAGTGGTGAGGAGTGAGGAATGCGGGCCATGAAGCACTAATGGAGGGGTGGTTTGTCCTGCGGCAACAGCTAACGTTCCCTCTCCTCAAATCCCTACAGTTCTGGTCCTTTTCTAAAAATGAATGTTCTCCATTTCATTTTCTGAGAAATTTAGACAGTTTGGTCATTTAGATTCCCTAGATAAAGAGTTCTGTATCTTAGTGTTTTTCTTGTTTTCTTTTCCTGACAACATATAACCCTCTTTTCCAGGCCTTGTTGCTCAGCCCACTCTCTTGCTTTTTCTACAGCACCTGTTCTTGCTTCATCTTCATTCTTCTCAACAGTATTGCTCTTCTCTGACATCAAACATCTAAAGAGGCAAAATCTTCTCCAAAAGTGTCTTTTAAAGCTGTTATTGGAGCTGGAGAGGTGGCTCAGCACTGCAGCCCACTGGAGATCAGTTCCCAGCACCCAAGCGGGATAGCCCACAGCTGCCCGTGACGCCAGCTCCAGATCTAAAGCCTTCTTCTAGCCTCTGCACACACCTCCTGTAGACACACAGACCCAGACAAGCAGACAGACAGATGGGGACGGCACACACACACATACACACACACAATCAGAAACACACACACACTAGCAGACAGACAGATACACAGACACACAAGCAGACAGACAGACAGATATACACACACACACATATACTAGCAGACAGACACAGACACACAAGCAGACCGACAGACAGATACACATACACACACATACACAAGCAGAGAGACAGATACACAAACACATACATAAGCAGACAGAAAGACAGAAACACACAAACACACACTTTCTATTTCTTAATCCTCTTTCAACCTGAACAAGTTTGGAAAGTGTAGTTTGTTGTTACTGTTATATGCTGTTACTTGCTGAGCTCCCTATAACTGGTCTTACAACCAGTATCATTTTGCAACAGTCTAACAGCATGGCTTAACTCTTTTTAATTTTTTCCGTCTGTTCTCTGTGCCTAAATAGTTTTCTTTATCCAGCTAGAGCTATTCCCCAGTGTTGGGAGCAGGTTCCAGGACTCTTCACGGACACCAAATCTGCCTGGTCCAGTCCTTCATTCTTGTAAGACACTGTAGGACTTGATACCTAATTTCAAACCAGGGGCAGTCTGCTTATAATAACACAATGTGAATGCATCAGTTAATGTAGTTTACTGTTTAGGGAATAATGACAATTAAATGTTCAGCACAGAAGCTATTTTTCTTGCAAACAGATCCAATGGGCAGTTGGCCAAGTGCAGTGGAGACAGATCCAGGGCTATGGAGGGCTGAGTAGTCCCTACTGCCCTCTATACCTTCTTTTAAGTTTTCCACAGACCATGTTCCAAGGTTCCAGCTTGAAACTAAACATGTGGACAGTTAGCTTTGTCTCACTCCTTAGCTCTAGCTCTGTATTTCTAACAGAGGCTGAAAAATCTCAGCCACCTCCTTTTGCTCATATATATCAAGACTGTCTCATTCAACTCTTAAAGTTTTAAATGATACAACACTTGCAAATGGGCTCAGAGTAAAAGGGCTGACTTCTCTCACTGGAGTCACACTTTTCACTAAGCCTTACTCTCAGCTAATTCTCAGTTTGTCTCCCACACATTCTTTCTTATCACCTCGCATCAACCTTGCATTCTTAGGTCCCAAATCACTTATCAATCTCTTTTTCCCATCACATATTTTTCCTACTATTGCTTTCCTGATAATTTTATTATAATACATTTATCCAACCTAGATCACCTGCACCTGAAAATATCTGAACTCTAAAAATTCCAAGAGAATGTTGTCATTTTAATTGCAGATACATTTCCTAAATACTATGTAATCTTATCTTAAACTTTTATTAAAGATTTAAAAATGAAATAAAATGCTTTAAAAAGACTGCAAATGCCTAAGACCTAAATTATGTTCAAATAGCATAATAAAGATTACAAATGCATACAATTAATTAAGGTCAGACAAATTATAGAATATGTTTCTTTACCTTAACATTTCTAATGGATTTGTTTCATGAACTTGGTTGCCACACCTTGGACAATCATTGCTGTCTTCAAAGTGCTGGACAATACAGGTCTTACAGACTAGGAAGAGATAGGATGGTATGTTAAAATTAAGCTCTATGAACTTCTCAAATTATATCACCAAAATAAAGCCTAACTGAAATCAAAGCCTCCTGATACAGTATCAAAAGGAAATTCCAATGTACTTACTGTTTCTATTAATATAGTTATAAATTAAATACACTATACTCATATTTTAAAACACTTGTGCATTTTACAAAAGGGGTCTTTCTCACTTAAAGAAATGGGGCACAGGAAAGTACAAATTGTTGGTTTTGCTTGTACTTCTTTTGCTAAAGCTTTATTTTAATGTAATATAAACAATTCCCAATAAAACTTGAATGACTGGGAATGTAGTCCAGTGATAAAGCAGGTCATGTCTGTGAGGCCCAGATTTAATTCACAGCACTGGAAAAACAAAAACCATAAGAGTTTTCAACATCTTTGGCTCCTGGGACAAAGCAGCAGTTACTATGGAACTTCTAGGCTCCGAGAGCATGGTGAATTTGTGTTCACAGGTGCCATAGTGTCACAAAACACACAGTATAAGAAAGTGTCAAGCTGGCACAAAGGTGAACTGGAAAAATGATTGAGGAATGGACAAGAGTAATTAGAATTTTAAATAAAGACTCTAAATAAACAGAAGTTTGGAGCCATATGGCAATACAGCCCACACTTCCTCTGAACAGTGCTAATCTCTACGGTCGTGAACTCCTTTTATTTTACCTAAGCTTCTGTTACTTAGTAAGCCAACTGCTCTGTCTAAACATGTCCTTATACAAACCTCAGCCCCTGAACTACAAAACTGCAATCCAATTCCTATGCCAATAATCCCCCTTTCTGTATTACTTCTCTATATCACCTCACATTTTCTCTGGGTATAGACTTACTCCCCTTTGCTTTGCAACTGTATTCCAATCTACTTCCCTCCCTCTCCTTGTATCCCACATGCTCTGACAGAAGTCAAAGGTTATCTGAATGACTGGCCAAGAGAAAACACTAAGATTCCTACCACTGAGATTGGGTCTGAAAACTCGTATATACACACTGCCTAGAGCAACACTATGGAGAACTCTGCCAGGCATGTCATTTTAAAATCACTTACTATATATGGGGAATAACACTTACTTCGTTTAATTGTTCATTTATTAAATGAACTGAATGCCAGGCATTATACTAGGAGCTGGCAATATAGGAATAAGTGGCATAAAGTCCACATCCTTATAGAGTGCATACTAGTCACATAAAAGCATGCAAACTTCAGTTAATGAGGGGTAGTCTTAACCCCCTTGCCCTTAAGAAACTAGGGACGGAGCCCTGGTGTCTAGCAGTTGTGTAGAACTATCAGGTTAGGCCTCTTAAAAAGGTGACGTTGCCAGGTCTTTCTGTGTTCTGTGATAAGGACACTTAAGTCCCAAACAGTTAGGGTGGTAACCTCTTCACTATACTTCTGAAATCCAGGTAAAAGACAACATCAGAAAGCATGTTTAAAAAGAAGTGTCTGTCTTGTTCTTCAAGCTATTTTGACCCCTAAAGAGTTTATTAAAAAATGTTTGTTTGATACAGAGCCTCATATAGTCCAGGCTGGCTCTCAATTCACTATTTCTGATGCTCCTGTTTCTATCTCTCAGGTACCTGGGATTACAGATAAGCATCAGCACACCTAGATCCCAAGAGGGTTCTCAACTGTTTGTTCAAAAGTCAAAATAATCTCTGACAGGGTGGCCTCTCTAAGTCACACTGGAGCAAAAAACAGACAGAATTCCATTAGAAAATTCCTGGTATGTGCTCTCTGAAATGTAAGAAACAAAGAAAAAAAGATATAAAAAACAAGAGTAAAGTGTTTTTATAAAGGCAAGTAGTGCTACTACTGACTTAGAGCTCTGATTTTTGTGGTCCAAAAGTTGTCCTGCACTTAATGTAATCGTGGTTATACACAAGCCTTGACCGAAAAGACACATGGCATACCCAGGGCAAATGCTCACTAAGCCAGGCAAGACACTAAGGGTCAGACCCTACGGTCCCAGGGACACCAATGCTAGTCTAAGTTATCTGATCAAAGGGATGTAAAGGGGAAGCATCCAAAGGTGTGTGAGATGCTTGTGGCCAAAGCAGAACCAGTACCCAGAACAGTGATGAGGAATATTTATCTAAAGTCTCGATCTGGGCTGTTCAAATGGTAGTCACTGGCCACATACTGTTACTGAGTGAGCACTTGAGATGTGGTTAATTTGAGATGTGCTGCAATTGTACATTTATGTTAGATATTCAGTAAACCTAGACAGCCCCTGTTCAGATCTAGCCAATGGACAGCTCATCTCATGGTAGTGGGGAGAGCTGGGACTGCCTGGCATGAACTCTGGTGCCCCCTATTTGACCACTTCTCCTTGGTGGGGAGGCCTGGTGGCACTCAGAGGAAAGGGAAGCAGGCTATCGGATGAGACCTGATAGGCTGTGACCATATGGTGGGGGAGGAGGTCCCCTTTTGTTACAGGTCTAGGGGAGGGGAATAGGGTGAAAGAAGGTGGGGGGGGGCAAACAGGAAGATATATGTAAGGGGATAGCAACCGGGAAGGAATTTGGATAAATTATTCAAATATTAAAAATTAAATATTTAATGTATTTTTGGTTGTGAGCCTAGCCTTTACTGGCTGAGCCATCTCTCCAGCACAACCCCACGGTCACAAATGGACAGATCATCGAAGTAGAAACTAGAGAAATAGTGAAGCTAACAGAGATCATGAATCACATGGACCCAACAGGCAGCCAGAGAACTTTTCACCCAAACACTAAAGAATACAATTTTTCAGGACCTCACAGAACCGTCTCCAAAATTGACCATATAGTTGGTCACAAAGCAAGCCTCAACAGATACAAGAAAATTGAAATAACTCCCTGTATCTTATCAGACCACCATGGACTAAGGCTGACCTTCAACAAGAATAGAAGTAACAAAAAGCCTACACACTCATGGAAACTGAACAATGTTGTGCCCAACGACAACGGGGTCAGGGATCAAATAAAGAAATTAAAGACTTTCTAGAATTCAATGAAAATGAAGGTACAAAATACTCAAACTTATGGGACACAGTGAAAGCAGTTCTAAGAGTTCATAGCACTAAGTGCCTCCATAAAGAAATAGGAGAAACAAGCAACTTAACGGAACACTTGAAAGCTCTAGAGGGAGAAAAGTAGACATAGCCAAGAGGAGTAGACGGCTAGAAATAATGAAACTCAGGGCTGAAATCAATAAATTAGAATCACAGAAAGCAATTGAAAGAATCAACAAAAGCAAGAGCTGGATCTTTGAGAAAGTCAACAAGACAGACAAACCCTTAGCCAAGCTAACTAAAAGACAAAGGGAGAATACCCAAAGCAACACAATCAGGAATGAAAGGAGAGACGTTAACAACAGACACCAAGGAAATTCGGAGTCGTTAGTTCTTACTTCAAAAGCCTATATGCCACAAAATTTGAAAATCTAAATGATATGGACAATTTTCTTGATAAATTTCACTTCCCAAAGCTGAGTCAAGATCAGGTAAACAAATTAAATAGTCTGATATTCCCCCAAGGAAATAGAAGCAGTCATCAACAATCTCTCAAGCAAAAAAATCCAGGGCCAGATAAATTCAGCTCAGAATTCTACTAGCCCATCAAAGAAGAAATAATACTAATACTCCTCAAACAGAAATAGAAGGACCACCAGCAAACTCATTCTATGAACCCACTGTCACCTTAATACCTAAGCCACACAAAGACCCAACAAAGAGAATTTCAGACCAAAATCCTATAAAATACTGGCAAACTGAATCCAAGAACAAATCAAAAATCTCATCCACCATGACCAAGTAGGCTTCATTCCAGGCATGCAGGGGTGGTTCAATATACAGAAATCCATCAATGTAATCCATCATATCAACAAACAAAGAAAAAAACACAAATGATCATCTTCTTAGATGCTGAAAAAGATTTGACAAAATTCAACACCCACCCATGTTTAAAGTCTTGGAGAGATCAGGGATACAAGGCACATACCTAAAAATAATAAAGGCTATATACAGCAAGCATATATATAGCCAACATCAAACTAAATGGAGAGAAACCTAAACTGATTCCACTAAAGTCAGGAACAAGACAAGGCTGTCCACTCTCCCCATATCTCCTCAATATAGTACTTCATGTCCTAGCTAGAGCAATAAGACAACTAAAGGAGAACAAGGGGATACAAGTTGGAAAGGGAGCAAAGTATCACTATGATGTGATAGTGTACATAAGTGACCCTGAAGATTCTACCAGAGAACTCCTACAGCTGATAAACACCTTCAGCAAAGTAGCTGGATACAAAATCAACTCAAAAAAAAATCAGTAGCCCTCCTGTATACAAATGGCAAACAGGCTGAGAAAGAAATTAGGGAAACTATACCCTTCATAATAGCCACAAAAAACATAAAGTATCTTGGTGTAACTCTAAACAAGCAAGTGAAAGACTTGTATGAAAAAAAACTTCAAGTCTCTGAAGAAGGAAACTGAAGAAGATTATCAGAAGATGGAAAGATCTCCCATGCTGTGGATTGGGAGGATCAACATAGTAAAAATGGCCATCTTACAAAAAGAAATCTACAGATTCAATGCAATTCCTATCAAAATGTCTACACAATTATTTACTGACTTTGAAAGATCAAGTCTCAACTTCATATGGAAAAACAAACAAACAAAAACCCATAATAGCTAAAACAATCTTGTCAATAAAAGATCTTCTAGAGGAATCTCCATCCCTGATTTCGTAAAGCAACAGTAATAAAAATGGTATGGTGCTGGCATGGAAACAGGCTGGTTAATCAATGGAATTGAATCGAAGACCCAGAAATAAACCCATATCTACGCACACTTGACTTTTGACATAGAAGCCAAAACCATACAATGAAAAAAAGATAGCTGGTCTAACTGGATGGCTACATGTAGAAAAACGCAAATAGATCCATATTTATCACCCGGCACCAAACTCAAGTCTAAGTGGACTAAGACCTCAAAACAAAACCAGACACACTAAATCTGTTAGAAGAAAAAATGGGGAAGAACCCGAACTCATTGGCACAGGAGAGAAGTTCCTGAACAGAACAGCAACAGGCCAGGCTCTAAGGTCAACAATTAATAAATGAGACTTCAGGAAACTGAAGAGCTTCTGTAAGGCAAAGGACACCATGAATAGAACAATATGGCAGCCCATAGACTTGGGAAAACTCCTCACCAACCCTACATCTCACAAAGGGCTATTATCTAAAATATAAAAAGAACTCAAGAAATTAAACTCCACCAAACCAAATAATCCAATTAAAAATGGAATACAGAACTAAAAAGAGAATTCTCAATAGAGGACTATCACATTTCAACATCCTTAGTCATCAGGGAAATGCAAATCAAAACAACTTTGAGATTCCATCTTATACCTATCAGAATGGCTAAGATCAAAAACTCAAGTGACAGAACATGCCGGTGAGGATATGGAGCAAGGGAACACTCCTCCATTGCTGGTGCGAGTGCAAACTTATACAACCACTTTGGAAATCTTGTGCTTTCTCAGAAAATTGGGAACAGTACTAACTTAAGACCTAGCTACACCGCTCCTGGGGGTTAAAGAAACTGTGGTACATTTGCACAATGGAATACTGCTCAGCTATTAAAAACAAGGAAATCTTGAAACTTTCAGGCAAATGGAAGGAACTAGAAAAGATCATCCTGAGGTAACACAGACCCAGAAAGACACACATGGAATATACTCACTTGTAAGTGGATATTGCCCAACATAGATGTCCTCTGAGAGACTCCGCCCAGCGGTGGACTGGGAAGGATCCTGGGACTTGAAGTGGGAAGTATGGAAGAGTTGGGGAGAGGGAAGGATCAGGGGGAGTTAGGATCCCCACAGGGAGACCATCAGGGCTGGGGGATCTGGGCACAGGGGGGCCTGCACAAACTGATGCGCTAACCAAGGACAATGCAGGCAGACAACCTAGACCCACTGTTCAGATGTAGGGGATCGACAGCTAATTCTGTAGGGGCGCGGGCGGGGGATGCTGCTACTAAACCTCTGGCATGCACTCTGGTGCCCACAATTTGGTCACTGACTGCCCCTTGGTAGGAAGGCCTTGAGGGCACACAGAGGAAAGGGATGCAGGCTATCCTGATGAGACCTGATAGGCTGTGGTCAGACAGTAGAGAGGAGCACCCGCCCTAGGGGAGGGGAATAGGGCAAAAGAGGGAGGGGGGAATGGGAAGATAAGAGTGAGGGGATAACAATCTGGGCATAATGTGAAGAAATAAAAAATGAATCCACATGAAAAAATAAAATATTTAATATAAAAATAACCTCAATGATTTTATGTTATTACACATTGGAATGACAATTATTTTAGATATACTGGGATAATATTAAAGTTTTTCTTTTAAATGTAGTCATGTGCTATTATAATTTTTACTATTTTGTGCAGATAGATATATTGTTTGCATGTGTGTCTGTGTACTACATGTGTACAGTGCTCTCAGAGGCCAGAAGAGAGAATTAGACACCATGGAAATGTAATTATAGATAGTTGTGAACCACCATGTCAGTGCTGTCAATAGAATCTGGGTCCCTCTGGAAGAGCAGTCTTAAGCACTGAGCTCTCTCTCTATCCCTGTACTAATACTAGATATTTTAAAATTATATATGTGGGCTAGTTTTGGGTAGACGGTTAGGGACTAAATCCAGGGCTTTGCTCAAGGTAGGCATGTGTTGCACCCTATATTCCCAGCCTTGTTTAAAATTTTAGTTTGAGACAGAGTCTCAGTAGCTCAGAGGGGTCCTGAGTTGCGGTACAGCTCAGACATATTATGAGCTTGTCATTCCGCGCATCAGCCTGGGACAGCGGAAGCACCGTGTCTAGTTGTGGATCACGGCTATTTCCACTGAAGAGTGCTGCTCTAAATGGACGGAAACTCTCATCAAGGATGGGGTTCTTTCCCATTGGGACATTTGAGATACAGCATTTTATTCATTTCTGCAAATGAAAAGTAAGCAGCTTCAGTAGGTCTTCTCTGATAAATAGTGGAATTAAGACCAAAATGCAGGCTTATGACATAAACCAGACACCTTCTTTCTAGAGGCTAAGGCTCAAAACTAGCATTAAACAAAATTCAATTTTTAAAATAAGTTTTTTTTTTAAAGAAAAATGTAAGACATAGAACAATAACCCATTTTTTAAATTCTAGTATTCCTCTATGTTCCTAGTGGTCGCTGGATGGCTACCACCACCATCAATGTGTCACGGAATTACATGCAGTTTTATAAATTAATTCAGCAGTTCTCAACCTTTTTAATGCTGCAACCCTTTAATGAAGTTCCTCGTGTTACGGTGACTCCCAACCATAAAATTATTTTTATTTCTACTTCTTGACTATAATTTTGCTGCTGTTATGTAAATATTTTTGCAGTTAGAGGTTTACCAAAGAAATGGTGACCCACAGGCTGAGAATCACTGAATTAGATACATTAATACAGTCTAATAATTTGATTTTCACTACAACCCTATAAACTGGCTAGAAGTATTCAACTTCATGCTTGAGGAATATGAGCAGAGGACAAACTGCCTGACTTCATGACACTACATGGTGGGACTCCAGGACTTGAATTCAGTGTCTATTGAAAACCAGTGCATATTGGTATGATGTAGCTCTTGCTGATTGGATCACTTTTCCCCACCGAGCTACAAACTATAGAACAACACTACCTTATTCACTATTTTGGGAGTTGTACAGGTCAATTTATGGAATTAAATCTCTTTTAGTATATTACAGGTATATTAAATATATTAATACATAGTATATTAGATGCATATTGTATATAGTATATTAAGTAATTTTAGGTTATGTTAGGTTTTGGGGGAGGGGTTGAGAAAGGCTTTCTCTGTCACTGTCTTGGACTTTGTAGTCCAGGCAGGACTTGAATTCACAGAGATCTGCCTGCCTCTGCCTCCTGAGTGCTAGGATTACACATGTACCCCACCATGCTTTAGGTGCAGTGTAGGAAATATATCCCCCTCTTGGATGTTATAAGGTGTTAAATGAGCACAGTGTTTATATTACACAAATTAGAGCTTGAGGAACGTTCAATGGCAATGAAAAAGTGAAATGGGGACAGGTTTCTGGTGCTTAAAACCTGTTCATCACTAGGAAGCTACCTGAGATGCAGCTTAGCACAAAATACTCTCTAAGGTACCTTAAATATTTGACTCCGAGCTCTGTAAGTGTCCAGCTGTTCTCCTGGCTAACTCGACTGACCTCTGAATGGCGTCACAAAGGCCCCAGGCTCTGGTAGGACTATGCATGCAGAGCGCCACGTCTTCCTCCTCACCAGCCACATGAAATAGCTGGGGCAGAAAGAGTTGGGGTCTAAGTGGGAAAGCACTTCAGTGACAATGCTGACAGATGCCAGGCTCTGGGCTCACATCTTTGTGTGGATTACCGTTTGGACTCTGACCATGCTCCTTCCACACATGAACAGTGGCGTACAGAGTACGGAGACTGCCTACAACTCCCTGGCTATATGCAGAGCTACAATCCAAACATCCAGCTCTAACACCTTTGCAATGTATCTTAGGATAGAGAGTATTTAGTCCCTGACCTCAAGATGGCATTTACGTGTTGCCGCAATGTTAAACTAGTTGGTGCTGTTTCTAATACTTGCCCTAGCTCCCGAAAAGTGAGTCAGGACCTGTCACATTTATTAAAAGCTGTGAAGTGCTGTAGCTGGGCAGATACTCAGCTGCTCTAACCGACTACGCTGGCCTGGCCTACCTCCCGGCCATGTGCTGTGTTACCTGCCATCTAGTCTCACCCTGGCTGCTCCTGCTCCATCTGTGTCCGCATGGAGACTCTCTCATGGCCACCTCCTCACGGCCTGGCGACCTTCTCTTTCTCTGTGCTCCACCTGAGATCCTCCTCCTGGGACTGCAAGTCCCATCTTAATTTTCTACCCAGCAATAGACTGTTCAACTCTTTATTAACCAATCAGAGATGATAGAAAACTTTTACACAACACTGAGACAGGAGATTCTTCAATTAAAATACAGAGACACACTTAATACAATGTGAATGAAGGCCACCTCTACACTGCAGGGAGGTGACTTAACCCAGGGCCTCAAACATGTCGGGTAAGTGCTCTACTACCCCCTCCCTGTAGCTTTAATTCCTCACGAGCTCACCATAAACATCATTAAAATGAAAATAATTACTGAATATTTTTACTGCTTCTAATCTTCAGGTTTGAAAAATGTCAAATATATAAATCAATGGGGAGATAGCTATTAGGCTATCTAATACAGTTTTCTACATTGATATGGGCAGCACAAACTGGAGCAGAGAGCTTGTATAGAAGTATCTGCACATTCTCTTTTGGACTAATTCACCTGCCCTAAGATGCTAACTCTGCAAAGCTCCCTTACTGGTGTAGGCAAACAGTAACTGGGCAACACTGGCCACTGTGATTGATGATGGGCAGAAGCTGGTCACAAACATCTTCCTTTATAAAACCTGCCCCATTCTAGGATCTGGCTCTCTGCTAAACTGTAGTCAGAAGTACTTCATTAGCAAAGGACAAATCACTGCCTCAGGACAGATACAGCCAGACAGTGTGTGAGCCAGTGCAAAGGACGGAAGCCAAGGTAGCAGAGGACGGCCACTCCAGATAGTCCTGCCACAGACTGTCCACATGCTCGTCATTAGGCTCATTATTCATTTGTACCTATGTATAAGAGAGATTTTAAAAGCTATCTACCCTACTTGGTTATTATGGGGACCAAATAAAATTAATTACTGGTTTATAGTGTCTGTTAAATGTGAGCTCTTTCTGTAAATCAGATTACTGGGTGAGCAAACCATCAGAACAAGGAGAACTAACATAAAGTCCTGAATGCCATCAGCCCATGCCTGGTTCGATATGTCCATTTAACAGGTGGGCATGCCACTGGAAGTGGACTGTCTATCACTTTGTGGTTAATACCTTGCAATCATTTCTACTTGCAACTTAGATGTGATGTGTAAGATACTTTGATTGTTTTGCCTCCATGAAAACTATCTTCTCATGTGGGACACTTCTTTTTCTGAGGCAAAGTGGGACTGGGGTCGGTTCTCATCCAATCAACTAACTCTTTTCCAGTAGACATTTTCCCCTGAACTTCATGTTCAGTACATCCCAACATTGACCTTGGGCTAGAAGTCGCTCGCATTCACTTCCCAATCATGTTGATGCACGTGCACTGTTACAGGCCGCTGCCATGGCTGAATTACCCAAGAGCTATCATCAGCCATCTCACTTCCTTACTTTCACGACTTTGGCGGCATCTGCAGAGCAGGTACCTGGCAAGTTGTTGGCCTATCATGGAAATGCAGCCCATCCACATGTCTTACCTGTCTGCTTTGATAGAACAAGTAATTTAGATTTATCGTTCAGAGCACTAAGTCCGACATTACTGACCACATTGTAATAATCAGCTTTTATCCTGTATCTTTAGCACTGCCACCCAGCAGTAACACCCTGTTTATTACTTCTGTTAAAAAGCATCTAGGTATATTAGTCTTATCAGCCAACTTAAAAACATTTTCCCCTCCTTCTTCAAGGGTATCATTAAATGTGCCATTCTTTAAAAAGAACAGAAATAAACCAAAACCAAAGCAGAGTCTCTCTATGCAGTTCTGGCTGGCCTGGGGCTGGTCTCTAACCCAGAGATCTGCCTGCCTGTTTCCTAAGTGCTGGGGTTAAAGGCACATACAACTGGGTCTGGGTTGGGCCATTCTTCTTTTTTTTTTCAGTGCTTGAGGTCAAGCCTTCTACCACTGAACTAGAACCTCAATCCTATAGGTCACTATGGGAAACATTTCTCATGTAGTTTTTATGTTGAGGACATTTTCTGCTATCAGGTTATATGTAGGCTCTAACTATACACAGGAGAGGCATGTTTCCTGCTTTTCATAATACATATCCCTACATGTGTAACTAACACTGATTTAAAAGTTCCCTAAAGTTACAATCTGCTGCTGTGAGCTTCTTAGTTTTACTAACATAAGGAACTAACAAGTACCTTTATTTCTCCCGTGTTGTTACATGTAGCTTGCCTCAAAACCCTATAGTGATAACTATTTCCTAGAAAGCTGTATCCCTTTTTCCACTGAGATGAAGGAACTGACATTTTACCACATCAGCACCTTGGCACAAACCATCACTACATAAGATTCCTGGCACTGCTACTTCCATACTATAAGTTTAGGTGACTCTTTTAACTACAGTCTAGTTTATATTATTCCTTACTCAAACCCATCCACAAAATGGGCCTTAATTTCCCTCCTTCATTTAAAAAAAAGAAGCCCTCCAGAATCCTTAAATGTGCAGAACTTGTGGCCCCCACCCGTCTCCCCTCACCTCTGACCTTTCATCTGCTCACTGCTGTTCAGCCACACTGGCCTCATGCACTCACAGCTTCAAGTCTGTGATCTTAGCATTCCCTCTGCCCGGATCTTCTCTCAGGTATCCGATGGGTTAGCTTCTCTGCTACAGGTTCAAATGTCACTGACTCAAGCTTGTCCTGCATGTAGACTTTTATGGATTCTAATACCATACTGATTGTTCAAGTCCCCTTGTCCAGTTTGACCTTCACTATCTATAGCAGATAAGTGATAGCCTTCTACTATATATTATGTATGATACTCTATGTCCCCAGGATCTGGACCAGAATCTGAACAAAAACAGGCTCAGTGAATACATGCAGATAAAAGGAAGCCATGGGGGTTAGGATACTAAAGGGAGCTCAGATTCTAGGTCTACAACTTTATCACTGTAGTCAAGTCAGAAAGAAGTCTACATGCCAACTGAAGGAATTCTGAGTTTACCAGCAGCCATGAAGAGGCACTCATTCCAACAGTACAAATTGGCAGCTGCATATTCTAACGAAGGGAGTTTTGTTTGGCTTTTTTATAATAGTCTGTTAGAACCAGTTACAAATATCAGCAATTGTGAAGATTCCTCAAAGTCTAGTGCAATGTTAGACTGCAGCTCTTAGGTTTCCATTCAGCCTTTGTGCTGGGTTCTTAATTAGTACTATTTATTTACCATAACCTCTAGGTCTGGGGACTTTCTGTTAGACATCAATATACTATATAATTAAACTTTAAAATTTTCTGTTATCCCTTTATTTATCCTTTTGTGTCTCCTATGATGATGCTTGCTCAGTGGTTTATTCCTCACTATTTCATAGCTTCAAAATAAAAAAGATCTATAAGCTTAACATAATTCATCTTTAACATAATGATTAACAGCTAGTATCCAAACTGTTTAAAATCAGCAACTATTCTTATTTCTAAAGATCATCCAAACAAACACTGTAATCACTTTTATGAATGGGGGCCAAACACCATGTGAAGCTTTAACAGTTTCACAGACCTGTGGCACTGCACGTGCACCTACTGCTAATGTGACTTCAATCTGGATTTTGTTTTCTAAACAGACTTTCACTCCAAATCTAAGGACCTCATAAATAAAGCACCAGAAATTTCATCAAAATAATGTCTTTTTCCATTAGGATAGCTTCTCAATTCAGAACTACGAGCAGACTCACATCCTTATCATGCATCTAATACCTCACGAAACCAGTCTCTCCTCTCACATGTAATTAATGTTACTTAATGAAATATTAAAAACAAAGATAAGCAGATGAAGAAAGAAGAGAGTTAGGGAAATGTCACAGGCATCTGCAGAAGAGCCTGAGTCAGACAGTAGGACTGAGGACCCGGCTCTGGTCCATTCTGGGTGTTTCTTATTATTTCTCAGTCGTCTACCTGAAAGAAGAATTTGGAAGGAGGGTCTGAAATACATTTTCCTCCAGCCTTTCTGTAGCCCATGTCTTTCTATTTTTTGGTCTCTGCTGAATATCAACTACTAAGAAAGGCTTTTATCCACTTCACTTCTTCACAGCATTGGTATATACAGAACCTGGATCTCATTCTTTCCTTGCCTGTTGAAGGTCTACCCTATCAGAGCGTAAGTTCTAGGAGGTTATGAACTAGGCCCAACATATTCGTTTTTCTGTTTCCTGTGGTAATTATAATACCTGGCACATGTAAGTGCCAATAAACACTTGCTGAATGATCAAATAATACTGCCCAGCTACAAGGAGTCTTGGTTAGATTAAATAAGACAATGAAAGGAAAGAGCTCAAACTCCCTACGACAAACATTCAATAAACAATAACTATGACTTCAATCTTTTATTAGCATTTACTTAATCACAGTATGATTCAACTGTAAACTGTCTAATTTAAGGGATGCTAGGATGACAAAGGTCTGGTCCAGAGTGGTGCTTGTCAGATTCTAGTGTAACACAGATTCACCTAGAGGGCTTGTTAATACAGATTTCTGCCCTTATCCCCAGAGGTCTACAGTGAAGCCCAAGAATTTGCACTGCTAATGAGTTCCCAGGTGACACTGTTGCTCATGGATGCTGCTAGCCTGAAGACTGAACTGTGAATAGCAAGAGTATGGGGCATGAGACTTCAGCATTAAATATCAGCCCCTGTACCTTAGTTGAGTGGCCATATGATTACTGTATTTGTTCAGAAACAGTAAATGGGAGCCGGAGCGATGGCGACACTTATGAGTGTGTACTGTTCTTACACAGCTGCAGAGGACCTTGTGATTCCAACCCCCATGATGGATATCTCACAACATCTGTAACTCCAGCTCCCCGGAATCTGACACCTTCTTATGGCCTCTGTGGATACCTACACTCATGTGGACAAACTCACACAGATACATACATAGAATTAAAAATATAAGTCTTTAAAACAAAAACCAGTGAATAAGTAACTGAAATTTGACATCATGATTAAGCTACTCCTATACTCTATTACATTTACTCTCACTCTCTCCGTGTGTGTGTGTGTGTGTGTGTGTGTGTCTGAAGAATCCAACTTAAGCTCAGTGGCAGGTACCTTAACTCACTGAGTCAACTCCTCCATTCTTAATATTGTGATATAAAATCAAGTTCTTCATCATGACACCAGCTGTATCTATCAGGGAACCCATCTTCTTTGTATGTGTTTTGTTCCAAGGGATTACTGCCATAATTTCTGGAAGGGCAGAAAGAAGAGATTCTGATGAACTTTATGACTATGAAGACATGTTCCCTCCCTTAGGGAGGCACTAGAAGATCCCACAGGAACCTCTAGCTAAAAAGGGTTAAGAAGCCACGCACTGTGCTGCACCTATCACACAGGAGCTTTTGGAATGAAGCTCCTCCGTCCTTGACTTAGGTGAGACTCTTTTAAGTCAACAATGTATACAATCACCAGAATATACACTCGACAGCTCCCCACACTGCCTGGGGCCTGTCATAAGACAGAGGACAGTCTCTGAGCTAGGCCAAACAGTAGTCCTCACTCTAGAGTCCATCTCCTCCTTTAATACTCACAGGTGCCTCAGTTGATACTAGGACGTAGTTTTAAAAACCTAACTCATAACTCCTAACCAACAACACTGTGCACATGTCTTTCAAATTAGCTAGCACTGTGTTTGAACTACTGAAAGGAAAAACATGTGATCAGGGATTAACTGTCCATTTATGCTTTTATTACACACTCACCAAATATTAGGGAGACATGTAATCTACACCTGTGTAGAAGACATGTATAGATGGGACTTAGAGGGATAAATGTTAATGGATGGATAGTTGTTGGCAGAGAACACAGCAAGAGAAATTCGTGCCAAGGAGAGCAGTACCTGAACCAAGTGTCTCCCTGTGTGTGATGTAGAGGAGAAGAAGCAGGGAAACAAACCACAGGAAAGTAGCTTTAATTTATCCTGGAGGCGGCAGCATCACACCTCTTTCTTTTCTTTTCTTGTTTTTAAATTTTTTTTCTTTTTTCTTTTTTTTTTTTTTTTTTTTTTTTTTGAGACAGGGTTTTCTCTGTGTAGTCTTGGCTGTCCTGGACTCACTTTGTAAACCAGGCTGGCCTTGAACTCACAGAAACCTGCCTGCCTCAGCTTCCTGATGCTGGGATTACAGGTGTGTCACCAGGCCTGGCCAGTATCATACCTTTCAGACTTTTTTTTTGGGGGGGGGGGCAGGGTCAAGATTGAAAAGTGGCAGTGACAGAGCCAGATGTGGTGGCGCACGTCTTTAATCCCAGAACTTGGGAGGCAGAGGCAGATCCATCCCTGTTAGTTCGAGACCGGCCTGTTCTACAAAGTGAGTCCAGGATAGCCTGGGATACACACAGAGAAACCCTGTCTCGAAAAACTAAAAAAGTGACAGTGACAAAGACATTATGTCTTTAGGCACAGCCACCCTGTACTGGTCAGGACTGTGTCACAGCAGGGCTGGTGAGAAGGAAGCATGGCCTGAATGAGAACAGTGGAGGGGTGAAGCCAGATGGATGGGAACTCTGGCAGTTTTGTGAGGGTAAACAGAACCAATAACTGTCTAGCTGGACCACACGCCTACTCAACGTGGGGAGTGTCTTACTGAAGGCCTGCCTAGCTTAATAGTGAAAAAGAATCTACTACAGCTACTTTGTTAGGCCACCATAATTCCCTACTATATACTAAATCTTTTCCTTACACCTACAGGTAACTGCAGCTTAGACCTCATCAAGACACCCATCTTTACAGAAAATGGGAACCATGACAGAAAGCCGCACATGGCTGCAATGCGGAGATCAGTGGATGGGGGCATACACAACTATCACAACTCCTACGTCTGCGGCTTGGGGAACACTGCAGAAGACTGCAAGAGCCAGAATACCAGGACGGCTTCTGTGAAACAGTCTTCTCTAGAAATGACTGGGAAAATGACAATGTCAACGGACATATTAAGGTAGAAGGAGGAAAATTTCAATGGGTCTCACCACTAGACAAAAAACTAGAGCAAGTAATGACCACTGGTAAAATTAGCTTGTCCCAGAGATGAGCCCCCTTATTGGTTGTCATGTAGAATGGTCATTCCTGAAACCACATATACACAAACAGAAACAGATTCAGCATGTTGTACTTATGTGTACATAAGTACGGTATACATATGTAGGAACAATAATGAAAGAGTTTAGAGTGGAAGGAACATGAAGTATTTGCAGGGGGGGCACCTGGCAGGGGCTGGACGCAGGAATAGGAAGAAATTATGTGATCTATTTCAATTACAAACATTAAAAAAAAATAAGGATGAGGAAAGGGGGGCGGTAAAATACATGCCAATAGTAACTGGAGAGAGCTGAGGTGCTGGTCCACGTCAAAGCACTGCAATACATGCTACTTGAAACGGCCTGCACACATATCTGGCCCTCCCTGGGACGGCCTGCACACACATCTGGCCCTCCCTGGGACGGCCTGCACACACATCTGGCCCTCCCTGGGACGGCCTGCACACACATCTGGCCCTCCCTGGGACGGCCTGCACACACATCTGGCCCTCCCTGGGACCGCCTGCACACACATCTGGCCCTCCCTGGGACGGCCTGCACACACATCTGGCCCTCCCTGGGACGGCCTGCACACACATCTGGCCCTCCCTGGGACGGCCTGCACACACATCTGGCCCTCCCTGGGACGGCCTGCACACACATCTGGCCCTCCCTGGGACGGCCTGCACACACATCTGGCCCTCCCTGGGACGGCCTGCACACACATCTGGCCCTCCCTGGGACGGCCTGCACACACATCTGGCCCTCCCTGGGACGGCCTGCACACACATCTGGCCCTCCCTGGGACGGCCTGCACACACATCTGGCCCTCCCTGGGACGGCCTGCACACACATCTGGCCCTCCCTGGGACGGCCTGCACACACATCTGGCCCTCCCTGGGACGGCCTGCACACACATCTGGCCCTCCCTGGGACCGCCTGCACACACATCTGGCCCTCCCTGGGACGGCCTGCACACACATCTGGCCCTCCCTGGGACCGCCTGCACACACATCTGGCCCTCCCTGGGACGGCCTGCACACACATCTGGCCCTCCCTGGGACCGCCTGCACACACATCTGGCCCTCCCTGGGACGGCCTGCACACACATCTGGCCCTCCCTGGGACGGCCTGCACACACATCTGGCCCTCCCTGGGACGGCCTGCACACACATCTGGCCCTCCCTGGGACGGCCTGCACACACATCTGGCCCTCCCTGGGACGGCCTGCACACACATCTGGCCCTCCCTGGGACCGCCTGCACACACATCTGGCCCTCCCTGGGACGGCCTGCACACACATCTGGCCCTCCCTGGGACCGCCTGCACACACATCTGGCCCTCCCTGGGACGGCCTGCACACACATCTGGCCCTCCCTGGGACGGCCTGCACACACATCTGGCCCTCCCTGGGACGGCCTGCACACACATCTGGCCCTCCCTGGGACGGCCTGCACACACATCTGGCCCTCCCTGGGACGGCCTGCACACACATCTGGCCCTCCCTGGGACGGCCTGCACACACATCTGGCCCTCCCTGGGACGGCCTGCACACACATCTGGCCCTCCCTGGGACGGCCTGCACACACATCTGGCCCTCCCTGGGACGGCCTGCACACACATCTGGCCCTCCCTGGGACGGCCTGCACACACATCTGGCCCTCCCTGGGACGGCCTGCACACACATCTGGCCCTCCCTGGGACGGCCTGCACACACATCTGGCCCTCCCTGGGACCGCCTGCACACACATCTGGCCCTCCCTGGGACGGCCTGCACACACATCTGGCCCTACCTGGGACGGCCTGCACACACATCTGGCCCTCCCTGGGACGGCCTGCACACACATCTGACCCCCCCTGGGACGGCCTGCACACACATCTGACCCTCCCTGGGATGGCCTGCACACACATCTGACCCTCCCTGGGATGGTCTGCACACACATCTGGCCCTCCCTGGAATGGCCTGCACACACATCTGACCCCCCCTGGGACGGCCTGCACACACATCTGACCCCCCCCCCCCGGGACGGCCTGCACACACATCTGACCCTCCCTGGGATGGTCTGCACACACATCTGGCCCTACCTGGGACGGCCTGCACACACATACCTGGCCCTCCCTGGAAAGGCCTAAGGCTTCGGGGATCTCAGTAATGCTCTCATTCCATTCTGCTCCAATACCCTGACCCACCCTTGTGTCCCACCATGTCCATCTTCCCCACCGTGCTTTGTTCATTTGCTTGTTTTCCACTCCCTCACTCTTCTCCAGCTTTACCGGAAAGGCCAGGAGGCAGATTCCAGGGCTGGCTTTCCTCACTAGCATACCTTCGCTTACGTATTTCTCAGCTGACTGACCAATGGGGCAGATGTCTTTAGTTCCCACAGCAAGAACGAGTGCTCTTTCTTTACCCATATATCATCCCACTGTAGTTTTTGTACAGATATTTTAGTAAAGTACTCTTCATATAAAGTTATGTCAACCTCTAAAACTACAAAGCATCGCAATGTCACTTAATCTGTCTCAATTCCTGCCTTTCCCACTTGGTTGCTTTGCTCAATTTTAAACACATTCCAAATTATTGTGAAACTGTATTCTTCCTATGTTATTACATGTAAAAAGCCCTGGCAGAAGACGCAGACGCAGAATATGATCACATCAAAGCACCCATGCAAGTCTACCAATGCTGCTTTATAGTACTGTTCATGTTATCAGAACAAACAAGAAAGTGCTCTGCAAATAGGGTTATTTCCCTAAGGGTTCAATATAAAGATCTACAGGACATAGAAATCCAAAAACCCAAGAGTAATAACCCTCATGCTATGGCTACAGCATCCTGAGGCTGGGCACCACGCTGAGGACCTGACCCCACACTAACTGACTGCCCAGGGCTCTCGGTGGATGATGGCTTCCACATCTGTGTTAGCATTGTGTTCTCATCAGAACTCTGCCACTTCAGTTCTCAGGAAAGGCTCAGAGTGGGCACTGCCCAAGAACTGCTTACAGCAGAATAACCTGTACAGTTTGTTATTTACCTCGCTAGGCTTTCAACTACTCTTTCAACAGGCTATTGCCAAGGTTGTTGGCTACTCTCCACAAAGGGACAGTAAGGCCCTACTGCTGAAGACAACACTCGCAGATGTCCCTGAGTATAGAGACTCCTATCCTAGGGGAAAACCAAATCCTATAGCTCTGCTGGAAGAGCATAGCAATAAAATGACTTTAAATGCCATTGTTATACAATGGATCAGTGCTTCTATCAGCCATTATCAGAGAAGCTGCCTCTTGCAGCAGATGAGAACTAAGGGTCCCACAGGTGGACAGTGGGCAGAGCACTCAGTCACAGATGGGATGCCTTGGCCAATCCCTCCACTAGGGCTCAGGGACCTATGCAAAAAGACTGCTAGAGCCAGAGATGACAGAGGAATCCAAGCAAACTGTCCCCAGACAGACACAACAGGACCAATGCACATATGAAACAGACTATGGCAGCGTGCACAGGGCTTACACAGGTTCAAGACAGATGGGGTCTTAGCACTGAGGGGGAAGTGGACACAAGTCCCCCACCCCTACCAAGAAGCTATCTGCAACAGGCACCCACTGGCCAAGGAAAAGTTAGTCTCCTCCAACAGAGCCTCACTGGGTATACTATCCACACTCCAGAGTAGGCCCCATGCCCAGAAGTAAATGGCCAACACACAACGAACTCAGTGGTATTTTTGTAGACTTTTTGTTTCATATTGTTTTGTTTGAATTTTTTTTTGTCGTACTGGTCTTTTGCTTGTGTAGTATGGTTTCTGATTTTGTGTTTTTGTGGGTTATTATGTGTTCATGCACAGATGAGTTTCTTTGGGTTTTCTGTTGTTTATTTTTTTAAAGAGAGAAAAAAAGGGCATGGAGTTGTGTGCACAGACAGGTGAGAGGGAGAGGAGAAAAGGGGAAAGTGCAACCAGATGATGTTTATAAAAATTTTCAATAAAAATGCAAGAAGAAAAATCCCAGCCACTCCTTCAGTGGAAAATAATACTTTGTAAAGCATATTAACAATATATTCTTCAATGATAAAATAAATGGTAAAAATAGCAAAATAAAATTTCATGGTTTATCAAGAAAAAAGAAAAATGATTTTTGCTTCTAACTAGTATACTTCTAGAATCTTTTGGTTTTCTTTTTAAAAAGATAATAATTTGGGATTTTATTTAAAATTTTCTTTCAGGATATAAAATTTATAATAGACAGAAATTGAGAGATTTGTGCTTTTACCTTACCCCTCATAGTCAGCCATTTCTGCTGGAGAGATCCAAATGCACAAATGCTAGAATCAGTGAAACCAAACAGACTGTGGACTATACATAGGTATGACAGGAAGCAAAAGAACATGCTCAGCTGCCTGCTCCAGTGTGCACTCCTTAAATCTTTCCCCAAAACATCCACATCCCAGTCACCTCCACTACGTCCACCCCAGATCTTACTGTCTTTGAAGCCTCTGCGTGCGTGCGTGCGTGCGTGCGTGCGTGCACACGTGTAGCAGACCTATGGGTAGGACAGTCTTCTAACTGATCCAGTGTTCCTAGAACCTGCCAAGCTTATTCTGGGCTCAAAGTCTCAAGACTTACTTGCTAGTCCCTCTGTCTAGAAGGTTCTTCCCATATTCCTACGGAGTGCAATCGCTTAACATTTCTGTTAAAATGGCATAGATAGGCTGACATGCCATCCTATCAAACAACTCCATCCTATCTACAATCTGTTCCTCTTCACGCCAGTCATCACCAATTAATATTGAACATATTTATTATAAGTTCTCCTTCCTAGAAGGTAAACTCGTTGAGCAGAGGTTTTTTGTTTTAAATTTTTTAAGAACTCTTGTATCTGTATTTAGCATCGCACCTGACACATAGTAGGTAATCAATAAATGTTTTCAATGACAGTTATTAAGCCCTCTTGTAATCCTCTCTATTTAGCACTGTACCTAACACATAGTAGGTAATCAATAAGTGTATCCAATGACAATTAATTATTAATTGTTCAAGTTAAATACAAAGCAAGGACAAATTAACCATAGAAGACATTTCACAGTTAACTACTAATTGAACAGTTAACATCCCAGGGGAGTATCCATCAACGCCACGACAGCTTTTCCACAGTATATGTGACCAGACTTGACCATAAGACCCAGCAAGTTTCAGTACGTTCAAACAGCTTTCAATAAAATTCTGTGTTTCAAACTGTGATTAAATTATTGTACTGGTTCCTTCTGCGTGTCAATTTGACACAAGCTAGAGTCATCAGAGAGGAAGGAACCTCAGTTGAAGAAATGCCTTGGTGAGATCTAGTTGTAAGGCATTTTCTTAATTAATGATCAACAGGGGAGAGCCTGGCCCATGGTGAGTGGTGCCATCCTTGGGCTGGTAGTCCTGGGTTCTACAAGAAAACAGGCTGAGCAAGGCAGGGGAAACAAGCCAGTAAGCAGCACCTTCCATGGCCTCTGCATCAGCTCTTGTCCCCAGGTACAGCCCTGTTTGAGTTCTGTCCGACTGCCTCCAGTGACGGACTGTGAGCTGCAAGTGTAAGCCAAACACATCCTTTCCTCCAAACTTGGGTTTTGGTCATGATGTTTTGTTGAGCAATAGAAACCCTGACTTAGACAATTATATATAACGTAAGATTTGTCAGATTACTTCCAAGTGATTTTATTCGGCTCATTTGTTTGAAACTATGGGTATGCAGTCTATCTGTTCAGTGGGGAAAATGAGCTCAAATGAGGCTTTGAAAAAAGACCTGTTATTATACGAGAAACTGAGCAGGCGCTGGAGCTGAATTCAAGTCCACCACTTTCTTTTCACACAGGGGGAAGATCCGAATACTCTTTGCCCTATACCCACTCCAAACTGCTTCAAGATTACTAAAAAGTTAAAATGACTTCAGTACACACAGCATCGAGTTTAGAACATATGATAGACATTAAACTGGGGCTACTGGAATCAGTTTCACTGAAGAAAAGTATAGTAACAGAACACAGAAAGTATGTATACTCATACAAATGGTTGTAAAAATGCCTCTTTCTTTGATAATGTCGCTTTTTGAAAATTCATAACCAATTAAAGTCTTTTAAGACCATTTTACAATCTGGTTTTAGAGTCAACATTTATTAGGATTCAAGTTAATTTTCAGAATTTGTCACTGGGATGTTAACAGCATAAAATTTCCTGAGACTGCTTTTTAAAACTTAAAATCCAGACAAAAACAAAGCACAGCAGGTTTAAAGAAAAAAAACACAGAGATAAATTTTGGTGAGCACGTGAAATACATACATGTATGGAGGCATTCTGTCACTGTGGTTGGCTTGATCAGATATCCTTTGCAGATATAGCAGGTGATGTACGGGTTGAAATCTTTCACCAAGTGTTTCCTTTGGGTAGCCATTCGTGGTCAGCTGGCTTTAGCAGTTCAGGCAAAGAGGGGCACTAGGGAGAAGAAGCTGGTCCCAGAAGCTGGCGCAGCGTTCTTGGCAGGGGTCCTGCGTCATGAGCATGCACACCCAGTCTGAGCACAGATCACTGATCATCACTCCTTTTGGTGGTCCTTTTTCATATCTGTTTCCAAAATCATAAGAGAGAAGGCATCAAGTTTCTTATACTGTATTTAATGTCATTAACAGTACATTTGTAAGGTCTACGTTTGGTGGCAGAACCTTTACTATACAATTAACCTGTAAGTCTATTATAATTTAATCGAGAGTAACATTCAGCCAGTTCTGAAGCCTCAATTATCATCACCTCCACACATGGCACCAGAACCACTGAATCAAATTAATATCATTTCTCACCAGTTTTTACTATCTGCTTGACTTTCTCCAAAGAGTTTCTGTCACTACAAGGTACAAAGACTCAAAACTGAAGTCATTAGCCCTCCTATCAAAGTGGCCTCGGTTTCCGTTTTCTGTTCTCCATCTAGTGAATAGTCAAATCAAGCTGATGTCCACTTCCTCTCCTCAAATACATGCCCTCTAGTCGTGGCCTCTTATATTCTGCTATCAGGTTTTTTCTATCCATCACATTTAGTACGGCTCAAAAAAAAGGGGAGGGGGAGTTTCTTAGCATGTCCCAGGAGATGTAAACCATATTCCTAGGCTGACTTTAACCTTTCCTTCAACACTTCAGGTAATAAACCGAGGGGATCACTTCTCTCTCCCAATGGACTCTGCAGGCTCCTGTCTTCCACCCAACTTGACAGCTGCATCTTGCTTGACTCCCTCTCCTATGCTTTACTTAGTGTGTTCTGTATTTGTTAACGTTTATTTCTCCCTGGTTTGATTTTTCTTTCATGTTATCATTCATTCATTCTTGTTTTTTGAGGCTGGGTTTTCATAAAGCTCAGGCTGGCCTTGAACTTCTGCTATGGATGGGATGACCTTGAAGCTCTGATCCTCCTGTCTCCTCCTTCAGAGTGCTGGGATTACAGGTGTGTCCCACCATGCTGTGACAGGGATCAAACTCAGGGACAGTGCAAGCCCCGGCAAGCATTCTACCAACTTTTTATCTCCTCTGCTAGGCAGAAAGTTTCCAAAGAAACCAGTCACATTTAGTAGATACACAACCTGGGAAATGTACTGTGCCTGTTTATTTTGTTGCTTAGTTGTAAAATAAAAGAGCTCTAGCTACCTAAATAAGTGAGGCTTAAATGTTTTAAAGTAAGATAATGCACAGTGAAAACCGAAGAAATGTCACTAATTTCTCTTGCAACTTTACGAATAGCTAGTTAGGTTATTTTAAAAGTTTTGCAAATTCCCTACAAGAAAGATGCCCTTGAAAAACAACGTCACTGAAGATGCTGATTTCACTAAATTCTTCTACGCTTAAGCTCATTTTTCAGGCAGGAACTTTTCTCCTATCTTGGCTGTTAGCTCATAGGCGAGTGTAAAACGACTGGAAAAGTCTAGAAGGCATCATTCCATCAGCACACACCCACTGCGAACATTCAGGGCTTAGGCTCCCAGCGTCTATCCCTTCGGGGAAATGGTGTTAAGGATATGACAGAAAGTGTAATTAAATTAATTGCAATCTAGGGGTTCTGGCCTTAGCCCTTGGTGACCTTCAGCAAAGCATTAATACCCTCGCCTGGATCTCAGCTCTTCTTTACTCCTGGGACTTAGGCGCTTGCGGCAGCCCTGATCCCAAACCCAGAGCCCTGTCACCCAAAGGAAGCGAGTGGTTGCGGTGTCGCGCCGGCGGCCCCTGGCAACTTTTCCGCGTTGGGCGGCGCGAGTCCCGGAGGTTCGAGCCCTCCGCCGCCTGGCAGGTGCTCGGCCCGGGACCCGGGGGCCATTCGCGCGGGGACCCCGAGACAGGACGAGTCTCCGCGGGCCGGCCGGGCCGCCCCCCGAGCGCAGACCCGAAGCCCCACGCGCCCGCCCCGCCCCCGAGCGACTCGGGCTCCAGCGCCCGGCGCGGCAGGTGTCTGGGGCGCCGCGACCGCCGGCGCAAACTTGGCGCGCGGCCGGGCCGCCCCCGCGCGGTACCTACCCAGTGGCCGCCGCCGCTTCTCAGCCCGCCGGCACGCCCGCCTCCGAGCTCGGGAAAGCGAAAGAGAAACAACTCCCGCCGCGGCCTGTCTGGTCCCCCGCGCCCTGTCCGCCCTCCCCCAGCAGGCGGGAGCGCGCGGGCTCCGCGGGGCCACTCGGCTCTGGCGCGATAGGGCGCGGCGGGCCTCGGGGCCAGGCCGGTGCCGCCTCCAAGGGCAGCTCCACCCACCTCCAACCGCCAGAGCCGCCCGCCGGCCGGCCACGCCCCTCCCGTGGGCCCCGCCCCTACCCGGCGGCCACGCCCTCAACCCACGCCCGCTTGCCGGTGCTCCTCCTAGGCGCCTGGGACACCCTGCGCGCCCTGCCCCCACCCCTGTCGCTCCTGGGTGACACGTAGCTGGGGCCAAATTTTATCTCTGTTCGCCTTATCCTCGCCACCCATCTCTCAGTTGTTTTCATTATAACAATGACCAGTATGTTTTTCCTGGCGGGCTCAAAAGCGATGGTCAGCGCTGCGACTGAGTCACTCCACTAAATTTTCTCCTTGGGGCGGGGGAGATGCCTCAGCGGATAAAGGAACTTGCCCCCAAGCCTGAGGACTTGATCAATTCCCCAGTAATCAACGGAAGGGGAGAGCAGACAGAAAGACTCCTGCAAGTTGTCCTCTGACCTCTGGAAAGGCAAGGTGGCCCAAGCGCACCCACCAGCATCTATACAAATAAATTTATTTATCAAAGAATTGTCTCCTAGCGGGGCATTGCTCCCATACTGGACCCACGGGGTTGTAGTGGAGATGAAGATCTCTTAAGAGCTATGAATCTTATTTAGAAATCACTATTGAACTTGCTGCAATTAAGCAATTAAGATCACTGACATACAAGTGAACTGGAAATTTGTGTAGGGAGTGAGAGCCATAAGAGGTAAAAATGTGAGCCGGGCGTGGTGGCGCATGCCTGTGATCCCAGCACTCGGGAGGCAGAGGCAGGCGGTTCACTGTGAGTTCGAGGCCAGCCTGGTCTACAAAGTGAGTCCAGGACAGCCAAGGCTAACACAGAGAGACCTTGTCTCGAAAAACCGAGAGAGAGATAGAGAGATAGATAGAGAGAGAGAGAGAGAGAGAGAGAGAGAGAGAGAGAGAGAGAGAGAGAGAGAGAGAAACGTATCAGTTTGCAAGACTCAAAAACAAAAAACAAGGCCCCCACACACACCCCTACCTCATGCTCTTTCTAGTGGACTTTGAGATTTCCAAGACACCATTCATTGAAGGAAAAAGATTTCTTGAAAGACGTCCTGTACTCTTCATATGATCCTTTCCTACTGCTTTCCCTAAACTCAAATTCCTACAAATACAACCGTGCTAAGCATAAGCTAGACCTGGTACTTTTGAGACAGGGTTTTCTGGATAGCCTTGGCTGTCTTGGACTCACATCTTAGAACAGGCTGGCCTCGAATTCACATCTATCCGCCTGACACTGCCTCCCCAAGTGCTGGGATTAAAGGCCACCACTGCCCAGCTTTTTTAAAGACTATAATCCTGGACTCCTAGGGTCCTAGGCAAACCAAGGTAGCCTTCACTTACTGATCAAATATAAAAGGAGCATTCTCCAAAGGGCAAGCTGCAAAGCAACCTTTAATCTCACACACCAGGGGCGGGGGGAAAGGTTGCAATTCCATCATCTCTTTTGTAAAAGCCAGAGCAAAGGTGGCTAAAGAATTCTCAGAGAATGCAGAGCATTTGCTTTATCTCCTAGAGGCAGGCAACACCTCTGGCTAGTGACAAATTGTGGAGGCTGAAGGAATAAAGGCACAGTCCAGGCACACAGGTATCCAGAGGTACAGGAAGCTTTAAAAACTATCCATGTTTCTGTTAACTACACAGGTAAATTGACGCAAGTAAAGCAAACTCCTTTGAGAGACGCCACAGGAAGACGCCATCTTCTGATAGAGCTTTAAGTGATTATAACCTTATGGACCCCTTTCGCAAAACTATGGTTCCAGGAAGGGGGTGACTTCTAGAAGACACAGCAATTACAGTAAACAAAAGAAGACAAGTCACCATCAAGTGACTATAGGCCTCATGTTGTTCATACCGGAGGGATCCAAATGTGAAAAGCCAGCCTATTTCTGAGGTATTTCAATATGCAATGGGAAGATCCGACTAAAATAAATGGGGAGACGGTGCTGTATATACTGTGGCACATACGTTAAAACATATTTTTTCAAGGGTAACAAACAGCTCATGAACTCCAAAATGAATGCAACTGGTGATCAATGAATGAGCTAGCCAGCATTTTCAGAAATGATCTTGGCCATGGATCTAAAAAGGCCATAAGCTAACAAAGGCGGGACCGGGTGCTCATACTTAGGCTGCAACAACCAGTCCCTGAATGTGGATTTAGAGGTGGGGATGCTGGAATGTGATGGTGGGGCTGAGATATGGAACAGTGTCAACTTTCAATTGCTGTGACATGAAGCCATGGCCATAGAAACTCTTGTAAAAGGAAAAAATGCTTAGCCAGGACTCGCTTATAGCCTCAGAGACCAGTTCACACTCATCATGGGAGGGAGCACGATGTCAGGCACCTGTGGTGCTGAGAGATACATCTTGATATCTATTAGGCCAAGAGAGACTGGTCTTCCCACGTGCTTTTGAAAGCTCAAAGCCTGCCCCCAGTGAGAAGCTTCGCCCAGGAAGGGCCACAGCTCCTAATCTGCCCAGTCCTTCTCAAATAGTATCGCTCCCTGATGCTCAAGCATTCAAATATATGACTCTATAGGGTCATTCTCATTCAAACCAGTTTGTAATTTCTTCGTTCTCTTCTTTAGCAACCACCTGGATTCTCACTCTGTGTCTGTCTCTGTGTCTGTCTGTCTCCATCTCTCTGTCTCTGTCTCTCTCTGTCTCTGTCTGTCTCTCTCACCCAAAAAATAAGAAAAGCAACTGGATTGCTTGCCTAACAGGTCCAAGGCTGTAGATCCAATTTCCAGTTGCTGTAAAAATAAAATGACAATAAAGCCCACCAAACAGTAATTTAAAACTTAAACATTAGTCTGATTAAAAATAATAACAAGAGCTGGGCACATGCTTGTGGTGCACACCTGTGGTACATGCCTGTAATACCATCACTCAGGGAGGCTGAGGCAGGTGGATCTCTAGGAGTTCAAGGCCAGCATGGTCTACAAAGGTCCAGGATAGCCAAGGCTACACAGAGAAAGCTTGTCTTGAAAAACAAAGAAGCAAAACCCCCACAAAAATAATAGCAAGATCAATGCCAGGAAAGGACAGTGTTTTCTGGTGAGTGTGCATTCTAAGTGTAAGGCAGTGCGGCATGAATTCCTGACTTCATTTTACAGACACACAAGACCACCAACCCCCCAAACAAAGAGCAAATCCAAAATCACAGCTGATTTATATCAAGCCAAAGCCAAAACAAAAGGGACCAGTTCAGTTTTATTTACACCTTTTAGAAATTCTTAAGTACAAGAAGTTATGGGATATATAGTAAACACGGTAATTAAAAAAAATATATGGAGAGGGGGAAAGAGAGGGGAAGAGCTAGTAACAGCAGCCATTTCCACCACTTGTAATTAAGTAGTACGTTAATATCAACTGATTTTAATGGTGTAACTTAGTTGAAAAATAGGGAGATATTGTCCCCTGAGAATTAAATGATGGTCTTTTCATTATTTTAAGTTAGTTTATGTACTTCAGTATAGTCTTTTAACAGAGTATCTTTAACGTATGAACTGCCTCCTGTAATCTAAATGTCTTCCTATAGAGATTGTGGAAAAGATCACAATTTAATGTAATTATCCTACTGGGCCCAAGTACCTTTGTGTTATGATCATAAGTATCACAGCTCACAGTCTGAAGCCTACTGAAATATTGGTGATGGAGGCGTGCAGGGAGGGGCAGAGAGCTGAATGGGGGGCACAGTCAGCCACTGTTTCTCACTGTGCCAGTTTCCACAACCCAGTAACTGTCAAGGACTCTGCGACCCGTCTCTCAAACCCCTACCCCTGCTAGCTCAGGTCACTACCATCTCTTCCCTTTGTATTCAGACTATGAATCAGTCTCCTGTCACCCTGTCCTCCTCCTCCTCAGAGCCACAGGACTCCTAACTACAATGTGCCACATCTTGCCCCTTGCTTTAAAAAGGCCCCCAAATCCCTGTCACAGGCCCTCCTGACTTCCATGACCCAAACCTTAACGGACCTCCTTGACTTCTGGTTAAACAGTCTTCTTACAATTTGGCACCCTAACCTAATCCACTTACTCTTTCCTGTCCCTGTTAAGTCAGAACAATCCTTATGTATTTTTTAGGTATCCGCTGATTTCAAACAGCATTTCCTGGACACCTCAAAGCTTCAAGGAGCCTTCTCTACAGACACAAACATATGACATAACAACTCATCAGTTTTTGCATGTGTCTGTGTGCATGTGTTTTCACCTGTGTAGGTGCATGTGTACAAGTATGTGCATGCATGTGGAGCCCAAAGCTGATGTCACTTTCCACCATATCCAATGTAGCATGTCTCTGATTGAACCTAAGAGCTTGCTGATACAGGATCTGTCTTTGTCCCTTGAGTAGTGGAATTACAGGTGGGCTGACATAACTACCCAGACTTTATGTGAGGGCAGGATTTAAACTCTGATCCTCACATTGCCTGGCAAGCACTTTACCCACTGAGCCATCTCCTCAGCCCCAAGCACCATATTCTTACTCTTTGAAGTCACCCATCCCCGACTTGAATTGTCCATTTTATCTGAGTCTGAACTAAAATGTGAGCCCTGTGTGTTTGTCCTTGACTGTGCATTCCCAGTGCAGCAAACACTCAAAGAAATGCTTATTTAAAACAAACAGACAAAAAACAAACCAAAACAACAACAACAACAACAAAACCAGGAACAGTTACATTTGAGGACGGATCCTCTATTTTATGCTTTTTCTTTGACTTCTTCTAGGGTGAATCTTCAGAGTATGTAAGATAAAGGTATAATCCCTAGGACTGTTTATTAAAGTCACACCAGGGAGTGGAGACTTAGCGACAAGAAAGAGTTATATAGAAATATATCAAAATGTGTTAACAGTATTAAGCAGAGCACAACCAAATAGTACGGAACTCCAGGTGAAAGCACTAGGCTGTGGTCAAGAGATCAGGCCCCCGTGTGCCCACTCTGCCTTCTAGAAAGGCAGTAAGGCACAATCCCAAGGCTATGGATCTGAGAACAAATGGAAAAGAAAAGCCAGAAAGGAGGAGAGACCCAGTACACTAGAAACCAGCAGGGAAATGCCGGAGACAGGAACAAGACTAAACCTGTCTTCTTTTTTGGTGTGTGTGTGTGCACGCGCGCGTGCGTGCGTGCGTGCATGTACCTTATCTTTTGAGACTTTCACTGAACCAGCTGGCCATACTAGCTAGGCAGTGAGCTCTGGGGGTCCACCTGTCTCTGTTCTCGCTGCCCTAACAAAACCTAGCTTTTACATGGGTGGTGGTGACCCCGAACTTGGGTCCTTGTGTTTTATGGCAGCTATTCTACCCACTGAGAGCCATCTTCTTAACCCAATATTTTAAAGCACTTTCTATGTATTATGCTATAATGGAAAGTCTGCATTTTCCCCCCTTCTTTGGGAAGTGGGGTGGTAGTGGACAACAATCCTATTTTTCTTTACTACAGTGTTAATGGCTGATGGAGCAAGTTCCGGTAATTCTTGAAGACAAAAGAATAGAACTGAGGGGCTGGCTCAGAGATAGCTCGGAGGCGCAGAGCTCTTCCACAGGACCTTTGCTCCACTCCCAGCTTGAATTCCAACTAGTGGCTCACAATTGTCTGTAACTTTAGTCCTAGAGGATCCTCTGCCTTCTTCTAGCCTTCACAGGCCCTGCATGCATGCGGTGTACAGGTATACATGAGGGCAACACATGCACAAAGCACAGAACTGAAGTAGTTTCAAACTGTAAGGAAAACTGAACTTCTCCAACCATCAGGACTAGGACATTTCAAATCATCTTTATGAAGCTGTAGGGGGTTTGACTAAAGTCCTGGGGTAATACATGCACAGGAGACCTAAGGGAGAAACTAAGAATAATCCTCCCAAGCTCCAGGGAGAGAATGTATCATAAGTGAGGGGACTGAAACCCCAGCAACATCAACAGACAAATAGAGAAAAGAGAATTCCAGGAAAAGGTTTTACTTTTATCGATAGCTGCCGATTAGAATTTAAAGAGCAGATCTAGTGCCAAGAGATCAGTTTTGTTTTAACTTATTCCTTATTGAGAAGTTTCTATTGATTTAGAGTGCACATCATCAGCCTGTGTGAGCACCTGTGCTGTGCTGAGTCTTCCCTCACCTCTACAGGAGGGGACCTCCACAATGGGGAGGCGAGAGGACATTTTAGAAGTCAGCTCTCTCATTTCGCCACAGGTCCTGGGACAGAACTCAGGATCAGGCCAGCACTTTTTTTTCCCTGATAAACCATCTTATTGGCTCAAGAACCTGTATTTTGGTTGGATAAGTCAATTCCTTCAGCTTGATTTTTTTTTTTCCTGAGAATGGCAATTATGTCTTCTTTTGATGAAGGGGAACATTTGAGGTCAAACCCTGAGTTTTACTATGCTAGGCACGTGTTCTGCCACTGAGCTGCACCGCCAACTAAATTCAGAGGCCCTGTCATCATCTTAACCATTATGTACATGGAAGATTTTCTGTATATATTTTGTTATTATAACAAATACAATTGAGAGGACCAGTGGAAGAATGCAACGGTCTCCTTCCTCGGATCTCTGGAGCACATTTAAACTTTAAAACTAAGATGGGGAACCTTAAATATTTCACTAGGAAACCCGTGTCTATAAAAGTTTTAATAACTAGGCCAACATTAAGAATTGACTTACTTCCCTCTACCAAGGGAGTAACAGAAGTCTAGTGTTTTGGTTTTTCCCCCCCTCCCTCCCAGTAAGATACAGACTCTCTGCATGGGACCCCGGCAGGGTTAATGAGCCACTTGAGCTATCTGCTCTCACATCTGGCAGGATTAGCAGACTCCTAAGTCCAAAGGAAGAAGGGCCCAGGGAGGAGTCCAGAGTCAGCTGTGGACTGTCAGGTAATGCGGTGCTGAGGGGCAGGCAGGCAGCCAGCGGGAGAAAGAGGTGAACAGCAGACACAGACAAGAAGGCCAAGGCCCAGAGGGGAAGCTCTTCTCCCTCCATTCACAAGTCCATCTTGGACCTGGGAGCTCAGACGGGTGGGAAGAAGAAGGGGGAAAAAAATCACTCTTACAAAACCCGAAAGAGGTAAAATTGGTTTATCTGTTGCTTTCAGGTATTCGAGAACTTAATGACTGACTAGGATACAGCTTTTTGGTTTTGTTTTTCTATTTTTCTGTCTAGGTTTATAAAAAGCCAGAGGTGGGGTCTAATTTAAAGCAGGGAGACACGAGCTAAATAAAACACAGGATAAAAACTGGTAACTCTCAGGAGTTCAGAGTCTTGGGACCCTCTGGAGCCATGATAACTTCCCCCTCATAGTTCAAGGGAGGCTAAAGGGTTGGGAAGAATTATCTTAGCCAACTAGAGAAAGTCTCTCCTGGTACGGCTCACAGCATCTTAAGTAAGGAACACATGGAAATAGAAGCTGGCCACGTGGATATACGGTGACTGAAGCTGAAGCTCATAAGGGCGGGGCCACCACTGCCGACCCTAATCCTGATGACTGGAGAAATTCGTAGTTTCCTCCATGGATCATGAACAAACAAGCAAGGAAAGAAACAGCATCCACCTTTGCAGCAGGCAAGACTGCTTAAGTTCAAGTCATGGTACAGTTGCTTCTGGGGTTTACATTTCAGCACCTATGCCTCCTTGTTTTCTCATCACTTAACGGGTCCTGACACAGGCACACATCATAGAGAAGTTATGTGGGATGGTGCCACGGCTGCACTGACTATATATTCAACAGACAAACACGCTCGGAGTTAACTTAGACTTCCCACAGCTGTACTGTCCCCTGCTCTGGAGAAGACAAGAGTTATAGAACATTTATCTCATTAAAGTCCTCGTGCACAAATAAGTAGAACACATTTCTTCATACACTTTGCTTGCTTTTAGTACTACGCACTAGGAGGAAAAGCTAGCTGACCCAACTCATCTTCAATATGCCCGCTTTCCACCCTCCGGGAATTTAAAGCTAAGATGGCTACTCCTGAGTAAGCTGAGCAAAATGAGCGGTGGCTTAAATTAGGAAGCGGATATGTATTAGATGTATGTGTAGTTTTACACATATTCAAAACTCTATCTCTCCGACTGGGAAATGTCTCAAAGAGAGAGGACTGAGTCAGTTATTTCTTCTCTGGAAAACGTGTACGCAAACAGAAAAAACAATGGTCAGCAAGGAGCACGGAAAAGGGGAGACATGGAGACACCGGCACTATCTAGGGTTAGGAGATGCTGGGCTTGGCGAGTATGAGTGGGCACCAGGGCAGTGTGTTCTCCCACTTCCCAGGGGCAGCCCATCACGCCAAGGCTGTCACAGTTCATCTCCAGCGCTGATTTCCGGTGCTGACAAGGATGCCCCCTGAGCACGCCTTCATCTTCCCTTCTGCAGATATGAAGCTCTAAATACATAGTATCCTTCTTCCCGTGTTTGATGTCATGTCTGTGTGAAAATCCAAAATTAGGGGTCTGGAGAGATGGCTCAGCGGTAAAGAGCACTGAGCCCAGAGGTTCTGAGTTCAGTTCCCGGCAACCACATGGTGGCTCACAACCATCTATACTGGGATCTGATGCCCTCTTCTGGTTGGGCAGGTGTACATGCAGATAGGGCACTCATACATAAAATAAATAACCTTAAAAATAAAATTCAAACTTAGAGGAACACTTAGAGGAACATTCAACATCCTTAGCAATCAAGGAAATGCAAACGATATTCATCTTACTCCTGTGCATGGCTGAGATCAAGAAAACAAATGACAGTTCATATTGGCAAGGGTATAGTGCAGGGGTACACTCCTCCACTGCTGGGCGGAGGGCAAACTTGGTCAGCTATGATGGGAATAAGTATGGAGGTTCCTCAGAAAGACGAGAACCGATCTACCTCAAGATCCAGCTGTACCACTCTTGGGTATATACCCAAAGGTCTCTTTATCCTTCCACATGGATACTCACTCAACCACATCCAGAAATTGGAAACAACCCGTATGTCTCTCAGTAGAATAGATAATGAAAACATGGTACATTTACACAACGGGAGTAATACTCAACTCAAAATGACTTCATGAAATTTGCACATAAATGAATGGAACTAGGAAAAAAAAATCATCCTGAAGGAGAGTAGATGAATCCAGACCCAGAAAGACAAACATGGTATGTATTCCCTAATATGTGGATATTGGCTGCTAAATCAGTGATAACCAAGCTATAATCCATTGACCCACAGAGATTGTGAATACAGTTAGGGACTAGGGGAAAAAGATAGAAATCATTAGGAAAGGGAAATAGAATAGTTATTGATGGACTGGAGGGCTAGAAAGAGAGGATAAAGTGGGAAGGGGAGGGAAAAGAGGACTAGGGAGGGAACGTAAGGAACGACAACTAAAATTAAGGCCCATTTGAAGGGTAGTATGGAAACCCCAGTACAGAAGAAAAGACATACATGAAGGTGATCAAAATGAAATCACCAAATAATGAGGGGACAGAGCCCCAACTGGCCATCTCTTCTTACCAAATGAAGCTTCCAATAGCAGGATTGGTTTCCATCTAATTGAGCTACTGGCCAAAAGGGTCCCATGGGAATCCTCAAACAACCCAGGCCATTGCCAAGACTACACATTGCCCTCCACAAGCTGACAGCAAGGTCCCATTGCTGAAGACCACACCCACCCAGCTCACTGACCATAGAGAAGTCAGGCTGGCACCTCCCTGCAGCCTTCACCCCTGCACACCAGTGTCTTTAGTACAGGAAGGTGCTCTGCAGCTATCAAAAGAGAAATGTAAAATCCAACCCAGGCACAAACACTCTGATCTACACAGTGGTGGGTGCCCTGCCTGCAATATATGCTAGCGCAATGGTGGCACAAAACATGTGGGAGTAAACAAACCAATATATGATCTGACTTAACGCGCACTCTATGAGACAGAACCCATACCTGACAAGTGTGACCAAGAACCAGAGATTAGATAGCCAGGGACCTGGGCTAAAACCAAATATTACTGTTCTAAACAACAACAAATGCCATAGTAATAAAATGACTCCTAATGACATTCTGCTCTACTCAGATATATCTACGTCAGGTGTGTATGCATGTACGTGGAGGCCAGACATCAATGCTGGGCTCCCTCTTCGGATTGCGTCATTCTACCTTATTTTTGACACAAGGCCTCTCACTGCACCCAGAGCTCATCTATCTGTCCAGGGTTCTACTTTACTTTCTTTCTCTTTCTTTTCTTTCTTCTTCTCTGAGACATGTGTAACCTTGGCTATCCTGGACTCACGTTGTAGACCAGGCTGGCCTTGATCTCACAGAGATCAACCTGCCTCTGCCTCCCAGAGTGCTGGGATTATAGGTGAGTGCCAGTGGGCCCAGCTTTTAGTTTGCTTTGTAATGCTATGAGATGATAGTCCGGCCAAAAACAACTTGGGAAGGAAAGGGTTTCTTGGGCTAGCCTTTCCATGTCACAGTCCATCCCTGGGAGGAAGTCAGGGCAGGAACTGAAGCAGAGGCCACGCAGGCGCAGGCGCACTGCCTACTGCCTTATTCCTCCTGGCTTGTTTGCTTTGCTTGTTTACCCACGACAGCACCACCTGCCTGCGGATGGCACCGCCCACAGACCCACAGAAGACAGGATGCTTCCACAGGAATCACTAATCAAGAAACTGCCTCACAGGTCGGGTGTGGTGGCACATGCCTTTGATGCCAGCACTCAGGGAGGCAGAGGCAGGTGGATCTCTGTGAGTTTGAGTCCAGCCTGGTCTACAAAGTGAGAAACCCTGTCTTGAAAAACCAGAGAGAGAAAGAGAAAGAGAGAGAGAGAGAGAGAGAGAGAGAGAGAGAGAGAGAGAGAGATGGAGAGAGGGAGAGAGAGAGAGAGAGAGAGAGAGAGAGAGAGAGAGAGAGAGAGAGAGAGAGAAAGAGAGACACCAAATGTTAAAAGCATTCTGCCCTATTTGTTAAGGATCTGGACCTCACACTTCTCATTTGAAAATACTCAGGAGCCCTAGTGATGTTTAAAGGGTGCAGTCTCCCATTTTGTCTGGGATTCTGGGGTGCTGACCTTCAAAAGCAGTAAGCTACTCGCGTTGCCGTGCTTTTTGTAGTAGCTGCAGCCTCTCGGTGGCTAGCTGTAGCTGCCAGCTGCTGGCTGAAGAGACCCTGGAGGCAAAGGCGGGGAAAGCCTGCCTACCAGCTCTACACCTCTGAAAAACAGCAGCTGCAACTGGCTACGGCACACCTGAAAATAAGGACGCTACAGTTTTGAAACCAGGTCTGCCTTAATCAGCTGGAGCTGAGGAGGAGGTGCGGTTTCTCATCTCCCTGCTTCCTAACAAGGAGGCTTGAGATGCAGACAGGCACAGCGCGCCACAGCTAGCTTTGCAGGGTGACCCTAACATGCAGCTTCAAGGCACTTTGCACAGAGTCACCAAGATGAAGGTCCAGGTGAGTTCTAAGAGGCTTTGATATCAAATCGGTTTCAAAACTGCCGTTTTAATTTACTAAATTGAGAAGGATGCTCCCCAGATCAAAGATTGGTAAACCCACAGACTATCTGCATGCATAGCTTTGGAAAGCAAGTGTTCCTAGGGACTGTTGATCCTGATTTACATTCCCAGTGACTTGTCACTTCCTGGAATGCTGCACAGATGTTGGGTTATCACAAGCTGCCAGGGAAGGTCACTGGGACTTGGAAACTGTAAGTCGGTAGAACGTCATTTCCCTTAGTGTCCCCTTAATTCTTTGATGCTTTTTTACAGAGGAAGTCTAAAGTTTTAAGTTAAGCATTCATTTCTACTAGAAGGAAAAACTTTCTGTAATCAGAAATGGAAGTTAAGAAGCCTAGACATGCAGGCTGTAAATACTGACATTCACAGACACAAAGCCTTTATGTCAATTAAGGCAGTTTACATTAGGAGCATCCAACCACTGACTAGTCATTAATAAGCCAAGGGAGTAGAACCTGGGATCCACATATTGGCATTTGTATAAACATTTCATGGTTTTCTTCATGGTTTATTAACTTGATTTGCCTTTTATTTATATAAAGTTATTACCTTTATATAACTTGATAAAGTTTCATAACTCGAATCTGCCACATCGAGTGTTAAATTTTATATGTTACATATTACACAGACTTGTTCCAAATGTCAGCTGTGGGGACTGCATGCTCTCCAAAAGAACTTTCAAAGGACTTTGAGTCTGATGAACTTTCTTTAGAAATACGTTCTTTAAAGATACAATGAGTTCACCAATCTGCCTCTTAACAAAAGACTAGCACCTTCTAACCACCTCGGAGTTAGAAAAAGCTTAAGAAAACTGATTAGATTTAGAATCAAGGCTCGGAGAGAGACTTGCCCAGCCACATACAGAAACACAGAGAGCCCTGTAGGATGGGTTAGCACTGCTGCTGATGGTGTGTGACTTATAGACACCCACAGTAAAACTAGGGGAATACAAGGGATGAAACAACTGGCAGAAGGGTAAGGGGCTGCAGAGTCATGCGGCCTACATGTGAAGAAGAGG
This sequence comes from Acomys minous, assembly GCF_964271855.1. Classification (NCBI taxonomy): domain Eukaryota; kingdom Metazoa; phylum Chordata; class Mammalia; order Rodentia; family Muridae; genus Acomys; species Acomys minous. The sequence continues at coordinate 24,090,440 of NC_140484.1, forward strand.
AGAACATGGAAGGAGCAGGGCTTAGCTGTGAGTTCGAGGCCAGCCTGGTCTCCAAAGCGAGTCCAGGACAGCCAAGGCTACACAGAGAAACCCTGTCTCGAAAAAAACAAAAAAGAAACAAAATCACAGTGAATTGTTGTTCATATTAGTGACCAGAGTGATGTACTGCAAAATTGTGTTACAGGGTAGTTAATTCTAGGTATACTTTTGGATTGGTTCATATCAAGCTAATACTTCTATCTGACATGGAACTAATTAGCACTACCCATAGCCAGATAGTTACTGCAATTGATTCATCCGTATTTACACATATTTATTCACACGTGCATAGTTATAATTTAAAGATAGCACCTTAAAAATAGATGTACTTTCTCAAGCATTACAGAGGCATTTTTTCCCTATTTGTGGGTTTTGAGACGAGATTTTACTATGTTGCCCAAGCTGAGAGCAAGCTCACTACACAACCTAGGCTGGCCTCACAGTGGCACTGCTCCTACCTTAGGCTCCCAGGCACCAGATATTATAGCTACCCACTATCAACGACCACATTTTTTGTTTGTTTGTTTGTTCTGTTTTTCAGACAGGGTCTGTGTTAGCCTTGGTTGTCCTGGACTCTATTACATCCAGAAAGGCTTTCTCTTAAAATTGATGAAGAAATAATAACATTCCAACATAAGCACAAACTAAGGCTGTGAATGATCACCAAACCATCTCTGAAGAAGATATTTAAAGGAATGCTACAGCCAAAGAAGAGAATATGCCGGGCAGTGGTGGCGCACGCCTTTAATTCCAGAACTCGGGAGGCAGAGGCAAGGCGGATCGCTGTGGTTTAAGGCCAGCCCGGTCTACAAAGTGAGTCCAGTACAGCCAAGGCTACACAAAGTCAAAACACAAACAAACAAACAAAAGAATTTTCAAGCAAGGCGTGGTGGTGCACACCTTTAATCCCAGCACTCAGAGGCAGAGGCAGGTGGATATATGTGAGTTTAAGGCCAATATATCTACAAAGCGAGTCCAGGACACCCAAAGCTACACAGAGAAACTATGTCTTAAAAAAAATCAAAAACAAAACAAAGAAATAATAAATTTTCTAACAGAAAGAGATGAACAGATTCCTACAAGGAATCTATCTTGCCCAACTCAGAAAGCAGAAGATCCCTGACACTAACATGGGATAACCAGCCAACAAAAACCCTAACAAAATCACAAGCACTACTAAACACCTTCTGATAGTAACTTAATCACTAATAAAGAGGAGCAGACGGGCTGATAGATTTAAAAACTAGAGCTAAACATGGTGGTGCATGCCTTTGATCCCAGCACCTGGGAGGCAGAGGCAGGAGGATGTCTCTGAGTTACGGTCCCTTGGTCTGTATAATGAGTTCCACCACAGCCAGAGCTGCACAATAGAAAGACTGTCTCAAAACAGACTGTCTCAAAATAGAAAGACAAAAACAAACAAACAAACAAACAAACAGGAAACTAGATCCACCAGGTGGTGGTGGTGCACGCCTTTAAGCAGAGACAGGGAGGATCTCTATGAGTTTGAGACCAGCCTGGTCTACAGAGCTAGTTGTAGGGCAACCAGGGATACATAAAGAGACTCTGTCTAGAAGCTGGGTGTGGTGGGGCACACCTGTAATCCCAGCCCTCCCGGAGGCAGAGGCAGAGGCAGGAGGATCTCTGTGAGTTCCAGTCCAGCCTGTTCTACAAAGCAAGTCCAGGACAACCAAGGCTACGCAGAGAAACCCAGTCTCAAAAAACAAAACAAAAACGAACAAACCAAACAACAAGCAAACAAAATCTAGATGCAACTATTGTCTCTAAGAAACAGCTCTAACTAATGAAGACCTCATAGAGTCTAAGGAGGAAGCCACTCCATCAGCTAAGCTGCTATTGACTATTCTGATACCTGATAAAATAGACTTCAAACAAAAATTAGGCAGAAGATATAAATACATTTAGTACATATTAATGAATAAAAACCCATCAAGAAGACATAACAATTTTATCTGCACCAAACTTTGAAGCTCCCAATTTTCCAAAGCAAACATGAACACACATAAAAGGTGAAATAGGTCCTGATACTGTAACAGTGAGTGAGTGTCAATAACTTACTCCCATCTTTAGAAAGGTCATCAAAACTGAAAAACCAACAAGGAAACATCAGAGTCAAACCATAACACAGATCATGTGTAATTTCTAGGTATCTACACACTATTCCACTCACCAGATCGAGAAGGCTTCCTTCTCAGCAGTCTACAGAGCCTTCTCCGAAATAAAACCATACACCAAAATAAAATGAAAATTATGACTCTCATTAAAGTCATAATAATCTCAGTGGAAATACTATAGTGATGTGCCCCAAGGTTGTAGAAATGTAACAAGACACTCCGCAAGGTTGCAGGCAGCACGGAAGTGACAAAGATCAGGATGGGAACTGAGAACACTACACAGAATTAGGTCTTTGGAAAAAAACAAAAAACAAGAATGACAAACCTTTAACTAAACTAACCAAAATAAAGAAACCCAAACTCATTACATTAAAGATGAGAAAGAAGGCACTATAGCACATTCCAATGAAACCCAGATGGTCTTGAGGAACTATTTTGACAATATCTACTCCAAAAACCCTGGACATTTTAGAAATTTCCTAGAAATAGATAAATTCCTAGCCATATATCAAATCACCGAAATTAAATAAAAAAGTTAGAACCACTGAGGAGCACCTTGCACAAGCGTTCCTCACAGTCAGACACAATGGAGTGGAAGGCGTACTGCTACCCAAAGACATTCATGAATTATCCTGATTCCAAAACTGGATGGGGACACAACAACAGAAACAAAAACTACTCACCAGTGTTTCTGATGGATATTTATAAAAACAAAAACAAAAACAAACAAACAAAAAACTCAATACAATTCTCACAAATCAAACTCAAGAATACTTTAAGATAATCAGGAACCAGGAGTGGTGGTGGTGCACGCCTATAATCTCAGCACTCAGGAGGCAGAGGCAGGTAGATCTCTGTGAGTTCAAGGCCAGCCTGGTCTACAAAGCAAATCCAGGACAGCCAAGGCTACACAGAGAAACTCTTATCTCAAACGAAACAAAACAAAACAAAAATCAAATATCATAATTTAGGTGGGTTTATATGTCAGGAATGGAAATACTGCTCAATAGATGCAACTAATAAATGTAACACAGCACATGAATAGATTTAGGGACAGAAATCAGAATCAGAGGCAAAAGAGCCTCAGCAAAAGTTCAGTATCACTTCATAACAAAGGCTCTGAGAAAACGAGGGTTAGAAGGAACATTCCCCAACACGATAGAGATCGTTACGTGTAAGTTATGGTTCTCCAGAGGAACAGAGCTTACAGAATGAAATACATATCTCATTAGGATAACTTACAGTGTCCAGCTAGTCTAACAGTGGCTGCCTATGAACAAAAAGTCCAAGAATCCAGCAGTTGCTCAGTCCACAAGGCTGGACGTCTCGGCTGTCTTCAGTGTACGCTGGAATCCCCAAGAGGCAGGCTCTAATGCTGCCAGGGGAGGAATGGACTTGCTAGAGAGGCAAGAGCAAGCAGGCAAAAGAGCAAAACTTTCCTTCAGAAATGGTTTTATATAGGCTTCCAGCAGAAGGTGTGGCCCAGATTAAAGGTGTGTCTTCCCGCCTCAGGAGATCTGGATTTAAATTAAGCAAAAGTCCCTGGTCGGTGCCCTTCCATTTTTTGCATGTATTAATTCCAGATAGTCAAGGTGACAAAAGAACAGCCATCTCGCTGTATGTGGCAAAACCTATAACCAACAATATACCAAATGAAAAACTAGTACCATTTCCTCTGAAATCCAGAACGAGGCAAGAGCTTCTCCCCACTTTTATCCAATCCACTGCTTGAAATTTTAGCTACAGCAATAAGAGAACAATAAAAGGAATTCAAAATAAGACAGATAACATGATCCTACACTTACAAGACTCTACCAGCAAACCAGGCGTGGTGGCACACGCCTTTAATCCTAGCAGTGGGGAGGCAGAGGCAGGTGGATCTCTGAGTTCAAGGCCAGCTTGGTCTACAAATGGAGTCCAGGACAGCTAAGGCTACAGAGAGAAACCCTGTCTAAAAAAAAAAAAAAAAAAAGACTCTACCAGCAAACTCTTAGAACTGGTAAACATGTTCAACGTATTAGTAAAAACAGAAAATCAACAAACAAAAGTCAGTAGCTTTATTATATGTTATGGATATGATGGATCTGATGAAAAAGAAATCTGGGGTGGGGGGGGAATCCCTACTCATAATAGGGTGTGTGTGGGGGGGGGTTGTAACTTGGACAAAGGGAGTAGACAGAAGCCATACCGAAGTGTGGCATTTTAGAAGCCAAATGAAAAATCACAAAAGAGGGACTGGAGATAGTCACGCTCGCTGTACGGCTGGGTGGCGATGCTCCTAGAAGCAGTGGGTTGGTGAGGGAAGCCCAGGCCCCAACCAGCAGGAGCTGTTGTCAGCCCCCTGGGAAGAGGAAGCCTCAGCTGAGGAGCTGCCTTCGTCAGCCAGGCCCTTAGTCAAGTCTGTGGTGCATTTTCTCCATTAATGATTGCTGTGGACGGGCCCAGTTCACAGGGGCGTACCGTCCTTGGGAAGGTGGTCCTGGGCTAGGACAGCAAGCTTAGCAAGCCACGGAGAAATACCCCCTCACGAGTGTTCACTGTGCCCTCTGCTTTAGTTTCCGCCTAGAGGTTCCTTGAATTCCTGTCCTGAACTCCCTTAACAAGGGACTGTGAGCGGAAAGTGTGCACCAAGTAAACCCTTCCCCTCCAAAAGCTGCTTTTGGTCACGGTGCTTTTTTATCACAGCAACAGGAAACAAACTAAGACAGCTTCCCACCAGAGTGAGAGAGGCTAAGATCGTACTGCAGAAGACACCAAACACCTTGGGTGTGAGACATAGAGAAAAGCAGGAGAGGCGTGAGTGAGCTACCAACTTCCTCCCCACCAGTGAGCATTGAAACTCCCGGGCTGAGTGGGCTACTGCACAAGAGAGAACGTTGTTGATCTTTCCGGGTGGTGAACTCTTCATCAGAAGGCCAGCCTGCCGGGCAAGATCTACCCACTAGTGTAATAGCTAGCTAGCAGCTTGGTAGCCATGGGGATAACCAATTCTGCCATCTGACTGGGTTTGGGGTTGCTCCACAAGGTGGGGAATCCATGCCAGGTACCAGTAAGCTGCGTGAACAACCCGGATCTGGGGAAGTCAATGGGCCAGGTACATAACTTGCTGATGTTAAAACTAAACTCCCATTCAAATACCTACACTTTTATCCCTAGACAGAAGCTGATCCCAGCCTTTATCAGACAAGTCTCTCCATACAATGAACAGTGGTGAAGGCAGACTCACGGCAGCCCAAGATGCTGAGAACAAGTGGGTGGTCGTTGGCTCTGCCAGAAACAAGGCATTCACACCACCCCCTTTAAGACTCAGGCAGACTGTGGAAGAGGGGCTGGGACCTATGGGAAATGTTGGAAGATGAGGCGAATGGCTGGGAAATACCACCCTCTTTAGACTTTAGACAACCATGAGGTCATTAACTCCTAACAACTAAGATTAGCTGAGGTGGCCCCGCACAAGACTGGCCCTGTCAACTGTCAATCATGGCAGGGAGAGAGGCTGCACAGGGGTCCTGCCCTTTAGTGATGAACTTTAGGCTAAGATTCTGGGAGGGGCTATACAATTAAATACCCTCTCCGCTGAGCCACCAGGCTCCGATTGATAGCTTCATACCCATGGGCACACCGATAAGCCAGGGTTAAACTAAATAGGTCATAAAACAAAGCAAAGAGACATGAAGGAGAGAAAAAAGATATATTGGGGGGGGAGGGGGTAGCAAGGTGAGGGAGGGGTCAGAGTAGTCAGTATATATTGTGTGCATGTGTGGAATTGTCTAAGAACAAAGTTAACTAACTATAATACTTTCAAAATACTGAGCAATGCTGGGCGTGGTGGCACACACCCTCCTAGGGAGGCAGAGGCAGGTAGATCTCTGAGTTCCAGGCCAGCCTGGTCTACAAAGAGAGTCTAGAACAGCCAAGGCAACACAGAGAAATCCTGTCTCGGAAAACCAAAACCAACCAACCAACCAACCAACCAAATAAGCCCACAGAATAATCCTTAGTAAAAGAGAAATGCTGAAAGTATCAAAATACTGACCTGAAATTACATTACAGAAGCACAGTACCTGAACAGCCTAATACTGACACAAAAGCAGATGCTTAGAATAATAGAACAAGCTGGGTGTGGTGGCGCACGCCTATAATCCCAGCATTCAGGAGGCAGAGGCAGGGGGATCGCTGTAAATTCCAGGCCAGCCTGGTCTACAAAGTGAGTCCAGGACAGCCAAGGCTATATAGAGAAACTCTGTCTTGAAAAAAAATAAAACAAATAAACAAGAATAATAGAACATATGCCCATGACGGTAGGTGATACCTACCGTCACCTAATTTTTGACAAAAGTGTCAAAAATATACATTGAACACAGGTTTTTAAACAACTAATGGGGCAAAATTAGATTCCCTCCCCATCAGTCACAGTCATAGGGGAGGGGAGTAAGGGGAAAATGGGAAGGAGGGAGGAACGGGGGGAGGGGATACAAGGGATGGACTAACAACTGAGATATAATATGAATGAATTAATAAAATATTTTTAAAAAGTGCAGATCCAGCCTACAGAATGGGGGAAAACTTCCCCAGTTAAATGCTTTCTTTCGTAAGAGTTGCTGTGGTCATGGTGCCTCTTCACAGCCACAGAACACGAGTAAGACAAACATATTCAAGAAAATGAATTACACTAAGAATTATGTTACATGAAAGTAGTCCAACTCAGAAAGGAAAATTCCATGTTTTTTTTCTCTCATGTGTGGAACCTAAATGTAAATGTAAATGTGTGTGTATATTCATGTGTTTATACTGTGGCTTATATAGGCCATGAAACCGGAAGGAAAGGGGACAAGACCTAAAGGGACAGGGAAAGAGAGAACGATAGTATGCACAGATAGTATGAAAGAAAAAAAAAGCAGAAAAATAAACAGAAGAAGGAACCAGTGGGTGGCTAAGGGGACCCAGGGTCCCTGGGAAAGGGGTACTAATTAGAACAGAGTGTGACATGTATGGAAGGAAATGCCATGACAGAACTTACTACTTTGCATGATCACTTTAAAAAACTAGAAACACTGAATTGTTATTTTCATAGAGGGAGCGATGGACCACGTTCTTATTTACTCCCCACCCCTAGTTAGCATGCATTAGTCATTAAAATGAGGCTCTGCCATTGTCCCAGGGATATTCATAGTTACTTTCTATTTAGATTTATTCAGATTAATTCTCTATTTCATCCCTGTCAGCCCAGGAGCTTCCAGGAATACAGTATAAAATGTTAACAAAAATAAATAGGTAAACAAAGGTCTAGAGCTATCACATCACTCCCTCTGAGAATTAAGAGTTCTCTGTGGCTACTGCGCACCTCCCAACAGCTGCCGTCCAGTAACGGGACTGCGACTGTTGCCCACATCTGTGGCCTGCGCTTGTCATAGAAACAGAATGGTCCTGCTGACTCAGTACTCTTGCACACCCCCCTGTGCCTTCCTACACCCAGAAGCCTAGAATCAGGGCGACACCCTCAAATCCCATCTTTAATAACACACAAGCAGCAACCCCACAAAACTTCAACAAACCAGTGCCCGTCAATGCCAACTTCCCAAAGTGGCTTCTACTCTCTTTCCTTGCTCAACAGCCAAGCGTGGATGTGTTCAGCACTTATCCTGCCTGTTACTTCTTTTATTACTTATGCAACTCCACAAGGTAGACACAGTTGGTTTGCTCATTGTGTGAATGAGGGTGTCTCTGCACTGAGGCTTCCCAAGACAGCAAGGATGAAGGCGGTGCTGTGGATCCATCCTGGTGCTTCTCAGCCCCATTCTAGAGCATCCTGCCCTAGGGTGGAGCTTTCAGACCTTAGCTCCTCTCTTCTCAACCTTGCCTATGACTCAAATACACAGTGAGTGTAAAATTCTAGCCTTTGCCTACCTGTGCCCCATCCTCCCTCCTATCCTCGTTTCTTCACCTGTTTAGCCCAGTTACAATTCTGAGTCGTCCAGAATAGCCCTTTGCCCTCACCGCCTTGCAGGAGTCTACCTTTGGAGGGCTGCTAGAGACCCATGTACTCCATACTTTAAGGAGTTTTGAACAGTATCGGTGTTCTTGTTCTTTATTAGGATCAGGGAAAGTGGCATATAACTTGAAGTCAAGAGGAGGTCGGTGCATACATTTTGTGTCCAATAAATGAGGGCAGAATATATAATAATGTCTATGGCAATACAGCAAGTGAAACTAATACAGCAATCTCAAGGTGTTTCGGGTAAAACGGAAGGCACCACTTGACTCTCCAGGGTCTCCTGCAGTCTAGCAATCAATCTACAAGGCAACTGTTTGTAGTAAGGACACATTTGTGCATTTGAACCTTGCAGGTCAATGTATGCACTAGTGTGCACACAGGAAGGGACTAATGCCCGGTCAGTGATCACACAATACTGGAACATACTGAGGTGTTTAAGTCTGCTGGAATCAAAGTTACAATTGGAACAATCTCATGAAATGGGAAGTGAAAAGAAAATGTACTCAGCTGCCATCCCTTCTGGTTTTGAGTATGTGTTCTAACCCAAATGCATGCTAAACACTATTTTGAGTACCATGATGTAGAGGAATTTTAATTCACAACATGGCTGCTCTAGCCAGAGCTCACATCCAAAGTCCTTCTAGGTCTGTGTGATCCAGCTGGAATACAGGCACGTCTTTAACCCAGGAGACAGAGGCAAGCAGATCTCTGAGTTCAAGGCCAGCTTGGTATAGAGCAAGTTTCAGGTAGAGAAAAGCTTAGGTCCAGGTGTGGTGGTACACGCCTTTAATCCCAGCACTCAGGAGACAGAGGCATGTGGATCTCAGTGCTGCTCGGGCAGTTCAGTTGAGTCAGTGAGTTGAGAGGCAGTGCGGTGGAGTTGAGCTTGTGGCAGTTCAGTTTGTGGGATTCAGAGGCAATTTTACAGAGTCAGTTTTACAGACAATTCAAAAGAGAACAAGCTAGACACAGGTAAAGACAGAATGAGCCAGGGAATAAAAAGGAGCCAAGCCAGAAGATTAGACTAGATTGCTAGAGTTAGTTTGAGGCCAAGCAGAGCAATTCAGACAGATGCTGTGAGAGAAGCCAGTTTGAATCAGTCAGATAGGAGAAGAGTTTGAGTGAGAACAGCTGAGTTGAACCAGCCAGCAAGAGTTCGGAAAGACCTAGAAAGGGTGAGATAATTCAGCAGAAAGACTCAGAGGCTAAAAACATTCTAGACCTAGATTAGACTGCATGGGGGCTAGGACCTTTCAGGACTAGACCTAGGTTAGCAGAGGCATAGTAAGCATCAGAGACCACAATTAAATCAGGCAAATAAGGATACATTTACCCTTTACCCCTACTTTCCCATAAGACTCCTTACACTTCTCCCAATGTTTGGCTGTGAGTCTCAGCATCTGTTTTGAACTGCTGCTTGGTGGAGCCTCTCAGAGGACAACTCTGCTAGGGACCTGACTGCAAGAATAACAGCATATCATTAATAGTGTCAGGGGTTGGCTCTCTCCCATGGGGGTGGGTCTTGGGTTGGGCCAGGCATTGGATAGACATTCCCTCAATCTCTGCTCTATCTTTATTCCTACACATTTTGTAGACAGGGTAAATGTGGGGTTCAAGTTTTTGTTTGCACTCGGTCCTAATGTGACCTCATGAGCTGGGGTGGGTGGGTAGAGGGGGAATCCCCTTTTCTGAGGAACAGGGGAGGGGGCAGGGGGAAGAGAGAGGGAAGCTGGGACTGGGAGGAGAGGAGGCAGGGGGCTACAACAGGGATGTACAGTGAATAAATTAATTAATTTTTAAAAAGATATATTTACACCTCTCTCTCTCTCTCTCTCTCTCTCTCTCTCTCTCTCTCTCTGTGTGTGTGTGTGTGTGTGTGTGTATGTGTGTAGCATATGAGAAGTTTTTAACGTCAGAAAGAATGTGACATTTATCTACATTTAAAGAGGGAGAATAGGTAAAACTTGATCACTTATTTATTACCCAGAATTCTTCGACATTTTTGAAAGCTATAAAGATACACGGTGATCTGGGTCAGAATCTGAAACATTTCTGCTTTTCAGTTTTTTTTTTTTTTAGGGTAGCTCATGAGAGAGAGAATGGGAACAACAGGCCAGCACAAGGCAGGTGTGAACTAATTGGTAGCAGGTGTTGCACATTAGAGGCACCATGTAGCCTTTCTGCTCACCACAGGGCCTGGCATCCAGCCACCGGCAAGCTTCGAATACCTAGATAGTGCCTTGCGCAGACCACAAGTTCCCTGGCCCTGTACTTCTATAGCATACACTGAACCTCTGTGGGACAGTGGCTTCTCACCAGATTGAGCTCCCTACAGAACTCATTATCAAAAACTCCACCTAGAAGACTCAACAGATACCTACCGGCTTTAACAGCCTGGGAGACGATTTCCAGGTTAGTCTTAGGAAGACTACCTTAAACGTCACCGAGGAAAAGAAAATGTAACCCCAAGATGAAATTGTTCAGTGGGCTTTGTAGGTGTGTGGTGGTGAGACCAGGGGACAAGTCACCGCAACATCACCTTCTGGCACAGACGGGGACTCTGGCAGCAGATAGACTCTTCACAATGAGAAGAATCATGTCTAACACCCATCAAGGAATGCTGAGAGAGCAGAGTTGTAGGTCACTCATTTCAGAAGCTGATCTATTCTTTTGAAATAGAAGCCTAATTCTATTAACCCCCGATCTATCCAAAATGCCAGACAGTACAAAATAAGAGAAACAAATACACAAATAAAATGAAAGCACCCATTTGGGGACTATTTCTGATCCTGTTAACCCTGAGTTGACATAATCACCCGCCTCTGTGCCTCTGCTCCACTCCACTCACTCTCTGATGCCCAGTTGAAGATTCGTGGTTCAAAGGATCAGAGTTTAAATCAGTAGGCATCCTCTCATTTCTGATACATTTTCTGTACCTTACACAGAAAGAGAGAGGTAAGTGAGGCGTGCCTCATCCCGTGTCCATGAGAGTACAATTGCTCTTGCAGTATTCACTTGTAAGAAAAACAAAAATTCTGTTCTTTATAGGATGAAATAAGGGGAAATAAAGTAAGACAACAGAAGGGCAAATGAAATTACCTTAAGGAAAAAGAATTACTGATAAGAATGCAAATAAATTGAACAAGGTTACTAAGCAACACAAATACCATGCATATGTGGAATTTTTATGAAAGCACACATCTCTAACTACAAATAGTCAGAGTGCCCACAATAATCTGTCTAGAAATGACTTCTAAGGAAACTAAGGAAGCTATCTGACCAAAAGTTACTTCTGTAGGTCAGGAAAAACATTCATTTTTGATGCAGAAGGCGCAGCCTGTCTAACTTGTGTTTGAGTACCCATGAAGTTACAAGAAGCTTAATAATGAACATCCACAGCTGAGACTATTTACTGCCCTGTCTCAGGGTCCCAGGAACCAGGTGTTGAAAGCACCTCTGTGAAAGACGAAGACTGGCAAAGGGGTGTGAATGTGGAGGCACCTTGTCAGCAGGTTCCAGGACTTGACTGAGGGGTGCCTCTTTTCCTATCTACCAGAGGACACACATCCCTCAAGGAGCATGTTCTCCCATGCTAAGAGAACAAGTTTTACCTTCCTGTGTTTTTATTTTCGAGTTGTACCCCGTATGTGCAGGAACTGTTAAAGGCAGAAGATGGTGTCAGAGGCCCTGGAACAGGAGTTGCAGGTGGTTCTAAGTTGCTGGAAACCAAACCCAGGTCCTCTGCAAGAGTAGCAAGTGCTCTTTACCACTGAGCCCCCTCTCTAGGCCCAGAAGTTATGTTTTTTGTTTTGTTTTGTTTTGTTTTGTTTATAGAATATATGGGTTTTAACTTTTTAAGACCACGATCTTACAGACTTATACAATGGTGCTACTTTACTTCAGTCCCCTGAACATCATCATTACTGGGTGGTGGGATAAGGATGACGAATCTGGGGTCCAGCCTGGGTGCCTCCTGTACAATCACAACTTGGGAAGCATGCCAAATGACTGAAAACACTCATTACTTCTAGAATTAGCGCCTTCTCTCCCCAGAAGCTAGAAGTTAGGCTAACTCGAGGATAATCTGAACATTAAAATGAATGACATTAATGCATTGATAATGCACTAAAGATTACTCAAGTTAATACTTAAAAAAGCAATCAAGCAAATAAGATGAGAAAAAGGAGGTTCTTTATGATAACTTCTCTAAGGAGTGAAAGGTCATAAAAATCACCATTTTGTACCAATGCCATTGCTTCGAGCGGTAATTTCTAGGGATCATAAACAAACAGGTAAAAGATGTTGGGGAACAGGATATTTGGGTAGTTTTATAATATCTGTCCACACAAATGCTATAGTTCTATGTAACAAAGTTTTGTATTGTAAACTTGTGAGTTACAAAGTCCTCACCCCTGCTATGTGCTGGTTGAGGAAACGGGACAAACATTTCCTAAAGCCAAGGCTGAAAGTTGACAGCACTAGTAAGGGTACACTTCGACATCACACATCTGCTAAGCTGATGGTGTTTACTGTGTAATATTTCTCCAAAAAAGTCTATCTTTAATAACAGAAATATAAAACAGGCCCTGGCAAGGGCCATTTAATGAAATATTAATGTCAATGAAAACCAAATACACATTATAAAGATTAAAGAAGCTTGCCAACGAAGTGTCACGTGCGATTCCGGGTGGGCTCACTGGATCTCCTTCTTGAGTGATAACACTGAAGAATTTAGAAGAAGAAGAACATTTGTAACATGAACAACTGTGAGAATTATACTGAGATAAACAGCATAGAGAGGCGGAGTGAGTGTGATGGTGTGGGGACAAACGGTGGATTACTTGGGAAACATGGACTTTACTTGCAACACTCTTGTGACTCTACCACGGGCTCTTAATGTCAAAAATAAAACTTGGAAGAGAAGTGAAAGATTAAACACCAAAAGGGCAACAAATGTCCTCATCCATACAGGCTTCTAGCAGAGGAATCTGACTACTAACTGAATCACCCTCTGCACAGAAGTGATCTTGTGACTGAATACAAGTGACGGCCAGAAGGATCCCTCATGTAAAGACTTTTGTAAGGGAAAAGCTCTTTCCAGCCAAATGCCCTTCTTAGAAAATGCACCTGCTCTCAGAGGACAGCTATGCTAGGGTCCCATTTGCAAACATAGCGGAGTATCATTAATAGTGTCAGGGGTTGGCTCTCTCCCATGGGATGGGTCTCAGGTTGGGCTTGGGATTGGTTGGACATTCTCTCAATCTCTGCTCTATCTTTATCCCTGCGCATCTTGGAGACAGGGTAAATTTTGGGTGAACATTTTTGTAGGTGGATGGGTGTTCCTCTCCCTCTATTAGGCCCCTACACAGATGTTGCCTATGGGCAACTTGGTCTTCATGTGGGTCCCCTAGTAAGGAGAGCATGGACTGTCTCTTACATGGACTCTGTTGCCTGCTTTTTGATCACTTCCTCCTGGTGGGGCTGCTTTGCCTAGCCACAGAAGATAATGTGCTCAGTCCTGATGTGACTTGATATACAGGGGTGGGTTGGAGGGCTCTCTTTTTCAGAGGAGTAGGGGAGGGGGGAGGGGGAAGGGGGAGGGTGGGTTAGGGGGAGAGGAGGAAGGGGGCTATGATTGGGATGTAAAGCGAATTAAAAAATAAATTGGAAAAAAAAAAAAAAGAAAAGGAAAATGCCCCTCCTAATTTCATGTTCAGCATGCTAAGTGAGCCACATCTTCAGCACAGGACACACAGCAGAGATCCAGGCTCCCTGATTGGTGGGATTTACAGTTGGTGGGAGAAAACAGAAAATAAGAAATATAAGTCAGGTAGCAACAGCAGTTGGGAAGGAAAGGAAAGCTGAGGGGAACTTCAGGGAAGTGGTATTTTTAAAAGGGAGGTTTGTGCGTGCTCGCTCGCTCGCTTCAGCAGCGCGCGAACTAAAACTGGAACAACACAGAGAAGATCACATGCCTCCTGTGCAAGGATGACACACAAATTCTCCAAGTGTGCTGTATTCTTTTTAAGGGGGAGGGGCTAGAGGACTCTAGTGAGTGAGTTAAGGTACTCCGCCCAGCAGAGCAGGTAGGTAGTGGGGGCGGGGGGGGGGGGCAGTAAAACAGCAAAGATGGGGCAAAGGGCTTGAAGCTGGCATCTTCTGGATGATGACTCACTGGATAAGGTCACAGAGCCACTTCTAGGTCATTGCTGAGGCACCGTCATTTATTCTGACACCTATACTGCTGCCTCCCCCCTCCCCCTCCCCCTCCCCCTCCCCCTCCCCCTCCCCCTCTACTCAGCATTCCACTTGTTCTGGACGGCTGGCACAGTAGTGCCCTAAGAAAGGGCCCAGGGTCCTTTGCTCCCCTCAGTGAGTGTCTACAAGGCTTTCCTTCCCCACCTACCAGTCACCTCAGGAGACACTCTCTTCATACATTCTCACTCCTTTTCTCTGATACTTTTTAAACCTTCAGCCCCAGAGGTTTCTCTTCGGAAGTTCTGTTTGTTCGGAGAGTGTGTGCCCAGGGCTGGTGTTGTGTTTACAGCCTCCATGGTTTCTTTTCACAGAGGCAACCTTCCTCCTAGGATGATGCCACAGATGCACGCGCTTCTCTATTCTCCTCCCATTCCACTTGCGCTTCTTCTAGATCTGAATTAAGCTCTGCAGGCAGAGACAGTACAGTGAATGTCCTGTTCGCTCTTTGTAGTGATGATCACGGAGCAAGGCACCTAGCAATTCTTTGATTATCAGCAGGGCCGTCTTATACAACAAGGATTAAAAGGCCAACTTCTTACTAATCTGATACAGGTTGCCAAGTGTCAGCACAGCATGTCTCCCAGTGGCTGTTAACTGTAAACACCCTACTAGGGACTCAGGTACAATCTAGTTGCCTTGGAACTTGTTCATGATGCGGGCAGCCAAACATCAGACAGGCGTGCGAGCTGTCAGGTAAAGCCTACCAATAGTGACTTACAACATTATTTCTATAGGAAGAATAAATTTTGAGCTTGGTTTAGATAACTACATTGATGAACCTTGGTATATTGCAATACTAGCATCCGTGACTGTGGGTATTTATTTTGCTCATGGGTTATTTGTGACAGATTTAGAGGGCCATGGCTGATGTGGGGGGGAAGGGTGGCATATAGCGGCTTTATATTTGCTGGACTAAACATGTAGTTAGAAAAGTCATCCGCATTACCCTTGCACAATATTTGAGCTCAGGACTGGATGGTGTGGAGAATCTGAGAGGGCTATGAGCAGCTCAGTGATTCTAGTGAGGGCAGAAAAGGTATTGACGGTACACAAACAATAGCTTTTGTGTCTCTCATCTCACTGGGCAGTTAAGGGCTCCAATCAATGTGCATAGAAAAAAACCTAGTCTACTCACAGCTATTGTGTGGGCCAACAGTTACAAATTTACCAGGTAGCTCACAGATTTCTTGACTTATATGTAGTTTTTCACGTTCAGAATTTCAGAACGTTAGAAGTCACCATTTCTAACAGCTAATGGAAAAGTTCAAACCTGAAGCTCAAGGAAAACATTCGAGCCTGTATCCAGATTAACAGTACACATCACATGCCTGGAATTTTGCTGACCTGTATACTACCAGTTCCAGGGGGGAAACTGAGGCAGTTAGAGCAGCAAGGAATTTGAGAGGCGGGAAGGGAAGGAGGGAGAGGGCATGGCAGCATTGATCAATAGTGGGGGATTTCAGTTTTGCATCACTAATTCTTATGTTCTTTTAGCACTTTTAGCACTTTCTATGTTGCTGTGTTTGTCACCCAGGACTACAGAGAACCCAAATACATCCAGGGAAATGGCTCCATCACTTACCTCACATCCAATTGCTCCATGTTTTGGTAGTTTTAAAACAGGATAGTGCTTTTTTTTTTTTTAAGTGCTGTAATGAATAGAAGTGCTTGCTACAGGTGGCCAATGAGAGACTTACATTTTGTCTTTAGGATGCTAAAAGTGTGGCAAAGCTGAGCCAATCAGGCTCAGCATTTGCAGCATCCAAAATTACCCATTACCAAGTTCTAAAGTCATTCCTTGTTTTGTAAGCGGTGAATTAGTCAACCGCCCCAGGATTCTTTAGAGGACCACGTACCATCTACCCTGAACTGTGTGAGGTGCCTGGAGCACAGTGGTGAACATCGTATAAACAGACCCATGCTTCCAAGGGACTTACATTCAAGAAGGAGTATTAGTTAAATCAATATCTGCTAAGTAAATATGAGGCAAGAATATCTAAATTCCTTACTGGAACACAAACTTCTATTTTTCTTGTTTTAGAAGGATGTTGCTGCTGTTGTGTATGCATGCAGGTGTGTGGACCATGATGTGCGTTGGAAGTTAAAAGAAAGCTTACAGAGGTTGATTCTCCTTTCCACCTTGGCTCCTGGGGGTCAGGCTCAGGCTGGAGGGCCCATGTGGCAAGTGCCTTTACCTGCAGAGCTATCCCGCCAGCTTGCAGTAAAAACTTCCAACAAAAGTTGAGACTTTTTTTCCCTTTTTTTTTTTTAAATGAAAGGCTTAACCTGAACAGTCTGAGCTATGGTAAAGTGGGTAATTTCAATATGTTCTTCAGTGCTGGAACCGATCTGTGGTAATTTTAACACTTCATCCCTTCCCCACTGCAAGCCTTGTTGGAATATAACAGAGTGGCCAGTAGCTCTCAATCTTTCTAATGCTCGTGACCCTTTAATTCAGTTTCATGTTGTAGTGATCCCCAAGCATAAAAACTATTTCGTTGCTACTTCGTAACTGTGACTTCACCACTGTTATGAATCATAACATAAACATCTGACACACAGGATATCTGATATGCGATTCCAAGCGTTCGCAGCCCACAGGTTGAGAACCGCTGTTCTACAGACAGATATAAGCCAGCCAAATCCAATGGAGGTGAACATCTCCCCTGCCCCTTCCCTGAAAAGCTGTAAAAGTATTTCTCTTCTTGTCTTTCTGGCCTGTTTGTTTTCTTTCTTGTTTTTTTTTTTTTTTAACCACATATTTGGCTTCTAGTTAGCCACATGAGAAAACCTGCTGCTTGCCCCGCTTTGCTTCTAGTCATTTCTACCAACACATTTCCTTACTGCTTTCCTTCCTGTGGCAAAATCCCCCTCCCCCCCCCCCCCGTGAGAACATGAAGCGTGTCTACCTTCTCAACAAAGCGTGATCCTTCAGTACAAACACGTGCACATTTGGAGCCACCGTTCTACAGTGAGCACCATGTAATGTATACGGCCATGGTTAATCTCGCCATCCACCTACCTTGAACCAACATGGGGCACCTCACTATTAGAGTTCAGTTAACAACTGCTATTAGCTGAAGCCAGTTAAGTAACAATGCAAAAAAAAAAAAAAGTCTTCTCAATGGCTTTTAGTAGTGAAAAAATATAAACTCCGGGCTCTGTATTACACATTATATCAAGACTCTTACTTAACAAGAAAGATGGACACCACACAAGGGCCACTCACTGTGTGCTGGGCAGGTGCTAACATGTGTTTAACAGTTTAATTTTCACAGAAATCATATGTGCTAATTTGTATTTTAGCCCACTTTTTCAGATGAATAAACTCAACCACAGAATTAAGTTAACTATCCCAAGGTCACAGTGTTGTTGGGACTGAGATTCACATTATTAATGGCTTCAGAGTTCACAGGCAAACAAAGTCCTCACTAGCACCACCACCACCATCACACTTACATAGCATTCTTACATAAATGATTGTTTTGAACATGTGTGGATTTTAAAACTAATTTCTTGCCATGACCCTGCTGAGTAAGTGTGACTGATTCAGTTTGCAGAAGAAATTGAGACAGAGGTCAAATACCTGTTCAGGGTCACAGTACAAGGAGATAGACCTAGAGTTGCAGTCTGGACAGCCTGGTCCCCAGGTCCAGAAGCCCCAATGCCAGGTCACTGCCCACAGTAATCTCCAGAGCGTGGGGCAGCCAGGAGTGTGTACTCATCAGAACCTCCGAGGCTGGAAAGCATCCATCAAAACAGGGAATTGTGTCTAGCCCCAAATCCTCAAGAACAGGTTACAAAGTTCTCACTTAGCCTTGTAAAGGCAAAAAAGTAACACACTTAAGCAAAGTTTCATCAAGGAAATGGATTTTTTTTTCCTTTTCTGGAAAACGTAACCAATTCAGAACAAATGAGGTGTTGCAGTGGCTTCTTTAAAATCCTTCTATAGAAACTGGTTTTGTTCTTGCAGCACTGGGGTTTCTCAAAATTCCCTCGGGGGCTGTGGGTAGGAGAAAAAAAAAAGGCAGGACCTTGTTCCCCGACTCCACTGTCAAATAAGCAGCTCCGTTAATATATTTTACATATGGGGCTTCCCCTTACGGTTCTGCTATGAGATTTTGTTTTAAGTGGGCAGCCTTCTCAGCTGTAACTCCTTTCCCACCACTTCCCTGGCATTATCATTTCTCCTTTTGCTTCTTCCATGTCACATTTACCCAAGCTCTGGCCATTCTCTCACCTGATCCTCCCTTTCTACTCCCTCCTGTCAATCACGATCAGCATCTCAACATTGTGGCAAGCTATGCCATGGCAAGCTCTAGTTAAATATTTATGTATCAGTTACATCATGAAGCAAACACCCCCGTGAATTGGGTTCTGATGTATTGATCCCATTTTCAGGGGAAAGTAAGGCTTAATTTGCCTATTACCCAACGAATGCTCCTTAGGTAGGTGATAAAGACAGAGTGAAAAATCTTGCCCCCAACTCTTTACCAGCACGTTACCCCACCCTTCACCCACTTTAATATTGTTCATTCCCACTGGGATTTTGATCAAGACTCAGTCTGTTAATAATGGAAGACAGACAGGAAGCACCTTTCTTTCTGGAACAGCTTTTCTAGCAAGACCTGCACATCACTGAGCACTGTAGTGCCTGGTCACAATACAGCAGGAGCAGCTCACAATGCTGTGACTCTTGGTCATGTTTCCTCTTGTTGCCTGGACACCACTAAGTGCTGTACTGTCTGGCCACAGCTGCTCATAATGCTGTGACTGTTGCTCATGTCTCCTCCTGTTGCCTGGACACCAGTGAGTGCTGTAGTGCCTATCAGCACAATAGCATCTGCACACAATGCTGTGACTGTCGGTCAGGTTTTCCTGAGCTCTGAGAAAGAGACCACATTCCCTGTTCGGGGCACAGAGCAGGAAGATGTTTAATAATCATCATCAAGAGTCTTGGCAGGTAGTCGGGGTCTCTGCATTCTCGTTTTGGGCAATCCTCTGAAACAGGTGCTGTCACTGCCTTCTCCTCAAGGGCTCATATGAAAGTAACTTTCTGGCTCCGGGAAGCTAGGCTACCCCAAGAAGTTAACCCTGGACAAAGACTGTGCCAGCAGCACTCCTGGTAAATACAACACTACAACTCTACTGTCAGGGCTCCTCGGCAGTCAGCGAAAACACAGGGAGTTAATGACCTCAGGACACAGTCTCAGTCAGGGACATGTGGGCAGTTAGTTGATCAGCAATGTCTTTATTTCCTTCCAAGTGAGTGAAGTAGCTTTTGGAGAGTGGAGATTGGTCTCTAGAGTTGTCTGAAGGGTCTGGGTTCCCATGGCCCACAACAGAGTTTCCTTCTGGAATACACCCTCCCTGAATGACTTTTCTCTCCTGATCCCAGTCCTTGTGATAGGAGTGGGTCTGAGCTGTGGAAATGGACCCACGTCTCCATTTGCCAGACAGGAGGGCTCCATAGACATCTTTAAGGCTTCATCAATGACATCTACAAAATTTCAGTAGTGAACTGAAACTGACCATAAAGTTTATTTATTTTTTTCTAAAAAACCACTTATTTGCTTTTATCTTGTATGCGTGAGTGCTTTGCCTGCATGCATGTGTTACATATTTTCCTTGTGCCCAAAGAAGCTAGAAAAAAGTATAAGATCCCCCTGGAACTGGAGTTAAGAGTCACTGTGAGCAACCAAGTGAAATCTGGAAACCAAACCTGGGTTCTGTGGAAGGGCAGCAAGAGCTCTTAACCACAGAGCCATCTCTCCAGCATCAGAGGTCACTGGTTCCTAATGAAAGCCCTGCATCCTATCCTAGAGATGAGGCCAAGTTTCACCTACAGTAATGTGGAAGGTGTCAGAGGCACAGCTGAGGCCTGACAGGGAGGTTTTTCATGCTACACTTGCAAGGAGTGATTTAGGGTTCTGCAGAGAAGAACTTTGCCCAGGTCATTTTCTCAAGGTGACTGACACGCAATGACTGAGGGAGGCTGGTATAAAGGCCACCACAGCCAAGTCAAGAGAGGTCAGAAGGGCCAGGCCAGCTTCAGACTCCTGGGGAGGCTGGTAAAATGGATTAACTGGCTTTTTCTCCTTTGTCCCCCTCTATGAGTCAATGAGTGAATGTGTGTGAGAGAGAGAAAGGGAGGGAGAGGGGAGATGTATGTATGTATGTATGTATGTATGTATGTGGTACAAGTACATGCAGAGGGCAGAGGACACTGATATCCTGTTCTGTCGGTCTCTGCCTTACTTCTTTGAGACAGGATCTCTCACTGAATTTGGAGCTAGGCTGGCAGCCACCAAGACTCAGTGACTCTATCCCCCGCAGGACTGGGGTTACAGACATGCACAGGGACAAGCACATGGCCGGTTTTAATGGGTGCTGAGGTCGGAATCCCCCTCTTCACGCATATACAACCAAATTATACATTGAGCTATTTCCTCAGGCCCCCTACCTGTCTCTCTTATACAAAGGACGCCACCTTAAGCCTGCAAGGAGTAGACCTGTGACAAGAAAACTGTGTCTCCAAAACTGTACCATGTGGAACACTACTCCTGGGGGCAGAGATGTCCTTCCTTGATGCCCTAGAACTAAGAAGTGAGTGGTAGAAGAAGAGAAAGGAAGCAGAGGTGTTAATGCACAGGACGAGGCAGACACAAACCTGTTAGGTTTGAGGTGCAGTTTCAGTTTCTGAGCAAACAAAACAAAACAAAAAAATACATAAGAGGTCATCAGAGACAGTGAAACTGAAAGCTGAGAACACAGCTGGGGCAGCCAGAGATGCTGATGTAAGAGAAACGTCTGAGGAGGGCTAGAATGGGCTCCCTGGCAGGGGACACTGACTGGATACACACAGCCAAGGCTCCTGGAGTAGCCTCACTCGTATTTGGAGCAGGCCCCCGACGACAGGAAACTCCATGCCATCCACAGAGTGTGGGGCACAGGATGAGAGGCCAAATGTCATGTGGAATTCCCCATTAAGTCAGGGTTGAACTGTTTCTACTGTAGAGCCCAGGGGGATCCCCAGGGTGCCACCCCAGAGAACCTGCCTAACAGCTGAAGGGCAGACGGCCTGGGCTCCTGGTGACAGGCCGACTTGCTCTCTGGAGAGAAAGTTGGTGACATGGCTTCGGTCGTGGTTATGCCCAACTGTTACCTCCTCTGTTGCTCTGTGACCAAGAGCAGAGGTAGTCGTGCAGTGACTGATACTTAGGATGATGAGTCTGCGTAGAGTCCAAAAAAGAGGTGAAGGGGTTAGTGTTGTCGGCAGGAGGGTGGCCACACAGACAGAAAGGAAAGAACGGAGAGCAAGGACAATGCTGGTGCCCAGGGTCCCTGTGGTAATGAGACCTGTGTGGTTGAGAAATGAGCAGGGCACTGCTGGCTCACGTGGGACCTTCTACATCAGGACGGAAAACCATGGGGACACAGTTGGGTAGGATGACATAATCTGACATTCCCAGTCCCCTCTGTGACTGTCTAAATGTGAAATGTCCCCCTGAGGCTCACGTGTTTGTGCACGCGGTCTGCAGCTGACGGTGTTATGCTGGAAATTTGTGGAATTTTTTTGAAGCCCAGCTGGAGGAAACAGGTCACTTGGGGTGGGACTTGAGGTTATGAGACCCACTTTAGGTAAGCTGTATCCTCCTGACTTCTGTCAACCATGCTTTCCCTGCCAGGATGGATTGTGTCCATCCCATGAACCAGGGCATGTCCCCTAATGAGGAAAGCTAACAAGCCCTTTACAGGATTTACTTTTTACATCATCTTCCTCACAGCCTGACCAAGTAAAGGTGCTGTGAGCTTACTGTCTCGGCCCTAAGGATGTAGGCTTTTGAGAGGAGGCACTGTCTGTCTGTTGGGCACACTGGTGGAGAAATGAATGACAGTGTGAACGAACAGACACACAGGCGTGTGTTTAACCCACTCCTGTAAGGAAGAAACAACAAACATTTATATCTCTTTGGGACACTTAGAAGATGTCCCCAGAACAAACTACGTTTCTCCTTTCTAAAGACCAATGCCAAGACATAAGGGAAAAAAACCACAGAGGCAGCAACTGTTTGGGAGGGTTCAAATGTATGGGCAACAGTATCCAAGAGAGGCTATTACAATAAAAAAAAAAAGTGAGGCCTAGGCAGGGCAGGACTTGTGTAAGGTAGAGGAGGCTGTGGGTTAGGACCAGAGGCCCACTGTACACTTACTCTTCTGTCAGCACTCTCATTGAGACTTAGGTGTGGTCTCTGGTTGAAAAACTGTTTGTGGGGATGGAAAGATAGCTCAGATGTTAAGAGAGCACTGTCTGCTCTTCCAAAGGTCCTGAGTTCAATTCCCAGCAACCACATGGTGGCTCGCAACCATCTATAATGAGATCTGATACCCTCTTCTCACATGCAGATGAAATACTGTATACATAATAATCAATAAATAAATCTAAAAAAAAAAAAAAAAGAAGAAAAACTGTTTGCAACTCACTGGTAAAACCAAATGTGTCCTTTATACGTAAAGCTTCTTAACACACCAGCAGTTTGCCCACCCCCCCTCCATTTTTATTATTTGAGACAGGGTTTCACTCACTATGTAGCCTTGGCTGGCCTGTAACTTGCTATGTAGACCAGGCTGGCCACAAACTCCGGAGATCCACCTGCCCCTGCCTTCTGAGTGCTGGGATTAAAGGTGTGAACTACTGTGGCTGAGGCCTGGTTTTCACCAATCAGTTTGTGCGACTTTTCATAATACTTAAGTTTCTAGACTCAATTCACTGACTCGAGTTGTAACAAAAGTGATTTGTGTTTCAGTGGAAAAATGCAAGTAAAACTATGGCTGAGATGTGGTTGAACAGAATGAAGTGCTTCCGTCCTGGAGGGAAGGGAGGGGTGTGCTTGTAATGGGGGTGGGGTGGCTGCCCAGGACCAGCTGCCAGAGGCATCAGCAAAGCTGTGGTTTTGCTTTCTCTCTGGAGGCAAGGTTCCCCTCCCACTGACTCTCCGCTGCCACCAGCCCTTTCTTCACAAAATTCAGAAGTCCATTGTGAGCTCAAAACTCAGCATTTAACCCGACTGACTCTCCAACCCTTCTGTGTAAGAAGCAGGCTACCTATATAAATCACAGCTGCCAGGGGTTGAATAATGTGACGCAGACACAACGCTGCACAATGCCTGGACAGCAGCAAGCCCTGGGTAAATGTCAGAGCTTGCTGTGGTGCTGGCACTGCCTGTGGAGAGTGTACTTCGGTGCAGCCACCCCTGGAAAATAATACGCCACAGAGAGGTCACATAGACAGAGAGGAACATGCTGGAAGAATCTGGGTATCTCATATCAGGCACCAGATACGTCAGCAAGCCTGTAGATGAACCCATCCCCCAGCTGTTGAGTCTCCCCAGTGAATACCATGTGGAACAGTGACAGGCTACACAGCCAAATCCCAGACTCAAGAAACTGTGGGCAGTAACAGGTGATTACCATTGTTTGAAGTCATGAACCTTCTGGGTGGTTTGACGCACACCATCAGATACCCAGAATCCTGTAGTTAATCCAGTCTCCTGTCTCCTCCTTACCTAGAAATTATATCATACTATTAGCCCATCTGACAAAAAGATAGGAGTTCCCCCTCATCCTGTGCAGGTCAGCAAGAGCCTGGAAGCTTCAGAGAGGGATCAAAGCTTGTCTTCCAGTGAGGCCCAGTGCCTCCGTGGTTCCTCAGGCTGTGACTTCATGAGCTGGGATAAAACCAGTTCATGGGGCAGGGGGTGGGGGTGGGGGGTGGGTTGAAAACTGTGAAGTCAACAAGTGTAGACTTGACTCCTTCCTTATGGGGAAGTCTGAAGGTAGGGATGCTATTTTCAAGTCAAAGAGAGAAAGAATGAATATGAATCTGAGTGTGTGTGTGTGTGTGTGTGTGTGTGTGTGTGTGTGTGTGTGTGATATGGCTAGGCAGAGGTAAGCAGCAGATACACAGGAGTGTCAAGAAAGTGTTCACTGAGAGAGAACTGGGTGATTGTATGTGCCAAGAGCAGCGTGCGACATTTTGTCAGGGTACTACAGAAGTTCTCTCTGAGGATGCAACACGTCTGTTAAAACGTGTGTGACTGAAGCCATGGAAAGATTGAGAGAACAAGGAATAAGACGTTACAATAAACATGAAGGCCCTGGGTAGGAGCAGGGGCTGGAACTTGGCTCAGAGTCTCCAGGATGCCATGGGTATCTTTTGATACATTGAGCTCGTTTGATACACTGAGCGCATGGACACTGCTTAGAGTCAAAGCTATCAAGGACTGGGGTGCAGCTTAATGGGAGAGAATTTGCTTAACATGTGCAAGGCCTTGGGTTTTATGTTCTATACACACACACACACACACACACACACGCACACACACATGCACAATTACCATTTCAAAACTTGAATTTAGTATTGCAGAACACATAAAAAAATTTTTAAAAATCTTTAAGAATTTAATGTTACATCTTGTTCAAATTTTAGCAGAGTTTTTTTTACAGTTAGTGTATCTCTCTGTTCTGCGCACTTTTTCCTCCCCTGACTCTCTTGGCACCCCTTTTCACTCCAGCCTTTGTCAGTATCTCACTTTAGTGTCACCCTCTACTCCCAAGTGTCAGCCACCAGGTGGAATTCCTGGAGAAGCCCCTGACCCGTTCTCACTCAGGCCATTGGAATGAGCACCTGGCCGGCAGGGAACGGGAGCAAAGAACAGACGAGCCACCGCTCCATCTTATCTCTACCACGTGGGTCAATCTCCTCCAGCCAAGGCCTCCAGTGCTACCCCTGCGCTTTCAAACTCTTCCCTTTTTTTCTCTTCTTACAGATTCTTGCATCTCACTGTTTATGGATTTTCCCCCCTCTGGCTACTGTAGTGAATTACCCAAATTAAAGTTTATTATTTTATAGTTTTATGGTCAGCCATTGGCCAGTCTTGAGGATGTAGCGGAGAACAGGCGTTCCCGCCCTGTTGATTTTGTCACCCACAACCTCAGACCCAGGCTCTCCTTTCCTTCATCTACAGTCAGCAAGGATGCTCACTGGGCATTCTTCAAGAGCTGCCTGGCTTCTGACCACCGCGAAAAAGTTCTCAGCTTTTAGGGACTGGTGCAAATAGGCTGAGGCCTCCCAAATAACTTGCCACCTCGAGGTTAACCTACTGACATTTGCAAAGGCCCTCTTACTACCTAAAATGACACAGCCACAGGTTGTCAAGACAAGACTGGGAAGTACTTGAGAGCCACTGTTCTGCCCTACCAGTGTCCCTTGTGGGATGGCTGGCACAGACGGTCTTATTCGGTATGTCCTAACTGGCCTCTACTCCTCTCCCTAACAGGACACCTGCTATTAGCTTCTTCCTCGTCTTTCTTTCTTTCTTTCTTTCTTTCTTTCTTTCTTTCTTTCTTTCTTTCGAAAGAGTCTCTCTGAATAGCCCTGGCTGTCCTGGAACTCACTCTGTAGACCAGGCTGGCCTGAAAGTCACAGAGGTCCGTCTGCTTCTGCTTCCCAAGTGCTGGGGGTACATAGAGGCGTGCGCCACTTGTTTCCTTCATCTTAGCCGATAGCAACATCGACAGTCTAGGTGTCCAGGCCTGAACCTACAGGAGCATCTTTGGCTTCTCTCCCACATGCACATATTCCACAGCCAAGTCACAAAGAAACAGATCGTCTTTAAAATATATCTGGATTCCGGACACTTTAACGTCTCCATTACCACCAATTTTAGCCAAGGCCACCTTGCAGGGGGAATCCTGCTGTCATTTCTAATTGCTCTTCCTGTTCCTCTCCTGAAGTCTATTTCCTGAGCAGCCAGCGAGACTGGTTTTTAAAACTAAGTAAGTTGATTGCTTCTGTGAGCAAAATGCGCAACATGCCCTCCCACCCCCCATCTCTCTCTCTCTCTCTCTCTCTCTCTCTCTCTCTCTCTCTCTCTCTCTCTCTCTCTCTGCCAACTCCCTTGCCCTGTGGGTTTTCTGTTCCTGATGCACCAATCTCTGTGGCGGGGGTGGGGGTGGGGTAGGATGGGGGGCGGGGGCTGATGCTCAAACATCATCTCAAACTACTATCTCAGTTCTGAAGGCTGCGCCATCGGTTGCTTCCTTTGCTTCCATTCTCAAGCGGGGCCATTCTAAAGCCCAGTGGAGGAATCTTCTCCAGGTGCTTCTGGCCTTTGGCTGGATTTCAGCCTCTGCTGGGTCCCTGGTGGCGGTGAGTGGGGAGCCGAGGGTCTAGTCCCTCCAGGCTGCTGTCTGCTGTCCTCCTCATGCTTCCCCATGGGCCCCTCTGTGCTGGTTTGGGGGCCAAACCACTCCAGCCTCTTGACACTTCCATGCATCTAAGTGGTGTGACGTCACTTAACCTTGTACTCCTCCTTTCCTGCTCCAGTTTTCATATCTTTTACCACCTTGTGAAAAACATAACGATACGCACTACGCTGACTGAGAATTGTTTTCTGCTAATAGACAAGATCCCACAAGGCGAAAGACTGTCTGTTGTTCACGACAATACGCCGAAGACAACTTAGTACAGACAGAGCAAGGGTCCCTACCCTAGACTATTTCCTAATTTCTCTAGGGTTCTACTGTGGCCAACATTTCCTTCGGTTTTAACCATTTGGAAGTACAAAGCAGAATGAATTCTGCGATGATGGCGAGGAAGGTAGGTGAACGGAAAACACTTCTTCAGAGAAGGCTTGATTCTCCTTGATAAAGATGTACAGAAATGATGGCTGGGGGGGGGGGCGAAATGTATATAATTACAATGTCTATAAAAATAACAAGAGTTTCTTCTGGGTGATGGAGGAGGTGGGGGTAGAGAGAGGGAGGGGAAATGCCATCAGGATGTAATATATGAGAGAAGTGATGATGATGATGATGATGACGAAGACGATGACGATGAGCATGGGGCCTCACAGACACTGAACCACCAACCAAAAAGGATGCATGGACTGGACCTAGGTCCTCTGCACATATGTAGCTAATGGGCAGCTTGGTCTCCATGTGGGTCCCCTAGCAATTAGAGTGGGGGGACTGTCTCTGACATGGACTCAATTGCCTGCCTTTGGGTCACATTCCCCCAGCTGGGCTGCCTTGTGGAGCCTCATTGGAAGCGTATGAGCTTGGTCCTGATGCAACTTGATGTGCTTAGGCAGCTGGTGGTGGTGGTGGTGGTGGTGGTGGTGGTGGTGGTGGTGGTAGTGCTCCCCTTTTCTGAGGAGAAGGGGAGGGGGGAAGGGGAAAGACTGTGGGAGGGTGGGACCAGCAGGGGAGGAGAAAGGGGGGGCTGCAAAGAGGATGTAAAGTGAATTTAAAAGAGGGGGGAGGGGAGGGGGGCTCTTTGTAAGACCATTATCTAAGTATAAAAGCAAAACAAATTGAGTTTGAGTTAACCTCGCCTCATCATATTTAGAAAATAAACGGACTAAATTAGTAATAAATGCTTTCTAAAAATCTCTACGAATGAAAAAAACCGAACCACATTCATTAAGGAACCATGAGAAACGAGGGAAAGCTGCTTAAGTTTAAGGCACAGATTGCCGCAGAAAGCTTAAAAGAGACAAGAATGGGAGGAGAGGGGAGAGAGTGGAGCGGGGATAGGCGTGAGGTGAGCATTAGTGGATTTTAGAACCAAAGGCATTTTAGAAATAAAACCCAAACTTTATAGAACAGAGAGCGGAAGCCCAGAGAGGGCAAGCAGCCCTCTCGTCTCACACAGGGACAAACTACTGCAGAATAAAATAGTGAAAAGATCAAAGCTCTTTTCCTTCCTTATTTTGTTGTTGCTATTAGTTAGTTAGTTTTGTTTTGTCAGAGTCTAATGCAGTCCAGGCTGCCTCTAAGGCTGGTCTGGAACTCTTGACCCCTCCTGTCTCCACCTCCCAAATGATGGGGTTATAGGTGGGCACCTCCACCCCTGGCTCTCTGCTATCTCCTTAGGTAATATGCATTTAATGATCTGGTTCTCTAGTTTAGAGGGCTGACACTGCCTGTCAGTCTCATATTTGTCTCAACTAGGTCAGGACGCCTCATTTCAGGAACAGTGTTCTTGACAGGAGGCAGTCCCCAAGGAGCATGGCCACAAGCCTAGCAACATCGCAGTGGCTCTTGGAGGGCTGCTTAGAACTCCAGTGCACGAGGACACACAGCAGCTAGCCAAGAGGGTCAAATGTGGTATTGTCTAAGTAGATTACCTAGACGCTAATGGAGAAAAATGACCATCAGAGCAAGGATCTTGACAAAACCTGTACTTCTAGACACAAAATTGCTGCCCGTAGAAAGGCAAAAAAATAAAGGAAACAATATTTTAAGAGGAGGAACCATATGTATTTTAAATGAGAGTGTCACATAAACACAAAAGGCAGCAGGAAGTGATTTGAAATAGTTTCCAAGTGTATCAAGCCATCACCCACTGCTTTCTGAATACCTGCTACAGGAAAGAAAAACAGCACAGTAATATGGATTTATGATTAATACAAAGGCAGTAGCTCATTTGTTTGGTATTTCTCAACAGTCTTCCATTCACTATATAGCAGCTGGTATTTTCTTTTTAAAAAAATCAAGAAATTGTTTATTAAGGGAATATACACAGAGTGACTTATTCAATGGGAAAGCATTGCTGTTAGAAGGGGAAAAGAGGTATTTTTGGATCCACCAATAATCTAGCCTCACCATGGTTACAGGCTGTGCTTCGTAAGTTTTCAAAGTCACATTCGAGTCAAAATGACCTTGGTAGTAATTTGAACCAAATCCCATATGTTATGCTTGGAGAAACTAAAGCTTAAAGAGGAAGGGGAGGGCACACTATCTCCTCACTCTCAAGGACCAATGTGGAGTGACTACACTTTTTGACCTCAATGCCTCCACCCCTAACGCCCTATGCTGAAATCCTGACCTCCAAGGTGACCCCTCAGGGGAGGGCCTTCTGAAGACAGTTACAGGAAGGTACAGCTGAGAGCCACACCTTCACCAAAAAGCATCCAGAGTCTAGTGCCCTCCTGGCCACGGGAGGGCACAGCCAAGAAAGTGGTTCTTACTTTCCCCATTTGTATGGATAGGTATACCTACATATATGTATAGGTATGTAGCTGTTAATATTTGTAAAGGACTTGATATTAACTTTTATTTGGTCAGGAAAGATGGAATAAAAATTAAAGCAATATAACTTTTAGTCATATATTTCTAAGTGGGACTGATACTTAACTACCACTAGACAAGTGTAGATTCTCAACACTTTATAGAGAAATGGTTTACTTGTTTGCCTAACATTTATTATACACTAAATAACTGTGTGTTGGGATAAGGTTACAAATTCAGATTAAAAATCCACAAATTTAGCCAGGTGTGGTAGCACACACCTTTAATCCCAAACTTAACCACTGTACAATATGGTGGAGACAGGTCTAACAGGTCTTGGTTGTGGCACAGTAAATGCACCCACAGTGGGGAAAGAAGGGAGGGAGATGACCAAGGATGGGAGAGGGGCATTATTAATAGAAGTTTGTAAAACAAACAAACAAAAAAAGAACATTTTTTTTGGCAGGAAAAGATAATGTATTTCACAAGGAGGTCCCCAAATACACAAAAGCAATGACCAGAAATGAAATGGCTGGCAGAGTGCATGAAATTCGAGGTTCTCTCACAATCACATTGGCAGTGACAGGCCTTGAGGGTGAAGACAGTGTAGACCAAGGTCAGGGTAGGGACAGTGTAGACCAAGGTCAGGGTGAGGACAGTGTAGATCAAGATCAGGGTAGGGACAGTGTAGACCAAGGTCAGAAAGCCCTAAGTCATACTCTGGGATTTGGGCTTTATTCTCTGACAAGAAGAGGACACAAACACATCTTCACATAGATGGACTTTTTTCTAAGATGAAAGATGGAAATGGGGGGAAGGAGTGAGGAAGTTAATGTGGATTTCAAGTAATCAGTGACTGCCTGAAGGAAGTGGCCATGAAGAAGACAAAGTTGTATTTTATGACTGAATAGTGAGAGGGTGGAGAATTCCAACTTCTTTTACATTTACGTGTGTGTGTGTGTGTGTGTGTGTGTGTGTGTGTGTGTGTGTGTGAGAGAGAGAGAGAGAGAGAGAGAGAGAGAGAGAGAGAGAGAAACAGAGAGAGAGAGACAGAGACAGAGAGAGACAGAGACAGAGAGAGAGACAGAGACAGAGAGAGACAGAGACAGAGACAGAGAGAGACAGAGACAGAGAGAGACACAGAGACACAGAGACACAGAGAATATTAACTAAGATCATTAACTAAGACCATTACAGCTTGTGCTGTGGTACCCAACTGCTGAGGTAAGGAGACAACAGGAGGGAATTGGTTTTATTCCTGCATCACGTGGATTCTGGTGATCAAACTCAGCTCATCATCTCACAGGCGGCGCCTTTACAACATGGCTGGCCCCAAGAATTCCAGTTCATTAACAGCACAGTTATATTCATTTTAATCCATGAACTTTAAGTGTATTCTCCCCAAGAGGTTGCCACTAATATAATGTTAATCGCTTCCTCTTGTTTTTGGCAATAATAACTGTTAACCTCTGAACCCAGGTCTATGGCTTTGAGCAAGCTGATTCACCCCCCTCTCGGTTGCACTGGAAACTCCTAAGAGTGGCAGCAGTCATTGTATCAGGATACTAAGTCACTCAGTTTGGGGAGAGAGGTGTGTAAATGCTCAGAAAATATTTTAAAACTTCCTCAACCATTGTCAAAGGAAACATGCAAATGCTACAAATCTAGCTGTGTAGAAGTTTTGCCAGTGCGTATATTTATACATGAGCTTATAGGGATGGTAAGAAGTGAACATATAGATGTTTCTAAAGAAATCCAGAAGCATCCAAGTTGTGGTCACAGTACACTGCCTGTCTGATCTCTTGGTACAAGGACACAGAGAACGAAGTGTCACAGAGGTGACAGATACCAAACTCATTTTCACTCTTCACTTCAAATCTCCCTCACGTGACATCGCCTGGGTACTTGACTTACTGTTATTTTATGTGCACTGGTGTTTGGCCTGCGCGTATGTCTGTTTGAGAGTGTCAGATCTTGGAGTTGCAGACAGTTGTGAGCTGCCATGAAGGTGCTGGGTATTTTAGTGAAGGGCCACCTTTCTTCCTGGGTGTGTTCCTGTGACGGCCACCTCCAGGGCCCTGCTACCTAAGAGGAATCTCTTCTTCACAGACAACACCCGTGAAGCGGCTGTATTCACCTCTTAGGTTATCTAGGGTGCCTCCTGGCTTGCAACAGAATCCACACAGGACGATGTTCTGGCCGTGAGTCAGAGTAAACGCGTGCCGATCTTGTGGCAGTGGTTCTTAACCCTCCTTGCACAAATCAGAGGTCTCTACAGGTGGCTCCTGCCTATCAGTACACACCTCAGGCCTGGCCCCTCCCAATTCAAACACAGGCACCATGCATAGGTCCAGGCACCAGGGTTTTTTAAAGCCCTCAGAAGATTCTGAAGTGAAACCAAGGCCGAGACTCACGACACTAACCAGACCTTCCTTCTAACGTAGTCTGCCTCCAAAAAAGGCAGCCCCTGGGGCATACTCTCAGTGCCCTCACCCCCACCCTGAGGATGCTATGTCATGCCAGCTGTCTCTTGTATCAAGTGGGCAAACTCGGAACCATGTATGAGAGGGTTAGGTGTGCCCCTTAAAGAAGTGGTTCTCAACCAGTGGGTCACGATCCCTTTGACAAGGGTCACCTAAGACCACGGGAAACCACAGATATTTACATTACGATTTATAACAGTAGCAAAATTACAGTTATGAAGTAGCAGTGAAAATAATTTTATGGTTGGGGGTCACGACAACATGAGGAACTGTATGTATTAAAAGGTCGCAGCGTTAGGAAGGTTGAGACCCACCACCTTAATGATTACACTAGCCTACTCATATTAAAGATGTATAAATATAAAGCAATCTCCTAGCAACCAGCCTGGGCTTTCCCCGAGCATCTACCGAGTGCTAGAAGCCAGACCCAGTCCTGGGTGACCCTGCACCCACCTGACATGAGGTGATTCTTGCCCTCAGTGAGTTGAAGCCTTGAGAGCACGGAGAACACTTTTGTTTGTAATTTGCCAGTAGACGTTTTCTCTGATGTAGAGAATGTTTATTCCCATCTATACAACAAACGTTTCTTCTTTTTCACAATTTCTTTAGTCAAAAGTCTAATCCGGCAAGCCCTCTAACCTTAGGAGATCATGGCTGTTATGAGCCTTTCTTGCATATCTATAATCTTTCTTAGAATTCCTTCGGCTCTGGAGACTACTGGTGGCACCAACTACTGCTGGAATTGCTGTTTCTCGGTGAGTTCCTGGTAGATCATAGCAGGGAGAATCAGACACACTCAGGGAGACTAAAGCTGGCTGGAGGGCAACCTGAGGGTGCAGCCGAGGAACCTCCAAGAGGCTGCACTAAAGGTGAAGACAAGAGGAAATTACAGCGAGTTCAGATTTACTTGAATTTGAGCCCTAAAATTTCTCCACGGAGAATCTAAAATAAAGCCATCAAGTTAGGCAGCCTTTGCAAAAATGACCACTGGTTCTCTGACAGCATGTTCAAGCTGAGAAGAGGACGAGAGGGGTACAGATGTGCTGGAAAGCAATGATGTTTAAATACCGCTTGGGTAGAGGAGTTAGCCCTTACCACCAGTGAGAAGTTGGAAGCTTTTTAAAATTACTGGTTCCTTAGGGGTCTGCCCAAAGCCAAACACATCTGAGTTTGGGGCTGGGGAAACCATTTGAAACTTGGAAAGCTCACCCAAAAGGTTCTTAAGACAGAATGAGCCATGCTGGGATCAGCCGAGGCAGAGACTTCTAACTTGAAAGCAAATATGTGTCTTATCTTTTAATATACACATTTCTAGCACTTTAGGTCCAGGCAAGCCTCCAACCCCCCTCTGACCACTGTATTACCTTCTTCTTACTGATTTTAATTTTTACTACACTAGCCCACGGAAATTATCTAGAAATTCAAAGTGTGCTACCAAGTTGAAAAATGAAAAATAGTATCCTGCCTCGCTTCCCGCTTGTCCCAAAGGCAAACTAAACACAAACATTTTACCTGCTTCTTCTAATAGTTCGCTTTATATTCCTAAATAGTATTATAAATTTCACTGATATACTACTTCTAGACCTTTATTAAGATATTTCAGGTGTCCCAACATATGCTAGCTTGTCTTCTCCTGTCCATCTATAATAGTCAATCTTTTCTGTAGTCATGTATGTCCAAGGGCAGTATTTAGTCCGTGTATCTTAACATGGCTGCACTGACTGTTATTACCATACTACTGTAGCTGCTGATAGTATTGGAAGTTTTGACCCCCAATCCACCATTCTCCACAATTCAGCAAGTAAAGGGTTAACATCTGCTACAGCAAGGACAGCCTTCAAAACTTGCCTTTAGTCTACAGCAGGTCCCTGTTCTGACTTGTCAGTGGCCTGGCTACCAGTTGGTTGTTAAATATTCTGAATATCGCCTGTAGGTACGACCACGTGATTCATTTCTTGCTATCTGAATATAAGTGAAAGTGATGTACTGTGCTTCCAAACACGCCCTTGTTCCTACAATCCAGAACCTAACACTGACTGACCAGGTTTAAACTCTAGAGCCAAGGGCAAGCCTTCACGGATAGTGGGGGGTGGGGTGGGGCAGGGGGCATGACTTTGTAAAGCAGGGACACCACCCCCTTAAAATGCTCACTCTGAACTGAGCAGTGGAATAAAAGGTGATTGATTTCTCCTTTAAGTTACAATTTGGGGGAGTTGCAATCATATTACAGATGTATAGACTTTATTTCTTTCCTTTTAGTTTAAGGCAAGGTCTCACTATGTAGCCTTGGCAGTCCTGGAACTCCCTATGTGGACCAGGCATGCCTTGAATTCAGAGATCCAAGCTCCTCCTCCCTCTGCCTCAGGAGTGCTGGGATTAAAGGTGTGCACCGCTTCACCCAGCTACAGCACAGTCTGACTTTGAACTAGCTCAGGAGTGATGTGCACCGTTGGGATTTTTTTTGTAAATACCATGTGTTCAGCCATTTTCACTTTCTTGTAGGGCTGTTTATAATTGCCTTCCAGCAACCCCGTTCAACAGTTTTTCTTAATTGATAAGCCCTGGGAAAGCCTCTCTGAAGGGCGTATTACGCTAGGTCAAAAGTGTATGGCTGCCCAACAGCTTTCCTTTACTTGGAAATTCATTAAGTCTCTTTCCTAAAGGCAATCCTACTGCCTCTCTGACCTGGACTGCTTCCCTCGAGCGCTGCTAGACGGCTTTTTAAATTGCCATTCTTGAGTTTCCTTTGGTCTTTTTCCTTCTGTTTAGTTTCTTGCTTCTGGAATTCTGTATATTGTTCCTTGATTTATTCCCACATTTTAAGAAAAAATGCCATCTATTATATGTATTAATTAAAACGTCTTAATTCCTTCTCTTATTTGATACTTTGTATTGATTTTAAGATTGAAAATAAGTCCCATCTGACTTTAAGAAAGTAATCCAAGTTCTTTTTGGTTTTATTTGTTTGTTTATTTATTTATATATTTTGAGTCAGAACTTCTCTATTGTTTAGCTCTAGCGGTCCTAGGGTCCTCAGGTACCAATTTTCTCCTCTCTACCAAGTCAGCAGCCACTGAACTGTTTGTTTCTTATCTCCTAATTCTTTTCAGCTATCTCCCTTTTGTGTTCACCATTGTTATATGATGCTTGTTAAATGGTTTGGATGCATCAAGGGTGTGGCTGCCAGCCAGTACAGTGAGACCACTGAGAAGCTGTGGAAAATTGGGACGGGGTATCGTGAAAACAAGCTGGGTGGCTGGGGTGATCTTAAAGGACATATTGAACACTAGCCATGATTCCGACTTTCTCTCTGTGCTTCCTGTCCACAAAGTGAAGGGCTCCAGACCAGGTGGCTTTCCCTGCCATGACTCCCTGCCTTGAATCAGGCCCAGAGGCAGCAGGACTGACTAAAAATATTGAAGCCTCTGAAAGGATGAGCCAAAGCCAACCTTTCTTTCTTTATCTCAGGCATTTTATCACAGGGATGCAAAATTAACGGAACATCTCGGCATGACAGTAAACCATCAGATCAGTCTACCAAAGTCTCACATGAAGCTTTATTAACCAAATTTCATGGGCATAGAAACTGCCACCAAAGATGGGTTTTTCTTAGACTTTTACTACTCCTACTTTTCCTGACTTGTAGGCCATCTGAGTAACTAATAGCTTCCCAGGCATTTTACTATTTTTTAATGTGTGGGAAAAGTCCTTTTTAATTACACACACACACAAATTATTCAAGTAAATCCTAAGTCAGGAACAAAGCAGGCAAACAGAAGGCTGGTGGGGCTATGGCTTCAACAGGTAAGTTAGTTACCTGAAGCAAGTAAGTTAAATAAAGAATTATTTTCTAGATAGTAAAAAGATCTTGAGTCTTAATCTACTTTTAAAATATGATTTGTGGCACTAGACTATTTTCCCTCTATTTTTCTTGCATTGAAATGCTGAACTTTTTCACACACTATATTCTGATTACAATTCCCCTTTCCATGTCCCCTTCAGTCCGAATCCACCTTT
This sequence comes from Acomys minous, assembly GCF_964271855.1. NCBI lineage: Eukaryota > Metazoa > Chordata > Mammalia > Rodentia > Muridae > Acomys > Acomys minous. The sequence goes on from NC_140484.1 coordinate 24,126,442, forward strand.
CTGTCTGTCCTTAGAAAACTAAAAGGCATCTCAATAACAATAAAAACATAAAATAAAATAAAGTAAAACCAAGCAAACTGGAATAGGACAAGTCAAACTGAAGAAAAAGCCAAAGAAAAAGCACAAGAAACACTTATAGACACAGAGACACACATGTTTGTACGAACAGGAATTGTATAGAAACACAAAACTAGAAGCCATAATATATACAAAAGGGCCTAAAAGTTTCTTTTTTTAAATGCCCTAGCTGGGGGCATGGTGGGGCATGCAGGCAGGCAAATCTTTTATTTAGAAGCTAGCCTGGTCTACAGAGTGAGTTTCCAGTACAGCCAGGGCTACACAGAAAGACTGTGTCTTGGAAAAAAAATGATAATTACTTTAAAAATTTAAAAAGTTTGCCCTGACAAAGCATTTGGGGCCCTAGATTATAATTAAAGGTAATATATGGCTTTTGTGCATGAAAGCTTTTTCACTGACCTCTTCTCACCACTTCTTAACCACCTTTGGATGACCTGAGCTGAAAGGTACTTGCCTTGACAGTGTTATAGATTTTCCAAGAAGCTGTCAGTTCTGAAATCTTGGCTTGTCTGCTTCTAAAGGTATGAAAAGACGGAGGATGAGAACTTTACAAACATGGCTAAGCAGGAGGGCTGGCCTCACATCCCGGGCGTTAGAGTGTCCTCATGCTCAGCCAGCCAAGGCAAACTGGAGACACTTAGCCTCCAGATTTCAATATTTAAAGATAAAACCCAAGCACTTGCCCTAAACACTTAACCTCACAGCCATATAGACAATAAGCCAAGAATAAGCCGAGACTGAGACACTAATATCACAGCTCTGGTCTGATTCTACTCACAGGCAGCAGCATATCCTGACCTGTCAAAACCTTGTACCTGCTCTCTGCTCTTCTTTAAGGCTCTCCTAAAAACAGGCAAACAAAGCCAGCCTCCGGCAGGACAGAGGGTCCCCCATGTGGGAGAAATTAAACGGGTCTAGTTCTTGAGCTGGGTGGTAATTTATACGGATGCTCGATTTTCACAGTTTGTTAATGTGTACATTTACACTTCAAACGTTTTCTGTACATGTATTACATCTTACAATTAAAAAAAAAAGGAGTCCTGAAAAATCAAAAGAAGAATACATAAGGCAGAAATTTCACTTGTCAGGAAATAGACTGCTTCAGGCTCTCGTAGCCAGCCTGGCAAGGAAGAGGTGGAAAGCTGCCACGACGAACATCAAAGTCGAAACCAGTGTCCTGCCAAATTTCAACAGTCGTCTGTGTCATTTTGTCCAAAATATCTACTTGTGAAGGATGATCTTAGACTCAGTTAACACTGCAGTAACACGGTAACACTGATACCTTGACATTTGCATAACACTATTGATTTACAAAAGAGTTTTGACTTCAAATCCATAGAGGATACAGCAAATGTTATTTTTTTTTCCCATGCAATGTGTGAGGAAAGTGGAGAGCTTAATAACTCGTTAGTAGGATTGAAAAGACTCAGCTCTGATCTTTAGCTTGGTGTTAGTCTTGCCTCATATTCAAGGTCCTAGGTTTGAGCCCCATGCGGGGAAGTGGGGGACTAGGGGGCTGGGGAGCTGGGAGTTTGGGGGGCTGGGGAGCGTGGGAGGCTGGGGGCTGGGAGCTGGGGGGCTGGGAACTGGGGAGCTGGGGGGGGCTGGGGAGCTGGGGGCAGCAGCCAAGATTACAAGTAGAAGAGTCAGGAGAGTGAGGATGCTAGTTGCGATGGGGTAGTGCCGTGAGCACACGTGCACACCCAAGCAAGCAAGAGGTTCCTTAAACATTTAATAAAGAGCCTTCTGCATTTCCAAAGTTCTGAGTTCAAACACAGGGTCTGAATGCTGGTCTTGACACCAGAGAGGAGAGATCTACCAAGTGTGGCTGTGGAAGTGATAACCCAGGATCTACCTGTCCTCACCATTTCCCTCACATGTAGTTGACATAATAATACTGTATCAGAGGTCATCTCAGATGCAAGTCCAGCACGAACAGTCAATAACCTTATAAAACAAAACAAAAGAATTGTCTTTCAAAATAAGGGGTACCCCCAATATGGGGGTCTGCCATGGGTCTAGTTCATGGGTTCCAGTTCGGGGAGAGGGGGGGGACTATTAAAGACATTAAACACAGTAATTAGTGCATTTTTCTTTTGACCTGGGCAGTAAAGACACTCAGGTAAGCAGTTTTGCTATGAAGCCTCCAGCTTTGCATCTAAAATTGAGAGCAGGCAAAGTGGGGTGTGCACAAAGTCACTCTGAGCTCTGCACCAGGCTCTCTCTCCCAACCCAGGCTGCACTAGTCGAGGCTTGTGTTTTGTTTCTCTACCAGTTCTTACATGCTGAGCAGCTGCTGGTGCCCTCCCCTGCTCACCCGACTTACAGCATGCTGAGGACGATTTCTAAGGTTCCGTCAGTGACGCTGAGGACGATTTCTAAGGTTCCGTCAGTGGATACTTTAATTACTTAACCAGCAATTCTAACTGTTATTTTTTGTTTGTTTGTTTCTAATCAGTTACAGCTTGGCCCTAAATGCCTGGGATCCTGGGCAGCTCTCGCATTCCTTTAAAAGACCTTTAGCACTCCCTCACCGTTTAAATGGGGCAGAGTAACTCCCTTATCTCTTCTTTACCTTTTCTTTCCAATCCTGTGGACTAAATGCTAAGAGAGACTTCTGTGCGTATGTTCCACAGTTGCCGAAACAGATGTTTACGTTGATACGTAATCATTTTGATTCTGTGGCCCCACAGTTCCTAAAAACTACCTGCTTTCGACTTCCAACAGTCTGGATCCCTTCTCAATCCCTAGCTTGGCTTCACTTTGAGTTTTTTTTTCTGGGTTTTTTTCTTTTTTTGGGGGGGGGTCATAACTCACAACCGATCACACCATAATTATAAAACCCTGAAAGTTCCTCACGCCTTTCACGCTTTACCCCTCCACGTTTTCCTTTTCTCCTGTATGTTCATACTTGCTGAACCAGCCATTACAACCGCTCCTGTTCCCAAACTGGGCGTGGTGGCGCACGCCTTTAATCCCAGCACTCGGGAGGCAGAGGCAGGCGGATTGCTGTGAGTTTGAGGCCAGCCTGGTCTACAAAGTTAGTCCAGGACAGGCAAGGCTACACAGAGAAACTCTGTCTTGAAAAACAAACAAACGAAACCCCCAAAACAAACAATTCTGCTCCTGTTCCCTCTCCCAACCATCGTCACTCCACTTTCCCTTCTCTTTGTACTTGACTGAATGCCCATACGGGATTGGCAGTTTCAGAGATACACAAGCCATGTCTACTTCCAGCGTCGGGAGCACTGCTGGAGGAAGTCACATACACACAGGAGTGATGTGGCCTCCACAACCACACGAGAGACTTCTCTAGCTCCCGCTGCCTTTGGGTCTTGGGTGGATGTAGGCCAACAGCTTTCTAAACGTTTTCCACTCTACCTCGGCTTCACACCTCACTCTCAGTTCTTTGACTAATTGACAAAAGATGGCCAATCTGTTTCAAATGAAGCCCCTGCCCGTCTACAAACTCCTCTAGATTTCAGAATTTCACCTTCGCTTTTCTCTGTTTAAACTGTGTAGTCTACAGGTTTAGACAAATATAATGGCATGTACCTATCATTGTAGCATGACAATAACGTACTCCCGGGGCCCTCAAACCCTCCGTGTTCACTATCCATCCCTTCCTGCACATTACTCACAGAGGTTCCTTTGGCAGAAAAGGCATTCAGCTGAAGCCATGTAGCTTGGCTTCCTCCACCTAGTAATATCTGTGTGCTGAAGCCCTACCCACGGTGGGCAGGGGCTTGAGGGCACCTTCAGACTTAACTCCTCAGGCACTGTCCAGCTTGGTTTTGTTTTGCTTTTTTTTTTTTTTTTTTTTTTTTTTTTTACAAACAGGGTCTCGGGCCTGGAGCTCACCAAACAGAGCAGTCTGGTGAGCTCACAGGCCCAGCAACCCACTGGCCACTTCAGAGCTGAGATCACAAGCATGTTCGGCCCACCTGGGGTTTTGTTTGTTTTTCTTTTTCTTTTTTTTTTTTTTTAAAGATTTATTTATTTGTCATATACAATGTTTTGCCTGCATGTACACCAGAAGAGGGCCCCAGATCTCATTACAGATGGTTGTGGGAATTGCTGGGAATTGAACTCAGGACCTTTGGAAGACCGGATGGTGCTCTTAACCGCTGAGCCATCTCTCCAGCCCCTTGTTTCTTTTTCTTATTCTTTTTGTAAAACGTGAGTTTCTGAGGTTTGGATTCAGGTCCCAGCTTGCAAGGCTCTTTAATGACTCAACTATCTCCCTTGTCCCGTCCATGTCTTTGCACAGCTTGGTGGCGTCTTATTATCACCAAATAACATTCCGTGGTCTAGATATCTTTCTTGAAGTATCTGGAAGAATGAATACAGGATATCTTTATTGCTTTCATGTTTGTGAGTTATGAATAAAGATGCCGTAAGAACCACGGTGTAGGGATTTGTTTTGAATGGACACAAGTTTCCAGTTCCTTGGGTGGAGTCTGAGGAATGCAACTGCAGGACTGCCTGGCAAAGGTGCTTGGTTTTTACAATACTTTCCAAAGTGGCTGTACCACTCAGCATTCCCTCCAGCAGAGGAAGGAGGGTCCCTGTTGAGCCACACCCTGTCCACCATTTGGTGCTTCCTGTGTAAGGCGTTCCGGCCACTCCAAGAGGTACCCATCGATATCGCTGCTATTCTGACTGGCATTTTCCGATGTTTATGATGTTAATCATCTGTTCATAGGATTGTCCTGCTATTTTCCTAGTTTCTTTAGTGAGGTGTCTGTAAGACCTCCCCTCCCCTTTTTTAAAATAAGAGTTTGTATTGAGTTGTAGGAGTTCTTTGTATTTTTGAAGTACTTTTCTTTTTTTCTTTTTTTGTCTTTCCAGACAGGATTTCTTATGTAGTCCTGGCCTCTCTTTGTAGACCAGGCTGACCTGAAACTCACAGAGATCCACCTGCCTCTGCCTCCAGAGTTCTGGGATTAAAGGTGTGTGTCACCACGCCCAACCTGAAATACTTCTTTCACAGATACATCTTTTGAAAATACTCTCTCATGGCCTGTGACTCATCTTTTTATTTTCCTGACAGTGTCTTTTTGCAAGGCATACTTTTTAAAAATAAAAATGTAAGAAGCACAACTTCAGATAGCCTTTTCCCATGAATTATGCCTTTGTTGTCCTATTTTTAAAAAAAAAAAACTACAACCAAACCGCAAGTTATCTGCATAGTCTCCTCTTTCCCATTTTCTAACAGCTTTATATAACTGAATCCATGTTTGTGGCGCATTGTGAGTTATCTTTTCTTAGTTGTCACCTACAGCCCAGCTGGCCCAGCACCCCTTGCTGAAAAGGCAACTCCTCACCGTGTTGCCCTCGCTCCTTGTCAGAGGCCAGCTGGTTAACTCTGTGGGACCTCGGGGTGGGAACTCGGGGGACCCTCGCTTCTGCTCCACTGACCTGCTTCTTGAATCTCTTGCCAGTGCCACCACTGCTTATTACATCTTTCTAGAAATCTTCAAGCCAAGTAATGTCATCCGCGCAACTCCATTCTTTAATATCATGCTTGTTTTCCTGTATAGACTCTAAGATTAAGTTATCAATGTTCGTAAAGTAACTAATGGAATTTTGATTGAGACTGCATTGAGTGCATTACTCAGGTTCAGAAGTCTTGACGATGTAGCCTCACTATCCACGAACATGGAATTTCCACTTAGTTTTTCCTTGAGCTCTTTCCGTTTTATACCTTCATCACATGGGATCTTACACAGATTTTGTTAGACTTAGAACTCAACATGTCATCCCTTTTGGTGTGCTGAGGAGAACTACAATGCGTTTGTGCTGATCAGCATTTTGCCAACAGTCAGGGAAAACCTCAAGATCAGGAAATGCTTCCAACAGAATGGCATGTCTGCGGGGGGCATTTTCTTGATTGATGATTGATTTGGGAGAAGCCTGACCAACTGTAGGGCAGGTGGTCCAGGCCATGTAAGAGAGGCAGCTAAGCAAACCACGGAGAGCAAGCCAGTGGTCACCATTCCTCCACGGCCTCTGCTTCACTTCCTGCCTCCAGATTCCTGTTCAAATTCCTGCCCAGACTTCCTTAAGAGCTGGAGTGTGACACTAAGTGTGAGGATCAAATAAACCCCTTCTCCCCCAAGTAGTTTTTGGTCATGGTGTTTATCACAGCAACAGAAACCTGACTAGGGACATTATTCTTTTTTAAAAAAATGTTTTTATTAATTCATTCATATTACATCTTGATAGTTATCCCATCCCTTGTATCCTCCCATGCCTCCCTCCCTCCCGCTTTCCTCCCTACTCCCTTCCCTGATGACTGTGACTGAGGGGGACCTCTTCACCCTGTATATGCTCATAGGGCATCAAGCCTGCTATCCTTCCTCTGAGTGCTATCAGGCCTCCCTCCCCATCCAGGGGATGTGGTCAAAAATAGGGCACCAGAGTTCGTGTGAAAGTCAGTCGCCACTCTCCACTCAACTGTGGAGAATGTCCTGTCCATTGGCTAGATCTGGGTAGGGGTTCAAAGTTTACTGCACGTATTGTCCTTGGCTGGTGCCATAGTTTGAGCAGGACCCCTGGGCCCAAATCTGCCCATCATAATGTTCTTCTTGTAGGTTTCTAGGACCCTCTGGATCCTTCTATTTCCCCATTCTCCCATAGTTCTCTCACCTAGAGTCCCAACAGGATATCCTCCCCTCCGTCCCACTTTCCTGGTAAGTGAAGACTGTCATGAGACATGTCCCTTGGGCTAGTGTGCAGATGTAAGTGCGTATATACCATTTGACTCTTTCTGCTTCTGGGTTAACTCACTCATTATGATCATTTCTAGTTCAATCCATTTGTCCACAAATTTCAGAAATTCCTTTTTTTTAAATAGCTGAGTAGTATTCCATAGTGTAAATATACCACAATGTCTGTATCCATTCTTCTACTGAGGGACACTTAGGCTGTTTCCATGTTCTGGCTATTATGAATAAGGCCGTTATGAACATGGGAGAGCATGTGAGGGACAGTATTCTTAGCTGCAACTCTCACCTGTGGTATATAGAAAAGCAGCATTTGTACAGTAGCCTTGCACGAACCCTGCTGGCACTGCCTGTTAATTTCTTTCATTCTTTCTCTTTTTGTTTGGTTGGTTAGTTTTGCTGATGTTTTGTTTTGAGACAGGGTTTCTCCGTGTAGCCTTGGCTGTCTGTCCTGGACTCGCTTTGTAGACCAGGCTGGCCTTGAACTCATAGCGCTCCACCAGCCTCTGCCTCCCTGAGGGCTGGGATCAAAGGCGTGCGCCACCACACCCGTCTCATTCTTTCTCATTTTTTATACAAATAACTCTTCAACAACAGCTTTATTTCCTCCTTCAAAACCAATATATCTTTTGATTCGCATTTTTTGCCTTATTGTCATGATTATCGAGAAATGATTTCATTATAATCAAGGTGGCCATATACCTTATTACTAAAAGGGGGAGTTTCCTTTAGAATGGAAATGGCCATCCCTCCCTCACATGCAAATAAATAAAAATGTGCTGGTGATATAGCTCAGCCAGTGAGCGTACCCATGGCACGTAAATGTAAATTTGATCCCTAAGACCCATATGGTAAGGCTGGGGGAGATGGCTCAGTGGTTAAGAGCACTGGCTGCTCTTCCAGAGGTCCTGAGTCCAATTCCCAGCAACCACATGGTTGCTCCCAACCATCTATAATGAGATCGGATGCCCTCTTCTGGCCTGCAGGTGTACATGCAGGCAGAGCACTCAAAGACCCATATGGTAAAATAGACTCTTTTGCAGGCTGTCCTCTGACCTCACTCACAAACACACACAAATAGATACAAATATACTTTAAAATTTATAAAAGAATGGGCATTATTTTCCCACAAATATTATCCCACAATCGAACCAGCATAACAAGTATGGGTCGAGTGTCAGTCAATCTGGAGGTAAAGTTACCTTTACTTGCTCCTGTCCCTTCAGCCTGAGCAATGCCCGGTGCATTAATTACCTCCCTACTCCCTCCCCCCAGGAAGCCACTCTACCCACAGACATACAGACATCTTCCTTACAGTGTCTGCTTGTTTGGGGCAGTGTTGGGAATTGAACTCAGGTCCTTGCACTTTGCAAGCAGACACTCTCCTGCTAATATAATCCCATACCTATGCTTTTGTTTTCATGGAATTTTCCCCCACTGTCTCTCTAATATTCTCAAGCATGTATTCCCGGTTTTAGCGTCCTCTCCATAATGATGCCCTCCATTCATCTGGCCCACAGTGGTGGAATGCACACTACCTGGAGGGGCTTTCCGGTGATCATACCATCCCAGGTCATTCTTCTGCTTCTGTCTTCTCATGTCCTCCAACCAATTACACAGCTAGTGACGTTGCATTCCCTTCTACGGGAGCTCACCCACCCTCCCACCCCTCACCCACCCCACACCCCCCCTACACCCACCCTCCCACCCACCCCCCACCCACCCCCACCCTGACTCAGGTTTGCCCTGCTGCTCTTCTGGAAACTTTTAAAAGATCTCCCTACCTGAAGCTACCATTTCTCCCTATGCCTTAAAATCCTGTTTGATTACATCATCCCACACTTAGCGTATCTTTGATGTTCTCCACTACAAACCCAATGGGGCTCCGGAAGACGGCTGATAATGTGGCCCTACATTCCATGCATCCCCCTTTCCCATTCAACTCTCTTGTAGCTCCTCATCCTTCAACTCAGCCACACTGCTTCCATTTCTGGATGTGGTCATGCATTCTTTCCTTCAAGTCTCAACATGAGTTGGTCCCCAAATCTCTGTCAGTTCTACTCCTACAGAATCTTAAAGGTCTTATGCAAAAAAAAAAAAAAAAATCTCCCAAATATTTCCCAAGTTTTCTGGCTAATAATATACTTGTTTTTCTTTTCTAAAGTCTCCGTGTACTTTCTTTTTTGATGCTCTAACGGTTGCAGCCTTTGGTTATCTGCCACACCCTCTCTGTGTGATCTGTAAGGTCTCTCACAGCCTGACTGATCCACACACGTCTCATACTGTCTTCCATATAGTAAACTAAGAGATTGTTCAAGTTAATCTACACAGTGCATAGAATAAAAACGAAGTTGATTTGCCAATGTTAACTAAAACGAATTCTTAGGGGGCCTACTAGAAACTGAGCACCTGTTTGTAGTTTATGATGTTAGACTGGGATATAGGAATCATATTAAATATGCCAAATGGCACAAACGCAACTGGTTCCTAAAACCAAAGAGTTGGGCCAGACCTCAGGGGTCTCAGAGGCCAGACCACAGGGGTTTCACAGAAGAGAGAGCCTAGGACTTTTCGTGTTTATTCATTTATATACTAGGATCAACAAAAGCCTCGTATATATTTCGGGGCACCCTATGCTTGTTGGTGTACTGAATGAATGAATTGTTTTCTTGATCCCTGTCAGAACCCCCTTTGACAATTGCTGTGCCAGCCCCATGGCTGCATACATGTGCAGTCTGCAGCAGTTACCATTTATTTTATTTCTTGTTTGCTTACTTATTTACTTACTTTCGAGACCAGGATTCATCTAATAAAAGCTGCCTTTGAACTACGTAGCCAAGGATGACCTTGAACTCCTGATCCTCTTGCCTCAACGTCCCAAATACTGGGATTACAAGCGTGTGCACCACCACACCCGGATTTCAGTTATTACTTATTAAGAGCCTTGTAGACACCAGGTCCTTCTACGTTAGGCCAGACTCACTCGATCCTTCAGTGGAAACGGCATCAGGGCCTTCCCTCCGCCACTACCCATCCCCGCCCCACCCTGCCTCACTACTACACACACAGTTAGACGTGAGAAAAGTTCTCCCAGAGTAGCTGGCTCCTTGTAGAGAGCACTGCCTGTTACAGCCCAGGCTTTTCTACTGACTATTGCTATAGACATAAGACCTACTACATGGCCTATTTTAACTTCTGTCTCCTGATGTCTCTCCAGGCACTCACGACACCAACTAAGTGGAAGCACACAGGAAAAGTTTTAGGCCACTTTCATTAAAACTTAGAGACGACGTTAACATTATATGGTACCTTTATCACCATAAATCTGAGAAGCTTGACCTTATTTACCAGAGAACTTCATTCCCCCTTTTTACGTCTTAAATATATTCTCAACTGAAAAGTCATTTGTCCGGCCACATTCAGCAAGTGTTTGTTGACTCTCACAGAGGTGAGACACGAGAGGGCACACATCTACCTATGGCATGATTTGTCTCTCTCCCCACCTGTTGGTACTTAGACTAGCCGAGGGGCTTCTGACAACATAAACTCCAGACCCCTGGTTCTAATCCCACCTCTGAAACTTGAGCAAATCACGTCACTGATATAGTCTCTCCAGAGAAGGACCTGGGGACCAGGATGAGGGTGGCCAGTAACTTCAGGATCTCTCGAACTCCAAAATACTGTGTTCTCTGAGCTCAGTCGAAGCCACACTTTCAGAAGTGACCACTACTGTGACAGGAGGGGGACGGCAGGGTGGCCACTCTTATTCGGCAGCGAGACTGTGGAAAACCTGAATGCTGACAGTACTGCCACAAGATTGAGGCTGAGTAATACGCCCCCAAGTTTATTCCTTACAATAGTATACTTTATCAGGGTAGTCTTCTGAGGGTAATTAAATACTAATACGAACCACCCTTCCGTATTATTGCTGACTTATAGCCTTAACCCTCTTGGTATTCTATCCAGATATTTAAAGGATAATTTTAAGCAGTAACTGTTAGCTACTATTCTGTGGCATTACCAACATTAGCAAAGTAGAATCAGGGCTTCTGACGGATAAAGGAAGCTTTGGGTTTGTTTAAATTAATGCTACTCACTATTACTATGGACCATCTTCACCACCACTGCGTACGAGTTTGGTTTACAGGCAGGAGGAGAGAGGAACGGAGAAATGCCAGTGCTTCAAATGTCAAATGAGAACTTAACTTTGCCAATTTCACTTCAGTTTTTTCTTCTTTACACTTTCTTTTAAACTAGTACCTAATGACTTACTCATTGAGTAACATGACATAACTCCAAAGCTCTGCATCCTTGTTCATGCTAAGCATCTTAAGACAGGATGCTTAAAGATTTGCCATCTTGTACCTGTAACAGCACAGAGGATAAAACCAATCCACGGTGAGAAAATTACAACAGTAGAGAGGAAATCAGAACTGTACCCTACTGGTAACTTGCTCACCAAAGGCAATGAATTGCAATTGTCAAAGGGGGTTCTGACAGGGATCAAGAAAACAATTCATTCATTCAGTACACCAACAAGCATAGGGTGCCCCGAAATATATACGAGGCTTTTGTTGATTCTAGTATATAAATGAATAAACACGGAAAGTCCTAGGCTCTCTCCTCTGTGAAACTTAATGTTTTCGTAGTGGGAGAGTGGACCTACAGAATGCCTGAACAAAATATTATTAGCGATTAGAAAGACGTTGGAGAAGTTTGGAAGGAGGACCAAGAACTAAAAAGTACGGTAATCAAGAGTATTTGTGGGGCCTTGGCACTGGAGATGAACCTCAAATGACGAAAAAACGTTGCTCTGGAGTCCTTCAAATGTGGGGTGGGGGTGGGGGTGAGTCGTCAGCAGTCAAGAATGACAGTAGGAAACACAGTATTCATGAATGAAAAACTAGATGGCCTTTAAAACTTAAAAAAAAAAACCAACCACCAAGCTAATCTTTAATATCATCTACCTAAGAGATCAATTGTTTAAGATCAACTTACTTTTTAAAAATTCCGCTAATTGCTTGGAAACTACTGAAGTAGATACAATTACCAGAATTCCTTCCAAGCTGCAGCCTCCCTCACTTGACACCATTCAAATTCTGAATGAGACTGGACCCGGCCCCGCAGCGAATCAGCGCCTCCTCTGCCTCATTAACGCAGCCAGGTGGAATCTTGTTACCCTTCCAGAAAACGCGAAACAAGGCTGGGGAAGGTGTGGGAGCCCTACACCCTGAAAGTTACTGTGGCAGGTTTAAAAAACAGAACAAAAAACCCGCCGCCGCCTTTCCAGGCGTCATCACTCGCAGAAGGGCCGCTCTCCAGGGTCGGAGGCCCACAGCGAGTACGCGCGCGCGTGTGGAGCCCGCGTGAATCATCGGAGCGCGGTCCACCCGGGCGATGATTCATTCACCGCTCCGGAGCTCGCGGCCACACGTTCCCGGCGTACTATGACGGCCGCACACGCAGCTTCCTTAATATTAAACAAATGTTTCAAAGTACAGACGCCTGCAGCGAGAAACGCTGAGAACCCAGCGAGATGGCCAGGAACTAGCGTCCCGGGGCGGGCTAGGGCGCGGTAGACAGCGATGGCCCCGACCCGACCCCCCGAGGCGTGCAGTGGCGCACAGGTGGGTCCCCGCCGCCCTCGCCGCCGCGCTCCCGCTCGCCCCTCTGCTCTCGGTGGCATCTTATATAATAGCCTGAGCCGATCCAAACGGAAGCGGGGCGCGCGCTGCTGGGGCCGCCCGATAGAGGTGCTCATGCCTCGAGCCCGAGGGGGTCCCCACGCAGCTCCCAGGAGAGGGGGAAAGGCCCGAGCGCCCGCCCCGGGCGTCCCCTCGCGAAGGCGCTCGGTCGTGGTCGGTCCCCTTCAGGAAGCTGCGAGCGTCACCAACTGCGTCAGCTTCTTCAAACACCGTACCCTGTCTCCCTCCAGCCCGAGAGCCGCCACCGCGGGGCCAGGGCCGCGGGCCGCGCTGGCAGGCGCTCCCCGGAGGAGGAGAAAGTTCCCGGGGACCCTCCCGTCGCCTACTCGGCCCAGCCGCGCAGCCTGCACTCGTGCGCGGGTGTGGGCAACTTGGGACCCCCGGCTGCGCGCGACCCCTGCTGCCTGCCGAGCTTGCACAGCGCCCGCGGGTACCTCGCCCCCGGGCCCAGCGGAAGAACCGCCGCGCTGAAAACTTCCTAAAGCTGGGAAGCTGCCGGGGTCCCCGAGCATCGCTCTTACCTAGCTCTCGGGAGGCCACGTTCCGGGCGGGCCGCACGGGGCGCGTGGTGCGCGAGCGCGCGCGCGTGGGGCGGTAGGTGAGCAGCCTGCGCGGGCGGGGGCGGAGCGGGACCGGGTGGCGGGGCGTGAGCCGCGCGGGCGGGGGGTCCGGGTGGCCCCGCGGCGGGAGGGCGGAGGGAAAGGAGACGACAGCGGAGCCCGCGGTGACGGTGACGGTGGCGGCGGAGGCGACGGTGATGGGCGCCGGGCGAGCGCGCCAAGGGGGCGGAGGAGTTGCCAGAGGGTTTGTTTACGCATTGCTGCCCGGCTCGGGGCACAGCCCGCACTCCCTGATTGGACACAAACTGGGGCACAGCCTCTCGCCGCCGCCCGCCAGGCCTTCTGGAGCAGCCGCCGCCGCCGCTGCGTAGCTCCGGGAGCGCCTGCCGGGCACAGCCCACCGCGGTGTCCGGGCCTGAAAGAGGACGGTCCCGGCGGCGAGTAGGGTAGGCGTGGAGCGAAGCAGGCTCCAGGAACTCGGAGTAGCCCACCTGTAGTGGTACGACCTTGGCAAGGAGAAACTTGAAACTTCTCTGGCTTGGAGTCTGCTTATGCTCCAGCGGCTGATAAGATACCTCACTTCATCCCCTCCACCCTCTACCCCCACCAGGAAGCTTGCCCTTGAAAAGCAGCTCAAATATCAGTATGTCTTTGGTCAAGTCAATGCTTTTTGTAGCTGACCGTGGGCGCTCACAGTTCTTTTCTGCCTCCCACTTCCCTCCTTTTAATCTCGTATCTTCCACGTGACATTCAAGAGTTGTCCTCCCAGAAGTGACCTCCTCGCCCTGATGCTGAGCATCCTCTGAGGACTTTGCATAGTCCCAGTTTCCTTCACAGCTGGACCTCCACATCTTCAGTCTCTTCTCCTTTGCTCAACTGTCACCTCATAACCCGAGGCTGAATACCATGTCTTGAATGTTTTGATAGATTTGCATTACCTGGATCCTGCTCAGTTCTCTGCCAGAGAATACCAGGCTTTCATCTTCCTGTCCAAGTGCTCCCAGACTCAGCCCCCTCCTTCCCCCTACCATTTGTGTGTAGCCTACTGGATTCCCTGGTGGCTAACGTCAACCCAGTTTGGGGATCAGTCGTGTGTACCTACCCTGTGCACACGCACACTCCCCCTCCCATGCGTTAGATTTCTTGAGGAAAGTGACCAGGTTTCAACAGGGCTCCTGCAGACTGGCAGACTGGGAGAAATGAAACTGAAAACAATCCTATGTTGTGTCTGGCCTTATCTGCCGTTCTGTGGGGCCCAGAGAACTTTGAATCTCTGAAGAACGGAGAGCACAAACCCCATCAAACTGTTCAAGACCCACGTATATCCTCCACATACCCTGTTTCTGTATTCACTCCCCACGTGGAACCATGGGCCTCCGTACTCACAGTGGGCGACCCGGCTCTGGGTGGAATGTGACTGGGTTCTGCAGAAATGTTCCTTAAGCCAAGGCCCGTGGTGGTGGCCAAAGCGAATAAAGTAAACCATGAAGCAACAGACACAGGCTCTAGATATGCTGTGTATCGTTCCACTGAGAAGACATCTGAACTCTGGAGGAGCATCAGATGAACCATTTCTTTCTCAGACATTTCAAATAAGTTACAAACACACGGGAAGAGCTGCAGTTGCAACCAGGGGAGAGGGTAAGGCCACCCAGAGATTAGCAGCACCCCCCCCCACCCCCCAGGGCTCCAGCAGGGGGTGGGGGGTGGGGGAGGAGACATCCAGAGCAGGAGAGCCGAAATACAGAGTGGAACTTCTCCTGGAGATGTCCTCAAAGCAAAGGGTCCTTCCTGCCACTATTCCTTTGCAGCCGCCCCAGTCAGGTACTTGGAGAAAGCAGAAGCCAGTGCACATGTGGAGGAGGGGCCAAGACATGACAGGTGTTAGGGAAAGGAGAATGAAGCAGCAAGCATAGTGATGGATGACAGATGTCCCCAGGCTTGGGTACAGCACCGTATTGCTTCCGGGACTCATCCTCCAGGTCAGTTTCTTCAGTGTGGACAAACATCCTGCCCCCTCCCCCCAGGCCTGGCACCTTGTCCTCCCCCATGTATATTTGCTTGCATTCTCCTTCCAGCCTTCTCTTTTCCAGCAGGACTTCCTTTGGCTTTCCTTTTCTCTTTCTCCCCTTTCTTTTTGTGTTTCCTTCCTATCATCTCCTCCTGGCTCTCCCTTTCTGAGTTCTTTCCATCGCTTCCCTGTGTCAGCCGCAGGCTTTGGTATGAAAAGAGGTGCCCTCCTTCCCATTAAGGCGTTCAGATTAGCCACCACTATGCTGGGGCCCTTCCACACACAGTGCTAGACAGTCGTGTGTGTTATCTTACTTAATCTTTACCATACACTCGTTGGTTGAGCGCCACTGGATATACTTTGGTGGCTTGCTTATTGTCTGTCACAAAGGAGACTTTCTTTACACAGGTTACTGGTGACACGACCCTCAATCCTCTCACTGTTCATGATAGGATTTCCTTTCTCATTTTTTTTTATCCTACATGTTTTCCTCTCATTATCAGAAATGCTGCCCCAAACCCTAAGTTCCAACTGTCCGTTACATCTTTTTAAATCTCTAACTGGAGGAGGTAGCATTTCATCTGGTTTTTGAAGGGCGAATAAGTTTGAAGAGCCAGAAGTTGATGAAGGAAGAACATTTTTGGTGAAACAGTAAATAGTAGGACCCAACTCAGCTGAAATGTGGTGGAATGCTAACAAATTAGAGCGTGCTTTAGAAATTCATCCTGAAACCGCGTGTACAGAAACACAGATTAAATCCTAAACATGTATATGCTCCATATTATTTAAACCACCATGGTTTACGGCCACAGAGAAGCGCTAACACTGTCTTGCCCGAAATGTTTTAAAGCAGAACTACGGCTGCAAGATCGGGTCCCTGAATATCAAGGTTATAAAACATGGCCATTAAAAACTACCCAGATGCAGCCAATGGACAGGGCATTCTCCACAGCTGAGTGGAGAATGGGGACTGACTTTCATACGAACTCTGGTGCCCCATATTTGACCACGTCCCCTGAATGGGGAGGCCTGGTGGCACTCAGAGGAAGGATAGCAGGCTACAAAGAAGAGACTTGATACCCTATGATCATATCAGGGGGAGGAGGTCCCTCTCAGTCACAGTCATAGGGGAGGGGAGTAAGGGGAAAATGGGAAGGAGGGAGGAATGGGTGGATACAAGGGATGGGATAACCATTGAGATGTAATATGAATAAATTAATAAAATAAAAAATATTTTCTTTTTGTTATTTAAAAAAAAACTAACCACATTCAAATTCCTTCTTTGATAACTGTTGGGTTGTGTGATCTTGAACATACATGTATTAAGTTTCTTCCTCAACAAAGTAGGGGAAAATGATGTCATCTACCTCAGTGGCATTTGTAAAAATTAAATATTATATATATATAATGGTCCATATTCAGTTTGGGCAACAAGAACAGCCATAGAGTATCTCAAACAATGCACATTTGTTTAGAGGAGGAAGTCTGACACCAGGGTGCTCTTGAGTTCTTTTCAGGAGTGCAAACTGTCAACTCCTTGCGTTCTGGCAGTGGGAAGAGGGTGAGTGTGAGAGCTTTGTTAGGATCCTTTTCATGAAGGCACATATCCCATTCATGTGAACCCCACTGTTAGCACCTAAGCTTCTTCCAAAAGCCGCAGCTTCAATGCCATCCATACTGGGGATTAGGATTTCAGCAGATGACATTGGAGGATTCACTGATGCTATCCTTACAAGAATGGAGCACAGTGCCCATGAGGAGGTACCCCACAAATACAGGTGATATTGTCGTCTTTCCCATGACCTCACGCTAGAAGACACCAGAGCCAGAATGGGCCTCTCAGGCTTTTAAAGCCCTAATTTTGCATTTCTGGTACTGGGAGCAATAGTGTATAGCACCCGTTTGATGCCATCTGTGAAAACACAGCACCCCACTCATTTCCTCCTTAATGAAGGTCTTAGCCAAGTGTGCTGGCACACACCTTTAACTCCAGCACTTGGAAGGCATTGGTAGGTGGATCAGTTTGAGGACAGCCTGGTCTACATGGTGAGTTACAAGACAGCTAGAGCTATGTAGTGACACCTTATCTCAAGAAAACAAAACAAAATAAAACAACAACAACAACAAAAAACAACCCCCAAACAACAACAAGGTTTCAGTCGTATTTCTAGCTCTAATTCCTTTCTATTTCCTCATTAGTCCTGGCTGCCCTGGCATACTGTAAAATTCCAGGAAGATATAAGGAGCATAAAAACTAGTTACGGACATCTCCTCATCAACAATATACCTTCCGAATTCTGGTACAGTAGAACTTTACTAATTTAAATTTCAGAAAACTCAAAGCAATTGAATTAGAGGTGTAGTCCATGTAACATCAAGTCTATCAGCCTAAAATAGAAGGTCCTTAGATTCACTGGAACCATGAAAAGACCGTCAGGCTGTCCAGCCTATTACGAGAATCTTTTTATTATTTATTTATTTATTTATTTATTTATTTATTTATACTCTCTTTCTTTTCTCAGTTCGAGGTCCTACTGTTAAGAATACCTCTAGCCCCACAAGGATTATGCAGCCTACTTCCAGGGCATACGCATCTTGAGACAATGAACCATTTGACCTTTTAGCTCAAGAACGTAGCACAGTATTGGGAATAAGACATGTGCCACATGCTGTGGAGCTGACTGGCTTGAGCGGTGGCACACTGAAGGATCTCTTTCTCCACCCCTTCAGAACATGGTCTTCTTGGGGAACTCTCATGGCTACACTGCACCGTACTCCACTAATTTATCAAAAAGCATGGCA
Organism: Acomys minous; assembly: GCF_964271855.1. NCBI lineage: Eukaryota > Metazoa > Chordata > Mammalia > Rodentia > Muridae > Acomys > Acomys minous. Next base: position 24,144,326 of record NC_140484.1, read on the forward strand.
GCTGCTGAGTGTGGGTAAGTGTGCAATCTACAATATAAAGAACATTTAGATAAATTAGTTTTAGTGTTGTAAATCCAGGCAATATTTTAAGAGGGTTAGGAAGACACTTTTTGAACCATTGGACTTTCACCTTCAATCCACACAATACAAACTAAACCTTAACCTATTAGTAAAGACAACGTAACTATCACCGTTATACACTGTGCTCTAGATTGCTTTTGTTAATATAGAGATTTCTCGGTTCTATGTATGGCTATATTATCCTGTTAAAGTCAGTTCTTGAAAGACACATTTTCCCTTAGTCTAAAAAAGTCAGCAATTCCACTTTTCTCTCTTACTTCAAAACCAAATTTATAATGCAATACTTAATATCTAAAATCTACCTCATGTTTCCCAATTTAACTTACATGCCTTTTCTAGGAAGTTGGAGGGAAGGGAAAAGTTTAGTTCTAGATTATCTGCTCATTTCATTAAAGAGGAAACTGAGACACAAACAATGACAGTGGCTGGCTGAAGCCTCTCAGGTGACCTCCATGTTGGGCTAATATTCACTTATAAATGAGTATATATCATGCGTGTCTTTCTGGGTCTGGGTCTCACTCATGATGATCTTTTCTAGTTCCTTCCATTTGCCTGCAAATTTCAAGATTTCCTTGTTTTTAATAGCTGAGTAATATTCTATTGTGTATATGTACCAAAGTTTCTTTATCCAATATTTGCTTGAGGGAAATCTAGCTTGTTTCCAGATTGTGGCTATTACAAATAAAGCTGCTATGAACATAGTTGAGCAGATGTCCTTGTTGTATGGCCTAGCCAGGGATCGGGCCAGGTGCTGGGACTTGCTCCTGGACTCTGGGCAGGACACTGAGAGTGGTATGGAAGAATGGGAGGATGGAAGGACCCAGAGGGTTCAGGAGCCCGAGAAAAACAACATTAAGGCCAGCAGATCTGGACTCAGCGGGTGCCTGCACAAACTGTTGCACCAGCTAAGGACAGTGCATGCAGTAAACCTAGACCCCGTGTTCTGATATAGCCAATGGACAGCTTATTCGCCACAGTTACGGGGGGGAGCAGGGACTGCCTCTGACATGAACTCTGGCACCCCCGATTTGATCACATCCCCTTTGTAGGGAGATCCTGTGGGCACACAGAGGAAGGGGAAACAGGCTATCCTGATGAGACATGATAGGCTGTGGTCATATGGTGGGGGAGGAGGTCCCCTGCTGTCAGAGGTCTAGGAGAGGGGAATAGGGCAGAAGAGGGAGGGAGGGTGGGAACGGGAAGATATAAGGGAGGGGATAACAATGGGATGCAATCTGAATAAATTATGATATATTTTAAAAATTATATTGACAAGAGGACTCGATGTGTAAAAATGCTTTGCCAACAAACGTGATGACCCTAGTTCAATCTCTGGGACCCATGTGGTAGATGGAGGGAACTAACTCCCACAAGCTGTCCCCAAACTTCCATATGCAAGGCGTGGCATGTTTGTGTGTGTGTACACACATGCACACACAACACACATACATACACACATATACATAGTATGTAAATAAAAGTGTAAAACAAAGAGTGGCTAGTGACAATAGTGGTGAGATCTTGCATTCTCAAAGCACCCATCCGTGCTCCATCTGCGTGGTGAGGAACCGCATTGCTAAACCCCTTCCCCAACCCGCCATTTCTACCTGTCACTCCCAACCCACTAGCACCCTGTTGAATGAAAGTGGGCAATCTCTGACTCCTCTTCTTTATGCCTCCCCACCCACTTCAGTTTGTCTCCCTTAGTTGTTATCTCTTTGGTCTGAACTAGGCCACAGTTCAGGACATCATCATATTAAGTGCAATGGTAATGGCTTTGCTTCCCCCCCACCCCCATCCCTTACAGTAGACCTAGCAGAACCATTTTAATGTAACCCAGGTTTATACACTAACAATAAGATAGTACCATCTGACATATAAACTAAATTTCCACGTGAATTCAAACCTTCAATAAAGTATGCATTTACACTTGTTACACCAGTCCAGTCCTGAAATATATATTAGTAACTAACTTCTTAGTAATGTACAATGTGTGACCTTTGACACATTGTACCTCCATGAACTGCAGTGTGTTTAGATGGTAGCTGGTGATATTAGTATATGTGCCTCACTCCTAGGATTATTTGAGCGTTAATTAATGGGATACTAAACATAAAGTGCTTGAAAAAATAGTCCTCAGACGAATAATCTTATGTCAAGCCTATGACATAGACATCATCACTGTTCTTGGATAAGAAAACTCAGGCCTAGAAGAATTACAAAACTTGTTCCAGGTCATCCAGTTAAAAGGTGGCCGAGCCAGGCTTCAAAACCAAGCAAGCTCAAATGCTGCAGTTGGTTCTTGTGAAGAACTTATAGATAGCCGTTGTCTTACACTCTTTATTTATTATTATTATTAGTAGTAGTAGTAATACTTTACAGAGAAGGAGAAAGGCCTTTCCCCACTCTCCGTTCAGTGCTCAGCACCACTCTATGGAGAGGTGAATATTTCACACTTAAATGTACTGGGTACCACTGTTTCTGCTTTCCAAAGAGTGGCAAGAAGGATGGTTATCAAGTGCTGTCTGAACTCCATTTCTTTTCTGCCCTCTACAGCAGCCTCTGTTCTGTGGTTATTTCATGTACTTCCTTTAGGGCCAGAACACTCTCCATGTTTAATTCTGTCTGTTCTACTCCAGAAGGTAATTTAGGAGTCTCCCCAGATGCTTGCCAGCAAATAATTCTTTTGGTCTTTGAAGGTTTTTTTTTTTCTTAGTATATGTTATGCACTGTAGTTATCAAATGGACCCACTTGGCTGTCTTTTGTCCTTTAATGATGCTAAAAGGAAAACAAAATATCCTATTGTTGGGTTTAATGTCCTTTTCAGGTGTTCCATGAATACTTCTTTGGCCTCGCATCTCTGCATTGTGCATGGATTTCTGCGCTCTCTTGCTTTCTGTATGTGTGTTTCCCCTTGAGCATCTGGATGTTTGTAATGTAAACATTTAGTCTTTTTGGTTAATAGCAAATTTTACTTTGGCCTTCTAATAATGAGATGTTTATAGACCCTAGAATCCTAAAACATTGAAGCCGGAAGGACTTTTGTAGATAACTGAGACTCACACATTTCTCCTATAGGGAGGAACCAAGACCTAGAGAGGCCATGTAGCAGAGGGATGCTGCAGGACCGACAGCAAGAGGAAGCCTGAAGCAACCCCAAGACGTATCCTTCATTTCTTCCTTAGGTGTTGGGCTAGGGCACTTGAATATACTAATACAGAATTTATAAGTATCTTCTCCCAAAATGTTTACGTTCTCAGATTGGTGTTTTAAAAACATATTTCCAGAGGGATAGGAGTTTAAAGAATGAAAACAAAGCATGCACAAGTCGATAAGAGTTATAAAGAACTGGGACCATATCACTGAATCTGACTCTACCAGCAGTACTTACTTCATTGTGTACTGCACAGTACAGTCTCAATGGTGTTGGTGACCCTGACTGTCTCATGTTCCTGTGTCTTCAGGCCTTTCCTATTGCTTTGTTCTTATAATCCCAGTAATTTCCAAGTTTCAAGGTTTTCAGAATAGTCCTTCTAGCTTGGGGTTCTTTATGAGACATCAGTGGGGACTCAGTAGCTGCATCTGTGGGCACAGTGGTGATGACTTTAAATGACTTCAGATGAGAACATACACTCTTCCCTGCAGGCACAGGCACATACTCAGAGAGCTTTCGAAATCTGAGGAAGTGCACTCCTAAGTTTTACCAGTTTTTTGTATAAAAGACACAGCCTCTGGTCAAATCATTTGGAAAACATCAAATAAAACAAAACTACATCCTGATACCTAAATCACAGAAAGATGCCACAAAGAGGATTTCAGACCAATTTTCCTTATGAACACTGATGCAAAAATACTGAATAAAATATCTGCACATACCTAAGAATAAAAAAAGCAATATACAGCAAATTAAATGGAGAGCAATTTAAACCAATTCTGCTAAAATCAGAGACAAGACAAGACTTTCCATTCTCCCCATATCTCTTCAATATAGTACTTGAAGTCCTAGCTAGAGCAATAAGACAACTAAAGGAAAACAAGGGGCTACAAATTGGAAAGGAAGAAGTCAAAATATCCCTGTTCACAGATGATATGATAGTATACATAAGTGACCTCCAAAATTCTACCAGAGAACTCCTACAGCTGATAAACACCTTCAGCAAAGTGGATGGATACAAAATTAACTTTTAAAAAATCAGTAGCCCTTCTGTTTACAAACAATAAACAGGCTGAGAAGGAAATTAGGGAAACAACACCCTTCACAATAGCCACAAATAATATAAAATATCTTGGCGTAACTCTAACCAAGTAAGTAAAAGAGATGTGTGATAAGAACTTCAAGTCTCTGAAGGAAGAAATTGAAGAAGATATCAGAAGATGAAATGATTTCCCATGCTCCTGGATCATTAGAATTAACATAGTAAAAATGGCCACCTTACCAAGAGCAATCTACAGATTCAATGTAATTCCCATCAAAATATCAACACATTTTTTATGTACCTTGAAAAAACAATTCTCAAATTTATATGGAAAGACAAACCAAACCAAAAATGTAGAACAAACCAGGCTAAAACAATCCTGTACAATTAAAAAAAAAAACTTCTGGAGATAGCACCATCCTTGATGTCAAGCTGTACTACAGAGCGCTGGTAATAAAAACTGCATGATACTGACATAGAAACAGACAGGTTGATTAATGGAATTGAATTGAAGAGCCAGAAATAAACTCATACACTTATGGATACTTTATTTTTGACCAAGAAACCAAAACCATACAATGGGGGGAAAAGCATCTTCAACAAATGGTGCTGGTCTAACTGAAGACCTGCATGTAGAAGAATGCAAATAGATCCATATTTATCACCCTGCACAAAACTCAAGTCCAAGTGGATCATAACGTCAGATACACTAGATCTAGTAGAAGAGAAAGAGAGGAAGAGCTTTGAACTCATTGGCACAGGAGACAACTTCCTGAACAGAACACCAACAGCTCAGGCTCTAAGATCAACACTTAATAGATGGGACCTCATGAAACTAAAAAGCTTCTATAAGGCAAAGGACACTGTCAATAGGACAAAATGGCAGCCTACAGATTGGGAAAAGATCTTCACCAACCCCACAGAGGGCTAATATCCAAAATATGTAAAGAATTCAAGAAATTAGACACTAACAAACCAAATAACCCAATTAAAAATGGGGTACAGAGCTAAGCAGAGAGTTCTTAACAAAGGAATCTCTAATGCCCAAGAAACACTTAATGTTCAACATCCTTAGCTATCAGGGAAATGCAAATCAAAATGACCCTGGGATTCTATCTTTCACCAGTCAGGATGGCTATGACCAAACACTCAAGCAATAGCAGCACATGCTGGTAAAAGATGCAGAAAAGGGGGACCCCTCCTCTATTGCTGGTGAGAGTGTAAACTTGTACAACCACTGTGGAAATCAATCTGGAGGTTTCTCAGAAATTTGGGAATAGATCTACCTCAAGATCCAGATATTCCACTCCTGGGCATATTCCCAAAGCATGCTCCACTCTACTTAAAGGACACTTGCTCAACTATGTTCATTAATTAATTTATTTATTTACTTTACATCCTGATTGCATCCACCCTCTCCTCCAAGTCCCCCCCCCCTAATTGGGGAAAATGGAAACAACATAGATGCCCTTGACCAGAGAATGAATAAAGAAAATATGGTACATTTGCACAGTGGAATAGTACTCAGCTATTAAAAACAATGAGATCATGAAATTTACAGGCAGATGGATGGAAGTAGAACACATCATCCTGAGTGAGGTAACCCAGTCCCAAAGATAAACATGCTATGTACTCACTTAATAGTGGATATTAGCCATAAAGCACAGGATAACCACAATCCACAGCTCCAATCCACAGACCCCCCAAAATGCTGAGTTACAAGGAGGGACCAAGGGAGGATGCCTGAATCCCACTCAGAAAGGGAAATTAAATAGTCATTGGAGGTGGGTGGATGGAGGGAACTGGGTAGGAGAGGGGATGGGGAGGGGACCAGGGGTGGGGATTAGGAGTAGGGAGATCTGGGGAGAGAGGGTCAAGTAAGAGAATGGAAATTGGAGGTGGGGAGTCATCTCTGGGATTTGCCAGAGACCTGGGATAGCGGCGGCCTAAAGAAGTCTAGGGGGCTCACCCTAGCTGAGACTTCTAGCAGTGAGGAACATGCAGCCCGAAGTAGCCACTTCCTGTAGCCAGGCATGACTTCCAGTGGAGGGATAAGGACACCAAACCACCCACAAAACCTTCTACCCAAAATTTGTCCTGCCTTCAAAGTGTGCAGGGACAAGGATGGAACAAAGATAGAAGGAATAACCAACCAAAGACTGGCCCTACTTGAGACCCGTCCCATAGGAGAGAACCCGACACTATTAATATCACTCTACTAGACATATAAACAAGCCTAGCACAACTCCCCGGGAGTGGCTTTACCCAGCAGCTGATGGAAACAGATGCAGAGACCCGTAGCCAAACATTAGATAGAGCTGAGGGAATCCTAGGAAGACTTGAGAGAATGACTGAGGGGGCCAGAGAGGGTCAAGGACTCCGCAAGAAGACCTACAGAGTCAACTGACTGGGATCCATTGGTGCTCACAGAGAATGAACCAACAATCAAGGAGCATACAGGGACTGGTCCTAGGCTCCGGCACATATGTAGCAGGTGCACAGCTTAGTCTTCATGTGGATCCCCCCAACAATTGGAGTGGGGGCCCTCTCTGACTCTGATGCTCCCTTTGGATCCTGTTCCCCTAACCAGGCTGCCTCGTCTGGCCTCATTAGGTGAGGATGTGCCTAGTTCTACAGTGACATAATGTGCCAGGGTGGGTTGGTACCCATGGGAGACCTTCTACTTCTCTGAGTAGATGAGAGAGGAAAATGAGTGGGAGGTGTGTTCAAGGGGAGGTGGGGGGGGCGGGGGGAGGGTGGGGACTTGGAGGAGAGGGGGGATGCAATCAGGATGTAAAGTGAATAAATAAATTAATTAATTAAAAAACCGAATCCACATGGTTTAGATTGATTTGCCTTGCTTCTGGAAGAATTTTCAGTGTCTTTAAAATACTGATGTGAATCTTACAGATTTGTAAGTGGGAAGGACATGACTATATAAATTATGAAACATATTTGTCCTTAAATCAGTATATTAAATGTGTTTCCAAAGGATTGGTGCAATCTAGAACCTACTTTGGAAGTGTTATTTATTCTTGGTGTTTCAATTAGACAAATCACATTTGCGCAGTTTGTTCTAAAACTAGCTGTTCCAGATGATAAGATACTTGGCCCAAGGATACTTTTTCTTCTTATTTTGTGCAACAAATGAGACTATGTCTCTTCTCTTCAGTTATCATTTCAGAACTTACATGCTACTATTTCTTGGTTTGGAAATTTCTTTCTTCCTGAGAGAAGTTCATAGGCTATTTAAGATTGGCCTCACACATGAGCTGCGCAGTTCCCGTAGTGACTTCAGCTACCCACTTCTAGTCACAGAGTTTTCAGCGCATTAACTAACTACAACAGTGACAACTAGCTCTTGTGGAGTGTCTACTGTGGAGCACACATTGTGCTAATAGCCTTACATACAACTCCCCACCTAGTTATCACCACAATCTTATAAAATATTAGTTCCCTGCTTTACATGCAGGGAAATGATGGGAACTGAAGTAACTTTGCCCAAGAAGTTTCCATGTTTATGAAGAAGGAGACAAGCAGGATTAGAGCCAGGACATTGGTTTGACTCCGACCTGTGCTGCCTTTCCACTGTGGGTTTATTTTAAAAGAAATGTCCAAAAGCAGTGGCCTCCTAGTGCAGCCCTCAGTGCTTGGCATGGCACCTGGCATTTGGAGAGGTATTTAAGCAATTTGGCCAAGCTATTCAGGCAGAAAATGATGGACCCATGTTTTGAAACTACCACCATCATACGTTATTTACTTTTTAAAAATTAGTTTTTCCTTTATTAAGCCAGCATAATCTCTAACTATATTCTAAATATTTGCCCTTATGCCCACAAGTAAGTGTTGTTTCACTCCTTATCAAGGAAACTTCTCTTTGTATTAGACAAAGACATCACAAAAACCACAATCAGCCAAAATGCTGAGCTGGAGAGCCCAGTTCCAAAGAATACATCTACAAAACAACTCTGCACCTAAGTATCAGAGAACATTTCAGAAGAGGGGAAAGAAAGGCTGTAAGAGCCAGAGGGTTGAGGTGAAACAGAACTGGGGGCATTGTGTTCTTGGTTACCCTGGGTGCAGAGAAATTTAGGCATGGTTCTGGTGTTCCTGAAAGCAGATTGGAAGCACCAGGAACTCATTAGGAGAGCCTATCCCTGATGGAGCTTTGGTAGGAAAACTGGCCACCTCCTCATGAGCATCCTTGGATCTGTGGTGGAGGTTTCCCTCCAAGAGACAACAACCTGAATCTCCACAGGTCACTGGGTTGTGAGTGGCTGGCTGCTGCTGGCTGACTAGGATAATTCTTTTCTTTCTTTGACCTGGGTCTTCACAGCAGTTAGATCCAGAAGTTGCCCAACAGTCCCGGTGTGGGCTTTTTTTCTAAACTTTATTATGTTGAGTTCAGTTTTCATTGCTTAGATTTCCCTCCGCATACAGACAATCTGGGACATCTACATACTCTGGCTGCAAAGTAGAGCAAAGCTGGGTCCCCAAAAAGAAAGAGAGCTGTGTGGTTGAGTGGAGGGAGCCAGCGTGACTTTAACCCTGTAGAATGCACTTCTTGCTCTTTCTTGGGTAGGAACTCCAGGTATATGAAAGGAATTCCCTAAATTTGATTAAAAAAATGGTAAGCACATGGAGAGAAGGAGTCAGAATGGCTAAAATGAGGTTGAAAATGATGGACTCTGAAATCCTATACGAGGGATCCCAATCTTACAGCCAATACCAACTTAACTGAATAAAAGTGGATGGCCAGGAAAGTGTAATGATCTACTTTGTCTTCAAGGGGAAATACTTTGCAATTTGTAGCCATAAAAAAGACAACCAGTGGAGAATGAATAATTCTAGGGGTGATGGAGAAGATGGCTTCAGGAGAGCTCAGGATAGCATTGGAGAGAAAACTTGGTGATAGAGCAACAAACTCTCCACAGAGGGAGAAGCTAAAGAAACAACTGCACAGATGCTTCTGAATGAACAGTTGTGGGCTCTGAAGACTAGCTAGATGACCCCAAGGACATGAATTATGCATTATGGAGGCTCAGGCTACACTGCCTCTGTGTAGTGTGGTACACTCCACTACTACAGTGAAACAGGCGAAATGATGGATCGCCTTCCCCTAATGATGGAGAAGAAGTCAAGCCGGCAGACATGGTTGATACTCACGATTTATGCTAACCAATTCCAATCTATTCAACTTGTCAGGAAATGAGGTGCCCCCTGGAGTAGGGATTTATGCCCTGCTAGTCTTGGGTTCTCTAGGTCTTCAAATGAGCGAGAAACAAACAGCACAGGTTGCCACTTTGGTGATTACGTCCCAAATTATGCACAGCAGAAAAATAGTAGACAAATATAAAGGAATGGGACCACAAATTTGAGAACTCTGAATTAGGAGAAATTAAACAATGTTCTATACATTATTTAAATCAAATTGTACAATTAATGTTCTTTGAGGAATTAGATTAAAACACAGATATCTTCCCTGCCAACCGTAACCTCTACTTCTCAGCCACTAGGCACTTGTCAGTTCTTTCTCCTAACGTGTCAGAATGGAGCCTCATCTAGTGTATAATCTGACTTTCTGGGGGGTGAATTTTTGTTTTTCACACTTAGACCCGTGGCAATAGCCTTCTGGTTTTTGTTTTAGAGCCTTTAGTTTTATGGGGAAGATCCAATCTTCATTTTAGTCTATAAATACCAAATATTTACAAGATTAAAAAAAATGCAACAACAAAATGATCTTAAGATCTAGCCCTCTTATTCCCATTATTGTTTGTGTCTGCAGCGAGCAGAGTGATCTTGGGACATTGGTTCCCTCCTAGCCAAGGATCCTACACTTTCAGATCCTTGTCATGACTCCTTATCAGAGGTACACAACCCAAGCCTAGTGAAAACATAATTCACTTCTCGCCTTTCTCAATAACACCCCCCCCCCCAGCCCCCGGCACACACAAGAGCTCACTATACAATAGAAAATGGTGTATATATAGGCAAGTAGCAAACACGTTGCTGGCCCCAGGTACTAAAAATATGAGAATTCCAAACAGCAACAGTAGGTTCAAAACACCACGTAGAGTAGAGCATGGCGGCCAGTTTTGTTTACTTCAAAGCACTACATTGAACCTTGCATGACTGGCAAAATAAAGGTTACTGCAGAATTTGGAAGCCCCCATAAGAAAGCTACCTCAATAATAATTGCTGAGCCTTACATTCTCCTGTCTGTGTGCAAGTTCTCTGTAAGCACTTCATGCATAGTGGCTTATTTATTTGTCCCTCCCCCCCCCCCAACTACTCTAAGAGGAGAGAGTTGGAAGCAACATTCAAGATAGAGATAAGCATGCTGGGTATTTACTAGGGAGTGGTCTGAGTGTCCACATTTGGGGAGGAAAGAGAAGGTGTTACTATGCCTGTTTTATGGAACGTAACTGAAGCATGCAGATGTTATGGAGCTTGAGCAAAGCTACGCATGTGGTGGAGCCGAAATTAGAGCGCAGGCTGTCGGGAGCTACCATCACACTAGTATACCACAGTCTGCTTAATGATCACTCCCAGAGTCACAGGGTGACTCTGCTGTGATGCTTTAGAGAAAGTGAGATTAAAATTGTCCTTCTGTACAACGCATACATGGTCAGCATCTCCCCTCCTAAACTTGAAGGACAGCTGCACAACTCCATTGGATTTTCTCTTGTTGTGTCTATGTGTGTGATGACACTTGTGAAAAGAACGTTCTCTCATGGCCGCGCAGCACTGGGCTTCCTGGGGAACACATTTTAGACATAACTTTTACTTAAGAATTACACAACGGGTTGTTTTTTAGGATGGAGTCATTAGTCTTGTATATTAGCTCCCCTCGGTGACTTTTTCTTGAGAGATATACCAAGCCTTTATTTGAAGAAACAACGGCTTGACACGTCTGGTTATTCCAAAACTTCATTAGTTTCTCAAAATGTAAGCTCCAATAAATGTGTGTATTTATATATGTTACACAATCATGGCACAAATGTGAAATATTGAAAGCCTTAAAATACCTCAAATGTATTATTTCTAGACAGAACGCTTGTCATTGTCTTCCAATACCCACCCCCCTCAGAAAGCTGTTCCTGCACCAATTTCTGCTACATGGCACCAAAGTCCACTCAAGGTGAAGAATAAAAAAGTAATTATTGCAGAATATTTTCCCACCCTACATATCTAAATATCCAGTGACTTGTTCAATTCTCCCTCCAACAAATACATCCCAAACCTCTCGCTACTTTCCACCACCGCTGCCCTCCTGAGCCACGCCATCTTCTCTGGACGCCAGAAAATACCCACAGCAGGCTTCCCCTCTACCACTCTTGTCCTCCTTAAAGGATCTGTCACCAGAAATGAAATGACACTTGATACCCTATGAGCATATACAGGGGGAGGTAATCCCCCTCAGGAACAGTCATAGGGGAGGGGAGTAAGGGGAAAATGGGAGGGAGGGAAGAATGGGGGGATACAAGGGATGGGATAACCATTGAGATGTAACAAGAATAAATTAATTTTAAAAAAGTCTCATATCACATTCCATTTCCTGTAAAACCACTCAGTTGCTTTCACTTGTACATACGAAATGTGTACAAAGGAATGGGGCCGGGCTCATCCAATCGTCTCCCTCATCCTAGTTTGTTTTCCTCATGGTATTTATCACCTGCTGAGGTTATCTTGTACATCTTCTGTCTGTCTTGTGAGAAAGAGTTCATGAGAGCAAGCATTTCCTGTATTGCTGCTGGCTGTAGCCCCTTGTGCCAGCCAACTGTTTTGGGGAGAAAAACTGCTCTTGACAGTTTTCCATCTGCCCTTATCTAAAAATTATAAGTTGGTCACCTTACACGTGGCCTGCCTTTTAGAAAAATTTTCATTGAAAAAAAACTGTAGTTAGAAAAATAGTGCACTTCATTCTCACATAACCTTCCACCCAGATTTCCCCAAATTACTGAAATAACTGATAAACAGTTTCTAAAACAAAATAGCAATCAAATACTTTTTATTATTAACTACTCTACAGCTCTTATTTAAATTTTTCTAACCATTCTACTAATTTAATTTTTAGGTTGTAAAACACACAAAAAATTACTATTTAATTGTCATTTTTAAAAAATCTCTTCAAATCTGGGAAAGTTCCTTAACCTTTCGTTCTTTTATGATCTTGAATTTCCTTTTAAAATTTCCCAGTCTGGATTACTCTGACATTTTCTCATGAGTAAAATAAGATCAATGCTATTCTTATCCAAATTTTAAATCATTTATAGAGGCAGCTGTCCTAACCCATTGCTCTTCTCCCCCAACAGTTATAGTAAGGTATAATTCACAAACTGTACAATTATTTATTCATTCATTATATAAATCCATTTATTTAAAGGGTATAGGTCATTGGTTCTAACTGTATTCACAGACTGCACAATAAACACCACAGTGACTTTTAGAATATTATTGTCATCAAAGAAGAAGCCCTGTTCCCATTACTCACTCTTATTTCTCTCTAAAAACCTAACTTATCTGTCAGAGTCTAAGCTCCAATATACAGATGCTGGAGGGACACCTGCACTGACACCACAGCACATATTCACTTACTGAATAACTTGTGCCACTGTCCCTTTGCATTCTGACTTTAGTGGATACCATTTTGAAGTAGCATTCTGTGCTGCTGTTGAGGGTATCTTAGAAAAATTATTTTTCAAGGGTTGAATGTAATGCAAATTAATCATCTATATTCCCCGTCTTACATAGTTATTTCATCAGATGAGTATTCTTTTGAAACTATTTCCAGAGCAGTAAGGGTCTTCTGATCTGTTTTGGGTTATTTTTGGTAGACGAGATATTGCAGTTGCTTGCAGTTTCATAAAGAAAATTTCTTTATGGCTTCTCACTTTGAGATTCTGTTAGGGAGAATGTGAAAAGAGTCTCATATTTAGGGTTCCCATAGCTTTGGTGGCTTGAATGTTATCTTACATTCCCAAATGCCTTTGTATTTTTATTATAGTTTTATTATAGATAGACACTGTTTCGTGCCCTGACTCTAAATTTAAGTGTGATTTAATTGATTATTTGCCAAAATAACCACAGTAAAAATTCACTCACTTTCTCATTTTGTTTTGATTTTGACACGGAATTGTGTAGAGCAGGCTGACGTGAGATCCTCCTACCTTGGCCTCATAAATGCTGGGAGTACGTGTGTACACCACCATATCTGGCCCATTTTCTTTTGTGAGCTGTAACTTACTTTGTTGCTAACTATGGAGACTCAAGTTTACCCTTCCTTTTGGGTTTTATTGACAGGTACAATATCCAGTGTCCTCTGGCTGCTTAGGGCCTTCTGGATGCAGCACTGAATGTTCTGTATACTGGAAAGCCCCTCCATCCCAGGTAAACCAACTGGACACCTTATGAATGTTTTAGGGGAAAAGTACCCACTATGTGTGGGACATTAGGACTGCAGTGGTGAGCAAGGAGACACTGGCATAATCTTCATGTCACTTAGATAGGTAAGCAGACCATCTCTACAGCCTGGGTAAGTGAGCAACCAGGAATGGGCTGGATTTTGACTGTGGTAGGTTTTTGGTTTTGGTTTGGTTTTAGCTTTTTTGGGTTTTTTTTTTTTTTGAAACAGGGTTTCTCTGTGTGGCCTTGGCTGTCCTGGACTCTGTAGACCAGGCTGGCTTTAAACTCACGGCGATCCACCCGACTCTGCCTTTCAAGTGCTGGGATTAAATGTATTCTTGGATACGGTGGTTACTTTTAAATGTGTTATTTTATAAGTGTCTACTAGTATTATTCAGAAAGACAGAGTGCCTTCTGTTGGTTTTGTATTTGTATGCACGTTCAAGTATCTTAAACTTACAGTGATTTTTTGACAGTCTGAATGTTTCTATATCACACAATCACATTGCCTGTGGACAATAGATTATTTTCTTTTTTCAAATTCTTTTATGTATTTATTTTGTGTGTGTGTGTGTGTAAGGCTTCAGTAATGTTACAAAGCAGACATAGTGATAGTTGGGACTAGAGAGAAGGCTTAGCAGTTAAAAACGTTGACTGTTCTTGCAGAGGCGTTCGAGTCAGGCAGCTCCCCACTGCCTATGAGTGCATCTCCAGGGGGTCCCATGCTCTCCTCTGACCTCTGTGGGCAGCTGATTTGCACCCACACATAGACACACAAGCCTACACATAACAGAAGACAAAAGAAAGTTTAAAAGAAAAAGAGACAGTAATAGTATACTTCATCATCTTAGTCTTCTTTAAAGGAAAATCTGTAAATTTTATCACTGAACAAGCTCTCTGAGGTGACTTTCGTTACATTACTGTATCTGATCATTACAAGTTTAAAATTTTCTTCCATTTTATAACTTGCTAAAAGTATATGTGCTAATCTTCCTTTTATTATATACTATAAATAATGTTTATAATAATATATCAAACATATTATATACAATAAAAGGCAAATAGAAATACACCTCTCGTTCTCTGTCAATACAATGATTTCTGTGACAGATCGCTTGTATGTGTGTTTGTCCCGTGGTTTTTGGGTTTAGATAGCTAATATTATGTTTATATGCTTTTTGCCTTTTGCTAAGATGTGAGATTGACCCAAATTATTTGTCATGTTCTTTTTTCCAGTAAATTTTGTGTATCAAATCTATTTTGCTATATAAATACATTTACTTAAAATACAAGCATATTATTTGCTGTGGTCCTGAGTCTTCACTGCATATATTTTCTGGCTCAAGCTCAGTCTGGGGGCAGCTTGGAGGGTCTCTCGCATCTCAGCTCTCTGCAGAGAGGTAGCTCATATCTGGGTGGAATGGCTGATGTAGGAGGCCTTGGTTGAGAGGCACGTCTCTGCTTTTTGTGGTTTCTGAACCCCCAAAAGGCTAACTCACAACATTGTGGCTTCTATCTCAGGGCAACCAAAAGCAGAAGGAAAAAATAAGCCCAAGTGTGCCAGTATTTTTCACACCTTTCCCTGTGGCCAGAGTTACATGCCTAAGAGCAAAGAAGTGAAAGGTTAAGTAAGAAAGAGGACTTGCGATGGCACTCCTTGCAAATAATTGGAAACATTTAGACTCTTCTCTGATTCTGAGTCTAAGAAGAAGAATTCCTGCAGTCACTTTACACTGGTCTGTAGCCTGGCCCTCTAAATAGACTAAGGACTCTTTTTTTTAAAAAAAATCATTAATTACTTCACAGCCTGATTCCAGCACCTTCTGTGCCAGTCCTACCTTCACAACCCCTCTTCCCACTCCCTCTTCTCCTTCTCAGAGAAAGGGAGGTCCCCAAGTGGTATCAACCCACCCTGGAGCCCCAAGTCTCAGCAGGACTAAGTGCATCCTCTCCCACTGGGGCCTGGCAAGGCATTCCAGCTAGGGGAAAGGGATCTAATGTCAGGTAACAGAGTCAGAGGCAGCCCCTATTCCCATTATTAGGAGAGCCACATGTTGACCAAGATGCACATCTGCTACATATGTGTAGGAGGTCTAAGCCCAGTCCATGCATGCTCTTTGGTTGGCGATTCCATCCCTGTGAGCCCACATTGGGCCCAGCTTAGTTGACTCTGTAGGTCTTCTTGTGCTGTCCTTGACCCCTCAGGCCCCCTCTATGCTTCCTCCCACTCTTCCACAGACTTCCCTGAGCTCTGCCTATTCTTTTACTTTGGGTCTATGCATCTGTTTCCATTAGCTGCTAGACGAAACTTCTCAGAAGACAGGCTAGGCTGTATGCTAGGCTCCTGTCCACAAGCACAGCAGAGCGTCATTAATAGTGTCAGGGGTTGGGCCTCTCTCCCATGGGAAGGGCCTCAAGTTTGTCCAGTCATTACTTTGCCATTCCCTCAATCTCTGTTCCATCTTTACCCCTACATTTCCTGTAGGCAAGATAAAGTTTGTTTTGAAGGTTTTATGGGTAGGCTGGTGTCCCCCACCCCACTAAGATCTCTTGAAGCAGCCTGCTGCCTTGGAGAGTAGCAGGAGAGCCTCCGTGAAGATGTGTAGACAGAGTTGCACAATGGAAGCACACAAAGTGCTTGCTCCGTTTGCCTCTCTGCCTTCCTTCCCTTCCATCCCTACTTCTTTCTTAAATTGCTATGCACTGCCCTGAGAAACAGCCATATGACAAGGATACATTGCTCATTTTAGGGACAAATGAAGGAATAGAACTAACAGGTTACAAAACACTCTTGATGAAAGATGGGCACAATGTGTAGATGATACCAAAGCATTGTATATGAGAAGCAATATGATTTGTGGAAATTTTTAAATCTTATTGTTTTTATTTTAGCTATAAAATGTGCATGCAATTAGTCATTTAAAAGAAAAGCAAAATATGTGAAATAATATAAATATTTATCAATAGAAGGATGATTGTATAAGTTATGACACATTCAACTGGACATGGTGGTGCATGCCCATAACCTCAGTTTTTGGGAGGCAGAGGCAGGATGATGGAAGCAATTTCAAGGCCAGCATGGTCTCCACAATGAGTTCCAGCATAGCAAGGGCTGCATAGCAAGATCTTATTTAAAAAAACAAACAAAAAGTTATGGTATATTCACATTATAAAATATCATAAAATTTACAAAAATATTAATTGACAGGATAAAACAACAGCATTTTAAATAGGGAAAATTGTTAAACAATAATCATGATATATATTTTAAAATCTATGTGAATATATTGACTCAAGACCTCCACAACTGGTTAAGAATATTGTCCCAGCTTCTAGAACATCAGTGGTAGCAGCAAAAGGAGCAGGGCAAAGGCGGCGGCAGGCGTGACCACAGTGTGTTTGTCTGGGAGAGGAGGCATGCTGGGAAGCAGATGTTGTCCAGTGGGACATTAGGGGGATGAAATCTATGCCATGTCTTTGTGCTTGTTACCTGGGCTTCATAGCAGGCGGACTGGTATAGTCAGAGAAAAAGGAACTAAACAAAAAGGATATTGAAAACCTTACATACAGCTGCCACCAAGAATGCAGCTCTGGTAACTGCTGGCCGCACTGTGGTCCCAAAGTCTTCTGTTTGTGGTAATTCCAGTTGCTCCTGTCAGCCTGTCTCCTCCGTTGACTGAACTGCGTGGAGATCAGAGATCCCAGTGTGTTCATACCTTTGTATTATCCCTCACAGCAGTTAGGCCAGTAGGTGCTGGGTACCTGTTTGTTGAATTCGGTGATAAACCTGTGCTCTTCGTTGCATGAAGGAAAGAAAGGAAGCAACAAAACCAAACCCGTGAGAAGAACTCGGGAATACGGGCTAGCACACATTGTAGTTATTATGCTTGAATCAGGGCCACTTACAGGAATATGGGATTTGGGATGATACAGTTTATTTTTAGAAAAGCCCGTCTTTAGTCCCAAAAGGAAGTAAATACAATGGATTTTGTCCCGAGTGGTGACCAGGAATAGCTTTAGAAGGCTAGCTGTGAGTGAACTTTTATGTAACAGTGACCATGTGCTTGAATCCAGAACTAGAGGGAGAGGAAAATAAGGGGGAAAAAACCCACTATTTAATACACTCTATTTTGGAAATTGGTGGCTGGGCATCTCTGGGACAAGGGAAGCTCCCCAGGGTCTATGGGAGTGACCCTTGCTGAGACTCCTAGCAACGGGGTTGTTGTTGTTGTTGTTGTTGTTGGGTGTTAAGGAGCTTGAAGTCACCACCTCCTGTAGCCAGGTGGGACTTCCAGTGGAGGGAAGGGGACACCAACCCACCCATTAAAACCTTCAACCCAAATTTGTCTTGCCTACAAGAAGTGTAGGGATAAAAATGGAGCAGAGATTGACTAGCCAATGACTGGCCCAACTTGAGACCCACCCCAGTGGGAGAGAGCCAACCCCCGACGCTATTAATGATACTCTGCTGTGCTTGCTGACAGGAGCCTAGTACAATCGTCTTCTGAGAAATTTCATCCAGCAGCTGATGGAAACGAATGCAGAGACCCACAGCCAAACAATAGGCTGAGCTTGAGGAGTCTTGTGGAAAAGTGGGAGGAAGGATATCCCATATTCCTGTACTTAGTAAACTAACCTAGGCCCATGGGCACTCACAGAGACTGAACCAACAACAAAGGAGGATGCATGGCTGGACCTAGGCCCCCTACACCTATGTAGCAGATTTTCATCTTGGTCATCATGTGAGTCCCCTTAACCACTGGAGTAAGGGGCTATCCCTGACTCTGTTACCTGACTTTGGGTTCCTTTCTCCTACCTGGGCTGCCTTGTCTGGCCTCAATGATAAAGGATGCAGTGTCTTGTTGTGACTTGATGTACCAGGGTGGGTTGGTACCCGTGGGGACCTCCCCTTCTCTGAGAAGAAAGGATGGGTGGAGGAGGTATGAGGGTGGGACGGGGGAGGAGAGGAGGGAAGGAGCTGGGATCAGGCTATAAAGTGATTAAATTAAAAAAAAAAACACACTCAATTTAAAAAAAGAAACAAGCTCTGGCCTACTAGGTTGAAACGAATTCCTGTAGTTACTTTTTAAAAATGATACCAAAGGAGATCTGAAGATGTTAAAAATACTTTTGTGGGCAACGAATCACCAATTTTGCAAATTAGATGTTGAAAGAAAAACTCTGTAATGTTCCCAAGCACAGTGGAAGAAATCCTTGACGATTACAAGATTTCGTTCAGGGGAGGATGAAAGGATTCCATAGACGTCAGACACAGAAAAGCACAGAGCTTCTAGGACATCTATGTATCAGGATCAGGCAGAAGATAACCTAGCCCCTTAAACACAAAGCATCTTTGAGTAAGACTCTTTCAAACAAGCCACTTGAGCGGCAAGAACAAGGGTGCTGAATTAATCATAAACTACTGGAGAAATTGTCCTCTAAGGGGATCTAGGGGGATTTGTAAGAGAAGCAGTGACCACAGTGGACTTTAACTGACACCAGCCTTTGATTGTACCACACTAGGCAGGCAATCCCAGGCTAAGATTTTGTGAAACCAAGGGCAGAGTTTACTTAAGGGCAGGTGATTGTCTTTGGAACAGACAGGTGTGCTTTCATCAGTAGTAAGGGCAGAGGGCAATCTGATTCAACATTTTTATTTATCGTTTTATTTATTTATTTGGTTTTTTGAGACAAGGTTTCTCCGTGTAGCCCTGGCTGTCCTGGAACTCGCTTGTAGACTGGGCTGGCCTTGAGCTCACAGTGATCCACTTGCCTCTGCCTCCAGAGTGCTGGCATTAAAGGCATGAGCCACCACTGCCCTGCATGACTCAACACTTTTAATGAAGGGTCTGGACAGGCAGAGTCTCTGTGTTTTCAGAGAACACTCAGCTCCTCTGTACAGTGCGACACAGCTGTTGCTCAGTGAAGGCCTGTGAGCTCACAGAAGCACACCACAGTAGCCATCTCAGACAAGAGTTAGCGCACATGGGCAGAATGATCTGCCTTGTACCCTAAAGATAGTGAATGCATCTTACTCTGGGCCAGTGATGATCAAAACAACCAGATGTACGAGTTGAGCTGGCCTACCAAGTCATTTCTGGTCCCTGTGATTAAAAATTAAAATGTTTTGAAGAGTCCAACAAACCATTGTTAATAAAAAATTTGTAATATATCCATTACATATTAATATAAATGAACAATTTTAGTAACTGCTTTTAAAAAGCTAGAAGGCCATTATTTTCAATTTTTGCTATTCTGTTTTATAACTGAACTACATAAAGTATTTCTAGTGTTTTCTATCCTTGTTGGGGCTCAGTGATTAAAGGGTACCTACTGCTTTTGCAGAACACCCAAGTTAGATGGTTCACAACTGCCTGTAATTCCAACTCCAGAGGATCTGACAAACCTTTAAGGCCTCCACAGGCATCAGTACTCGTGTGCGCATATCCACACAGGCTCATATCAACACCCAGAATTAAAACAGATAAATAAGTAAATAAACAAATGTGGGTGTTATTCTTTGATGACATGTTAAAACTCAACCACTATTAAGTTTAAAATATCTATATATTTACTTGTGGTGTGTGTGTGTGTGCGTGTGTGTGTGTGTGTGTGTGTGTGTGTGTGTGTGTGCATGTGTGCACATGTGTGCACAAATGTCACTGCATCCATGGGACTAACTTATAAGAACTGTTTCTTTCCTTTTGTCCTATGTGTCCTGGGGATTGAACACAACCTGCTAAATGAGACTTAGCAGCAATCACCTTCAGTCATCCCATCAGCCCACTATTAATTAGTTCTTTAGAAGTTAGTTACAATGGGAGACTGAACACATATTAACTGGTGATAGGCTGTGAAAGCAAGTGATCTGTCTTGCACTTTGACTGTGCCCCCAGTCCCTGCAGGTAGGTGATGCTTGGGTGTAGTTGTGAAAGTGATTTCAGGCTTGAAGTTCTGCTCAGTAACACGTGATTATGCTTTGTTCTGTTTTTGAGGCACCTGTGTAGCTCAGGCTGGCCTGGAGCCTGTGGCTCACTTAGTTCAACCTACAGAGTGCTGAAAACACTGTGGTAATGCCACCACGTTTGGCTTTTCAACTTCATTTCTTTGAAATGACAGGCTCACACTTTTGGAGAAAATGTCCATCGAGTCTTATACACACATTTTGTCCGGCAGTTGCTCAAGTTCAAACCAGTCAGTACTCTGTGGAGAAAGCAGCAAAGGGAGCTCACAGTTCAACCTCGTGCTTGTGTTTCCCCAACAAGCCTTTAGATTCATAATGAAATAGCAGCAATTTGTGTGTACTTCTCCCTCGTCCCTCAGGCGTTAAAAAGACATCTTATCAATGGCCAAGACTTGATTAAATTAGTAATCTTACTGATTCATCAAGGACACTTAGGTAAAACTGACTTTTTCTTTTTAAGTGGTGAGTGCAGGGCATGAAGAACGTGACAGTGGCCGTTGCTAAGGCAATGGCTCTGTCTGTCTCTGATTTGTAGCATAAGCACAAATCCTGTGGTGACCAAAGCAAATGTCTGCTTCGTATGGTTAGGAAAGTCATTTTTACCTTGCTGTCCCTCCAAGGTGTCTCAAGAACCCTGAGGCCTATGAGCCAACCTTTAGTGGCTACATCCTTTGCTTAGACTGAGCCCTGCACACACGGCTTCACCTAAGACAGCCAGGAAAACACACAGTCTCCTCTGACTAGCATAGACATTAAATGGGAAGTCTTTCAGAAAAACTTACATTTTGGCTTCTTTTAAACCATGGCTCTTCTGTAGCTGAAATACATTTTTTTTTGTAAATGAGAAAGATTAATTCAAGAAGATATCTATAATTATTCAGGATTGAAGGAGCTTCCTAAAAGAAAAGAAGAGATAATTAGGATCTTTCTTTGGAAATCTGGAGAGTTGTTTAAAAGTCGTGATTTCACTGGATTGGTATTTATTGAGCATCTGTAGAGTGTGATGTGTTATGTAAGGAGGTGTATATCTGCCTCCCTGAACTGGTGTGCAACTAGCAAGGCAGAATATGTAACTGTAATGCGAGAGATGAGAATTTGAGAACCAAATATAGAAAAGGAAAACAAAAATCAGAATTTGCTGCAAGGCAATATGAGATGCACAGCCACAGAGACATGCAGAGCTCTGCTGTCCTTGGTCTAGACCTGTAGCCCTGACCCTGAGAACTTACCCCGACCTTGGACTCTACCAGCTGCAAGTGAGACCCAGAGCACCAGCTTAGAGCACCCTCTTGGATGAGATAGGTTAGCCATATCAGCTAGTTTCTGTTAACTTGCCCCAAACTAAAGTCACCTGAGAAGAGGAAAACCTCAGCTGAGAAACTGTCTTTATCTTTTTGGCCTGTACTCATGTCTGTGGGGCATCTTCTTGGTTCATGACTGATGCAGGAGGGCCCGACCCGTCATGTATGGTGCCACCCCTGGGCTTGAGTCCCGAGTGTATAGAAAAGATGTCTGAGCAAGCTACAGAAGCAATCCAGTAAGCAACACTTTCCCACAGTCTCTGCTTCAATTCCTGCTTTGAATTCCTGTATTAGCTTTCCCCCATGATGCCCTGTAACCTATCAGTCAAATAAACCCATTCTTTCTCTAGGATGCTTTTGGTTGGTGTTTTATCACAGCAACAGAAAGACAAGGACTACAGTGGCTTGGGGGTGGGTGGGTGGTCATTCTTTGCTTGTATTTGTTTCCACTAAGCTTTCCTTGCTGCTTCGTCTTTAGGCACTTTGCAAGGCCATGTTTCAAAAGCTGCCTGAGGGAATATTTCATTCCTTTTTATTTTCCTCCAAAAGTCTAAGTATTTCCCTTGAGATCCTTCTGCCGTGTGACACAGAGGAGGAAGGAAGAAGGTTGGCCGAGGTGGAGACGAGCATGGGAATGAAGGTGGGGGTGAGAAAGGGCTGATATCAGAGCAGGAGAGCCTGAGGGAGGTAATGGGAGCACCGAAGGGCAGGATGTGTGGCATGGAGGGAGGAAAACGGTGCCTTAGCTGAAGCTATCATATGTAGAGTGAATACCACCCACCAAGCATCATGCAGAGAGAGCCCTGATGAGGACTATCTAGGTACGGCCCAGAATACCTTCTTGAACTGTTTGGGAAAAAAAAGTCTGTTAAGTTACTGACTATAAACGTCTTTACATCTGATTAGCTGCAAAGCTCTGTTTCCTTACTCTATATATGTCATGATGCTAGACCCTTCGGTCTCTTCGGTTCATGGAAAAACGTGGTGAGCATTTGAAGTCAGAGGAAAAGAACCTGTGATTACTCCTGGGCAAACCTAAGGGTTTTTGGTAGGAAGGTTTAGAAGGCTGCAGAGTTCAACATTTTCGTGCCGAACACAAAGGAGAACAAATAAATAAGCAAAATAAATCCCAACTGATTGACAGGCAGATGCTTTCCTGTGTGGAGTGTGGAGTGCTGTGCAAGGGTCGAAATCATGGCAGAATTTACCGTTCCCATGAAGATCTGAGTTATACGTTTGACTTGTCTGTCAATATGATGGTCAAATACACAGCTGTCTTGGGTTTGCCACGGCTTGGAAACAGGACCTTGCTGATGAAGAGAGAGGAAACGTGAGGAGCAGCAAGAGGAAGAGTATAAAAGCAACCCAAACTGGAAAGCACATCAGAGGTGGATTCCCAGTGGATGTGTGACTTCTATTCCACTCTTTTCTCCTTCCTCCCTGTGCGGTGGGTTATGGGAGTGTCCATCACTCCAGCTGTGGAGTGTGACGTCATCTCTCTGTGTTGGTTGACTTATTAGCTCCATTAGTAGATTGTTTGGCCAATTCATGGCATCATTTGAGGAACAAAGGGCCTTTTCCAAGAATCTAGGATTTGTAACTTTCTGAATATGGCCTTCCAAAGTCTATTTGCACAAGTGCCTAGCTGGATAGAAAGGAATTTTTCCCCAGGAAGACTTGAGGTTTAAAGACAAGGGATTGTAGTCAAAGAAGTGGAGTGTTTTATTAAGTTTGTGGTGCTCGAGAGAAATATAATTTGGCAACTATAAAAACTGATCCACGAGCTGGAAAAGATATTTTAATATATGTGACTAGGTAGTGTCTTGTGAGTATGAAGATTCTTCGAGAATAAATGAAAGAAAACAGAATCAGGAAACATGTGTCTACAGACATTTTATAGAATGATAAAAAGCAATGCTCAAGACATCAGTGGAAATATTCTCAACCCCACCACTGAATAAAATGCCCACCAAAGAAAAGACTGACATACTGATTCATACCACTAAACTGGAAAAAATCACTCTAGAATGTCATAGGCTGGCTTAGAGATAGAGCACTGGGAATTTTCACAGGGTGTTAGAAGGGGAATACGCTGGAAAGTAGTTTGCTGTTACCTAGTAAATTCAAGCATTGTGGAAAATATTGTATTTGGATTTTTTTTTTAAAACAATCTAAGAGACAGAGGAAAACAAAACATATCTCTTAGTTTTCAAGATAAACTCTTAACTTTAAAATATCATTAATTTATCAATCAGGTGATTTTTGATAAATTACAGATACAGATTATGATAATTTCTTCATAATCTGTATTACATGAGTATATAATGTTATGTCTTGTGGAAATATGCTCCACCAAAATTTCCCAAAATTCTTTTTAGGCCTAGGTTAGACACTCTAAATGAATTATTGGAAGTGCATATCAGCAAGTTGTACAAGAAGAGCCTAAGGTCCAATAAGAGTGAAATGTATAAATAAGTTGTATAAAAATTCTATAGAGGTGGAAATTGAAAAACTACAGCACTGCACATCAGCATGGATGAATCACAAAAGCAATGTGGGGTGTTGAAATCAAGTAAAAAATGATGTATTTCATCTGGTGTTCAACAAAGAAAGAAAGAATATATCATTTAAGCATACCAACTTCTGTGATAAAATTATAAGTAGTACAGTGGAATAATTAGCAAGACATATAGGACTATGGCTACCACTGATTGTAAAAATTCATTAGTGAACTTCCAAAGTATTAGCAATGGTATATTTTAAGAGGTACACTAGTTTATTTTAATTATTATTCTCTTATTATTTTACATGGTATACTAATATAATATGTTGTGATGAAACTATAATCAAATCACTATAAACTATAAACTAAACAAAATCACCTGATTGATAAAATAATGATCTTTTTATTTAAGTAATTTATTCAGATTACATCTCAATTGTTATCCCCTCACTTGTATCTTCCCATTCCCCCTCCCTCCCTCTTTGATTTTTTTTAAACAGAGGGGTTATCCTGAAAATTAGAGGTATGTTTTATATTCCCTTGTGTTTGTTTGTTTATGAAGATGGCACAGCATTTTCTACCTTTCTGAGGCTTCTGTCCACAGCCTCCAGGAGTCATGAGTCCACCTTGTGATGACAGATCATGTGAGCAGAGAAAGAGCCATCCATCCAAGCTCTGAAATCATGACTTATCATACATCATAAACATCTGAGTTTGGAGATGTTTGTTAAGCAGAAATAGATTATGAACATGGCTCCTTAGTGATTAAGAAATCCCTATCAGTAGACATAAAGGCAGCCCAGTGTCAGACAGACCATGGAGAATCAGCACTGGACAGAGGCATTATGTTCTAAGAAGACTGATGATAGTCACAGTAGTTCCACAGAAACAGAATAGGATACCGGCCCATTTTTCAAGTGTCACCTGAGAGGCTTGCCATATGATTCTTCCAAATGGGTGTGACTGCCCATCACGTAGACAGTCTAAGTACATGCAGCTTTGAAGTCATATTTTCATTAGAGAAAACTCACAAGACTCTGTTGTTTTACATATGTGAACATCATAAGCAATTTGCAGAGCATTCATCTGGCTGGGTTATCCTCTGGTTTTCCTCCTACGCGCTAACACCTCCCACTTCCCTTTAGGATCCGGCCAGAACTTCAGCAGAGATGGTGACAAGAAAGATACAACTACCTCTGGAACTAAAGGAAGATATTAGCAGCACAAGACTGAACTGGTATGAAAGGGGCAGACACACCGAGAGAGGAGGGTGATTTTCTCAGAGAGTTAGCGATTACCAAAGACTGGATATGAGGTTAAAAATCAAATCAAAGCAGACAAGACATCATGGAACAGAAAGGGAAGGGGCCTGTTGTGGATGAACTGGTGGCCAGTGGTCTGGGCCATGCTTTGATATTGAGATATCACCCAGACCATCCAGGACCACAGCTTCATGATCTGTGGAGGCCTCATCCTCCATTTCCCCAGATGCTGGTGCAGAGCATCTCAGGTGCAGAGCTGTGTGCTTATAGCAAGGATGCCATGAAAGGCAGACCCTAGGCATTGAGCAGGTAGAGGGCGAAGAGACATATAATATTAGTTATTAGTTTTATCATTGGCTGTTGCAAAATATCAGAGAAGGGTGCATAAGGGAGAAAGGGCTTGCTTTGGTTCATGTTTTGAGAGGTTTTAATTCACCATGTGGGAGAAGGCGTGCAAGCTGAAGAAATGAGGTACCTGGTGGGAGGAACTTAGACGTGTTTGTTACATGGCACCAGCCAGGAAGTGGAAAGATACTGTGCCGGAACCGGCAACCCCGGTTATAATCTATAAGATCTTCCTCCGAGCAGCCCGCTTCCTCCATCCAGCCAGACCTGTTTCTGAAAGTTCCACAACTCCCCCCATACAGCTCCAAAATTTGGTATTAAGTGACCAAACACATTAACCTTTAGGACACTTTTTACATTTGAACAACAACACATATATGGGATAGGAACAGGATGTGATAGCCTTTGTCTATGTGTCCCTGGCTCTATAGGAAACTTCACTGAAGTCAGATAAAGGGGTGAGTTTAATAAGAGATTGACTTTAGTGATATGGGCAACACTTATAGAAAGTGATAAGGAACAAGGAAGAACCCTGGAGCCATGATAGCAAGGACTCTTTATTGCCACCAGGCCTGAAGGGATCAGGCAGGGCAACCACTCACTCAGACTTTAGGAGAAAGAAGCGTTTGAGTGGCAGGAGCTGTGGAGCTTGACTTGACACACCCGGAAGGTGTACACTCTACCTTGACTAGGTCTGCTGATACCAGTGGGCACAGGACTTTTCTAGAGCGAGTCTCTACACATCAGTGCAGAGGGGCACCAAGATGTGTAGAGAAGAGTGGAGAAGGAGCTGCAGAAGCTAGGAGATGCCAGCCAGCACAGAGTGCATTTCAAGGATGATCAATGCATCTTTGTACCTTCCCCTAATGTGTACTCTTATCTGTGAACCACCTCCTATTATGTCAGAGTAGAGAAAAGAGAGGAAGTGCAATGGCCCAGGAATGAGGTGTAACCTAGATGTTTATTATTGTTGTTGTAAATCCTTTATTATAAATTACTATGAGAAAAGAAGTACATATGCTTTTAAAATGAAATCGTCTATGAAATGTAGAAAAATACAAACAACAACAACAACAACAACAACAACAACAAGAAAACAACAATGGTCACCCATTCACAATAGTATTAGCCAGCTGCATTTTGATGTATTTCCTAGTGTTGTTTCTTTTGTTGTTGTCCTTGTCATTGTTGTTGTTGTTCCTCCTCCTCCTTCTCCTCCTCCTTCTCCTCCTCCTTCTCCTCCTCCTTCTCCTTCTCCTCCTCCTCCTCCTCCTCCTTCTCCTCCTCCTCCTCCTCCTCCTCCTCCTTCTCCTCCTCCTCCTCCTTCTTTTCTATGTGAATGTAGAAAGGTGAATATATGTATTTGTGCTATGTATTTGTATGTTTACTTTCTTGATAATTTTATTGTTTTAATTAATCAATTAATTGCATGCATGCACGTGTGTGTGTGTGTGTGTGTGTGTGTGTGTGTGTGTGTGCGCGCGCGTGCGCGCGCTGTATGGGCATGAGTGTCTACACTCATGAACTCACATACTGAAGCCAAAGGAAGATGTCTTCCTCTGCCATCTCTGCTTTATTCCTTGTCAATCAGTTGTTAACTCCCTGTTTTGGCTGGGCTGGCTGGACAATGAGATCCTGGGATCTGTGTGCCTGGCTGTTAGTGCTGGTGCTACAGTGATGCACAGCCAAGACAGGCTTTTTATATGGGTGCTCTAGACTTGATCTCAGGTCCTCATGCTGCACCACAATTGCTCTTACCCACTGAGCTATCTCTCCAGCGCTACTGAACAACTTCTTAAAAATTGAACAAGCTACTGTGCCACTTATACTTGTGAGCTTATGTCAAAAGCCTTGTGTTTGTCATTTCTTATCTTCATAGTCAAATGAAGTAACAAGCTGTGGATGCCACTTTAACTGTTGATGCTAATATGCCAGGATGAAGTTGACAAATTGATGAATGTCACTGTGGCCAGCCGGGTAACTGACCAAAACCAAAAAACAAACAAACAAACAAATAAAAAACCAGTGTAAGGGAAAAGTGGTTTGTTTTAAACCCTGGTTTGGAGAAACACAGTCCATCATGGAAGAAAAGGCATGGAGATGATGAGAGTGGCAGCTTGTTACAACCATGAAAGATGCAAAGAAGAGCAAGGATGCTAATGCTCAGGGAGCCTTACATTTTCCTGTTTGTTCAGTCAGAGCCCGGGACACACCAGATGTGACACAGGCATTCAGGAAGGTTCTCAAGCCTCTCTGGAGATTCTTTCAAGACACATACAGAGATAAGTCTTCTAGGTGAGTTAAAACACAGTCAAGTTGGCAATGAAGATTAACCATCACATACATAGTGGCATGAAGGGCACATAGAAAACATTTATAGGAGCAGAGAAATACTGTTTGAGAGTGTCTTTGCACATGAGTTTTGATCATATGGTTGCATACAACTTAGTTATTAAATAATTCACTTCCGGTAGTCATTTCTAACTTTGTGTTTTCAAAATTAAGGTATATAATAAGAACAGTTTATACTTGTCTCTTTTCATTTTCCATCATGTTCTATCCCTTTCATAAATATTGTGTGAAAAATGTTGCTACCCTACTCCAAATCCCTGGGAGAAACAATCCTCTTATCACATATGCATACACAAGCTGTGATGAAAGTCTTGATAATAAAATTCCATGGATGTATTTGTATACCGTCCTCAGGGTTCATTCTTGGGAGGTTAGTCACTAGTAGGAAAGGATTAGCAACACCGGAAGTCTTGATAAATATTGCCAACTCACTCTCCAGGACAGTTGAAGAATGCATAATGTCTTGTCTTATAAATCAAGAAAACATTCTAGTTTCTCTGGTATGGGAAGGAGCTCTGCAGGCTACCAAAAGAGAAACGTATACACCAACCCCGCAACAAAACCTTTAATCTACAATTTGCTCTGCCTGAAAAACATGCTAGGGCAATGGCACAAAGCTGACGGGAGGAACCAACCAATGTCTGACTTGACTTAAAATCCATTCCATATAATAGAACCCACACCCAGTACTGCTCGGGTGACCAAGAACCAGAAAGTAGCTAGCCAAGTACCTAGTACTTACTCAGCCACGTTCATCGTCACTGTACTCACTATGGCTAAGAAATGAAAAGAGCTTAGATGTTAAATGTCCTTCAGCTGATAATGGATAATGGAAGTGTGGTACATACCCATGATGCAACTCTATTTGGATGTAAAGAAAAATAAAATGACATTTTTCAGGTAACTGGATATAAGTAGAAAACACTATATTGAGTGAAATAACTCAGATCCAGAAAGATTAATGTTGCATCTTTTCTCTTACTGTGAATCCTAGCTCTGAATATTATGATTTGTATATGTTATCTGGAATAAATAGACTCTCAAACTATGTAGGCTATTAACACTCTCCCTGGTTGACTCTCAGAACTTGAAGATAAAACCCTGTCGCCAAAGACACCATAAACTTTGGACACAGGACTTGGAGGAAACAAGCAAGAACTGACCTGAAGCCTTCCTCCAGAGGACTAGCACTCAGTATCTGATAGGGCTTTGCAAGCTGCCAAAGGGGAAAAACAATCAATAATTCTATCCATTTATAAAGCCTATGAATCATAGCAGTTACCTCTCTGGCAAGATATCCTCAAGGGTGCAGTAGTGGCCCCCATAACTTAGGGGTAACCAACAGCCATCTAATTGAGCTTAAAGCCTTCTTAATAGGAAGAAATTCATGACTGGTGCTATAAACCTGGCCAGCTACTCATGTCTAGAGAGTTCACAGATCCTAGAGGAGAGTCTATTATTGATATTTCTGCCAAATCAATATAGTTTCTAATTGTATTATAAATACTTAACCTTATACCCACAGACAAGTGTAACCCTCAACTGTCACCAAAACAAGTTGATGGAGGATCTTATAGAATTCCACAACTAGTTATAATGCAAAGAATAAGTGACTATGGGGTGGTCAGCCCTAAGTGATACACCTGTAAAGCAACTCCTAAATCCAAGGCTCAGGGAATATTACAGAAGAGGGAGCTGAAAGATTTTTAGAACCAGAGGACCAGGATACCTGCCATGAGATAGCGTCTTCCAGTCATGACAGAAAGCAGCACTCATGTGAGTGTTTGCCTAAACAAGACCTGCATAATGACGGTGCTGGCTGGTTTTGTGTCAGTTTGATACAAGTTAGAAGAATTTTAGAGGGAACCTCAGTTGAGATGATGCTCCCAACAGATTGACCTGTGGGCAAGCTTGTAGTGAGTTTTCTTGATTAATGATTGATGTGGAAGGATCCAGTTTACTGTTCGAGGTACCACTCCTAGGAGTAGCCCTGCATAGTATGAGAAAGTCATGGGCAACAAGTCAGTAAGAAGCATTTCACCAAGGTTTCTGCATCAGTTCCTGTATGGTGTGTGTGTGTGTGTGTGTGTGTGTGTGTGTGTGTGTGTGTGTGTGTGTGTGACTGCACATGCATTGTCACTATGACATATCTATGGAGGTCAGAGAAACGTCTGTGGATACCAACTCTCTCCACCATATAAGGTCCACGGGTTGAACTCAGGTGCAGGCTTAGCAGTAATTGCCCTTACCTGCTGACCCATCTCATAAGCTCTTAGAAAGGAGTTTGTGGCCACAGGAAGAAAGAAAATAATGAAGAGAATAACCCAGTAATAATAACCGTTTGCATTTTGCTGTACTCCCAGTGTTTTTCTATGAATATGCATGCATATGCAAAAATGTGTATGTGTGCTCATGTTCTCTACAGGCTATTTCAGAAATAACTGAACAATTTACTTTGCAACTTCTGTCTGTGAACATATGTCTTACAAGTGGAGAGACTGCAGTGAGGAGGCAGGCAGGTTTTGCTGAGTGGAGAGGGGGGTGGGGGATGATGGTAGGAGATTGGCCACCAGGTTCCCACATTTACTCTTGGCTTCCTCTACCAGGGATGGAAATACCAAAGAGGGAGGCTACTTCCTCTTACAATGTTGAGCACTGTATCAACACTTACCCAAGATATTTTTGTCTTTTCCTTTTAAATTGTAGCTAAAGTGAGAAAATGATGAGTTCTTAGGGAGGATTCGTCTTTGGGAGGGGGGGGGCCAAGGCTGATGACCTGAGCAGACTCACTTACGACTAACGTGGAGAGGAGGAGGAGGAGAAGAAGGTTCTCTGAATGCTGCCTGAGGGGCTTGCAGACTGCAGCCCACAGATTGCAAACTAAAGATAGGTCTTATATTTTTAAATAGTTGAAAATATAAAAAGGAGAAGGATATTTTCAGTGAAGAACATTCAAGTTCTAGTGTCCATAAATAAAATAGTTGGGCAGTTGAGTAGCTGTGATATAGACTGGATGTCCCATAAGCCTAAAATATTCACAATCTAGTCCTTTATAGGAAGAGTTCAGTTCTTCCTAAGGGAAAAGAAGCTCCCACCTCTTGAGCATACATTGTGTCCCTGTGTCCTGTGACCCAGTGGCTGTGTTACTTATCCATATGAATGAAAAGTGAGGCTCCTACATTTTGTTTTCTATGTGAAATGGTGGGACTGGGGCCCAAAGTCAGCTGTCTGACTGCAGAGCCTGAAAGCTCCTTTGTGTTAGGAGTGGTTGGCGGTCATCTTTCTGCAGTGCCTTTTAGGCCTTCCTGTCTTCTCTAAGTTACACATCATGCCAAATCTGCTTCTCATGGGAACCAAAACACTGTGTAAAAAATACTAGGAGTGCTGCCTGTCATTGATCAGGGGTTTAATAAGCACTAGTGATGGAGTATTTTACTTTGCTCTAAGTCCACATTTAGATACATCTTTGATTAGATTAATAATCCATCACACAGACACACACACACACACACACACACACACACACACACACACACACAACTGTGCCTATAAGTCTTAGAGTAAACAATTTCTGTTATTTCACTTTTTAAAGTACACAGTGGTGATCTATTTTCTCTCCTTTTAGAGTAGATGTTTCTCTTGAATTCACTGTGGCTCTAGTTTCTTCCAACTGTTGCTTCCTCTCCCCCTTGTGAGCCTCCTCTCTCACTTCCAAGACCCATCTCCACTTGCAATATCTCTATACAGCTCAAAGAGCTTTCTGTCCCAGGAACACCGGAAGCAGTCTTAGCATCAGGTTTGACCTGGCCGTGGTCATGTACGAAGAGCACTTTAGTGACACCCTTAGGTTTTGGCATTTAGGCTCTTAGGAGCCATCCAGCCTTGCAAACGATTTTCTGTAATCAGAGACTCTCAAAAGTGGAAGATGCATTACAAACCATTCACGACAACCTCATAAGAAACTCGTCTGGCCCACTCTTGACAGGTACCCAGGATCACTCAGATCACTAGCCAGAGTGACTCATTTTTCTCCTGAGGTGACATCCTTTCTGTGAGAAAGCCATCACAAAGATCTCACTTATTCTGATTTGACTTTCCACTCTGTTACATCTTTTAAAGGGTTAATTATCACACAGAATAATGGGTATGGTATTTATGAATAATTTTGTCCATATTTGTTCCCCAGAGCCTCTATTCCCCTCT
This sequence comes from Acomys minous, assembly GCF_964271855.1. Lineage (NCBI taxonomy): Eukaryota > Metazoa > Chordata > Mammalia > Rodentia > Muridae > Acomys > Acomys minous. Next base: position 24,176,939 of record NC_140484.1, read on the forward strand.
TGCTTGTTTGCTTCCTCCTACCAGATAGTTCCCTTCCGTTTTCATGTTATAAACACATGTAAATATATTTAAATTTATTTCATTTATATGTATGTAAATTTAAATCTAGGTTCCACGTGAGAGAAAACCTGTGATATTTTGTCTTCTTTCCCCTTCCTAAGCCCCCTTTCCACTTTTATGTCTTGTGATGCTTGTCTTTCTTGGTCTGGCCTTTTTCACTTACTATAGTAGGTTCTAATTGAATCCGTTTTCCTACAGATGTCATGATTACATTTTCCTTTAAAGCTTAATAAAATTCCATTGTGCCCACACGCCATTTTTTTTCTCTATCCGTGCATCTGTTGATGGGCATCTAGGCTGGTTCTGTATCTTGGCCATTGCAGCAATAAATGTGAGTGTACAGATATCTCTGTGCCGTGCACTCTTAGACTGGTGCAGCCAGATATTCTGGTAGTTTTATTTTAATCCATTGAGGGATCTCCACACTGTATGCTCAATTTTCTTAACTAACATATTTTATGAACAACTTAGTGACCGAGCATAAGTCACTTATAACCCGACTAACCAAAACAATAGGAAATGAGGATTAATGGACACAATAACAAAACCGTAAGGATATCAGTTCTAAGGAACAATTCTCCTGGCAAAATCAGCAGGATATCTTCTGCTGGAACCTAGAGTAACCAGAACCCAGAACCTCAGCAGGAGCTGGAGCCCCGAAGCCTCCATCTCAAAGGGCAGCAATGAACAGCCAAATCTACCCCAAGTCTCCAACCTGCCCAGTCTCCAGTTCTGGGCTCATTTATGTATCTCCTCCCAGAGTCTGTTCACGGGATCTTTTCAGCTGGCAACAATTAAGCTCCTGCACGAGGTGGTTGCTCTTCTAGTGGAGTAACCTCACCTGTTCTCTCACAAGCCCATTCCAATCCCGCACTTGGGATCCTAAAACACAGGTTTCTCTCTCCTTCACCACACCGATTTCCAATGTGGCTGCATAAGCTTCCTTCCTCTCAGGAAGGTAGTTTTAAGGGGGTACAGCTGAGCCTTGACAATAACTTTGGAATCTGTTAGCTCCATACCTGACATTAGCAAGTGAATTGACCTCTGCAGCTGCCTCTCATGAGGTTCACTGCCACACACAGAGAACTCCCAGTCTCCAGTGGACACTTTGACATCCACAGTCTCATCTTTCCAGCAAGGTGCTTGCTGCTCAATGGGCTATGAAAGCACAGAGACAGGTCCCCTGCATGGCTTCAGTCCAGTGTTTGCTTTCTACATTCCTAACACACTTACGGGACACCCTCCCCCTTCCCCCCCCCCCCCCCCCCGCCACCAGCTAGGACATCTGATCCTCGGGGTGGACACGCTAGAGAGTTTTGCGTCTTACATAATGAGAAGTAGTGACAAATGAAAGGAATAAAAATGTAAATAAAAATGAAACTCTGGCCCAGCAAAATGGATTAGCTGGTAAAGCTGTCCGGTGACTTGAGTTCGATTCCCTACGACCCACTGGAGGAAGGAGAGAAAACCCAAGTGACCTCCACCCCCATGCCATGGTAAGCGCATACCTCCCAACACAAAAGAAAACAAATAAACATAAAAATTAAAGAAGAAACTCAGGGGCAATAGTTAGAGAGAAATGTACAAAAGAGAGGATAGTGACACCTTTGTCACTCATCAGAAAAGGAAATATGTGCAGAAGTAAATCTGAACAGAATTCCTAACAGAACACAATTGGGCATTTAAACTAACTCATAAGTGTTCAGATACTTATTCAGTTACTCATGACTTCAGGTTTTAAATGTAGCATCGATAGTGTTCACTGATACCCAGTTATACGGTAATTTTCTCCTGAAAGTACGTTTTAAGCTCTCCCTGGCCCTTTTCTAGTTTCCTGGAGTTTCCACTCCATCATTTCCCTGTAAATATGCAAATATGAAAAATAGGCACTAAGATCAGGACATGAGAGAGAACATGTGGTGCTCGTCCTGCTATGGCGAAGTTACCTTCTTTGATTTATTAATTTTTAATTTCATTCATTTTTTTAAAAAAAAAGTTAACTGGGCAAAAGAAGCACGTGTTTATTATTCACTCACCCAGTGATGGACACCTAGATTGATTCTATTTCCTTGCTATGAGAAACAATGCAGCAATTAAGTGTAGATTGACAAGTTGCAGGACATAGAGGCTTTGGGTGTATTCCCAGGAGTGCTATAGCTGGGTCATACTAAAGTGCTGGTCTTAGCTTTTTGAGAAATCTCCACGCTGATTTCCACAGTGGCTGCACCAGTTTGCACTCCCACCAGCAGTAAACAAATGTTCCTGTCTCTCCACCCCCTCCCTAGCATTTGTTGTGGATTGTTTTCTAGCTGTTAGCTATTCTGACTGAGGCAGAATGTCACAGTAATTTTAATTACATTTGCCTGATTACTATGGATGCTAAAAACTTTAAAAATATTTATTGGCCACTTGCATTTCTTCTCTTAAGATCTGTGTTTAGCTACTTAGCCTGTTTTTTAATTAGATGGTTTGTTTTTTCTTTTGAGTTCTTTGTATATTCTAGGTACTATGTCAGATATGTAGCTAGCAAAGATGCTTTCTCTAATTTTGTAGGCTGTCTCTTCACTTAGTTAACTTTATCCTTCTCTGGAATCATTTTAATGGCATAAAGTCCCATTTGTCACTCATTGGCCTTGTTTCCTGAGCAACTGGAGTCCTGTTCAAATTGCACCTTATTACACCTAAATCTTAATGTTTACATAGACACACACACACACACACACACACACACACACACACACACACACACACACACTATCTCATTCTCCTTACTGGCTGCCACTCATTTCTAACTTTCTCTTCCGTGTTGCTGGCTCTCCTTGTATGTTCTCAATTGTGTCCTTACTTCATTCATCTGTTTTGTTTCCTGATCTAAGGCACTGATGACATTTAGAAACAGACTCTAGAAGTATTATTTGCTCAGCATTTAAACCATTCAGTGTCATTGGATTTGGTAGTTGTGGACTTACAATTTCTCTCTCTCTCTCTCTCTCTCTCTCTCTCTTTAAATATATTTTGTTTGCTTATTTTTAATTAATTCCACTTTATATCCTGATTGTAGCCCCCTCCCTCATCTCCTCCAAGTCTCCTTTCCCTCCCTCTTCCTCCCTCCCCCTTCCCCTAGTCCTCAGAAAGTGGGAGTCCTCCTCCCCTACCACCTGACCCCAGCCTATCAAATCTCATCAGGACTGCCTGCATCTTCTTACTCTGTGGGCTGGCATGGCAACCCCGGCAAGGGGAAGGGATCAATGACTGGACAACAGGGTCCTTATAAGAGCCAGACTCTACTCCCCATATTGTGGGCCTCACATGGGGACTGAGCTGCCTGTCAATGACATCTGAGTAGGGGGTGGAGGTCCTTTCCATATCCTTGGTTGGTGCATCAGCCTCTGTAGGCCGCTCTGGGCCCAGATTTGTTAGCTCTGTTGTTCTCCTTGTGGAGCTCCTGTCCCATTCAGGTCCTTCAGGTCCCCCAACACTTTCCCAAATCACCCTGAGATCTGCCCCAAAGTTTGGCTGTGAATCTTAGCATCTGCCTCGATCCCCTGCTGGGTGGGGTCTTTCAGAGGCCATCTATGGTAGGCTCCTGCCCTGTTCCTTGCCTTCAAGCGCTACCTGTGTCTATTCTATTTGCCCTTATGAATGAGCATTAAGCATCCTCCCTAGGGTCCTCCTTGTCATTTAGCTTTTATAGGTCTGTGGATTGAAATTAAATACCAACAAACCAAATTAAAAATGGAGTCCAGAGCTAAATAGAGAATTCTCAACAGAGGAATATTGAATGGCCAAGAAACGTCTAAAGAAATGTTCAATGTCCTTAGTTATCAGGGAAACGCAAATCAAAAAGACTCTGAGATTCCGCCTTACACCCATCACAATGGCTAAGATCAAAAACCCAGTGCTAGCACATAGGAGAACACTCCTCCATTGCTGGTGAGAGTGCAAACTTGCACAACCACTTTGGAAATCTATCTGGAGCTTTCTCAGAAAAGTAGGAATAGGGCTACCTCAATACCCAGCTATCCCATTCCTTGGAATATTCCCAAAGATGTTTCACCACACAACAAGGACACATGCTCAACCATGTTCCTAGCAACCTTATTCATAATAGCCAGAATCTGGAAATAACTTAGATGTCCTTCAGTGGAAGAATGGATAAAGAAACTGTGGTACATTTACACAATGGAATACTAATGGAATACTACTCAGCTATTTAAAAACAAGGAAATCCTGAAATGTGCAGGCAAATGGATAGAACTGGAAATGAACATCCTGAGTGAGTTAACCCAGACCCAGAAAGATACACATGGCATATAGTCACTTATAATGGGACACTAGACCAACAGAGATGTCTCATGAAAGTCTTAACTTAGCCAGAGATTGGGATTGATACTGGGACTTCCTACTGGGACTCTAAGTGAGAGAGGTAAGGAAGAATGGGGAAATAGAAGGATCCAGAGGGGCCTAGAAACCTACAAGAAGATCATTAAAACTGGTGGATCTGGACCCAGGCGGGTCAGCTCAAACTACTGTACCAACCAAGGACAATGCACGCAGTAAACCTAGCACCTCTATCCAGATCTAGCCAATGGACAGCACATTCTCCACAGTGGTGTAGAGAGCAGGGACTGACTCAGACATGAAGTCTGGTGACCCCTATTAGACCACTTCCCCTTGATGGGGAGGCCTGGTGGCACTCAGAGGAAGAGTAAGCAGGCTACCAGGAAGAGCCCTGATAGGCTGTGATCTTATAGTGGGGGACAAGGTCCCCTTCTGTCACAGACCTAGGGGAGGATGAAAGAGGGAGGGAGGGGGAATGGGAAGATACAAGTGAGGCGATAACAAATTAGATGTAATATGAATAAATTAGTTAAATAAAAAAGAAAAGAAAGGAAGATATAGAAGAGTGCAGAACAGTGTCTTGATATGGGAAAGGAAATAGCACATAGATTTTAAAGAAAGATTTACTTTTAATTATTTGTATGAGGGAGGTTGGGGGATATGTGTCCATGAGTTCAGGTTCCCATGAATAAACAGAGATATGGGTGCTGGGAACCGAACTTGGGTACTCTGAAAGAGCAGCATGCACTCTTAACTGCTAAGCCATTTATCCAGCTCCAAGACTATTTTTTAAGAGTGAAAAGAGGTTGTCCAATAATTTGAAGAAAATGTATAAACAAAAATTTCACAAACCTGACAAACCACAGTAAAATATAAAAATCTAGAGCCAGGCATGGTGGTGTATGCCTGCAGTCTCAATGGCAAGAGACTCAGGTGTACAAGGCTAGCCTTGGCCACTCTGAAATTTCAAGGCCAGCCTGGTCTCCATTAAACCTTGCATCTTCTACATCTTCAAAAAAAAAACCTATAATTTAAAAAAAAAGAATAAAGTTATAATACTACTACAAGTATAGAAAAAAAAACAAAGAAACTTTGACCCTCCTTCAAAAGAAGCCCAATTAAACAATGGATTACTTGTTGAGATGGCACGAAGCCACAATTCTCCAGGAAATATGACGTGACAATGGACTCATCACCCTAGGAGAATCAGTGCCCCACCAACATCTGCAACGGGGACTGTGGCTCACAAGGACTCTGGGGTTCTCCCAAGGGTAGGACTGCCAATCTCTTTACTAGGAGCCTGTCTTACCTTATCTTTTGCTAAGATTCCCCTACAACCTCCCAAAACCAACTGTGTAGTTGGTGCCCGGTGTTGCTTACTATTTCTCTGAGCTTCTTTCTCTTTGCCTTTTTCCCTCTGTACTTTCTGATACCCATCTTCTCTTCAAGCTTTTTGGAATAGTGTCTGTGTAATCTGCCTCTTCTCACTCACCATTCATACAGAGCCAGTCTCCAATCTGCCTTCTACTCGGTTACCTGTGCTCTGTGGTATCAGGAACCAAACAATCACACATTTGTGGGTTGTCATTGTGTCTCCCTGAAAGTTCTCTTATGTCGCTCCATGTGGATACTGCTGCCCTGTCCCCATTGCAGCCCAATGGATGTCCTTGGATGAAATTAAATACATTATCATGAAGTCTTAAAATACATCCAGTCTAGTGATATAGAAGGTATCTGACAAGATCTGCCAAGTACTAAATACTCTGGAGTTGGTGGCCTTGCAGATTAAAATAAAAAACAACTTAAAACATAGAGAGAGCCTTAGGGCATGGTGTATCTCCTAATGGTACTGAAAAAGAGACACGTTTATAACAAAAATCCATGAAAATTGAATGTTTTTTTTAATCAAATACAAGGACTTTCAAAAGTTAGATGAAGACTAATTTAAGAACCAAGAAAATGTAAAATCCAGTCAGACTGCCAAATTGTTGGGAGTTATACGTCACAAAAAGAATAAAAACTGGATGATTCATAAAACGAGTTCAGGAGAATGACTAACACTTCCTCCTGCCCTCCCTTTTTCACACCCACAAGCACTTGGACTCTGTAGTCACCACAATACAAATAAATCATGTTTCAAGCATTCAGAGAAGATGTACAGAGCTCCCCACTTTTATACGTAACCAGTTTTTATATGAGGAGGTAATTTTCCACAATATGGAGGATAGTAAAATAATTGGATGTCTATATATATGCTTTCCAACTTAAAAGTTTTAAAACTATATGGACATATTTTAAGAAAAATCAAACTGAAGACATTAATATTACTGTAATGAAAAGTTTGTACATGTTGAGTTACACACACACACACACACACACACGCACACACACACACACACACTCTTTTGAGTGGTATACTGTTAATCATAGTCAAAATACATAATGGAGAACTTGACCTAGACTTATGTGAAAATATTAGTAAATATATGTTCAGCATCAGAATGTTGAAGATAATTTGAATCAATAAATATATTATTTTATAATAATTACTTAAGAGATTGGGATATTTTATCTTTTACTATCTCATAAATAAAATATTTGCAAAAATAGGACACATTTAATTTGTAAGCATAGTTTAAGTTTATAAATAGGGTATAGTATTATTTCAAAACTTGTTTAAACTGGGATGGGCAGAGGTACGGAAGGGAGAGAGGGATGGGAGAGAGAGTTGAGAAAAATTAAGAATGTTTAAAGACAAAACTACATAGGAACCCACTGCTTTATAAAATAAAATATAATTGATAAAAATATATAAAGTAAAAGAGTTTTAATGGATGATTTTACCTATTGATAAGTATCAACATTGCATAAGTTGATAAGGCTGCTCTTAGAAGCCAAGGTTTATTAAACAGAAGCCCAAAGCCATATGTGAGATACACCATTCTGAGTTGTTGGTCAGTGGCCTGAGAGGTCCCCCAATCAATAATACAGCTATTGCTGTTGCTCTTGGTTACTTAATGGAACTAGACAACAAGACCATATTGCTGAAGACAATATACACTTTGGTTAAGGATATAGAGAAGTCACGCTGAAGTGCTGAACTAGGAGCATCTTCCCTGTTGGCTAGCATTCATAGTGCTAGAAGCTACCGGGAAGAAAAGTTATCAATGGTCGATCCCATCTGTGGACACTGTATGCTTCAATGCCAACCTTCCAGGCAAGAAATGCCCATTGGCTCAAGAATGGCATGACTGTTATGGGGCAACCAATTGCTTTCTGACTGGAATCTTGCCCTGTAGGAAGGAATTCATGTCTGATATTATAAATCTGTCCTTAGTTGGGAATGCTACAGGCTCTAGGGGGAGAATGCACTACATTTGTTTTACTAAAATGAGCATGTTGTCAAAAATACTCTCTGAATATTTATGGTCATGTATAGAGGAATGTTTTCTTTTTCTTTTTGATTAAATTTATTTATTTATTCACTTTACATCCCAATCACAGCCCCCTCCCTCCTCTCTTCCTGGTCCCACCCTCTTCCCCCATTTCCTCCTCCCCTTCTCCTCAGAAAAGGGGAGTTCCCCCCCCCCACCATACCAATCTGCTTCAGCACATCTAGTTGCATCATGGCTAAGAGACATGGTAGCACAGCCAGAGGAAAGCCATCCAAAAGCAGGCAACTGAGACCATGTCAGCTACTCCCTGCTCCACTTGCTAGGGGACCCACATGAAGACCAAACTGCCCATCAGTTACACATTTGTCAGGGGCCTAGGTCCAGTCCATGCATGTTTCTTGGTTGGTACTTCCTGTAAGCCCCCATGGACCTAAATTAGATGACTCTGTTGGTCTTCTTGTGGTGTTCTTGCCCCTTCCAGGTCCTTGTTCCTCCCACGCCGCCTCAGTCTTCCACAAGATTCCCTGAGCTCTGTCTAATGTTTGGCTGTGGGTCTTAACATCTGTTTTTATATGCTTCCAGGTGGAGCCTTTAAGAGGACAGTTGTGCTAGGATCCTGTCTTATTGCTCTAGCTAGGACTTCAAGTACTACATTGAAGAGATATGGAGAGAATGGGTAGCCTTGTACTGTCCCTGATTTTAGTGGGGTTGCTTTAAGTTTCTTTCCATTTAATTTGATGTTGCTGTAGGCTTGCTATGTATTGCCTTTACCTTGTATCTCTGTAGAGGAAGTTTACTCCAGCAACATGGCTTCTCTAGCAAGGGACCACATCCAAGCCTAGGTCGCAGTGATCTGGCTGGAATCCAGGCACATGCTTAGCATACACCTCTAATCCCAAACAATGGTGGCTAATTGAGGGGCAAAGAGATGAATCAGAGGATGATTTGACAGAATGAGTCAGAGATAGAATATGCCCAGCTCTCATGAGAAGAGACAGGGAAGAGAGGCTACTTAAGAGCAGTTCAGTGAGAGAGGGGAGGAGAGTTGATCTTGATGCAGTTCAGTTGAGTTCAGTTGAGTTGGTGTAGTTCCTTTTAATTCTGTTCAGTTCATGCAGCCGTCAGTGCATTAGCTCATGGAGTTCAGAGGCAGTTTTGCTGAGCAGAGCAATTTAGTCAGAAGCCAATTAAGAAGCTGAATTGAATCAGTCAGCTTGGAGAGGAGTTTCAACCAGAAAAGCTGAGTTGAACCAGCCAGCCAGAGTTTAGAAAGGGCTAGAAAGGGTGAGTTTATTCAACAGTAAGTCTCAGAAGCTGAAAGCATTCTAGACCTAGGATAGCAGATGGAGATGGGAAGCTGAAAACTTTAAGGTCCATGCTTTACAGAAGATTAGATTGTATGGAGTCTAGAAGCTTCCAGGCCTAGGCCTAGGGATAGATATAACAGAGATGGAAATGCTCTGGTCTCAGCTCAAGCTGTGTATTTATTTGTAAAGCTTGGGTATGCTTCTCACCTCCTCCCCCAAGATCTGAGGAAGTAAAACCGACATTTACATTCATACCCATAAACTAGTGCTGTTCTCAGCCTTGGTTAGAGAAGATTAGTTTTGCAGATCCAGGGAACATCACAGAAAAAAGGTAGAAACCATGTAAGAGTCAGAGATGGGAAAGGATAGTACAAAATGTTCTTTTCTGGGTGTGACATAACCATTGTCATTATGAACTTATAGAGGCTGAGGTTATTGCACAAGATGGATCATGAGGCCTCACTCCTCCTTGAGGAGCAATTGACAGTTGATGGGCTGCCAGAAGAGGAGAATTAATTTTGTCTAGTGGTGCAACCACTGGTATGTTGTCCAAACTCCAGTAAACAGTCCTCTGTCCATGCTCATGAAAGCAACTTTAATTAAAATCAGTGGGTCATGCACACACATACAAACACACAAAGAGAGAGAGGGGTGGGAGAAGAGGGGTAGGAGAGGGAGGGTAAGAAAAAGCACCAAACTGAATCTGACAAAGATATATTATATATGCATATGAAATTTCCAAAACATTCTTAGATTATGTACATGTAAGAAATTCTAAAAAAATGTTTAAAGTGATTGTTAAATGTATTAGAATTGAGCAGTAGACTTTTAATTGAAAAGTTTAGTTTTAATAGCTGAATTTTATAACTATGTACTTAAGAATTTTACATTAAAATCTGAAATAAAATGCCCTAAAGTAGTCTTTTTGAAAGTAATTTCAAGTATATCAAAAAACCTTCAGCTTGGCAATGATGCCCCTGATTTTATCAGTTTATAATCAGTAAACCCCTTATTTTATCATATGAATTACTGTCAGTTTCAAGTCACACACTCCTGAACTTGTGCAGGTGGCATTTGGGACATGAAAATAGAAGACTTTGAACTTTACTCCCGCAGTAAAATTCTAAACAAAAGACTCCCCAAGATTACCCCTGTCATTTGTCATCCCATTGGCTTGGAATCATTGTCCTTTCTCACTCCAATCGAATATTGGCTGTCTGTATTTTTTTTTTTTACACCAACCTAGATTGCTATATTATCTTTTCTTCCTCCCCTGATGCTTCTGGTGTGGGTAAAATAGGAAAATTTCCCTGTGTTCAGCACCATCACCCTGACACCCCCATTTATCCAAAGCAAGTCTGCATTGTTCAGTTTGCATGGCTTTAGCTCTGACTTCTGTCCTCCTACTGCCTGTAACAAGCAGGCTCTGCCACACTCCTGGGTAGCCGTTAGTTGCATAGTATCATACACCGACTTAACTCTCTCTTCAAAGCTATTAGCTCTAGGAGGGACAGAGCCTGAATTTACTTGTTCTTCAACAACCAGCAAAGAGCCAAAGGACAATCAACAGGGAGTTGTCCAGTGAAAGAGTTTCCCCAGCAGTGCCATTGCACATGGCTTCCTCGCCACCTGTGTGCAGTTACCTTTTCAACTGCACAGATTGAACCAAAGTTCCAAATTCATCCAAGACATCTTTCTAGTTTCATTTGCTGTGGCAATAGCAGCAGCAGCAGCAGCAGCAGCAGCAGCAGCAGCAGCAGCACTGATTTAGCACAAAAGTGTTCTAAGTGTGTAAGTGTTCACCTATTTTTCTCAGGATTGTTATGAGAGGGGCACTGCAAGCCACCCCTAATGGAGAAACTTGGAATCTGAAATGCTCCAAATCGGAAGTTTTCTGAGCAGTGACATGACATAGAAATGGAAATTGGACACCTGACCCCATGTGATGGGTTCAAGTAAAAACTCAGGCTTTCTGGAAATAATGTATAAAATTATCCAATTACTACGTGTTTAAACTGTACATGAAATGTGAATGAATTTTATGTTTTGACGTGAGTCTCATCTCCAAGTTTATTTCACTATTGGAAAAATTGTCAAACCCCACCCTGTATTATGGACTCTAGGTTCCATAATTTCAGATAAAGTATGCTCAACCTATTTATTATTCCCATTTAGCCAAGAGATGGATGAGTGAGATTCCTAGGCTCATGCCCCCTGGTGATGCCAGATAGCATATCTTGCTCTCTAAATGCAGACTCACTAGCTCTGGAGCCAGCAATCAGAAAAGGCCCAGAGAGATGCTCAAATGTGGATCATATGGAATCTTAATTGGCAAAAACAGCAAGTGCCTTAAGGTCCAGCTGCCTTCGAGCTGGAGCCTTTGTGTTTTTAGGAGAATGGGAAGGTTTCCTAAGGGATTCTTGAGCATGGGTACTTGCAGACTCAGCACCTAGGTACGTATCATCACTGCCGAGCTTGAGGATTTTATTAAATTGGATCTGCGTGAACATTACCCGCATGTTCACAGCAATCATTCCTCCACTTTACAAACAGCAGAACATTTTCCACAATGACCAAAGGGCTTGCTGCTTGCTCTCTTGCTCCACATTGCAGAGAGATTTGATTAGCAATGGCATTACAAGCCTGAGAAGATTTTATTTGAGGAGGGGTCACTTTCCATGTAAGCATCTCTGAAAAGAAGAGCCCGAAAGGTGTAAGGAAAGCCTCACATATCTACAATTTCACACTAGTTAATGATTGGTTTGAAGGAGGCACTCTCTTGAGTCACGGAAAGTAAAATTTAAACTTAGGGTTGATAAGGGAAGGGTAAGGTTTAACAAGCAGAAGCCGAGAGGGAATTCCAGTTGGGAGGAAGGCACTTTAGAAAGTTTAGGATAGGAATTTCATATTAGTGACCTATAGATTTTGCTGGCATAGGTCTAGTCTTGGTGAGAAAAAAATGGGCTATTTCGATGACAGCAGAGGGATTTTAAACCTACTCTTGAGGAGGCATAAAGCTGCAGTAAAATTCTAAACAAAAGACTCCCCAGTGTTTTTGCACTAGGAGAAAGGGAGAGAGTGTGTGTGCTCGGAAAGAGAATGTCTTTAAGAGCCTAGAGCAGTGATTTAAGGGTGATATAAACGTGTCCTGATTCAATAGAGGCTACAGAATTGGACAAAGGAAGAGCAGGTTTGAAATGAGTTGCTGAGGAAATAATCAACAGGACTTTGCAATAAATAGAGAAGGAAGATCAGAAGTGACCCCTGAATTCTGAACTGGGTGACCTCGGGAAGGGACGGATGGGAAGTCACCACTCCACTTCTTAAATACGGCCAACAGGTCGTTACTGGGAAAACTGCAGTAGATGATGACGACACAGGAGGGAACAAAACAGACTTTGTTGTCATTCTTCACTGATCCAGAAAACAGGAAAGATCGAGCAACACAAGTATCCAGACTGCAGGTGCTTGCTGTCAAGGAAACAAATCACACGCAGATGGATGATGGGGAAAAACAAAAGCAAGGCTCTCTTCGTAACTGTTCTATTGCTCTAAAGAGGCACCAGGACCAAGGCAACTCTTACAAAAGTAAGCAGTTTTCTTTTCTTTTCTTTTTCCTTTTTTCAAGACAGAGTTTCTCTGTGTAGCCTTGGCTGTCCTGGACTCACTTTGTAGACCAGGCTGGCCTTGAACTCACAGCAATCTGTCTGCCTCTGCCTCCCTGAGTGTTGGGATTAAAGATGTGTGCCACCACTGCTGCCAAAAGTAAGCTTTAATGGGAGGGGGGGTGTTGCTTACAGTTTAGGTTTATCCCATTTCCATCATGGCAGGGAACATGATGGCATGGAGACTCTGCAGCAATAGCTGAGAGCTACATTCTGGTCCACAGGCCAAAAATGACACACTTTAAAAAGGCCACACCTCCTAATCCTTCTAATCCTCTGACACAGTACCACTCCCTGGTAACTAAGCATCAAATAGATGAGCTGATGGGGGACCATATTTTTTTTTTAATAAGATAAAATATAAAAAAAAAACCCTAACACAATGGATTAGGCCAAAACAAAAGAAAAAGAAAGAAAATCCCAAGAGAAGGCATAAGGAACAGAGACCCACTTGTTTGCACAGTCAGGAATTTCACAAACAACACTAAGCTGGAAGCTATAATGTACACACACACAAAGGACCTGTAGGGTGTATATTTTACTTATATGTAAATAAAAGAAAAAACTAGTAAGTTTTTGGTTTTTTAAACATGAGATCAGATGAGCTCAGGGTGGTATGGTCATAGAAAGATACATTTGAATCTAGCTTGACTTGAGTCTATCTTCCATTGGCCGTCATACTGGGCACGCAGCCTACCCTTAAGAGTAGTTTTTTTTTTCTCTAGTGAGACTCCCTTGGAGGAAACTTACATTTTCATTTCCAAGTATTTGTCAAGTGAAGATAGCTTCTGGGTTAGGGTTGGGACCATGTGCCCACTTCTCCTTTCAGCTCTGGGCCCCACCTGGTCCAGCCCTGTGATGGCCCCCGTGCATGCTGCCTCCATCTGTGAGTTCATATGTGTGTTGGTCCTGTTTCTTTAGAGGGCCTTGTTTGCCTGATGTCCTCCATTCACTCTGGCTCTGATGCTCTTTCCACCTCCTCTTCTGCAGAGCTCCCTGTGTCTTGAGGGGAGATATTTGAAAGAGTCATCCCTTTTCCAGATGAGTGTTCCTGGATCTCTCACATTTAGATAGTAACTGGCTGTGAGTTTCTGTATTTGTTCCCATCTGCTTCAGGATGAAGGTTCTGTGACGATAGCTGAGCAAAATGCTGATTTGAGTATAGCAGAATGTTATTAGGAGCCATTATATTATACTACACTATATTATTATTATTATTATTATTATTATTATTATTATTATTATTATTATTATTTTGTCTATGGGCTATCTAGTTTCAGCTTCTTGGTTACTCAAACAATGTTGGGTAAGGGTTTACATGGTGGCTGTACAAGCTTGCACTCTCAGAAGCAATGAAAGAGTGCTTCTATTACTCCACATCCTTGCCAGCATGAGCTGTCACTTGTTTTATTGATTGTAACCATTCGGACAGGTATAAGATGAAATCTCAAAGTACTTTTGATTTGCATTTCACTGGAGACTAAGAAGGTTGAACCTTTCCTTAAGTGTTTCTCAGACATTTGAGTTTCCTCTTTTGAAATTTTTCTGTTTAGATCTGCACCCCGTTTTAAAATTGGGATTTAATTTGACTTGTCTTCTTGATATCTAGTTTTTTTGACATCTTGCTATGCTTTGGGTATTAGCCCTCTATCAGATACGGAGCTGGTAAAAGTCTTTTCCCACTCTGTGGGCTGCTGCTTTGTCTGGAGGATGGCGACATTTGCCTTACAGAAGTTTCTCTGTTTTACGAGGTCTCACTTATTAATTGCTGATCTTAGTGCCTGTGCTAGCGGTGTTCTGTTCAGAAAGTTGTCTCCTGTGCACATTAGTTCAGAGCTGTCCCCCATTTTCTCCTCTATCAGGGTCATTTTACCTGGTTTTATGTTGAGGTCTTTGATCCATTTAGAGTTGAGTTTTGTGCAAGGGGATAAGTATGGCTCTAGTTGCACTCTTCTATTTGTAGCCATCCTGTTTGATGAGCACCATTTGTTGAAAATGCTGTCTTTTTTCCATTGTGTATTTCTAGCTTCTTCATTAAAAAAAAAAAAAAAGGAAAAGAAACAAAAAAACAAAACAAAACAAAACCAGGTGTCCATAGCTGTGTTGTATTATGTCTGGGTCTGTCTCAGTTAGGGTTTTATTGCTGTGGAAAGACACCATGACCAAGGCAACTCTTAATCGGGGCTGGCTTATAGCTTCAGAGGCTTAGTCCGTTATCATCATAACAGGAAGCATGGCGGCACACAGGCAGCCGTGGTGCTGGGGGAGCCAAGAGTTCTACGTCTTGATCCACAGGCAGCAGAAGAAAACTGTGCACCACAATGGGCATAGCTTGAGCAAAGGAGACCTCAAAGCCCACCCTCCCACAGTGACATACTTTCTCCAACAAGACCACACCTACTGCAACAATGCTACATTGCCTAATAGTGTGAGTCACACATTCAAACACAGGAGTCTTTGGGGGCCATTCCAGTTACAACCACCACAGGATCTTCAATTTCATTTCATTGATCAACATATCTGTTTTGTGCCAGCACCATGCTGTCTTTATTACTATAGCTCTTCAGTACAATTTAGGTCAGAGATGATGACACCTCCAGTGTTTCTTTTATTATTCAGGATTTGTTTTAGCTATCCTGGGTTTTTGTGATTCCATGTAAATCTGAAAATTACCCTTTCAATATCTATACAGAATTATGTTGGAAATATGATGGAGATTGCATTGAATCTGTAGATTGATTTTGGTAGGATTGCTTTTTTTTTTTTTTTTTTACTATATTAATCCTATGATTCATGAGAATGGAAGATGTATCTTCTGAAATATTTTTCAGTTTCTTTCTTCAGAGTTTTAATTTTTTTTCCATACAAGTCTTTCACTTTCTTGGTTAAAGTTACTTCAGAATATATCTTTTTATATTATTTGAAATTCCTATAAATGTGATGTTCCTTTGATTTCTTTCTTAGACTGTTTATTATTTGTATATAAGAGTGCTGCTGATTTGGGGAAGTTAATTTTGTATCCAACTGTTTTGTTGAAAATGTTTATCATCTGTGGGGTTTTTCCAGTGGAATTTTTAGGGTCACTTATGTATACTATCATATTATATGCAAAGAAAGATACTTTAACTTCTTCCTTTCCAACTTGTATCGCCTTGGAGTTTTTCAGATAGCTTGTTGCTCTAGCTAAGACTTCAAGTACCATTTTGAAAAAGTATGGAGAAAGTGAACAACCTTATCTTATTTCTGATTTTAGTGGAATTGCTTTGAGTTTCTCTCTATGTAAGTTGACTATGGGCTTACTGTAACTGCTTTAATTATATTGAGGTATATTTCTTGTATTCCTAATGTCTTCTGGACTTTTATCGTGAAGTGATACTGGATTTTGTCAAAGACCTTCTCTATGTATAACAAGATGATAGTTTTTATATTTTATCTTGTTTATATGGTGGGATATATTTATTGATTTTCATATGTTGAACCTTTCCTACATCTCTCTGATAAAGCCTGCTAGATCGTAGTGGATGATTTTTTTTTTAATGTGTTCTTGGATTTGGTTTGCAAATATTTTATTGGGTTTTTTTCATCTATGTTCATAATGAAAATTGGTCTGCAATTCTCTTTTTTGCTGGGTCTATATGGTGTCAGGGTAACTGTGGCCTGGTAAAATGAACTGGGCAATGTTCCTTCTGTTTCTATTTCATGGAATAATTTGAGTAGTATTGACTACTCTTCTTTGAAAGCCTAGTAGAATTCTTCTCTAAAACCATCTGGCCCTGGATTTTTCCTCTTTGGGAGCATTAATGACTGATTTTATTTTATTAGGAGTTATAAGTCTATTTAAAACTGTTTGTCTGGTCCTGGTTTAACTTTGGTAAATGGTATACTTCAAGAAAATTATGCATTTTTTTAAAATCTTCCAATTTGATAGAGTATGGATTTTTGAAGTATTTTCATATGATTCTCTGACTTTTCTCAGTAGTTTTTGTTATGTCTTCTTTTTTATTTATAATTTGACAATTTGAATCTTCTTTTTCTGCCCGTTAATTAATTTAGAGATAATCAATCTTCTTGGTTTTTCTCAAAGAATCAACTCTTTGTTTCATTGATTTTTTTTCCTTTCCTTTTTGTTTCCATTTTATTGATTTCAGACCTGGGTTTGATTATTTTTTGCCATCTACTCCTTTGGGTATGATTTCTTCTTTTCATTCTAGAGATTTGAAATGTTCTGTTAAATTATTAGCATGAGATCTCTCCAATTTTTTTAATGTACACATAGTGCTATGAATGTTCCTCATAGAACCACATTCACTGTGCCCCATAAGTTTGAGTATGTTGTGTGTTCATTTTCATTCATTTCTAGAAAGTCTTATTTCTTTCTTAATTTCTGTTTTGACCCAGTTTTCATTCAGTGGTGAGCTTTTTAGTTTTCATGAATTTGTAAGCTTTCTTTTCTTTCTGTTATTGATGATATTCAGTTTTAATCCAGTGTGGTCATATAGGATTCAGGGTGTTGTTACAATTTTCTTGCATGGTTGAGACTTGCTTTGTGTCTTATTATGTGGTCAGTTTTGCAGAAAGTTCTGTGAGGTTCTGAGAAGAAGGTATATTCTTTTGTGTTATGTGAAATGTTCTATAAATATTTTTTTGGTTGTTTTCTTTTTCATTTATTATAATTTATTCAAATTTACATCCTGATTGTCATCCCTTGTTTGTATCTTCCTGTTCCTACCCTTTGTCCCTCTTCTGCCTTATTCCTCTCCCCTAGACCTCTGGCAGAAGGGGACCTCCTCCCCCCACCATGTTACCACAGCCTATCAGGTCTCATCCAGATAGCCTGCTTCCCATTCCTTTATGTGACTGCCACGCCCCCCCACCAAGGGGAAGTGAACAAATTGGGAGCACCAGAGTTCATGTCAGTGGCAGTCCTCTCTATCCCACAACAGTAGAGAATGAGCTGACCATTGGCTAGATCTGAACAGGGGGGGTCTAGGTTGTTTACTGTATGCATTGTCCTTGGTTCGTATAACAGTTTGTGCCCCCCTGGGTCTAGATCTGCAAGCCTTGATGGTCTCTTTATGGGGCTCCTGAACCTTCTGAGTCCCTCCATCCTCCTATTCTTCCATAACACTCTCACCTGAAGTCTAGCATCGAGTCCCAGCATCTGTCCTAATCTCCTGCTGAGTTTAGGTCCATTTGGTTTGTAACATCATTTAGCCTCAGCATTTCTCTGATATTTGTTTGAATGACTTGTCTATTGTTAAGAGTGTGTGAGGCACAATGTTTGATTGAAGCTGTAGTAGTGCTTCCTTTACAAATATGGGTACCCTTGTGTTTAGTGCATAGATGTTAAGATTATCATGTCCTCTTGGAAGATTATTCATTTGATGGATATATAGTGTCCTTCCCTATCTTTTATTAGTTTTTGGCTTGAAGTCTGTTTTATCAGATATTTAAATGGCTACATCAGCTTCCTTCTTAGGTCCATTTGCTTGGATTATCTTTTTGCATTCTTTTATTTTGAGGTGACGTCTACCCTTGTTGTTAAGATGTATTTCTTGGATGCAGCAAAAGAGATGCATCTTATTTTTACACCCATTCTATTAGTCTGCGTCTTTTTATTGGAAAATTGAAACCTTTGATGTTGAGAGATAGCAATGAGCAGTGTTTGTTGATTCTCTCTCTCTCTCTCTCTCTCTCTCTCTCTCTCTCTCTCTCTCTCTCTCTGTGTGTGTTGTGTGTGTCTGTGTGTGTGTCTGTGTGTGTGTCCCTTTTTTGAGTTGCTGGTCTAGGATTTTTTTCCTTGTGTTTTCTTAGTTGTGGCTAACATCTTTAAATCTGTATTTTCCTTCTGGATTTGTAGAAAAAAATATTGCTCACCTTTGGTTTTTATCGTGTAATGTGTAATTTTATTCATCTATTGTGATTGAAAGTTTTGCTAGGAATAATAGTCTGGACTGGCATCTGTGACTTCTTATTCCTTCTGGCTTTTTGTGTGTTGAGATCCATGGGTGATTCTAGTAGGTCTATCTAATTTTATGTGTTACTTGGTCTTTTTCTTATGCAGCTTTTAATATTTTTCTTTGTTCTGTACATTTGGTGGTTTGGTTTTTATGTGCTGAGGGAACATTCTTTTCTAATCCAGTATATTTGATGTTCTGTATGCTTCTTGTACCTTGGTAGGTATCTCCTTCTTGAGGTTTGGGAAATTTTCTTCTGTGATGTTACTGAAAATATTTTTGTGCTTCTGACTTGGGTTTCTTCTCCTTCCTATATTCCTATGATTTTTAGATTTGGTCTCATATTTCCTAGATATTTTGTACCAGAAGTTTAAAAAATTAACATTTTCTTTGACTGAGGTACTCATTTATTCTAGCCTATCTTCAATGCCTGAGAGTCTCCCACCTTTTGTATTCTGTTGGTGAGGCTTTCTTCTGAGGTTCCTTTTCTCAAGCTCCTAATTTTTTTGTTTCTAGATTTCCCTCAGTCTTTGTTTTCTTTATCCATCCTATTTCCACTTACAGGTTTGGAAGTGTTTTATTCAATTCCTTCCACTGTTTGTTGGTATTTCATAGATTTCCCTGAAGGGTTTGTCCATTTCCTCTTTAAGGATCTGTATCACATTCATAAAGGCTATTTGGGGGTCTCTGTCTTAGCTTCAGTTATGATGGAATTGTCAGGACTATTATAGTAGAGTTGGTAGGCTCTAGAAGGGACACAGTGTCCTGCGTGTTGTTGTCTAGGCACCTGGGTTTGGGAAGATTGTAATTCTCGGTACTGGTATCTGGTCTTGTCTTCATTGGGTGACTGTTTTTTGTTTTTTTTTTCAGTTGCTCTCTCTCAATGGTAAGAGAGTGTGGTGGCTGTGTGTTGCCTGGCAGAAAATTCTCCTGTAATCCCAATAGCTGTGTCCACTGGGGGTCCTGTGTAAACTACGTTTTTTGATATTGGAAGCTAGTACTTAGGAATGGGGTTGGGTTAGAAGGTGGGTATGAAGGGATCCACAGGAGGGAGGAAAGCAAGATGTTCCACCAGGATGTGCTTAGTCTCCGGAGAATGAGAAGATGCCACCGCAGGTAGTCTGCTACAGAGCTGGGGATTAGACTAGGGGGTTGGATAGAGGAGAAGAAAGAGAGTGAATATTTGAAGCTCACCTACTTGCTTCCCTGGGCTGACATATTTGCCTCTCTGTCAGGCTTGGATGGTGGGTTCCAAGAGGATACCTGCTGGTGTTGGGGCTGAGATAACAAGGTAAAGAGAGGGGAGGATTGGAAGAGAAGATCTGCGTGATCTGCTGGTATTGGATTTGGAAGGGCCAAGGGAGAAATGAAGATCTCCAGTTAACCTATCTGTTTCCCTGGCTGGCGTGGCCTGCAGGTTCCTGGGGAATGCCTGCTGGAATAAGAGATGAGTGGGAGGAAGCAAGGTTCAAGGGGGGGGGGAAGATCTGTGTGATGACCTGGTGGGTAGGGGAGGGATGAAGGTGAGCCACGGGAGGTGGTGTGCTACAGAGCTGGGGGTGAGACTGAGGGATTGAATTTAGAGGATCAGAAGAAGAAGTGAAGATCTGCCATTAGCCTACTTGCTTCCCTGGCTGGTGTGGCCTGTGAGTTCTCAGGAAATAGCTGCTGGAGTTGTGGACTGGAGTAAAGCAATGGGTAGGGGGAGGGAAGCCTCGGGATGGGGACATCTGGGTGATCCTTGGAGATGGGAGCAGAGGAGGGGGGAGGCAGGCTACAGTAGGTGGTCTGCTGTAGAGCTGAGGCTAAGACTCAGGGAATGGCGGCTGAGAGACGGCTCAGAGACAGCTGCTCTTCCGGGCAACCTGGGTTCAATTGCCAGCACCCACACGGCAGCTCACAATTGTCTGCAGCTCTACTTCCAGAAGATCTGGAACCCTCACACAGACGTACATGCATGCAAAAAACATCAACGCACATTAAAAAGAAAAAAAAAAAGGATGAGGGAAAGGATTTGGGGGGAAGATGAGGGATAGATGAAGATCTGCAGTTAGCCCAACTGCTTCACTGTCTAGGGTGAAATTCTTACTCAAAGCATCACAGAAGGGGTCTCTTTTAAGATTAAGTGGCCAACTGAAACCTATTGGATAGCATTGAAGGCTAAGTCTAGTTTCTCACTTTCAGTCTAAAGAAGATGGGACTTGGGGGGACAGTAATATTATTGAGACCTAAGGATATCAAGAGATTAGTACTATATTGCAGCACTCTCCTTTTAAAAATGGGAAACGCTTGGCCAAGGTCTTACAGAATTCAGCCTGAGCAGGCTGAAGCATGTGTTCCTGTCAGTACCTAATAAGCACTTCTGTGGACATCAAAGATGACAGTATTCAGCAAAACCTTGGACCTGAATCTGGCAAGAGCATCACAGCCTAAAGAAAGGGCTGTCTCTATAAGGAGGTTCTTTGATGCTCATCACCTTCTTTGAGATAGGCTAGCTGTTGCCAGGAGTTAACCTGTCTTGTTGTCAAAGAATCCTTAAAATAATTTTTTAAAATCTTTAAATGCCATATTTTGTATGTCTCTGAGCTTTTGAAGATCTTAGCTAACTATTTTACCTTATATATCTATAGAATCATATCTATCTGTTAAATCTAATATGTATATTCTTGTGTTAAAAATAGACTAGTAATTGACATGACCATGATTTGATCAACTAACAATTAACTTGTTATTTAATTATTCTAAACAGCCTACAATAACACTTTCAAGATATTGGAAGTAAACTTTGTATTATAATTGAGTTGTATGGGTTCAACAACTCATATTAGAGTAGAAATATGTATAATGTGTGTGAAGAATAATCTTAAATTTGAATTCTATACCAATGTACCAAAATTAAATTAATTTTGCATCAATGTACAAAATTCTATACCAATGGATTCAAAATAGCCTTATTTTTGAGTAACAGCTAAGGCCTTAAATTAAGGAGTAGATTTAGTAATCTACTTGTTGGGATAATCTGATATATTTTGATGCTAATTACTGCTTGCTGTCTGACCCACCTTTTGCTTAATAAAAAACCATCCCACCTGGGCAGGGCAGGAGATAGGTGGGGCTTAGAGAGAGGAAATCTGGGAGGAAGAAAGATGGCCAGGAGAGGAAAGGGAGAAACCAGAAGGGAAGAGAGAAAGGCCACCATGGGTTAGATGGAGGAAAAGCACATGGTTGGCGTGGATGGAGAATCCAGCCCAGATGAAGAACAGGAGCAAGAATATGGGATTATAGATGAGAGGTAGCTTGATAAAAGTTATTAGAAGCAGATGGCATGAGATTGAGACAGGGATCCCATGCCTGAGGCCCTAGTATGGAAGGTAGTTTAGAGGATTGATATCTGCCCTGCCCCAGGTTAACTAAGACTATTTAAAAATACAAGTGTCTGTGTCTTAATTGATTCCTAGCCATACCTATTGGTAATACAGATAATATAGTTAATACAGA
Source organism: Acomys minous (assembly GCF_964271855.1). Lineage (NCBI taxonomy): Eukaryota > Metazoa > Chordata > Mammalia > Rodentia > Muridae > Acomys > Acomys minous. The sequence goes on from NC_140484.1 coordinate 24,199,162, forward strand.
TAATTTTTAAAAACAATATCTACTTTTTGTTCTGTCATCCCTATATATTTCTATGTCCCTTCTTCTTTCTTTTCAACCCCTATCTCCATACTTACAAAAGAAAGATAAAGGAAAACAGAGATATCCCTGAGTTCAACCTAGTTTTCTCTCTGAATAAGACCAATAATAACTATGGCTTCAAATGCAGCAAACAAACTGGGGAAAATGCCCTCATACCTGACACAGACATAATTCTGCCTAAAAATGGGCAAGCTTGGATGCAGGCAGAGTTAACAGCCAAACTCTACCAAGACAGAGTAAGCAAGTCTTCAACAGTTCCTGTCTCACAAATATGCCTGTTAGATATACATTGGGCCAGAAGGCTGAAGATGATGCTCCAACATTACACAGAATTTTAGGCAACTGCTCAGGCAGCAAATTGTCATTTTTTTATTTTTCTTATTTTGGAAGCTGCTCACCTGCACTTCTGGTTTACTCAGAAGTGGTTTGGTCTGGTTTAAGTTTTATTCCTTCTCAAGTCTCTGATGGGGTTGAAGACCAGATAGTTTAGTCTTACAATTAAGCTTATTTGTTTAGGGGCTAAGATGTTTTTAGGTCTAGACAGATTTTTTTTTTACAGATTTGATAGAGATGAGATATGATAGATATTGATTTACATTCAGAATTTTAGACTCACCAAGATAGGAAAGACGTTTCTTCAAGGTTGCCAAATACAAGTAACCAAAACACTATGAATGCAACATTTATATAATTCCCAATTGCTTCATGGTTCTTCTTGCTGTATGTAGTTTATTTTATTTATATGTAGTAATATAAATGTGTATATATACAACAGAAAGAAAGAAAAAAGAAAGAAAGAAAGAAAGGAACCATGTCTCTAACCATGTCAAAGGAGTTCAGGTCTCTGGACTGGGATATGTTCTAGCGTAGAAGGAAACTGGGTCATCATGCAGAGACACCGTAGGAACCTCCAGGAAATCATCAGAAACATATTAAAGAGGAGAGCATGTGTCCCTTTTAAATCAGAGATAAAGAGATAACATGAAAATAAAAGAGCCACAGAATCAACACAGGTCTACTAAGTTCTGGACTGGTGTGACGGCAGGGTGGGTACAAGCCTAAGCCTTCGTGTCAGACAGTCTCTAAAGGACCAAACTCAGCCTCACTGATTCCTACCTGAGGACTGTGACCCTGAGTGCTCCCTTCACCTCCCTGGGCCTGAGGTTCTTTATCTGCAAACAGATGATAATGCTCACTTTATAGAACTGGGATAAAGGGGCAACAGACTCATCTATATCAAGCATCCAGTCCAGCCCACAGGAGACAAGAAGCTTGCAACAAACTGTAACCATTAAAGTTACAAATATACTATAGTTCTCAAATATACTATCAATTGGTGTACACTTAAAAGGGAAATGGTAACAGTCTATCAGCCCCTCGTTCTATGACTGTCTCGAGGGAACACGAAGGGTCTTCCTTGGAAAGCAAAGGGAAGATGCAGAGGAGAACTGTGATTTACATTCTGTCTGAAAGGGGGAAAATTGGCTTTTCCATTACCTACCTCCCAAGTTCCCACTGCCAATTTCCCTGTACATGGTTCCTTCTGCTCCATCTGGCAGGGACATTGTAATTCTGCATTTTTGTGTGTGGCATCGCAATCTATCTGTTGCCATGGAGAGATAAAGGGAAAAAGGCAGACCCTGGCTTCAGTACAAACAGTGCCAAAGAACAAATATAGAAAAAAGTATGTGACGTAAACAAATGGAAAAGGCAAAAACGGCTTTCTGCTTGAACATGAACATATATGTGACAGCATGAAATCTCTACTGACCTGGAATATAGCAGAAAGAGATTCAGTGCCCCATATTGTAAATATTGATTTGACTTCATGTTTTTAAATATATAAAACTAACCATGAAGATAGCATAAGCAGAATCTAGTTTATACTAATAAGACGTATCTTCTATATGTTATTTTCCAAATGGTTCGAGTTAATTTTAAAGCCTTAAAATTGGGTTTCTTTTGATTCCAACACCTAAGTTGTTTGAATTGAAACAACAACAACAACAACAACAACAACAGCAACAACTAACTCTATATGGTTTCTTTTCACTCAGATTTGAAAAAAAAAATAACTTAAGAAATGTTACTGGCTACAGACAGGTTCTGGGGGAGGGGAAGCCACTGTCTTCATTTGCGAAGCCACTGATGAATTTACACCAGGCCTTGGCGACTAGCTCCAAACCCATGGTCACACGGACACCCTGGTTAAACTCAGCGGGTCACAAAACAAAACACCAAAAATGTGGGGGTGTGTGGGGGGGGGAGAATCTTCAGGAAAGAGGGTGGGGGTGGTGCAGATGGGAGGAAGATAAAAGAAGGCAGAGGGGATGTAATCAGAATGTACTGTGTGTGAAACTGTCAAAGAACAAATTTAATAAGTTACTAAAAAGAAAGAAATTGTAATTATATTACTTAATTTCATAGAGACAGTGCAAATACTTATGAGGAAAGGCTTTACTCAAGCGATGGCACTAGACACTCAAGGCAGTCTGCGTTTATTAGCCGCTTGCTACAGTCTACGCATTTTCATACACATTACTACACAAGACAAAGCAAAGAGGTCTATAGGATATGCTCCATCTTTAGATAAAGGAACGAAGGCCCAGAAAAACTGCTGGAATTTTCTAAGCTCTCACGTCTTATAAAATGCAGGTGAGGTGTTATTCACCCTTGTCCTCTGACTGTAAGCATGGGCTTGTAACCACTCTGATGCAAAATAGTTTAGGAGGCAGAGCAAAGGCTGGGGAGCAGGAGGATGTAACCCCATCCCTAATGTTAAAGGGTGTGGGATGCTAGGAGGAGACCATTTGTCTTTGTAAAGTCACTCTCATTTCTAGAAGGAAAGGAATGGGAAGGCCTGGAGCGTCTAGGTTCACCCTCAATTCCACCCCTAGTTTGTGATCCAAGGTGGATTTGCCATGAAGCTAAGAAAGTCTGAGTTCTGGAGACCCTCACTCCACAGTTCCTGCAAATATAGATTGTTACTGGCAACTGTAGAGCTCCAGGTGAGGGAGACAGTTGTGCCACTATCAAGACGCATTTCTGTCGAGTCCTGTCTGGTAAATGGCCCAACGAGATTCCTCAGTCATCAGTCACAGAGGCATAGCCTGAGTTATACTAAGGTTCTAAGATCTGATGGCAAAATATTCACTATTTCATAGTTTATCGTCTTCATAATTTTATCAGTTTTTCATTAAATGAGGTGTCACAAAATTATAACCAGTGGATTCTATCTCTGACTCTGTGAAACACAGGAAAGGGGTTAGGAAAAAGAGGGCATCTGAGGCAGGAGAGCAAGAAGCTCTGTAAACTGTCCTCCCCACCCCCACCCTGATTACATTACTAGACATTTCCCTCTTAGAAATAATCCAAACAATCACTCCCATTCTCACTTCACTCTAAGATGCAATAAATCACCTCAGACTCTTTTTTTTTTTTTAAACCATTTCTATCTAAGACGTGAGGGATGTCCTGAGCATGAGTCTTTAGGAAGGCTTGCGTTGGTCCTTGCTAGAGCCATGCTGATCATAAGTAGACTAGATCCTGCAGACCTGCACTCGGGTCCCTGCATTTGTCCCCATTCTCCTCCCTATGATCCTGTCTGCCATCTTCATCACTGCCTTGTCATCCAGTTCCGAAGGTCTTGAACATCCAGGTGTTCCGTTTCTACGAAGACGAAGCTCAAGAAGGCTGCAGTGAAGTGTTCTCTCACTGAGCCACTCCCTGCGTATGAGGCAGCTTTGCATCGGTACTGCACTAAAATGCTCGAGGCAGGCCACTCACTTATGCAGTGAAAGGTTCCTTTGTCTTCTTTTCTAGTTCTAGTTCAAGATTAGGCAGCCCATTCATTTAAGGAGACTGACTGGCAAGGGCAGGGCATCAGGGCAGAAGTGCATGTCAGAGTGAGCTGTCAGATCTTGAGGTAGTAGAAGGGAAGAGAGTGTGAGGGATGGAGAGAGGAGGGGAAAGAGAGTGAGCGAGAAAGAGCAAGAGGGAGAGGCAGAGAGACGGAGGTGGTTTCTGCGATCCTTTTAGAGATCATGTATCCAATGGCCTATAGGTCTCCCATTGTTTTTAACACTCACCACTTCCCAATAACATCACCCGGGGCTGAACCTTTAAAGCAACAGTTCTCAACCTGTGGGTCGCAGCCCATTGGGGATTACATATCAGGTATCCTGCATGTCAGGTATTTACATTATGATGCATAACGCTGGCAAAATTACAGTTATAAAATAGTAACAAACTGTTTCTATGGTTGGGGGGGTCACCACAACATGGGGAACTGTGTTAAAGGGTCGTGGCATTAGGAAGGTTGGCAACTGCTGCTTTAAAGCATGCACCTTGGGAGATTTTATTCATATTCATATTTTTCCCTCCTCCATGAAGACTGGAGCTGTCCAACAGAATTTCCTGCTGTGTTAGACACGCTCCTTGTCAGTACTGCCTGAAGTACTAGCCAATAGTCACAGCAGCTTTTATTTTATTAAAATTTAATTTTAATAGGCTTCTATGGCTAGTGGCTCCCACACTGAGCAGCACAACTCTAGGCCTTAGACTTCATAAAGGCCAACCTATGGATCAGTCTGTGTAATCGGTTTCAGGGCCACAGTTATTAGAACAGGAATAAGAATATTGCGAATAAGGAAAAAAAATCAGTAGTACCCAGACAGTATAAATAGATTGCTTTGCCTCTGTTCTATAATGGATATTAAAGTAAAATAAAAAAATTTTTTTATTGGGTGCCCACTATGTATGTATGTATGTATGTATGTGTACATATATGTATATATGTGTATTTACCTCTGTGCCAGAGGCAAACCATTCTGGCACCCTTTGCCTTCCCAGACCTTGGCAACCTCAGTTATGTTGGTAACCCTAAAGATTACCAGTCTGAGTGCCAGACTGAAGAAACAGAAGAAGTAGAGAAAAGGCTTTACCATATTACATGTGGGGGAGGCTGTGCTCATGGGGTGGGAGGATGAGAAGAAAATCCCTGGGTGACAGGCAGAAGGGACTAAATAGAAGAAAAATAATGTTAGGGGGAGAAAAAGGTGAAAGCCTGAAGAAGGGGTGTTGGACACTCGGCTATAACAAGGTTTTGAGGGTGCTAGATCTGCAGTAATAATAAACATGAGCCAGAGGGTGGTGGCGCATGCCTAAATCCCAAAACTCAGGAGGCAAAGGCAGATTGATCTCTGTTAGTTCAAGGTCAGCCTGGTCTACAGAGCAAGTTCCAGGACAGCCAGGGCTACACAGAGAAACCCTGTTTCAGGGGGAAGTTCCCACAAAGAATGCTTTTTTCATTCCGTGTCCCAGGCACTCTTCATGCCTAGCAATACCTTTAATTCTGATCCTCTCTGTCTCGACTAGAGGAGAAGCTGAGCTCCCAGAGGCTCAGGATCATTAGAATACTGTGTTGGGACATAGTGAGAAGAGCCATCTGGATGTCACGGAGGAGAAGGGACAGAGACAGGCACTGCATCTGACTTCTGCTGATACTGTCAACGTACATGAACACACCTCCCACACACAAGGCAGAGAACACTCATTCCGTCTCTCCTGCTCCACCTCTTATAGTTTTAAGTCCTAAGAAATAGATGCCACTATTAGCCTCATTTGACAGCTGGACACTGAGGCATAGCGATGACCCCAGTAGCCTGCTCCAGGACACATCATCAGCAAAACTGGGGATGCAGGATAGAAACTCAGGCCACCTGTATTGATGTTTCTAAGTCTGATTTGTCATCTTTAAAGAGACCTGAGAATATGTATGTATGTACATGTATATGTATATGCATACATATATGTATATATACACACACATATTTCATTGTAATTTGAGAATTATGACACTCTACCTCAGACAGGATGCAGGAAGAGGATCCATGTTGGTTTGAGATTCAAACATGATTCCCCAACTGCTCCAAGAGGTTGAATGACTTAATGGAAACAATGTCACAAGATTTGAAATAAATAATGTTGGACTCACACATTCTTTCAAAACATGCCAGTGCTTTCAGTCTCCATGATTACCCTTAGAAACTTCACTTTAGGGAAGGGGGGTCACCACATTTTTACCCTCACTCAGTAGGACGGTCCTGAGGCTTGAGAGGAGGGATGTAAGCGATGACTTTCCTCATCCCTCCGCTGGGAGCAGGCAGTGTTTTCCAGGGCTCCTCCACATTAATTATGAGGGAATAAGTCCCAAAGGGAGTAACAGCAAAACGAAGATGGTTTGGGAGGAGGAAGTAGGATTTATGAGCAGAGGCCAAAAAAACTAGATTTTAGCCAAGTCTCTTGATTCTTCCTACGTAAAAATGATTAAAACAAACAAACAAAAAACAGGTACCTTGGGCATAAGCCAAATATTTTAATGAGTAGGTCTAAAAATTTGCCCTGGGCTCTGGCCTGGAGACAGGGAGGGGAAGGGGCAGGTGTGCATGTGGCAGCTTAGATGGGTACATTTCATGCCATTTCCACAGTAAAAGGCACTTTGGAATACTGGGGGAAAAGGCTTGGGTCAGATTCTATCTCTGATTCCTGTTAGCCATAGGTTGGCTGAATGAGCTTTAATTTTATTATCTTGAAAAAATTTTTTTTGAAAAAAATTTTTAAAGATGAAATACTTTATATGATTTTTAAAGATTTATTTATTTATTTTTGGGTTTTCGAGACAGGCTTTCTCTGTGTAGCCTTGGCTGCTCTGGACTCACTTGTGGATGAGACTGGCCTTGAACTCACAGAGATCCACTTGCTTCTGCTGGGATTAAAGGTGTGCACCACCCTGCCCAGCTTATTTATTTAATTTTTTTATATTTATGTGCATGTTTCTGCATGAGTTTATGTGCACCATGTGTGCTGATGGGGGCCAGAGGATTTCAGATTCCCCTGCAACTGGGGTTGCATGCAATTGTAAGCCACCCACTGTGGGGGCTGGGGAACTAAACTCGGGTCTTCTGCAAAAGCAGAGAGGGCTGTTGTCACCTGAGTCATCTCTGTAACCCCCCGTAAAGATTGTGTTTTGCTCCTGTCCTACTATCTGGTGTGGGAAGTTGGGTTTGAAGATTATTTTGAGTGATTGCCCAGCTAACCTAGCACATAGCAGGTACCTAGTGATTTGGGCACGTATGATGTAAGGATGGAGAAGGAAGAGCGTTTGGAATGGGAATGCCTCTAAGATTTGGGATGGGTATCAATCAGAAGTGATTGCGCTCTGAAGACTGCAAATAATTTGTGATTTTTTTTCCCTGCCACTCTTTCATTATTACTTGGTACCGTAGAGTTGGCCATGGAAGTATTTTCTGATTGGAAAAAAAAATCAATTATTAGGCAGACCTTTCATTTTCAAGGGATTTTTCATCAATAGTACACTTTTATCAATGGATAATTACAATTTTAATTGTTCAAATGTTCATTAAACACGATCCTTTCCAAAAGCTACAAAGCTCTGAGTATTTCCTGAAAAAAGGTCTGCCATCCCCTAAATGGCTGCCATGGAAAGTCTTTCAAAGGCCAAGTAAAAACCAGACTCACCCTAAAGTGCTTTGGAAGTATCAACAGAAGAGCTAATCAGTTCTCTTCAAAGACGTTAAGATAGTTTAGAGCTCTAGCTAAAGCATTGAAGGGACCAGATGACTGTTGTACTGGCAAATAACTAGTCTCCTTTCAAACAAAGAGTCAAGTTATAGAGTGTTAATCCTCCAACTCATGTAGCAGAAATGCCAACATCTGCACGTGGCCACAGACAGATGTTCTTGGGTTTTATCCCCAGAGAGGGAAGGGGGGGGGAGGGGAATCTAACGAGGTGGGAGGCGGGCTGGAGAGCATTCGTTTGTCCTCCTCTTTTGGAATGTAGTCAGCTAGTGTCTGTGAGTGACCACATGGAAAGTTGCCTGTTTTATCCTCAAGTTTTAGAGGAAACAGAAGAGACCTTTTTCCAATGGAAAGATGAATTTAATAGGTCCTGGGTGCTTGTTGGGGACTCCCCAGAGGCGACTCCATGGCTGGTATTGTTGCCAATCATCTTTGGTCTGCAGAGCCCCGCTAACAGTCTTGCGGGCTTTTTCTTCTCGCAAAGGGGCAAATACAGTTTTGCTTCTTGATGAGTCTGCTCAGCTGCCTCAGTTTTGCTCGGTTTTCTTCAAGTACCAAAACCATACCATTATAGATTGAGTGCATAGTAGAGGACTCGTTGATAAAAGTTGAGATTGGCTTTCTGTGTGGGTCTCCGGTCAAGGACTTTCACAGCAAATCCTTGACCCAGGACCGTTGGGTGTTTTCTTTTACCATCTGGGTCACAGTATTAGTAGTGTTCTGTGCTTCTCTGGCCTGTCCCTGTGGCAAATGCTACCTCACTGACAGATCAGCAGGTTGCTGAGAACTACATTTTTGATGTTAAGAGATCTGACATTAGCAGAGCTCACACAGCTTGTGTGCAGCTTTGGGTAGCTTTCCCTGTGTGTGCGACAAGAGATGTGTAAAGCGAATGTGGGTAAGGGTTAAATGAGATGATTTATGCACTGCCTCTAGCATTGTAGCAGGCTGACCTTGGGTCGGAAATATAATTTTGAAAAATTGATTCTCCTTGCTTTTCATCCACCCGTAGCCACTTGTTTAGTAAATGATGTAATAAATCAAAAAGAAACTAAGAGAGTGTACCACAGGGAAACTTGTATTTCTAGACAAACCATTGAACCATACCGAAGCCATAATAATTAATCCCTTAGAAAATGGCATAATAAAATGGCGTGTGTTTCTCATGCATTTTATAGAGGCACACACGTACACACATTTGTATTAATGGAAAAAGAAAGCGTGCAACAACAAGTTATCAACAGTTCCCTGCATGTGTGGGGAGAATTTTATCCTTTTGCATAAATAGCTTTCCTATTTTCTTCAACAGATATAAATTACAGAACTCGGATCCATTTCTAAAGCTGCTTTGTCACCCTTAATAGTCCTGCCTACTTAAAAGACTGCTTGCTCAGTGCCTTATTTGTCATGAGGACACTGACACAGTGACACTGGAGCAGCATGTGCCCAGGCTCCTGTCCTAACATCCTGGACCAAGGGGGATGACCTAGTGAAGGACCAAGAAAGATGCCTTTTTATGTATTAATTAATTACTTTAGATCCTGGTCGGAACTTCCCCTCCCTCCTCTCCTCCCAGTCCCTCTCTCTCCCCTCCCCTCCCCACATACCCCCCCTCCACCCTCCATTTCTTGTCATAGAAGGGGAAACCTCCATGGATATCAACCTGCCTTGGCTTATCAAGTAGGACTGGGGTAGATCCAGCTCCCCCTACACATACGTAACAGATGCCCAGCTTGGTCCTCATGTGGGACCTCTAACAGCAGGAGCAGGGGCTGTCTCTGCCTCGGTTGTCTGCCTTTGCATCTCTTTCCCCTAACTGGACCACAGTATCTAGCCTCAGCAAAGGAAGATGTCTCTTTGTTCTGCATAGTTAGGGGATATATGGCTGTCCAAGAAACAAATTGTTCTGAAGCACATCAGGTAGGAAATGGAAACAATAACCCAAGGATTGTTCTTCCGGGAAGGAAATCTACAGGGGAAATATGTTCTCAAAGGGTGTAGGGGCAACCAGCTGGGATATGCCACTCCTAAACTGATTGATTAATTAATTGACTGATTTATCTATTATTTATTTATTTATCCATTCATTGATTTGTTTGCTTATTTATTTATTTATTATTTATTTTTGCTATCTGCTGCAAGAAAACCTACAGGTTTTTCCCCTTTCCTGCACACAAGATCTGATTGACAGGGAAATTCAGTGTGTGTTTGTGAGTGCGCAAGTGTATGCTTGTGTTTGTTGCATGTACAGCACATACAACATGCGCTGAGTGGCATGAAGGTATATGTTCTATTGAGACAGATCAAGTGAATAGCTTGATTAATTAATTCATTAAATGGGCGAATAAATAAATGAATGAATAATAAATCAATCAATCTAGGAGTCATAGTAGGGCTAAGTATATCCTCTCCCACTGGGGCCTGATAAGACAGCCCAGCTAGGGGGAAAGGGATCTAAAAGCAAGTAACAGGGTCAGAGACAACTCCTACTCCCATTGTTAGGGGGCCCCACATGTTTACCACGGTGCACATCTGCTACATATGTGTAGGAGGTCTAGGCCCAGTCCGTGCACGCTCTTTGTTCAGTCTCTGTGAGCCCCCATAGGCTCAGGTTACTCTCTCTCCATTAGCTGCTCGCTGACGCCTCTCAGAAGACAGTCACGCTAGACCCCTGCCTGTACGCAGAGCAGAGTATCGTTAATAGTGACAGTGGGCAGCCCTCTCCCGTGGGGTGGGTCTCTCAATCTGCGCCAGTCCCTAGTTTGCCATTCTTCTCAATCTCTGCTCCATCTTTGCCTCTACGCTTTCTGTAGACAAGACACATTTTGAGCCGAAGGGTTTTATTGGTGGATTGGTATACCCCTCCCTCCACCGGAAGCCCCACCTAGCTACAGGATATGCCTGCCTTATGCCCCTTAACACCTGTTGCTTGGAGTCTTAGCTAGGGTTACCACTATAGTCTCCTGGAGCCTCTCCTGTCCCAGAGATGCCCACCTCCTCAGATTGCTGTTCTCTTTCTTCATTCTCCTCGCCTGCCCTCTTCCTCTCTCTGCCCACCTGATCCCTACTCCTGTTATCATCCCCACCCCCTCTCCCACCCAGCTCCCTTCCTCAATCTACTTTAGATGTCCATTGCGTTCCCTGTTCTGCATGAGATTCAAGCATTTTCCCTTGGGCTTTCCTTGGCTTCTTTGGGTCTGTGGATTGTAGTACAGTCATCCTGTATTATATGGTTAATATCTGCTTATAAGTGAGTACATACCAAGTGTGTCTGGGTTACCTCACACAGGATGATCTTTTCTATTTCCATCCACTTACCTACAAATTTCATGCTTTCCTTGTTTTGTTTTGTTTTATCAATTCAAAAAAAATCAATAGCTTTCCTTTATATAAAAGATAAACAAAAAAAAGATAAACAAGCTGAAAAAATATTTTAGGGAAACAACATCCTTCACAAAAGCCACAAAAAAAAAACATAAAGTATCTTGCTGTAACTTTAATCAAGCAAGTGAAAGACATGTATGAAAAAAATTTCAAGTCTCTGACGAAAGAAATTGAAGAAGACATCAGAAGATGGAAAGATCTCCCATGCTCATGGATCAGTAAGATTAACATAGTAAAAATGGCCATCTAAGATTCAATACAATTCCCATCAAAATGCCAGCACAATTCTTTATAGATTTTGAAAGAATAATTATCAAGTTCATTTGGAAAAAATAAAAAGAACCCGAATAGCTAAGACAATCCTATGTAAGAAAAGGTCTTTTGGAGGTATCTCCATCCCTGATCTCAAACTGTACTATAGAGCAATAGTAATAAAAATGGCATGGTACCAGCATAGAGACAGACAGGTGGATCAATGGAATTGAATCAAAGACCCAGAAATAAACCCGCACACCTATGGACACTTGATTTTGATTTTCTTGTTTTTAATAGCTGAATAGTATTCCATTGTGTAAATGTACCACAGTTTCTTTATCCATTCTTCAGTTGAGGGGCATTAGGTTATTTCCAGTTTCTGGCTATTAATCTCAGTGTCACGCTGTTTTTAGTAACCAAGAGCTACATATAGAGAATGAAGTTAGTTTCTTATCTCTCACCCTACACAAGATTCAACTCTAAAGGATGAAAGACCTTGGCATAAGACCTGATACCCTAGATCTGATAGAGGGAAAGGTAGGGAATACACTTGAACTAATAGGCACAGGAAAGAACTTACTTCCTGAACAGGACTCTGTTAGCACAAGACATTAAGAGCAATGCTAGATAAATGGCCTGATGCCTTTGATGAGGAGAAGAAACTGCCCTTTTCATCCCTCAACAGGGAGTGCCAGGTTTTACCATCCACTTCCTTCCCTGTGATTTTGAATGAATAGGAAGAATAATTCACATGAAGTATTGGACTCCATTAACATCTTGAATATTGATACCTTTAGCAATGAGTCACAGTGTCAACGGGTGTGGGGTGCTAGCAGTTAGAGGAGATGGTGAACATGGCCTCTGTGTTAACTGGAGACTTTCTGATGAGGCTGTCCCTGCAGCTCTTCCACAGTTGCCCAGGAGTGGTCCTCCTCGTGGTCCTCACTGCTGTGGTGACAGTGTGGCCTGAAGCTAAATCACTTGGATAAATCCGAGCCATGGAGGGAGGCTCAGGCGAAGGACATGAAATCTGTAGGCAGAACAAAGGTGCTGGACTGGGGTGGGGGTGGTGGGCACTGAAAGGCAGAGGCCCTGAAAGTATTTAAAGTGGAGATCGTAATTCAGACATGTAAATTAAGTGAAAGAAGCTAGCTAGTGTCAGAGGAAAAATATATCCAGCCATTCCACTTGTCTAGAAATTCTATCCTTTTCAATAAATCATTCACCTTTTTTTTTTTTTTTGGTGGATTCAGATAGGTACTTCTTAAGCCCACAGTCCAAAAACAAAGCACTTGTTATCTGTCTTAGTTAGGGTAACAATTACTGTGATGAAACACTATGACCAAGGCAATTTTTATAAAAGAAAGGATTTAGCTGGGGGTTTGATTACAGTTTCAGAGGTTTAGTCCATTATCATCATGGTGAGGAGCATGAGGCATGCATGGCTCTGGACCAGTAGCTGAGAGCTACACCCTGATCCATGGGCAGAGAGAGAGAGAGAGAGAGAGAGAGAGAGAGAGAGAGAGAGAGAGAGAGAGACAGAGAGAGAGACAGAGAGAGAGAGAGAGAGAGAGCGCCTATGTAGGCTTTTGAAATCTCAAAGCCCACCCCAGTGACACACTTACTCCCACAAAGCCACACCTATGGGAGCCTATGGGAGTCATTCTTGTTCAAACCATCACAGTTGCTTTTCTCATCTGAGAGAAACAGCTAAGAGAAGAAGACACCGTTCCTCATGGTGGAGAAGACACATTGGGGTTCACAGCAGTGGAAGCATATGGTTGGGATGCCTCACATCTTGATGGATCCAGGATGTCTTTCTTCCTCTCTTGTTCAGGCTCCCAACCCATGGAGCAACGCCACCCACACTCAGGGCCCATCCTCTTCTCTTTAACCAGTCATTTCTGAAATACCCACGTAAGTACACACAAAAGGCGCCTCCCTGATTACCTAGGTATTTCCTAATCCAGGCAAGTTGACAGTTGGAGGTTACCATCCCACTTGACTTCTTGCCAAGAAGAAACTCTAGGGTGAGGCACCAGGTAGAGGGTAACAGGTTTCTTTCATGAGTGGCCACTGGACCGAGCTCTGATCCCTGACAGCAGGACAGGAAACTGACAAGAACCAGGAAGCAGGAACTTTCATATGAACTCATCTAACACCTGAACATTGGTTCAGTTAAAAACACCAACATGGAGGAACCAGACAACACACCAGATGTGCTGCTAAGATGTGCTACCCTTTTCTTGAAGCCTGCATCAAACACAACTTCACTTTTATTCCTAAAGGGAGCAGTTTCACCTATAAGATACCATGAGGTCTTTATGAGTCTGGGTTACCTCACTCAGGATGATCATTTCTAGTTCCATCCATTTGCCTGCAAATTTTAAGATTTCCTTCTTTTTAATAGCTGAGTAATATTCCATTGTGTAAAAGTACTACGGTTTCTTTTTCTTTTCTGTTTGTTTGTTTGTTTATGTTTTGTTTTGGTTGGTTTGGTGTTCTGAGATAGGGTTTCTCTATGTAGCCTTGTCTGTCCTGGACTCGCTTTGTAGACCTGGCTGGCCTCGAACTCACAGAGACCCAACTGCCTCTGCCTCATACCACAGTTTCTTTATCTATCCTTCAGTTGAGGGTCATCTAGGTTATTTCCAGATTCTGGATATTATGAATAAAGCTACTATGAACATAGTTGAGAAAACACAGATGTCCTCTGAGAGACTCCACCAAGCAGGAGATTGGGACAGATGCTGGGACTTGCTGCTGGACTCTGGATTGAGCACTGAGAGTGGTATGGAAGAATGGGGGGGGGGTGGTAGGGCCCAGAGGGTTCAGGAGCTCCATAAGAAGACCATCAAAGGCAGTGGATCTGGACCCAGGGGTGCCTGCACAAACTGTTGCACCAAACCAAGGACAATGTATGCAGTGACCCTAGTCCCCCTGTTCAGATCTTATCAACAGACAGCGCATTCTCCACGATTATGCAGATAGCGGAGACTGCCTCTGACATGAAGTCTGGTGCCCCCAATTTGATCACATTCCCTTGGTGGGGAGGCGCAGTGGCACACAAGGAAGAGGAAGCAGACTATTCTGGTGAGACCTGACAGGCTGTGGTCTCCATATGTGGTGGAGGAAGTCCCCTTCTGTGAGAGGTCTAGTGAGGGGAATAGGGTGGAAGAGGGAGGGAGGGTGGGAAAAGAAAGATACAAGTGAGGGGATAACAATAGAGATGTAATCTGAATAAATTTTAATAAATTAAAAAAATTTAAATGATAACATTTTCTGGGATAGGTAGAGTCTTCCTAGAGTGCATGGGGCCATCAATTCTCCCTAGTAATAGCATTCATCTACTGCTGAGAAGTGACAGCTGCATGCATCCTAGGCTCCCTACAGAGTGCTCCACAGTTACAGACAATCACGTCATTTCTCCTTTCTGGGTTGAAACTTCTCCTTATCCTGAAGGTCCTCACAGCCAAAGGCAGCTTTAGAATCTCTATTTAGAAGGGATTTATGGTTTGGCCATCTGGTTGGATGGAAGAGTGGTCTTGAAATATTTTTTTTGTATTATTATTTTTTAAAAATAAATTTAGTTATTTATTTAGTTATTCACTTTACATTCTGGTCTTAGCTCAATCCCTCCTCCCCTCCCAGTCCCCCCTCCCCCTCCCCATCTTCTCCAGCTCATCAAGTGGCATCGGGAATGAGCTCGTCCTCTTCCCCTGTGGCCTGGCAAGGTAGTCCTGCTAGGGGGAAGTAATGGAAAAGCTGGCGAAAGAGTCCGTGTCAGAGAAAGCCCCTGGCCCCCTTACTAGAGGATCCACATGAAGCCTGAGTTCTCCATGGGCTACATCATTGCACGTCCAGTCCATGCAAGGTCCTTGGTTGGTGCTTCAGTCTCAGCAGGGCCCTATGGGCCCTGGTTAGTTGGCTCTGTTGGTCTCCTTGTGAAGCCCCTGTCACCTCCAGGTCCTTTTCTCCCTCTCTTTTCCACAAGACTCCCTACATACCGCCCAATGCTCGGCTGTGAGTCTCAGCATCTGTTTTGAGGCGGTGCTGGGTGGAGCCTCTCAGAGGACCAACTCTACTAGGCTCCTGTAAAGTAAAGGCTGTGAAGTGTCCTCTTTAAATATGAAGGACAGCTGCCCCCAACCACCACAGTTTCTCCACTGCTGCTGTAGAAACGTCGGTGGCCTAAGTCGGAGGACACAGCTGCTCACATAAAGGCAGCAGTTATTCAGGAAGCTTTGTGGCATCTTTCTCAGGAGCATTGAGTGTTTTCTTAAGTCATTAATTCACCCATCATAGTGGAGTGTTGGTCAGGGTTTCCTCTGTTTCAACCCCTTTTCAGATTATGTGCAAGGACCCAGTGGCACCCACAAATGCCAATTAGATCTCATATGTGCTTGTATAGTTGCTACACATGGAGGGCTGCTTAGTTAGTGGACTAGGATGTTGTCTCTCTGGTGCTTATTGACTGGCTCCCAGCATCCTTTGAACATCTTTAAGTGTCTCTTCCTCTGGCTGCCCTTCATTCTTTCCTGCCTTCCATCAGCCTGGGCAGATGTCCTTCTCTCATGCTTTGCTTGTCTTATCATTTCATTGTCTCATAGCACACTGAGTTGCTCTTTGAAGCGCAACTATGGGTGGGGAAGACTGAGGTAGATCATCTGTCAGTTTCCTGAGCTGTCATAGTAAGTTTCCATGAAGTCGGTGGCTGGAAGTTCAAAATCAAGGTTACAGCAAGGCAGCATTCCCTCTGAAAACTCAAAAGGGGCGTATTCTATTTGCTTCTTTCAGACTCTTTTGAATCTAGCTGTCCTTAGCTGTGGCTTTATCACTCAGTTTCTGGTGACTTGGCCTCCTTCTCTATGTCTGTCTTATACACATATAATTGAATTAAGTTCTCACCCTTGGTGATCTACAATGGTTTCGTCATCTCAAATCTATAATCTGTAAAGAACATTATTTCTAAATAAGATTCCAGAAACAGGATGTGGGTATTCCTTTTGTTTAGGGCGTATGATAGCCAATCCCCATTGTCAATTTGCCTGGCTTTCGCATCACATATGTGTATGTCTGGGTAGGTGTGTCTGTGAGGGTGTTTCTAGAGAAAATTAACTGAAGGGAGAAGCCTTATCCCAACCGTAGGTGGTGTCATCCCAAAAACCTGAGGCCCAGATAGAAGGGAAAAGATAAATCAAGCAGAGGCATAGCATTGCCTTTCTCTGATCATGATATGAACTGTCTGTAAATGGACTTTTGGCTATTTTATTGGGTACTTTTACCTACCATTCTTCACCACCCCTCAACACAAGGTAGGAGAGAAAGAAAGCGGGAGGGGAAAGGGGACATAGATTTTGTTAGACTACTTCTGCTGATTAGGGGCATCAAGTTCCTTGGGGCAGGGTTTGTAGCAACAAGTTTTGGCTACTTTATTGGGTTCTTATATTTACCATGCTTCTCCATCCCAGTCCTTTCCAATCCCCAACACCAGGGAGAAGAGAGAGAAGGATAGAGGGAAAGGGGGCATAGATATCTCTAGACTACTTCCTGCTGATTATGGGCGTTGATTTCCTTGGGGCAAATCTGATCTTCACCGACAGGATAGCTATTGTTTTTCTACTTGTCTCTTTGCACAGGGCCACTTGACAAACCAAAACAAATTGCAGCCATACGGGGAGCAGCAGCCACCTCTGCAGAAAGTTTCCGGCCCCTCTTGGGGCTCTGATACCCTCTCAAGAGTCCCCAGAATTCCAAATACCATATACTTGCAGAAACTATCTGTAGCTGGCAAAAATCACACCCTGGTCAGAGGACAAGGAAATTCATAGTCTGCATCTATGGGCAATCTGAAGCAGCCCCATAGCCCACACCTGGGATTAAAAAACACATTCCCATAACGTTTCTGTGTTTTTAAAGAAACCAAAAGTCTCACTACAACTATCTGTTCTGCTGTGAATTCTCTACCATCCTGGGATGAAACTATGAAATAAAGTACATCTTTGATTCTTCAAATCTTTGTCCTTGTAGGCATATTAACCAATATGGGCACAGGGGAGGGGCTGTTCAGCCAAGTAGAGGGAGGAAGTTAGAAAATCTTCAGTCTGACAACGTATTTTCTCTTGAAGGAGGATCTGAGTGGTATGTCTACATCTACCATGGTCCATCCATTAAACTGTCTAAGGGGCAGCTTCCCAAAGTTCCAATGGGTGTTTCTTCTTGAGGGAAGGCTTTGAAGAGCGAGGCCTCCCTTCACACGGCCTGGGGCTGAAGTTGGTAGTCATTGTTCTGTCTCTGGCAATCCATTCTAAACTCCAAGTATTCTCAGCTGCCACTTGCTGCTCAGAGTATCCTCCTAGTGATGAGAACACAACTCTGATCCTCTGGTAACCGCATCTTTCTCAGGCCAGGGTTTCTGTACCTGTCCACCCACAGTTAGTTGCTCAGAGTGCTGGGAGATGCTCAGGTCCATCAGCTGGATCCCATGAATACTCTCCTTTCGTACCGTCATGCAAAAGCATCCTTTTCCTCATGATCAGGATAAATTATCCCTGGCAAGAATGGTGGCTACTCTTCTTGCCAGCAACTCTCTGAACATAAGGAGTCTATAGTGCTCGCATGATATAGTTTAACAAGATACCTGCTGTTTCTCTAGTGAGTGCATCCTCTTGAGAGACCAGGAGTTCTAACCTGCAAAGCCTAGAATTAAAAGAGTAGGAAGGAAGGAGGCCCCTGGAGGGTTACTAGGAATCAAGTCATATCACCATGCTACTATTATTTTCTTGGCGTCTTGATTCCTGTATTCTTCTCCTTGGGACCTAGTGACACCTAAAAGGTTGATGCTTTGGAATGGCATTAGCCTTCTGGAGTAGAGTGATACATCCTTTTCGCTTCATCTGCACCTCCAGTAGGCCACCTGATGCCTACACAAAAGGAGAGTTTGGGTGGTTGGGCATATGATACAACCAGTGAATCTCACAACTATGAGCTCTTTCCCATCAGTTGGACCAATATTTCTAGGCATGGGGAACATGGCTCCCCGTCCCTATGAAAGCCTATCTGCATTGCGGTTCCTTTCTTTTAGTAAACAAGTCCTTTATCTCTTCCCTTGAAAACAGTGGCAGCATAGAATGAATTCAGGACCCCGGAAAGCTTTACTGAAAGAGCAAGTTTTGGGAGTTTTCAAACTTTACTGTCACCCATGGCCCCCATGTGTGTAATCAAGAATTCCAATATGGTAGCAGCTTCTTGCTCATCATGTCATGAATTCTATGTGCGGATGTTATACCATGCATAATGTTGAGATAGTGAACGTACCTTTAACTTATGCTATGACAGATACGAGAAAGAGTGTATCCCTATTGAGTAGACAATTCACTTTTATTATTATATTTGAATATAAATTGTCTCTGATAGCCCTTTGTATTTAAAGCCTTCACTTGTTAAATCATTATTGTATATCACATGCCTGAGGCCATTTTTCTCTGTTCCATTGGCGAGAGTTGCAAGCAGTGGTACCACTGGTTTACATATGCAGTGGTCTTTAAGCTCTCAGACTCACTCAGTTTTCATAAGGATCAACTGGGGGAATTAAGTGGAAATGTGACAGGGAACATCATCCCTTCAACTGTAATCTCCTTGGTTGCCTCCAGGATGCAACCATGGCTTAGATTTGTATATTCCAGACAGCAATTTCTGAGATTTCCACTTGACTTTCTGCACTGGGACAGCTTTAGAGGCCAAGGAACCAGAGTGAGATTCATATTGACTGCCAAGTTAATAATATCAATTAATACATCTTTAGCAGGAAAAACGACTGCTCTGGAGGTTCATGAATTTCACAACAGACTCCCCAAACCTTACTTCTGCCAGAAATCTAGTTACTGCTGGCAACCATGTCCTCTGCTTCTTATGAGAGGCCATGATAACATTTCAGGTGTGTCTAGTATTTTTTCTTTCTTTAAAAAAAATTATTGAGGTCATATTCTTTTTTCCCCCAACTCTTTCCTGATAATTTCCACCTCCCTAACCACTCAAGTTCATGGTCTCCACAAAAACAAAAACAAAACAACAACAACAACAACAACAACAACAACAACAACAACAAAAACACCTAGAAAAACTACGAAAGAATTTTTTAAAAAAGAAAAAAGAAAAATGGGCTGGAGAGATGGCTCAGAGGTTAAGAGCACCTTCTGTTCTTCCAGAGGTCCAGAGTTCAATTCCCAGCAACCACATGGTGGCTCACAGCCATCTGTAAGGAAACCCAATGCACACGCAGGCAGAATACTGTATAAATAATAAATAAATTTAAAAAAGAAAAAGAAAAAGAAAAGAAAACCAAAACAGACTGTCTTAGTTAGGGTTACTACTACTGTGAGAAAAACCATGACCTAAAGCAAGTTGGAGAGGAAAGACTTTATTCAGCTTATGCTCTCTTATCACAGTTCATAACCAAAGGAAATCGGAACAGGAATTCCAACAAAACAGGAACCTGGAGTCTGGAGCTGATGCAGAGGACATGGGGGGATGCTGCTTACTGGCTCGCTGACCATCGCTTGCTCAACCTGCTTTCTTATAGAACCCAGGACCACCAGCCCTGGGGTGGCACCACCCACAATGAGCTGGGCCCTTACCCCCATCAATCGCTAATTAAACCAAAGCCCTGTAGGCTTGCCTGCAGCCTGATCTTATGGACGCTTTTTTTTTTTTTAATTGAAGTTCCCTTCTCTCAGATGACGTTAGCTTGTGTCAAGTTGACATAAAACTATCTGGCACACAGAAAAGCTAAAAAAAGAAAGAAGGAAAGTCAATAAGATAAAAATACCAAAACAAAACAAAAATGCATACCAAAAAATATTTGAGTCCACTTTGTGTTGGCCACTCCTGGGCATGGAGCCTGCCCTGGAGGTACTTGATATGCCCAGAAGCACTCCATGGGAGAAAACTGATTTTTTTTCTTTCCAAGCAAGTATCAATTTCAAATAACTTCTTGGTTGGAGTGAGAGTTTGTGTCCACTTCCCCTTCTCAGTTCTGGTTTGGACCTCCTCTGTCTGGTTTGGACCAGTGCAGCTCTTCTGTGTGCTGAGTTCATGTATCAGTCCTATCCCTTGTATTATGAGACCATGACCCTGGATGTCTGTCTGTCTGTCTTCCTTCCTTCTTTCCTCCTTTTAGTCCCTTTGTTATTGTTCATCTTCCTGTCTTGTCCTGCTGGGGATTGAACCTAGGATCCTTTGCATAGCAGACAAATATTATACCATTGGGCTATATTCCCCTTTTTAGGTTTTATCTTGAGATAGAGTCTTACAAAGTTGCTTGGGCTAGCCTTAAACCATCTCCATAGTGAGTGAGCTCCTGAGTTTGCACTCTTTCAGCCTCCTCCTCCTGACTATCTGGGATTATAGGCCTGTACCACCAGGCCCAGCTACACTTTCAGGTCTTTATGTGTCAAAGTTCAGACCCTATGTCCAGCTGCTGTTGGAAAGTCTAGCTACTACTCTTTCTTTGGTATAGACTAAAGTAAGTAAATGGCCGTAGGCCCCTTTTAGGAGGAATTTGGTGAGAGTCAGTACAGTGTATGCCTGCTGTGATAATGTAAAGTCTTTTGCCTTGTGGTCTTCTTCAGCCGATGGGATTTGGAGTCTGAAAGTTGGTTGTGTTCTGCAAATTGTTCTGCAAGGCTGTCTTGACATTTTATGGGAACAACTGTTCTCAGCCTCTTGCTCATCTTTGTTGACTGGAGGTCTATTTTGTTCCTAGGAGTGCTGATTTCTACTGTTTTCACAGTTATCTCTGATCTAGGCTCTCCTGGCTGTAGTGTGTTCTGGTTTGTCATGGTAATTGTTACCGCTTCCCTTCTGGCAGTTGGGAGGATCACACTAGCCTCAATTGGTGGAGCCCAATATCTGCATGGCTATCACTGAGCTAAATTCTGTGGCGGACTTATATATTGTCAGCTATGGCCATAGGAAGTACCACTGAGCCACTTAATGGCACTAGATGCTGCTCTGTTACCGGCACATTTCCAGTGGCCTTTCTAAAGAGTGTATCCTTTGAATTGCTTCACACCACACACTCATTTCTGCAAGCCCATTTCCCCAGTCTTTAATTTCTTCTTCTCTGTCTTCCATGGCAATCAGGCAATTCAGTCTCTCAAAGGGAGCAATGCCTTTCTCCAGGCTTCCAGGGGTTACCATGGCAGCAGATTCACATTATTTCGTGGGTTGTCAAATCCTGTTTCCCAATAGAATGACCTTAAAAAAAAGCCACAAGATAAACGAACCAAACAAGTCCCTCTCTCATCTAGACTCATGCCCTTGTCCTCATAATCAGGCACCTTGACCCCTATTTGCACATCTTTCTAGAATCTTGTAGCTCCTTTTTTGTTATGCTCACTTTCCTTATCAGGTGGAGCATATTCCTGGCCAGCCTCTGCTGACTCAGTCCTGACTGTAGGCCTGACATTCAGGCAAAGAGAGAGGAATCATCCATTGTCTTTTGGAGAAAAGACCCTTGTGCCAAATTCCTGGTAGAGGCTTGGACCTACCTCTGAAGACTCAGGCAGGGTTCAGAGGAGACCAAGGAGCATGCAGGCAGCCAAACTATCAAATCTCGCGTGTCAGGAGGCCAGATTTTGCAAACTAGGACCCTTAATTTGGTTAATATCCCTGCTCTTAGATTATTCAGTTGTCTTACAGGTTTAGTAACTGTTAAATCCAGTCACTTATTTTCTCTTCACACAGGGTAAAAAAGATGTATTGTTCTGTGGTTATGTATTAAATTAAATTGTTCTTCAGGCTTTCAAGGAGATGGCAAATGTTGGTAAAACAGAAAGAGGTCCTCAGCTGTTTTCTTCTCAGAATGACACTCCCCGGGGTTTGCTAGCCTTTTAGTGGCCCTCTGAGCTCTACTTATAATAAGCAAAGGTAAAGAACAATGTGGCAGTGGGGTGGGGGTGGGGAGGGGGGAGGAGTCAGCCATAGGTACTAACTTCCATGTCAGAGCTAATTATTTTGGGCATTAATTAAATCTAAGTAAACTAAGTTGGCTGTAGTTGGGGAATTTCAAAACAGAGCTTGTGTATGAAGATTAGTGTGAAATGCCACTTGTATGTGCATCTGCTACCATCTGTATATAGCGCAGAGAGGGTTCAAAACAACAAGACTCGAAACAGAACTTACTCCTTGGTTTCAGTACTGACTCTTCTTCCATATTGTTGCCAGCAGATAACAGAAGAAGAAGCCACCCAGCTATAGTATTAGTTTCCAACGTTGGGGAGAGGTCTGCGGGCTCTACTTTTGGAGCTTTGGTCTGTATCATCTCTGAGCAGGATATGAATGTGCCAATTAGCTTCCTGCCCTCACTATTGCCTTCTCTCCAATCTGTCTTCTACAATGTTGTCAAGCATTTTCAGACTTAAGCTTTAAAAGAAACTGCGCGAAATCTATTCAATCAAACCGTATCATTCTCCTCCTTACTTAAATCTTTCCTCTTTTCAAGATCATGTTCAAATTCCATCCATTACTCTGCTTTCCAGAGACAGTCTTACTCTACCTCTAAATGTGCAATCTAAGCTGGGCTTGAGAGTGCAGCCCTGTACCTCCAGATGTGCAGCCCTGTACCTCCAGATGTGCAGCCCTGTACCTCCAGATGTGCAGCCCTGTACCTCCAGATGTGCAGCCCTGTACCTCCAGATGTGCAGCCCTGTACCTCCAGATGTGCAGCCCTGTACCTCCAGATGTGCAGCCCTATAACTCCAGATGTACAGCCCTGTAATTCCAGATGTGAAGCTCTGTAACTCCAGATGTTTGGAAAGCTAAGGCAGGAAGATTTTAAACCTGCTTAGGCTACAGTTCAGTGCTAGCCAAGACAACTTACCAAGACCCTGCTTTTTAAAAAAGTTTACCTTGGCACCCCCAAGGGCTCAAGGAACATGGAAAAAGAGCAGGTAGGAAGGATATAAGAGCTAGAAGATGGGGACAAATGCCGTAAATGAATGCTGTGAACTATCTTCTGGATGTGGTGGGGCCATTGCACTGCCTAAAGCTCTGTAGCTATGGTTACCTGCATAAGAGCTGAACAGTACCAAGCCAACAGAACCAGTCAACATTCCAAGAGTCAGCACCGATAACATTTAGTAGGTTCCAAACTAAAGGGCATGAAGGACATGAAGGGGAGAAGAGGTTGTCCTGGGGGTCCCTCCCTGGGAGGGATGGAAAGAGGAGTTTAGGATGCATGTGCCCAAGACAAATTGTTTAAATGAATGAGATCATCAAAGAATAAATAAGACATTCAATTTTTTAAAAGGAAAAGACAAACAGGCATGGTGGTGCACACCTTTAATTCCAGCTTTTGGAAGCAGAGGCAGGTGGATATCTGTGAGTTTGAGGTCAGCCTGTCTACAAAGTCAGTTCCAGGACAGCCAGAGCTGTTACAGAGATACCTTGTCTTAAACAAAAACAAAACCAAACCACTTTTAAAGAAGATGCAGTCTCCTCATATCACCCCCTATTTGATCTTGCACAAATATTAAGGCCTCTGGGTCTGGCCATGTCACATCTCATCTTATTATCCCCGCTGCTTTGACTTACAGTCTCATGAGCACACCATGGCCTAGCAAGCTTCTCCACATTTTTCTCAAGCTGGCCTCTTTGCCTGAAATTGCTTTAAGTTTACCTTTCCTTTTGTCTAGATCAGTGGTTTCCAAACTTTTTTGGAGTACAGTCATCTGAGGATTTTGCTAGAACTCAGATCCTAGTTTGTGAGGTCTGTTTTGGTTACCCCCAATTTTGTATTTCTGCCTTCCTGCCCTCTCTTCTCTCTCCCTCTTTTCTTCTAGACTTGCTAGCCTAGTCAATTGCATGTGTCGCACACTTGATACTGTGGCTGTTTCACTGACCTCCCTGAGTAACAAAGATCTACTCAACATTTATTTACCTGCCAACTGTCAGCAAAATGTTGTCTTCACTGAAGCCTTTCCTTAACTTTCCAGGAAGACTTGGCTACTTTGTTCCAGTACCTATAGTTCACTAGGCCTGTACTGGAAGTTTGTTGTTGTTTGTTTGTTAGTTCTTGTGTCAACTTGACACACATTAGTCCTTCGGGAGGAGGGACTCTTATTTGACAGATTGCCTCCATCAGATGGCCTGTGAAGCATTTTCTTGATTAATGCTTGATTTGGGAGGACCCAGCCCATTACACATGGTGCCACCCCTGGGCAGTTGGTCTTCCACAAGACTCCCTGTGCTCTGCCCAGAGTTTGGCTGTGAGTCTCAGCATCTGCTTCGGTTCCCTGCTGGGTAGAGTCTTTCAGAGGACATCTAAGTTGGCTCCTGTCCTGTTCCCTCTTCAACTGCTTCCGGTGCCTATTCTATTTGTCCTTCCAAATGAGAATCAAGTGTTGCTGTTTAGCTTCTTTAGATCCGTGGATTGTAGTATGGTTAGCCTGTATTATATGGCTAATATCTGCTTATAAGTGAGTATATATCATGCATATCTTTCTGCATCTGGGTTATCTCACTTAGGATGATCTTTTCTAGTTCCAGAAGGAGACCCAAAGAGTCAACAAATCTGGGCCCAGGGGGCCTTGCAGAGACTGATGGCACCAACCAAGGACCATGCATGGAGAGAACATAGAACCCCCTGTTCAGATGTAGTCCATGGGCAACTTAGTCTCCATGTGAGTCACTTAATCTGGGGAGCAAGGGCTGCTTCTGACATGGACTCTGTTGCCTCCTCGTTAATCACTTCCCCCTGCCAGGGAAGCCTTGCCAGGCCACAGAGGAAGAGGATGTAGGCAGTCCTGTGAGACTAGATAGGCTGGGGTCAGATGATAGGGGCGGGGAGGGCTCCCTCTTTCTGAGGACTAGGAGAGGGGGGCTGGGGGTAGAGGAAGGGAAGGTGGGACCAGGAGGAGAAGAGGGAGGGGCCTACAATTGGCATCCAAAGTGAATAAATTAAAAAAAAAACTATAAAAAAAGAAAAGAAATCAATCTGAGTAAACCATGGAAAACAAACCCTTAAGCATTGTTCCTCCAGAGGGTCGACTTTAGTTCCTCCCTTGGCTTCCTTCAGTGATGGGCATGAAGGGGCAAGTAACCCAAAGTTGTCTTGGTCAGAGAATCCTGTCATAGCGAAGTCCAGAAAAGACAATGCCCTTTATCCAAACCACTTAACATCTTATTGCTGTTTTCCTCTGTTGTTTCTAGACTGAAAGCTACTTCAGGAAGGGACTATATTCCTATTTTAGAAATTAGATTATTTTAGGAATAGGATTAAGGCAGCGTTCAGAGCCCCAGCACCTCAGCATCAGCAACTTACAAGCCTACACCTGGGAAGTGCCTGGACTTTCCAGGTGTTTGCTTTTTGATCTATGGCAGACTGGCTTCTTGCAGGTGGTTGGGTTTGAAGGTTTTGGGGGTCTTGGCCAAGCAATTTCAACATCAAACAGAGACACTATGTGTCCAGAGTTTGAGTGGTGAGAGGCCGTGTATGTGTGTGTGTGTGGGGGGGGGGGGGGGCGAGATGCAGAGGAGCAAGGCTGCTACCAGAAGCGAGAAAGTTTTATCGCTTTTATAAAGAATAACTTGCAATGTAAAAAAAAATTGCCATCAACGTTGAGTGGGAAAAGAGAGGCAGATGGGCTGAGAGCAGAACCAGGGCAAGGGAGCTAAGTACATCTTACATCTTTACTCCACTAGTGATGAGGTCTGAGGTGGTCTCTGGAGTGTCTGTGCGCCTTTATGCACGCTGTCCACTTCTCTGAGAGGGCCGTTCAAACCAGGAGCGAGGTTTCCCTCGCGGCTCTTTATATGCCTTCCTATAGCAAGGCATGGCTTTTGAATCATTCACTAGTTTTTGGCTCCCTCCTCTACAAAGCAAGACTAACAATAGCATCCACCTCACAGAAGAACTGGGAAGTTTCAACAGCAGGCCTGAAATGGCACAGGGTCGGCATTTACTCAAGCAAGGCAAAGCAGGACAGCCGGGCTCCTGTTGAAAGGTTCGAAGGGGTTGTCTGATGGGCAGCTTGCAGCTTTGTAGAACAGCTCTAATCTCAGTCTATGGGATTTCTGGGCCTGTACTCTTTCATTGGACCAAAAAATTCTATTCATGGGTGGCAGGGACTCAGACAGGGGCGGGTGCAGCAGAAAGGTGCAGTTTCTCCCTACTCACCGCAGCCAGCCGGTTACTACACAGAAGCAGTTGGACCGCAGTTCCCCTGAGAGAGGCAGGGGGGTGTGGGAAGAGGTTACAGTGAGAGAGGGCGTAGAGGCCTCAAACGTAACTGTCATCAGAGTGAGGGAGACTCCTGGGAGAACTTTTTTCTATTTAAAATGACAGCAGTAGTTTACCTAAAAGAAATGGTCCCCATTTGAAAGAAAATCAAGACCCAAGACCATCATTTCCTGACCCCACCTCGCCCGCCCCTCCCCCATTCACCCGCCCCCCCCGTCCCCCTCCCCCGCCCCGTTTCCTCCTGCTCCTGCTTTTAGCTTTCTTGTTTTACAGTTGTTACTCCACTCACTGGCCCCTGTAACTTACTAAGTTAGCACTGCCTGACTCTCTCACCCCGATTTCTTGGCTGCCTCAGGAAATGCAAACTAACTTTAATACTGGTTTAAGCCAAAAACAGAGCAGGATTAACTTGCTGCCGAGAAGAAATAGAAAATACATGCTCAGACAAATAAGGAAATCAGAGAATGTTGCTCCCGCTTCTGTCCGCCCCAGCAGGACTTTCTTCAGGTGCCCACCTTCGCACGCAGGAACCTGCCACTTTGGTAGTGTCTTTTATTGCCCAGTCTGTGATGGATCTCAAAGCTAAAATAGCAGCACGGTTCGCAACTCTCCTTTTTGTCATGTACTTTGAGGTATAAACAATCAGAACCCCCCCCCCAAAAAAAAGAAACCTCACCAAATAAAATTCAGAAACAATGAGGCAAAGTGAGGAGGAACAATTTTCTTTCTCTCTTGAACACTGTTGTATGCTTATTTTCACATACTTTACAATTGTTCTGTCTTTGATCATTATTTCTCTCAGTAGCCATCAAGGAAAATAGTGAAAATGAACACGTTAATCTATTCCCTGATCACTGTATTCAGAACTCTGAAATCATCATTAGAAGAGTGAGGAGACTGTTTGGTATCCAGAGAGCTACCAACAGGAGCTGCTGCAGCCCCGCACCCGTCACCCAGAAGCCCAGGAAAGGCTTTGTTTGTTTGTTTGTTTTTCATGACAGGGTTTCTCTGTGTAGCCCTGGCTGTCCTAGACTCCATTGGTAGACCAGGCTGGCCTCAAACTCACAGAGATGCCCCTGCCTCTGCCTTCTGAGTGCTGGGATTAAAGGCATGCGCCACCACGCCCTGCCCAGGAAAAGCTTTATATCTTTTAGTTCATTTGATTCAAATAGCAGCTGTTAGGTAAAGCTTTCTTTTTCCCATTTTGTAGAGGAGGAAATCAAGCTCGTGCCCTATTGCTCTATGTAACCTAACTATTAAATGGGGACGTGTTATTTCAATTCACACAACCTCAGCAAAACAATAGCTAATGTTTATTACACGGTCGGCACTTTCCAGGAAATCTTACAGGCTTTGGGTGTTTCAGCTCATTTAATCTCCTGAGCTGCTCTAGAGACAGGGACTGTGAACTTTTTCCTGTACAGGTGAAGACACTGAGACACTCTAGGAGAAGTTCTCATGTGCACAACTCCAGGCCAGTGCAGTGGCTTGGGAGTGGAGAGTCCTCTCCTTTGTATTTTACTTTTGCTCAGGGTCTTCATGCCCTGGGACTGTCACTGTGTCCCTGGCAACAAGTGCCTGGGTTTCGGGGGCTGGTTGTATGAGCTCTGCAGTGGCCTCTTCTGGGAATTAAATTAGCAAGCAATTATACTGTATTCACTTCTTGGGAAGTTGAGGGGGGCACTCTTCTAGATAGAGAAAGTATACCTTATTCAGTTTCCTTTTTCTTTTCTTTCTTTTTCTTTTTTCTTTTTTCTTTTTCTTTTTCTTTTTCTTTTTCTTTTCTTTTCTTTTTTTTTTTTGGCTTTTAGAGACAGGATCTCTCTGTTAGCCTTGGCTGATCTGGACTTGATTTGTAGATCAGGCTGGCCTCGAACTCACAGCTATCCCCCTGCCTCTGCCTCCCCAGTGCTGGGATTAAAGGTGTATGTCACCATGCGCTCAATGTTTCCTTTTAAAACTTGATTTTCTAATCTTTTTCTGCCTGAGGGCTACATTGTTGAAAATGACTGAGGCTGTATCAATCTCTAGGCTTTTACAATGTTGCTGACTTGACTGGGGCAATTTTAGGCTCTGAGAAGGAGCAGAGACCAATCTCTTAACTGGATACTAGGCCAAGAGATCTCCAAGGTCATTTCCAAGAAGAAAAAAAAAATCAATAGATCTGGGAGGAGCAGATCCAGCTCAGAAAGTTGGGTCAAGACCGGGCCGGCATAGGCATCTCCCTGGCTGTTACAGGATGCCATTGACCCTTGTGGATGTTAAAGGTCAGTGCATATCAGAGCAGGTTATATTTACACAGTGGACTAAAATTAGCTGGCACGCTCTCCTGGCAACAGAGATATAAGGTTCCCGATTTATCTAGCAATGCTAATTTTGGCAAACCCCAAAATGGTTCTTCTGTTCTCAATGGATAGGCATTTGACTAGAATAACATCCTTTTCCTTCCTCTTCCTCTTCTGTACATTATAGGAAATTTCAAATATAAACCCTGGCTGACTGTGATTCAGCACAAATTCTTACAAATATGTAAGTCTTGACGGGAGTTGTGTAAACTCCAAGAGTTTAGCAACTCCTCAATCTAGAACAGACCACAAAATGAGCATGTTACATTGTTTTCAGCAAATGCCCAAGAACAGTGAACTAAAAAGGGGCACATTTGCTTTGTGTTCCTGAGATTGTGTTAGTGGAGGGTAGACGAAGAAGGATAGCTACTCTCGGTGGAGGCAGAGCTCAACACCTTTGAGTCTGTCCTGGGAAAGAGGGATGTTCTGTGTATGTGGATTCAGCATGAAAGAAAGACTGACGAAACCCATTTCCAATATCTACCAAAAAGTTGCATCAGGACCCGTGCCAGGCTTTCATTAGATAGCCAATAGAGAGAACTAACAGGGATCTGGAATCTGGACAGGGCTTATTTATTTATTTGTTTGTTTGCTTGTTTATTCACTTTACATCCCAATCATAGGGTGCTGCTCCCTCCTCTCTTCCTAGTCCTACCCTCCTTTCCTCTTCTTCCCTCCCCCTTCCCTATTCCTCAGAAAAGGAGAGTCCACCCTATTAACTCACCCCAGTTCACCAAGTCATGTCAGCACTGAGCTCATCCTCTTTCCCTATGGCCTGGCAATGCAGCCCCGCCAAGGGGAAGTGATCGAAAGCACATAACAGAGTCCATGTCAGAGACAACTCCATCCTCCCTTACTAGGACACCCACATGAAGCCTGAGCTGCCCATCAGCTACATCTGTGTAGAGGGCCTAGGCCCAGCCCATGCCTGGTCCTCGGTTGGTGCTTAAGTCTCCACAAACCCCTCCGGACCCTGGTGAGTTGGCTCGGTTGCTCTTCTTGTGGGGCTCCTGTTACTTCCAGGTCCTTTTATCCTCTCCCCACTTTTCTACAAAACTCCCTATGTAGCACCCAGTGTTTGGCTGTGAATCTTAGCATCTTTTTCGATCCACTGTTGGGTGAAGTCTCTTAAGAGGACAGCTAGGTTATGCTCCTGTCTGCAAGTATAGCAGAGAAACATTAATAGCATTAGGGCTTGGCTCTTTCCCATGGGGTGGGTCTCAGGTTGGGCCAGGCATTCGGTTGGGCATTCCCTCAATCTCTGCTCTATCTTTATCCCTGCACATCTTGTCAGCAAGGTAAATTTTGGATCGGAGATTTTGTGAGTGGGTTGGTGTTCCCCTCCCTCCAATGGGAGTCTTGTCCTCAGTCTCCATGACCCCTGCTACTAAGAGTCTCAGCAGGAGTCACCCCCGCCTCCCTTCCTCCCAGGAGTCTACTCTGTCTTAGGTCTCCGGCTTGTCACAGAGACACCCTTGTCCACTGTTTCTCTTCTCCCTGTGGGCCCTCTGGCCTCTTAGCACCATTCTCTCTAGGTCTAATTCCCCACCTTCATTTCTCTCTGTGGACCCTCTCCTACCTTGTTTCCTCTCTTCACCCATTATCTCTGTTTATTCTGTTTTTCCTTCTGAGTGGGATTTAAGCACAGGATAGGTTTTTAATTAAACCTGGTTTAAGCAAGCTTCATGGTCTCCTCGGATAGCAAAGAGTTAACTTGAAGCTTACTGATTAGCTCTCTGCTTGTCTTTAAAGGGAAACCAGTGATAGCAAGACTTAGGGTGCCTGGCATCCGAAGACAGCTCAAAGGATAAACAGGGGAGATGTGGGAGAAATATGGTCAGGAAAGATCGGGGACGATGAAGCAACTGTTATGTTAAGATGCTAGAGAGCTATACTGGAAAATGAAAGAAAAGCATCTGTTTTAAGAGATTTAAAGATATATGTCTGAAAAATAAAAAAATACTCATTTTTTTCTCTTGCCAGCCTCTGTGAATCTGTGCTTACTAACATCAAGCTATAGCTCTGCTAAATATGATTTTCTTTTTTTTTTCTTCTACTTTACTTATTTATATGATGACTTTATGGTTGCATCCTTTCATATGTAAAAGTAAAAAAAAACTGCTTTAGAGTTAATTTATTAACCTATTATTCCATGCATTGAGTTTTATGCCATAGTTACAGAGGTCTAGTTTTTCATTGCTTTTGTGCATTCATTTTCTTATTCATATCTCTGACTTATCTTAAATTTATATGGTCTGAGTTACGTGATTCAACTTAACCTCTCAGTCAGGACACTTGTTTGCTTGAACAGCATGTATGAATAAATAATATTTCCCTTCAATAAATTAGAAATATCAATTTACAGATTGTTTAAATGTATTTGGGTGTGTACTATATTTCAATTAGAATACATTTGTTTAATTAGTTTATTGCCACATTGCTTCAATGAATGTGGTTTTATAATGTGTATTAATATCCACCCATGCATTTTAAATTTCAGAGTGTTTTTAGCAACTTGAATTTTTTTCCCACAAAAACCACTTTGGATTGGCTTGTTTAATTTCAAGTAGTCTCTATTGGAAATTTTTTATTTTATGTGTGTAGATATTTTGCCTGCATGTATGTCTGTTAGCCCTGTGAGTACCTTGTACCTACAGAGGACAGAAGAAGGCATCAGATCCCTTGGAACTGGAGTTATAGATGGTTGTGAATGGTTATAGATACCAAGTGGGTTGTAGGAATTGAACTCAGGTCCTCTGGAAGAGTAGTAATTGCTCTTACCCACCAAGCAATTTCTCCACCCTCCATTTGGTATTTTTATTGGAAGATATTTCAAAAAGGTATTACAAATCAGCTTTGAAAGAACTGACAATTTTATGATGAGAATTTCCTATCAAAGCAACACTGCCATTTGCTTAACTTTTTTAATGTCTATATAAAAATGTTCTTTTTCTATCTCTGGGGATTGCCAGGACCCCATGCATGGTAGACAAGAGGTATATTAATGAGCTACACTCTCGGCCTCAAAAATGCTCTTATCAACAACATATACAGAAGCCGTGGCCTGGTGTGTGGAATGTCCCCCATAGGCTCGTATGTTGAAGGTGTTGTCCCGGTCTGGTGGTGCTGTTTTGGGAGGCTCTGGAAACATTAGATAGAGAAAATGGATCATTGGGAACATGTGCTTAGAGGTCATATTGTGTCCTACACCTTTCCTGTTTCCCCCAATCGACTCCTGACCACTCCTGCCACACTCAGTTCTCTGTGATTGTTGGTTTCGTAGAAGTTTACTCCTAGATTGGAGCATCCCATCCTACAGGGAAGTTCCTGAAAGCAGAAAGTAAACAACTCAAAATAGATTCAGAAAGTTCCTGAAATGGACCAAATTCTCTAGGCCCCTTCCACACTTTTTTTTTTTCTGAGACAGGGTTTCTCTGTGTAGCCTTGGCTATCTTGGGCTTGCTTTGTAGACCAGGATGGCCTCAAACTCACATCAATCCACCTGCCTTTGCCTTCCACTCTTTGAGTGGACAGTAAAGACTCCTGAAAGGCACTCTTAAAGAAGCCAGGCTGCAAAGACAACTCAGAGACCAGCCGACCTGCCCAGAAGAGGTTTAGATCAATTGAGCCACTTGGAAAGGGAACTCTCCAAACTGTTGATCTGCCTGCAAGCTGTGCAATGTGCTCCAATGCTCCAGGTTCTCAGCGGGGCTTTGGTGATGCAGCCGCCTCTGAGTCACGTCTGCTCCTATAAACAACACCTCACCCATATTCTTGTAATTAACCCCAATAAACCTCAATGTTTACCAAGCTGGACTCTGGGTGGTATTCATGTATTGGTCTGTTGTGGGCTTCCTATCTGGGGTGAGCAGATAAGTGTGTGTTTCATCTCCCTGGGAAAAGTCGCTCATACAGCACATGTGCATGGATTTGGGTTTATTTACTTGATCATGGCCAACGTACCACCAGCTACACCACTGAAGATAAATTACTCCCACATCCAGAGGCCAAAAGCTTCTTAGCTAGGCATGAGAACTCATGATTAAAGGGACTCTGGCCAGTGTGAGAATGGCTCTGGCAGGCTTTGCCCTTCTCCCCCATTCCCCTCTATTTTGCTAAAAAAACCATTAGACTACATTCCTAAACCTAGCCCCTAAGGTCTGTTCCCTTTTTTGGCCACTTCCTCCTCCTGAGGCTGGCTACCAAGGTCCAGGTATCAAAGTATTGAAGTCCAGCAATCAGAAGCCCCCTTGGCTCACCTAATTAACATGCCCAATTAAAACTAAACACCTCCTAACATGGGGTTTCCCCTTGTACCTTTATAAACTGCTGTTCTCCTGTATGCCGCTTCTGTCGCCTCTCCATCCAGAGGCAGAGCTTTGTCCTCCATGACAAATACTCCTCCTCCCCTCCCTCTTTCCCGTCCCTTCTCCCTCATCCTCTCTCTCCTGCCTTTGTCTCTTATCCCCTGCCCTCTGTCCCCCTGGGGCAAATAAAGCTCCTTTGTGCTGAGAACTTGGTCATGGCGTCCTGAGCCATTACTTTTTGTTACCTTTCGTTCCAATGTGATGGGATTTGTGTTTGGCATACTGATGGGCTCCATCTTGTGCTGGTCTTGGGTAGGTAATGGCAACATCCATGCCTAGAAGGCAGCATTTCACAACACTCTCGCCTCCCCGTCCCCATGACATCCTTTCAGATCTCTCTTCTAACTCTCTTATTTTATTATCTTCTACCTCAAGTCCTCTTGCTTTTTGCAACCCTTCACTTCCCGATAGCACATTCTAATATCTACTTTGTATTTCACAGATTACGTTCCCTCCACTACTTCCTGTGTCCCGTAAATTGCTGCCTGAAATCTCTGCAAATTGTCTTCCGTATCTTAGAAAATTACGTAGGATATAGTTCCTCAGTTATAATTTGAGAGGCAATTGAATTTTATGATGTTTTATCTTCTTTGTTGCTTACTAATTATAATTCCAGTTGATTGTAGTAATTGATTTAGGGTTTGTAGGACTTTAATTTACCACATTCTGCAGCCAAATAACATGTAATACCAATTCATGGCTGCTCTAGAAGCTTCTCAATCACGTGCTCCCATTTCTTTTCTCCCAGACTTTAGGACATAGTTGTTTTTCATTTATAATTGCAGGCAGATCTAGTTCAGGGCTTTGGTAAGAGAAAGGGAAGAGAAAAGAAAGATAAATGTAACACCCAGTCCTTTGAAGAACAGTGTGTTCCTCTGCATGTTCCGTAGAAGAGAGTGGCTAAGTATATTGGCTATATAAAGGTTTAATCTCCAATCCCAGGGGACCTGTAATTTTTCTGAGTAGCTTATGAATGTCTGTTGAATAAATAAATAAAAGTGTGTATATTATAAA
Source organism: Acomys minous (assembly GCF_964271855.1). Taxonomy (NCBI): domain Eukaryota; kingdom Metazoa; phylum Chordata; class Mammalia; order Rodentia; family Muridae; genus Acomys; species Acomys minous. Next base: position 24,233,427 of record NC_140484.1, read on the forward strand.
TATGTTACTGCAATGTTTTTGTTTGGTTGGTTATTTGTTTGTTTGTTTGTTTTTGAGACACGGTTTCTCTGTGTAGCTCTGGCTGTTCAGAACTCACTCTGTAGACCAGACTGGCCTTGAATTCAGAGATCCACCTGCCTCTACCTCCCGAGTGGTGGCATCACAGGCATGTGCCACCACAGCCTGGCTTGTTGCAATGTTTTTATTTAAATAATTATATATATATAATTTAGATAATAAAATGTTTATATAGTTACCCTCATAGCTAACAGTTCTAAGCTCTTCATTCTTTTGTGTCTACACTTATTTCCATCTTGTATACTTTCCCTAATGTTTTTATAAGAGTCTTTATTTTACCTTTGGTTTTGAAAGATATTTTCTCTGAATGAAGAATTCTGATCTGAACTTGTTTTGAGTAATATGAGGATTTGCTCCACTGTCTCCTCCTTGTATTTTGCAGATGAGAAATCTGCTGATATTCTTCTTTTGTTATTTTCCTGTTTCACTGTATTATTTATTTCAAGCAACACAAGTACACACTTGTTAACCATACACACACACACACACACACATACACACACACACACACACACACTGTAGTCTTCACCTCTAGATGATGATTTGGACTGCTTTTCTTAATTTTCTATCAGTCTATTTACTTTTCAACATGAAGAATTTAGTTATAATAGCTATCTTAATGGCTTCACTAATTTTAATGATTGTGTGCGTTCTGGGTTAGCTTTAATTATTTTTCTTCTTCTTATGGGTTGTATTTTCCTCCTTTGTATGGTTGACAACTTCAGAGCAGATCTCAGACATTGCAAAACTGTTTTTTTTTTCCTGGAAGGCAGTGGTCTTATTTGGAAATGCTTTGATCCTTTTGGGTCTCACTTGTAAGACGGCGAGATGGTAAGCAGGACTGGGAGATTTAGTGGGATGTTATCTTGTCCCCACTGCTAAAGTCCCTTCTGTGTGTTTACCTCAAGCGTTGTGAATCTGCTCAGGCTGGTAACTGCTGGGGGCTGTTACTTCCTGTCCTTTCTGTGGGGCTTCACCAGCCTCAAGCATTCCTTCTCACGCATGCACTGACCAGCACTCAGCTGAATGCTCAAGAAGAAGTCTCTTCCGGTTTCCTGTGTACTGTTTTTTTTCCTCCTTAGTATTATACATGTAAAAACTCTAATTGCTTTGGTCTCACACTCTCAATCCTATCCCTTAGCTCAGGGAAGGGACCGCCTCCACCTCCTCTTTCCTTCCTTGAGCTGCAGTCCTGTGGAGCCTTGATTGACAAGTTGAGGCGTGTACTAGGCTCATCCTTTTCACAACCTCTTGGATCTTTTATTGCCTGATGTTCATTGTCTTCAAAATTGAGGTTTCATATATTATGTCCATTTTCTTTTACTGTGGGAAAGCAAATATGACCCTGTTACTCCACACACATTTCCAAGTGGGAGTCATCACAGAGTATATATACATAGCTGTGTTGTCTCATGTACTGGGCCAGACAGAGACCTTGATAGTATACTCTGGGAGAGGTAGCTAATGGTGCCAGAGCTTCCTCTCAAAGGACTCACTTTCCCACACAAGCTATCAGTCTGTTGAGCTCATTCTGAGCTCTGATTATGTGACGATGATGCCCCAGCTGGGCTGTTCCTGTGTTTATCAGAGACAGATTTACAGAGATGTTCCCTGCCACCTCTGCGGGAGCTAAAGGGAGTGATAAGTTCATCAGCTGACTTCAACCAGCAAACCTTCCAGGCATCTCTGGTGTATTGCATTTATGGGAGTTGAACATTCCATAGGCTTTGGAGCCGACCTGCAGTTCACGTCTGAAGTAAATAAGAATTAGTCTGTGTGAGTTTTCACTTTTGTTTCCCAGCCCGGCACCTCCTGCAAAAATAGAAATCGCAGTGCCTGGTGGTACTGGAGGATGCCAACTGATACTGTGACCCGGAGGCCTCTGCTAGTTGGCAGGCTGCCACTGCCGATGGGGAAACCGTTCCTGTGCGATAAGACAACAACAAATGTTTCCCCTGTGGCTGAGATTAAAGTGGACTCTGCCTTGTGACAACAGCACTTCAAGCTTCGCATAGCACTCATTTTTTGCTAAATATTCGTGTGCTTATTTCTACTCTCTTGGGCCTTATCTGAAATCAGAGGATTTAGAATTTAAGGCGCAAACCATTTCCCATATGCCAAAGAAAAATTTATAGATGTTGGCAGAGCACTCCAGGGGTTGAAGGAAGGGTGCGAGAAAGAGAGACAGAGGAGTCTGTAATCAATCGATCTTTAGACGAACTCTCCGTGTTCCATTGGAAGGAGATGCTAAGGTCCTGGGGGTGTATCAATTTGGGGTGTGGGGCTACAATTTTGCTAATCTAGCAGCGCATACATGTGTGTTGACTGAGTAAACAGATGAATGAAAGTTGATGTTTAAAAAAAGAATGACACAGCATGTGGTCTGAGGAGGTGGATGGAGGAGCCTCATGTTCTGAGATGGTCTGTGTTATCCTGAGTCCAGCTGGCTCTAGCTGAGGATTCTGTGCGAGCATTTGAGAGCAAGGGGGAAAGGGGGAAAGAGGGTGATGAGAAGAAAAGGACAGAGAGAAGAGAGGGAAGAAAGAGAATGACACAGATGTACTGGAAGCTGGCTGGGAGTCGGCGCTACCGTGCGTCCTCGAGAAGCCTGCCTGACAGTTCCCTTAACCTTTGCCCTCTTTTCTACGTTCTCATGAAATCCTCTTTCTGCTGATGTCAACCGAAGAGCTTATGGGCTTTAAAGCTTCAAGGCAAAAACGGATGCTGGTGATTTATGGCACTTTGACAGGACCGTGGAAAGGGAATGCAGGCATTATAATTGACTCTAACAGAGCCACCGGATGAAGATCTTTCTAGACTCTTCTTTGCAGAACAGTCTAGGGACCAGCATTGGTCCTGGTCACATCTTTGCCTCTACCTGGATGTGAGCAGATTTGCCTTCTCTAAGCACTGGGTGACCGGAAGGCTGTGGTGTAATATCTTAGAGTCCCCTGGGCCAGAGCTCCTCTGTGATTCTAAGTCAACATGCTGAGGCCCCAGAGTGGACCCAATTTGATCCTCGGAAGCCCCACACACTATGTGGAGAGAAAAATAACTTGGCAAATATCAGACACACAAGAACTAAGCAAACTACCTTGCACTAGAGTTCATGCCTCATGCCTCATGCCCTGCTTTTTCTACTTTACTTTTTCTCACCACAGACACAAATACCTTTGCTCCATAGCTGAGTGAAGCTGTCCCTCACCGAAGCAGAGTTACTGTTATCAGGGTTATTAGGGCCGGAGTCTTGGCTCTGCTAATGCTAACAGCTAGGCTTAGCCACCAACCATCAATCCCCAACTAGCCAACTAAAAAAAACCAAAAAACAAAAACCACAAAAAACAAAAGTAATTTTGTAAATTGCAGGCCTTAATATCTGGGCAAATGGAGTTCTGTTGAGAAAGCCCTTTCCTATACCTGGAAATTGCAGGGTTCTGCCTGTGTTTTCGTCTGTCTGTTTTAGCACCTTAGGTTTCATGTTGAGGTCTTCTATCTGTTTCGAGTTGCTTTTTGTGCAGGGCGAGAGATAGGGTGTCTAGTTTTATTCTTCTATTCATAGATGCCCAGTTTATGAGCTACAGGCAGTTAACAACGGTGGAGAAATGGAGAGTTAGTCTTCCTCAGAGCCGAGCCTCTTAAATGGTTATCCAATACCGAGACGTGAAGTCAGCCCTAAAAATATACCTAGGAGGAACACTAAAGAAAGACAGCAGGCTACATTTATACATTTATTTGCATATATATGTAACAGTAGTAACTAAAGGAAAAGTCGCCATGAATTTGAGAGCGAGGGCAGTGGACATACAGGAGTTTGGAAGGGGTGGGATACAATTACAATTTTATAAAAGGAAGAGGTGCTGGAGAGTTGATGTTGGAAGGAAAACAAAGAGATCCAGTGTGACGCTTCAGGACCGTCCTCTGGACGCTGACCTGAATCTGAAGTCTGAGCAGAGGGCGGGAGGTATGCGGAGCTACACAGTAACCTGGTCAAGGTGTGGTCCTGGCTGTGGTCTAGGCTTCTGCCTTTTCTGCAGGGGAGCCTGACAGGCTGTCAGAGCTGTGTAAACCTTCCCTCCAGCAGACACGTTCCTGCTTTGGCTGGCACTCGGCTTCAGCCTTCTGGTATGCTGTGCCTGGGGGAGATTCCGATTTTTTTGTTTCAATAGTCTTGGAAGCAAAGAGAAGGGAAAAGGATCTTCTTAGAACATCCCAATTCTGGGCAGGATGCTTGCATTACCCTTGCATAGGCACACTCTGGTGTGACTTGGATAATAATGAAAATAAAGATGGTATTTTAAATTGAATCTACACCCACAAACTTTTGAGAGCCAGACGTTTTGCATCTCCCTCCCCCCTCCCCCCCCCCTCTCTCTCTCTCTCTCTCTCTCTCTCTGTGTGTGTGTGTGTGTGTGTGTGTGTGATATATTTCAGGCCCCATCCTGCCAAGCAAACTGGAAATCCATCTCAATTGTTAGTGAGGCTCCACACCAATTACTATTGGGTAAAAACGGCAGTCATTGATTAGCACGGCCATTTTGCTAATTAATTGTTTGGTTACAGCTATCCCATGACAAGCCTTGGAGTCAATTACCAGGGTCCAGCTTCCTTCCCTCTGATACACTAAGACATTGCCACCTACCGGGACTCTTCCAGAGTGGAGGGAGGGTCCTAGAGGAGATCCTAGGATGAAGGTGAGGGGAGATGCTGTGGGTTGCATGGGATGGTTATCTTCAGCTGCCAGCTAGAGGGGACTTGAAATCAACGAAGAGACGTGACTCTACGTGAGTCAGTGAGGACAAGTTCTTAGCCTCTCCAACATGCAGAAGGCCATTGCTGAAATATCTATTTCCTATTGCGTAAGCCAGTCTAGTGAGTTCTGTGAATATGTACACACACTCTGTCAGTGCTGTTCCTCTCATTCACTGGGCATGGTGATGCATCCTTATAATCAACCAGAGGGGACAAAGCAGGATGATCAAGAAATATTCCAGGCCAGCCTGCAGCTAGACAGCCAGGTCCTGTCTCAAAAAGTGGAGGTGGGCTGGTGTGTGTGTGTGTGTGTGTGTGTGTGTGTGTGTGTGTGTGTGTGTGTTAGTTACAGGAAATAAAGATATCTGCTTAAAATATAAGGGGAAATGTAAGGATGAAAAATCACAAATGGATATTTTATCAGATTATCATTTCATCTAAAGCATTGTCATTTTCTCACCATTGAGGATCATCTGTGTGTTCATCACCATCAGGACTTGCAAAGTGTTGGCTCTAGCCCTCTACAATAATTCAGCAAGGAGATCGCAGCCCTGTGTCATCTGGCGCTCCATGATGGCATTTTTACTGTGTACATTTAGAGAAAGAAAATGACTTCTTAGTATGATTAAGGATTAGGGCTGGCCACAGGAGAAATTTGGATGACATTTGGAAGACAGAAATACACTAGCTGCCATGTCTATGCTGAGCACAGTGGCGACTTGCACATCTGTCACTGACCTGTCACCTCTGCTTGTCTGGTGGGGCAGCATGATGGCTCCAAGTCTCTCATTTTCTCAAGAGATGTTTCCTGAAGCTTCTCTGAGACTTGGGCTGGTTACATGTGCAGCTTTGTGGTCAAGAGCACTGCCTTGTTCTAGAAGTCATTCCTGTTGTCAGGAAGCAGTTGGTCTTGTGTTCCTGTTTGTCCTTGTGAGTTCCCCACACCCTTGTGGGTTCTATCCTGTCTGATTCTTACCACTGACTCCTTCCTTCCTGCCACCTTGGCTAATCTACCATGGATCAGGTCTGAAGTTAGATACAGAAGGAATCGACTTTCACAGACTTCACCACACATTGTGTGAGTGTGCAGGGTGAAAATCCTATAAGAAGGCCTTTCGTGTGCAAAACAATCTTGGCCAAGACTCTTGTTTCAAGGAATGAATCATCTTCACATTGCCCAGGCATCAACAAGGAGTTCTAAGGGCTTGGGAAAGTCTAATGGCATTCAAACATAGAAACACAGTTAGATAACAGGGAGGGAGATCTCTGTGAAAGCCGATGACTACACACAAACACCCTTCTCTTACTCATTTCCTGTTTCTCCGTCTCCAGCCTTGGTTTGAAGCCCCCTTCCAAAGCAAGCGCTGTCAGCACATTTTGCTTTTCCTTACTTCATGAAAACTGGATTCTAGCCCCCATGCCCTTACCCTCTCAAGTGCAATGCATAACTTAATTCCCTTCTTCCCTAAGTGTTCGTTGCCGTGTGCACACCTTGCATTTCCTTACTACATGAAAACTGGGTCCTAGTCTCCATAACCTTACCTTCTCATGTGCGATGCAAAGCTTAATTCCATACTTACCTAAGTCCTCATCACTGCAGATGATTGGCTTCCTAGGAGGAGTTGTTATACACACACCCAAAGTCCACCCACTGAACGACTTTTCCCAGCTACTGTTAAGTGAAGAGGGCAGAGCCTTCAGCTGCAGTTCTGCTCAAGAATGAATTCAGCCATCCTAAAAGTCCACTAAGCTGAGAGGAGAGAAAGGAAGGGGCTAATACCAGGATGTAAACTAAATAAATAATTTAATTAAAAAATAAAATAGGGTATCTTTTAAAAATCCACCAAGCACTGTGCATCTTTCTTGGTGGTCGGTGGACTAGATACCTGCTCCATCCTACAGAATTCATGGAAAGTGTGTTGAGGTTGAAGGTTCTAGAATGTCAGTGGGGTTGATTCTCCTTCTCTCTGATGTGCAACTGCCTTAAAAACAAATTCAGAATGGTGGATTTCAGGAGATTCCAAACAGCATTGTGGCCTGCTAGTCAATGTAGGGGTTTTGTGGAGATCAATTATGAATGGAATTATACCCTGCTTAATTCACAGGGGAGCCAGGCAGGGGGTCCCTGAACTCATCCTGTAGTTATTCCTTCAGTACTTGAATGTGTAATGGGACAGGAACACTCATATTGGTTCCCTGATCCACAGAGGAAGCCATTGTGTTTGGAAAGGCCATGCAAGTCATTGACTTGCTTCCCAGGAATATAGTGAGCCAAAACAATATATATCGTCTTCCACCAGGGGTTGCAGGTATGAAAGATACAGGGGTAGTGGTCCCTACCACATCTCCGTTTCACTCAATTTGGCTTGTGCAGAAGACAGATCTTGGAGAAAGAAGCTGACTGTTGTAAGTTTAACCAAGTGACATCTTCAGTTGCAGCTGCTGTACAAGACGTGGTTTCCTTGTTTGAATGGATTGACACATCTCCTTAGTCCTGCTTTTTAGCCATTGTTCTCACAGATGCTTTGTCCTTACACCTATCCATATGGCCCATCAGAGCGATTTGGTTTTGGCTGGCAAGGAGAGCATTACCCCTTCACTGTCCTTGATCAAGGGTAGAGTATTCTCCAGTCCTGTGTCATAACTTAGTTTGCAGGGATCTTGATCCCCATTTTTCCCCCACTAAGCATCACAACAGCTTGTCACATTAATGCCCTGATGATTAACTTAATTAGTGAATGGCTGCTGTCAAGTTGATGAGGAATGGTAGGCGAAAGGATTTAGAGTCAGCCAGAAGATACACTTCTCGGGTTGTCGGTGAGGGCATTTCCAGAGATGATAACTAACAGGGCAAGTCTCACGCTGAAAGTGAGCATTTTCCAACAGGTGTCCCAGATACAATGACACGTAAGGAAGAAATGGCGTGTACAGCATGTTTCTGCATTCACACATATCTTTTTGCCACTGCTACCATCCTTGGGTGACCACACTGTCTAGCTTTTTTAGATTTCCGACACGGACTCCATACCAATGACTTTCCAATGAGTTTTTGTATATATATATATATATAATATTTATAAAAGGTATTTATTCGTTTTACATCCTAATCATAGCCCCCTCTCTCCTCTCTTCCCATTCCCACCCTTCCGTCCTCTTTCCCCTATCCCCACCCCTTTCCCTCAGACAGGGGAGCACTCACCACCCTACCAACCCACCCCACACATCAAGTCACCTCAGGCCTGAGCACATCCTCTTCTGCTGAGGCTTGGCAAGGCCTGGCCAGGGGGAAATGATCAAAAAGCATGTAACAGAGTCCATGTCAGTGACAGCCCTTAGCCCACTTACTAGGGGACCGACATGAAGACCAAGCTGCCCATTGGCTACATATGTGTAGGGGCCCTAGGCCCAGTCCATGCATGGTCCTTGGTTGATGCTTCAGTCTCCTTAAGCCCCCTTGGGTTATTTGACTCTGTTGGTCTTCTTGCGGAGTTCTTGTCTTTCTCATGTCTGTTTATCCTTCCCCTACCACTCTTCCACAAAACTCCCTGAATGCCTGGCTGGGAGTGTCAGCTCCACCCACCGCTGATGGGTGGAGCCTGTCAAAGGACAGCTATACAAGGCTCTTGTCTGCAAGCACATTAATATAAGTATCATTAATAGTATCAGGAATTTACTCTCTCCTGTGGGGAGGGTCTCAGGTTGGACCAGCTATTGATTGGGCAGTCCCTCAATCTCTGCTCTACCTTTATCCCTGCACATATTGCAAGCAGGGTAAATTTTAGGTCAAAGATTTTGTGGGTAGGTTTGATGTTCCTCTTTCTCCACTAGAAAACCTGCCTGGCAAGAAGATAACCTCTTCAGTCTCCATGACTTCCACTACTAAGAGTCTCAGTTAGAGTCACTCCCAAATCTTCCAAGGAGTCTACCCTGTCACGGGTCTCTAGCTTGTCCCTGAGATACCCCAGCCTTCGGTTTGCCTTCTGACTCCAAGCCCTTTGGCCTCCTGCCCCGACTCTCCCCATATCTGATCCCCACCCTCCTTTGCCTCTCCACCTCCCTCCTTTAACCCATTCCCTCTCTCCGTTCATTTCCACTGTCTATTATATTTCCCCCTCTGAGTGAGAATTAAGTGCCCTCCCTTGGGTCCTCCTTGTTACTTAGCTTTTTTTTGGGTCTGTGAATTGTAGTATGATTATCTGGCACTATATGGATAATATCCACTTATAAGTTAGTACATACCATGCATGTCTTCCTGGGTCTGGGTTACCTCATTCACGCTGATCTTTTCTAGTTCCATCCATTTGCCTGCAAATTTCATGATTTCCTTGTTGTTAATTGCTGAGTAGTATTCCGTTGTATAAATGTACGACATTTTCTTTACCCATTCCTCAGTTGAGAGATATCTGGGTTGTTTCCAGTTTCTGGCTATTATGAATAAAGCTGCTATAAACATAAGTGAGCAAATGTCCTTGCTGTATGTTGGAACATCTTTTGAATATATACTTAGGAGCGGTATAACACTATTCCCAATTTTCTGAGAAAGCATCAGATTGATTTCCAAAGTGTTTGTACAGTTTTTGTATTCCCACCAGCAATGGAGGGGTGTTCCCATTTCTCAACACACTTACCAGCACATGCTGTCACTTGAGTTTTTGATCTTAGCCATTCTGAGGGGTAAAAGATGGAATCTCAGAGTCATTTTGATTTGCACTTTCCTAATGACTCAAGACATTGAGCATTTAAATGCTTCTCAGCCATTGGAGATTTCTCTGCTGAGAATTCTCTGTTTATCTCTGTATACAAATTTTAATTAGATTATTTGGGGTTTTGGTGTTTAATTTCTTGATTTCTTTATATATTTTGGATATTAACCCAATCTATGATCATGGCAGATCTTTCCGTCTTATATATTCTTCAATTTCTTTCTTCAGAGACTTGAAGTTCTTGACATACGTGTCTTTTACTTGCTTGGTTAGAGTTACACCAGTATTTGAGGCTAATATGAATGGTGTAGCTTCTTTAATTTTTTTCTTAGCCCATTTGTCACTTACATACAGGAGGGCTACTGTTTTTCTTTTCTTTTTCTTTTTCTTTTTTTAGTTAATCTTGTATCCAGCCACTTTGCTGAAGGTATTTATCAGCTATAGGAATTCTCTGGTGTAATTTTGGGGTCACTTATGTATATTATCATTTCATCTGTAAAGAAGGGATACTTTGACTTCTTTCTTTCCAGTGTGTATCCCCATGGTCTTCTTTAGTTGTCTTATTGCTCTATCTAGGACTTCAGGTACTATATGAAGAGATATGGAGAGAGTAGACAGCCTTGTTTTTTCCCTGGTTTTGATGGAATTGCTTTAAGTTCTCCATTTAGCTTGATGTTGGCTATATAGGCTTGCTATATATTGCCTTATTGTGTTTAGGTATGTACTTTGTATTCCTGATTTTTCCAAAACCATTTAATATGAAGGTATGCTAGATCTTGTCAAAGGCTTTTTTGGCATCTAATGAGATGATCATATGTGGGTTTTTTTTCCCCAGTTTGTTTATATGTTGGATTACATTGATGCATTTTTATATATTGAACCATCCCTGCATGCCTAGGATGAGTCCTACTTGGTCATGCTGAGTGATATTTTGATCTGTTATTGGGTTTGGTTTGCAAACATTTTATTGAGTATTTTTGTGTCAATGTTCATAAGGGAAATTGGTCTGAAATTCTCTTTCTTTTTGGGTCTTTGTGTGATTTAAGTATCAGGATGACTGTGGCCTCATAAAATCAGTTTGGCAATGTTTCTTCTGCTTCTATTTTGTGGCCAAATAAAGGAGTTTTGGCATGAGCTCTTCTTTGAAAGCCTGGTAGAATTCTGTGCTGAAACTATCTGGCCTTGGGCTTTTTTTGGTTGGGAGACTTTTGATGGCAGCTTCTATTTCCTTAGGGATTATAGAACTATTTAACCTGTTTACCAAATCTTGATTTAACTTTGGTAAGGAGAATCTATCAATAAATTGTCCGTTTCATTTAGATTTTCCAGTTTTGTGGAGTACAGGCTTTTGAAGTTCAACTTAGTGATTCTTTGGATTTCCTCCCTGTCTGTAATTATGCTGCCCCTTTCAATGAAATGATATTGGATATTGTCTCTCTGCCTTTTAGTTAGTTTGGTTAAGGGTTTGTCTATCTTGTTTTGATTTTCTCAAAAGAACAAACTCCAGGTTTCATTGATTCTTTGTATTGTTCTCTATCTTTCTAATTTATTGTTTTAGACCTGAGTTTGATTATTTCCTCCCATCTACTTTTCTTGGGTGTGTTCATTTCTTATTGTTCTAGAACTTTCAGGTTTGCTGTTTAGTTGCTAGTATGAGATTTCTCCAATTTCTTCATGAAGGCACTTTGTGCTATGACTTTCCTGCTTTCATGGTGTCCCATAAGTTGGAGTATGTTGTGCCTTCATTTTCATTGAATTTTAGGGGGTCTTTAATTTCTTTCCTGACCCAGTAGTTATTGAATAGGGAGTTATTCAGTTTCCATGAGTGTGTAGGCTTTTTGTTATTCCTGTGAACTCCATGGTGATCTGATAGAATACAAGGGGTTATTTTAATTTTCTTGTACTTATTGAGGGTTGCTTTGTGACCAACTATATGGTCAATTTTGGAGAAGGTTTCATGAGGTGCTGAGAAGAAGGTATATTCTTCTGTGTTTGGGTGAAGAGTTCTGTTAGATCCATTTGAATCATGACATTTGTTAGTTTCATTATTTCTCTATTCAGTTTCTTTCTTGATGACCTGTCCATTGGTGAAAGTGGGGAGTTGAACTGGTGTGTGCTTTAACTTTTAGTAACGTTTCCTTTACAAATGTAGGTGCCCTTTATTTGGGGCATAGATGTTCAAAATTGAGATGTCTTCTTGGGTTTTTTTTCCTTTGATGAGTATGAAGTGTCCTTCCATATCTCTTTTGATTAATTTTGGTTGAAACTCTATTTTATTAGATATTAGAATGACTACTCCAGCTTGCTTCTTGAGTCCATTTGCTTGGAAACCCTTTTTGCAGCCCTTTACTCTGGGGTAAAGTATATCTTTATTACTGAGGTGTGTTTCTTACATGCAGCAGAATGATAATCCCTGTTTACACATCTGTTTTGTTAGCCTGTATCTTTTTGTTGGGGAATTGAGTCTGTTGATGTTGAAAGATATTAATGACCAATGATTGTTAGTTCCTTTTACTTTTATGTTGTTGTTGGTAGTGCGTTTGTGTGCTTGTCTTCTTTTGGTTTTGCTGCAGTGGGGTTATTTATATCCTGTGTTTTCATGGGTGTGGTTAACCTCCTTCTGTTGGAGTTTTCCTTCTAGTATCTTCTATAGGGCTGGGTTTATGCATAGTTATTCTTTAAATTTGGTTTTGTCATGGAATATCTTGTTTTCTCCATCTTTGATAATTGAAAGTTTTTCTGTGTATGGTCATCTGTGCTGACATCTATGGTCTCTTAGGGTCTGCAAGACATCTGCCCAGGCCTGGTGTTGCCATATTGCTCTTGCTTTTGTTGATTGTGTTCTTAACTGGCCTTTAGCCATCTGGTTGTCAATGGCATTGACTGGTTGTTCTGGGTACCAGCTGGATTTCTTGGGCATGTAGGAGAAGGCCTAGGCTGGAGGCTGGACATTCCTGGGGTCACGTAGTCCTCCTCAGGATGGTGTGTGTGGTTGTGGGCTGGAGGCTGTGTCTCAGCAAATATCCTACAGCTCTTCTCTGCTGGCTGTGTCCCAGTTGAACCTCAGGCAGGGGATTGTGGTGGAGTGTCTAACCTGTATGATCCTGAGGTTAAGCTGGTCTCCTCAGGAAGGAGAGTAGGGCCATGGACTGGAGCCTGGTACTGTGCATCCCTGGAACCTGGGGAGCATTCCTTGAGAAGGCAGAAAGAGCCAGGAGGCCAGAAGCTGCTACCATGAAGTCCTGGAAGCGGGGATCTGTTCTTTTGTTGGGGAAACACAGACACCAGCATTTTGGAGTGAAAAGAAGTGTTACTCCCTCACTCTGCAGTCACTGAGCTCCTGTCACCCAAACACCTTGTGCACTGGGAGCCTCCATCTTAGAGCAAGACCACTTTTGGGTTTTCAGTACTGGATTAGAATTGTTGAAGCATCCATATTTGTGGTATGAACAGCACCATTGTCTGTTTTTTCAGACAGAAGAGCACTGTTGGATTACCCAGCTCCTAACTAATCAAATAAATTCCTCCATATATTTATATGCATTATAATGTAGGTTTTCTTCCTCTAGCAAATCAGACCCACTTCTTCCACTGTCTCTGTAGACAAGCCAGAGTTCCCCAGCTCAGTAGAATGCATCTACCATGGCCAAGTCAGACACCCAGCTCCATCTGTGACGCAGTCCAGCTTTTGCACTCTGAAATCTTTTGACAAGCCCTTTCTTCTCTCATCTGATCTCCAGATGGAACCATACAGTGGTTGTCAAGACTCTGGGATTGCTTTAGACTTTCTGCTTCTTGGTGCGACTCTCAGAATAGTAGAAGAAGACAGGTCTGAAGGCAGGGTGGTGTTGGATAATCAGTCATGCACACAGCCTGGGATCAGCTCCCAAGAGCTCGGCCAAGGATGCTGAGTCCCCAACAAAGGCTTGGAGCAATACAACAGGTCCGAGGACCCTTAAAGCATTTTTATTATTTGACAATAAAATTATGTTCTTTATCCCAGAATGTTGCCTAGGAATTGTACCAGTGATCAAGACTACTGATTGTGCCTATACATATTTATATATATGTACATATATACATATATATATGTGTGTGTGTGTATGTGTGTGTACGGACAGTATATATTTCTGTTGATACTGGCAGGTGGTGCTTTAATTGTCCATAGTCGTTAGTTCTTGGAGATCCTAAAAAAGAAAATACTACTAATTTACAGAATCATAGCAAGCAAACAAAACTACAGTGCAAATATCTATAAACAGTGTATTCAATCTAATATTTACTGAACTCTCATTTTATTCCAGACACTCGGCTAAGAGCTGCCAAGGAGCTCACTGATGGATAAGACGTGGTTCCTGTGTTTTTCCAAAACTGTTGAGAAAACAAAACACAGTAAGTGAACATTAAGTATTGAGACTGTTTATACAAAGTAACACAGAGGAAATTATATATTGAGATTGCTTCTAAACAGCATTCTGCAGGTGATTATAGGCACAAGGACTGAGCCATGTGAAAAGATCTTTCGATTGTTTTCAGCTCAGTGGAGAATGTATCTCAGTAAACAACAGCATTTCAACTGCTCGTTTCCATAGTAACCAAACAGCCTAGGGAAGTGGTACCATTAGTACTTATCAGGGTAATTAAAATAATGATAGCATATGCTGAGGCGGACTGTAATTTAGGCAAAGGTAATATGATTTTGTTGGTATTATCTCATTTAAGCCTCACAGTAACACTCTGAGTTAACAAGTATTACCAAGGGCTCAGACAGAGTAGGCAACATTCCATCCTCCAGATGGCAAGAAGTATTTGGCCACAGCGCATGCATCCATGCAGTAGGTGACAGGTCAGGATGGAAGCATGCCTCGCGCCCTTGTACTTCTTTTAGAGAGCAAAGAATGCAGAAAATCTGAGTTGCATTATGTGAGGAAACAGGTCAGCTGGGGGACAGGGAATCAGAATAAATTATACTATGTACATTTCCACCATCGTGTGTAGCGGGCGAAGGAATATTTGTAAGTATGTGGTTATATACAGACTGCTAGAAAATCACCTTCTCAACCGGGCGTAGTGGCGCACGCCTTTAATCCCAGCACTCGGGAGGCAGAGGCAGGCAGATCGCTGTGAGTTCGAGGCCATCCTGGTCTACAAAGTGAGTCCAGGACAGCCAAGGCTACACAGAGAAACCCTGTCTCGAAAAACAAAAACAAAAACAAAACAAAACAGAACAAAACAAAACCAAAAAAAAAAACAAAAAAAACCCAAAAACAACAACAACAACAACAACAACAACAACAAAACAGAAAAGAAAATCACCTTCTCATTCAAATAACACTTCTGAGAAGAGGGCTGGTATATGTTTTACACGGTAGATGGATGATGAATCACAGAGGCTTTTATTTTTGACCTCTGTAAGGAGAATGCGTGCAGGCAGCTTAAGTTTTAAAGATTAAACCCACAAATTCAGTAAATAGTTCACAAAACTAAGGTTGTATTTAAAAAAAGATAGGCAAATTCTTCCACAAGAATCCACTATCAGTCAAACAGAGGATCTTGGGAATTCCTGGGAGCTGGGATGGCCTGTGGTTGACTTATACTAGTTTGGGACAGCTCACTGTTAAATTGCCAAGAATTTCTACCTGCTCCAAATAGGTAGGTCTTATGGTGGTTTGGGTATATATGGTATGTTGGAAGTATCTGCACAGTGTAAATGTTCTACATCATTCTGAGTGGTACTCCTTAAGGCTGAACAGCTCATTGCTGTCCAGAAGCTTCAAGGGCCTTGGCTAGCATCACATCACCCACTTTAGCAAGCTTGGTGCCATGGATAGGCTAACATGAAGAAGAGTGAGGGAGAGAAGGACGATGAAGAATGTGCAAACTGAGCTAGAGCAAGAGGCATACTCGGATTGTGATTCCAGCATCAGGCTGCATTAGAGAAATGGCTGGGGACCTTAAAAAAGAGAGACTTCCAGATCCATAGATACATCACATAAAATAAGCTATGGAAATAAATCATGGAAATCAGAGTCTGGGGGGCGAGAGGCATCTAGTACAGTAGTATGCACTTTCCTTTGTGATTAAAATTACCTTATTGTACAACAACAACAACAACAACAACAATAATAATAATAATCACTTGTGTTGATAGCTTTATGTCAGCTTGACACAGGGTAAAATCATCTAGAGGAAGGAACCTCAATCAAGAAAATGCTTCCTGTAGGTCTTAACTAGTGATTGTAGGTGGTGCCATCCTGGGCTGGTGGTCCTGTGTTTTATAAGAAAGCAGGGTGAGCAAGCCATGAAGAGCAAGCCAGTAAGCAGCACCCTCCATGGCCTCTGCATCAGCTCCTGCCTCCAGGTTCCTGCCCTGCTTGAGTTCCAGTCTTAACTTCTTCTTCTTCTTCTTCTTCTTCTTCTTCTTCTTCTTCTTCTTCTTCTTCTTCTTCTTCTTCTTCTTCTTCTCTGTGAAATGGAAGTGCAAGCTGAATAAACAATTTCCTCCCTCAAGTTGTTGCATCAATGTGATGATAAGACGTAAGTAATGGTGATATTCATATTTTATATTTTTCATACTCTACTGTTTAAGCATAGAAAAAATCTGCTGTCATGGGTGTTGGGGACACACATATATCCAAAGTAAACTTGACATTCAACTACTATCACAAACTTTGATATAATCTTCAAATGATGCAACTAAAAATCAAAGTGTCTGGGACTGACAATAACAAAGTTCTCTGGATTTGGTTCTCTATAGACTACGATGCCTAATATGCGATAGTAACACGAGTTCAAAGGCATTTGTTATTTCAACTCAAAGAACTTAGACCAAGAAAGGACGGGAAGTGAAAGAGTGCTCTATTGTGGGCAATGTTCATAACTATCTGTACATAGTGATAAGAAAAAGAGGCCTGTTGATTCTGTGACTGCCTCTCAAACTCTCGGAGGCCACGCCCCCATTTGTCTTCACTTAGCATTCTGCTCCTGTTATGCTGCTCCTCACATACTGTGACAGGCCCTGCCCGCCCCCAACCAAGGCATTAAGAATTTATCAGGGGCGGTGAGATGCTGTCTACTTTTGTGAAGAGATTTTTCTTTGTTGTTGTTGTTACTGTATTTTTTTATTAATTTATTTTTGTTACATCTCAATGGTTATCCCATCCCTTGTATCCTCCCATTCTTCCCTCCCTCCCATTTTCCCCTTATTCCCCTCCCCTATGACTGTTCCTGAGGGGGATTACCACCCCCTGTATATGCTCATAGGGTATCAAGTCTCTTCTCGGTAACCTGCTGTCCTTCCTCTGAGTGCCACCAGGTCTCCCCCTCCAGGGGACATGGTCAAAGGTGAGGCACCAGAGTACGTGAGAAAGTCATATCCCACTCTCCACTCTACTGTTGAGAATGTTCTGACCATTGGCTAGATCTGGGTAGGGGTTTAAAGTTTACTGCCTGTATTGTCCTTGGCTGGTGCCTTAGTTTGAGTGGGACCTCTGGGCCCAAATCTGTCTATCATAAGGTTTCTAAGACCCTCTGGATCCTTCTATTTTGCTATTCTCCCATGCTTCTCTCATCTAGAGTCCCAATAGGATGTCCTCCCCTCTGTTCAATGGGAATTGAATGATCAATCAGGCTTGAGAGATACAAATGCAAGAACAACTAATGAACAATGGGGGCAGAAATGTTTGCAGCTGAAAAACAAAGCTAGTCTGAAATACTAAATTGGGATCGTCTCCTCCTTCACTACCCTGGGTGAGAAGACCTTAATGAGAGACCACCTCTCTCAAAGAGCCTCCAGGACAACTGGAGGAAGAACAACTGTTGCATCACGGCCATATTTACCACAGATATTTACAAGTAAATACAAGAAAGCATTGTAATGGTGACCTTTAACAGTCAGCTTGACACAGTCTAGAGTCACTCAAGGGGACTGCGTCGATCTGGTTGGACTGTTGGCATCCTCTAGAACAGTGGTTCCTAGTCTTCCTAATGCTGCAAACCTTCAGTGCTGTTCCCCATGCTGTGGTGATCCCATCCCCACAACCGTAAAATTGTTTCTTTGCTATTTCATAACTATGATTTTGCTACTGCTGTGAATCACAATGTAAATATCAGATATGCAGAATATCAGATATGCAGCCCCCAAAGGGGTTGAGCCCCACCTGTTGAGAACTGCTTTTCTAGACCATGTTAGTTGAGGTAGGGGATTCTGAACTGTGGAGTGTGGGGAAAATGAGCTACCTACAAGCAAGCATCCATGCTTTCCTCTCTGTTCATGATTATGAGGGCCATGTGACCAGCTCCTCCAAACTCCTGCCACTGTGACGTCCCACTAGGATGGACTGTAACCTGGATCTAGAGCTTATAATACTCTTCTCCCATAAATTGCCTTTTATAAGGGAATTTTATCACACAAGCAGAAAACAACTCAGACTCGTACCCTATTGTTTAATGATAAATTATTTTAATCGCTTCATTTCTTTTTTGTTGTTCTGTTTGTTTGTTTTGAGACGGGATTTCTCAAACAACCCTGGCTATCCTGGCACCCACTTTGTAGACCAGGCTGGCCTTGAACTCACAGAGATCCAACTGCCTCTGCCTCCTGAGTGCTAGGCCTAAAGTTGTGCGCCACCCTGTCCAGCCAATCACTCCATTTCTAATCTAACAAGTTGTATCAACTGGATCTCTATCCTCCTGGTTCCCTTTGCTCCTTCCGCTGACCACCTCAGAAAAGTCTGTTCTCAAACTGTGGGAATTTCTTTTGACCATCAGATGTTATTTCTTTCACGCTTTCAGCAGACTTCAGACTTTATTCAGACTACAGGGGAGAGCTGCAAAGACTTCACCGTACACCCTCTCCAGTTCCACGGCCACTGTTTCTGTGAATGTGCCTGGTCACTCTCTCCATTTCATTTGCCTGGCTTCTTGTGGTCCCCAAATCACTGGGAATTCCCACCTTAGGGCCTCTGTACCGGAAGACCCTCTGTTTGGAACTCCCTGCCTTCAGGAAGCCACACTGCTCTCTCACTCACCTCCTTCACATCTGTGTTCAAACCGTTCTTCGTCATCCAAAAACTTCAGTTTTCCTGATTGCGTCCAGCACTAACAGACACACCTGTAGTTTGTAAAAAATTTTCAGTTCCTTATAGATTTTTGAATGTAGGATTTTAAATTAATATTTAGTGTCATATCTCCAAGGCCTAGACTCTTCCCTGAATACAGTTGGCACTTAATGAGAAAATTAATTAAAGTATACATGACCAAAATTCAAATAATAAAGATATAATAACAATGACAAAAGACATATGAAAAGCTTCCTTTGTCTCATCCCTTTTAACTTAATTGCATTTCTGGCAACCATTTAAAATAAAAAACAAAAACCTTTATTTCATTTATAGTTACTGAGTGTGCAATTTCGTGGAGTTGGTTAACTTTGGTTCTCTCTTTTTACCTTTTTGTGGGTTCTGGGGATCAAAGTCAGACCTTAGCTTATGTGCATCAAGCACTTGACCTGCTGAGCCATCTTACCAGCACAAACAACAATGCTTTCCCCTAATTTTTTTTCAAGATCTCTCTAATCAGCTTGTCTTTATTTACATTTCTTGTTTTGTTGATCACCTCTCTGCTGTGATGATATATCTGTATTTGGTTTGTTTACTTTTGTTTATTTGTTTGTTTTGAGACAGGGTTTCTCTGTGTGGCCCTGGCTGTCCTGGAACTCACTCGGTAGTCCGGGCTGGCCTCGAACTCATAGAGATCCACCTGCCTCTGCCTCCCCAGTGCTGAGATTACAGGAGTGCGTCAGCATTGCCCGGCTTGTTTACATTTGTTTAATTGTCTCAATATAGTTCTTATGTCTACTTTTAGAATTTTAAAATCATACTTGAAATTAATATTCTGTTACATTTATTTCTTATTATTTGAGATGCTGCCCACTGTCTCCTCAACTTTCTGAGGTGCCATCTTTTTTCTCTTTTCTGTGTAACAGCCCTGGCTGTCCTGGAACCCACTTTGTAGACCAGGCTGGCCTGGAGCTCACAGAGATCTGCCTGCCTCTGCCTCTCAAGTGCTGGGATTAAAGATATGTGTCAACATCCAGCCAATCACTTTATTTCTAATCTAGCAATTCTTATCACCTGATCTGCTTCCTTGCATGTAATGCATTTTCTGACCAATTTCTAAAATATTTTTATTTATTTTTGACAATTTTATGCTTGTATATAAGTGTCTTGATAATGTCCCACCTAAACCCCTCTCTCTGGTCTCCCGGATACTTCTCCCTCCAACCTTCATGACATTTTTTTTAAAGCAACCTACTGCATACAGTCAGTGCTGCCATCCCGGGCATGTGGGGTCACCTATCAGAGCATAGCAACCTACCAGTGTCTACACCCAGAAAGAAAGTGGCTTCCCTTCCCCAGCAGCTATCAAGTGCTTATCAATAGCTCCTTAGCACGGGGCCTCCGACCTATTAGTTTTTATCACATAGTGTCTCGGATGCCAAATGTCTTCTCTGTCATCTTCAAAGGGTCCTTTGGAAAAGTAGTTAGTACAAACTAACATATTCCTAGTCCCAGGTCTCCATTTTAAAATTTGGAAATAAATAAATTGGTGTGGTGGCGAAGACTTGTAATTGCAGAATTCCAGAGGTTTGAAGCAGTATTTTAAGTTCAAGGCCAATCTATACTACATTAATTCTGGCAGAAACAGCCCAGAGCAAGGTTGTGATTTGCCAGGAGGGACAAGAGGGCAGGCAGTGTCCCTGAGGACACATAGGCCGCTGATGGCCTCTGTGGTGGCTTTACTGCTTCCTGGTAGCTTTAGCTGTACACTGTGACACCGGACTCTGCCCACAGGCTTTTCGGGGGAGGATTCAGGTTAACCATGTTTCTAAGGCTGGTGTGACAATGCATTGAAGGCTGAATATCAAACAGACACAGGTAGCAGGATAACCCTTTCCCAGGGGAGTGAAGGTTTTGCTAGTGTGGCCATAATTCCTCATGTGCTGTCATCCGTGACCTCTGCCAGGACGTGTTTCTTCCTGTTTTTATCCCGTTGCTCATCTGTCCCCCCTTTGACTAACATATATTTAAAAATATTCTACAGTCTTCATTACAATCAAGTCTAATTGTTCGGTAAGCCATCTCTCTTAAGGCCAATCAGCTCCTTTGTGTTAAAATAATTCCCAGAGAATCATCTTAGTCCCCAGATTCCTGACTCCACAGCTACTTGCATCACTGCTCCCTTCAGGTAAGAACAAAATGTCTATTTTCTATTGATTGAAGGCATACTGAAAGATTCAGTGTCTCATAAGTACAGACAGCTGAGCATCGTATTTCTGAGGCAGGCACGTTTCCAAAATTGGATGGAGGTGCTTCTGTGACCGCCAGAGATTGGTTGATGCTAGACCAGGTTCATGGTGGGCCTTACCATATTTACAGTCACAGTGACCTAATGATTCATCACAAGATGGTCTGTCAGACCTTAAGGGAAATTGAACAAGGAGTATTGGAATTAACGAATGGTGCACAAGGCTTACAGTCCTTTTGTGTTGCTCCCACTGTGAGTAAAACCATAATGCGGTACAGCTTGTGACACAGCAAAATAGGAGAAGGGGAAGGCTTACACACATAAAGCCAAGGTGAAACTATTTCCACTGCATCCGTTCATTTAGTGAACATTTAATAATGTGGATTGACCATCTACTATTTGGAAAGTTCTGCACTTACTTGTAGGGATATAACACAGTAATAGTCAAGGAAGATTAATTACTGTCTGACCTCATGGTCCTTACGATCCCTTAGTTTTGGTAACTATCACAGCATCTCATACGCTGAATATCTGCTGTGGTCCCTGTGATGATGTCATATCAAGTGCCATGGCCAGTCATAGAAAAGTCTATCTAATATACAGTCATGTACAGTGCACACTCCTTGATAATAAATGACTGAGCTACTGGTCTGTATTTACTATATACATCTTATTATTATTTTAGAACAAACTCTTACTTATTAAAATAAGTTTATGGACCTGCAATATGGCTCAGTGAGTAAAAACACTTGCTGACAAGTCCAATGACCTGAGTTCGATCCCTGGAAACTACATGGTAGAAATAGAAAACCAACTCCAGTAAGTTTGTTCTCTGGCCTCCAAATGTTTTCCCTAGCACATGCTTAATCCTCATAAATAAATAAGAAATTAAAGTTTACTGTACATTATGTATAGTGTGTGGTGTTAACAGTAGAAGACATACGCATTCCATGTGTACCAAGTTGTTTAATTATGTCATTTCCTGCTGTTGGATTTAATCTCGTTTTTTAAATCCATAATGTCCCTGGGAGCAATGGGCCTCTGTGTGTCATATAACCTAGGTGTGTGGGAATGTAAGTATGCTTTGTGATTTCACACAGTGACAAAAATCAGCTAATTATGCAGTCTTAGTTTTCCTATTGCAGTGCTAAAACACTGACCAAAACAATGAGGGGAGGAAAGGTTTGTTGCTGCTAACACTCCAGGCAACAGTCCATGGCTGAATGAAGTCAGAGAAGGAGCTTGAGGCAGGAACCTGGAGGCAGGAACTGAGGCAGAAGTCACAGGGGAATGCTGTTTACTGGCTTGCTCCTCGTGGCTAGCTCAACTTGCTTTGTTATACAACCTAGAACCTTCTGCCCAGGAGTGCCATTGCCTACAGAAGGCTAGTCTCTCCCACATCAATCATTAATCAAAATGCTATCCACAGGCCAGTCTGATGGAGGCATTTCCCCAGCTGACGTTCCCTCTTCCCAGATGACTCCAGCTTGAGCAACTTGAACACACACACAAACACACATCTCTTAAGCAGCACAGGCAGGTGTCTCAGAGCACTTCTTTCTGGATGGGAACCTTATTATTAGTTCAGATGCATGAAATTGTCCCAAAACAAAAAGTCAATATTTGAGCCCATGAAATAGTAAATCTTTTAGATAAACTGATATTTCCAGTAGTTGTGCCTTTGTCTTTTCCACCTCATATAATTTTAATAACTCTGAAATAAATACCACTGCAAACCAGACACCTAACATTCTTTGGAGTGAAAGGGTATCAGTTAGAGAGGTTGGACCTACTCCTATATCTTCCATTTTGAGTTCTCAGCTATCAGGGCTATTCTTAATGATTTGAGTCTGCCACAGGGCAGTGTGTGTGCCATTTATAAGATCTTTTGTTTAACTATTAAAGTATCAAGGGAAACAAAACCACTGGCAGTCTCAGGATATTTCCTTGACTTCTTTTGGCTTCCTGCAGTCCTAAGCTTGTATGGTGCCTTGAATTCAGTCCTCAGCATCACATGAGATATATCCTAATCTGACTTTGTTATCCAGCACATGTATGTGCCTTTTTGCTTTATTTCCAGGTCAAACTTTTCTGTGCTGACCCATGTACTGTTTCAAGTTTCAGTTTTTATTGTGAGTATCTTGCAATAAGAATGAGCATTATACAATTTGTGCTTAGTGGTGTCTATATGTGTGTTCATATTGTATGGGGGCATCTCATTACGTGCAGCTACAAACCCTTTGTGTAAATGAGCATTTCTTCCCTGTCCCAACAGGCTTCAAATGAGTCGCATCCCTAGTAAATCCCATTTTATAATAATTGCTTTTCTCACTGGAGTAATACACACACCCCAGCAAGTGAGGAAGGACCAAGATGCTCGATGGGCAGAAGTTGAGACAGAATGCTTTTGAGGCCCATTAATAATTTTCATCTATTACATGTAAGTTAAGCTCTATGGAGTCCATCTGTGTGGTAGCTTCAGTTCCTAGTTAGCCTTATTGTCAATATTCTGATGAAGGTCTGAGATCATAGATCTTCATTAGTTAATAAGATGATGGCTTACACAAGTGAGTATTAAAATATCCGTTTTCTTGTTCTTCAAGTAACCTGGTTCTATGAAGCAAATAATGAAGGCTTAGAAAATTCCTTCCAGGGTTGAGGCCACTCCATGTAAAAGGGCAACTTGGACTTCTGTTGCTATGATGAACATCACGCCCAAAAACGACGTGGGAAGGACACTGGGCTTGTGTGTCCTGGTTACAATTCTCCATTGGATGAAATCAGTGCAGAAACTCAAACAGGGAAAGAGGCAGAAAATATGGGAGGAAGCTGCTTCATGACTTCTTGTTTCCTGTTCATGACAAGCTATTTCCATAGCTTGTTCATCTTGCTTTCATATGCCACCCAGGGCCATCTGACCAGGTGGTACTGCTCCCAGTGGGATGGGCCTTAATTAATCAAGCATTAATCAAGAAAATGTCCACCCAGCCTTGCCTACAGGCAATCTGATGGAGGCAATCCTTCCATCAAGGTTCCTTCTTGCTTGATGACTCTAGCTTGTGTCAAGTTAACCAGACCGGACCATCACAAGGGTGTTTGATACCGTTTTATGTTAGTCAGTTAAAGGAAGACATATGGCCCAGTGCAAGGCTTGGTGGGAGAGGCCTCAATGAAATGAAGAATCCAAAATAGCCCTGGCTGCACACTGGAGGGACCTGGAGAACTTGAAGAAAACTCTCATTCTCTTACTTTATCTGGGACTTCTGGGGTCATTGACTGAGTGTGAGCTCAACACTGGCAGTTTTCAAAATGGAAAGACTCTAAACGTGCCCTGGTTTAGAGGGAAAGGGCAGGTATTTCCCCACAGATTTCTTCAGATCGTCACAGGCCTGCACACTGCCTTCTGCTCAGCTGTAAAGTTGGAAGGGCTGGGGCTGATCCACGTCAGATGAAGTTTTCGTTTCGTAATTTTCCTCCTAGATGTAATCTACTGGGTGCTGGAGCATCATTGGTGAGAGGAGGAGTGTGATTTTTGTATACAACAATTTTTTTTCTGAGTCCTTTGAAGTTCTATGTCTTTCACAGGGCTCCCCATACTTAGCAACCTGCAAACCTCTCTTGAAGGGTTGAACCCAAATCTACAGTAAGAGCAATCCTAACTATTAGGACAAGTCATCAAGCAGAATGTGGGAGGCAGAACAGAGACCCTGGCCTTGATTGCCCTTGATGAGGGCTTCAGTTTTACCCTAGTTTCTGGATTCATGTGTTAATTCTGTAGCAGGTAAAGGAAATAGAAGCAATTGGGCATCATTCATTCATTTCTATTTTCACTCACCAGCCACCTGCTGAATGCCTCCTCATGCTTGATGACTTAATAGTGAGTAGATTACACAGTCCTTGCCCTCTAGCTGTTCAGGATAGTGTAGTTTTTTGCTAACATTCCAGATGTTGGGCTGTCAGGACTCACGTTAGCTTTTGGGTTGCAGCTGCTGTGACCCTTCTATATCTCCATGCAGAGAACAGAGTAAACAATAGAAGGAAAGAGAGAAGAAGAAGGTTAGAAAAGTCTGTGACCCAGAACATGAGAGATGGAGGCCACTGGCAGAACACTGGTTTCTACTCTTTCTAGAAAGATGCTCCACCATACAACAAGGACATCTGCTCAATCATGTTCATAGCAGCCTTAATTGTAATAGCCAGAATCTGGAAACAACCTAGATGTCCCTCAGCTGAAGAATGGATAAAGACACTGTGGTACATTTACACAATGGAATATTACTCAGCTATCAAAAAGAAGGAAATCTTGAAATTTGCAAGCAAATGGATGGAACTAGAAATGATCATCCTGATATGGAGTTTTTTTTTTAAGTATTCAATGGTCAATGACACAAAGTGATTATGTGATGGTATCCTTGGATCTCAGCTTTGCTACTGCTCCCTAGGTAATGATGCACTAATGACACATGGGTCCTCTAGGGGACTGGCATCTAGCGAAGCCATACTCCTCCTCAGTGTCTCCTGATCTGGCAACGCTGGGCAGCTTCTATGAAGTGGGAGTTCCCAAGAATCTGAGGATTCCATCTGTGACTTGAGCAGTGTTAAGTCCTCATGGATGAGACCGTCGAGATTTCTTTGTGGCCCATGGTTTTGGAAGTCGACGAGCGTCAGGGTTAGGAAGTATGGTGGAGGAAATCCCAGAGACTCACTAGAGTTGGTGGAGAGAAGGGAAGGGTTTTATACTCAGATGAAGCTGCATTCCTATTTACACTGTGAGTCATGACTGCCTTCCCTGCCTTGCCTGATCTGGTTGTCAGTGAGATTGGCAGAAGCCATGGTAAGGCCCTGGCTGCTGTGCATCCCCAGTCTGGAAGCACAGGCACTTATTTCCTAGTGTCTGTGTCTTGGAGATTTCCATGTAGAAAGTCAAGCTGATCCTAGGTATACAGGTTTAAAGAGCAGGAATTTTATTTAGAAGAAAAGTAGTCCCTCCCTAGAGGAATGATTTTCTGTTTATGGATTTTAAAGATTCTGGTTTTTGGCTATTCTTTAATTCCTTTAATTACATCCTAGCATGTCTTGAAGAGGCCCGTGCTTGATGGCTTCTTATTTGATGGCAGACCCTACCTCAGGCCCATCTGTGCATGGATGTCCACTTCTCAATAGGTTTTGTAGCACAGAGACATCCTTTGCAATAGCATCTGGGCTCCAGGAACGCCAATACACATGTGGAGAGCCCTGCTCTAGTCTGTGTCTCTTCCCTCTCAAATCTCCAAGCTATATACCCTTGATCATTCTTGGTCCCAAGTCCATGGTGAAGACTGTGACATTACCAATACTAACTGGGTAAACAGAGAAGACCCGACAAATCACTAATGGTATTGATGAGTACACTTATAAGAAGAGCATTACTACTAAAAATCAGGGAAACAACATAGAAGAAAATGGTCTAAATTGCCAACAGTTTAAGGGGCCTACCATAATCAGTTGGTGAACTCTGAATATACTGGGTTACCTGTCTCCAGAAAAGTATTCACATCATGAAAATTCTCATATCAAGAAATCAAGGATGTAACACGTAAGGCATAAGCCTGGTGTCCCAGGACATCTGAGGGTGAGTCAAGGTGACCTGGAGTTGGAGGCCTGCCTTGGCTACTTAGCAAGTTCCAGACTGGCCTGGGCTATCTACACCCTGTGTCAAACAAAATGAAATATAATAAATAATAAATGAATATAAAAGCATCTTTAAAGGATAAAACATAGTAGAAATATCAACACTGTTCATTTTTGATAACACAATTGTGGTTACTTTTCATTTTCTGCAAATATTTTTCTTTATTTCCTCTATATAGTTCCTATTTTTCCAGACTAAACATGTGGTCAGGGGTGCCATGGAAAAACAAGTTTTAAGAAAAATAAATAAGAATGAGCTGTCCATTGGCTATACCTGAGCAGGGGGTCCACATCCTCTGCTTGCACCATTTTTAGTTGGTGCATCAGTCTGTGCAGGCCCCCTGGATCCAGATCCATCAACCTTGACAGTCTCCTTGTGAAGCTCCTGACCACCTCCCTCCTCCCCACCCCACCCCACCCCTGTCCTTCCATCCCTCATCTCTTCCCTACAACTCACAGCTCTTCCCCCAGAGTCCAGCTTCAAGTCCCAGTATCTGTCCCGATCCCCTGCTGGGTGGAGTCTCTCAGAGGCCATCTATGTTGGGCTAATGTCCACGTATAAGTGAGTATATACCATGCATGTCCTCCTGGGTCTGGGTTACCTCACTCAGGATGATCATTTCTAGTTCCATCTATTTGCCTGCAAATTTCAAAATATCCTTGTTTTTAATAGCTGAGTAGTATTCCATTGTGTAAATGTGCCAGAGCTTCCTTATCCACACTTCGGTTGAGGGACATCTAGGTTGTTTCCAGATTCTGGCTATTACAAATAAGGCTGCTATGAACAGAGTTGAGCAAATGTCCTTGTTGTATGGTGGAGCATCTTTAGGGTATATGACCATGAGTGGAGTAGCTGGGTCTGGAGGTAGCACTATTCCCAATTTTCTGAAAAAGCACCAGGTTGATTTTCAGAGTGGTTGTACAAGTTTGCATTCTCACCAGCAATGGAGAAGTGTTCCCCTTTCTCCACCTCCTCACCAGCATGTGCTGTCAGTTGAGTTTTTTATCTTAGCCATTCTGATAGGTGTAAAATGGAATCTCAGAGTCGTTTTGATTTGCATTTCCCTGATGACTAAGGATGTTAAGCATTTCTCTAATTGTTTCTCAGCCATTTGATATTCCTCTGTTGAGAATTCTCTGTTTAGCTCTGTACCCCATTTTTAATTGGGTTATTTGCTTTGGTGGTGTTTACTTTCTTAAGTTCTTTATATATTTTTGATATTAGTCCTTTGCCAGATGTAGGGTTGGTAAAGATCTTTTCCCAGTCTGTAGGCTGTCGCTTTGTTCTGTTGAGTGTCCTTTGCCTTACATAAGCTTTTCAGCTTCATGAAGTCCCATTTATTTGTTGACCTTAGAGCCTGAGCTGTTGATGTTCTTTTCAGGAAATTGTTTCCTGTGCCAATGAATTCAAGGTTCTCTCACTTTTTCTTCTAAGGGGGAGAGGGGGAGCAGGGCATTGCCTCTAACAAGATCTCTAGTGTCTGGGGGTTTGATCACTGCCCCCTGGTAGAGAAGCCCTGTGGGAACACAAAGGAGGGGGTGCAGACTGTCTGGATGAGACCTGATAGGCTGTGGTCAGAGGTGGGGGGGAGGAAAACCCCACCAGTCAGAGGTCTAGGGGACAGGAATAAGTCAGAGGTGGGGGGAGGGTGGAACAGGAAGATAAGAGCAAGGGCATTACAATCTGGATGTAATGTGAATAAATTACAATTAAAAATAAAACAAAATAGTACTTTTTTTAAAAAAGAAAAGAAAGCATAAAATATTTTGTGTTGAATTAATATTGCTAAGACCATACATAGTTTTCTAATTTAAATATAAATCTTTCTTATGTTTGCATTTTTGATTCACTGTTAATTAAGTCACATTTGGTGCCTGTTATTTAGAAGTTGAGTCTGTAGTGTCTATTCATAAGGCAGCCAACCGGTATGAGAGGGAGGTCTAGGATATGTTTGGAACTTTCTTTGCTCACCACCCTGATTTAAGAAAGCTCCTGACAGATTAAGGCTTCGAAGGCCGTCCTTTCTGGAAAGACTTTCCCCTCTCTGCCTATGTTGAGCTACAATATGATGATGAGGTGAAACAGGTAGTGGCTGAACCAGTGGAGTTGGTACAAGAATTCTGCAAGTATGACCTGAACAGCCCTTGGGAGGCTTTCTGATCCTATTTTCAGCCCCCTCAGAGTATAAAGCTTGAAGCTAGAGACAAGACTCCTGATGCCAAGCAGCTTCAAAAGCATGTGGATCCTAGAGGAAAAAATTCCTTATCTAAGGTTGTGTAAGTAAACTTCTAGGGACATTCAAAAAAACTTACCAGAGTATGGAACTTATTCATTTTTAACTTAACACATTTCCTTTAATGGTATAATAAAACCTGTTGGAAAAGCTTTTAAAAAAGAAAGAAAAATAAATGAAAGTGATGTTAAAATCACAAAGTTTCTTCTTATAGTATAATTTTCCCAGGGAAATTTTTTTTTTGGAAAAATAATTTTAGGAAGTCACCTAGTATTAGTGTTGGATTTTCTTTGTGAGAATATGGTATGCTGTCAATAAAATGTTGCTCATGAAGTTATGATTTAAATGACTAAACCAGTCATAAGTAACCTTAAAATCAGGCCTACAGGTTTAGTGACACCATCTTTTCTGGTCACCATAACTAAAATTGTATAAGCGCAGCCAATTTAATTTCCTGGCAGAAGCTATAGGCACATTTGTAGGACCCAGATCTGGTCTCACAGCCCCCTTTCCACTGCAAAACGGGGCTGGTGGGATAAGAATCGTTTTGTTGGGGGATAGAAAAGACAAAAGGAGGGAGGGAGGGGGCATCTTAGGGCTATGGCACCAAGATCTTAGGACCGATTAGGAAGTTCCTCTTCCTCTGACTTTTATAAACAGAACATCTTCAAGATGCGTGGGCACATCCATGTTTAATCTACTATTGGAAGTCTTTGTGGGTGTTTATAATTGTTTTCTCTGCATCTTTTTTCTTCCTTCTTTGTTAATAATACTAAGCATTTCATATGTTTATTCACTACTGTTGGCGTTTGTAAGTTGGCACAGTCCCCAGAAGTTTTGCTTATGTGACTAATTCACCCAGATAGAAAACAGACACAGGCACTGTTTCATTTTTTCACTTTACAAACATGGAGAAGTAATCTGCCAGAGATGGTTCATCCTGCAAATTATGCAACTCCCTTTGAAAGTGATTCTGAAAACAGGTCTCTGTAGTTTGGAGGTACGTGTGCCCAGTGACACTGCTTTGTGCATAGTGTTTCCCCACTCAGTCACTGAAGAGCAAGAGGTGAAGTGATTTACTGTTGATCTTGGAGATAGCATGAGAGCACAAACCACTTGGCTCACAAGTTAGTAAGTAAATTGTGAGTTATGCTGGAGACTCCTACTATCAGGTAGAGTGTTTAAAACAGGACAGGCTTGGATATTCGCAGGTGGTACGGGAGAGGAGAATTATAGTAAGCAGGAGAAAAGAGTCAAAGTTGGGCTTGTGAGAGCCTGGTTTGGGAGAAAACAGAGTGTGGTGACAAGGGAGCATCTGCACAGGAGGATTGGCTTCCTGGGGGATTCTGGATCCCCATTCCCCGACCCAGCATCTACAAGGTTCCCTGGAGGGCAGATCAGAGAGTCATATTACCCCGGGACAAGGAGAACAGACATGGTGTGGTCTTGTTAGTAGTCCACTTGTAGGGAGGGAATAGGAAAGAGTCAAAAAAAATGCTGTCCGGGATTGTGGTGTCATGGAGGGTCTCCAGCCTTCTTCCACTGCTTCTGACTAGGTGTCTCAAGGCTTACAGCTCACTGTGGACGCACTCCATGATGGCTAATGGAGAAGCATCACAGGGAATCCTCTACAGGGAGGCTAGTTAATGATCTATACATTTGAATCTTAGATGACTTAGTGAGTCCTTGTCCTTTGACTGCATGGCAGCTGGTGTCTGTGTTACTCACAAATGCAAGGTAAATGAAAGATGGCTTTCCAGGATTACACCGCGGAACCTAAAAGATTATCATCCTACCGTCGTAGTTGGGCTAAATTCTCACCAACTACATTCCCTGTATTTGTCACAATGACCTCCTCAGGCCTCAGTTGGTCTCTTACTGGGTCATTCTCGTTTGGTCAATTTTTAGTGATATTTTCTGACATTATAATATAATTACAGCTTTCCTCCTTCCCGTTTCCTCTCTCCCGTGTATCCTTCCCTACTCTCCTTCAAATTCATAGTCTCTTTTTCACCAAGTGTTATTGCATGTATATATGTATATCTATATACTTGCTTTCCGAACTGTAAAAAATTCTGTCTGTATAATGTTATCTGTATATATGTCCTCAGGGAAGACTGTTTGGTACTGAACTACCAGCTGGTGTGCTCTTCCCTCGGGAGGACCACTTCTTCCATCCCAGCATGCTTAGTTGCCTATAGTTCTTTGTGTACAGTTGAGGCCTCGTGGGCTTTTCCCCATCTTTTGGAGAACTTTTATGATCCAAACTCAAATCTTAGTTATGAGAAAAAATTAGCAGATTATTTCATCTCTACTTACACTTTAAAATTGGAATCAGAAGTTTTAACCACTACCCTACCAGCCTTCATTTTATAGTAGAAAACCTTTACGTTTGATAGTTTCAGAGGGAGATTTCTTGGAGACCAGACAGCTCTTAAATAATAGAATTTGAATACACGTCTGTTTAAGTTCAACTTTTGCTTTCTTTTTCTCCTCACTGTAGCCCTTCAGTCTCCCTACTAGTGGGATGAGAAGAAGTTGCCATGTGGACTGTTCCCCCTAAGTGACCTTATGAAAGCCTTGTACAAAATCTAAATAAATCATGAAGACTGCATTTCCTTTTTAGGAACCTTTATTATTATTTTTTTTACTGAAAACACTTTTTCTTACAATACACTCTGATCACCGCCTTCCCTTTTACCCCATTTTCCTTATTCTACTCCTTAGAGCCACCTCAAAAACTTCATAAAGCCAAAAACATTATCAGTGCAAGTCTGTAGTCACCTGAACCAGTCTCCGCTACAATCAGAAGCCAGAACAAGGTACTTCATGGGGGATTTGCAGAAGGTTAATTTTCCAGAAGAGTCCAATGACAAGGAATTATGTCTTTTCAGAGTTGATGAGGATTTTTTAGTAGCTCTTTAAAATCTCTCCAGAAATATGAATCCAACAGAGTACAGTAAATAAGGCTGTGTAAGACACTAAGCTATTTTAAACATTAAGAATTATTTTTGGAGCTGGGCTGTGGTAGAGCAGCCTTTAATCTCAGCACTTGGGAGGCAGAAGCAGGTGGATCACTGTGAAGTTGAGGCTAGCTTGGTCTATATAGGGAACTCTAGGCCAGTCAGCACTACAAAGTGAGAACCTGTATCAAAATTAATTAATTAGTAAACTATTTTGAAGTTATTAAAATGTATGTATTGCAAGCCATTAAAGCAAACAGGTACGTAAAAATAAGAATGAATATTCTTGGGCTGGCATGATGGCTCCCTGGGTAAAGTACTTGCTGTGCAAGCATGAAGACTTGAGGTCAGAACCAATATAAAGCCAGATGTGATGGTGTGCAGCTGTAATCCCAGTGCTCCTACTCGGAAGTGGGGTAGAGGCAAGAGAAACCACAGAAGCTTGTGGGCCAGCTAGCCTGGCATATGTAGCTGAAAATAACCAAAATCCCCGTGTCAATCAAGGTGGGAAGTGAGGACTGGTGTTAGGGTTCTGCTTCAGCCTGCCTACCTGTGATATCACTGCTTACCTGCTAGGGGGGCGTAACCCTGCCCAGGGCCCACCCGTCCCCACCAGCAAGGCCTGCCTGTCTCCTATACTTTCAGCAAGCCAAATCTCAAGTCCCACCCCTCCTCCATTGGCTGTGGACTTCTGGGGTTACAGCATGTCACTATCCTCTGATTGGACACCAAGTCCCCTGGACTGCATGTATTGCCCCGCCCTGCTGGCCATTTTCATGCACCTTCCGCCTCTGTCCCCCGCAGCCCACACTGAGTGTGTCTCTATTTGTTTTGTTCCTGTGGAGCCGGTACTGAGCAGGGCTGTAGCAGCTCTCCTTCCCTGTCTCTGCTATGGTTCAACTACCCTGTCGATGCCGCCCCGGACCAGCAGGAAAGATACCAGCACCGGGAACTCTTCTAGCAGCAGTTTATTCAGGAACCTTGACTACCAGAGTGACCCCAGGAAAAGCTCCCACAGAACCTTTATAGTGTGCCTGGTCCTATCAGAGACTGCCACGTTGTCGCTCTTGGTTGGTGCATTCGGATCATGCCACCTCACGCTATGCCTTCAGGCATGCGCATAAGGGGCTTGCTCACTGCGCATGTGCAAAGGGGGCGCATTGCGCTGAGGAAGCAGCAGGGGGCGCTGTTATCTGTGGCTCTCCACACTACCCTGAGTTTTTAAATCAGTGTGGTAGCCGCCATGTCGAAGGTGCTGTTTTTCTTCTCTGTGCCTAGTCGCTGGAGGTTTAACCAGCACAAGAGCTGTAGACATTTCCTGCCTTCAAGATCCTTGACCTGGTGGAGTATACAGATGGCTCTTAAATTCAGCAGCCTTGCCAAACAGGGTAATGCTACAGGTCTGTGTTTCACTCATACTCGGGTTACATAGTCGCATAGTCAGCTTCTATCATGGGAGACTTCGGGGACCTTCCCAGGCCTCTTCCTAGCAGGAGGCCAAACTTAACTGTCAGGTCTAGATACGGTTTACCTTGTTACCATTCTTCTAGCTAAAGGACAGTGACTGCTCCCAACAATTTCATGTATTGATAAAAAGCTCCCAAGAAGGTTTTACTGTTCCACCAAGGCCAAAAAGGCTTCCGCCTTTCCAAACTTACCTCAGAGTATTTGTGCTCTTTTTCTTTTCTTTTCTTTTCTTTTCTTTCTTTCTTTCTTTGGGTTTTTTTTTTTTTTTTTTTTTTTTTTTTTGGTTTTTCGAGACAAGGTTTCTCTGTGTAGCCTTGGCTGTCCTAGACTCACTTTGTAGACCAGGCTGGCCTCGAACTCACAGCAGTCCACCTGCCTCTGCCTCCCAAGTGCTGGGACTAAAGGCGTGCACCATCACGCCCGGCTAGTATTTGTGCTCTTAACACAAAGTTCTTTTCCCAAGCCTGTACTATGCTATATGTCTACTGCCTTTTTACTGCAGATT
Organism: Acomys minous; assembly: GCF_964271855.1. Lineage (NCBI taxonomy): Eukaryota > Metazoa > Chordata > Mammalia > Rodentia > Muridae > Acomys > Acomys minous. The sequence goes on from NC_140484.1 coordinate 24,267,103, forward strand.
CCAATGTATGTTTCACTGCAGATTACAAACAGTGATTATACTAATGTGTCTAAAATTTATCTCCCTTTATAAACCTTAAGGGATTCTTGAAAGCTACAGGAAATCCCATCTCTCAGGTCAAATGGAGTCCAGATAAGTACTGTCAATCCACAGCCTAAATTTCTTACCTATCTCCTTCCTATCTCTAAGGGTGGGGTTCCTTCTCCTTTTCCCTGGTTTTGGGACTCCCCTCACCTGACTACCTGATTGCCACCTTTCTGCTCCCAAACACCAGCTAAATTCCCCCTTCCTAGTTGTGTAAATGCTTCCCTTTGTCCAAGGGACTGCAGGCACCTCTCTGGTTCACTGGGGTTGGAGGTACCCAACCTCTTTGTTGACCTCCAACTAGGCTCACTCCCATCGAATGAGTCTTCTGATGTAGCTTTTTCTGCTGCTCTGTGGCAGCCGTTGTCTGATTTAAAATCCTAGTGCACCAGGAAGCTGCATGCTTGAGGCTAGTTCATCTGTTGAGCTATGCTGTTGGTCGCTGGTTAGTGCTGATGACCTACCAACTGGTCTGTACCTGTCCCTTGGGTCACTATCCATTTTTGGGGATGCCCTAATGACTTACTGACCTCGTCTCCCCATGGGAAATGTCCAGCCGTCCGTTCCTTCTAACACATCTTTGGGATGCCTTCTGAGAATCTCAAATCCCTATGCCCACATTAAGGGCTTCTAAGCTTACTTGCCTCTGCAACCAAACTTGGACAATTCCAAAACTTAACTGTTTTAACTATTGCCAGCAATTGGATAAAATATGGAAGGATGCTCCCTATATCCAGACCTTTTCTTTGCTCTCCCATGTTCAAGCCTTTCCTAGGGTAAAATGAAAGGAAGTTTCCCATGTCCAAACCTTTTTCTTTGCTCTCCCAAAATTTTCACAAATTGTCAACATTGTCTCAAGCCTTTTCTCTTTGCTCTCCCAAGAGTTTCAAGTACACACCTAAAGGGAATTTTCTCCCTAACCTGCTACCTTTGTCTCCTGCCCACATATATATTCCAGCATCCTGCCAGACTGCCTACATCTGGGACATCGTCAAAGCAGCTACCCACAAGTACCAGCTGGACCTGCATTGTTCCTCCTAGCTGGACGGTCATTGCTTTTCCCAGCTGCAGATATTCTCAGACTCTGGACAGCAAATGCAACAGCCTGTTCTTCTGGAACCTGGCCAACATTTTAGCCTTTTAAATCCCCTATCGCCGCCCTACTGTCAGCAGGAAGTAGTTAAGATGATTACTTCGCCCCTTATCCATTTGTAAAAGGCTGAAATGGTGTGCTCCAAGCCCTGGACAAACAACTCCAGGTTCCCCCAGCACTCCTCAGTCCCTATCTGCTGCAGGACATGGCTGACATAGCCTGTTCTTCATTTTTTAGGGCAGGACTTTTCCTTCCTTTTCATCATATAATTTGGACATTTGTTGCTAATGCTTTTTCTATCTCTTTTCTCCCTTTCCATGGCAGCCAAAAGCTGCTTCTAATGAACCTACATTTGTATACTTTAACTTGCCTTATATAAAAACTATCCAACGTTCCTCACTTTTTAATTATAGGAAAAGGTAGGAATGTTAGCATTCTGCTTCAGTCCACCAACTTGTGATGTCACTGCTTACCTGCCACAGGGGCGTGGCCCTGTCCAGAGCCATATAAAAGATAGGTTCTTCACATGGTCTCTCTTTCTCTACCTTCTCTCTCACATACTCTCTACCTCTCTCTATCCCCCCCTCTCTCTGAGGTACCCTTTACCCCCTTTTCCTTCTTGCCCAGGCTCACTTAATAAACTCCTCTACAACATAGTATCTGATATCTGGTACCTTCTATCTATCATTATCTATCAACCTAAGGTTGAAGCTTGTGATGTCCCCATGTGTGCATGTCCAAGTGTGTGTACACACACATCACACAGGCACACAAAGATTTAAAGACTCTCGGTGACATATTGCCTCTACCTCATCCTCAGTTAGTTAGGGCCTCAGGGATGCTGGATTAAATACTGTAAACTTTTTTGTCAATTGTTTACACCCCTCCCCCTTATATAGGCACACATAAATTTGTTCATGCATACCTTTATGTGACTTCTTTTTAAAATAAGAGTGTGTCTTGTATTTCATTCCATAGTTTACAACTTATACTGCACATAGATTTTTTTTTATGTGTCCAGCAGTCAGAGTTCTGTCATTAATGGGCAGAATATTCCTTCTCTCTTAGCCTTATAAGGACTGTAAAGGGTTGCTATGACAATTACTCCTTTGTTGAAAGTATTCAAGTATAGTTTTACTTTACAAAAAAGAAAGAAAGAAAAGAAAAGATACTCAAAGTTTTGATACAAATGCTGGTGCATTGGTTGACAAAGAGATGATAGTCAAATCTCACTGTAGGTTTCAGACAACTTAAGGACAGGGAGGTGGCTTCTCATCTTTCTGCTCTGAATGGGGGTACACTTTATGATCTGCATATTATAAAGAACATGAAAGTGAGGTCAGGCTTGGCAGGAAAATTGCTGGCTACAAGCTTTTAGGACAATTAAGAAACAACAGGATCACTCTGGCACACGCTTCAACCAGTTGGCAGGAAAAAAAAATGCCTCTCTGCTCCTCTGGTGACTGGTAATTCAAAGTAAGTAGCTAAAATTGCCTTTCGTGTCTGTGGACAACTTCCTTCCCAAAGCCTGTGAGTGTTGTTGAACTGTCATTGATAATGGAGCATCTTTCTTGTTAGAGTACATTTGGCCTCTATAAGGATTTATGTCAACACCTACAGAAAGAAAGAAAACATTCACTTGTATCCACAATTAGAAATCCCTGAATCCTAGCTTTAGTCTAGAAATGAAATTTATACCCTGCTCCCGTCCCAAAGACTTTTCTCCTTTCAGCCATCATTAATGTATTCAGGGGCTATGGCCACGTTCTGTATGATTAGTGACATTCTAATGGGCAATTCTGAAACATTAAAAATAGCCCATACACCCCTGTTATTATCATTGCTGAAAGTCCAAGGACTTGGAACTCCAGTTAGGATATTATTAACTTAAAATATCCACACGCGCTTAAATTATAAGCTGTCAATAAATATTACTTTCCTTCCAGGTTCATTTACAGTTTCTTCTGAAGCTTCGTTGTTGACCATTCTCCTGCTAGGGCAGAAGCAGTAACTGCTTTCTAGTTTGCCTCTAAGAGCCTGAAGCTCAGACACTGAGCTGTCAACACACAATAGCCAAGGACTCTGCATCCGTAGGCCTAAACAGCCACATGGGGAAAGTCAAGCAAAATTTTTATCTGTACTGGACAAAGACAGCCTTTTTTTTTTTCTTATCACTCTTACTTCAACAAAATAACAGTTTAATCATATGGCCTCTGGATTTTTTTTAAGGCATTATAAATAATCTGAAAGTGACTCAGAGTATGCTGGAGGATGTGTGTGTATATTATACACAACTACACCATTTTATATGAGAGACTGAACATTGGAAGTGTTTGGCATCTGCTGGAGCCTTTGAGTCCGCTGTCCACTCTGTGGTGTAGTAGAAGTGCTTGGCCACTGTCATACAGTGAATTCTAATAGCTCCTCATGTGACGCTCATGTGGAGCCTTTGTACAATGTGGGGACATGACTCAGGAGGCTACTGGGACAGGTGACAACTGCGTGTATTGAAAGTTCCTTTCAGCATACCCCAGACCACAAAGTGTCCATGGATCCTACCTCTTTTTCTATTTGAGGCCACTGTCTTTTATTTTTCTTGTTGGTTACAAAGAGGTTGGCAGCTGTTTGTGCAACTGAGAAAGGAAGCCATCTCCTGCTGTTCCCTGTGTTATGACAGAAGTAATCGGGGGAAAAGATAATGCAATTTTACCTTATATCTGCTCTCCCCATATGTGCTTAGGGAGGAGCAGAGTTTCTGAAGCAGGCTGCCTGGAAGACTGCTCAAGCTTGCACCATGAGCAAGCTTCCTGACACCTTTAAGCCTTGGTTTCTGTATCTGCACAGAAGGGATGACAATTGCCCTTGATTACAAGGCTGCTGGATCATTTAGAGCAGTGTAAATAGAAGTCATGAGGTGGTAAGCACTCCACGCAGGCAGCTGTTGAGCAAACGCAAACGCAGCCGTTCAAGTTGACTTCTGCCTACTATACCGACTATATGTTCACCCTATGTTGAAAGGTCTCTAACTATTGCCCCCTAGAAACACTTAGTCTTCTTCACTTATTTGGTAAAGAGATTAGGGTTTTGCATATTTAATGAGACTGTAGTCATTCTCAGTGTTAGAAGTGATGGGACCCAGGTCACAGGCTAGTGTTGCTTTTCCTTGTGAGCCATGTCTATGGTAAAATCTGGAGGATTGTGGGGATCCCTTAAAAAGCAAGGCAGAGAGACTGCTAGTCCTTGCCTTCCACTCCCAGAAGCCTTTTAAGTTATACTTTTATAACCAACACTCGGGTGAATACACGTTTTTAGCAATGAGTTACTATAGGATGGCTTTGCTCATATTCACACTCAAATTTCATGGGCTCCCACAAATATCTAACGGCTCTCTCGGTGGTTTACAACCAGGCGGTTTTCCTCCCTCTTCTCCTTTGATTCTAAAGCTGCAAGTTGACTCCTCTTCTTCCCGGAAGCCTTTCTCGGTCAGGTCATTACAAACAGCGTTCCTGGTGTGCCTCCAGTGACCTTTCCAGAAGCTTCTCTTTCTTCTTCCTGGGGATGGATTCTGACTGACTTCATTCTCCTGGAACACAAAGGGCTCCCCGCGATTGATTGATTCATCCTGTGGAGAGTCTGCGAACTTGTCTCTTCTTTACTGTGTCTTAATTCGAAAAGTCCTCGCAGGGGATACACGGTGCTTCCCTTTTCTCTTTTTCCTTGAGGTTGGCCTTTGAAAGCTCAGCTATTTTAGCAACTGCTTGGAAAAAAAACTTTATTATCCCCCATTCACAATTGTGGTTTTGTATCTTTTAGCCAATCATTTCTTATCTTCGTTACTTCTGCTCCTTTTTTTATTCAAATCAACCAGCATCTGTTCCAGGACTCCGTGCCAAGGTGCCGCCCAGCTTAGAGGAATGAATCTTTGATCTTTTTCTTTTGCCTCGTCTTGGTACCAGCGCACTAGTTACCGCCTAAATCCCTCCACATTCTCACGTCTCTCTGCAGATTCACTCGGGAAGTTTTAAAAAGAAAAGAAAAATTGTAAGTGGAAAGCGATGACGCTTATTCATAAAGGTGCTGAAAGAAGACACCCCTAAGCCTAAGCCCTGTGCTGTGTTCTGCGTGGCGGTGGCGGGGGGTGGGGGTGGGGCGGTTAGGGGCAAAGATGCGCAGGTTTAGAAGCCTGCAGGAGTGGTTTTGACGTGGGTTCCTTCCCTATGGCGGTCCTGGCTAAGTTTCTCAGCCTTTTTCTATTCAGGTAGCTTTTCTTTTCTTTCTTTCTTTCTTTCTTTCTTTCTTTCTTTTTCTTTTTTCTTTTTTTTTTGAAATAAAGTCCTGAGCAAAGTGGTAGTAGCTGTTTCTATAGGCTGAATGGGACGCAGTTAATGCCATAGGAGAGGGCATAGGACGTTTACTTACTAGCCCAGCCTGGGACGTTTTCAGAGATTTCACTTTACCTCTGGGTGCATGCAGGCCTTCTTCTAAATGCAGCTAGCAATGGTTTTTACAGCGGTTTGCCGCTGCCTGGATTCCAGTGATTGCCGTTTGTTTATGAAGGTGTTTTACTGATGACTGGTACAACGGCGAGTCTTCTGAATTCCCAGTTCAGACATTTGTTAAGTGAGGGTTATATAATGTTTCAGGGGGAGTTCCAGAGTAGGTTTGTTTGTTTGTTTGTTTGTTTTGGTTCCGCCCCCCCCCCCACAGAACAGTTCTTAATGTGTTGAGAAACCAAAAACCTTTCAACCATTCAGTCAGTCAAGTCAATGAGCACCGACTTATCACCTACCCTGTGTCAGATACTGACTATGTGGCCCAACAGTACTGCCTCAGGGCAAACAGACACTGGCCTTCTTCTCAGGCGCCAGCAGAGACCATCAGCCGGCTTTCGCCACAGCAGTAGCATGAATGTAGATAAAAAGCTACTAGAAGTTGTGGGAAAAGATACAGACCACTGGAAGAGGAAACGATTTACGAGAGATTCTGCGATTCTCCCAGGCGCTTCCTCTCCCAGGAACGGCCCCGGGGCACCTGGCTCTTTAGCCCATAGCCATGACCCTGACATGATCATCATCCTATCACGCAGACAGCTGCGGCCAGTGGAAAATAAGAACAACCTATAACTGCCTACGGCTAACCCTTCTGCTGCCTGTGTCATATGGCTTGTGAGCATTTGAAAATGCTTCAGAAAAAAAAATAATGATAATAGTTTGTGAGACAAGAAAATTATGAGAAATTCAGATTTCAGTTTCCAGTAAAGTTTTATTGGTACACAGCCTGGCCTAGTTTGGACCTACCACGCATGACTGTTCTTGCACTGACAACAAGCCACAGAGGCTGTGCAGACAAACAAAGCCTCAAATAATTCTTATCTAGCTTTTTAAAAAAGGATTTTCTAACCTCTGGTCTAAAAGACCGAGGCAGTGCGACTTCACGGTGCTTGCCAAGCCATCTGTTGAATGACTGGGAGGCAGAGTGGCCTCAGTCAGTTGCTTCTTATAGCTAGCATTCAAGGTTGAGACAATCAGTGGCCAGGAACTGCAGAGGACGGCCCATTTATAGGCGCGTTTGAACTTTGTTCAGCCACGGAGTATGAAAAAAAAAAAACCACAGTGTTCTTTTTCATGATGCAACTTAATTCATTTTCTACTGTGGAACTTTAGTTATTTCTAGACAACTGTGTTTTCTTGCCTTTTTAGTTTAAAACATAGGTAACCCCAGCGGCTGGAGAGAGGTGGCCCAGTGGTTATGAGCACATATGGCTCTTTACAGAGGACCAGAGTTCAGTTCCCAGGACTAACATCAAGAGGCTCCTGACCACCTGTAATTCCATGTCCAGAGACACTGACACCTTTTGCTAACCTCCATGGGTTAGCCCTAACCCTGCACTCATGTGCACACATCGCACATACACACGTGATGAAAAGCAAATGTCATTAAAAATAATACAGCTAACTATGCTTTCTCTACTGTCTTCCTTCTCCCCTTGGTTTGGGGTCAGCCTGCATGCTGTTCTGACAAGGGCTGCCTCTCCTGACATGTGTCCTGCGTCTGCTCACTGGAACCCAGGGTGCTGTGATTCTATATAGACGATCAGCTGCTTTGGGTTCTGAAGCCCCTTTCTTACTTCTAACAGACCCCTGAGCCTCTCAGCGTTGCATCACTCTTGGACTTATCAGATGTTTGGGGGACGGCACTGCTCTCCTGTGTTTTCTTAAGGGCCTCTGAGGTAGAGTAGAACAGCCTATGCCTTCCTGGTCCATGGTCCCAAGACCTAAGTTGGGGAGCAGGGCTGTGTGCCACCACCTTTGTGCGTCGCGACGCCAACCGGCTTCTCAAACTGGGAGATGCCCGTCAGCCCGTCCTCAGTTAAGTACTGAGTGAGAAGAACAGGCTTATTTCTCTTCAGGAGCTGTGGTCTGAGGAGGTGGGAGCTAGCTGGCTTCTGTTCCACTGGCCTCTCAAAGAGGAGGCAATTTGACATTTCCAGTTCTATGCAAGTTCCAGGCAGCTCCGTTCCAACCTACTGGTGCTGTTGTATTCAGCAACCTCAGGCTCTGGCTAGACCAGATAGAAAATCCAGCCCTGGAAATGCCAAAAAAAAAAAAAAAAATGTGAAAAACTCAAGACAGAGAAAGCCATTAGCCACCCCTCAGAAGTCTAAGTACACTAAACCTATTGAGGGACTCGCCAGGAAAAATGCAATTTTCAGTTTTCTCTGTGGTTCAATTTATCTTCAGTGCTCAGTAGTCAGTTTGAATTAGATCCAGAGGCAGATACAATTCAACCCTTTCTCTTTGAAGACAGCAACTCCCACCTTCCTGTCGGTGGCCTCACTGTCCTGCCCCAAGTAACCGGCGTTTCCCATGTCAGGAACTGCGGTGCCTCTTCCCCTGCGACAGCTGACCTGGGGGCCGCTTGCTCCCTTCTCCGATACATGAGTGATTGCGTCTTTTCTGCTGCACCTCACTGGAGATGAGGAGCAGCTACGCGGGACTGCATTTTACCTCACCGAGTCTGCGTTTTGAAGATGGCAATTTGTCTGCATCTCATGAATGACCTTGGCCTGAAGCACTGCCTCATCTATCACAGCAACCATTCCAGTTCGGAGCTCTGAAATACCCGGGATGGAGTAAAGTGTAAGGGAGGTGACAGCTGAGTGGCCCGGTTCACCTCAGTGCCAAGGATGCACTTAGAATAGGCACCAAAATACCCACACATGTTTGTTCATGAGGCAGAACAGACAGAATATTTCCTGGGCTTCTATTGGAAAGAATTGGGGTATCTAGCCCCAAAAGACAGGAATGAGATAGAAGAGAGGAGCCCATGCGAGGTCACATCCAAATGATAAAGCAGAAATGCATAGTCACACCCTAATGATAAAGTAGAAGCCGATTTCTAGTTCTCATATGGAAATGACTTGTTTCCCCACATTGCTTGTCCAAATGAGGACAGGTGTCTAATGGCAGGGCTTTTAGAGATACTGTGAGGGAAATCTTTCTTTAAGCTCTCTCGGGCAGCCAGTGTTTAACTAAAGGCTCTAATGTGCCTCCTAAAGAGGTTCAGCATGATCCTTTCTCTTAAGTGGAAGCTAGACTTAACAATTTATTTCTAATAAAAAGGATGTGGCGGAGGTATAGTCCAGTTAGAGTGCTTTCCTGGCGTGCATGGAGCTGTGCATTGGAGCTGCATCACAGGCTAAAAACCCATGGTGTGATGTAATCTCCACATTTGGGAGGTGGAGACAGGACATCAGAAGTGTGTCGTCTTTGGTCACGTTCAGACCCTGACCCCCTAAAAGCTAGAATATAGGTAAAGCACACAGGACACAGTATCACTTAAAAAGACTAGGTTTTAATGTACCAATGGCTTCCTGTTTGATTTCGTAAGCATAACCCACTCTGTAAGAAGCCACTGTCATGTCATAAGAACTTTGGGGCATCGCTGTGATAGCCCATGTGTGAAGAGCTAGGGCCTCCGTCCACTAGCAGTGTGGATGGGCACTGTTCAGTGAAGACTTCTCAGCACAGCCAATCCTTTAGATGCTGTGCTCTGTCCTAATGAGTAGCCTTGAGAGAGAGAGGGAGAGAGAGAGAGAGAGAGAGAGAGAGAGAGAGAGAGAGGAGAGAGAGAGAGAGAGAGAGAGAGAGAGAGAGAGAGAGAGAGAGAGAGAGAGAGAGAGAGAGAGAGAGAGAGAGAGACAGAGAGCCATTAAGTTACTTATACATTCCTGACCCTCAGAAGTTTCAAGGCAAAGTCGTTGTTTTAAGCTACTAACCTATTGTCCTAGGGTTTCATAGGTGAAGAGACACCACGACCAAGGCAACTCTTTAAAGGAAAGCATTTCATTGGAGCTGGTTTACAGTTCCAGAGGTTTAGTCCATCGTCATCATGGCCGGAAGCATGGTGGCACGCAGGCAGACATGGTGCTGGGGAAGGAGCTGACAGTTTTATGTCTTGACTCTCAGGTGGCAGAAAGAAACTGTGTGTGTCATACTGGACATAGCTTGAGCATATATGACCTCAAAGCCCACCTCCAAAGTGACACATTTCCTTCAACAAGGCCACACCTACTCCAACAAGGCCACACCTCCTAATAGTGCCACTCCCTATGAGCTAAGCATTCAAACACATGAGTCTATGGGGTCATACCTAGTCAAACCATCACACCTATGAAGTGATTTCCTCTGCAGCAGTAAATAATAAAGTTCTCTATGGAGAATAAATCATGTGTGGTGAAAGTTTTACGTGCCATTTATGATGTAACCTTTATGTTTAACGGTCGTTAAAATAACTAATAGGTTTTCACAATGAGTGGGGATAGTAAGTGACCATATTAGTGTACTCCTGAGCTGTTTGAATGTCACCAGATATGTTCTTACACACTTCGGAGAACACATTCTGGAGTTTCCCCACATGGGTCACGGGAGTGGATAATGAGGAAGTGAAGTCCAGGTTTCCTAACCTCACTTCATTATAATTGCAGTATTAAAGAGACATTATAATGGCTTATATCATCAGATTTGTCTTATGGAAAGCTGAAGTGCTGGGTACTATAGAACCTAAGCCTCTATAGTTATTTGTTTAAAGCAGTATATGGCTCGGTAGACACCATCAGATACAGTGTCAGGCAACAGCCAATGTCAGTTGCAGATACCTGAGGTAAGACAGCTACTTTTGCCCCAAACGTCAAGTGACACTCCCAGCTGTCAAGTGACCACAGCTCAAGTCTTCTAATATGACGTCTACAGCATCAGAGACAAATATCCAAACTAGTCCTGTCTAAATTCTTGGTCCACAGCACCTATGACCATGACACAAGTATTGTTCAATGCCACTAAAGTTTGGATGGTTCGTATAGCACTACTAACCAGAACAGAAACATAAAGAACAGTCTTATCCACCTTTCAGATTAGTTGAATACAATTTAAGAATAAGAACTAACTAACCAACTGACCCTTAAAAGACTTTGGTTAAGGGTGGCAACATAAAGGACCAGGAAACACTATGGTTTTTTGTTTTGTTTTTAAGTTTTTCAAGACAGGGTTCCTTTGTGTAGCTCTGGCTGTCCCGGAACTCACTATGTAAACCAGGCTGACCCTGAGTTCAGAGATTCTTCTGCCTCTGCCTCCCGAGTGCTGGGATTAAAGATGTGTACCACCACTGCCCGGATGGTACTATGGTTTTTCATAGTCTTATTTCACGTTATAAATTTTATATCTTTTGAAGAGATCATTGAATAAATAACTCGTTAGACTCCTAGCATAACTCATACAGATGAATAAATGTATATTTATCCTTGAGCATTCCCCCAGATACACTTTAAAAATATTTTTTAAAATGTTTATGTGTGTAGGTCTTTTGCCTGGATATCTGTCTATGCATGAAGTGCATGCAGTGCCCATGGAGGCCAGAAGAGGGCGTCATATCCCTTAGAACTGATATTCCACATGGTTGTTAGCCAGAGTGTAGGTGCTGGGAGTACAACCAAGGTCTTCTGTAAGAGCAGCCAGCACTCTTAACTATCCATGGAACTGGCTCTTCAGCATACCCAACCCCTTGTCATTACATGCAGTTTTTAAATTTGAAATTTTGAAAAAAAAAATCAGAGAAACACAGCAAATAATGAGATAACTAAGTACCTGACCACCTATAATTAAACCAAAGTTAACATTTTTTAAAATGTTTTTTCCTTTATAAATTAAGGAACAAGATATGGAATCCATTTAGAGCTTCTACTCCATATCCGGCTAAGAGTCATTTTATTCCGGGGTTGAGGTGAAGGTGCTAATCAACAGCCTGATGTTAATATTTCTCCCTGGCCTTTGCCTTTTTGTTGTTTGCAGAATAAACAACTCAGTAAGTATCTTATAATTTTATTTATCAAGAGCTTGTTTTAATTATATTGTTATACACGAGTAATTTGATTTGATTTGCAGCAAGAAACATCTGCTCCCAATGCCTGCCCCCTAATGCCATAACGCTTCTAAGACGAGTGCTCTCCATCAGGAGGCAAGAGGAGGATGTCCGCAGGTGGGCTTGTGTCTGATGTAGAGGCCTGATCCTGAAAAAAGTCACTTCGTAGACAGGACTCCAGTCTTTAAGCGGGAGACACAGATAAACAACAGCGAGCAGTGGCTTACCTTTGGGATGCTGCAGTCCACAGGATATTTATCATGTCCTCAGAAACCACAGAGGCTCAGAAAAGATAACACACCTGTCCAGGCTACACAGTTAGTGATTGACAAAGCAGCAACCCAAACTCTTATCTTCTTTACTTCAAAGCTTAGTCTCTGAACAGCACAGATGCATAGTACTTGAATGCATTGTTTTTTGTTGTTGTTTTTTTTTTTTGAGATAAATATGCTGTGGTGAGGGCCACACATCCAAGAGTATAGGAGCAGCACAAACTATACTTGATGGGTTAAAAAGTAAAAGGAGAGCACACAATGTTTGGATGGAGATGGGAGAGGAACAGATTAGGGACAAAGTGATGGAGGGGCTAAATATGATCAAACTACACTGTATAAATTCTCAGAGAACAAATAAAAGTGAAATAAAAAGGGAAAACATACAGATTCCTTATGAAGCAAAATGCAGCCCTTGATGAATTAAACAGTATTCAGAATTAAAACAGTATTCAGATTAAGTTGAATTTGTTTCTTAGGGTGTCTTACAACTTTAATTCCAGAAATTTCTACATTCTGGGGGCCCTGGGATCCCTAGAGAACCAAAAGAAGTTTGCTGGGCGGTGGCAGGGGGTGGAGGGGCAGAGGATGGGGGGTACAGGGGGGGCAGGGGGTTCTAGCATAGAGCAGAGAAGGACTCTGAAGGAGAATTGGGGCACTAAAAAAGACACTGGCAACCATGACATAAAAAGTGTTTGCGTCTGCATCCGCTGGCCTCCAAGTAATCAGAGCAAACAGTAAAGCAAGCATGGCTGAGTCATGACCATGCCCATCCTTCTCTTCATGAGAGATGTACTAGAAAGGAAAGCACCCAGAAGAAGGCAAACACTCAATAAGCCATCGAAGATGCACAGCTTTAAAGTATCCCAAGCACATCCTTTCAGGCTCCCATCTCTATTAGGCTCCCAAGTTAGAAAGCTTAGTGCCATCAACCATTTACTTTCTATGTTGGGTGCGAATCCCATCTTGACTTCCACTGCTTGTCTTATTGGTCCCCTGGTCTTCGTTTGAGGGAGGAAGAAGTAGGTGTGCATGCCATTGGGAAGGCATGAGCCCATTGGGAAGGGAACTTTCTAGATAGAAGTGCATATATAACTAAGTTGGGCATGGTTTAGACAAAGCCGGAAGAATATATGGTGGGCTGACCAAGAGACCCAAGGAAGACAAGGTCAGAGAAGAAATGGAGGCTAGAAAGGGGCCATGGAAGGCCTGCTCGATAGCTAATATTTTATGCTAAGGGTAGTTGGGAGTTGTTTGAGGGTTTTACTTAGGGTCATATGACAAGGTATACTTCCATTTTTGGAAGATTCCTCTGGCTGTGAAGATGAATTCTGGGGTGTCAAGAGTGGAAGCATGCTAGGAGGCCAGGTGCTTTCATTGCTGAGGAGAAACGCAATGCTTTAGGTGGCTCAACAGAGACAGCAGTCAGAGGAGAAGGTTAGAATAGTCTGTAGGCAGAGTCTACAGGGCCAAGTCTATTAGCGTCTTCTGATATACCCACTTCAACTCCCTCAAATTGCAGAGAAGGAAAATGAGCTTCAGAGAGCAAGGTTAAGTCAAGACCTGTGGACGGAGAACCACCAGTCTGACATGGGCTCTTGTTTCCTGTTGGACTACACTGCTTTCGCTATTTTTCACAGTGTGCCTTTATCTCTTTCATTTCCTTACAGCAGAGAGGTTGCCTTGTACGTGGATGCCTGGCTTCCATTTTGAAAAGCCTTTTGGCAAGCTGTGTGGAAGGACCACCTGGTTCTCCAGACTTGAGATGACTCCACTCCAGGCACACGGGGGGAATTCCTAAACACTTCTTAGATGAATTAAAGTTGAATACGGAAGCATTCCAACTGACGTCAAGCAAAATCCCATTGAGATTTGGACTCCAAAGGGAAGTTTAGAATCTTGCTTGAGAGAAGGAGAACTTTCTCTTAAGCAAAGGGACCTGCACTTCAGTTCCTTGTGGTGGGAGAGAGAACTACCCTGGCTGGGCCTTCCTTACATGGCCCCAAAGCAGGAAGCATTTGCATACTCCTTCTTCCTTAGCTAAATGTCACACACCATTGAAGGCAACAGAGACTAGCAGGAAGGGCAATGGGATGCCACATGGCCCTTAGGAACTCTTGGTAAAATGGCATTAGCATTTAGGAGATGGTTTTATTCCAGGGAAGGTGCAGCACCATACAGCAACTTAGGTAAAACCAAATCAGGGGACTGGCTTCACGTGCTGAGTTCTGCCTTGGGCTTCAGATTAAAATAAAAGAAGGCAAGAGACTTGGAGTATCTGTGTTATTTGACCCACTTCATTAAAACAAAGCACCCCAAAAGCTTAAGTCCCTAACCAGTTCTATATGATAGCCAGAGATAGCATCATAACCTGGAGTGGAGAATGTTTGTTCATTGACCTCAGCCACCTCCTATGTTATCTCACTCAGGAGCCAAGCCTGACAGAGAACAACTGTCGGATGTGCAGATTCAGTTCAGGTAAGGGAACCCTTCCCATCTGCTATGGTTGGCAGGATCCAACCTAGCCATCTGGAAAACTCTTAATAAAACAAAGATGCCACTTGGTTTCATAGAGCATGCCAAACACCTGTGTCTGCTTTTTAGCCATGAAGTTATTGAAAATCAAATTTAGATGGTGCTAATGACTGATGAGTTTGAATTCAGTGTCTGTACCCCACAGCCACCGTTTCTCCAGGGACGTGCAGCGGTGGGAAGAGCTTCCTTGGGTCCGTTCAATTGAGTGCACTCTCGGCTTCGCTGTGTGTTCATCTCACTCCCTCCGTCTGGCATCTGACATCTTGTTGCAGCCAACAGGTTTTCTCGAGTTTTCCCAAGCAGGTTTACCACTGACATCCAATGTTGCTGGATTATTCCTTTCTTGTCCATTGAGCCCACACATCCTTCTACTTCTTAGGGACACCATCCGCATGACTCTTGAGAAAAGCATCTGACTGAGCCAAATCATGGAATAAGTGAAGTGGCTTGTGTGTTAATTTGTCTATTTCCCGAATGGATAGATCTTTGAATCCGTAGGCTGTTGCAGGGACAAGAGACGCACCTCAGCACTTGAAATCTTATGTACTTTTATCCCATTGTCCTCATCACAGTTTGTAATGATATAGTTGATTAGTAACTAATTGATTTCTATTTTATTTTTGATTAGATGGTTAAGACTACAAAGCCTGTGTCTATTAGCATCTCAGAGTAAGGCACAAAGACTGCCTCCTGGGAGGCACATGCTCTTGTGTCGGGGAATAAACGAATGAGTGAAAAAAAAAATGAATCAAAGTAAAACATTTCTTTTACCAACTCTGAAGCACCAAAATGAAAAATAAAGCAGCAGCAGCAGTGCTCACAAATGAGACAGTCTCAGGAAAACGAAAGATTATTGTGAGTACCTACAGAATGAGCAATGTCCTCTTCAGAAATGCAGTACTGTATACAGATTTCTTTACATTCAAAGAGAAGACATTTCACTGGGGCTGGCAGGTAGGTCTCAAGAGAGCAATCCCTGATTACTGAATACCCTGTGTTACCAGGGCATCACCCCCCAGATGAGAACAATCAGCTGATACCGTTCTTTCCCGCCTTCTTAAGCCCTGCCACAGCAAGAGTTTGGAAACTGAATCCCCATCCTGAGCCCCGTGTTTTCCGCTCTCCATGGCTTGTCTTATCGCCCACCCTTCTCATGTTTATCTTTTCTCACACAGACCTCTCTCTAAAGCCTGACCCCTGCTCAAAATTCTTGGGTGCAGAACACAAGGTCGGGGAATGCTGTCTATAAAGGTGGCTTTTTGCATACGACTCAGGCTGTGCTCAAGGCATCCCTTGCTCTGCTTGCAAGTGAGTTCTCTGTGAAGTGAGTTCTGCTACCAGGTAGCAGTGCTGGGTACTCAAATAGCAGGCACACAAAATCTGCCGCTGTGTTTGCTGCTTCCTTCATAGATCATTAAAATACTGCTGAGCCATAGCTGTCCAGAAAGGAGGGAGAGTAAGCAAAATATTTGTAAATCATTAAAATGTAAAACAGTGACCCCAGGACTAGAAATGTGCACACGTAAGTGTTAATAGTGTCAGTGAGGTAACAGATTCTAAGTGGCAGTGCTCTGTAGTTCCCTAGAATAGAAGACTTCTTCGAGAGGGTGATTTGCCTTGAAAGCGTAGCCCAGGTGCCTTTTTGATATGGTTTTGCTGTTGCTATGGAGATTGTCTCTGTAGGAATGTGCACAAATGTAGGCTAGATTGTTAGTGGCAGGAATAAGGAGGTGTGGGCCAGGGACAGGCGTGTTGACACTTGTCAGTCTCCAGCTTCAGTCCTGAAGAGAGTGGCACAGAGTGGAGCAAGGGTGGCAGAGGGGTACCACTTTAGATAGCTCCTGTCTGAGAGACCCCAGGACCCAGACTCCCCAGATCTGCACTCTGCTACTTGAGTGACGGATTATGGTTGTTATCTCGGCATTCCCATTAATAGCGTGCTCTTTCGCTGTCAATGTCATCCTGCTTTAATTGGTCAAAGGGTCCAACGGTCACCATAGAATGTCATTTCTCCCAACAAAATGAGAAAAACATATTGAAGTAATCCTGTAGACCCTTTATGATTGCCCACCCTCCAACCTCCAACACACACACACACACACACACACACACACACACACACACATACGACGTAAGCTATTTTCTCAGTAGAAACCATTGCTTCCTTCTCATAAATACTTTACTTCCATCATGGTCCCAGATTAACAGCTGTGCTTCTACAAAACCAGGGAGAAGGAACGAGTCATCCTTTATAGCAGCACGAGGAGAATCTGAAGTGTTGACTCATGGAACGGGGGTGGGGGTGGGAGTGAGGGTGGGGTTCAGACTAGGTTTACTCTCTGGGGAAGTGACTAGCTTTTGCACACAGCCTTTCAGGTTACACATTCCAACTTTGTGCTTCAGGCAAAAAAAAGGAAGTGAGTGCCCATAGTGAGTTCAGGGAGGGTGTACCACGCGTGGGTTCTGGCTAGAAGGACTCTAAATGTGAGGGCGTGCTGAAAGGACACTGGGGACATTACAGGCTCGTGGTGGTGGGATGGAGAAGCAGGTACAGAGCTTGAATAGGAGCAAAGACTTGCTCAGACAGACCACAGCTATGAGTGATACCCGGGAAGCTGGCTAATGCAGAAACCACTGCCCCTGCCACAGACACTGGTCCCACCATGGCACCTCTGCTATGCTGCTGCCATCAATGCTGATGGAGAAACCTTGCCTCCTTCTTCTTACCTAGTTAGCTTCTGCTTCTTGATACGAGGTGTGTCCTGGCCAAGGTGCCTTTGGGTACTTAGGCCCCAGCAGCAAGCTAGGCTAGAAGAGTCAATAATAGCCCCTTTCAGCATCTATGTAAGAAAGTGAGTTTTGCCTCTCCCTAAGGTCACAAATGTAGTGTTGAGGTTTGGACGTTAAAGCTCCGCCCTTCCAGACTCTTGAGTTTCTTAGGTTTGCACACATGGTCCCCAGATGGTGGTGCTGATTGTGAAGGTTGTGGAACCTTTGGGGGCTGGAGCCTAGCTGAAGAAAGCAGGTTGCTTGGGTGTGTGTGTGTGTGTGTATGTGTGTGTGTGTGTGTGTGTGTGTGTGTGTGTGTGTGTGTGTGTGTGTAGGGGGCTTGAGGCTTCATAGGCCATCCTACTTCCTGTCTATGATCTGATAAGAGTGCTGGTGATCAACTGGCTTCCTGATGCTGCTGCCACCCTGATAGAAAGGATTCTGTCCAACCGTAAGCCAGGAGAAATCTTCCCTGCTTTAAATTCCTTCCCTCCATTGAGGTATTTAGTCACAGCAGTGAGAAAAGTAAGGAAAACATACAGGAAGGATTTTGAGATGTGCTCAGCCTGAAATGTGTTTGCCACATGGTTAAGTATTGTCCAGGGCCTTCCTATATAATCTTTAAAAATAAGATCTCCGACAGTCTGTGGTAATTAAAACCAAATCTAAATAAAAAATGTAAAGCACGGCTGTGTGATTGTTTTAAAAGATAAAATAACCACCGGGCGATGGTGGCACACACCTCTCATCCCAGCACTCAGGAGACAGAGGCAGGAGGATCTCTGTGAGTTCGAGGCCAGCCTGGTCTACAGAGTGAGTTCCAGGACAGCCAAGGCTACACAGAGAGAAGCCAAAGCAAAACAACAGCAAAAGATGAAATAACTTTCAGTTGTCCATGAACTTGGGTCTAATGTCAATGAAATAAAAAGAAATGGAGAAGGAAGGGTAGTGACTAGAACTGAGGAGGAGACAGGAAAGGTTCGAGGTTTTTCATGGAAGAAAGTGGATTCTCTAGAGTCACGTCACCATCTGCAGAAATTACAGGCAGCTACAGCAAATGGATGTAAGAGGATGGGTAGGTATCAGCCCAAGGATAAAGATGTGCCTGTCCCCACAGTCTAGAAGGATTCCGTTGTGAAACTAGAGTCACACAAAAGTGCTACCCTCTAGAAATACTGAATTTTGGGCGGTTGAGTCGAATTGACTCCCAGATATCCTGGAGGAGCAAGGAGACACGTGGAGGCAAAATACACAATCAGGGTCATCTGGTTATTGGTTGGGCAGCTGCCAGAGTGAGACAATCTGCCATTGTGCCACATTGGCCGCTAGTGACGGGGACCCATGCAACTAAGCTGAAGCAAAGGGAGAATATGCTTAGGGCTAAGGGGTACCCAACTGTCAGCGAAGAAGAGAAGGATGACTGGTCCCGAAGGATCAACTGTCCCCAGTGTCCCCAGTCTTTGTCTCTTGTCCCTAGTTTTCTCTGAAAAGGTGGGTGTCACTGCTTTGATTGAGGTCTAGGATTCCCAGCACCGTGGAGAACAGGATTTCCCAGGGAGCCATGCTCTCATGGCCTCATGCTCTGTGTGTGTTCCCCAGGAGGCTGACTGCTTTCAACTCCAGTTTCTTAGAGATAATCTGGAGAGTCCTCCCTGGTCAAGTGTCTAAGTTTAATTTTCTACTCATTTTATGGGAAGGCTCCTAGTTACAGTCCGGATGCTGCCACTTTTTTTTCTTCTTACCTTTTAGGTTACTGCTTAAGAAAGCAGGATCCTGATGGATCCAGTCTGTGTTAGCGTTTCTAATGCTGTGAATAGACGCCGTGACCATGGCAACTCTTATAAAGGAACATATTTAACTGGGCCTGGCTTACAGTTCAGAGGTTTAGGCCATCTTCATCATGGTGGGAAGCATGGTGACATGCAGGCAGACATGGTGCTGGAGAGGCAGCTGAGAGTTCCACATCCAGCAGGGAGGAGGAAGACAGTAAGTCACTGGGCCTGGCTTGAGCTTCTGAAGCCCCAAAGCCCACCCCTAAGTGACACACTTCCTTCAACAAGTCTCCACATACTCCAAGGAGGCCATATGTTCTATGTTCTTTCAAAACATGCTGCTTCCAGCTGGCAGATCTGGACCCAGGGGGGGTCAGCTCAAAATACTGTACCAACAAAGGACAGTGCATGCAGTAAACCTATGCAGACTCTCTATTCAGATCTAGCCAAATGGACAGCACATTCTCCACAGTTGTGTGGAGAGCGGAGACTGACCGACATGGATTTTGGTGCTCCCTATTTGACCACTTCCCCATGGTGGGGAGGCCTAGTGGCACTCAGAGTAAGGGGAAACAGGCTACCAGAATGAGACCTGATAGGCTGTAATCATATGGTGGGGGAGGAGATCCCTTTCTGTCACAGAGCTAGGGAAAGGGAATAGGATGAAAGAGGGAGAGAGGGGGGAATGAGAAGATACAAGTGAGGGGATAACAGTTCAGATGTAATCTGAATAAATTATTTAACTTTTAAAAAAAGACAAAAAAAATGCTACTTCCTATGAGCCTACGGGGGGTCATTTTCATTGAAACTACCATATAGGCCAGTAAAGCCCTGATAAACAGCATAGATACTATGCTTAGCTCACAATGGTGGATGAGCTAAGTTTTAGGACCTGGGGCAGGGACAACAAGCACCAAGCCCTCCCACCAAGAGTGAAAGGTCATGGTGTTGCTGCTTAGGGGTGGTCAGCTCCTTTTTTCACACTCCACTAACTGTGTAATGTCTCCACTCCCTCCGTGCTGCTGTCTGATTGGCTTGACAAGGGACAAGCTTGGAACTGGCCAAGCATTAAGTGATGGTTTCCTCTTTTCCTTCAGGATGCCTGCACCCCTGGCGGAGGCATCACAGGCCACCTGCAAAGTTCACGTTAAGAAGTGTAAAGGGCAGTCTGTGTGAATGTTCATGCAACTGCCATGGGGGTTCTGAAGGAGGCGACTCTATGATGGAATTGTTGTGATGTTCATCAACAGAACTGTATCCCGTAGTGTTGAAAAAGTGAGAGAGTGTGTACCTGTGCTAATGCCTTCTAGGGTCAGGCAGCTAAGGATCCCAGCCTGGCCTGGCTTTGTTGAACCTAATCCCTAAAGAGAGTATTAATGGTGTTAAGTTTGTAATTCTTCCTGCTGGTAGAGTTTCCAAGTGCTGAAGAGGACTGGGGGCATTGAAAAAGAAGGGAGGGAGGTTCCTGGAAAACTGTAATAGAGCTGATTTTTTTTCCCTGTTCCTGGGAGCTGGGATTGCCATCTAAGTCATAAGTTACAGGTGCTGAAGGTTTTATATGAATTTATGTTTGAGGACCCAGTTAAATCCACGTTCCTTCTGGTTCCTTCTGGCTGATTCTCTCATTGTCTCTACTAAGTCATGCACTAGCAGCCTTCTGAAGGGAAAAGAAAGTTATACACCAGCAGACCCGACTGCCATTGGCTACTTACTTGAGAATGCGAACAGTTCATCTTTTTCCATTTCTACTTTTACTTAAGTTCCTTAGTTTTGGACACATTCTTATTAGGAGAGGAAAAAAAAAGGATATATATATATATATCCTTTTAGGGATATATGTCAACATGTCAACTGCTTTGCCACATTATTTGCTAATGCCAGTGTCATCGGAATTTAAAAAGCTGAAGCAAGGACTTGCATTTTGGAATGGAAGGCCACGTGAGCAGCCAGGGCAGACAGCCAGAACCTTCTGCTGCGAGAATGAAAGCAGAGCTGTGATGAGGAGCATTTAAACCCCCTTTACAGTTCTGATCTCCTCCCCCACCTTTCCCAGCCCCTGTGGCCCACTGGAACAAAGGTGGTGTCATATTTCCTGGGCACACTGCCTGCAACCACTCTTTTTTCCCCCTAGTCCTTTTTTTTTTTTTAAGATTTTTTT
This sequence comes from Acomys minous, assembly GCF_964271855.1. Lineage (NCBI taxonomy): Eukaryota > Metazoa > Chordata > Mammalia > Rodentia > Muridae > Acomys > Acomys minous. The sequence continues at coordinate 24,288,202 of NC_140484.1, forward strand.
TTCTTGAGAGCAGTTTTGTGTTCACGGCCAAGTTATGAGGAAGGCACAAAGATTTCTTTCCCAAATAGCCCTTCATCCTGTAAGCACACAGCCCCCCTCCTCCCCCTCCAACTGTCTCCCCTTCTACAAGGACTCATCAAGATCACCTGGGCTTCATATAGCTTTATGTATCTTGAAGACATGCACAGCAACATATATCTACCTATATCATCTCCATAGAATACTTTTTACTGTCTAGCTCCCCTCCCCCTCCCATGCTGTGGTTGGTCGTCACCTCCCCACTTCCCTTGTGACACCGCCCCCCACCCCCCCTTGCAGCAACTGTCTCGCCTTCTCATATATTTATCTTTCTGGGAGTAGTTCAGTGTGAAGCCTTAAAGATGGGCTTTTCACTCATTGACGCATTTCTCTTCTGTACGTCCTCCCACAGCACAATGGGTGACTCCTGGCTACCATAGCATAAGCATCATGCTTATGCTTCTTATGTTTCCTGTCTCCCCGCCCCCCCTTCCAGGACACACGCATTCTAGTACCATTTCCTTGCCATCAACTTCCCGTCTGGGTGACAGAAAATCAGACGACACACCAACATCTCAACATCGTGTTTCCCCGTTGGTTTTCCTGGTACCCAGTGTCCCGCTTGGGCTTCAAGGTTTCCTGCCTGAAAACAAAACACATTGCAGCGGCCACCTTGGGATGTACATTTTACATTCTCCGAACTAAGTAGACATTCCTAATCAACTCAGTGTGTGGGGTGGTGAGTATAAGCACACTGAGTGTATTTACGGGGGGAGGGGGGTGTTCCTCTTCTGTATTAACAGTGGTGGTTAAAGTGGAGAAGCTATTCATATCAGAAAATTTTACATCAGGAAAAGTACAGAAGCTGCTCTCAGAAGCCCACGTTGCAGAACAGTTAGCGGCGGCGTGTGAAGAAGCTATTTCATCTCCATGGCAGCCAGAGTCCAGACGCTCGAGCTTTATAGATTAAAATCAATGCCTGAATTGCATTCACAAAGCCTGAATTGCCTGTCAGACTTCAGGACCAGCGGCACGACGTGATAAATGAGGTGAAGAGCCCTGTCCCGGCCGGGGAGTGTGTGCTGCATTAGTGAGGGCTTTGGTTTCTTTTTTCAAAGCAAATACCAAATGGGATGAATTACTGGGAAGCAGCAAATGAACGTCAAGAACTCGAGATGGAGCGGTTATAATTTACTAATTACTGGGAAATGATGAACACAGAGTCAGAGTGCGAAAGAATGTGGCTGGGGAGAGTGGATTGAGGATATAAAGAAAGGAAGTCTTTGTGGAGGGCTCCTGAGATCGGTCCTGAGCAAAGCAGGTGGGTTTTAGAGGAGGCGTAGTTGCCAGATGGAGCTCCCACCTTGATCTCTATTAGTCTGTATCATCAATCAAAATCGGCATTAAATAAGTGTGTAAACACCTAGGCTAGAATATGGGCACACAAGAGGCAGTCTATACAGTCTCCCTCTTCCCACTCCTAGTCAATTCCTCTTCTTATTTAATGCTGAGTTGCTCAGTGGTGCGGTATGAGAAGAAGGGTCACTGTTGTCACCCGGAACACCCCTCCCCCCCACACACACACGCACATGGCCATCAATATTTAAAGACAGTGAAATGAGGACAAAACCTTGAGCGCCGTCCTCAGTGCCACTCAGAGGCTTTCATGGAGTCTGGTTTTGCTATAAAATTGCTAAATAATATAACTGTGATGCTGCCCTCTGCCTGTTAGTGCAGAGGTGTTAGGTGGCCCCGTAGCTTTGCCTCTTTTGGTGGGGGCACTAATGAATTTTCCAACGTCTAGCGGGAGCTTGGTAAGTCAGAATTAACCAGGTGTTCCCAACAGGGCTTCAAGTCCTAAAGGACAAGATGAGGGCACCCAGGGGGGTCTCGACTCTGCACTGGGCATGAGAAAGATAGCATCTGAGGAGGAATTGTGTTGTGACTGGACAAGACCCTGACAGGGACCCTACCTAGATATGTGTCTTGGCATGCCCTACAGCCAGCTGTGCAAAGAAATGATCAGGCCCACCATCATTTTCTGAATGTCTTGAAGACGTCATATTGAAAAGAGCCCCACAGCCCATATATCCACTGTCTCTGTCTTCACTCTAGTGTACTTGATGTTTTCCTGTGGCCATGGTGGCTCAGAAGGAAGACCACATCACCCTGCCTTCCTTGAGCCTCTGGTGTGTGATAGGGTTTCTGGCAAGGATGTGGAAGTGTGAAACAGTGTGCAGAGCCTCTTGCTTGTGGCTTTGGGAAGGACAGTGTCCTCTGCTCTTCTTCCTCATCAAGTTATGTGTCCATGATGGTTTGAGTTGGTCCAATCAGCTTGGAGATTGATGTGATCATCTCCACAGAAAGTCTAGGTCCCTGTGGCCTCTAGGAACCACGCAAGTCCCAGTCTGTCTAGATTTCTTTATAAAGCAAGGGGAAATGTCACTGTTTACTCTTGATTTTTATGAACTAAAAACTGGAACTGAATCTTAACCAATGGAGGGCAAATTCTGGGGATTCTGTACCTTAAGAGTCTTCTTAAAGATTTGCTGCAGAGGGTCTGGAGCAATTGCTCCCAGCAGCCCGTGCTCCTCTCTCAGAACTGGAGTTTGGTTCCCAGCACCAATGTGAGGTGACTCACAGCCGCCTGTAACACCAGCTCTGAAGGATCCAATATCTTTTTCTGGATCTGTGGGAATTTGCATATACATGTACACAAACTCACAGACACACATGTATATGCATAAATAAAAATTAATAAATCACGATAGGTGTAGTGGCATATGTCTTTAATCCCAGCACTTAGGAGGCAGAGGCAGACAGATCTCTGTGAGTTTGAGGTTAACCTGGTCTACATAGTGGGTCTAGGGCAGCCCAGGCTATTACACAAAGAAACCCTGTCTCGAAAACCCAAATAAATAAATAAATAAATAAATAAATAAATAAATAAATAAATAAATTATAACACGGCCTAACTCCTTACTGGCTTTAACAGGTCCTCTGTGAAGAAATAGAATGTCTCATATAAACCTCCTCCCAAGACTGGTATTCCTTAGGCCCTTTTCTGCAGGAGCTTGTTAAAAACATAGACTCTGGTGGGGACTGACTCTGACGTGAACTCTGGTGCCCCCTATTTGACCACTTCCTCTTGGTGAGGAGGCCTAGTGGCACTCAGAGAAAGGGGAAGCAGGCTACCAGGATGAGACCTGATAGGCTGTGGTCATATGGTGGGGGAGGAGGTCCCCTTCTGTCATAGGTCTAGGGGAGGGGAATAGAGTGAAAGAGGGAGGGAGGGGGTAATGGGAAGATACAAGTGAGGGGGTAACAATTGGGATGTAATCTGAATAATAAAATTTGAATAATAAATAAAAAAAGTAGTTAGTTAGATTAAACTGATGAATTTCAAAATAAATAAATAAATATCTTAATAAATAAAATGGCCAATGCTTTTTCTCTCCTAAAAACAAAACAAAACAACAACAACAAAAAACATAGACTCTGACAACTTAGGTCGGCTGAGCTAGAATTTGTATTTTAAACAAGGTTCCTGGATCAGATGACTTGCTTGCACTTGAGTTTGGGAGCACTACCTGGGATGACAGTAAAGTCCTGTGGTCCCAAACCCTGGAACACTATGCTGGCAGCAGCTCTGCCTGGAGCCCATGGCGCAGAGAGGCTCCACCCAGCCCCATGTGGCTGTAAGCGCCTCAGGTCTTAGTGTGCTGCTGTGGACCATGAGTCCTTCCACAGCTTTACTTCTAAGTGTTGACTCATTGACAGAGCCTTGTGTGTGTGTGTGTGTGTGTGTGTGTGTGTGTGTGTGTGTGTGTGTGGTCACCGGCTGAGCCAAGACTCCGTGGCAGGCTTCCTCCTCCTCTGCTTCTGAATAGATCTTAGGGTATCCCACGCTGCTGCAGATTCTGGGTCTCACTAATGCTTCTCTTGGCAGCTTCCACCTGGGTCTAGCAGCGAGCTAAGAGGGGTCTCCCAGGAGACCTACCTGTTGGACTGCAAAACATCTGTCAATCATTTTCAATTACACACAAGCTTTTACACATGGGCTCCTGAGCTAGCCAGCCAAAACATCACGTGGATTAGGTCATAGTGTCTGTGAAATGGTACCTGGCTGCAGTAATTCCATTTGCCTTTTTGCTGTATGGTTTATTCAGAGATAGAAAGTTAGAGGCTGTGCTGGGTGGTGCTAAGTATCCTGGTCTCTAGAAATAGATTTTCTGGGTTGGAACTCAAGTTCATCACATGCTTACTGCAAGGTTTCAATCAAGCCTTAATTTTCTCATCTTTAAAAGGAAAACTAAAATGGCATGTCCTTCCTAGATGTGTTGTTAGGATTAGCAAAGAGTATATGGAGGCAAGCAGCCTTGTGTTTGGTACATAGGAAATACTATGTAACTATAAGGGGAAATAAGCAACAAATTATTAAAGTTATATGTACATCACAATTTAGGGGATTAAAATCCAAATAATGTGGGCAAAAATGGCTAGATATAAGGGAAGAAATTTAAAATCATATGAGTTGATAAGGTTTTGCTTCTCCCATGGAGAACTAACAAACAGTGGTCAGTTTGCTTAAAGCAGGGCAGGCAGCTTGAGCTCACAGAGAGTAAATTAGCCTGCACTGAGTACCAAGAAGGGAAGCAGCAACAATGTAGCAAAGGGGACTCCTGCTCTGTGGTTGAGAGGAGCATGCAGACAAAGACTCAGATATTTCATTAAAAGACAAATGAAGAAATTGCCACACTGTGTTCTATAAATGCAGGAGAGCACACAAAAAATAATAACATGTCTTCACCAGATATCACAAACATAATCAAACACGAATATTATTATTTTTCTTTTCTTACATATACACTTATATTATTACACAGAAATAAAATAAACTACACACAGCAAGAAGAACCATGAAACAATCAAGAATTATAAAAATGTTACATTCATAATGTTTTGGCTATTTGAATTTGGCAACTTTGAAGAAAACATCTTTCCTATCTTGGTGAGTCAAAAATTCTGAATGTAAATCAATATCTATCATATCTCATCTCTACCAACTTAAAACATTTATCTAGACCTAAAAACATCCTAACCACTGAACAACTGTAAACTTAAACTATCTGGTCTTCAATTCTACCAGAGACTTGAGAAGCAATAAAATTGATTACTTGAGTATGCAGGGAGTGCAGGTTAGTAGTTTTCCAAATGAAAAGATGACAGAGACAGTTTTCTGCCAGAACAGTCACCCAAAACTCTGTATAACATTGGAGCATCATCTTTAGCCTTCTGGCCCAGTATATCTGACAGACATATTTGTAAGGCAGGAACTATTGAGGACTTGCTTGTCTGCATGCATCCAAGCTTGCCCATTTTTAGGCATAATTCTGTCTGTGGCAGAAACAAGGACATTTTGCCCAGTGGCTTGTTTGCCATATTTGAAGCCATCTCCATTTAAGGAGTTTCTTTGATGCTCATCATCCTCTTTTAGGTATGCAGGGTGTTGCCAGGAGTTAACCTGTCTTGTCAAAGAATCTTTAAAATAATAGAAACATCTTATGGAGATAGGGATTGAAAAGAAAGAACCAGGAATATAGAAATATATAAGGATGATAGGACAAAAAGTAGATTATTGAATCTACTCTGCAAGTTAAGGCCTTAATTGTTACTCACAAGTAAAGGTTATTTTTAATTCATTGGTATAGAATTTTGTATACTGATGCAAAATAAGTTTAATTTTGATATATTTGTATAGAATTCAAATTTAAGATTATTCTTCACACATCATGTATATTTCTACTCTAATATGAGGTATTGTACCCATATAACTCAACTATAATACAAGATTTACTTCCAATAGTTTACTTCCAATAGTGCTATTGCAGGCTATTTAGGATAATTAAGTAATACAATTTAATTGTTAGTTCATCAAATCATGGTCATGTCAATTACTACTCTACTTTTATCACAAGACTATACATTCTGGATTTAAGAGATAGATATAATTCTATGGATAGATAAGGTAAAATAGTTAGACAAGGTCTTCAAAAACCTCAGAGAGCTATAGAATATGACATCATTTTTACTTAAGAAATCACTAGGTGGAGAGGTTCAAAGGCATCAAGATAATTAAGATAACTGGATTCTCATACCTGATATAGGAACAAACTAGGATTTGAACTTGGGTCTGTCTGTCGATTGAGTCCTTGCTTTTTCTGTCTCAGCAAAGTGGACTGTAGTGAACAGACAACACTTTAAGGCACACGGAGAACATGACGCTTCTATTTGGTCTTGAAAGATGGCTTTGAAAGCAGATGGGGCTGACAGTGGAGCAGTCTTGGCTCAGTGCAGAGGGAAATGAGGTGGCTAGAAAACCAGGGGGCAATATAAGCCTAAAGAAAGAAAGAAAGAAAGAAAGAAAGAAAGAAAGAAAGAAAGAAAGAAAGATTTGTGAAACATACAGATGGGACAATCATAGGGCCATACGGTATCCAGTCATGAGTTAGAGTCTGAAGAGAGAGTGTTAAGGACTCTGGGTGGCAAGCACACAGACCCATGAAAGACTGTCAAAGTCTGAAAGCACAGTGACCATGACTGGTGTCTGTGCCCAGAACATACTCCACTAATATTGATGGCCAGTTTAACCATGTATTTAGATAACATTGTTTTTGACCTTCAGAAATATAATTCTGTGCATATATGTGTGTATGTGTGCATGTCTGTGTAGGTCAGAGGTCGCCATTGAGTGGCCTCAGTTGCTGTCTTTGACCTTTTTTAAGACAAGGTCTCTGGGTGAATATGAGACTCGGTGTTTCTGCTGGACTGGCTGGACCGCAAGCCCAGGCCTTCTCCCTGCTCCTCTTCTCTGGTCCTGAGGATGCAAGCACAGGCAACTGTGTCTGATGTTTATGCGGGGGAGAGAGGGATATGAATTCACATCCTCATGTTCCTGTAGCAAACACTTTATTAACTGAGCCAGCTCCCCAAATGTTTAATTTTTAACAACGTGCATGAATGTGAGGCTACTGTTTAAAAATTCAGATAAAAAAGTTCAAAAACAACAACAACAAAACCCCAAAGTTCAAAAAATAAAAATAAATAAATAAATAAAAAACCAACAACCAACCAAACAAAAGCATACACTCCTCTGTACCTCAAAACCTAATGCACTGGGCCTTCAAGAAGATGAGCTTACAGTTCTGCAAGTCAGTTCTGTCCCCATGAAACAGGAGCTCAGAGCTTGAGATGAAGAGACCAATTCTGGTTCCCTGTGAGGTATAAGAGACTGAGCTACAAGACTAGTAGTAGGGCTAATTAACATTGAAAAAATTACATTTCCCCTGGAGGTTATTAAACAGTGAGTTTCAATCTGGTGTGTCTCCCGCTTAGTTGCCGCTTGCGGTGGGGGAGAGGGACACATTACCTAGGCCGTACTCACGGGTCTGCTTTCCGAGTGTCTCAAATGTAAACGGATGGGGCCAGTTTCTCTATGCCTGGTGATTTTCCCTGTGCACAGTCTTGCTGTCTGCCAGGCCTGCTGGGAAGGGGGAAGCTGGAGGAGTGGGGAGCGAGGATGCTTAAATAAAAACACTTCTATTTTGGGCACACTTTAATGACAATCCTGTCTAAAAAATATTTTTCCTACAATGCCTTTTCCATTCAGTGTCATTGAAAGTGTTTTTAATTTCACAGAGAGGCTGTGGCACAGGACGATAATCAATGAGCTGCTGGTGTGCTTTTCAATGACTGTGCCTTGGGTTTTTTTTTTTTTTCAATTTATTTATTTATTTACCAGTGACAAAGATGAGTTCTTCAGCCCAGGCAATGTTACCATTCATGCCTGGCTAATAAAGGAAGAAAGAAATGCCTGAGGAAGCTCGCCCTGATCGTGGAGGGGAGGAGGAGGAGGAGGAGAAGGAGGAGGACCTATTTTCGGTCCTTGGGATATTTTATTGTCTTCAGGCCTTCCCTGTGAGTCACAGGATAGAAATTTGAGGCAGAGACGCTTCAGCGTCTGGACTGGAGACTGTTTGGGCTGCAATGCCGGAGATGTGTGTGTGTGTGTGTGCGCACGCATGTGCGCACGCATTCCTTGCTTGTAGGTTCTGGCCATTTCCTGCTCTGTGTGCAGGGATGCAATGCCTGCCTTCTGTGCCTTTAAATTCCTGTAGTTGGATGTTGTCAGGATTCAGGGTGAGGTCAACCCAGGGTCATTTTAGCCCCAATAAAGGTCTGTTTTATTAAAAGCCCTCTGGTCCCTAGCCTGTTTACTGCTGCCCTGGGACAACACTTCCTTTATCTCTTTCTGGCTCATGCCCAAAGAAAGCAGGGGGACTTGCTGCAGCTTGGAGTCCAGTTTCCATCTCCAGGCTGGGCTTGTGGGGTTTAGTGGCTCAAAGTAAGCATGCACGGGGCACAGCATGTGGGATTGGGTTTCGCTCCACTCCATACTCCCAGTGTTTAGAACAAAATGATGAAGTCTCTGACTCACTCTGCTGAGAAGTTTCTTCTGCGTCTTCCTAATAGGGAGCCATAAGATGTCAATCATTCTCCCTCCCCTCCAGTGGCCACACAACTTGTGTTAGAGCTGGCAGAACCTTCCCTTTTTATATCCTGATTGTCTCGGGTATTTTGTCACAGTGACGGTCAGCTCACCGACACATCCCTGAAAGCCATAGCTTGCTTTTATTCAGAGGTGGTCAAATTGAAGTTCCTAAAAAAAAGGGTGAGAAGTAAAGGCTGTGAGCACAGAGAGGTGTTTCCCTGGGAAATGCAGATGGGAACTTGGCCATGAGGGTTAGGATTGTTAGATGAATTCCTGCCATGCTCTCACTCATGTATCTCATCTTGACAGGCAGGAAACTAATGAAAGGCGAGCCACCTTCCTATCCACGTGGTCTGTTTGCCAGAGAAGAGAAGAGTGGATTCTGGCTAGAACTAAGAGGATCTACAAGCGGAACTGGCGAGAACGAGAGGACATGTTGTGGGGAGGGTGAGTAGATGGGAGCCTGTGTGGCTGGAGATGTGTGGGAGGACCATGTAGGGCTGCCTGAGGTGATGCAGGCAAGAGAAAGAGAGCACAGCCTGGAAAAGGGAGGCTTCCAAGGAAAGGAGAGAAGAGAGGTGAGTCCTAGAGGACCCCACACATGCTGAACCAGTTTATACCTGACAGGTAAGATCCAGAGTCATGAAAAAACTAAAGAATTTCCAGTGACAGCAATGTCCCTTGCTATTGTTTGTATCTAAAATGTTCTCTAATGGTCCGCACACTGAAGTCTTGGTTTTCAGCGCCCATGACTTTATTTAGGAGGTTGTGGACTCTTTAAGAGGTAGGAGGATATGACGTCACTGGGATTTGTACCCTTAGCGGGGATATGGGGCACCAACCTCTTCATTCTTTCTTTTTGCCTCTCAGCCGCAATGAGGTAAGCAACTTCTTCTGCTCCGAGCTCCCACCACGGTGCAGTGCCTTACCAGAGGGCCAAGAGCGCTTACTGGAGGGCTGTGTTGGCCAAACCAGGAGCCAAGCTAACCGTCCTCCTTGTAATTTGATTGTCTCCTGTGTTTTTGCAATAGTGATGGGAAGATAACAACTCTACAGGGGAAATCCTTAGCATAAAAAGGAAGACCCTATGAGCAGGGCTTATCGAATGTGCACAGCTCTTGGCTCAGCTTCCAAGCAAAGCACAAAGCTGGCTCCTTTCTTCCCTAGCTCTAATAGCCCACCGACACTGTCTTCTTAGGAATTCAGGACATTTTCTGGCCTTGGCTTTAGGATAACTTGTTATTGTCCTGGGTCTAGCCTTTCAGTGTTGAATAGACTCTTAGCGCACAGATGCTGCCAATGTGACCGTAATGATATGATTTGTGCTTTGTTCTTATAACCAGCCTCATACTTAGTTTCTGTATCTTCCAGTTTTCTTTTTCCTTTCAGTTTCTCCTCCAAAGCCTTGCAAAACCCACATTGATGGCTCAGTAACTAACGATTCCTTTCGTTCGGAAGAGTTTGTCCTCTGAGCTGTCTGATCTCTAGAGAGCCTTTCAATGCCCCCATCATCTCACCGTCCCTGGGTCATTTGAACAATAGTTTCCACACTAGGAAGTACAGAGAAGTCACCTAAGGTACATGAGATCTGGTTTTGTCACCAGAGGACAGGACCTGGAATCTGATTTTCTAAAGCCTCGTGGTGATGCCAATGTACCACACACCAAGTGGTGATGTTTTAAGGATGAGCAGATTATAAAGCTCCTCTGTATCCAGCCCCACCCACTCCAGCTTTTAACAGTCTCCTCCTCCTCTTCCTCCTCCTCCCCCCAGCAAAGGGATGGAAGGGTTTGCACCTACTCTTCTTTCCAGCTTCTAGTTTGTCTGTGTCTCCAAATCAGCTTTAAACTGGTAGAATGCTGAGGGGCAGCATTGTCCATTACACACAGTTTCCCATTTTTTTCTTTAGCTTGCTTTCAGGGTGCATCACTGACTTCATTCATCTTGGGCACATGGCATATTGTGCAGTGTAGAGGGAACACCGTGAAAAGCAGACAGTGAGCAGCGAGAGGAACAAGGCAGAAGCTTTGCATAGGCTGTCCTGAGCGGTCTCCTTCCTCTTGCCCCACATGACTGACCAACAGAGACTATCTGCCCAGCTCTGCAACCCAAATCCCCAGCTCACCTGGCGTTTGCAGCTGGGGAGTCAAAAGGAGCCAAGAGCCTGACTGAAAAGAACCATGTTTCCATTTGTACAAAGGACTTGAAAACATTTATTGTTTATAACATTTACATTTTTAATGTAAACTTCTTTTTTTTATACTAAGTGGGTGAATTATAGCAAGTGGTTTACAGTAGTAATTGTTGAGAACACAGAAACCTACACCTCCCCCATAGCAAGCTCTTCTGCTTATGCTGTGTGCCCCTCACCATAACCACTCCGAAACCACTGCTCAACGCTAGCCAAATTCTTACAATAGTTTACACTGAGTCAAAGACAACATCACCTGATTCCCTCCTAGAGGGTCTGAAGTATAATTTGATGTTCACTGTGTTACTGAGATTGTAGTTTTCAAGACACGAGCAGGCGCTAAGTCACTGGATCTAATGGCTCCTCGGCTTCATTTTGCTGTGTCTAATACACGGATGCTATCTATCTATCTATCTATCTATCTATCTATCTATCTATCTATCATCTATTTACCTATCTATATTTGTTTTTGTCTTGTTTCGTTTTGTTTTTTTAGAGACAGGGTTTCTCTGTGTAGCCTTGGCTGTCCTGGACTGCCTTGTAGTCCAGGCTGGCCTTGAACTCATAGCGATCCACCTGCCCCTGCCTCCCGAGTGTCGGGATTGAAGGCGGGCGCCACCATGCCTGGGTAGGATGCTATTATCCTAACAATGCTCCCTGCGCTTTCTGACAGTTGAAATAGGCTAGTTTACCACCAGCTGAGCATGGAGTCTTCTTTCTTGTCTCCTTTCCCCCCCTCTCACATCAACTGCCCACGTTGCAGGCAAAGGTCAATGTCCAGGGCTGCTCCTTGTCTCCGCTCTCCCATGGGGATCTCATCTATTTGCAAGGCTTTAACTGTTAGGCCAGGCCAATGTTCAAATCCACAACCTGCAGGGCTGACCTTTCTCTGTAGTGCTAGTCCTGAATTAATTGCCTCCTTCTGGTATCTAGTGTCACCTCCTAACTTTCTGCTTCCTAAATACTTATTCTGTTTGTAGCAAATATCAATTTTTAATCATGATGGTTGAGAAATAAAACATTTAGAATTTTTTTCTTTAAGTGTGAATTCTATTTCTTTTTCCTAAGGTGACAGGAAGTTCGTCTCCCTTGCTCATAGGTTCAAAGGTTACACAGATACCTCAGGCAGTTAAGCACGGCCAAAGCATTACCATCTGGATGTCCCTTGGTACCATTCTCGGAAGTATTTTAAGATCAAAATCACTCTGTAATTTTTTTTTACATCACACCCGAGTCAGGATTTTTTTTAAACATCCTGGGAACCACATTCAGTTCTTCTGAAAGAGCAGGAAGCAAAGCACACTAACCTACTGAACCAGCTTTAAAAGGTATTGTTTTTCATCTTCTCTAACCTTCCTTTTCCTTCCCACCCCTAAGAAGTCTACCCTAAAGGCTTTACAGGGTCAGAGCAAAGGGGAAGACAGATAGGAGCCACTGTGTCCTAGAAAAGACCAGGAAAGACCTGGGAAAGGGACCCCTGTCCTGCGTAGGCGGCAGCCGAAGGGAGCAGCCGGACTCTGGAAAGTCAGAGTTCAAGAGATTTAAAGGAAGTGAGTGTTCAGGTGAGAGGGAGACCTGAGTGTCCACTTGTGAAAAGCAGCATTAGGAGGGGCAAGTGTAGAACGGCCTGTGACGTCACACTGGGTCACAGGGGGGAGCTCAAGGTGTTTTATGCTATACAGACCCGCCAGCTCAGCCAGCTGAGGAGTCCTGGGAGCAGCAGTGTTCCAACAACAGAAGCCATGACAGGAAACAGACTCTGGTTTCCAGACGCCTTTCTGCCCCAACATGAGTGAGATCCACCAGCAAAGCAGGAGCAGAAGGGAGTTTCCATACACTTAGCAAGGGAAACTAAGTGCTTCTCTGCAAGATCAGGGGCCGAGCTTCCATACAGCGCTGTACTGGGGCTTCTAGCCAAAAGACCACAGGGAATGAGAGAAATGTAGAGTGGACCCATCAGTTTTGCTGTCACTGTGACCAAATTCCCACCAGGAAGAGCTTAAGGGGGAAAGGTGGAGTTTTAGACATTTCAGTCCACCATGGTTGAGAAAGCCTGGAGAGGGGCAGCTCGGACCACGGCTGAGAGGAACACAGCTGCAGGAAGGGGCCAAGAGCAAGATGACCGTAGTGGTCCTCCCTTGGCGACCCGCTGCCTCCCAAGGGTTTTGTCGTGCTTCCACACAGCACCACCAGCCAGAGACAGGCTTAAACGCATGGACCCTTGGGACATAATTTATATTCTAATAGTAACAAATAGCAGCCAGATTAAAAAAATAAGGACATATTCGCAGACAAGCTACTAGAAGTGAGTTTATAAAGGTTTCACAAGCAATTCAAAATTGAACCCCCTCAACAAAACCGTTTTCAGTAGTATCAAGCTGGAGACCTGGGGTAGGCTACAAGGGGGATATGGGGTGTCTCTAGCTGAGCCTCTTAGCAGCCCAACTTGTCTCAGGGGTGCCCTTGCCCTTGGTTTCCCTTTTGTAGAGGAAGTTTAATTTAGAACATGGCTGCTCTTGCAGGAGATCACATCTAAAGACCTTCTAGGTCTGTGTGATCCAGCTGGAATACAAATATGCCTTTAATCCAGGAGGCAGAGGCAAGCAGATCTGAGTTCAAGGCCAACCTGGTATAGAGTAAATTTCAGGTAAAGAAAAGCTTAGGTCCAGGCTTGGTAGTGCGTGCCTTTGATCCCAAACAATTAAGATAAAGTTACTTTGTAGAAGGAAACACCCATATTTGAAAGTGATGTTTAGTTGAGTGGCAGAAAAAGTATCGAATCACAGAAAGAGTTGACAGAATAGGATACACCCAACTCTCACAAGAACAGAGAGAAAAGGAAGCTACTTAAAGGGCAATGCAGAGAAAGAGGAGGTAATTTTACCAGGACAGATATACAGAGACAGGTTGAAGAGAGGCCAAGCTAGACACAGGTGAATACAGAATAAGCCACGTAATAGGGAGCCAGAAGATTAGAGCAGATGGCTGGAGTTGGTTTGAGGCCAAGTAGAGCAAGTCAGAGGCCAAAAGAAAAGCCAGATTGAATAAGTCAGCTGGGAGAGGAGTTTGATCCCGAACAGCTGAGTTGAAGCAGCCAGCTATGAGCTCAGAAAGAACAAGTGAGGGTGAACTTATTAAGCAGTAAGTCTCAGAGGCTGAAGACGTTGTAAGTCTATGTTAGATTGTACGGAAGCAAGATGGGACTAGGCCTAGGTGAGCAGACCAAGGTAATAATCTTCCAAGGCAACAATTTAAACAAGTGAATAAAGAGTGAGAGTCCTTTTATACCCTTTTCTCTCCAACCTCTCTAACCTCCCCTTCCCACTCTCCCCACGTCTGATACCTACCCCCCCCCAATTTCCCTCCCTACACCCTCTCCTGTCCAATTTCCTCTCTACTTCCACTGTCTACACAATTTGCCCTCCTGAGTGACAGTCAAGGAGGGCCTCCCTTGGGTCCTCCTTGTTACTCAGCTTCTTTGGATCTGTGAATTGTAGCATGGTTATCATGTACTATACGGCTGATAACCGCTTATGAGTGAGAAAACCATGAAATCTGCAGGCAAATGACAGAACTAGAAAGGATCATCCTGAATGAGGTAACCCAGACCCAGAAAGACACTCGTGGTATATACTCACTTATAAGAACACACATTCTTTCATAGCCAGAAAGCACAATATTTGAGGGTCAACTCAGCATCTTGCTAATATTTAGATTTCTTTATGGAAATGAGTCATTACAGGTACAGTTTTAACTTTCATTATCCCTTCCTAATCCAATTTCCCTTCCCCCTCCTCCTGATTGTGACCACTGCCTTGCCTTTCCTGACTACAGATCTTGTGCTGGCTTTTCGCTTCATTCTTATTACGGTTTTCACGTTGGAAACCTTCACACACATGGTACTTTCCTCTCAAAACTTCCTTTTTATACTCAGCACCGTGGTTTTTTTAAAAAATCTCTCCATATTGCTATTTGCTACTCATTTCTCATCTACTTCATAAATGTGCACAATATAGTTAATCTTCTCCTCTTGGGTTTTAGCTGTTTCCGATTTTCCGTTTTTACAAACAAAGCCTTGTCTACTCAGTGTTGCCCTTAACAGGCCTTGAGACCACTTCCCTGGCCTATGCTTGAGAATACTTCTAGGGTCTACCTTAGGAGATTTCTTGGAACCCTCAGCTTTATTAGTTGCAGCCCGGTTGCTCTCTGCACACAGCATGTGTCACGCCTAAGAGCTCCTCATTCTCGCCCACACTTGGTTCTGTCACACCTTCGTGTGTAGGCTTAAGGGCTTCGGCTGCTCTTGGCAGGATGTTGTTTCTGATTCCTCCAGGTGAAGTCGGAAACTACCTCTTGGAAGCTGGCTGGCTTCTTAGAAGTTGGTGAATGAGCCGGACCGGGGCAAAGATCTCATGGTACCTTTGATGGCTAATTTCTAATATTAGCTTGATTTGGTTAAGGAATGCTTGGGGAATGAGAAAAGTACACCTTGGAAGTATCTGTGATTGCATGTCCAGAGATACTTACTTAGGTCCTGAGGGCTCTGACCTAATGAATGGGTTAATGGTTAGTTCACCAGGGATCCACTAGCCTGCCTTAGGTTGCCTGGCAACCTCCGATGTCCCCACTTGCTGCTGCCAGGTGTGTGTGCCAGACTATAAAAGGACCAACCTGCCATGTCTTCTCTCTCTCTCTCTCTCTCTCTCTCTCTCTCTCTCTCTCCCTCCCTCCCTCCCTCCCTCTCTGTCTGTTTCCCTCTCACTTTGCTTATCTCTCTCGTGGCTCACTCAGACTCTCTCTCCCTCTCTCTCTCTCTCTCTCTCTCTCTCTCTCTCTCTCTCTCTCTCTCTCTCACCCTTCTCACAATTATAAACTTCCCTGTAGCACATCTGTTTCGAGGTGTGTTATTTATATAGATAGCATCAACCCCTTGTGTTCACGTATGTATTCATAACACATTGGCACTGTTAGGAAATAGTGAAAGGAAGAAAGTGGGATCGAGTGGGAGGAGATAATCATGGTGACTATTCTCTGGGCTATATCTGACCATGATCCCTTTCTGTATTGCCCATCTGCTTCCAGTCTGCTAAGATATGAAAAAAAGCCCCTGCCACACACTCCCTCTGCCATGTGTTCTGATCAAGCTCAGGGGACAAAGAATCGTGGACTGAACCCTTTGAAACCATGAGCCAAAATAAAAATAAACTCTTGCCTGCTTTCTCGCTTGCCTCCTTCCTTCCTTTCTCCTTTCTGTCCATCTGTGTGTCCTTCTGCATGTTTCTGCAAAGTATTTTGGTCACAGCAGCAGGATGCTAACTAATCCAGGGCCCTTTTCTGACTCCTCCAAAACCACTGACCTCTGGTGAATTCCAGCTTTTTAGGACATGTGAGCTGACTACTCTTCAGAAAAGATAATTCAAACAAAACGTTGCAAAGGCATGTACCCTTTTGTGGAAGCAGGAAAAGTTGAAATCTCCCAAACTATCCCCTCCATTAAAAATCCCTCCCCATCCCTCCCTGCCAGCAATCATCAAGGAGATGACAAACCCCACGTCATCCACTCCTCTTGGCAGTTCTTACCTTCAGGTGTCAGTTCCCACCAGCTCTCAGTTCAGCAGCCTTTCCTAGTCCCTGCATGCACTCTACTCTTGATCTTTACCACGTGGCTAGTTCCTGGGTGAGCCCTTCTTTTTTCTACCTCACTCCCACAACCATCCTAGCCTCCTTTCCAATGAACACCGGGGAAATATTCTTAGAGGACCACGCTGAACATTCTGGTACCCTAATAGGGCCTTTTAAAGGTAAAGCACAGTGGCACGATTGGATGTGAGGGCTCACGTGTGTAATATGGTGTCACTCACCTCTGTTGCATCATGTGATTCCAGTGTAGACCTCATTGGACTACACAACAAGCTTGCTTTGCATTGTACACAGCACCATGTCATGCAACACCAACCAAGGCAGCCCAAAACACATCAGCTCAGACTCAGGACTATGTTATGAAACGCAGGGGCCTCTGAGTATATAGAAGCATCACAGTTTAATTACAGAAAACAAAAATTTTAACGCTTTCCTACCATCAGTTTGTAGGTATCAAATTAATGTATCCTTGAGTTGCATTGTGTTAGAATGCTCTATTTCTAGAATTTCTGTTTAGGTAGCTAACTTGAGTCTCTAAAACAAATTTTAAGATAAAAATTACCTTATAAAAATATACATCTTTTACTTTGTGCAATGTATTTGTTCCAAGTGACATTATCAGCATCAATGGGTATAAGATAAAAAAAAAATAATCAACTCTGAAAATATGTTGAAGGTACCTTCCATTCTAAAGTACCAAACATTCAGCCACAATTTCTTTTTTGACTTCTTTTTTTTCTTTTTTATTTCCTCCAAGGACAGTTTTATTACCATATAAAAGAAAAAAAACCCTACATCAGGAAAGCTGTAAATCTTGACAGCTGCCTAGAGAAGGAAGATAGTAGAGAAAAAGAAAGAGCTATGGCATCTGACTGAAGGCAGAATGAAGGTTAGAGGTGAGATAAACAGCATGGCGGGGATGGAAGACCCCACAGGGCGTCATGGTGGCTCATGAAGACTGCCCAATCTTTGTGCACTATGTATAAATAAACTTATACAGATTTACTTTCATTTTTAATGGCTAGTAAAATTACCTATTTACCAAGACATTGTTTTTAAAATAATTTTCTTTTTAAAAGTAAATTCTTCCCTTTTTTGTAAATGATTTTTATTATATGTGCATTGGTGTATTGCCTGTTTGTGTAGGGTGTCATATGCCCTGGAACTGGAGTTACAGACAGTTGTGAGCTGCCATGTGTGTACTGGGAAGTGAACTCAGGTCTTCTGGAAGATCAGTCAGCATTCTTAACCACTGAACCATGTCTCCAGCCCTAAAATAATTTTCTTTATCCATTATTATTAGTAAATGTTTGTATACCAATTTTATACACTCAGGGTTGTGTATACATTTCTAAAGCAGAAAAGGCTTGTGAGTGGCCATGACTTAGATAACCACTGCCCCAAAAGTGTCAGCCCTTTACAATCCAGCCCTACATATATTTCTTTTTTTCTTGCTGATGGCCCTTTGCTCTGGTTGGGAGGTCTCCGTCCTCTAACTGGCTCTATCATTTTTTAGTCATACCTTCTCCTGGATGGATATAACTTCTTTCCAGGCTTAGCTTTAGTGCTTCCTTCCCTCCAGGGCCCCTGTATCTCCAGACCACTGTGCCACCCTTTCAGAACTCAGCCATGCATCAGACCCGCACCAACCACTAGCCAGCTTTATGACATTTTCAGTTTGCTATTTGACTTTTCACGTATGTGTTAATGTTTGGTTTTCCATTAAAATGACTGGCTCCCTAATTCATGCTGCTTGGACATTTCTCCATTCTGGGAAAATACTGTATATCATGTGCCCTTCTAGAAGATACATAACATGCCTTAGCTTATTAAAAGATAGGTCTTGTACAGAGGGAACTCTGCTTAACAGATTTCTGAAATGTATTTGTTAAGATCTTTTCCTCCCTGTAATAATATTAATGTTTTTCAGAATTTGATGCTTCTATGAGGACACTTTGGGAAACATGGAACCAGCTTATAAACTCTACCATCATGATGACACTACAATGGTACCACACCAAGCATCCTAATACTCTGGTTGTGGGAATAGCTGGCAAGTACCAGTGGATCTCAACTTGTACAGTCTTTGGAATGCTGTAAGACAGATCACCTTGTTTCAATGACATTAGTTATATTGACACCACATTCTAAAATACTTCTAAGTCCTTTATGCTTCACTGTCTGAGGGGGACATTCTGGCTTATACCCAGTGGGAACAAAAAAACTTGTTGCATTTTCCATATTGTTTGTCATTTAAATGTCTACCTTATTTTATTTTAGTTGGAAGTATGAGGGGAAACCCCAGGAGACTTCTAAACTTCCTGAAAACCAGAATGAGCTGAAAGGAATTGTGTCAGACTTTGTACAGATGAATTACACTTCCAGGTCCAACTTTTTTTTCTCATATCTGTGGCTTTAGATGTACTTTTGCCAGAATGCTGGATGGAAATACTATAATGGCTTGAATTTCTATTTCAGTTAACAAAAGAAAACCAACTACAATAAGTTTAATCGACAAAGTCGTGGTAGAGTTACTAGAAGTATGAAGCCAGGGTTTAAGCTTGGAATTGAGACATAAATAGTTTTATAAGTTACTAACAATAAATTGATGATTTTTTTAAGTTAATGAGATTTTATCTTAAATTTCTTTTGATGAGTAGTATAAATAATCTTCTGTTATACCTACTAGATCACATGTTATATGGTGTGTTATCCATATGTTGCATATTTAATATGTGAGCATTATCTGTCTCTATATAATTTAACATACACAAAAAGTTATATAGCAAAAGCTAAATTTTTTATTTCTTCCCACTAGTCCATAGGCATTTTAAAATTTATACTTTGAAACTTTCTTATTAAAACATTTTTACATTATATTTTGATCATATTTTTTCTTAACACCTCCCTACCTATGAAATTTTATTCCCACCTTTTCCCTTCCTCAAAACAAAAATGAAGGATAACAAACAACAAAAGTGCATAAGACAAAAAACAAACAAACAAACAAAAAACCTATGAGGTCTGTTGGCCAACCTTGGAGTACAGTTGACATACCTAGTGACAATGCATTAGAGAAGACTGATTTTCCCTTGCCCAGCAGGCATCAGCTTCAAATAGTTTCTTGCTGGGAGTGGAGATTTGTGTGTATTTCCCCTTCTCGATGTTGAGATTTTGTCTGGCTTGAATCTGTGTAAGTTTTATGTGTGCTGTCATAGTCCCTGTGAGTTCATATGTTCATCAGTTTTGTTATGTCTAGAAGATGCTGTTTCCTTGGAGTCATCTACTACCTCTGGTTCTTAAGATCTTTGGCTCTTGTAAACTTTCTACTTCCTTCTCTGTGTAGACGCCTCATTCTTGAGAAGAGGGGTTTGATAAAGACATCCAAGTTTCTTCTTATCTATAAATTATCCAGTTGTGAGTTTCTCTGTTAGTGTCTATTGCAAGAAGAAGCATCTCAAAGAAGGCTGAATGATGCTGTGGTCTATGGGTAAAACAGTATGTTATTAAAAGTAATTTTAATACTATGTTCCTTTAGCAGAATAATACTAATAGCTTTTTCCCTCAGAGTCCATGATCAATCTTGTTCTTGGTTCTTGAGCACTTTATCAGTGTCAGGGAAGGGTTCCATCTCATAGATTGGCTTTTAAATCTGATTTTTAAAAAGTTTTTGGTTACCCCCATGACATTTGTACCACTATTACACCAATGTGTATCCACGTAAGTTATGGTTATGGATCACAGAATTTGTAGCTTGGTGACATGGATGATTTCTTTTCTTTTCTGGCAATGTGCAAAGCGTCTTCCTATACCATGTATTCTCGTCAGTAGGGGCAAAACTTCTAGTTAGTACCAGCTCTGTGTTTGAGGACATACGTAAGTGTTGTCTTCAGAAATAGAAATTAATTGTCATTTTGTGGAGGGTAATCAATAGTCTTGACAATAGCATGTGATGTTTGGGGATGTTTATGGAACCCCTTTGGCCAACGACTCAACAATAAGTAACCCGTTCCTGGCTCTAGAGGTTTTACTTGATTGCATACGATGTCCAGCTGGAGCATTGTCTCCTGCATTATATGATGGATGTGACTCAGTTGGTAGAGTGCTTGCCTAGTGTAAAGTTTATACTTCTTAACTTTCCCACTTGATATATGTTGGACTTAATGCCTCCTTTTATACCTCCAATGTATTCTGCTGATTGGGGTACCATCATCAAGTTTCCATAGTGATGACATTTGATTTATTTCAAATCATTTACTATTGGTTCTCACAATTTTAGCAGTCATGCTAATTCAAAATACTCCATCATCAACCTGTGATGTGCTAATTTCCCAATACTACATAGCATATTACCCAATTTTCTTTTTAATTATTTTCTAATATTACAGTTGAAAAATAGCTTGGATTTCCCTCTCTCTCTCTCTCTCTCCCTCTTTCTTTCTCTCATTCTCTTTGGCTTTTTGAGACAGAATTTCTCTGTGTATCTTTATCTGTCCTGGACTCACTGTATAGACCAAGGTGGCCTCGAACTCACAAAGATCCACCTGCCTCTGCCTCCCCAGTGCTGGGAATAAAAGCGTGCACCACCACACCTGGCCAGGTCAATCATTCTTAGAGGCAAAAACTATCTAGTATACTTTTAAAGCACAAGTTCTGCACATTCTTTGTCATTGTTTTCCTTATGCTATCATTATTTATTCATGAGAACTCTCTACATGCTACCTGGGATAGATGCTGACATAATTGACCATAACTTCCAGTGCGGTTTCTGGAGGAGACATTAAATCATGAACTTTTCCAGCATGCCATTCTGCAGCCTAAAGTTGTCACATTATAAGCTGGAAACAATGCTAGAACACATCTGTTTCCTTCCTTCTAAAGTAGCTTTCGTGAAGTCTTTCCCATCAGAACAAGGCAAACTCACATCTTAGTAATCTGGGATGTTTCTAAACTTTGCCTTTGGCTGTAGTAGATGTGCTTGTAGGTGAACTGGTAGACCCTGTGACATGTGTTCTAATAGACATAAGCAGCATACTTTTCATGGCTTGTGAGATCTAGTCAAAGATCACCCTACCCATTCCTTCTGGACCAGAGGTGACAGGTGGGCTACCTAAAGGCCAAATGTGGCCATATGTATTTTATTTGGTTAGCATGATATTTAGGAAAAAAAGTAACAAAACAAGACAAGAAAACAACAGAAAAGTTAGTGAGTGATTTTACAGAAACATCTAGATTTCTAGCTTCCCTTCGGGGGTTGGGGGAAGACACACAGACACAGACACCCACCCACCCACACATGCACTCACGCATGCATGCATGTGCGCACTCACAAACAAGCTGGCAACGTTGCTTCCACACAGCAGAGACTTACTGGAATCTGCCCTTAATAATCCACGAAGCCAGGTCTTTCCACTTGCCTCCGCTCAGTCTGCTTCCCTCACTAAAGTACCTAGCTAGCTTTTAGAGTGTTTGCCTTTGCAGCCTTTATAGCACCCTGCTCCCAGGGTGCCCCACCCCCACTTCCACTTACCCTTGTTGGAGGCAGCCTCCTTTTCCTCTTTGAGATTTACCGTCGCGTGTTTATTGGACTCCGTCCCGTGTCCTTATATCCCCCATCTCAGCACTTTCCTTAGCTGTGCAGTCTGTTCGTTGGGATGCCTTCCCACATGTTCTGTAATGATAACCGTCTGCTCTACCAGGGCACACGTTTTAAAACAGTTTAGCAGACTTTAACAAGCCCGAGAAAGATGAACGGATGCATATTTAAGGTGTCCTCTGGGTACCATTGGCATGAAAACATCTGCTTGGATGGAGTGTGTGGACTCAGGGTTGCTATGTGTACCGCATCCCACTGTTTCTCTTGGCTCACACCCTCAGCACCCTCCTGAGCCACAGCCTCCGCCTTGTAGTTAGTTTGCATCCACGTTGTAGGTCTCTCGGCTTCGGTATGGTTTTTCAGAATACTTTTCTAAGGGGTAGCTCTCATCTCATCAACTGTCACTACCTTTAAATTTTTTTTAGTCACTCCCTGTTATTCAGAGGAAATGCTTGCCTGTCAACAAAGTTCACAGGGTATTTATAATGGGGCCATATAGGCCTTATTTCCAACTTGTCTGTGTACCTTTGGTCTAAGTGCCTCAGACTCTGCCATTCTCCAAGACTGCTAAGAACATTTGTCCCAGGCTGATGCAAATGAGGCTTTCTTTAATTGAAAAGAGCTCTTTCTTCCCTTTTCAGCAGCCTTGCTCTTCAAGATCTGCCAATTATAGTTAATACTGATCATCTACTGGACAGAACTAGAACCACTTAGGATGCCGGCCTCTGCGCATGCCTCGAAGGGATTAAGTAGATTAGGTTAGCTCCTAAGCATGCTTGTGAGGGAGGATCTAGATCAGATATATTGACGTGAGGGGACTAAGAGTAACTGCGAGCAGAATCTGACTGGACTGAGTAAATAAGGAGAAAGGGAGCTAAAGATGAGTACATCCACCTCTCTCTCTGACTGTGGACAGATGGCACCAGCTCCCTCATCCTCAAACTGTGACCCAAAGAAGCCCTGCCACCCTTAAATTGCCTTACTGAGGGTATTTTTTATTGCAACAATAGGAAAAACTAGCAAATGGATCTCTTTCACTATGGCAGTGGTTCTCAGCCTTCCTAATGCTGAGACCCTTTAATACAGCTCCTCATGTTGTGGTGACCCCCAACCATAAAGTTATTTCATTGCTACTTCATAACTGTAACTTTGCTACTGTTAATAAGTATAATGTAAATATTTTTGGAGATAGATGTTTGCCAAAGGGGTCGTGGGCCACAGGTTGAGTGAGAATGACTGATCTATGGAATCTTCCTTTTTTTTTCCTAGTTGGTCCCTGCCTCCCTCTTTGGTATACCTTTAATATTTATCACAATTAACCTATATTCTCTCTCACTTGACTGTGATATCTTTGTAGGTAAGAAACTAATTTACCACTATGTCTCCAGACACAATCTCACTGCTAGGTGTTTTGTTAATATCTAGTGAATTAAAAAGGAAGAAGCCATTAACGCTTTAATCCCTATAACTAGCCAGGCAATCATTTGGTAGGTTCTAGAGAAATTTGTTTTTGTTTTTGTTTTCCTTTGCTGCAAAAAGCATCTTTCCAACTGTGAACTGGCCAAGCCACTATTGTCAAGGTTTTCCATTGGCCTCACTGTTCATCAATGTGGTGCAGGCCACCCTGTGTGGATGGGTGCCTGCCTCCATCCCAGCTTCAGGTGTTACCTTTCAACTCTGTTTTAGTTGCTGTTCTATTACTGTGAAGAGAATCCATTGCTGAGGCAACTTATGGCATAAAGCATTTAATTGAGGGCTTGCTTACATGAGTCCATGATCCTCATGGTGGGGAGCATGGTGGCAAACAGGTGAGCATGGCACTGGAGCAGTAGCTGAGAGAGCACATCTGATCCACATGCATGAGGCAGGCCAGTGGGGTGGGAGGGAGGGATGGTGGCCTGGGGGGAGAGAGAGAGAAAGAGAGAGACAGACAGACAGACAGATTCTGGACCTGGCATGCATGGGTTTTGAAACCTCAAAATCCACCCCTAGTGACACACCTCTTCCAACAAGGCCACACCTCCTACTCCCCCCAACCCCCTCACCCCGCAACAGTTTTACCAATTAAGGACCATGCATTAAAATATCTGAGCCTATGGGGTTGTTCTCATTCAAAGCACCACAAAGTCTCTATGGCAACAGTTCAGCATCTGGAAAGTCTCTGCTCTCATGGTCTGGCCTTGGCACTTGCTTCCCATCCTGGCTTAAAGATATTTTCCAACCCCCTCTAATGGCTGTGTACCTGGACAACTTAGGGAGGCTTCTGTACCCTCACCTGCCATCCGTTGCATGGAAAGTCTGCCATGTACTTACCACATTTTCACCTTTGTCTCTCTTTTGGTCCCAGCTCCTACCCCAGTCTGAGATCCTTTGGAACAAAAACAAACAAATAAGAAGAAAAAGCTACAAACAAGGGGAGATCCAAGATGGCGGCGATTAGTGTGGACCATGGTTAGAAGCTCCAGTAAACGATTCAGGGAATTGCATGGAATTCTTAACCAGGAACACCAAGCTCCTCACCCGACTACAGTGGAAGTACTCCACAGTTTGAAA
The DNA here is from genome assembly GCF_964271855.1 of Acomys minous. Lineage (NCBI taxonomy): Eukaryota > Metazoa > Chordata > Mammalia > Rodentia > Muridae > Acomys > Acomys minous. The sequence continues at coordinate 24,312,751 of NC_140484.1, forward strand.
GGACCAAAATACAGAAAACCTGCTTACCCCTGCACACGGGAGGAGCGCGGATGTTCTCGGACCAGAGCGACAACAGCGGCGGCTGAAGTTTGCAGCTGGGAATCCCCCAGCAGAGGCAATTGGCATAGTGACTGGTGGGAATTGCTGCAGGAGAGGGGACTCAGTGCAAGATTTGGGCCCTGTGACCCTAGCTGAACTTGGCACGCTGTCCTGATCCTGAGACTCTGGCTGGACCCGGTGTGCAGTTTGGGCCCAGATTCCCTGGCTGAATTGGGCATGCAGTTTGGGCCCAGAATCCCTGGCTGGACTTGGGGGACAATTTGGGCCCAAAGAACCTAGCTGAAATTGGCAGGCACTCTGGGCCCAGAGACTCTAGATGAGCAGGCACTCGGTCCCGTCCCTGAGACTCTGGCTGGACACAGCATGCAGTCTGGGCCCTGAGACTGTGGCTGAACTCGGCGAGCTCAGTGTGCAGTTTGTGCCCGTAACCTTGGTTGGACTCAGTGCTAACTGGACTAAGTGCGTGGATTAGGCCCTGAGACCCATTTGGGTCCAGAGAAACGAACTGGACTCAACTCTCAGATTGGGTCCACAGATCCTAACTGGACTCAGTGTGTGTGCGGTTTGGGCCCCATGACACTAACCTGGACTCTGCAAACAGTCTGGGTCCTGAAATGCTACCAGGAACCACAGACTAGTGGAGCATCAGAGCTCCAGGACTAAGGAAATCTTGGGAAGACAGGGAGTAGAGTGGCCATCAGACCCCCTCCACCCGACCTGCTTCAGTACCTGGAGAGTTCCGGTGCCACAAGGGGGCCCAGAAGGTGGTAGACACTTTGGCCTGACCTAGCACACATTCTGAGGCCAAGGACAAGTACAGTGGAGCTGGGGATCACTGGCTGTGAGAGACTCAAACTACAGGGCTAGCCCCCTGCCATCCAGACCAGTGAAGCATCAGAGCTTCCGGCCTAGGGAAATTGTGAGAAAATGGGTGAATCTACCCTCAGGCTCCCTCCACCCAACTCTGGAAGCTACCTGCCGAAAACAGAGACTGCAAGATGACTAAAGGACAATGTAAAATCATATGCAAAGAACCCCAAAACAGTATGGCATCTCCAAATCCCAGCGATCCCAAAGAAAACAACCCAGAGAATTCAAACACAATGGAAATACAAGAAAATGACCTCAAATCCTTAGTAATGAGGATGGTAATGGAGGAAACAAATAAAATTCGTAATCAGACACAGGAAGACACAGCCAAACAGGTGGAAGACATAAAAGAGGCCTATAGAGAGGCACTGGAAAAAATTCAGGAAAATACAAACAACCAGATGAAGGAAATCAATAAAAATATTCAAGCTCTGAAGGCCTATAAAGAGGCAATGGAAGAAACTCAGGAATATGCAATCAGCTGAAAGAAATCAATAAAACAGTTCAAGACTTGAAGATGAAAATGGATTCAATGATAAACACACAGACAAAAGAAAAACAGGAACGTGAGAGCTCAGAGAGGAAGGCAAGCAACACAGAGGCAAGCCTGTCTAACAGAATGCAAGAGATGGAGGAACGAATCTCAGGTCTAGAAGATACAATCATAAATCTTGAAGCAACCATGAAAGAAAATGATAAACCTGGAAAAATCCTGACACAAAACATTCAAGAAACCAAGGACACCATAAAAAGAAGAAATCTGAGGATAATAGGCATTAAGGAAAGAGAAGATGCCAGACTCCAAGGCCCAGAAAATATTCTCAATAAAATCATGGATGACAACTTTCCTAATCTAAAGAAAGACACCTATAAACATACAAGAGGCCTACAGAATACCAAATAGAATAGACCAAAAAAGAAAAAATTCCCCATCACATAATAATCAAAACACAAAATATATAGAACGGAGAAAATTAAAAGCTGCAAGGGAAAAGGGCCAAATAACATTTAATGGCAAACCTATCAGAATTACACCCAACTTCTCAGCAGAGACCATAAAAGCCAGCAGGGCCTGGACAGAGATCCTGCAAACCCTAAGAGACCACAGATGTCAGGTCAGACTACTTTACCCAGCAAAACTATCAATAACCATTGACAGAGAAAGCAAAATATTCCATGACAAAAACAAATTCAAACAGCACCTACCCACAAATCCAGCTTTACAGAAGATACTAGAAGGAAAACTCCACCCCAAAGGCACAAGCTACAATCAAAACTACACAAGAAATATATAACTACACCATCACAAAAACACAACCACACAAACACTCTACTGGAACCAACATAAAAATTAAGACTCTTAACAGTCACTGGTCATCAATATCTCTCAACATCAATGGTCTCAATTCTCCAATAAAAAGACACAGACTAACTGAATGGATGCATAAACAAGATCCAACATTCTTCTGCATTCAAGAAACACATCTCACCCATAAAGACAGATATTACCTCAGGGTAAAAGGCTGGAAAAAATATTCTAAGCAAATGGTCACAAGAAGCAAGCAGGCATAGCCATTTGAATATCTAACAAAATAGACTTTCAACCAAAATTAATCAAAAGGGATGAGGAAGGACACTTCATACTCATCAAAGGTAAAGTCAACCAAGATGACATCATAATTCTGAACATCTATGCTCCCAATACAAGGGCACCCACGTTTGTAAAAGATCTATTAACAAAGCCTAAACCACACATCGATCCCCACACAATAATAGTGGGAGACTTCAACACCCCACTCTCACAGTTGAAACAGAAACTAAACCAAGAAATAACATCATTGACCAATGTCATGAATCAAATGGAACTAACAAATATCTACAGAACCTTTCACCCAAACAAAAAGGAATATATACCTTCTTCTCTGTACCCCATAGTACCTTCTCCAAAATTGATCACATAGGAGGTCACAAAGCAAGCCTCAACAGATACAAGAGGATTGAAATAATACCTTGTATCATATCAAATCACCATGGTCTTAGGCTGCACTTCAACAACAACAGAAATAACAAAAAGCCTACACATACTTGGAAACTAAACAACTCTCTACTTAATGACACCTGTGTCAGGGAAGAAATAAAGAAAGAAAATAAGAACTTCCTGAAATTCAATGAAAATGAAGGAACAACATACCCAAATTTGTGGGATACATTGAAAGCAGTGCTAAGAGGAAAATTTATAGCACTAAGTGCCTTTAAAAAGAAATTGGAAACATCGCACATAAGCAACTTAACGACACAGCTGGAAACCCTAGGGAAAAAAAGAAGAAGCAGAAACACTCAAGCGGAGTAGACGTCTAGAAATAATCAAACTCAGGGCTGAAATTAATAAATTAGAAACTAGGAAAACAGTCCAAAGAATCAACAAAATCAAGAGCTGGTTCTTTGAGAAAACCAACAAGATAGACAAACCATTAGCCAAACTAACTAAAAGGCAGAGAGACAGTATCCAAATCAACAAAATCAGAAATGAAAAGGGAGACATAACAACAGACACTGAAGAAATACAAAGAATCATAAGATCCTACTTTGAAGGCATATATGCCACAAAATTTGAAAATCTAAGGGAAATGGATGATTTTCTTGATCAATTTCACTTGCCAAAATTGAGTGAAGAACAGATAAACAAGCTAAATAGTCCTATTTCCCCTATAGAAATAGAAGCAATCATTGATAGTCTCCCAACCAAAAAGAGCCCAGGGCCAAGGTTTCAGTGCAGAATTCTACCAGACCTTCAAGGATGTGCTAATACCAATACTCTTCAAGCTACTCCAAAAGATAGAAATGAATGGGACATTACCAAATTCATTCTATGAGGCCATAGTCACATTGATACCTAAGCCTCACAAAGACCCAACAAGGAAAGAGAATTTCAGACCAATTTTTCTTATGAACATTGATGCAAAAATACTCAATGAAATACTTGCAAAACGAATACAAGAACACATCAAAGATATCATTCACCATGACCAAATAGGCTTCATTCCAGGCATGTAGAGATGGTTTAATATATGGAAATCCATCAATGTAATCCACCATATAAACAAACTGAAAATAAAAAACCACATGATCATCTCTTTAGATGCAGAGAAATCATTTGACAAAATCTAACACCCATTCCTGTTTAAAATTTTGGAGAGATCAGGTATACAAGGCACATACCTCAATATAATAAAGGCTATATACAGCAAGCCAATAGCCAAAATCAAATTAAATGATGAGATACTCAAGGAAATTCCTCTAAACTCGAGAACAAGGCAAGGCTGCCCACTCTCTCCATATCTCTTCAATATAGAATCTGGAAGTTCTAGCCAGAGCAACAAGACAACAAAAGGATATCAAGGGGATCTAAATAGGAAAGGAGGAAGTCAAATTATCCCTATTTGCAGATGATATGATAGTCTACATAAGTGACCCTCAAAATTCCACCAGAGAACCCCTACAGCTGATAAACACCTTCAGCAAATTGGCTGGATACAAAATTAGCTCAAAAAAGTCAGTAGCCTTGCTATATACAAATGACAATCATTTAGAGGAAGAAATTAGGAAAACTACACACTTCACATTAGCCACAAGCAATATAAAATTTCTAGGAGTTACTCTAACCAAGCAAGTGAAGGACTTGTTTGAAAAAAATTTCAAAAGTTTGAAGAAAGAGATTGAAGATGACATGAGAAGATGAAATGATCATCCTCCCTCGTGGGTCAGAAGAATTAACACAGTAAAAGTGGCCATCTTACCAAAAGCAATTTACAGATTCAATGCAATCCCTATCAAAATACGTACAATTTTTTTTAAAGATATTGAAAGTTCAATTCTGAACTTCATATGGAAAAACAAAAAACCCAGAATAGCTAAAACAATAAAAGATCCCCCAAGGGAATCTCCATACCTGATCTCAAGCTGTACTATAAAGCAACAGTAATTAAAACAGCATGATACTGGCACAGCAATAGGATGGTTGATAAGTGGAATCAGATAGAAGACTCAGACATGAATACACACACATATGGTCACTTGATTTTTGACAGAGAAGCCAAATCTATTCGATGGAAAATGGATAGCATCTCCAACAAATGGTGCTGTTCTTCTGGTGTCCCTTGTTTGGCCATGTCCTCTTGATTGGGAGGCCCGACGGCACTCAGAGGAAGGATAGCAGACTACCAAGAAGAAACTTGATAACCTAGCATCATATTCAAGGGGAGGAGGTTCCCATCAGTCACAGTCATAGGGAAGGGGAATGGGGTGAAAGCAGGAGGGAGGGAGGAATGGGAGGATGCACAGGATGGGATAGCAATTGAAATGTAATATGAATGGTTTTACTTTTCAATTAAAAAACATAAATAAAACAAAAAACAAAAAATGGTGCTGTTCTAACTGGATGTCTACATGTAGAAAAATGCAATTGGACCCATATTTGTCACCATGCACAAAACTCAAGTCCAAGTGGATCAGAGACCTCAACATAAAATCAGAGACACTAAATCAGTTAGAAAAAAAGTGGGGAAGAATCTGGAACACATTGGCATAGGAGACAACTTCCTGAACAGAACTCCAACAGCCCAGGCCTTAAGGTCAACAATTAGTAAATGGGACCTCATGAGGCTGAGAAGCTTCTGTAAGACAGAAGACACTGTCGACAGAACAAAGCGATAGCCTACAGACTGGGAAAAGATCTTCACCAACCCTACATCTGACAAAAGTCTAATATCTAAAATATATAAAGAACTCAAGAAATTAAATACCACCAAACCAAATAACCCAATTGAGAAATGGGGCTTAGAACTAAACAGAGAATTCTCAACAGAGGAATATTGAATGGCTGAGGAACACTTAAAGAAATGCTCAACCTCCTTAATCATCAGGGAAATGCAAATCAAAACAACTCTGAGATTCCATCTTACACCCATCAGAAAGGCTAAGATCAAAAATTCAAGTGACACCACATGCTGGTCAGGATGTGGAGAGATAGGAACACTCCTTCATTGCTGGTGGAAATGCAAACTAGTACAGCCACTTTGGAAATCTATCTGGCACTATATCAGAAAAATAGGAATAGGGCTTCCTCAAGACCCAGCTATTCCACTCCTTGGAATATACCCAGAAGATGCTCCAGCACACAATAAGAAGATTTGCTCAACCATGTTCATAGCAGCCTTATTTATAATAGCCAGAACCTGGGAACAGCCTAAGTGTCCCTCAGTAGAGGAATGGATAAAGAAACTTTGGTACATTTACACTGTGGAATACTACTCAGCTATTAAAAACAAGGAATTCCCGAAATTTGTGGACAAATGGATTGAACTAGAAATGATCATAATGAGTGAGTTAACCCAGAAGCAGAAAGAGTCAAATGGTATATACTCACTTATATCTGGACACTAGCCCAAGGGGCATGTCCCATGAAAGTCTTCACTTGTCAGGAAAGTGGGACAGAGGGGAGGACATCCTATTGGGACTCTAGATGAGAGAAGAATGGGAGAATGGGGAAATAGAAGGATCCAGAGGGTCCTAAAAACCTACAAGAAGGACATTATAATGGGCGGATCCTGGGCCCAGGGGTCCCGCTCAAACTATGGCAATAGCCAAGGACAATATGTGCAGTAAACTTCAAAACCCCTACCCAGATCTAGCCAACAGACAGGACATTCTTCACAGTTGAGTGGAGAGTGGGGTCTGACTTTCACACGAACTCTGGTGCCTCATATTTGACCATGTCCCCTGGGTGGGGAGGCCTGGTGGCCTTCAGTGGAAGGATAGCAGGCTCCCAAGAAGAGACTTGATACCCTATGAGCATATACAGGGGGTAGAGATCCCCCTCAGTCACAGTCATAGGGGAAGGGAGTAAGGGGAAAATGAGAGAGAGGGAGAAATGGGAGGATATAAGGGATGGGATAACAATTTAGATGTAATATGAATAAATTAATAAAAAACTACAAACAAACACAAAACAAAACAAAAGAAAAAACCCACAAAACCTATCATTTGACAATTGTAGGAGGGTAGATTTTTTGTGTATGTGAAGTAGATTTTCAATAAATGTCAAGTGAGTAAAACTAACAGAATGAAAGGTGCACAGTTCGTTGTATCCAATTCATAGTACTATACAATGCTTAACTCTCTAATTTGCATTTGAATTGACCCGATCCAGTTCAAATTAGTATGTATAATGTAGAGGAATTTTAACTCTGATCGTGACTGCTCTGGCAAGAAATCACATCCAAAGACCTTCGAGGTCTGTGTGATCTAGCTGGGATACAGACAGGCCTTTAATCCCAGGAGGCAGAGGCAAGCAGATCTCTGAGTTCAAGGCCAGCCTGGTATAGAGCAAGTTTCAGGTAAAAAAAAAAAAAAAAAAAAAAAAAAAAAAGCTTAGGTTTAAGCATGGTGGTATATGCCTTTTACTCAGCACTCAGGAGACAGAGGCATGCAGATCTCTGGGTTCTAGTCAGTGCTCTTCAGGTAGTTTCCTGTGGAGTCAGTTTGGTGCAGTTTAGAGTGATGGAGTCATGTAGTGAGGTTGGAGTTCATTCATGAGGTCCGTGCAGGTCAGCAGAGGCAGTTGAAGGCAGAAAGCAGCACAGAGAGAGAGAACAAGAGGTGACTGCTTTACCAGGAAAGTTTTACAGAGACAGGTTGAAGAAGGAACAAGTTAGACACAGGTGAAGACAGAATGAGCCAGAGGATGAGAAAGAGCCAGAAGAATACAGCATATTGCTAAAGTTAATATGAGGCCAAGCAGAACAGTCCAGAGGCCCGATTGAATCAGTCAGCTAGAAGAGGTATTTGGGCTAGAACAGCTGAGTTGAACCAGGCAGCGAGAGTTCAGAAAGAACTAGAAAGAGTGAGTATATTCACCAGTAAGTCTCAGAGGCTGAAAACACTCTAGGCCTAGATTAGATTATATGGAGGCTAGAAGCTTCCAGGACTAAGCCTGGGTTAGCAATTATGTCAAGCAAATATAAGGTACTTTTACAGCATAACACACATGTTAGGATAGTGAGAAACATAGACACCCTGTGTTATATTATTTCAGACATAGAAGAGATAACACAGGGTTTTTTTGTTTGTTTGTTTGTTTGTTTTTTGTGATAGTGAGAGGCTGGGAGAACAAGACAGGAAGCAGAGGCAATTGACTGTTTATTAGTAATTGTTGGAAGAAACTTTAGCACAGGCTCAAAGGAAACCTGCTTTGGCTCTGAGGGTGTTGGGTAAAACGGGCAGGTGCATTACCAGAATGGGGTTGCTTAGAAAGAAGAGGAAGACATTCAACCAGATTAAAGGCTCACATGACTCCAAGATGTTTCCTAATGGGCAGAGGTTGTACAGTGACAGAGAAAAGTAAAGACACCATAGAATGTTGGGACCATTAGCAAAGTCCAGGCTGGCAAAGGGAACCTAATATTTCTTACTGCATCAAATTTTGAATGACCATTCTGCCCTGCATAAATGGGTTTCCTAGAATGTAACGGGACATTGTGGAGGCAGGGCACTAACACTTGATAGAGTGCAGCTGTCCCGGGCTGCTGTCTCTCCAGGTTCATGGTCCTAATCTGGCTCTACACTCCAGGCTCTACCCAGCTTGCTTCTGAGCTTCATGGTCATCAACTCATGCACGAGCCAGAGGATGCTGTGAGTCATTTGAAAACATTAGTAAAGTTTAATGCTAGATCCTAAAGAAGTGTTAGAATAGGTACGTGGAAACAGCTGAAAGCTTACTGTGTCCCCGAGTTGTGTTTACCAACTTTTTGGGGTCCTCAGCTAACTCAAATACGCAGTAAGAACTCTCTGTAGTGCCTATCATGTAACAGTCATTGTTTTAGGCTTATTGACTTACACTCAACTCATTTAATTTTCTAAACAAGTGTATGAAGTAGGTATTAGATTGAATTATTTGAAATTACTGATATTCAACCATGTGAACCTACAAAGTAGTGATCTAATACAGGTCAACTTAGTATAATGATTTTTGAACCAGTTTTTACAAAAGACTGAAGCAACAGAGGTTAAATAAAGAGCGGGAGTCACACATAAGTCAAGTGCAGGCCATCCGTGCTGCTGTCGGTACCTCCTTACTCATTGTTTCTGAATGGTGGTGTTTTATCCTCTCCTGGACTCTGGGGCTTGAGCCAGGGTTACAGAACCAGAAGTGGTGTCCTGGGTTTCTAGACCTTTCTAACAGCTCTGCCTTACCTCTGTCCTTGCTATTCCGTTCTTACAGTAGGGAGTGGTGCGTTCTTCTGGCTGGTTACCCAAGTGCAGTGGTCATTGTGACGTGTTGGTTGTTTGTAGTTTCTTTGCTGGTAGTACTGTTTCATGTATTATTTTGTCACCACACGACAGTATCAGAGATGATGCAAACAAGGATATTTTAAAACACCTTAGGTGTTGTCTAGGCCCATTTCCCCCAAAGCTACAGCCAGTACATTCTTGCTTCCTCTTTGAAAACTGCCTCAAAGTCATATTTGTTCGCCTGTGGAAGATACTCATCTTGAGACCGCTCCCCTATCTTTTCTTTCCTCCCCAGAAATGCATTGATTTATTGAATATATACTATATGATAAGCCTGGTGCTAGTTGATAGGGATTCAACTATCAATAACTTGGATACATCTACATTGTTGTATTTTCAGCCTATCCAAGAGGTTTGACACTAAGAGACTGTTAACAGCCATTGAGTTTTTCAAAGATTTATTGATTTTATACACAAGAGTGTTTTTGTCTGCATGTGTAGCTGAGCATTTTGTGCGTGCTTGGTGCCCTCAAAGGTCAGAAGAGGACTTCAGATACCCTGGGACTCGAGTTAGAGATGATCACAAGCTGTCATGTAGGTGCATGGAGTCACACTCAGGTACTCACAAAGAGCAACAGTGCCCTGCCCTTAACCACTGTGCCATATCTCCAGCCCCATTTTTTTTTTACATTGATTGATTGGTTGGTTGATTGGAGATGCACATGTAGAGGTTAAGGGACAAGTGGGATGAGATGATAAGACTTGGTAGCCAGCGCCTTCACTGGCTGAGCCATCTCACCAAGTATTTTGATAGACACATAGGGAGTTCTAGGTTCCTTGATCCAGGGAGGTTCATTTAATCTGATGTACAGCTACTCCACATGGAGCGTGCTGGCTAGTTTTCTGTCAACTTGACATAAGCTAAATTCATTCAAGAGGAGGGACCCTCAATTAAGAAAATGACTCCATAAGGTCAGATTGTAAGCAAGCCAATAGGCATTTTCTTAATTAGTGATTAATTTTTAAGTGCCCAGCTCATTGTGGGAGGTGTTGCCTGTGGGCTGGTGGTCCTGGGTTCTATAAGAAAGATGGCTGAGCAAGCCATGAGGAGCAAGCCAATAAGCAGCATCCCTCCATGGTCTCAGCATCAGCTCCCTCCTCCAGGTTCCAACTTTGTGTGAGTTAGTGATATGACAGTATAAGCCAAATAAACCCTTTCATCACCAAGTTGCTTTTGGTCACATGGTTTCATGATAGCAATAGTAACCCTAACTAAATCATGTGGTTTTCAGACTAGCATTTCAGACTTGCTGAAATGCAAATTCCTGGGCTTCCTTCTGGACCAGTGGTTTTCAATCTGTGGGTCATGACCTCCTTTGGGATTCCATATCATACTTTTACATTATTATCCATAACAATAGCAAAATGACAGTAATGAAGTAGTAGCAATGAAAATAATGTCATGGTTGGGTGTCACCACAACGTGAGAAACTGTATTAAAGCACTGTAGCATTAGCAAAGTTGAGAGCCACTGTCCCAGACCCACTAAGTTAGACTTTGGTGGAGAGGTCCAAGGGTCAATAAAGTAAATCTGTGTTATGGGAACATCCCTAGGTGATGCTTATGCGTACTGAACTTTGAGAAACCCTGCCATGGTCGTCTCACAGCTTGGGTGAGGAAGTTACACTGACCCTGAGTCTGGAAGGCTACCTACGAGCAGGTCAGAGGGAGGAAGGGTGCGTGTTGTTCCAAGCTGTTGAGGCGGTACATAACAAGCTCTAAAGGGTCACAAAAAAATGGGCCCATGGGAGGAAGCAGTGGTTGCATGTTAGAGATGAAGCGCCAAAGGAAATAAAAGAGACACAGGGAGGTGTAGAACTGAGCCCCGCGAGTTCTGAAGCAAGAACGTGGGAAAGAAATGACAAGGTGAGCTCGGGTGCTTGAAGGGCTCCCTGTACACTAGCCTTGCAGCAGCCTGGTCACTTAGATAGCTGACATCAGGGGTTGCTCTAAAGAGGCTCAGAACCCACAGGAAGCCTCCAGGAACCTCTGTTGTTGGGCCACGGAGCAGGAAGAACTGCCTCCCAAGCTGCTTTGCAGGGGCTATTCTCCAAGAGGCACGTTACATCCAACACATTACCGGTGGTCCTCAGTCTTCCTAACACTGCGACCCTGTAATACAGTTCCTCATGTTGTGGTGACCCCCTCCCCCAACCATGAAATTATTTCTCTTGCTACTTCATAACCGTTATTCTGCTACTGTTATGAACCGTAACGTAAATCTTTTTGGAGATAGAGGGTTGCCAAAGGGGCCGTGACCCACAGGTTGAGAATGGCTGCATTAGACGCTCTGGAGTCTTTCCTGGGCTTTCAGGAAAGAATGTGTGTATCAGAGCACGAGACTGGCTGCTATCGACAGGGTGGAGTGAAGGTGAGTGAAGTGAGATGAGGGAAGATTTAGACCTACTGTGGTTTCAAATGCCCCCCCCCTCCCCCCCCCCGCCCACGGACTCCTGTTCCGGATGCTTGTCTCTCCAGCTTGCTACACAATTTAGTAGTCTGTGTTGCTTTCGGGGCTTAGGCCTGACTGGTGGAAATGTGAACGGTGGGGCTGGCCTCCGGGTTATAGTCCTTTCTGTTCCCACCCGTCTCTCTGGCTTCTGGTGCGGCGCCACATAAACAAGCAGTGAAGTCTGCCTGCTGTGCCCTAGCCCCACACCCCCCTTGGTCCCCCCCACCTAGCATCTCCCGACGCCCGCCATGACAGAGTGTGAGCCAGTAAACCCCTTTTTCTGTTCTGCAGGTACTTCCGTCATCATGACCTGGTAGGTGATTAATACGAAACCTAAGATTGAAAGGGCTTGGCAGCCCTTAGACGGAAGGGCAGGAGGGGCCGAGTGGGAAAGCCACAGGCAGGAGGAGGGCCTCAGCCACCGAAAGACTTCTGCCATGGGTGACTCAGGAAAGCTGAAGCCGGGTGAGACCGATAGTGTGAACAGATGGTGAGGCTGATGTCAAAGGGGAATTAGCACGAAGGAGGGGGCTCTTCCTGCAACCTCTCCCCCGCCCCATATTTGCTCACTGCTCTGTTTCCTGTGTTTATGTCTGTTAAATCTGGTGTGCAAACTGAAAAGGCAGGCCAAGGAGCATTGCTTTGTCTTCACAGAATCCAGGGGCGAAGGGCACGTTTTTACCTTTCTGTATCCTGTGGGCTGTGATTACAAGTTGTGACTAAAAAGAGCATTTGGGGAGCAGGTTCTTGGCAGAAATGGCAGAAGCACTCCAGAGGAGGTGAACCTAAGAGTGGTCCGAAGCCCCTTTCTCACCCCATAGTTAAAGACAGAGGGAAGCTGCCATTGGGATTGCCTTACTGCCTGGCTTCTGTAACAGTGCAGTGTATTGCCTACCGGGCCGATATCATCAAATCAAGCCTAGGGGCTCCAGGCTCCAATAGGCACTTCCTCCTTGGAGGCCATTGGCTAGCCAGCTGGTCAGCATTCCTGACCGGCTCCCTCACACCAGAGCAGGAGGCACCTGGACAAGAAAACAAGCTGCTCTGGGAAACCTGGGAGCAAGATCAGGCCTGTGGCTGTTTTTGCCTTTAGTCAGTCCCTTTGATAAGTTCCAGAAAATGTCATTGTGGTCCCACCCACTCCACAAGGAGCAGATTCTCTATCCCCTAGAAGGATTGGCAGGATAAACATCCAGTAAATGTCATTGCATTTGAATTTCATGAAAAGCATGACTATTGCCCAGATCCTGGAAAATGTTTCGTTGTCACGGGGTACCTGTATCTTATAAGTTCCAGGTCCATCTCCTGCCTCAGGGTCTTTGTGTGTGTGTGTGTGTGTGTGTGTGTGTGTGTGTGTGTGTGTGATGCTTTTGGTCTTTCCTCTTATGTTGGATTCTCTCACAGGTAGGAACCTTCCCGCATGTCTCAGTGGAATGGATGAATCGCCAGCGTGGGCTAGCCTGTCTCCAGGCACCGTGTTGGTTCTGAGAAGGAAAGAGATACAAGAGGAGGTTAGCTCTCCATCCTCTCCCAAGCCTTTGCTGTATAGGGCTAGCCTGTGAACCAGAGGCAGGCCAGGAGGAGCCATAGGCTCAGACATCACCGCCAGTAGCCTGCTGTTCAGGGGCCACCGCTCTGCTGCAAACTCCTTAGAGAGACAACTCAGGAAGGGGCCTCATGGGCACAGCACTGTTCTTTCAGAATAACAGCAACATGCTCTCAGCCTGAGACCTGGATGAACCATTCCCCCAACTTCAGGCCTGTAGACACGGAAACTCTCCACCTGGGGGCGGGAGGGGGTGGGGGGGCGGGAGGGGGTAGGGGGGCGGGGGCAGGGGTGGGGCGGGGCAGGGGCGGGGCGGGAGGGATGGGGTGGGGGTGGGGGTGGGGGCGGGGGCGGGGGCAGGGGTGGGGATTGGGATGAAGCTTGGTTGGAAGTTAAAAGGAAACAAGAGTGGATGAAATGCAACAGGAAGATTTCTACCATGCAGGAAGTAGAGCTTTCAACCACGGTTTCAGGAAAGAATGTTCCTTTATCAGAGCTGCTGCACAGCTGTCTTTATAGGGCTACACATCTTAAGAGAAGCAAGAATAGAACCTTCCCGAAAGACCTTCATGGTAGAAACAAAACCACAACCAAAAAAAGGGTCAGCATGCACCCCTAACCTGAAGGTGATGTAGGGTCCTTGTTCTGTTTAGAAATACAAGTGTGTTGGGGGCAGCCAGAACTGCCTCTCTGCATGTTTTCTCTCCTTGGGAGATCACATACGGTAACTAGAGGTGAAACAGTAAGATGGAGTTTGGTACAGATCAGCAGGCCTGATTTAAGGTAGAAATTCATGATCCTGAACGCTGGTGCTGGTGTTATACTGAGGCCTATGGGGCAAGGCTACCCCCTTGTGGTAGGGTTTGGGACTGCTCCCTAAGAAATCAATTTCCTGTCAGTCATTTCAGGAAGATCCAATTAACTACCCAGGATTAGGTAAGACCCCAGTGACAGTGACTAATTCACACAACATTTACTTCTCTCTCTAAAGTAAAGGCTGGAAGAGGGCCATCATAGACTATTAAGGTAACTCATTGGTCCCCAAAGACTCAGGTTTTTTTTTTAGGCTACCTTTTAGACTAATTAGTCATAATGAATGGTTCCTTCTCAGGGTCACAGGATGGTTGCTGGAGCACCAATCGTCATATCCATATTGTAGCCTGGATACAAAGAAAAATAGAAAGGGGATGGGGGGGTGAGGATAACAGATGTGAGGTGTGTGTGTGTGTGTGTGTGTGTGTGTGTGTGTGTGCTGGGATGAGCCTCCCAGCTGACTCTCCCTTTAAATAGTCTTTCTGAAGTCCTCAAACAACTTCCACCATTAAGCCCTTCTAAATAAATCCTACCACTGAGGAAGTGAAGGACTAAATCCTGATTGGCAGCTGTGGTGGTTGCCTATCTGGGGAAGCAAGCAGGTTTGAAATTTTAAAGCCATTTGATGGTTGGCCCAAATTCCAAGTTCTGCGGCTACAGGTATGTGCTGGATTCTCTCACCTGGAGCCGGCCTGGAGGCTAGGAGTGCTGGAAAACTCTGGCAGGCCTGCCCCAAGGGTGGCTGTTGCCTGGAAATAAAAGTACTATCCCACAAACCTTTGCTACACTGAGGCTTGGCTCATCTCTGTGGGGCTGTGGGCAGGTAAGGTGGCATGTAGGGTAAGGGTAGCAATCTGTCCTAGTTCTCACTGTAGGAGGGAAAGGTACCATTGTCTCCTCACAGATCTTGGTCACTGAGAGCTGCCTGAGGTGGGTGTTTGGCTGAGACAAGGACCTGGTTATTGGCAGTTTACGGAGGAACCTTGAGTAAGAACCCAACCCATGAGCAGGCCAGACCTATTTCCCTGGCACAGCAGACCACCCTGGCGTGTCTGGGATACCAGGTTACCCTGGCCCTGCAGCCCTTAGTGATATAATCAATACGGTAGCTTGGTAACATGAATGAAATAAGTATCTCCTAGGGACCTTTAGCTTTGCCTAGGATGCTTGGGGCTAGATACCCGTGAGTGATAGCTGGGGCTCAGAACCACCAGGTTCTGCTTATTCAGAGACATGATATGAGTATCAGAACAAACAAGTAAGTGGCGGGGGGAATGAACAAATATTCTAAATTCCACAACATCACCCAGCGTGCCCAGGGTCAGTCTGCTTCCTTTTCTTCAACTCTGCCTACTAGGGCTCCTGTCCCACTCACAAAGTCACCTGTCAGCACCCCTCCAAAGGCATCAAGTTGCTTTTGGGGTTTCTACCCAGAATGTTTCCCCCTTCTTCATGTACCTGGTGAAGCATAGATGCTGCTTCAAGTTGCAGTTTAGGGGTCACCTCTCTGGCGCCTTCCATAGCCCTCCCAGCTATGCCGCATCCTGTTGTCAATCAAGCACAGACCAGCTCCCACTGACCAATCATCTGCCAAGATTTTTTAAGTTCTTACCTTGGGGCAAAAGTCTTGTCATGTAGTTCAAGTCATGGATACTTAATTTGTTAGAAGGGCTGGTCAGTGTGTGTGTGTGTGTGTGTGTGTGTGTGTGTGTGTGTGTTTATTAAATGTTTTCCATTCTGGGTAACAAAATTTTGGCCACAATTCTCACTTGCTTCCAGTTCTACTGATGTATTTGTTTGCTAGGCAGTCTATTTAACTCAAGGCTTTATAAAGTTAAAACAGGATTAAAAAAAATTGACACGGAGAATAAATAACACTTATAATAAAGTGATTCATTACTGACAATATTGAAAATAAAAAAATCTATGATTTGGGTTAACTGTACTATGTTTTCCTACAAGTTACGCTGAGCACATATAGATGAAAAATAAGCCTTATTTAGAATTATAGAGCCTTTGTTGCCTCACCCTGGAAATAGAAAGTGCTCTAAATGAATACGGGTGTTCTCTAATGAATATAGAGAATACAGCTCTCTAAAGGAATATGGGTGCACTTAGACAGGACCCAGTGAGTCTGACTTTATTACACAACCACAGCAAGATAAAAACAAGAATGGATGCCAAACCTCAGAGAGTTAGTGAAGGTGGAACTAACCTCCCACCCCATAGGAGCAAGTCTCCTGCTTGTTGTATGTGGGTCACTTGACTCCGTCTGTCACCAAAGAAGAGAAAGTGCTGGGCCATCCTGTGGCAGGTTCCCTGAAGACATCGGTAGAGTCTGGTCAAGTGGCCTCAGGCCATCCCCAGGAAAGAACGTTGGGGCCACTCTGGCCAGATGAGATTCCTGTCCTCTAGGGAAGGCTTCTGTTGGGGAGATTTGTAGGCAGCTCACAGAGAAGGGATCTCTGTCTCTCTTGAGATCCTCAGCTTGGTGAGGAATAAGGAGCAAGCAGGTTGGTGGGAGGGAGGCAGGCAACCTAGCAGCCATCTTCTCAGGAGCCTGAGGTGCTTTCTCAGGTTCTGGCATCAGACTGTCCCAGTTGCTCACCTTGGATCAGGCTGTCCTGGGACAGAGCATGGCCATCCGGTGATTCTAATGAGGACTCACCTCTGAAGGAGCCACAGCTGGGGAATGAGTGCCCCCTCGAATCCATAATGGGGAACTTGGGGCTCACCACAGTTTACCTGCTCACTGGGGAACAATACCTGCTCACTGGGAAATACAATGCCTCCTTTCCAGCAGAGGCCAGTGCAGAGATCTGAAAGGGGCAGGGCTGAGACTCTCTTCCTACCCACTGGAATGACAGCAGGTGCTCAGCGTGAGCATGAACCGGGCCAGCTGTCTCTGTCAGCAGTGCCACCAGTCTCGGGCTCAAAGCTCAGGGCTCAAAGCTCAGTCTTCAGACCTAGCTTCCCAAGCTGTCCCTCCTGGCTACTACACAGACTTAGGCACAGATTCCTGCTGCCTGTGTCACTGAAGGATGGTCTCTTAGCATTGAATTTTTGCCAAACTTGCTTGAGTTAATATCCTCTTTTTGGGCTGCCTCTTGCTGCAGCAGGCCAGGACTCTACACAGGTATGGCGCCTCCTTTTGGCTGGACCCTCTGTTCTGTATCAGGGGTCTCCAGAGGGAACAGATGCTGAGCTGAAGACTCAAGTTCAAGAGGACATGTCCAGGAACCCACTTCACTGTGTCTAACTCTGTGATGACAACAGCAGTGGCTGGTCCTCAAAGCATTTCACAACTACCCCATGAAGAATATCATGAAGATTGTTTATCCTAAGCAATCTATGGAACAGATAATTTGGAACATTTCCCAAGGTCACATGAGGAGTAAACGGCGGAAGCAGTATGTTAACGCGTCTGTTTTGACAACAGAATCTATGCTCTTAAACAGCATGCCACACACGCTGAAAGTCCCTTTAAGCTTACCAATGAGGGGGTGCCTGAGGGCAGGCCCATAGCCAAGAAGGGTGGATTTTCATGAAATGCTTCGTAACGGTCATTAAAATCCAATCACAATCAAAGCCTTAGTAAGGAGCCCTCTTCATATGGCAGGAAAATGAACAAATTTAGGAAAGCAGATGCAATTAAAGATATATTAAAAAATATGCACTTAGAGAAGCTGGAATTTTTAACATGAAACAAATGACAACCAGCTTTGGGAAAATTGCATTATAGTACCATTAAATGGTTAGGTGGTAAGATAAATTTCCATTCGGAAGGCAGCCAGCCAATATGATTGGCAGATGGGATGGAATAGGGCGGGATGAGAGGAGCTGTTTCCTAGGGCTATCGAGACTCTTCAGACCTGTCTTTATGCATAGTAGCCACAATAGCTGCAGCCTCCTTGCCATGCCAAGGGCAGCTTGTTTGTTTACAAAGTCTCCCTGTTGTGAGGCGATATGATCTATATTAAATTAGCTGGCAAGGAACTCCAGGGCAGTTTATAAATAGAAGCTATGTGCGAACAAATTGTTCCTTCATCTTCATCTTCAGGTGTGATAATTTGATGGGCTTTCTTCACGTCCTGTTAACTAGGAAACAGGCCTGGGAGAAGCTTTCTTTGTTTCTTTGATGCGAATCTAACCTCTCCTGTCAGCTCCGGTGTTAGGATACAAATAGCCACAAGGAGTGCCCCCCGCCAAGACTTGCCAGCCCTGCCTGCTGATGAAATGTGCCCCTGCCTGGTGATGAAATATGCTAGCAACAGGCAGGGTCTGGAGGTGATTTGGGTCTGACAGCTCTGCCTCCAAACCACATTTTCCATGCGTCAGGAAGATGAACACCAGGTCTACTCCACGTGCTCATGGCAATTAGACCTTCATTAATATCTCAGAACAGCTGGAACTGTACTCCCAAGCGCTCACATTCTTTGAACATACGAATTTTGAGTGGGTGGCAGCTGCCAAAGCCAGGTCTATTCATCTGGAGCCAAAATTCTCATGCTTTGACCCCGTGTCCCCAGCCTAGACTTCATGGCTCTGAGAAAATATGGCTGCAAAGTTCTATCTGGGGAATCAAACCCTCTCCCGTTTGATGAAGTGTCTTTTCAGCCACACTGCCATTGGCTAAGGATTTACAACTTGATTTTCTAAATTTAGGGGTTTGTTTGTCCCCACTGACTGTGGTCTAAGTTTGTGTCTTTCTGCCCGCCCCCCACTGAGGGTTCCCTCCATACCCCTACTCGGCTTGACTTCACAGAACAGTATGGTGACTTGGCCTAATCCACCTCCTCCCCATTGAAGAATCTTTCTCTGGCTTCTGTCTCAGTTTCCTGACACTGGGGATGGGCGGGATGGTTCTGTTATGGGACAACTCTGGGAATCTGGACGTTCCTTGATGGTGAATTGGATCCAATCTCTTCACAAGGCCACAACAATTCTGCCTCCACTTACGTTTGCTGAGTAAATGAATCGTTTCTTTCTGGGTAGGTTTCTAGGTGTCTCTGCCATATAGAATGTGTGTTCCCCACATCTCTCTTCCCCTATTACTTTCTAGATATAGAAGATATAGGCCATAGAACTAATTCCTTTTCTCTCTATCAGGGGATGATGTCTGACTTAGCCTTCAACTACTTTAGAATGAGTACCCAGTGCAACTACTCTAGAAGAAGTACCCAGTGCAACTACTCTAGAAGGACAAGGTCTTTATTTCCTCCATGTCTATAAATTAGTGTCACAATGAAGCACCCTGATGGGTTTAATTTGTCCCAGAAGAGAGGCTTAGGGGATGGGCTTTGTTGGAAGAAGTACACCACACCGAGGGTGGGTTTTGAGAGTGTAGGGATGACCTTACTTCCAGTTCGCTCTCTCTGCTTGGTGCTTTTGGTTAAGGGGATGAGCTCTCAGCTTGCTGCCCCTTTCTGCCATGCTTCCCCACCGTGATGGACTCTCATTCCTCTGGAACCAGGAACCCAAAGAAACTCTTTCTTCCATAAGTCATGTTTGGTCTTGGTGCTTTATCACAGCAACAGAAAGAAAGCAACGAGTGCATTGCATCTAATCTGTATACCTCCTCTAGCAGGCTTTAGCATCTTGATTAATTATAATGTTAGTACAGCATAAATAATAGGTAGAAAGTTGTTTTACCGCACAGTTTAGGGAATAATAACAAGAAAAAAGTTAGAACATGTTTTGTACAGTACATCTTCTCTGAATAGTTTCAATCCAGGTTTGTCTGATTTGACACCCATAGGTACAAAGGATCAACTGTACATATACATTCCTATAAAATAATACATATATAGTATATAAAATAGTATATGTATATTCATATGTGTTTCAACAATTCAAACACTTCCCAAAAGTACGGTAGAAAGAGAAAGCAAGCATGAGCCCTCTCTATTACGTAGTCACTGCTTTAGTAGCTAATACTCCACACCCAACACTGTTCCTATCAGCCTCTCTTTGTTCCCCCATCTTCAAGAATGTCTTACGAAGTAGTTGTATTTTACACGCCCCCCCCCTTCAGGCTTTGCTGTTTTCCTTAAATAACACATTGGTTCATCCCAAGCAGCACAAAGTGTCCCGGTTTCTTCGTGGCTGCACAGTATTCCACCACATGGATTTGCAGTGAGTCATGTAACAGGATCTGCCTAAGAGCCCCAGCACCTGGTAGACGTCCTGCACGTCTCTGCCAGCTGCTCTTAGTTTTCAAATGATGGAAACAGAAATACAAAAAGTGCATGAGTTCTGCCACCAGAAGCACCGAGGACTAACTCAAGTGGCTCCAGCTGTTGGGGATGTCAAACATTTTTCATAATGCTACAATTTATGTGTCACCAAGACAATGTGAAGGTGTTCCTGAAAAAAGTGGGGGAGCCCTCATATATACATGCTTAAAAAAAAAAACCTCAACAAGTAGCATCATGTGACAGTTCTCTCACCTGTCAGCAACTCTTCCAAATGAAGAATATAACGAGTTGGATGTGGTCTTTTAGAAAATATGAAATTGCAGTAAGTTCCACTAATAGTTTCTGTAAACAATTGGTTGACATCTGGAGGAAATAGGAAGCCTAATTAAGTTACATTTAAACAAAAGCTTTTGTGAGTGGTGTTTTTTTTTTTTTCAGGGTTTCTATGGCTGTTGTCATTAAACACCATGACCAAAAGCAACTTGGGGAGGAAAGGGTTGATTTGTTTTACATATACTGAATCACACTGTCCACTGAGGAGAGCCAAGGCAGGAACTCAAACTGGGAAGAGCCTGGAGGCAAAAGCTGGTGCAGAGGCCATAGAAGACTGGCTTGTGTCCATGGCTTGCTCAGCCTGCTGTCTTATAGAACTCAGGACCACCAGCCGAGGGATGGCCCCACCTACAATGGGTTGGGCCCACTCACATCATCCACTAATTAAGAAAGTGCCCAACAGGTTAACTATAACCTGATCTTATGGAAGCATTTTCTCAGCTGAGATTTCCTCTTCTTAGATGACTTTAGCTTGTGCCAAGCTGCCAAACCTGCCACTGCAGTGATCTCGTAAGTACAGGACAGGATGATGGGCACCACACCTTCTTCAGTGCAGCTACTGTTTGTCTCATTTGCCGCTACATATTTTTGTGTGTAACAATTTTTTTTATTGTTAGCACCGATAGCCACTAAATCTAAGTATCAAAACAAACCAAACAGCTAGTACTTCATGCTAATGTGCCATTGAATCAAAAGTTTTCAAACCAGTGTACCATTTCTGTCTGCATCTTGCTCCTTAAAATACTATTAGTTAAACATACTAATTTGTCAAAAACTAATATGCTTTTTGTTTTATTTTGTTTTCTTGGGACTGAGTCTCACTGTGTGGCTCTGGCTGTCCTGGAACTCACTATGTAGACCAGGCTGGCCTCAGAGTCACAGAGAGCTGTCAGCTTTTGCTTCCAAAAGGGCTGGGATAAAAGGTGTGTGTCACTACACCAGACAATATGCTTTTTAAATATTTTTACTGACAAAGTTGAGGTTTGGAGTGTTTTATATATGTGGTTGTTTCTGTTCTTGTTTTAAATATGTTGTATTATATACATATTAGTATAATAAATGTATGTGTTTAGATGTTATGTGCACTTATCCTAGAAATCTGTACTCAAATAGTCTGGTTATAGTAATATGAAAGAAACAAAGTTTGCAAAACTATAAATTTAATTGCCAGCTGACTTAGTCACGGATACCGCAAAGTACTGATCTGAGTTTTAAGTGCTAGGAGGAAAAGAACCGATAGCCTAGAATTCAATTCTCATCAGAATTAAAATACAAGACAGAAAAGCAAACTAAGACATCACCAGGAAAGCAAATATCTGAAAATTACCATTCTCGGTTCCACGCTGATTCTAGAAGCTTGTTTGTTGTAGGCATGAGACCTTTAAGCTAAGCGAGGTACAGAGGGTGGAATCAGTGGGGAATGCTAGCCCGGCATGTAGGCTGTCCTCAGCTTGATCCCCAACACCAAAGAGGTGTGGGGAGGAAGGGCAGAGGAGGAGGAGGAAGAAGTAAAAAGGAGGAAAAAGAAGGATCCATGCATATTTGGGGGAATCCAAACAAGCCCGGGTGGTTCACAAAACAAGGCTTTTGAGCGGATTAAAATAAAGCTTAAGTAAAACACTAGACAGCCAAGCCATGTCATACAAGGAGTGACCGACCAGAGTCGGCATTTCCTCAAATATACTTAGGTGCAGTGTGAGGAGGCTTCATGCAATTAAGAGGCCAGTGAGGATGGCAGCAAGAGATTGCCTGTCTTAGAAAGCATCCAATTGCAAAAAAGAATAGTAAGAGACAAACTTTATTCTTCAGTTTTAGCGAACCTAGGAGGCGGCTAAAAGCTTGTGTTGCAAAACGGTGTTCCTGGAGCAGAGGACAGGGAGGTGCGTGGGGAGAGAGGAAAAGAAGACCCCGTGGCGGAGGCAGCAACAGTCAGCTCTCAGGATGAGTTGTAAAACCTTAATTAACTCAGGAGTAGTAGGCATCAGGGTAGGCTGTGGTATTAGGGTCCTGGGCTTGATTCAGGACCAACAGGAAAAAAGAGAAGTTTGAGGAGGAATGACAACGTAGGTGGGCTAGAAACCATCCCCCAAGAAGACCGAAAAAGTTCTGAGGCAATAGATATTGGGATGGGAATAGAGTCTTGCTATGTAGTCCAAGCTGGCCTTAAACTCACAGTAACCCTCCTGCTTCAGCCTCCTGAGTTCTGAAATCACACATGTGTCCCCTGCGTCTAAACATTTAATAATATACTCTCCCACTCAACCTGATACTGTAAACCCAGTCAAAAGCCTGTGACTGAGTAGATTATAGGTGCTAAAGGAGAGCCCACTGCTGTTGCCCTAAGGGTCATGCAGTCAAATTGCATTCTAAAAGTCTATGTTTGCACTTATAGACTTGTGCTGCTTGTGGTTTGGGTCTGACAAGCTTCCCTTTTCAATCTGTAGTGATTAACACAACTGGTCAAAAAGTTGAGTATAGCATTGTGTGCTCGGCTGTGATAGATAGGTCGTCTATACCGGCCTCCCACCATCTGAGAGTCGAGGAACTAGAAAGAAAGAGAAGAAAGAATATAAGAGCTGGCACACAGGGAGGAGAGCTGCGAAATGCTGGCTTCTGGACATGACGTGACTGCTGCACACGTCAGTCATAGCAGCACAAGGCACGTATAAGGTCAAACCAGTGAACATTTCCGCATGGATGGAGGAGGCCCCTCATGCCCCACCCCTTTCTATTAGAGTTGGCACGTGCTCCAGGAGAGAATAAGATCACTCTCCTTTGGGAATGTAACTGCTCCTGTATTGCTAATGCCCCAGTGGAGGGCCACATACTCATATGTACATGGGGCAGCGGTAATAGGACTCAGAGGTTATTGATAACAATTTTGAAAAGATTGTGAAACTGCAGTGGAGATAGGGTGGGAGACCCTGGGAGGAGTTGGAAGAGCATAGTGGTGAATGAGTATAATACATACATATATATATATATATATATATATATATATATATATATATATGAATGAAACTTTCACATAAAATTTATCATTTAAATGATTATGTAGTATTGAAACCATTACTGACCAGGACTAAAAAAAAAAAAATGTCCAGCTGGGCGTGGTGGCACACGCCTGTAATCCCAGCACTTGGGAGGCAAAGGCAGGTGGATTGCTGTGAGTTCGAGGCCAGCCTGGTCTACGAAGTGAGTCTAGGACAGCCAAGGCTACACAGAGAAACCCTGCCTCAAAAAGACAAAAAAAAAAAATGTCCACAACCACAATGAAATATCTTAACATGATACTTAGCAGCAAATAGCTTGAGCAAATACAATTCTCAGTAAACACATGAGAGATTTAAAAACACAGTAACATGAACACAGCATTTCCTGTATCTATTAAAAATGCACATTGAATTTATTTTCAAATGACCACACATTTCACCAGGAAGCAAGTATTTAAAAATAACTCATGAATCAATTATATAGACCACATTGCCTTTCAAGATGCTACTAAATTAGAAATGCACTACAAAATGCAAATACACACATACATACATGCATATACACACACACACACACAGAGAGAGAGAGAGAGAGAGAGAGAGAGAGAGAGAGAGAGGGAGGGAGAATGTATCAAAAACTTAAAGTAGTTGTAATAAGTAATGAATCAGAGTAGGAATTATAAAAGAAATTTAAAAATGTCTACATCTAGACAATGAGGGGAAAACAGCAAATCAAGCTGTATGATGGGCCTGTGAAAATGGCTCAGACAGTAAAACACCTGCCACACAAGTGTGAGGATGAATGTTCAGATCATCAGAAGCCATGTAAAGGTCAGCTAGCATGACAGCCCACATGCAATCCCAGCCCACATGCAATCCCAGCCCACATGCAGTCCCCACCCACCTGCAGTCCCAGCCCACCTGCAGTCCCAGCCCACCTGCAGTCCCAGCCCACCTGCAGTCCCAGCCCACCTGCAGTCCCAGCCCACCTGCAGTCCCAGCCCACCTGCAGTCCCAGCCCACCTGCAATCCCAGCCCACATGCAGTCCCCACCCACCTGCAGTCCCAGCCCACCTGCAGTCCCAGCCCACCTACAGTCCCAGCCCACCTGCAGTCCCAGCCCACCTGCAGTCCCAGCCCACCTGCAATCCCAGCCCACCTGCAGTCCCAGCCCACTTGCAGTCCCAGTGCCTGGCAGATGGCAACAGGATCCCTGCAACAAGCTACCTGGCCAGATTTCCTGAAACAAGGGCCTCCAGATTCAGTGAGAGACTCGGCCTCAATATATAAAATGGAGAGTGCCGAGAAAGACTTCCAATATTGACATCATCTAGTCACACAGACACACAGACACACACACACACACACACACACACTTCTTCATATACACATGTTCTCACATATGCAAACCACATGTACACTACACAAACATATGCAGAGCATTGTCAAATATGGCTAAAGTAGGCCAGGTGGTAGTGGTGCACGCTTTTAATCCCAGCACTTGGAAGGCAGAGGCAGGCTGATCGCTGTGAGTTCGAGGCCAGCCTGGTCTACAAAGCAAATCTAGGAAAGCCAAGGCTACACAAGGAAACCCTGTTTTGAAAAAACAAATAAACAAACAAAAAACAAAAAAAATGGCTAAAGCAATGTGTCAAAGAGTATCACACACACATGCACACACACACAAACAACAACTAACTAGAATAAACAGGAGCCCACTGGCTGATCTGAAAATACTGTGAGTGTCAGGGTGAAGGAAGGCTAAAACAAAATTCAGGTTAATAGGGAAGGGGTCACTTCAACGACTAGACCTGCCTTTCAGCTAAAGTAATGTTAGAATTCTTATACAAATGTAGGGGTAAACATATAAACCATGGAACAGTAAAGGGGGTCAGGAAAAGGACTGACTTGAATTCAAATTTTGGGGAAGTCTGCACTATCTTTAATAATTAACTTCCTATTGAAAAAAGAGATAAAACTAGATGCCTATGTCACCATACAGGCAAAAGTAAATTCCAGATAGACAAAGATTAAATTTTCAAATTTTCAAAAAATAAAACAGGAGAACATTTTGGATGCAGATAGGGACAGATGATTAAACAAGAGGCAAATAAATATTCGCGAGCATTGAGTAGATAGAGACGCAAATTTGACTATGAAAATTAAAGTGCTATCTATAATGTATAATAAACAGTAGTGAAAGGCAGGTTGAGAAAAGATATTTACAACTAGCATATCTTAATTTTATGGTAAATATAGTAACAATAGTAACAAGTGTATGGGAAGAGAAAGGGGATTAGAATCGCTCGCTCACCCATGCACGCACCCCACCCCGACGTCAGAACTGGCTAGCAAACAAACAAAAATGCCCTGCTTGTAAGTCCCAAGGGAGATGCCCGATAAAATGATTAGATGCCATTTGCACCTGGAAGATCAGAAGTTAAAAAACAATCTCACACAGACTGGTAAGCCTTCAGGAAAACTGAAACTTACTCTAGTGAGAATACATGGGCACAGCCACAGGCAGCACCAAGGAAGGCAAGGCACACATGCTACCAGCTCGCAATTCCACCCGCACGAATTTATGCCAAAAACAACAAAGACAGGTGCACAAAGTGCGTTCACAAGCAAATGCAAGACAAACAAGGAACTGCCTCCAAAGGCCGACTAGCAAACAGTAGAGGGGAATTAAAAAGAGTATATTATGGCTGCCTTGTTGTCATATAACATAAGCAAATCTCTAAAATTGATGGTTGGAAAAGAAAAGCAAATTGCAAGATCGTATATATGTATGTGTTATTTATGCTAATTTAAATACATGTAGAACAATTGGAAATGTTGGGATTTACAAATATTTCGTGAGAGTTCAAGATCATGGGTGGGACTAACAGACACCCTTCACACCAAACTCCTCTGTGGAAGGAAGTAGGCATGCAAAGGAAGGGTCTTGGCTTTAGATGTTTATGGGCGGAGAAAAATTAGTTCCCTAAGCTGGGCAAATGTTTATCTATTTTACTTTCTGTACGTTTGTACGTGTTTGAAATATTTCTCCTCTACATTGTTTATTTTGATTCTTTGTGGATGCTCACGTATGTCCATGCCAAGGCACACGCATGGCAGTCAGAGCACAGCGTGCGGGAGTTGAGTCTCTCTTTCCACCCAAGAACAGAAAGGTTGTCAGACGCGGTAGCAAAATGCCTTTAACTACTGAGGCATCTCACTGGCCCAAGTATTTCTTACTCAAAAATCTGAACCTAAAAACCTTTGTAAACACTTAATGACTTTTCCTCTCTGAATATTTTCCAGTACCACAAAATTTGTGCACATCACGTCAGCCAGGCACAGGCAAGCTAACTGTCTAGAAGTCCCCAAACTTGGAGGGAATATGTCCTAACGAGGGGAAAGGTAGCGATGGCTCCTTTTTATTTGGGGTTGCTATGCGATGCTGACCACTGAGAAAAACAGCTGGAGGTTTTGTTTTTGTTTGTGCTAAATATAAAATGCAACAAGGAAGCCCCATGTGAAGGGCTTCCCCGGGGGGGGGGGGGGTCACATCCTTGGCTACCACGTCTGCAGATGGCAGTCATAGGTGCCCTTTGAGTGCCAAAATGTCTCTCGGTGTTGGTGCCTGTCCTTGCCTGCATGGCACAGCCAGGGAGGCTGTGATGACAGAGCCTTTCAAGGCCTGCAAATAGCTGGCTCCGTCTCCAGAGGTCATGTTCTCTTGCGTGACCCTGGAGCATTGCTGTATTGAGCCTGACAGATGGAAAGGGAGCCGGCAGTCTAGCCACAGTAGGGCGAACATCATGTAAATGAAACTCTACCATCCTGCAACACACAGCTTGGCTCTTATGCGTTCCCCAGCAGTCTGTGTATTGTATTCTCAGTCCTCAGCTCATTACTGGGAGGAGACAGAACCGCTAAGGAGTCAGGCCCAGCAGAAGGTGTGTTTGGCCATTGGGGGTACACCCACAGAAAGAAGAGTTGGGAACACCAATCTCGTGCTTTCCTCTCTGTGCTTCCCCACCATGACGTGAATGGCTTAGTCAGGTGCCCTCGTTGAGGTATGCTTCCTGGCCAGAGGCCCAGAGCAATAGGGCCGATTGACTATGGATCTTCCAAAATGGAGCCAAAGTAAACCTTTGGTTCCCATTGGGTTGATTTACTTCAGATATTTGTTGTAGTGCCAGAAAGCTGACAAACACAGGTCTGTAAAAGACAAAACAAAACAAAACAAAAAACATGCCAAAAGACCTGACATAAGGGGAAATGAAGTTTTGGGCACTTCTTGGGATTAACAGACTGTAAGGTTCCGCTTATTTCTAGTCACTGAGTGAAAATCAGCCGTAGAGATTTCCCATCAGAAGGGTCAGGGGGTGCCAGGTTTCCACTGCCAGGTTTTATGGAAGTGACAGACACAGGAATCTGCCCCACCCACAGGCATATGCATCTCTCCCCTGGCCCCACCCCTCACCCCACCACAGTGAGCTGAGAATAGCATTTGGTTATAGACCCTGCAGGTGAGGACAGACACTGGAGATGGAGGGCAGAGGGCAAGGCAGTGAGCAGACACAAGACCAGATTTCAGAAATGGTGGGTAGAGACTGTGCCTATTACTGGTGTTCTGGCATTGCCCAACACAGTGACCGATCAAACCCAGGTCTCCCAGCTGAGGCCAGGCTTCCCCACACAACAGCAAGCAGATGACAAAAGAAAATCCAAAGATTACTTCACTCTCCAGGGAAGAGGACACACACTTTGAGATCAGGAAGTGAGACCTTCAGGCCATTGGGAATTTCCCAGACGATTTTATAATATGCTAGATGACAGCCTACCATTACCAGTGTGTTCTAGGCTCTAGGACCCATGGATGCTGTCTTACAGGTAAAACAGGATGTTGTGGTGGCTATTCTTGGCTGTCAACTTGACTACATCTGAAATTAACTGGAAACTAGAAATGGAAGACACACCTATGACAGATTTTGTTGTTGTTGTTGTTGTTGTTTTCGAGACAGGGTTTCTCTGTGTAGCCTTGACTGTACTGGACTCGCTTTGTAGACCAGGCTGGCCTGGAATTCACAGAGATCCACCTGCCTCTGCCTCCTGAGTGCTGGGATTAAAGATGTGTGCCACCACTGCCCAGCTAAGGATTTTTGTTTGGTTGGTTTGAAATGAGTGGATCCACTTCTAGTCTGGACCTTTGAGGTCGGAAGACACACGTTTGATCCAGAGCCTGAGGTAGGAAGACAAACCTTTAATCTAGGCCAGACCTTTGGCTGGAAAACATAAGTAGGGAGATGGAAGAAGCAAGCTTTTGCTCTTTGCTTGTCTGCTCTCATCTTGCTAGCAAGTCCATTCCTTCACTGGCATTAGAGCCAAGGAAGAAATGAACTTGCTCAAATTCCAGCGTGCACTGAAGACCAACCGATAACGCCAGCCTGTGGACCAAACAACTACTGACTTCTTGAACTTTCCATTCACAGCCAACCATTGTTGGATTAATTGGATTGCTCCTGTAAGTTAGTCTAATAAATCATATATGTGTGTATTATATATAAAGTGTGTATATATATAAAGTATATATACAGTGGAGATAGATAGATAGATAGATAGATAGATAGATAGATAGATAGATAGATAGATATTCATTCTCTAAGTTGTTACTCTACAGAACCCTGACTAACACAGATGTGATTAAATTTAAGGACCTTTGGGAAGGTGGAATAGCTCAATGGGCTTAAGCTGCTGTACCAAGCCTGACAACCTGAATTCAATTCCCTTATGGGCCCAGAAGGAGAAAATAGACTCTGTATCATTGTTTTCTGACTGCCACAGGCATACATGTCATCCATGCAACCCATCCCTCTATAAATGAGCACATATAACTAAAGACCTTAAGAGAGAGATGCTAGAATTAGAAGACAGAAACATTAAGGTTTTTTTGGTCACCCTGAACTACTTAGGTGAGAGCTGCGTGCAATCATAGAAAAGGACACAGAAAAATGTAGAAGGTTCAACACAGAAGAGGGAGCACTGTGACTGCTGCGGACTTTGGAGAAATGGAGGACGAGGTCATGGTTCAACAATTGCAAAACCCAGCTCTAGAAGCTAGAAAAGGTTTGGGCAAGATTCTCTGTCTGGAGTTCTAGAAGGAGGCAGCCCTGCTCACACCTTGATTCCAGCGAAATTGACTTTAGCCTTCTGACCCTGTTTAGTGGGAGACAGCACTGTGTTGTCCATCTGGCATCTGGTTTGTTGTTATTTGTTATAGAGGCCCCAGGAAATGAAGACAGATGTCTCCCTCTGTCTTGATTAAAATAAAATTGTAAAAAAGCCTACCTTGTTTTTGATATGAAGTTGTAGAAATAGAAGAGCCTCCCTCAAGAACAAGAATGAAGAGTCTGCCTTTAATCACAGCACTTGAGAGGCAGAGGCAGATGGATCTCGGGGTGCTTGAGGCCAGCCTGGTCTACAGAGTGAGTTCCAGGATAGCCAGGGCTACCCAGAAAAACCTTGTCTGGTCCTAAAGGAGGCAAAAGAGAAAGAGAAAGATTGGGTATGGAGGGTCAATGTTTGGTGTGTGTGGTAGATCTCGTTCCCTGAAAAAAAATATAGAAGATTCTGGATGAAGAGCTGTGGGGGGTTGAGGGGAGGGATGATGATGGATTGGGGAGAGCATCTGTGAGAGAGTCAGGAAAGCAGGTGGGACACAGGCTGGAGTCCTCCCTCAGAGCCGGAGTCCTCCCCCAACAGGATGATATAAAAGCTTATCATGGCAGTGGTGAAGTTGGGCAGCTCTTCACAGGTAGCTCAGATGGAGCAAACAGGTTAACGCCAAGTTATCAGATGCAGCAGACATGGGCTGTTTCCAGAGAAGAGGCTGTAGTCTTCACCGAGGATCTCCCCTGGGAGGGGCTCAGCCCATCGCAGCACTTACCACACTAAGGCGCATCTCCCAAGACATGCTGCCTGATTAAGTTCTTGGAACAGAGATGTAAAGGAAAATTTCTTATTGACCCTGCTTTTGGGCCACCCTAGAGCTTGCAAGTCTCAAGCTCGTGTGTTCCTTTTAGAAGCCTGCTGACAGCCGCTCAGGGACACCTCAGACAAAGCTGCTGACATAACTATAAGTAGTTTGTTCTTGGACTGAGGTTTGAAAACAAACCTCCCAATGGATGATTTGGAAAGGTCTCTGAGAAAGCCTCCGAATAGATTCCATAGCCCCTTGCTACATGCTTTTGGACTGTTTTGGCCTGGTTTTCTGGGATTCTCGCTGTACCCTGGCTGATAAACTAAGCTGTGTAGAAAGCACAGGCAACACGGAGCCAAGGCCTGTCCTAGGCATCACACCACACCAAGCCGCAGCCAACTCTGGCTCCACGCCCTGATGCTGAGCCTCAGGGCAAAGCAGGGTTGAAGCTGGTTTCCGGAAAGCCCACTCTTTGTCTCAGAACAGCCTTAAGCAAGGTGAAGACTTTTGATTTCAACCTTTCTTGCTCTGAGTCCTGCTAAAGGGCCTTCTGCACTCATGTGACTAAATTCAACTAAACATAACATATTGGCGCTTTAGTGACTTGGAGTTCCCCCCAGAGACCCCGAGGCACCACATTCTGAGCTGAGTCTGGTATCTGGGGCTCTGGGGTCTTGTCTTTACTTCTGTCTGCTATTACAAATGTAACTGAGCGAGGCACTGGAACTGTTTCCCTCCCCTGTAGCATGGAGCCGAAGTAAA
This sequence comes from Acomys minous, assembly GCF_964271855.1. NCBI lineage: Eukaryota > Metazoa > Chordata > Mammalia > Rodentia > Muridae > Acomys > Acomys minous. Next base: position 24,344,096 of record NC_140484.1, read on the forward strand.
TTAGTTCAGATTTGTCTTTGGGCTTCAGGACTCTGCAATCCTCCTGTAGGACTAAAGCTGCAGTGGATAGCATGCCTGTGCATAGACACTGGCACATCCTAGCATCTGCCTGCTTGGGAGAAAGCTCCTGCCAATGGGTCCCCTTCAGATTACTGAGTATATGACAAGATCATACTTGTTTGCTTTGGTTGCTTTACCCCACCCCCGATCTGCATTAAATGGTCCTTTGTATCACAACCCAGAATCCTGCCAGCAGTAACTGAAGTTTCCTGGGGAATGTGCGTGAATAGTCACTACATATTTTTTTTAAGATCCATGGGATTACTTATGAGGTATAGCAGAATGGTAGACTACAAGGTCTGCTAACTGATTTGTCAGGGTATTTGTGTCACAATTTGTGCCAACTACTTACCCTGGGACGCTGGCAAGCCATTTAATCCCAACGTGCCTCTGATAGGGAGGCCAGTCAGGGTCGGCCCCGCCTACCTCATGTGGTAACCTTGAACTTCAAGTGCAGTGGGACTTGTGAAGGTTATCAGAATGAAAGCGGTTATTATTAGTAACCATAATACTTTGGCACCTTTGCCACACCATGCAAAAAGTGTGTTCCCATCAGTCTCACTTGTTTGGGGGGGAAAAATCTTTTCTGTTTGAAACAGAAGTTAGTAGTGAAAGATTTGCCATGCCAGCTTCTGAATATTCCCAGGAGAACATTTCCCAGCAGTAAAAGTTGCTAAAACAGTTTGCAAAGTCACCAGCTCTTAGCAACTATGTCTGGTCCAGAAAGGCCTAACCCCAGAAGACTAATGCTTTTAATGGGCACTACAAGCACAGGAAGCAGTTGTTCTTGTAACCCACAATATCTTGTGCCTGCCTCTGCGTCAGGATGCACAGTTCTGTTAGCTCCCCCAGAGCACTGATTATTAGTCACGTGGCTCTTCCAGTTACAAGGGTGACTGCAAATGTGTATATGGTTGCAACAACAACAACAACAAAATGTGTCTTTCCTTTTTCCCCAATTCTGCTCTGCAATTTTAGTCCTTCTGGGCGAACGTTTCTTACTGAATCAAGCACAGTTCTGCCCCTATCTTCTTCTAATTTGGTCTTTCAGAAAAACCTACCCATGGAAGACAGAAAACTCATAGAATATTGTCTCCAGAAGCACATCATATTGCTCCCTGGCTTTTATTTATTCTCGTCGGTACATTTTTTGTTGTTTAAGACAGGGTCTTCTATATCCAAGGCTAGCTTTGAACTCTGTCGAGCCAAAGGCCAACCTTGACCGTCCTGCGCTCACCTCCTGACTGTTGTAATTACAGGCATATGCAATTATGCCTGGCTTGTGTGGCACTGGAAATCACTCTGCCTGGTTTACGCCACGTCAGAGGTCAAACCCTGGCCTTCACACATACTAGCAAGCACTCCACGGAACTACATCCCTAGCTGGCTTTGATTAAAAATAAAACCTTAAATTCAACTTCTCTTGCAAAAGATGACTGAAGTGACATCACAGAAAGGCAGTGCATGGGCAGCTGACTTCCGGTTTGCCTTGCTGCAGCCTGGCTGTTCCTAGATGGAGCAGAGTGAAGGAAATGCAAACCGTCAAGATTAGAAGGGGCTTATGAAAGGTCTGCTTTTGTTTATTGTTTACCCAAGTCTCCAGTTCCCTCTCTCCACTCTTGGGAAATAGCTACTGGTCAACACTGTTGCCTGGATGGGGACGAGTGCCTCAGGTCTGGGGGGACTGGACTGGGCTTGGTCAGCATGGATTGGCACAATGGGTGGGCAGGGATGGGGTTGTTATAGAAACCAGAGTCCTCTGGGAGCATACAGGTAAGGGCACCAGATCTTCGGGAACAGTGCTGATAGAAAGTTCTGGAACAAAGCCTTGGAATTCGTCACAAGGTGTCAGGCAGAGCCATGGACAGCGTGGCTGAGTGTGACAGAGAGCACAGAAGAGGTGCCTGCTCTCTTCTTTGACAGGGTGAAGCCTTGTCTTTCCACCCTGCGCACAGATGTCAGCTGGTGGGTGTCCACTGCTCTGGGAGCAAGACAGCTGTACAGGTGTTTGTAATTGCAGAGTTAACGGGGTCCGGTCTTCTGGGAGTTGTCTGACAGCCCTAACACAGCTACTTGTGGATGCTGTTTCCCTACAGACCATTGACTGACCAGCTTCATACGGACTCGTGTAAAATATGGATCCACTCCACTTGCTTTCCGGTGCACTGTCCGGCCACATATCAATATGGAAGATTCCTCACGTAGAAGTTATGCACCCTCACTGGCAGCCCTTCTCTTGTGGACATTCACATTTTTGAGCTCAGAGGAGATTTATACTTCAGAAATATAGAGAAAATATTTTCAAAATGTTAGGACTTGCAGGCAAACAGATATTTATCTTATTGTTGAATGGTTGCTGGGTTCAAGGGACTTTGGATTTGAAAATGAAGCTCCGTGTGTGTGTGTGTGTGTGTGTGTGTGTGTGTGTGTGTGTGTGTGTGTGTGTGTGTGTGAGAGACCTCCCTCAATTGATGCTACTTGCTTTTTTAGTCTTCCTGAAGTTTGTTCTTTAAACAAAGCCCTGCCAGCGACCCTAAGGATGACACTTGCTCACACACTAGTTTTTCTGTGGTGTAAATGAACTGTGTTAACACAGCAGACAGGAATAAGCCCAGCAGGAGTGACTCCATTAAAGGCGAGGTTGTTCCCACCCCCACCTGCTCTAGGCTACTGGAATAGGAACAGCAGCCCTGACCTCAGCTGTCAATATTTCCCCCAGTTCACACAGTAGAGTTCTTCAATCCACAACTTGAAAGAGACAGTAAGAAAGGCTAATGGGAGATGATTGGCTCTAACTATGAAATCAGAATTCTGTAGTTCGTTATGGTTAACTCTGTCATACTGTTATGTCCCATAAGCTGTAAATGATCTAAAAATGGAGGCCTTGAATCAATTTTCACAGCCTTCTTGTTGAAGACTAGTCAACAGGCAAATGTCTCTGTCTAGTCCTAGTCATGATCTACACAACCCCCCCCTGCTTCTCCACTCTGGCTCTCATATTATATGCAGATGGTAACTTTTGCTAATCCAATAGATTTATGAGTTTCAATAGGACAGAATGAATAGTGTAGAGATACTACAGTGGAGAAAATGTACGGGATGACTTCAAAAAGACTGACTTATAATCAAGATATCCTTCTGCACACACACCTGTGTATACACACACACACACACACACACACACACACACACACACACACTGTACATTTTTTTCTTGGACAAAAAAGGGGGGGTCTCTGAATGAGAGTCATATCACTTCTTTTCTGGTTGACTCTTTAAATCCAAGGTCTTTGTCAGGACCATAGTTCAAATATTTACTCAGGCCAGGCGTGGTGGCGCACGCCTTTAATCCCAGCACTCGGGAGGCAGAGACAGGTGGATCGCTGTGAGTTCGAGGCCAGCCAGGTCTAGAAAATGAGTCCAGGACAGCCAAGGATAACACAGAGAAACCCTGTCTCAAAAAAAATTTTTTTACTCAGGGTTTGAGCAGGAAGGGCTGTTCACTTACACTGAAAACCATTTACAACCAGAATGAGACAATTCTATGTGCTAATATCTTCTGAATAGGTTTCTATGAAAGTGACATGTGCAAGAGACTATCTACTGTTTAGAATAGCACATGATTCAAAACATGTACACTTCACCACTGGGTGGGGGGTGGGGCAGGGGGAGGGGTAGTGGGACCTGCCAATGAGCTGTGGGAAACCACACACTGGCAGAACTGTAGCCACAAATGCTGGAACATCGATCAACTGATATGGAACATTCCCCCCTAAATTTCATTAAGTTGAAAAATCAAATTGCAGAACAGTGTGTGAAATACAATGCCACTTGTGTCAAAAACTTTTTTTTTTCAAAATTGTACTTGCTAGGGAATGCATAAAATATCTTTGGACAAATTCCAAAATTCCAGGTATTATTGTTTGTCTCTGGAGAAGAAAATGGATTATCTAAGGAGCAGACTGCTAAGGAACTGTTTGTGCTTTTTTACATTTAAAAGTGTGCGGCCATATTAACTAGCCTAAATGAGGGAAAATCCAAACCAAACATATGGTTTGATCAAGTTCACTTTTGAATTTATCTATTTACTTTAATAGAATATACCCAACACAGTTTGTCATCATAAGCATTGCTTAAGGGGCAATTGTTATTTAAGGTGAGCACAGCTGCAGGGATACAGCCTTTCTGTCTTTCAAAGGCAATGTCCTATTTTCATTCAGAGAGGTTTAGTTTCTTCAAGTTAATATGATTTCCACTTTAGAAAGCAATGTTTATTTTGGTTTTTTAAAAATGTATATTCATTCAACTGGCTTCCCCATCCCAAAAAAGTCTGAACCTTTTGAATTTAAATTTTAATATTTTGAGTAACTAAAAATCACTTGAAGCTTTTAAGTTTTCTGTCTGAGGTTGGGCACGAGGCACATGTTCATAGTTGCTGTACTTGGGATGCTGACACAGGAGAGTCACTAATTAGCAATCAGCCTTGGCTGTGTACCAAAATATTGCCTTCCAATAGATATTTTTCAAGCATATCTTTCAGTAACAGCTCTGAATGTTAATGGTCTTTATTCTCAAACCAAAAGACACAGACTGGATCCAACAGATTGGATCCAACTGCTGTTGCCTGTGAGAAAGCACACTTTGCTGGCAAAGACAAACATGACTTTAGGGTGAAAAGATAGAAAAGGACATTCCAAGCAAATGGAATTTCAAGCATGTGCTGCTTATCTGGCAAAATAGACTCCAAATCAAAATTAGTTGGAAAATATAAATACACGAGAGCATATGATAAACCTAACTATAGATTCACTGGTCACTGGGTGAACCTATTTCATAAAACAAAAAGTAGTGAATGCAAATGCAGAGGTTGATTTAAAGATGATAATGATGGACCACCACCATATTCCACTTTCACTAATAGGTCATCCAGTATCCATCCCCCCAAAACCAACAAGTAAACACCAGAGTTAAATGACATTGTAAGTCAAGTGGACTTACTTAACAATCATCCACAGAATATTCCAGTATATCACTACAGAATATACATTCTCTAGTAATGACCCTATTGTACCTTTAAGGTGCAAGAAAAATGAAATAATTTCTTGGATTCTGTCCCATCATAGCAGGATAAACCTTTAGATAAACAGTAAAAGAAACTCCAGAAAATATATAAACTCATAGTGATTGAGCAACACACTATCGAAGTGAGTCATAAAACATGAGATAGAAATTTTCTCAAAAAATCCTGGAATGGAATGAAGCTGAAAACACAATATACCAGAAACTGGAAGACATCATGGAAAAGTCTCTAATGGTATAATTATAACTATAAAGGCCTACACTAAAAACAATCAGAAAAAACATTAAATAAATGACATAATAATGCACTGACGGTCTTGAAAAACAAGAGCAAATAAGACCCCCAAATCAGTCAGGGGAGAGAAATAATAATAACTGGGGTAGAAATTAATAAGGCCAAAATGAAAAAATATATAAAAAATTAGTGAAGGTTGGTGTGATGGCTTGGTGGATAAAAGCATTTGTTGTCAAGCCTGATGGCCTGAGTTTGATCTTCAGGACCCACATGGGAGGAGAGAACTGACTTTTAACCTCTAAAGATGTGACTTAGTACTTCGCATTCTTTTTATTTTCTCTTCTTTCCTCCATTCCCCTCTTACACACACACACACACACACACACACATACACACACACACACACACACACTGTTTTAATTGAAAATCCCTGATCATTCTATTTGACCAATAAAGACTCAGGAGCCAGATGCTGTGGTTAAAATCCTGCTAGCTCTGACAGGCAGAGAAAGCACCCAGCTGGCATTCCTACTCAGCTCACTTCCCAATGGAGAAGGCTCAAAAAAAAACCTCAGTAGCTCAGCTCACAGCCCAGGAGGAAAAGGCCAAAAAAAATCCCCAAGGCCAAAGTCTTGCTACCTCAGAGCCTGAAAAGCCAAAAGCCAAGGAATTGAGGAGCCCAAGAGCTAGAATGCTAAGAGCCAAGCTAAAATCCCAAGCTAAAGAAGTGCCTTCTACTTCCACACACTGTCTTAAGTACCTCTCAACTCAAAGTCCCTCCTACTCTTTAATTCCTATCAGCTGGTTTCTTGCTCCGCCTTCAGACCTAGGGTTAACTTTATTAAATCCTGTGTACAGAAAGCTCTTGGATTAAAGGTGTGTGTAAGGCTGGCTGAACCACACCTTAATCGTCTATTTACAATAAACAGAAAGTCCTTGAGTTAAAGGTGTGTTAGGGCCCAACCACAAGAAACAGTTCAATCTCAGGCACCACAATGGGATCAAAGACAGGTTTTTTTTTTTTTTTTTTTTTTTTTTTGGTCTGTAGTGTAGCTCTTTATTTCATAGTACCTCTTTAAAAGAAGTAGGTTTGAGTGGGATGCAGTCCATTAAGCATCCTGGTTTTTAAAATTTAATTAATGTATTCAGATTACAACTCAATTGTTATCCCATCACTTGTATCCTTCCCTTCCTCCCTCCCTCCCACCCCTGCCCTATTCCCCTCCCCTAGCTCCATGAGCAAGGAGGACCTCCCCCCGCCCAACTTTATGGTCACAGACTATCAAGTCTCATTTGGGTAGCCTGCTTATTCTTTCTTTGAGTGCCACCAGGCCTCCCCACCAAGGGGAGGTCATCAAATATGGGGCACCAGAGTTCATGTCAGAGTTAGTCCCTGCTCTCCACATAAAAGGTCAGGTTTTTACAGTTTATAATCTCAGGGATCACATTGGGATCAAAGATCCTGACACACACACACACACAATCACACACATACCTCATATGAGTAAAACCAATATAAAAGAATCAGTAAAACTAATGAAATGAACAGATAGCTCTCGAAAGATAGAGTACAAAGAGCCCATGAGCATTCGAAACACACTGAGCATCCCGTAGCCATCAAGGGAATGAAAGTCTGAACTCTACCAAGATTCCATGTCACTCCAGTTAGAATGTCGATCAGAAAGAGAACAACTACAAATGCTGCTGAGGATGCAGGGAAAGAGCCACTGCACACAGCTCATGAGACTACAGACTAGTCCAGCCTTTACAGAAATGGCTAATAGCTTCCTTAAATTGGTTACTTGGTTCCTCAAAATAAAAAATAAAAAATACAAGTGCTGTATGCCAGCTATAACCCTCCTGGTTAGTTATGTAAACTACTCTAAAGCCACACACTATAGACACACTTGTACATCCATGTTCATTGCAGAGCTGTTGACGACAGTCACACCATAGAACCAGCCCTGGTGCTGTCAGCAGATGAGTGGACAAAGTCAATATGTACCCAGTGGATCAGCCTGTCTGTTCATCCCCCACCTGACTCCACCCCTGAGCTTCCCAACGCTGTTGCTGGAGTTACAGAGTGTGCCACTACACCCTGATTTTATGCGTACTGAGGATCCAAACTTGGGTGCCCATGATTGGAAATATTGCTTTACCCACTAAAGCATCACTCCAGCCCTACTGTCCAGGACATTCGAGTTCAGGTCCTCCATGTTAAAATGTACAGAGACCTGGTTAACTCCACTTTTCATAATTCATTATCTACCCAATCGACTTCTTCCTCTTCTCTCTCCGTACCGTGTCTACTTTTGTGTCATCTATACACATGTAAAGTTAAGTTTAGGCCCCATAATTAAGAGAAAAAGGTGGCATTTATCTCTGCATCTGACTTATTTTTGTCAGTGTAGTGACCCCCAGTTCCAAGCATTTTCTTGCAAATGTCAAGCTTTTCACTCTTCTTTACAGCCGAGCGAATTGCCATCGCATATAACGCCAACTTTTCTTTATCCATCCATTGACAAAATGGGCCTCTAGGCAGGTTCCCCGTCTCTCCACTATCGTGAGAAATGCACCAATAAACACGGATGTGCAGCTATCTCTGTGGTATGCCAGCTTCTGGTCCTCTGAGTCTACCCAGGAGGACATAGCTGGGTCATATAGGGCTTTTATTTTCTGAGGAATCTCCACATTGACTTCCACAATGGCTACTCTAGTCTACACTTCCACACTAGCACATGAGGATTCTTCCTCCATATTTTCACCAGCTACTTATTTATTTATTTACTTACTTACTTACTTACTTACTTATTGAGTCTCACAATGCATCCCTTGCTAGTCTCAAACGTTGAATACACAAAGATCTGCCTGCCTCTGCCTCTGTGATCAAAGGTACATGGGTGTTCTTGATGGCAGCCATTTTAATGAGAACAAACAAAATCTCAATGTACTTTCAATCCACATTCCTTGATGGATGAGGAGGTGAAACGTGTTTTCAAGTATTTACTTGAAATTTGTATCTCTTCCTCAGGGAACGGTCTTTTCAGTTCACTAGTCTATTAATTGATTGAATGATTTGGTTTTTTTTTATGCTTTCTTTTGCAGCTCTTATAGATTCTAGATATTAATCCTTGTCAGTTGTATTACAGTTGGCAGATTTTTCCCATTCTGAATGATGTCTCTTCACCCTGGTGATTGTTTCCTTTGCTATTTATAAACTTTAAATGGCACCCGAGCCCATATGTCAGTTCTTAAAGTACTTCCGGAGCTATTAGACCCCCTCTGAAATAGTCCTTGCCTTAGCTTATGTCCTCAAGATTTCTTGCTCTGCTTTTCTGAGAAGTGTGATAATCCTGATCTTAGAATGAGGCCTATGGTCTATTGTGGGTTGAATTTTGCACAAGGTGAGAGACAAGGTAACAGACACAGTTTCATTCTCCCACATGTGGAAATTCAGGTTTCCAAGCATCGTTTATTGAAGAGGTTCTTTTCACAGTGTGTGTATCTGAAATCGCTGTCAAAAAACCAGGTTGCTGTGGCTTTGTGGGCTTATTTCTGAGTCCTATAGTCTAATCTGTTTGTCTATATGTCTGATTTGGCAGAGTGCCATACCGTTTTGTTACCATTGCTCTGTAATATAATTTGAGCTCTGCAAACTTTAATGCCACTCCAAAAACAGAAATTTAGGAAACCTTTGTTGTTGTCCTCACAGAACCCTGCACCAAACCTCTTTGTGGACGCTAAAAGAATTTGTCAGGCTCATGTGAAGCCATGAACAACCTTGCTTACCAGTTTATGCTTTCAAAACCTGGTAAAGATCAAGAGACACACATTATCGATGTGTTTTGTAAGAAAGCAGTAGGCTGTGTAATCACTTGCTATGCTCAGTTGTACTTGATGGCCTTAGGGGTCTTGCTGTTTAAGTGAGTCCCCGTGTTCTGCAGAATGAGGTGCATTCACAAAATTCAAGATATTTGCTAAGGATGTTCAAGGTAAAGCCTTGTGGCTTGACCATCTTCCACGGCATGCATCATACGTGTGACAAATGTATTCTGTGCCAACTGTGACACTGTGACTGAAACTCGTGTTGACATCTAGACTACTAATGGTAATTTTCTTCATCTGTCCTGTGATAGTTGTATTTAAAAGTACAGCAATGACATCAACTTCCCATGATCAGCACCAGCAGGTCCATTAAATCCTGAAGACACTGGTAGGAACATGGCCTGAGAGGGGCAAACAAATGACTTGCAAGAAGTGGTCAAGAAAGTGATCCCAGACTACTGGGACAATGGCTCAGGTGAATGCTGGCTGGACATTAGGTTCTCAGTCCAGATCTCTAGTACCCACATAAAACACTGGACAAGGTGGCACACCCCTGAACCCTGGTGCTATGAGAGCAGAGAAAGAGGAATCCTTGGGGCTTTCTCGTTAGCTAGTCTTGCTAAGTTGGGGAGTTCCAGTTTTCTGTCACACAGCCTTGCTCCAATCTCAGACCCTGGCCTCCCCTCTCCGGCAGGGTGCCGGCAGCATAGACTGGAGCTGGCTGGAGAGAGCAATTCCAATGGAAGTCTTCTTCCACCCCAGAATTCAGACAGATTTCCTCAAGGTGAGCATCTGTGAGTGGGTTGGCCAAGCTTCTGTAACTGGATACAAGCGATCCCCAGAGTGGTCAGGTGTGGGTACCACTCTTCTCTACTTGTGAGGAGATGGTCAATTCCACCTGAGAGGTCAACAGTTTCCCCAGAGGGGAAATATGAGGATGAAGTGACTTTGAGGCAGGCAAACCTTAAGCCCATCTTGTTCCATTCATTTATATTTTTTAGACGGAAAGAATACATTTTATAAGCCATTTATAACTTTTTAACCACAACATGGGTCGTTGATAAATGCACAGGGAAATAAAAGTGTAACTTGCCAGTAGCTTGGTGAGCATGTGGTCAGAACAGAGGGAGTTAAGTCTATGATTCGACTATCTCAGGGCTTTCAGCTCTAGACCACAGCTAGGGAGCAGCTGGGAGACACACTGCAGCTTCTTGGTCTCTGAGCTCTCCTTTTTCTTAGCCGCTGTTGTTCAACTGTTCCACCCTCCACAGTTAGGGCAAAGCTATTCACTTGCGGCAGCTGGGGATGCGTCAGTGGAGCTCGAGCTCCCTGCCCTTCCTGCCGCAAGCCTGGAAGACAATCTGCCTTTTATTTGTCTTTGTCCACGTCCTGTTTTATCAATCATGGGCTGACTTCATAGAGCAACTGGGACAGCGTAGAGACGAGGGGGGGTGGGTAGCCTACTAAAATATTACAACGAAGGCAAAGGGCTGCTGTAACAACAAAACAAAACTGTGTGCCAGGTTTGGTGCGGGGGTGGGGTTAGGGGTTAGGTGGTCTGCTCCTTGCTGGCCGTGGGGATGGGACAGTATCTATACTCCCAACTCATTCACAGTCTGTGCACGCAGGAAGCAGTAGAAATAAATAAAGCAATCACACCGGGCTTGCATTGTACAGCCAGTATATACAAGAGAATAGATGGAGAAGTTTCTTTACAATTCTTGGAGAAGGCAGTAGCAACGCGCCTGAACTCGGATGTCTGCTGAGGCATTCCGTGATTTCCCAAGGACCTGCAGGCACCCACATGGACACCTCTGGGAAGATCTTGCTGGATTAACGTGTAAGCACTATGAGACTGCTCAGCCCCTCTTACCTCCTCATTCACCTACCTGGGAAGGGGTGGAGAGCAGGGATGATGGCATCCATCATTGTCATTTGTCACCAGAAAACCTCACACTAACCTTAAACAGTGAGGAGCAGAGCTATTGATAGGTCCAGAACTACTGCTTCCTGTGACACAGGACCAAAGCTTTGCTCAGAAGGGAAACGCCTTGCCCAGGCTGCGTGCATGGGGATTACCAGCAGAGAGTTAACCTTCAGCCTGGCCAATGGAAATCTGTCTCCACTTCCACCTCCACCGCCTTCTTAGCTCACTGCGTCCCTGTGCTCATCCACAGACCCAGAACTGCTTCCTCGGGTTCATTCATAAGGCCTGGAATATCATCAAGGCCAGGCCTGAGAAACAGGAGGGAGGGAAAATAAACGCGCATGCGTGAGTGTGCTCCTCTAAGGGGACACAAGGAAACCAGGCCTGACAGGATAGCACCCCTCAGTCTCTCCTCGCTTGCCTCCTTCTTGCTCCCTTCAGGATTGTTGAGGAAAATAACTGAACCTTCTAGAAAAAAGACATTTAGCTTCTTGATGTCCAGCACTTTTCATAAGAAAAAGGAACAGGTAGTGCTTGTGACCACGTCTCTGTAGGCCACTAGGAAGCAGGGCTGTCGACCCAGAAAGCACCTCTGCTCCCAACAGTCCCGAAGTTTCTATTCCTCAAAAGATTCGCTAAAGTCACAGTGTTGTGGGAAGGGAGCGACAAGACTCCTGGCAGGTGAGTAAGCCGTTTGTCTACCTGTCTGCTCCACACTGGACTGACTCTTCTTCAAGGAAAGGCATATTCCATACTTGCCCTTCCGCTTTTCTCTGTCCCAGTAACGAGAACCAGTATCGTGCCTAGAGTAGGCCTTCAATGAATTAGTAATGTTTTTGCAAAAATTAAGAAAAAAAAGAGATATTTAAAATTTTGAGATTGTATTATAATTACATTTCTCTTTTCCTGTTGCTCCCTCCACACTCTCCTGTATATCCTTCCCTGCTCTCTTTCAAATTCATGGCCTCTTTTTTTCATTAATTGTTACTGCATGCACATGTGTATGTATACATAAATACTCCTAAGTATAACCGGTTCAGTCCATTAAATGTTGCTTGTATGCATGTTCTCGAGGATGGCCATTTGGTGTTGGATAACCAACTGGTGTGCTCTTCCCTGGGGATGACTATTTGGCCCGCTCTCGGCATTCCTTAGTTGCCTGTAGTTCTTTGGGTTGGGTTGAGGCCTCATGGATCTTTCCTGTCCACTTTGGCATGTCTATTGGTGTTGTCCTTGGTCAGCTCATGGTTGGACAGTCATGCTGGTGAGATTTTGTGGGTGTTGCTTCCTACACACAGCCCCCCCCTCCCTCCACTGTGTTCATATTGGTAGGCATTATGGGACAAAGAATATGGGTGAGAGATACACAGTACAGATATGGGTGAGAACACACATAAAGATGAAAAGGAAACAGACAAAGCAGTTCTCTCCAGGGGCCCTGCTTTAGTAAGATAAAGTTACATAGAGGGATGGATCCACAGACCCCCATCCTTTCTCCAGCAGCAAAGTATGAGGCCGCTGGAGCTAGAGAGATGGCTCAGTGGTTAAGAGCACTGGCTGCTCTTCCTGTGGTCCTGGGTTCAATTCCCAGCACCCGCATGGAGGCTCACAATCAAGACAGCAAACTTTTAAATGCAAAAGCAGAACCACAGGCAACTAAACCCAAAGACGTGATGTTATTCTGGCAAAGCTTCCCTGGGGTTTCTGTACTTCTTAGCAAGTCTTTTTATTCATTACAGCCAACAGGATCCATAGCCCCTCATCACAAGGGAAGCGATATATGGTGAGAGGTAGTCATAAAAGACTACGTGCCTGGGTAGAAGGACTTTGACGTCCCCCACGGTGCCTGCTACCTTGCCTGCTCTTGGGTCCTGGGAAGCCAGCAAGTATGGTTTTAGTTTAAAGGCTGTTTTAATGGACAAAGATACCTTGCTCTTTATCTACGTGTCACTGGAGTCCTGCATTGTCCCTGTGATCTGTAGGGACATCTTTGCTAGCCTCTCCAGTTTTAAGGGTTCATTTACCTGCTTACAGTGCTCAGTTTTCCTTTTATTTAATCAGGCCAGAATGCACTTGGCTTGGTCTATAATGGAATATAAGCAGTGAGCCAAAGAGTGAACTGTAAATGTTTGGAGAGATTGGAAAGATCATCTTTGGTTAAAATCTGAATCCTGTCTCTAATTGCAAGCTGAGAGGGGATTTCCAAATAGCGCTTATTTATGTAATGTTTATTTGCTTCTTTCACTTATAAAACATCAGCACATTCCATCTTCTCAACTCTACAACATTGGGTTGAGAAAACCGTGCAGACTAATCAGTTCCTGGTTACGGTCAGGACATGGAGTTTCAGAAGGTTGAGGGTCCTCTCTAGATTCTAGTCTATCAAAGGGTTTTTACGTCTCCTGACTCCACCCCTGATGTCTGGACATCCCAGCAGGAAACATTTCTCTGCATCTTCTGTCAGCTTGTGTTAGGGACCCACATCTTACGGGAGGACTGGGGTTCTACTCATGATCAAGAACTCATTTCCCCCCACTGTTACTGCTTTTGCTTTAATCAGGAAATAGTCTTTAGTGAAACTGAAAAACTAAAAACACAACATGTCTCTATTCACACACTTGTCTTTCTCAGTACTTTAAGTGTGAGTTTCCATTTAGCTTTGCTCTTTCTCAGTTTAAAATTTAGTGTTTTTCCTTTTCCTTTTTTTTTTTTATTAATTCCTTTAGTTTTTGAGGTTATTATATAATCATTTCTCTTCTCTTTCCTCCTTCCAACCCCTTCCATATATCCATCCTTATTCTCTTTCAAATTCATGGCCTCTTTTTTGCATTAATTGTTGTTGCATATGTATGCATATATGTTTCTAAAGGCATCAATACAACCTGCTCAGACTGTATAATGTTACTCGTGTGTATGTTTTCAGAGCTGACCATTTGGTATTGGATAAGCAATTGGTGTGCTCTTCCCAGGGGAAGACTAATTCTACTGCTCTCAGCTTTCCTTAGTTGCCTGAGGCTCTTTGTGTAGGGTTGAGGCCCTAGTAGCTTTTACCTGTCCATGTTAGCATGTCTGCTGTTGTCGGCTTTGTTAATCTCATGGTTCGGCAGTCATGTAGGTGAGACTTTATGGGTGTATGCTGACATTTCCAGGAGAGACAATCTTACAGAAAACTCCACAATTCTCTGGCTCATAACAATCTTTTTGGTTCCCTCCCACCCCTGAAATGTTCCCGGATCCTTACGTGCAGGAGTTGTTTTGTAGAAAGATCTTTTGGGACTGGGCTCCACAAGTCTGCATTTTTTAAAAGATTTCTTTATTTATTATGTATACAATATCCTGCCTGCAAGCCAGAAGAGGACACCAGATCTCATTGTAGATGGTTGTGAGCCACCATGTGGTTGCTGGGAATTGAACTCATGGCCTTTGGAAGAGCAGTCAGTGCTCTTAACCTCTGAGCCATCTCTCCAGCCCCAAGTCTGCATTTTTATTAGTTGTGGTTTTCTGTGATGATCTCTGTCTGTTGTGAAGAAAAGTTTCCTTGGTCAGGAGCAAGGACGACACTTATTGCTGGGCACAAGAAAAATATGTAGATTGTTGTAAGAGATTATGAGGATTTAGTAAAGTGGTGGTTGTAGGTTCTTCTCCAACAGTCATGACTTCTCTAGCCCCGGGTAGCCGGCAAAGTTTTCAATATCAGATATGATTTTCTTCTTGTTGGATGGTAGATAGCAATACTTTGTAGAGCATCTGCCTAAGTCCCACAGGTTGAAAGCAGACACAGGGATTCTGGATCAAGGCCATCCATCTACAACAAAGAATTGACCACCACTTGGGGTCATGGAGCAAGACTGACCCATGTTTCAGGGATTTCTTCTTCCTAGTTGTCATCCATCAGGTACCAAAGAGCTGCCTGTAATCATCTGACAAAAGAGACAGTCACAGCCTGCTTCACAGACAAGCAACACTAATATGTACATGGCGCTACTCAGAGCCACCCCCAAAAGACACTGCTATGGAACACTTTGCCCATTCAGAAAGACTCTGCTTACACAAAGTGAGAAACAGGCTGAGGCACAAGTACACACTGGCCAGAGAGAAGTAAAGGTCTGTCTGGTGAGGATACTAGGAGGAAAGTGATTGGAAGACCAGAGAGAAGGGAGTTTGGGAGCCATGTGGAAATGAGAGCAACCTGCCTGGATCTTGGGGGGGAAAAAAACCAAAACACTGAACTAGTCAGCAGGATAAATTATCCTGTGGAAAGAAGCCAGCCCCTCCTCTCGTCCACTGCAGTGCTTGAGCTTGATCGGCTTGTAAGTGGCCATCACAGCATGGACGTGTTTACCAATGGGATTCATCTCCTCGAGACTCCGTTCATTACTGCCACTCACAAATGACCTCTTTACAGCTGCAGAGACTGGCGCTGAGAACTTGTTGTTGCTCTACAGTGAGGGAACCGGTTGACCACATTGTAGCACTGATAACTGATCGTGTGGCTACTAGATTGTTAGAAGGGGCTCCGTTGGAGCTGTCCACACTGGAGGATGCAGTCATCCATCCTTATCTTAACTGACATCTACTCTATCTGAATGTAGTTTTTCTTTCTCTGCCTCAAGTGCTGCTCCCTTCACTACCTCTAAGGTGTGGCTCACACCTTGTCCAGGCCCACATATAGCACAGATCAATGGGCTTACTGTACAACGAAGATAACATCATGGAAGGCATTTGTCCTACGGTATACCAAATCACCTAGAGGTGGCCTGGCTGTGGCATCTTCTCAGGAAGACTACCCAACAGAACCAGAGTGGGCTATTCTGGAATGCAGTATCTGCAGCGAACCAAAAGGCTGAAGTGTGTCTCTGTGTCTCAAGGAGCTACAATACATGCTTCTGGGAAGCAAAATCAGGGAAGTAGGTTTGACACTCTACCCATAATTCTCAAAGACCCCACTTGAGAGTGTGAACCTCTAGTTCCTGCAACTTCAGATTATGTTGAATCAGCAGCCCTGTTTCATGGACTGTCAGGAAAGGATGCTTTATAAAAGGATTAAGCAAGATCTCCTGGATCCAAAACTATCATTCACATTGGGGCACTGTTGGCTTTTTTAGGCTGGTGGGCCAAGAGACAGATGCAAGATTAATCCTATTAATTCTGCTCCTTACAGATATGTGTCTTCTGTGTGTAAGACCTGGGAGGTGGTGCAGTCCTAGAGCCGTGGTTCTCAACCTGTGGGTCACGAGCTCTTTGGGCGTCAAACTACCCTTTCACATGGGTTGCCTAAGATCATCAGAAAACACAGATATTTACATTATGATTCATTAAAGTAGCAAAATTAGTTATGAATTAGCAACAGAAGTAGTTTTATGGTTGGAGGGGTCACCCTAACATAAACTGTATTAAACGGTCGCAACGTTAGGAAGGTTGAGAACCACTGGTCTAGCAGTTCCAGGGAGGAGTCTGTTTTCTTGTATTTTCCATTTCAAGATCTACATTTCTTGGCTCATGGTCCCTTCTTCCACATCCAAAGTCCCCACTTTCATCATGTATGTGATAAAATGCCTAGCTTCTAAAGATGCTTGTGTTTGAGCTAAGGCATCACGTAGACAATCCAGAGTAATTCACTACTATCTAACAGTGTTTAATTTAGCCCCATCTTAAAAGTCTTGTTTGCTATTCAGTATCTTTGGGGGCCACCAGAACACTATCGTATGGGAATGCTAAAAGGGCCTGCTCAGGCATGCCCAGTACACACAGTAGTCTAGGAGACTGAATAGCGAACAGCCTGCCATTCCTGGCCTGCTTCCCTACCTGTAAGGGCGTGGCCACCTGTGACCACAGCCTGTGGATCCTGGGATTAGGAACAAGGCAGGAACATAGGGGAATGGAGACCTCAGGCTGTCATAAGCTCATGTGAGAAATAGACATCCCAGGAGACAGCTTCAGTGAGACTGTTATTCAATTGGGGAGAACAATGGCTACTTAAACCTTTGGGGAGTGGGTAGAAGCTTTTGGGATGAGTGTACATCATTGACCTGGGCCAAGGTGCTGGGAATGCCTCATTTGCATAAAGAGAATGTCCAGGTGCTTGCTGGACATGACCTTTTAAGGAAAGAGGGAGTTTAACCTGTAGGCTCACCACTAGGCTCCGTGTACACCTCAAGGGTGGTAGACGTGGAATCTTTAAGGCTATGTGCACTGAGACACGAAGGACCAGGCCAGGAAAGGAGCAGTCCTGCTTCTGCCAGTCTCAAGATGAGATTTTCGGGGTTAGGAAATGCCTCAATCTCACACTAGCTCCAGGCTGGTTTCCCCCAGTCCCACAGTTCCTTAGCCCCACAGCAGTGTGTGGTTCAGCCCTCGTCAGTGTGGAAGGAGAGCTCACGGCTATTCCTTTATCCCCCTCATAGACAATTGACACACTTTCTGACACACAGCTGTCAGAGTAATTCTCCCAGGATTGGGACTCAGGCACTCCCAGTGACAACCAGCTCAATAAAGTGGAAAATTTTTGGAACAAATTTTACCCCTATACTACTGACTTTGAAGCATCTTCCCAGTGTATACTACTCCCTGAACTCCAAATTCCCATATTTAAAAATATACTGTCCATATCTTGCTGATGTCTAATAGGAACCTTTGGTTCAGAGGTCCCCAAATCAAACCCCAATTTCTTCTCACATGAAACTCATTCTTTCCAAAGCTTTCTGTGTTTGATAAATGTCAGCTTCATGTCTGTATCCAATGGATCAGATTAAAAACTTAATGTCATCCTGTACTCTGTTAATTTTTCTTGCGCAACACCACTTGGCCTACTCTAATCTCCTTCCATCTGTTTCCCAACTTCCACGTTGCCCTGCAGTCAATATTCAGTATAGATGACAGAAAACCCTTTAAAGCTTTAAGTTACACTTAAATAAAAGTATTGATTCAACTTTAATAGAGAGAGAGAGAGCGAGAGAGCCACTTCTGTCTTCAAGCTTTCCAGTTTGTCTTGTCCTTTAGAATAATCCATGCACTGCCAGTAATCAAGAAAGTTCTGCACGATCTGGCCTCATTGGGCTACAGCCATCCTACCTCTTGGCTGTTCTTAGTGTAGTAAGCATGCTTCTGCCTCTGGGATTGCTCATATGCTGTGTGCTCTATTTCCAAGGCTCTGTCAGCAGACACCTATGTCAATTTATATTCAGTCCTCTCTTTAACTCCTCAAATATCACTGTACATTGTAAAACAAAACAAAACAAAACAAAAAAACCAAAAGAAACAAGAGCAAACAACAAACAAACAAAAAACAGTGTCCCTTGCCTTGTTTTCCTTCATGGGACTTTTGCAGTCTACAGTGCATTCTTGCTTATTTGAGTATCTTTTATGCTCCACACACACACTGTAGGATGTTCTCTCTTCCATGGGAGCAAGGATTTGGTTGCGTTTTGAGCTTTGCTTCGACCATAATGGTTCTTACATTCTTAACATATAAAGAGTGAGCTAAATACCCTTCACCTAGTTTGTGGAGGCCAGGTGGCTCAAGATGAGAACTTGGGTATTTTATTTCTTAATTCAGAGATTTCCATGGTGCTGTGGTTGAGAAATAACCCCCAAGTTTGATAAGAAGATGCAGGCCCAATTTTTTTTCCCAGACCTCACGGTTCCCAGATCCCACTGTCAACTGCACATTTCGGCAGTCAGTCCGTGCCACACCTATTATTACACAGGTCGTCAGCTAACCACAGCCTGCTAGGAAACTAAATGACACAATTCATATCTCTCTAGGTTCACCCCAGAACAGCTCACCTCATCTCCAGTGTGCAGGGAGGAATGAATAGTTATGAGAAGTGTCCAGATCTTGTCTGAATCTTAGGCTACTCGCCGAATAGCACAAAATTAGGAAAACTGGGGTTTAGAATAAAGTTCAAAGCACACTAGAGAATTTAGCAGCATTTAATGGGAAGTTTCCACTCTATCAGCCATTTGCTCCCAGACTAAAAATGTAGCTCATTTAGAGTGTTTGCCTAGTATGCACAAGGCCCTAGGTTAAACCCCCAGCACCATGTAAACTAGGCATAGTGGGTGCATGATTGTAATACTGACCTTTGGAAGACAGAGGAAGAAGTATAAAAGTTAGACATAATTCTTAGGTGCACACCAGGTTTGCAAGCCTGGAACACATGATACATTGTCTACAAACAATCAAACAAACAAACAATGCGGGGATGAAGGGATAGATCAGTGGTGAACAGCACTTGCTACTCTTTCAAAGGATTGTAGTTGGTTCCCAACACTGGTATCAGGCAGCTTACAACCACTCCAGCTCCAGGAAATCTAGCACTCACTTCTGACCTCTGTGGGCCCCTGCACTCACGTGTGTGTACACACAGACACACACAAGCATACACACACACACATACACTCGCTAAAAATATTTTATTTTAAAAAATTATTCTATATATTTCATTTAAATACGTTACCTGGAAAAATGTAACCATTCATATGAATAAAGGTTTTTATCTGGTTCTCAAATCCAATTTTCAAAGCCAGACATTAAAGTTGTTTTATTCTTAACTGAAAGTTAAGTAAATAAATTATCCAGTATATGGTTACCTAAGTAGATAGCAGTCTACCAGAGAACAACAGGAGGTGTTAAGAAAAGGGGACGGTGAGTAAAAGGTCACATGTGACCTGGCGTAGTGGTAGCTTAGAAATTTAATAGCAGCACTCTGAGAAGCAGAAGCAGGTGGATCTCTGTCAGATTGAGACCAGCCTAATCTACACAGAAAGTTCCCAACCAGCCAGGGTGACATAGTGAGACTCTGACAAAAAAACCAAGAGGCACATGTGACATGGCAACAGGATGTCCAAGGGCACAAGAGAGGGAGAAAAATGGGCAAGAAATTGATAAAGAGAAACAACAAACAATCTTTGATTGAAAATGTTACGACAAGGCCTAATTCTTTATAAGCTAATAAAAAGTTTAAAAACAAGTTAATAGAATTTATAGAAAAATATTCTCAAAAAAATAAAAATAAAAATAATAAAAAAGAAAAGTATTCCCTATCATTACATAGCAAGAAACCATTAAACTTAAATCATTTAAAGCAAGATTGAGTTTCCTCCTGAGTTGGCTGCACATCCCATGACATGTTCACCTACGTTTCACTAGTGTGTCTGTGTTAAATAGAAGAGTTGACTGTGGGTAGGAAAACAGAGGTTGCAAAACCTGACCTGTGAAGGACTGGATGAGAAATGTATTCAACCCTACATGCTCATAAAAGTCCATAGGTCCTCAGATCCATTATGTAAATCACCGTAGTATCTGCATATGACCTGTATACACTCTGCCACACACGTGTGTAGTCTGTAGGTTACGTTGATCTAGTGAGGTGTGAACACTAAGGGCAGCTGTTTGGTTCCATCATTGAGCAATTGGTGGTAGGAACATTCTGCATACGCTCAGCTCTGACACATTTCCCCCTAATAATTTTATTCTGTGGTTACCAAGGAGACAGAAGGCAGACTATAGTGTAGGTTTTGATTGCCCCGCAGTCTCTGTAGCCAGTACTTACATCTGTTTATCACATAGAAGTGACCATAGACAATGCCTGACAAGTGTGTGTTCTTAGAATGATTTATTTGTGGATTCCACTCTTGAACTGCACGTGATCTTCATGTGGAATATGATTCTTCTAATGATGAAAGCTGTACACACACACACACACACACACACACACACACACACACAAGTAGTTTTATGTAACAGACATACAAAAACAAGCACTGGGTCACATACATCTGCGAGCTGAGGAATTAACCCATAAGCCTGCTGGTTGTTGCACCAACTTTGGTCCCCTCCACAAAGACCCTTCTCTTCTAGGATCCTGGAAACTTCTATTCCTGGTCACTAGACAGCATTGTAAGATGGGGATGAAGAAGCTTCCAAGCTTTTGAGACCAAAACTCTGTTCTTCTCTTGGAATAGCCACAGCATTCTGGTTCATGGTAAGCCATGAGGCTGGCTCAGAGAGGAAAGGACCTGACCACCCCCTCTTGCTGAGAGAAGCTGCAGAACGTTAATCTGAGCTTTTCTATCTTCTATAGTGAGTGAGTGAATGTCATCAATTGAGTCTTATTCCCTCTTCCATTCCTACATTAAAATTTTAAGACCTAATATCTCAGAGTGTGATCTTCGAAAACAGTTTAGGAGCATATGCGACTGCTTAATATGAAGCCATTCCAGACTCCCATGGACCCAAATCCACATGACTAAGCAGAAAGGGTATTTGCAGACATATGTGCATACAAGGAAATGATCTATGTACCATAAGTAAAGATGGAGATGATGCAGTTACAAGCCAGGAACATGAAATCTTGCTAGTTTACTAGCTGGAACACACACACACACACACACACACACACACACACACACACACACACACACGGCTTGAACAATGGAAAATTACCTTCCCACTGTTGTGCAGGATGGAAGGCTATGGGCAAGGTATCAGCAGGTGCTTCTTCTGATCTCTAAGGAGAGAGATCTGTTCCCCAACACCCTTAATGTGTCTTAGCTAGGCTGACCTCAAATGCTTGGCATTAAGCAATCCTCCTGCCTCAGCATCCTAAGTAGCTGCTCTATATATCCATATATTGCTTTCCTTTTATGAGTCTGCATTCAAATTTTCTCTTTGTAGAAGGACGCCAGTGATACCAACTTATGACTTCATTATACCTTAACCCTGTAACTATCTTATCTCTGAAGAAGTTCACATTCTATAGCATGACGGGTTAGGATTTCAAAATAAGAGTTTTATAGAGATGTAGTCCAACCTACAATAGGCAGAAACCCATGGAAAGGACCTTCTTTGTCTGTGCTCTCAGAAGGAAACAACCTCAATTGCATCTTGGTTCCAGACTTTGGGTCACCAGACTTTGAGAAGAGAAGATTCTATTGATCAAGACTGCCACGAGTGGTCTTTGTGATGGAAGCCTAAGAATCTGCTGCAGCTAGGAACCTGTGGCTGGTTGAAGTTTAGAACTGCGTGTTTATATTCACATCTGTTGACAGATTGAAAATCTTCCACAAGTTGCTTGGAAAGTCTACGTGTGCTAGTCACAGACTCCATCAGCTGGGAATCCTCACAGTCCACACATTTCCAAAAGAGAAATCCAGGCAATAATACTCATGATTTTAATTTATATTCCCCCTCAACATATGAAAATATAAATTGAAGCAAACCAACAGCCAGAAACCAAAACATTCAGGGCTCAAAAAGTGGCATTTGAACACAAGTGGTGTTGTTTCATTTAATGGCTAAGGGTGTGGGTGGGGAGATGTTTTAAAAATGCATGACTTTTGTAAAGCCAGGAAGTTCCAGTCATAGGTCACTCACTGGAGCTTGGTTATGCAAATGTCTCCATCTCTTTGCCTTGGTCTGGTCCTCTTTCAAATTACTTCTCCTCTTTTTTATTCAACTCAGAAAAGTAATTATGTATGTTTATTTCAATTCGGAGTTGTTTTTTGGTTTTGGTTTGTTGTTGTTTGTTTGGTTTTTTGTTTTTCGAGACAGGGTTTCCCTGTGTGGCCTTGGCTGTCCTGGACTCACTTTGTAGAGCAGGCTGGCCTCGAACTCACAGAGATTTGCCTGCCTCTGCCTCCCTGAGTGCTGGGATCACAGGCGTGAGCCACTGAGCCTGGTTTTTTTTCCTTTTTAATTGTAACATATCCATTCTCATCTTCCTTTCGCACAGCAGGATTTATTACTTCAGCTTTAGAGATAAGCATGTTCACTTTCATGAGCCCTCATAGCCAGTCAATCAAGAGGACAAAGCTTGACCTCATTATCAAATGCTGAACTCAGCCCACTTTCTGCTGTGGAACCAAGGCATCTCAGGAGTTAAATCCAATTGGACTGCAGAATCAAAATATCAGATAGATATTGCTTTGGTTTGAATGTGGTACAAAGGTGTCAGAATTATTCAAATTTAATCTAACTACGGTATTTAAAGATAATACCTTTGGGAGATTGGTAAGATTAGACAAGACCTAGGTGGGTCTCCTATTACTAACTTTCACCAGACTTCTAAGAAAAGACAGATCAGAACACACACACACACACACACACACACACACTTCCGTCACCCAATGTCAGTTCCTGAGCCTCCAGAACTATGAACCCAATAATACGTGTATGGAGGTGGGTGGTGGTGCATGTGTATGTGTGTGTGTGTGCGCGCGCGCGCGTGCGCGCGCGCACGCACGCGCGTGCAGGCACTTTTGCCACAAAGCATGAATAGAGGTGGGAGCTTGTGGGAGTTGAATCTTGCCTTCTACCATGTCAATGGCAGAGAGTGAATGCAAGCCATCACTTGGTAACAAGTGTCTTAATGGGATGGACCATCTTGCTGGATC
Source organism: Acomys minous (assembly GCF_964271855.1). Lineage (NCBI taxonomy): Eukaryota > Metazoa > Chordata > Mammalia > Rodentia > Muridae > Acomys > Acomys minous. The sequence goes on from NC_140484.1 coordinate 24,367,618, forward strand.
CAAGTATACAAAGTTAGCCAGAGCCAGAAGAGTCTGTAATGAGCAAGTTACATTAGAAAAACATTATCTAAACACTGGACACTTTATGATTGTAGGAAAAATAAGGTTCAATTCCTTAAAGACAGGAGGATTAGCCAGCCAATGATGGGGATGGAGGGGCAGTGGTGATGACAGTAAAAGAGAAGAAAGGAGAAAAGGGGTCTAGACTGCTTGGTGAAGCCTGGGCCTTGTGATATTAATCCTCCTCCTCCTCCCTGGAAACACTCCTGCTCAGTTTTATTACTATCCTCCATCTAGCACACATAAGAGAAACTGAGACTCACGACTATGTAAGCACAGGCATGAAAAGCCCGAACTTCAAATTTTAAATATTAAGGGAAGTCAGCCAGGCATGGTGGTGCACCCCATTAATCCCAGCACTCAGGAGGCAGAGGCAGGCAGATTGCTGTGAGTTCAAGGCCAGACTCTTTTTCAAGACGATGCTTCTAGCCAGTCGTGATCCATTGATACAGATGGCTGGCAAAGGAGCTTGACAGGCACTGGGGCAGGGGGGGGCCGTCTCTGCCTTTTATAGTCACCTGGCACTGACCTACCATCTCTTGCTTACTTAAAATCCTGAGGAAAATGTTCCTATTTCTTGTTCGCTGGGTAGCCTTGGGTGGGATGTCTGTTGGCTCTGTTGTGTTTATTTACCAGTTTTACATTGTTATCCTTTACTACTGTAAATAGTAAATATAGTTTGGTTTAAAAAGAGAGAGGGGGCGGGGTGGGGCAGGCTACCTTAGACCCATTTCTCAGCTCTGTCAGCTGCCCTGTAACAAATCACTTAGCCACTCTGGCTCTTAGTCTCCTTTTCTGTTAAAATCTAAAAACCAGTCCCTTCTTATGCAGGCCTTCAAATGACCTTCTGAGACCATAGACATCCGTCTTTGCAAATGTGTAGGGTTGGGCACATTTGAAAAGTTCTTGCTCCTATGGTCTCTAAGGTCTTGCACAGAGTGTGTGCTGTGGACATTGTGTGAGCCTATAGATTCTCAGAGGATGCTAAACAGGTGACATTTGTTGCCAGTTTTTTCTCCAGCTGCATTCAGAATGGGGAGTTTAGCCATAAGTAAGTAAATTGAACGTGCACGTGGCAAAGTTAGCATACCAGTGTTTGAACTCCAGCCCTCTTCTTTCCACTTGTATGGTTTTGAGAAAACTGGTTTAAAGCATTGAACTCAGTTTCCTTATCTGTAAAATGGAAAATGCAGAAGATTATAGAGTTACACTGAAGTTCTTATAATGAACCCATCAAATATCCAAGAGCTTGGCAGCTGGAAAGTGGCTGGCCATTGGTGGCACTAAATGGGGGGGGGGCTGGGGAAAGTCGCATTATATTCTTTAGAATTCATCCCAGGTGGGAACTTTCACATTCCTCAGAGCCTTCTGAAGACTTTAAAACCTTTTCTAAATCAATTTCATAAGCTGTAAACTGAAGAGGAAAGTATCTCTGCTTTTCTGACTTGGATTCCTATAGAAAGGCTGTAAACAGAAAACAGGAAACAACAGATGCAGTCCTTGGGAGACACTTTGGTGGTCAAAGTACTTGCTGTGAAGCATGGGGACTTGATTTTGGGTCCCCAGCACCCACCCAAGAGCACCTGGTGGCAGCATGATCCTGAACCCCAGCACTAAGGCCTGAGGGTAGGAAAGAGAGGCTGGTGAGCTTCTTGGGTTCAGTGAGGAACACTGTCCTAAAAAAATAAGTGAGCTCGGCATAGTGGTGAATGCCTTCAAATCCCAAAACTTGGGAAGCAGAGGTGGGCAAATCTCTGAGAATTTGAGGTCAACCTAGTCAACAAAGTGAGTTCCAGGCCAACCAGGGTGATATATAGTGAGACCTTGCTGCATCATCATTGCCATCATCATCATTGTCATCTTCATCATAGATGGAGAGCAGCAAAGAAAACACCTAACATTGGCCTCTGGCTTCCACGGGCTCACACAGGACAAGCACACCCATGTATACATGTACACACACAGTAATAATAATGAAAACAAACAAAAAATACTGCTCTGTAGCCTCTCTCCCATGTCCTTCAGTAGCAGGCAGCTGTCCACTGCTGCTGAAGTTGGCTCAGTCCACTCAGAAGGTTGTCTGTCCATTCTAACAGTCTGCATTCTGAGTGCTTGGTTAATCAAAGTACGTTAATAAGAAGGGGATTTCTCCATAGGTCCGTTTGGAAGTTTTTCAGGCAGCCTTTTACTCAAAGATCACCATGGGGAAAAATGCTTCTCGTATGGGTGAAGTCTCAAGCAAATGAAATTATCCTTTATCCTTTATCCCAAGGAGTAAGAAATCTCAGTGTTCTAGAAGGTTCTTGGCTATGGCCACAGCAGGAAATAGTAGGAATTTTTTACATTTCAGAACCTTGAGGTAGCCAATTTCTTTGGACATTATTTCAAAAAGAGTGTGACAGGAGAAAACAAAATAAAACAAAACCTTTCCATCATTTCATTGATATACCCACTCTAATAATCTAAGGGGAGCTAAGGAAGATAGTGGGTGCGTATCAAAATGATCCTAACAGAGGTGGTGATGCAAATTGATGTGGACTGGAAAACTGAGCGCCTTACACCAAGAGGCGGCTGCCAGCTGACAACCTTTGCTGCCTTTTATAAACAGGGCTCTGGCTGCATCCCTTTCCTCCCTGACCTGAGGTGTCTGGGTTTCAGTGGACCAGCCTTTCTGACAGCTCTTTGTTTCCCTACTTCTGGACCGAACGCAAGCATCGCTCATCTACCGTGATCTCAGCCCTGACTGAAACCTCTGACCATATTTGGGCCTTTTTAATGCTCACTCCATCAACGGAAAATGCACCAAGCAGCAGCAGGCAGAAGCCACAGCCAGTGCAGAAAGCAAGGAAAGGAAGGTGGGAGATGGAAAAATGATGAAAAGAGGGCAGAGAGCCAGGGAGAGAGGAATACAGTGAGGCCCATTGGAGAGACAAAAACACCCTTGTCAGGGGTACAAAGAAAATGAGACCCAGGGACCATTATGCAGACCAGAGGGCAGGAAAGGAAAAGCCAGTACAAGGAGCAGGAAGACAGAAGGAGGCTTGAGCTGACTGTCTGCTTATCCGTTACACAAGTACACTAGTATATAACATGTGTGTGTTCTCAACCTACTCACACACCTAAACAAATAAGGAAGCAAGCAAGCAAACAAACAAAACATGCATCAAAACAACAACAACACGCTGGCAGCCCCAGCAAGACCTGAATTCCTCTCGGCACATAGACTGGACTTGATGATTTGGTTTGTGTAGTTTGTCTATAGACATGACACACTATGGAGTTTGACCACAGCAATACCCTTCAAATACAAAGATCCTGCCCCCCCCCCTCTTGCTGGGCATCTCAGCTCATGTGTGCCAAGTTCTAAGCAGCACCCCAACTCTTTTGCCTAAATCGTGGTACATTTTAGCTAAAATGAAGTACCTTATGGATTGATTTTTTTTTTCTGTCTTTATTTCCATTTTTTGGGGGGCGGGGCCGGGATGTGGGTCAGGAAAGGGTTTGATTTTCTGGCATAAATTCTTTCCCTGGAATCATGCCCTGTCCTCCTGAAACTGTCTAGCTCCTATTCTCCTGAAGTCCAATTGACTTGTCGTTTTCTGCTGCTGGAATGAATTTGTTAAAGGAAAATTATGGCAGGAGTCCCTCCCACGCTCCACCCCCATAAGAACCTCAAGTTCTGAGATTTCCTGAAGGGACATTCCTAGAACCTTCTGCAGCTTTGTCTCTTTCTTTACCATACTGTGTGACTTCCATGACCTATTTGTTGTAATGCTCCCCTGATGTAAAATACAGCATAAATAAGCCCTCCCCACTTTCCAATCTGCAAATCTGGGCCTGAGCTCCCTGCTTTAAATAAACTGCAGATGGATTTTTTTTTTCCAAGGGAAGACACAACAAGTTCCCATCAGGCAAAAGCAGTACTTTTCACTATATTTACTCGCTCTTAGCATGCCTAGCTACACAGACTTGGCAGACACTTTGATGCTGCGTTGTTTAATGTGAAAAAAAAAAAAGCTACAAGTGTAACATTTTTTCAGGATTGTGTCTTCTCTCCTTGTTCCAGGTATTTCTTTGGGTTTTATTCCGACTGGTACTATTGTTATCCTTGCTATATTTTAGTACTGTTTATCCTGTATCTCCTTCCAGGCCTTTTCTTTTCTGTTTTATTTTAAGAGAAGGGTCTCTCTCATTCACTCTGTAGCTCAGGCTCTCTCAGTCGCATGGCCTCCTGCCTCAGCCCCCTGAATGCTGGGATCTCAGGCGTGAACTACAGAGCCTGGCCTTAACCACCCAGTGTCATTCTGGCATTCATATAGCTCTCATAACCAGCATAGAGTTGGCTTTTCACTATTTTACAGGAAATAAGAGTATCTTTTTGATGAACTTAAGATAGTTTGTTTTGGGCTGGAGAGATGGCTTAGAGGTTAAGGGCACTGGCTGCTCTTCCAGAGGTCCTGAGTTCAATTCTCAGCAACCACATGGTGGCTCACAACCATCTTTAATGAGATCTGGTGGCCTCTTCTGGTGTGCAGGTATACATGCAGGCAGAACATTGTATGTATAATAAATAAATAAATAAACCTTTTAAAAAAAAAACCATAGTTTGTTTTTCACTCATTTTTCCTCTTGATTTTTGTGGTAAGATACACATGAACTTTACTGTCTTACCCTTTATGAGTGTGCAGTTGAGTGGTGTTAAAGTTATAGTATGCAACCACCACCACCACTACCCTCTATAACACTTGACATATGGTAAAACCAAACTCCGTATTCCGACTCCCCACATCTCTCTGTCCCAGGCTCTGACCACTACCACTGTACTTTTTGACTCCATATTTTTTGTTTCAAGCTAAGTACCAATGATGCATGTGGTGATACAGTGTTTGTCTTTAGGACTTCACTCGGCATCATGTTGCCGAGTTTCACCACATGGATCAATGCTGGAATATCCTTGCTTCCCAGGGCTGAGGAATATTTGATTGGGTGTAAATACTATGCAATACTCTTCCATTTATCTCTTGATAGACCCTTGGAATGCTTCCACAGATTGGGCTAGCTGCTATAAACATGGGTGTGTAAATATCTGTTCAAGGGGCTGGACAGTCGGGTCATCAGTTAAGAACAGTGGCTGCTCTTGCAGGGGACCAAGGTTCTGAATTTCTGTACCATCATGGTGGCTCACACCGATCTGTAACTCCAGTCTTAGGGAATGTGACACATTCTTTTGGTCTTTTTGGCATCAGGCACATATGTGGTGCACATACATACATGCAGGCAAAATACCATGCATATAAATAATATATTTTAAAAGATAAATATTTAACAACAAATATCTGTTCAAGATCCTGTTTTTAATTGTCTTAGGTTTATAGCCAGAGGTAGAATTGCAAGTTCCCAAGATTAACTGTCACGTAAGAGGCTCATCTAACTTATTTATATTTAGAAATGTATAAATGGATCTGCTTTATAGTCCTTCTACTTTAATTCATATTTTTATTTCTTTTTAGTTTTTATTATTGGTGGTGGTGGTGGTGGTTGTGTGTGTGTGTGTGTGTGTGTGTGTGTTGGAGTTGTGGACATATTCAATGCGGAGGTCAGTGTGTGTGTGTGTGTGTGTGTGTGTTGGAGTTGTGGACATATTCAATGCGGAGGTCAGTGTGTGTGTGTGTGTGTGTTGGAGTTGTGGACATATTCAATGCGGAGGTCAGTGTGTGTGTGTGTGTGTGTGTGTGTGTGTGTGCGAGCGCGTATGTGTGTATGTGTGCGTGTGTGTGTGTGTGTGTGTGTGCGAGCGCGTATGTGTGTATGTGTGCCTGTGTGTTGTGGACATATGCTATGGTACTCAGGTGGACTTCAGTATGTGTGTGTGTTGGGAGTTGTGGACATATTCAATGCGGAGGTCAATGTGTGTGTGTGTGCATGTGTGTTGTGGACATGCATGTGCTATGGCACTCAGAGGAACTTCAGTGTGTGTTTGTGTGTGTGTGTGTGTGTGTGTGTGTGTGTGGGTGGGTGGGTGGGTGTGTGCATGTGCATTGCAGACATGTGCTATGACACTCAGGTGGACTTCAGTGTGTGTGTGTGTGTGTGTGTGTGTGTGTGTTTTGGACATGTGCCCCAGACCAGAGTACAGGTTTATAAAGGCAGTTCTCTTTTCTACCTTTGCGTAGTTTTCATGGACTAAGCCCAGGTCATCGGGTGTGGGTAGATGACCTCTACCTGCTGAGCCTATCTCAGCCCCCTTTGTTCACATATTATCCTCATGTGTTAACAGGTAAATTCAGTTAATATTTTCTTTGCTTTCTTATTCTCAGATTCAGGATCTTTGGAGACTGCATATGAATTTTGTTTGTAACCATGGTGATGCTAATGCCCAGCTCAAATGCACCTTTAGATACAATATCTGAAAGGAACCTTGCCTTCAAGTTAGCAAAGGTAGAAATTGACAAAGCTTGCTGATTAGGGACTGCCACTTGCACTAGGAAGGAGTCAGCTTGCCTTTGAATTGTAGCTCCTCCCTCTACATCCACTTGCTGTGTGAGTTTGAGTACTTCATTAGCCTCTGCACCTGCTAATTTCCTCATTTGTAATGCTACCAGAGTGCCTGAGGAGCTCACCGTTCCCCCACGGGTCTATACTCAGTTCAGGGTCTGAGCCACGCCTATAAGGAAGCGAAAGGACAAAACAACAAAACCAGAAAAACCCACCAAGCATCTCTTTCCGTTTGTGGCTACTTCCTTTTCAGAGCTGGGGTCTGGTTGGTATGCAGGAAGCATGTGAGCTATGTAGCCTGCTTGTCATCACGAGAGGAGGCAAGTGGCAAGCCACTGGTGGAAGCACATCCGGAGGACTGTGGTGGGCCTTGGAATTCCTAGATAAGGAAGTGCTAATCGGTCTGAGGGTGTCTGCTGCTCTGGGGAGATGCAGAAGTGTGGTGGCTCTGAGGGCCACCAAATAAGGAAAGGAGTCCTTTTCTCTACCTTATCTGTGTGCATGCCAGTGAGCAGAGCAATTTGCTGTATTCATGGCAGCATCCCCAAACATGGTTTGGGAGAGACCTAGGTGCTGCATGGAGCTGAGAGGTAAAATATGGGCGGAAACAAGTCAAACACCCCTTCTGTTCGGTTTTATTTGAGTGCTAGCCTTTTGTTTCTTACCTCTTCCCGTTGCCATATGTCATTTACCTAGAAAAGAGGACAGTTGTCCTTTCCCAAAGCTGGTGACCCTGCTCCACCCAGTGTGACTAGCCCAGGTTAGTGATTTGGAGTTGTTGCCAACCCAAACTGGCTCCCCGGGGAGCCATTCGGTAGTGTTTCCAGGGGCTATTTCCTTGCCAAGCATTCCTTTTCGGTGAGAGGACATTTTTTTTTTCATTCCTGATAAACAACTCCAGTGTGCCCTGCTGAGGTGGAGGGTGCTTGGCTCTCCTGCTAGCTTAGTCCCTGGCATATCTAACCCCTGAAGGGTTTGTGGCTCTGCAAATTCTTTGTGAAACCCAAGATCCTTGTCTCCAGAGGAGAGCAGAGAGCCCCAAGGGGCTTCGGGCTCCCTCCTTCCAGAAAGATCTATTCCTGTGTTTGCAAACAGGCCTTTCCCTTTCTTGGGCGAATTCAGTTTAGAAGGCTCAGGCAGTTCTCCTGCAGTGGGAGAGATAAGTTCATCCTGACTTTGTGCTTACAGATCTTCACAGGAAAAATGGCAAAGCCTGGGGCGACAGAGGGAGGGGGATAGTTAAAAGTTTCTGAACCCAGGCACTATTAGAGGGTGAATGATAATTCCACTTCGCAGCATGGCTGGGAAGGCTAATGTACCCAGCAAGTGCTGAGGTGGAGGACTAGAGGTGGGCCATTAGACAGTAAATTCCATCATGTGGTAGGCAGAGGCAGGCTGAGTTCTGTGAGTTCAAGGCCACCCTGGTCTACATAGTGAGAGTCTTATAAAAGGGTGTGGGTAAGGAAAAATAAATAGTAGGAAAGAAATTACTTGTGTAGCTCCTACCTCCCTTCTGTCACACTCTTTCCTGGGCATTTTATTTACAGTTTAGCAGCTTCTTTTTTAAAAAAAATTTATTATAATTTGTTCAAATTACGTCTAGAATGTTAGCCTCTCACTTGTTTCTTCCTGTTCCCACTCTTCCTCCCTCTTCCACCGTTTCCCCCTCCTCTGGACCTCTGACAGTGGGGACTGCCTTGACCACCACATGACCACAGCCTATCAGGTCTCATCCCAATAGCCTGCTCCCTCTTCTTCTGTGTGCCACTGGGCTTCCCTACCAAGGGGAAGTGATCAAATTAAAGGCACCAGAGTTCTTGTCAGAGGCAGTCCCCCACTCTCCCCACAGCCATGGAGAATGAGCTGTCCATTGGCTGTATCTGAAGAGGGGTGTCTAGGTTTACTGCATGCATTGTCTTTGGTTGGTGCAACAGTTTGTGCAGCCCCCACCTCCGCCTGGGTCCAGATAGCCAGCCTTGATGGTCTCCTTGATGGGCTCCTGAACTCTCTGAGTCCTTCCATCTTCCCCCACTCCACTCTTCCATGCCATGCTCATGGCTCCACCCAGAGTCCAGCAGCAAGTCCCAGCATCTATCCTGATCCCCTGCTGGGTGGAGTCTCTCAGAGGACATCTATGTTAGCCGAATATCCACTTATGAGTGAGTATTATACCATTCGTGTGTTTCTGGGTCTGGGTTACTTGGGCTGAAGAGATGGCTCTGTTGTTAATTAAGAGTGTCCTCCGATCTCTGAGAGGACCTGGGATCAGTTTCCAGCATTTATACGGTGGCTTACCCCGTAACCCCAGTTCTGGGTGATCTAACACCCTCTCCTGGACTCCTCAGGCACTGCCCTCACATGGAAAGTCACATAAAATAGTGGATCCATAAATAAATCTTTCACGCCTTTAATCCCAGCACTCGGGAGGCAGAGGCGGGCGGATCGCTGTGAGTTCGAGGCCAGCCTGGTCTACAAAGTGAGTCCAGGACAGCCCAGGCTAACACAGAAAGACCCTGTCTCGAAAAACCAAAAAACCAAAAAAAAAAAAAAAAAAACAAAAAAAAAAAAAACAAATATTTTCTTTTTACAGTTAATTAATTAATTAACTTTACATCCCAGTTGTATCCCCCTCTTTCCTTCCAGTCCTACCTTCATAGCTCTTCCCCCATCCCCCCTCCTTCTACTCCTCAGAAAAGGGGAGCCTCCTCTACCCACCCACCGGAGCACATCGAGCCACAACAGACTGAGTGCATCCTCTTCCCCTGTGGTCTGGTGAAGTAGTCCCACCAGAGGGATGTGATTAAAAAGCAGGCAACAGAGTCCATGTCAGAGACAGACAGCCCTGGTTCCCCTTACTAGGGGGTCCACATGAAGATGGAGCTGCCCACCGACTACATCTGTGTAGGGGACCTAGGTCCTGTCCCTGCATGGCCCTTGGTTGGTGCTTCAGGTTGGTAGCCTGGTGAGTTGGCACTGTTGGTCTCCTTGTGGAGTTTCTGTGCTCTCCCTGCTCTCCTTCCCCTAACTCTTCCACAAAACTCCCTGTGCTCAGCCCAATGTGTGGCTGTGAGTCTCAGCATCTGTTTCTACCCACTGCTGCCTGGAGCTTCACAGAAGACAGCTATGCTAGGCTCCTGTCTGCAAGGACAGCAGAATATCATTAATAGTGTCAGAGGTTGGCTCTCTCCCCTGGGGTGGGTGGGTCTCAGGTTGGGCCAGGCAGTGGTTGGACATTCCCTCAATCTCTGTTCTATTTCTGTCTCTGCACATCTTGTAGGCAGGGTAAATTTTGAGTCAAAGTTTTTGTGGGTGGGTTGCTGTTCCCCTCCCTCCACCAGTGGTTCTGGTTAGTTAGAGGGTATTCTCGTTAGTCTCCATGGCCCCTGCTACTAGGCATCTCAGTGAGAGTCACCCCCATATCCTCCCATGAGCTTACCCTGCCGTAGGTCCCCAGCTTGTCACAGAGATGCCCTGCCCACAGTTTCTCTTCTTTCTGCACCTGCTCGCCCCAGGTCTGATCTCCACTCTCATTTCTCTCCTCGCTCCCTCTCCTACCCTGTTCTCTCTTTCCAACCACTTCCTCACTTTATTCTATTTCCCCTTCTGAGTGAGATTTAAGCATCCTCCCTCGGGTCCTCCTTGTTACTTATTTTCTTTGGGCCTATGAATTATAAAATGGTTATCCTGGTCTCTGTGGCTAATGTCCTCTTATAACTGACTACATGCCATGCATGTCTTTTTGGGTTGGGGTTACCTCACCCCAGATGATCTTTTCTAGTTCCATCCATTTGCTTGAAAATTTCGAGATGTCCTTGTTTTTAATAGCTGGGAAGTATTCCGTCGTGTAAATGTACAATAGTTTCTTCATACATTCTTTGGTTGAGGGACATCTGGGTTGTTTCCAGGCTCTGCCTATTATGAATAAAGTTGCTATGAACATAGTTGAGCAAATGTCCTTGTAGAATGGTAGAGCATATTTTGGGTATATGCCCAGGAATGGTATAGGTGGGTCTTGCGGTAGTGTTATTCCCAATTTTCTGCGAAAGCGCCAGATTGATTTCTGAAGTGTTTGTATGAGTTTGCACTCCCACCAGCAATGGAGGAATGTTCCCCTTTCTCTACCTCCTTTCCAGCATGTGCTGTTACTTAAATTTTTTATCTAAGCCATTATGATAGGTGTAAGGTGGAATCTCAGAGTCATTTTGATTTGCATTTCCCTGATGACTAAGGAGCATTTCTTTAACTTCATCTTGGTCACTCAAGATACTTCTGTTCAGAGTTGGAACTTCTGGAGGAATCTCCATCCCTTGTCTCAAGCTTTACTAAAGAGCAACAGTAATAAAAATGGCATGGGATTGGCATAGAAATAGACTGATCAATGGAATCAAATCAAAGACCCAGAAACAAATCCACACACCTACACACACTTGATTTTTGACCAAGAGATCAAAACCATACAATGGAAAATAGAAAGCATCTTCAAGAAATGGTGCTAGTCTAACTGGACATCTGCATGTAGAAAAATGAAAATATTTATTTATCACTTTGAACAAAACTCAAGTCCAAGTGGATCAAAGACCTCAATTAAAAAACAGACACACTAAATCTGTTAGAAGAGAAAGTAGGGAAGAGCCTTGAACTCACTGGCACAGGAGACAAGTTCCTGAACAGAACACCAATAGCTCAGACTCTAAGATCAACAATTAATAAATGGGACCTAATGAAAGAGAAAAGCTCCTGGAAGGCGAAAGACAGCAGCCTACAGAGTGGGAAAAGATCTTCACCAACCCTACATCTGACCGAAGGATAATATCCAGAATATATATGAACTCAAGAAATTAAACACCAACAAAAATAATCCCATTAAAAATGGGACACAGAAATACATAATTTCTTAACCCAGAATTTGAAAGGGACATAGTAAGTTAATACCTGGTAGAATCTCAGAATGCTCACCTTAAAAAAAAAGCCATTTGGTGGCATGAAATTCAGAATGAATCCAGCTTTGCCCTCACACTGGGAGTGCTGTATTTCATGGTCCCTGAGGGCTAATGATCAAATTTTCTCCTGAATATAGAGTGTGGTTGGCTGAGTCAGTGCATGCTGCTTGTACTGTCATCAGAATTCCCACACACACCATATCCAGACTCATCAAATGACAAGAAGGCAGGTCATGGCAAAGTTCTTCTGGCCTGAGGTGTCTTTTCCCTAGCTCAGCTCAGCTGGCCTGACATATGGAGAGCACAATGTCAGGGGGTGGGGCGGGGGGGGGGGTAGCAGGAGCTTTTTCTGGCTGTTGCTGTGGGTCCGTGGAGCCTCTGAGAAAGTGACCTCTGGCACTGTAGGAGCAGACTGGCTGCTCCCTGGTTTGTCCTTCCCAATGATCTAAGCTGAGTCTGTCCTCTCTTTAGTTTAAACACGTAGTGCCTGGTGAATGCCAGGACTGCTGTAAGAGCTCCCTGTTCAGAGAAACTGACACTCTTCCTCCAAGTCTTAGGTTCCTATCCTTTTTTAAAAAATTAATTTTTGAAACATGTAGGAAATGTACAAAAACGATTTGCACAATCTTTGCTATTCATTGAGTATTAGTGATTATACTTGTCTTCAGTTGGTTGGTACCTATATGCACTCACTCTTTTCCTACTTTTCTTTTTCTGAAAGTTTAGAGCATGTACTCCATTCCTAAGTAGGCAGAATACATCATGGAAGCCTAAGAAGAGTCTCCTTCATCTCCAGCAACGCCATCATCTTGGTGGCACATTCCTTTACTTCCAGCGCTTGGCAGGCAGAGGCAGGCTGTGGTGGTTTAAGCAGGAATGGTCCCCAAAGACTGATGTGTGAGAATGGCCCGGCATATAGGGTGTGGCACTATTAGTAGGCGTGGCCTTGCTGGAGGAAGTGCGCCACTATGAGGGGTGGGCTTTGAGGGCTCATATGTTTAAGCTATGCCCGGTGTGGCACACGGTTGCTTCTGCTGCCTGTGGATCAAGATGTAGAACTCTCCGCTCCTTCTCCAGCACCATGCCTGTGTGCATGCTGCCATGCTTCCTGTCGTGAAAATAATGCACTAACCCTCTGAACTGAAAGCCAGCCCCATGTACACGTTTTCCTTTGTAAGAGTTGCAGTAGTCATGGTGTCCCTTCACATCAATAGAAACCCTAACTAAGATAGAGGCAGATCTCTGAGTTTGAGGCCAGCCTTGTCTACAGAGTGAGTTGCAGGACAGCCAAGGCTACAGAGAGAAACCCTGTCTCGAAAAACAAAACAAAAAGAAGGGCTCTCTTTAGGTCCACCATGTCTACAATGACACTCATGGCTCAGCTGTTAGAACGCATTTTATGCCCTGTGGTTTTAAGTGACAGGATCCAGCTGAGGCTCCCAGGCTCTAGTTCCTTTCAGTCCAGGACACTCCCTCTTTCACATTTTCTATAACTGAGCCTTTTGGGGAACCCACGTTGGCTGCCCATGGAATGCCCTGAAGGTGGCCCTTGTCTGCATGCTGCCTTACATCAGATTCAAGTTAGAAGTTTTTTTGTTTGTTTGTTTTGGCAAGGATTTTACATAAGTGATAGCATGTTTCTTGTTGCCATACGTTCAGAAACATGTAGTTTTGGGGAATGCGACAAGGACATGTTAAGTAAACACACATCGACTGCGTTTGTAATCTGTCTCAGTATCACTTCCTCAGGAGTCACTTGTTTCAGGGTGTGAAATCAGGAGACTGGACGGGACAATATCAAAGCTTTAGCTTTCAAAAACTAAAAGCTCAACAACCTTTGAGGAAAGTTTTGCTTCCATAGAGGGAGTGTGGTAGTACATACAAATTTCAATGGCAGGAATTTCAATTTTCATTTGTTTCTCTACCTTTGACTAGCAGAAGCCACTGTAGAAAATGCTCAATAAATGATGTTGATGATGTTATTCTTTCCTGGTGTTAGGATGAGACAGATAGACTAACTGTCACAGTTCTGATGTGTCAGAAATCTTAGTCCTTAATGTCTACCTGCCTGCCCCCGGGTATGCCTGATGGCCTGTGGATAGACAATCCCTTGTCAGTGTCTCCCTGACTGCCAAAGAATTTATGGTGAAGATAACTTGTGGCAGTTTCTGTTTTATTAGGAAACTCCAAACTGCACCAACACACTTTTTTTTTTCAATAATCTTTCTTGAAGTCAGAAATTGCATTTTGAAAATGATTTTCCCCTGCTTTAATAAATGGCTAAAAATGTTAAGATGGATTTTCTTCCTATGTTTGCAGTCACAGAGGCATTTATCTCTCATCCCAAGCGGATGTCCTATGTAATTGAGTGTGAAGTAATTCCAAAGTTGCATCAGAATCTTTTCAGAGCGTTGCTATGACAATTGGACTTCTTTTGAAAAATCATTTTTTTTAAAAAGCCAGCTCTTTTTTTTGCTTCATTACCAATTCTCCACCATCCACAATAAATTTGGCCTTTCAAAAAAGTTGAGGGGAATAATTATGCAGTCATATTTTAACTGATTCTTCTAGAGGTTGTAATAGATCATAAAGCCATCCTTATCTTGGCCAGAGAATGATGATTCTTAAGGGTTTTTGCCTTTCTAAAACTTTGGAAATTAGGAAGAAGCCTAAACAATAGCCTATTGTTAGAAAGGAACTATGAGTTTTAATAGAAAATCCAAGGCAGCTCTTCTGACCACTTATCATAAAGGTCAGAGCAGAGACAATAAAGCTGAGGTACACCAGTAATCCCAACACTCAGGAGAAGGAGATGGGGGAGATGCATCATGCTTTCAAGGCTTGTATGGGTCCCAAAGTGATAAATTCTCTCTCCCTCCCTCCCTCCCTCCCTCCCTCCTTCCCCCCCCCTCTAGCTTCTGCTTTCTTTCATCCTCCTTGCCTTGAAGCAGATGAATTGAGCTACACTACAATTTCTCTTAAATAATTCAGCAAAACCGTACAACCCACAAGGGCAGAGGAGTCTCTTTTGTTTTGTTTTTGTGAGGAGAAAAGTATCTGACACACGGGTAAAATAGATAAATATTAGATGAGTAACCCCCCCCCCCCTTCACTTCACCTTTCTGTGCTGGGAACCAAACCTAGGTGGGACTGGATAGGTGAGAACTCGGCCACCAGGCTACATGCTCAGCCTGACATGAATGTGTTCGTCTTTTTGACTTGTTAACTTATTTGTTTCCCCCACAGTCTTTGTAAAGACAAAGTCATTAATAATCAAATTCCGACACCACGATCAGGGGAGCAGAACTGTCTCAGGCTATTTAAAGAGCCCATCCACAATTTAAATCTGCATCCTGGAGTGATGTTCTCAAAACCGAGTGGAAACAAAACCAGTTGGGAAGAGGTTTTTAAACACCAAAACTTGCTGTGTATCAGAGATGTACATTTTGTTTACCTGGATTCTTAGGCTTTAAGGGTTTTTGTTTGTTTGATTTTGCTTTGCTTTGTGTTTGCTTTAACTTTTCATAGCCCCCCCTAGGAAATGTTAATTTACATCTGGTGGGGGGCGGGTGGCTATACCTGGGAGGTTGCACTCCTTAGGGTCCATTAGCATTTGAAGGGCCCTGCAGAGTCCTCAGCCCCTCAGCATTTACCTTTACTTTTCTTTACTGCTAGAGGATTACCTATCAATTACCCATGAGAAATGGTGCAATTTGTTTCCCACTAAAAGAAAATTTCAAGCTATGTGGTTTGGCTGGGAAATGAATTTAAGAATCCCAGGGAGTTCAGTTAAATATTTATTTAGCCCCACTGAGTGCCTAGCTTTTGTCTAAGCCTTTGAAGTCCCAGACCCTCAGTGAAAGTTAAGAGTCAGGTCTTGACCCTTAGGGGACTACTAGAACAGAGTTAGTAGCATTTGCCTAGAGCAAAGGTTTTGTGTGGGACCGAGTCCATTGATTGACTAGACATCCTTGACTCCAGCGCCCCTGTAGCTGCTTATGCTCCTTGGCTGCGATGAGTTTATAGGAACAGCAGAATCAACAGCAAGATGCTTTATTTACTGTTCTGACTGTCAGGCTGAGAGACCAGGAGTCAGACAGAGTTCCTTATATGTAGACATATAGGGAGGGGCCGTGGCTAGGCTAAAAGAGGTGGTGAATTTCCAAGGTGGCCAACTTCTTCCTCAACCTCTGGACTTGAGACAAAAGCATGGCAACCTGTTGCCTCCTACCGGCAGGCCCCCTGCTGCTGCACTAGCTCAGAAAGCTCAAGGCTGCATCTCACACAAGAGTTGGGAACCAATCAACCAGCCTATCTGTCTTCAAACAGACTGACCCTAGATTAGGAGAGTCTTTAAAAACCCCAGGCCTCGAGGAGAGGCTAGATTTTTTTCAGCGTCTCAAGTCCCCCTCTCTGCTCACTGAGGGTCTTTTCTGTATGTGTGTGTTTCCTCACCTCCAATAAGTGCTGCTCCTGCTGATTCTGTCAATGGTAAGATTTCTCTATGGTTGCCTGTTGAGTTTCAGATGTTTTCTGCCTTTTCATTCTTTCATTGGGAGAGAAAACCCAGTCAAGACCCCTAGACAGTATCATCGTTTCTAGACTGTATGCATCATTTTTTTTTCCCTCTCTCCCTGGGAATTCCTCTGTAGACTGTATCAAGGCGTGGGGATCAGGCCTCCAGCCTTCACATACCTAGTGTCAGGCGTCCCCCAGTTTTCTGCAAAGGAAGCCTCTGTCCACTCAGGACAGCCCTATCCAGAAGCCAGAGCAGAAGCATTCCAGTTTCTATGCTCGTCCCTTGACACTGGATGCCACAACTCTGTTCAGAATGTCCCCAGAACGTTTATGTTGTTCAAATACGAATGGTTCCCGATTGGCAGGTGAGGCGGAAACAACTTTAAAGCTTGTTTGCTTACTTTCCTGACTTCCCTTTGGCCTTTTCCAATGAGTCATCCTTGGCTGTGAGGACCTTAGATTCAGGGTGGTTGTCTGAGCCAAGGAAGGTGAGCAGGAGCTGGGACCCGGAGGCTATTAAGGGGCATGGCAAAGAAACAATTATAAATGCTACAGTGGAACAAGATGTTTTCCAAGTAAGAATCTGGCTACAGCCCTTGGGGTTCTCCTTTTGGTGTCGAATTAGGTTTTTTTTTTTTTTTTTAGGTCAAGGAATGTTAATAACAATAAAATTTGATGTTCTTTATAAAACGCTGCCAGTTATAGCAAATAAAAGTAACCACTGTAAAAATCTGCCATGCGCATTGCAGAGGAGAGGAGTCAAATAAGACATGCATGTCCAAATCATTCAGCTCTTTAAAATAACAAAGTAGATCTGTTTGTGCTGGCGGAGAACAATCTCCAAGGCCTATTAGTAAGTGGAAAAGCCATACATCAAATTAACGCTTAGTAAGAGCTCAAGTGAGCAGCGTTCTCTACATTATCGATCTTTAAAAATGATGTGCATGTTACCTGTGCAATTAAAAACAGAGCAAGATGTGTGAAAATGAAATATTTGCTATTTATGTAGAAAGACAAAAATTACCTTTGGAGTTGAACTATAGGATCTGAACCGAGGTGGCTTCTGAGTCCTCTTTCGGGTGTTGGGAGCCAGTAGTGAATGCTTCTCTCTCCCTTCTATATTCTCTTACTGTACAGAGGACTGTAATTCTGACCATCTGCCATTTCATCCATCACTGCATAAATGGCAAGAAAATGGCAAGGCTTGCACAGTCCCACCAGCTGAGCTCCAGGGTCATTCCCTTGCTGGTTCTCATCAAAGATGCTTCGTATTACATTACTAAATGACTGGAGATTCAGCTACAAGATTTGATGCTTTAATCCATCTTGGCAAAGAAAGGTTATGCCCAGAGGTGTGACAAAGCCAACCACACAAACCTCTGAGTTTATCTACTATATGAACTTCTAGAGGAAGGACACTCCTTAAATGAAGAGAGCTCGCTATCTTCCAGCTTAGAAGTTTTGACGAATACAAATGTTTTAAAATATGATGTTCCCTTATCTGTTGTTAGGGACCTAAAACACATCTCAGCTCAAGGGGGGAAAATCTACACTTGAGATTGACAGATAGCTCAGTGGTACAGTACTTGCATAGGCATGCATGAGGCCTTGCGTTCCTGCCCAGCACTGGGAAAACTCCAAAACCTAATCAGAATAAACAATAAAAAGAAGATCCTCTCCTGTTTAATGGCAAAACAGCACAGAGAAGAGACCTGCAGCTGTCCTCCGATAGCCTCTCAGGACAGACAGGACAGGGCATTAGGAGAGAAGAACCCATGAAGGAAAGATACTAGTCAATGTGGTTGTTTTCAGGGCAAGTTTTCATTCTGAAGGTTCTAGAAACATAATTTACTAGATGAACATTTTAAAGGGGGAGCAATGTTCAAGAGTTTGAGGAGGGACAGTCAGTCATACAACAGTCAACATAACAAACACACCATCCTAATTAACACTTCCCTTTGTTACTGACCCCCTCCTTTCACTCCTCTTTCATAAAAAAATAATAAAAATAAAAATGCCTTTTAAGTGTCTTTGAAGATAGAATCCTTCCCTTAAACTATAAAAAGACGTAAATATTTATATTTTTTTCATAATTTAACACCTCAGCAATGAGAAGCCAGAAACAAGTATTTTTGCCTCTCTTAAGAGCAATGGCTTTTTTGTTTTCATTTTAGGGACAGAACACGGGAGCCTCATCCATCCAGGCAAATGCTCTATCATTAGTCCAGGGGTCTCCAGTCTCAAGTCTGCATTTTTCTCAAGCTTTCCTCACAGCATTTGAAAACTTTACTGACAGTGTGAAAGTTGTGCTTCTGCTAATAAGTGACCTCATATCTGTCTCCGGACCACTCTGATCCGTTCTGAGGCAAACACTCTGATGAGCTTTCTGTTTTAGACCACAGTACGCATGCCAAGTGCTAATTACGGCCAGTGACACCATAAAGTAAAAGTGCATTGCTGAATGCTTTCAATTTCTTATAATGATGGTAAGGTGGGGTGTCATGGGGCCGTTTTAGCCCCAGACATAACTCCAGAGAATTCCAAACAGATATAGACAAGTGACACCAAGACCCATCCCCTTCCCCCTCGGGCTGTTTATCCACAGAAACAGGATGTCCTAAGGCCAACACTTCCCCTAACTGGAGTGCTGATAAGTCCAGTTATCAGAAAGATATTGCTGTGAGCGTGATGCTGCACGGTGCTTGCCTTTCTTGATAGGTTAGTCACATGAAAGCTGACAAAGAAGGAAAAAGAGCAGCGATGTGGTGCAATGCGAACAGACAGCTGTCCCTGGCTTCCCGCTAAGTGGGATGACTCGCATTGCTGAGCTCTGTGGTCACCGCCAAAGGAATGACCCTCTCACATTTCTCCCTGATTCGCACACACTGTGGCCAGCTTGTCATCTCCTCCCTCTTGGGCTTCCCAGACACTGAGTCTGGAATGAAAATTCACCTGCCTCTGAGCTGGCCACCGGTGGGGGCAGGGTGTGATTTGGCGTCCCAGGTTGGAAGATTATCTCACCCAGTCCCAGCTATATAACCAGCTGCTGTGGAGAGGCTCCACAGGGCCAGAACCAGGGGTTCATCCACAGGCAAGACAAGCAGATAGACTCCCTGCTGCCAACATGATGGTGCTCAGAGTAGAGGAGTTGGTATGTAAGACATCTTTTTTTTTTTAACCTGACAAAACCTGCTTCATCTAGGCTTTCATGTGAAAGTTCATATGTCCTTTCTTTTTCGGGAACAATATAAGGGAAGTCTGCAAGTGTCAAGTATGGGACAGGATTCGTTTATTTGATGAAACGAGTAAAAGTGGGGGAAAAAAATCCAGAGCTGATGCATCTCTGCTTATTTCCTGTTTATTGTCTTCTCCATGGGTTTTATTACTGTGGTGTGCGACCATGTAGTTACCATGACCTCGGGTATCTGGACACTTTACAATTCAAGGCAAAAATGAAAGAATTGAAAAAAAAAATAAGTGGGGTCAGGGTTAGTGAGTTTCCTAAGAGAAGGTGGCTGTGTGGGTTAAAAGTAAATTCATGCGTGCCACTGAAGTGAGAGAGTAAGCCAGGTACTTGAAGGTTATCCTAGGATATCTGTAGCTGTGCCTCTGACAGTGCCCTGCTTGGAGGTGGCTGTCACAAGGGAGGAAGGACCGAGGACCTCCTGTAGCAGCATCCTTTGTGGGGAGTGACCCTAGAATGGATAACATTGCTTCTGACTTCGCCATCTTCTTCACACACAGGTGACAGGGAAGAAGAGCAGCAACGGGGCCGTAGGGGAGTTCCTTCCCGGGGAGTTCAGCAGCGGACAGTACGAAGCTACTGTGGCATTGGAGAAACAAGACCATCTGAAGACACTTCCAGCCCACCATGTGAACGTGGGGGAGCAACAGTGGGAAAGTGAGAAACTGCGAGAGGCAGAGGTGAGGACCACTCCGTGGAACCTACTAGTGGGACTGGGGGGGGGAGGGGGGACGAAGGTCCCTGAGGAAGAAGGGAAGAAGGAAGGGAGAGACATAAAAACCATTCTAAAGATGTCTGTTCACCGAATTTGAACCATGTGATGTGAAGAAACAGTACACATGGAAATGACTTGGGCAATGGTTCCTGGATGAGGCCGTGACCTCTGGGATTCGGAATCAATGGTTTTCTTTTCCATGACATGTGTTGATCAAAAGACAATGATAACCAGGAAGCCCAAAGCCGCACACTGTATACTCAGTGTTGACCTGAATAGGTTTGTTCTTTTTGGTAACTTGAGTTGCGGCCTATGGATCACAAGAGAGAGAGAGAGAGAGAGAGAGAGAGAGAGAGAGAGAGAGAGAGAGAGAGGCAATGATATTTGAAACTTTATATATGCATGTACTTTCTGTCCTTGGGTAAAACATGTTTTAGCTTTTGAGAATGAGAAAGTGAATTCTTTACAAATCTGGGGCTCATGGTACTAATTACAAAATGATCACCAAGACACTACTCTGTGCCTCCATTCAATTAGACAAGGACTAATTGTACAAGAAAAGAAGGTAAATATGACTTAGATTAAAATTAGACCCCAAATACTTTAATTAAAAAAATCACTCAAGTCAGACACTTACTTAAAAGTGTTTTAAATTTCCTCTTTGCTCAAACTGCTCATACTTCACTCAGACTGTGCAGACTTTGTGTAGATACCACCATAGTTAGAACTCACCGTATTATCTAACACCTGATTTCCTTTCTTTTCTTTTTTAGCTCAAAAAGAAAAAACTGGAGCAAAGATCGAAGCTTGAAAACTTAGAAGACCTTGAAGTAATCATTCAACTGAAGAAAAGAAAAAAATACAAGAAGACTAAAGTTCCAGTTGTGAAGGAACCAGAGCCTGAAATTATAGTAAGAACTGTTTGTTTTCCTAGGACTGTGCTTCACATGGGTCCCATGGAGGGACAGCAACTGCAAAGCTCACAGTCTTTTAATTTTCTTTTCCTTTTCCTCCTTTCTCTCCTTTGTTCTCTTCCACTGCGACCCTCCCCTCCTCTTCCTTCTCCTCGTGGTTGGTCTCCTTCTCTCTCTCCTCCTCCTTCACTTTAGACTGAGCCTGTGGATGTGCCAAGGTTTCTGAGAGCTGCACTGGAGAACAAACTGCCAGTAGTAGAGAAATTCCTGTCAGACAAGAACAGCCCTGATGTCTGCGATGAGGTAAGGCTCCTGCCTTCCTGAGGGCTGGCAAATACAGATGCGATGTCTCCCACCTAAGAGGTTCCCCAGCTGTTGCTAAATCTGCCAGCAGCATAAAAAAGAACGCATTGTTCTCCCCTGCCCCACAATCCCCAAATATTAGATTAGCATGAGGGATTGCATGGGGGTTTTCCTGTTCTCATGTAATTCTCTCTGATTTATACACAAACAGTCATCTTTAACTTCTGAGACCCTTGGGATAGACTTTCGTAAAAGCAAGGCAAAAAACAAAAACAACAACAACAACAACAAAACTTCTGGTGAAAGAAATTATTAGCAATATCTTTGATCAGACCCCGATACCCCAACATTAGAAGGGGAAGGTGGAACTCCCAGTCTAGTTCTGCCATTTGGCTACTTGATTTGGACCAGTGTCCATGTGTTGACTTCATCTCAGCTTATCTGCAAGCACAGTCTCATTCTATTAGCCTGCTGGCTCATTAGTACAAAGCAACTTGTCAGGAATCGTGATTTTTGCTGCTCTTCTGGTGAACTGAGATGGCAGCACACACGAAAGCCAAGTGTCTGTTTTTTAGAGATGGATTTAATAGGTTTTGGTATTCAATCTAACAACAATTTTGGATTAAAAAAAAAAAAGAAGTCTGATGTACTTGGCATGTGCAAACACAGAAAGCGTGGAGATGGTTTTTGAGGTTTGAAGTGCACATCCCTCTGTCTTGGCCGTTAGCACTTAGGAAGGGTCTAGGACAGGAAGCTCGGGTTCCAGTTGCCAGATAATTATTCTAATCCTGCAATCCCAGTGAGCTTCAGGATTCGGATTCATAAAGAAACTCTGGCCTTTCTATCACTTAGGTCATCATAGTCCCAGCTTCCTAGCTCTTAAAGGATTATGCGCATTTTTATGCTTACCACTATCTCTCATTTTAATCTCTGACAGTATAAACGGACCGCTCTCCACAGAGCATGCTTAGAAGGACACTTGGCAATTGTGGAGAAGTTAATGGAGGCTGGAGCCCAGATTGAATTCCGCGATATGGTAAATATACTTCTTTGCTTGGAAATGAGCCAAAATAAGCAGACCATCTCTCAAAAGCTCAGGAAAACGCTCAACGAAAAAATTGACCCAATTGGATTGAAAACTGGCCTGAGAAAGCCAGTCAAAAGCTTATTTCTCCATACAAAGGGGAGTTGGGCGATGAGACTAGGTCATGTGGAAAGTATTTTCCATGCACACTGAAAAGGAGGAGAGTGTTGCAGAGAAGAGGAGGAGGTGAAAGCTGTTGAGCAGAATTCGGTAACCTCACCAGAGAGTTTGGGTCATCATCAAGTCAGTAGCATGCCTGGCCTTTCAACACCACACTCCTTCCATCAGACAGAGCAGCCTGCTTCCGCCCCCACCCCCCGGCTGCAGCAATGCATGAGGATTTCCTAGATGCTTATTTTATATGACGGATGCCGATTGCCGCCAATGAGATTTGGAGCTAGGCTGCATATGAAATGAATCACAGCTGAGGAAAGTGGCTGCTCTCAGAGCATAACAGTTCATCCGCCGTGATTCCCGTGAAGACCAGTATACAATATATTTTATACCCTGAAGATTGAACTGGAAAGCGCGCCACTTACTTATGCAGCTTAGTTTGACATTATGGTAAAATGGAAAAGGAATAAAAAAAATCAAAAGAAATTAGCCTGAATTGGATCAAAAGACAAAATATTGAAAAAAAAAAGTAAGAAACTAATAATGTGGATGTGTTGAGAAAGTTTGGAGGAAGAGATGTCCGGATCCTCCAAGTTTGGAATCTGGAAGTCCAGAGCTGCACCAAGCAGAGCCGAGAGGTGACAATCTCTTCTAAGAGCAGTGTACAGTGACCCCAGTAACTGATGGCTGAGGTCCCTAGCTTGGGCTAGTGTAAACAACAGCACAGAGCCCCCAAGAGATAACCAAAGAGAAACAGGGACCTGGAATGAGGTGTTTAGAGCAGATGAAGATATTCTGGATTGTGATCAGACTTACTCAAAGCGTCCTAACGACTTACACAAGTACAGCCACTCACATGCCCTTTAGCTGAGATGTTTAATAGGCACCTCAGAAGCAGGCCTCAAGACCGGGAACACCCAGAGTTATCAGTTGCCCATATTCCTCCAGGCCTTTGGAACAAAAGAACCAACCCCCACCCCTGACAAAATTCTTCTTTACTTTGTCTCGTCTTGTGTTTTTCTTTTCCCAAATAGCTTGAATCCACAGCCATCCATTGGGCATGCCGCGGAGGAAACCTGGATGTCCTGAAACTGTTGCTGAACAAAGGCGCCAAAATCAGTGCCCGGGACAAGGTATTTCCCTGCCGTTCCTTAGCCTTCTGTTTCCCTCCGAGACCCGCCTGCCCACGGAGGTCCTCTGCTAGTCCTTACACTGTGGACAGCTCAGTCGGCGCATATCCCGTTTGCACGCGCCTTGAGGTTGCAGACGGTGTCTGTTCTCACTCGTGCACCGTTTTCTAATTTGTCAGCTGCTCAGCACAGCGCTGCACGTGGCGGTGAGGACTGGTCACTACGAGTGCGCAGAGCACCTCATTGCCTGCGAGGCAGATCTCAATGCCAAGGATAGGGTAAGTGCCTGACAAGGCTGATTCACCACGAGCTTATTTGGAATCACCCAGGCAAGCTGGGGGGCGGTACCCTGGCGGGAACCACTTCCTGGCTTCCCCCTTCTCACACCTGCTTATCCCTCTTCTAGGAAGGAGATACCCCACTGCATGACGCTGTGAGGCTCAATCGCTATAAGATGATCCGACTCTTGATGACCTTCGGTGCGGACCTCAAGATCAAGAACTGTGTAAGTAGTCAAACCAAGGGCTTCCCTTGTCGGCTTCCTAGTTTCCAGAATTTCTCAAACATTTTAAAGTATTATTTCAACAGTAGTAACTTTTGAGGCACACAGGGGTCAAATGTGTCTATTTCCATAGCAGCAGGGGAGATGTGGCAAGAACTCAGGCCACAAGTTCACACATGTGGGTAACCCGATATATATATATACATATACATACATATATATATGTATGTATATATATGTATGTATGTATATATATATATGTATATATATAATGTAAACAAACGAATCTTTAAAAAAAAAATTAGATTGGATAATTCCAGTGACCTGCCTTGGTCATTCCTGGCTGAATAGAGCCCAGAGTATGTAGAAATGTATTCACCAATCTTTCCCAAAATAGCCCCAAATTACCCAGAGACTGAAATTAATCAATATCAAATCTAGAAAATTCCAAATAGTCATTCTTTCCTCAAAACAATATAAAATGTTGCCATTGCTTCCAAGCATCACCATGCTTTCTTTGATTTTTTTTAAAAAATACTATTCATTTTCCACTTTGACTTATATGCACATGCCTCAAAATAATTTCCTGCATTAGGTCCCAATAATTTCTGCATAAGTACATGTTAATTTAACTTCCTCTGTATTCAGGGAAAGTAAGCACTTTCCCTCATGGCTCCAATTCCTAGACAAACATCATCTACCATAGCTGCAGAAGATAAGAATTCATATATTTTTGTTTTTATAAGCAAAGAAAGACTATAAAGCAGAAATGAACGGCACATATATAGTCACTAGGGCCAGGTAGGCCACATAGATGGTGTCAGTGAGCGGCTACTTCTGTCTGTACAGGTGACTTGTGGCTTCCCTCCAACCCAGTACCTTGAGGCATTGTGGGTCACAAGTCTTTGCTGATTCTCATATTCTCTCTCTCTCTCTCTCTCTCTCTCTCTCTCTCTCTCTCTCTCTCTCTCTCTCTCTATCTCCCTGAGAAAAACCAAGTCTCTGCCTTGGTTAGCATATCAAAGCTGCCAGTCTACCACCTCTGGGATCAAGAACACTTCTGAACTGAATACAGATAGAAATATCTAGCACTTCTCACACCTAAGGAGAAGAATTGAGAAGTGACGTGGTTTTAATATGTGCAAATATCTTGAGACATGTGCATAAGGGAGACCAAATTTCCGTCTGAAAAAGTATTTATTTATGCCGCTAACATCAATTTCAAAGGAAATAAATTGTATAAGAGGCCCCAGTGAAAACATTTTTAAAAACCTACAGAGCAGTCAGCAGCAGGGCAGCAAGTGCCTGTTGCTACCCAGAGCTTGGTGGCAGTCTACTTACCGTGCGTTCTTAGCAAGCCAGGAACTGACTTCTAGAGCCATGGGCTCAGGAGAGGCAACCTCTGCAGAGCCCTTTCTGCAAGGTCCTAGAAATACCTACAGTTTTGAACCTCACAGTGACTGGGGGTGTTAACTTTAGTACGTAGGGACCAGGGATTTTTTTTTTTTTTTTTTTTTTTTTTACCAATACCTCTGATAGCTCTGTGGGATGGTGGAGGAAGAAGAAGAAGAAGGGCAGGGCAGGGGGAGGAGCATAACAGGGTAGTTTAAATAAACTGTGGATCAAAAACCATATATTTGATAATATACCTCAAACTGACAGGCACCTCCCACCTGGAACTCAAATTTTCCTTTCTTCTGTGTAGGCTGGGAAGACCCCCATGGACCTAGTATTGCACTGGCAGAATGGAACCAAAGCAATATTCGACAACCTCAAGGAGAATGGCTACAAAACCTCCCGCATAGCTACATTCTAAGGAGAGAGACCCAACAGGAGCTGTTCCCAGGCATTTTCAAAGCATTGCCCAGCAGATGAGCAGCCAGCTATAAAATCTAGCCTTTTGTTTGCCAGCCAGATAGGGAGATATATACATAAAGAAACCTTCAGGAAAGCACTGGGTTATAGGTGTTTAAATTTCCTTTAGTGATGCTCACCATTTTTATTTATTCCTATTTATTTATCTATTTATTTATTTATTTCAGAACACCGGTATTCAGGCTTTCACGAGCATCTTTGGGGGGAGCAAAACTTAATCTGTATGCACCGTTCAGAGCCTTCCCATAGATCTTAAGCCATGTGGGTGAACGGTGTCTAATTGCACACTTTGGTGTCCTCACTCGCACAAAGCTATGCAAGGTATTTTCTTAAAAGGCAAGGGAGGTCGTTGCGGCCCTCCTTGGGGTTCTCGCAGCTGATATTTGAGTGAAGGGATGTAGTAACGCAGCAGGGAATGGAAGCAGTTCTGCAGGAGGGACACTGAGGTCCTCCGTGCACCCATAAGTTTCATTTGGTTTGGTTGTTTACCAAGCCACACAATGTCCCAAGCTGAGGGGAATGGCATGAGTGTAAGTCAGGGAGGTGGAGGGAGTGGGCACCCGGGCCATGACAAAAAAGTCAAAAAAGAAAACACACTGTAAATGTGTAAATAAATGCGTTGTATGTATATTTTATATTCATAATAAATGCAAGCAAACCTAAACTATGTTCTAAGGTTTTTGTTTTTGTTATTTTTGTCAGTGCAGAGGTACGGGTTTCTCATGTAAAAAAAAAAAAAGGCCATTTAGAAAGGTGTTCATTTTTCAGTGTTTCCCACCTTTTTCAGATGATAAATCTAGGGGGATGGAAAGATGCTCAGTGGTTAAGAGTGCATGCTGTTCTTGCAAAGTTCCTGAGTTCAGTTCCCACAACCCACACGGTGGCTCACAGCAATCCCTAAAGCCAGTCTCAGGAGGTCTGCCGCTCTCTCCTGACCTCCACAGGCACCGGGCAGGCACATGGTACAACATTCATACATGCAGCAAAACACGCCTGCACATTAAAATAAAATAAATCTAAAGAGAGTAATAAGAGACTTAGAAGGAGGAGTAGGAGGGAGGGGAGGAGAAAGGGAGGGGGAAGAAATGTCCTGCAGAAACCGAAGTCTTAGTACTTATGGGATGGCGGATCACTCAGGGATCTTGACACACTGAAGAATTATCCTCAGCTGGTCTTAGGTGGGACCTGTGAATCTGCATTTCTGACTAGCTTCTGCCAACCATGCCGGGGAGGAGGCTGAATTACAATACAAGGCGGGGATGGGGGTTGGGGGGTTTGGGGGTTGGGGGGTGGGGAGCTGTTGTTTTGCTCCAATGGTGTGGAAAAAAGAGACCCCTAGTGGGAATAGTGCTTACTGCAGGTTAAACAAGCCCTACTTAACTCAAGGCTTCTTGACTCTAATTAGGGGCTTATCAATCATTGTATTACGGACAAGCTCTGAAAGGGTCGAAGGCCTCCCATGAAAGAACATTCTGGGTCAATGGCTTTTGACCTACAATAGGAAAAGTTTTTCTACTAAATGCTGAGCAAGGCGCTAAAGACCTCTGGTGAGAAAAACAGATTGTCTCTGCGCTCCCAGTACAGAGAAAGAAATAAGTAGATATTAATATATAATAGCAGTCTATCATAGGTCCAACGAAGGGGCCTCTGCAGTGCTTTCTCTGTGTGTCTAAGATGTGGACGCCCATATGTGGTGGGGATGGGGGTTTTAATGATTTCTTGGAGGTGGCAAGCTTGAGAGAGATTCAGAAAAAAGAACAAGGGTTATCCAAGCCTCGAGTTCTGCAGGCAGCAGGAAAGTGTGGACAAGCTCAAGGGTGTGGGAAATGTTTGGAACTCGAGACACCATCTGAGGAAGACTCCTGCCCAACTCCCGTGTTGTGCTCCCCTGAAACTCACGCCAAGCAGGACTGCATACACCAACCCCTATCCATGCACATAGGTAACCATACACATGCGTCTACCGCTCTGAGGGGGGATATAGGCACAGCACATAGCCAAGACATCTTCCAACCACCCAGCTGTGGACACTCAAGGAGCTGCGAGGGTGAGCTGAAATGTGTCCTTTCCATCTGTTTTCTTAACAGGCTACAGAGTCCCCCAACCCACATGGAGAACTGAACCGGGATCCATCCTCTCAGGTCTCTCCCTCCTAATCTTTGTGTTAACCGTCTGCCTTCCATGGCATCCCCACTCTCCTCAGAGATCTAAGGCAGTGCTTCCCATCCTTCCTAGCACTGGGACCTTTTAATACAGTTCCTCGTGTTGCGGCGACCCTCAGCTTAAAATTATTTCGGTGCCACCTCACAGCTGTATTTTTTTTCTAACTGTTATGAATTGTAATATAAACATCTGTGTTTTCCGATGTATTTTTTTTTTGGCGACCCCCGTGAAAGAGTCCTTTGACTCTAGGGGTTGTGAGCCACAGGTTGAGAAGTTTGGGATCAAGCTCATGCTTCCAACATGCGCGCGCGCACACACACACACACACACACACACACACACACACAGTGTTTCTGCTCATGTTGCTATCTGTCTGGTTTAACTTGAATCTGTTAGCATGTGACTAACGTGTCTTATTTGGGTCTCTTTGCTCTGAAGAGCTGGTGGCTTTGCATTGTTACATTTAAATACTTGTATTAATAAAGAAGCAGAGGCTCAAGAGACAGTGTTGTAGAATGAAATGAAAGAAAGAAAGAAAGAAAGAAAGAAAGAAAGAACAGAAAGAGATTGAGACCTGCTCTGGCTCTGTCTTCATGAGTCAGAAGAGAAATATCTGAGCAGAAAATTCCATTTTTATCACACAAATGGGTCTTAGAAGCCCTAGGCTCCCCCCCAAACCAACTCTTTGCTTATGTTTTGTTGTTGTTGGGGTTTTTTTTTTTAATCTTGTGTTTCCTCTCTTACTGAAGGGCATATGTCTTTGGCCACTGGAGAGTTCTGGAAGTGGTTCTTGATTTTGTTTTCACTCAGTGCTCTCAGTCAGTGACCAAGCCTTTACAAACATGCTGGCATCTTGTGAGAGTCTGCTGTCAGTGCCCTCCAACCTAGGCAAGGCCAGCAACATCAGGATAATGCAAATGTCCTTCTTTTATCTGTTTATTTATTTGTATGTGTGTGTTTACACATGTACCATGTGTGTGCCAGAGCCCACAGAGGCCAGAAGAGGCGGTGGGATTCCCTGGCACTGGAGTTACAAGAGGTTTTGAGCCACCCAAAGTGGGTTCTGGGAACGGAACCCAGGTCCTCTGTAAGTGAGGCAAGTGTTCCTCACTGCTGAGACCCTCCCCTACTCTGTGGCTTTTAATGACAGCCATGAGTTTCCTAAAATGCAAATCTGAGCCAGTCAGTCCTCCTCTTAAATCTTTCAATGGTGTTCCATTTCTCTTGGGATCAAATGCAAATTCTTTAACTTGTCTTAAAATATCTTTAGATTTTGGCTTCTGTCATTCTTATTATTTTCAGTAATGGGGATTAAACCCAGGGCCTCAGGCACACAGATAAGTGCCCTAAGCCTGAGCTGAACATGCATCCCCTCCAATCATGTGTTCTCTCTGTCTCTGTCTCCCTCTCTGTCTCTGTCTCTCTCTCCCTGTCTGTCTCTCTGTCTCTGTCTCCGTCTGTCTGTCTGTCTGTCAGTATCTCTCTCTCTCTCTCTCTCTCTCTCTCTCTCTCTCTCTCTCTCTCCTTCTCTCTCTCTTGTGCTGTTTTGTTTTCTCTTGTTGCTCTTTTTTTTTTTTTGTGGCAGGATCTCCCTACGCTGCCCAGGCTGGCCTTGAACTCACTCTGTAGCTTAGCCAGTCCTTGGATTTGTGGCCCTCTCACCGTGGTCTCTCCTGAGTAGCTGGGATTCCAGGCCTGAACCTCCAGACCTGGTCCAGGAACCCATTTTCTTTCAACACTGGTTGATTATATGTGCGTACAAGCACCACAGTGCAAATGTGGGAAGTCAGAAGGCAGTTTGCGGAGTCAGCATTCTGCTTCCAACACATGGGGGTCCCAGGACTGAACTCAGGTCATCAGGCTTAGAGGCACATACACTTACCTGCTGAGCCTCTTGCCAGCCAGGAAGCTACTTTTGAACTCTTAGGTCTGTTAGTTTCTTTCAAGTGTGTTCTTATTGTACTTCCCTCCCCACCTCAACCTGCCCCTTGCCATATTTATCATATTGCTTTTATGTCTCTTCTCTTGAAAAATAATACTTTATTTTTTATTTTTTTTGTTTCTCAAGACAGAGTTTCTCTGTGTAGCCCTGGCTGTCCTGGACTCACTGTGTAAACCAGGCTGGCCTCGAACTCATAGCGATCCACTTACCTCTGCCTCCCAAGTGCTGGGATTAAAGGCATGGGCCACCACCACCCGGAGATACTTAATTTTTTTTTAAAGCAAGGATAGAAATGAATAATGAAGAAACCTATCACTAATACTTTTAGTTTTATGGCCTTCTATTTCTGTTGACATTATATATAGATATGGTTCATTTAGTTTATAATTTTTCCAACTGAACAACTTGCTAGGTTTTAAACCTGAAACGAATGGCAAAGGTGTCTATTTAACATATCAAAACAGAGGCTGGCTGCCAGATTCTGCCAGCATCCCTCAGGTCCTACCTGTTAGAGGGTATGGCTGGCATGCCTCGCCATCTACCCTGAACTTTCCAGCCCATAGATTGGGCTGCCCTTCCCTCAACTGCATACACACACACACACACACACACACACACACACACACACACACACACACACACGCATATTCCATAATATACATAATATACATTCCATATCCATATGGATATTATATATATATATATATATATATATATATATATATATATATATATATATATATTCCATCCATTTTGGTTACCCAGCCCTTTCATGCACTCTCTTGGGCCTCCTGTCTGCTGCACATGGTCCCTTCTCTCTTCCTCCCTCCTTTCCTCACATGGCTGGGGATCATGTCCACTCTGGACTCCCCCAGATGTCCCCGCCTCTGGCTATGCTCTCCCATGTATCTACAATAACCCTTCTCCTCCACCACACCTAGAACAGAGTCATGTCTTCTCCCCCCCCCTTTTTTTTATTTTCTTCATTCTCAACTTATTTTAGATGTCTAAATAAATGCTACTGTTTTGTTTCAGTGTGTTTGAATCATTTAACTAATCTTGAGTGTTTAGGTTAGTTTTTCTATTATTTATACAGTGTAGGAATGCATGCATTGTTTTTACTAAGCCATAAACTCAAAGACCCTTTCGAATGGTAGGATTAGAGGTGTAAGTGACCATGTCCAACTGTAACCTTATTTACTTCTTAAATTATGATTTATTTATTTTTATTTTGTTCACTTTACATTCTGATTGTAGCCCCCTACCCTTGTTGCCTCCTGGTCCCCCCTAGTCCTCACAAAAAGGGAAAGGCAACAGTCTCCTGTGGGTCCCATAATATGGGGGAGTAGGGACTAATTCTGACATGGACTCTGGTGCTCACTCATGGGATTCCCAGACAATCCTTATTTACTTTTAAAGACCACGTTGTAGAGCATATGTAAGGTTAACATGAAGTTATGGCCACTTCCACAGTATGCTACAGCCTCTCTCAATGATCATACTTCAGTCTACTCCAATCTAAGAGTATTTTAAAATCTATGTTTTGTCTGTTTGTTTGTTCCCTTGCTTCTTGTTTTTGAGCTGGGTCTTGTGTAGCCCAGGCTGGCCTTGAACTTGCTATGTACCTGAGGATGTCTGTGAACGGCTGATTCTCTTGCTCCCGCATCCCAAGTTCTAGGTAGGGACCACAGGTCCACACCACCCCCTGGCTTAGCGCTTTTCTGTAATATTTTAGAAATTCAGCTTAACCACTTTACTGTGGCTGTATATTGTGTGAGATAGAGATCTTAGATTTTTTTTTCTCCTAAAAGGACAAGAGCAGATAATGACTGGATACGCTATATGGCAGACCCTTCCCTAATGCTTCTATGGATAGTAATTTACTTAACCCTGGCAGTAATACCATCTGTAGGGAAAACGGATGAAGAGAGGTAGAGCGGGATTCTACAGTTTGTCTTCGGTCTGTGCGCTCAGCACACTGTGCTTAGTTCCCTAGAGAACCAGGTGTTTCTGTAGCCCAAGCCAGCATGGAGCGGGTGTGATCCAGGCCCCCTACTCTCCACTGGTCCTTCTGAATTTCTGTGTCAGGTAGTTTAAATTACTAGAGTTTATTATGCTCCAATCAATAGTACACGTCCCGCCTACTTGGTCTTTCTAAAATATGCCCTAGATAGGTATTCTGTGATTTCAAAATACTATGCCCCTGGGGCTAGAGAGATGGCTCAGCCATTATGAGCACTGGCTGTTCTTCCAAAACACCATGCCGCTGAAACAAATATAAATAAAATAAAACATATACAGGAATTTTGATTTCCCTAAATGCATAGGTTTTGGGAGCTGATTAATAAAGTCTCACTAAAACCCAGAATGTCCCTTTGTAATCCCATTTTCCTTTATTTCTTTTAATTCTCTATATTTTCCTTTTTCCTTTTTTCCCCAATATAGGGCCTCATTATATCTCAGACTGGCTTCAAACTGCAGCAATCCTCCTGCATCAGCCTCCTTAGACTAGCACACCGTGTAACAGGCTTCACTGTGGTATTTTCATTCATATGCATCAATGAGTTCAAGGATTTTTTTCCACTTCCTCTTCTACCAGGTTCAGTGTATCTGGTTCTATGTTGAGGTCTTTGCTCCATTTGGAGTTGAGTGTGTGATAAATATGGATCTATTTGCATTCTTCTAAGCCATCCAGTTTGATTAGCACCATTTGTTTAAGATGTTGTCTTTTTTTTCAGTGTGTTTCTGGCTTTTTTTTTTTTAATAAAAAAGATTTTCAAAGGTTTGCAGATTTATGTCTGGACCTTCAATTCTCTTTCACTGATCACTGTGGCTGTTTTTTTTTTGCCAGTATCATGTTGTTTTTATTACTATAGCTCTGTAGTATAATTTGAGGTCAGAGATGGTGTTAACCTCAGTATTTCTTTTATTACCATCTATTATCATTTTGGCTGTCCTTTGTGTGTGTTTCCATATGAAGCTGAGAATTATTTTTTCAATATCTGTGAATAATTAGAAGATCTGTTGGAAAGTTTATGGGGAGTACCATAAATGCTTTTGGTAGGATAACCATTTTTACTATATTAGTCATAAAAAGTATAGCCCAGGCTGGCCTTGAATCCGTGATCCTTCTGTCTCCATCTCCTTTGCAAATCCTATCAGTATGCACCACCACTGTCTGAACAGAATTCTCAAATGACTGAAGAACACTTGAAGAAATGATCAACATCCTTAGTCATCAGGAAAATGCAAATCAAAACTACTCTGAGATTTCATCTTACACAGGTCAGAATGCGTAAGATTAGTAAAACAAGTGACAACCCATACTGGTGAGGATGTGGAGAAAGAGGAACACCTCTCCATTTCTAATGGGAGTGAGAATTTGTACAGCCACTATATAAATCACTGTGGCAGTTTCTCAGAAAGACGGGAATTGATCTGCCTCAAAATCCAGCTATACAACTTTTAGGCTTATACCCAAAGGACGGATGCTTCATCCTACTACAGAGACACTGGCTGTTCTCTGTAGCTCATTGCTGGTATATTCATATTAGCAAGGAATTGGAAATAATCTAGATGTCCCTCAGCAGAAGAATGGGTAGAGAAAAATGCACATCTACACAATGGAGTACTAGCAAATTGTTTTAAAAAATGAAATCATGAAATTCACATAAAAATGGATGAAACTACGGGGAAAAAAATCCTGAGTGAGATAGCCCAGACCCAGAAACACAAACATGGTCTGTATTCACTTATTTGTGGATATTAGCTGTTAAGTCAATAATAATCAAGCTATAATTCCTAGAACCAAAGAGGGTAGGTATGGGGTCAGAGACTGGTGGTGGTGATGTAGATAGATCTAAAAAGAGGAAATAATAGACCATTATGGGTGGATTTGGGGGGGGGGCTGGAATGAGGGATCAGGTGGACATGGGGAGGGAAGAGGGGGATGAGGGAGGAAGTGTGGGCAGAGACAGCTAAGGTTAAGTGTCATTTGAGGGGTAGGATGGAAACTGAACATAGTAGAAACTTTCTCAAAGCTATACATACATGAAGGCAATTTAAACGAAATTGCCAAATAATGGGAGAGGCAAAGCCCCAAATGGCCGTTTCTTGTCACCGAATGAAACTTCCAATACCAGGATTGGGTTACATCTAATTGAGCTGTTAGCCAAAGGGGTCCTATGGGAATCCTCAAACCCAGGCTGATGTCAAAACTATAGTTTGGTCTACACAACTGACAGGAAAGCCCCAAAGTGGAAGACAACACCTACACAACTCATTGAACATGAAGAAGTCAAGCTGGTGCCTTCAACCATATGTGACAGCATCTTTCATACAGGAAGGTACTCTGCATGTTCCCAAAGGAGAAATGTAAACACCAACCCAGCCACAAACCCTTTGCCCTGCAATGGTATCCTGCATGCAAGATATGTTAGTATAGTGGGGCACAAAGCTTGTAGAGTAACCAATATCTGATTTGACTAAAGGCCCTACCGTGACTTAGAACCCAGAGCCAACATTGGCTGGGTGACCAAGAACCTAAGAATAGATACCTCAGGAGCCCAGAGTAAAACCAAATACTACTGTTTAAAAAAAAAAAAGTAGCAATAAAATGACTCCTAATGACATTCTGCTATCCTCAAATCAGTGCCTTGCTCAGCCATCGTCAGAGAAGCTTCCTTCTGCAGCAGATGGGAACAAATGCAAGGACCCACAGGCAGACATTATGCAAAGACTTTGGAGTATTCAGCTCTAAATTTGTCTCCACCAAATACCTCCCCTTAGGGCTCAGGGAACCCTCTGGAAGGGGAGGCAGAAAGAGTGTAGGAACCAGAGGGGAGGGAGAACACCAAGAAAACAAGGCCCTCGAAACACAACAGGACTGATGCACATATGAAACCAGAGACTGCGGCTGCACTCAGCGCTGCACAGGTTTGTATTAACTGGGGGGTCTTAGAACTAAAAAACGACAGACACCTGTCCCTATGTCTCACCCAGCAGCCATCTCCAGCTGATAGCCACTTGCTAATGAAAAAATAATTTTCTCCAAGGGAGTCTCACTGGGGAAAGTTTAAGGGGAGTCTGTATGCCCAACAGTGCATGCCAACAGAAGATGAACTCAATGGCATCTTTGGAGGTTCCTTGTCTCATTATGTTGTCAGTGATCTCCCTTAAAAAAAAATTAGATATGCATATATATACATGAGTATGCAAATGAGTAGGTCTGTCCTTATTTCTTGTGCCTTGGGTTCTTTTCGTTTTGTTGTTTTATTCTAATGTCTTTATCTTATATTTTATTTTTATCCCTTAGAAGCCGGTTTGTTTTCTAATGAGTGATGGATAGGGGGTGAAGGAGGGAAGGAACTGGGAAGAACAGAGGAGAAACCATAATCAGAATATATTGTGAGAATAAAATCTAATTCTCAGTAAAAGAAAAAAAAAGTATTTGTGTATGGGTATGTGGGCACTGTGGGGAGGGGAGGGACAGTGTACGAGCAGAGGCTGCAGGTCAGCTCTCTCGCTCTAGCATGTGGGTCCTGGAGTTCACATCATCAGGACTAGCAGCCTGTGCCTTCCCTTGCTGAGCCACACACAGCCAGCCATTCCATTCTTTTTTAGGGCTGAGTAGAATTCCATTGTGTGTTATGTATTAGTTTTCTCATTGCTGCAACAAAGTATCTGAGCAAAGCAATCTAAGGAAAGCAAGGTTTAGCTTGCAGTTTGAAGCCAAGTCCATGAAGGCGAGGAAGGTATGGCAGCAGGAGCTTGAGGCTACTGGCCAACTGCTCCGAGAGTCAGGAAGCACAAGTGATGGATGCCTGTCCGTGCTTAGTTAGCCGTCTCCTCTCCATGAACGTCTAGAACTTGGCCCATGGAATGCTGTCTTTCACACGCAGGGGGAGTTTTCCCACCTAATGAACTGAGTTACTCTCAGCCATGCCTTCAGGTTTGTCTCAGTTGATTCTAGACTCATCAAGTTGACCATTGATGTTAATGACCACAAGGTGTGCACCATACTCTTTATCCACTCCTGTGGATGGGTGCCTGGGCTGGTTCCCTGTCTTGGTCACTGTGACTGGTATACAGTGAAGTCACTGAGGTTTGGTTTTAGTCATCATCATGCTCTATGTGTGTACGCACAAGCTGCACAGACGTAGCTATCCAACAGTCTGCACCATTCCTGCCTCCTTCACTGTAGTTATGCAGGTCAAACTGGCCTCAAACTTATGATCCTCCTACTGCGGACCACCACGACTGGCACGTGTCAAGGATTTTCGCCGTTATATATAAAATTAAGAGGAGATGTTGATTTTTATCATCTATTTGACTATTTTTCCTCTAATTTCTTCTACTAATATGGTAAAGTATAATTAGATGTGACTGGCAAAAAGTAAATCTTCTTTTAAACACTCCTTATCTTCAGAACTGTGCTTTTCATCCCATTTCCCCCCCTTTGGTTAATTTCACTACATCTTTGGGGTCAGCCAAGCAGTGGTGGCGCACACCTTCAATCTCAGCATTTGGGAGGCAGAGGAAGGTGGATCTTTATGAATTTGAGGCCAGCCTGGTCTACAGACCAAGTTCCAGGACAGCCAGAGTTACACAGAGAAATGCTGTCTCAAAAAACAAAAAGATCTAATATTTGGGGTCCTTATATCAATATAGCACAAATGTAGATATTTACAAAAATGGTTACATATTCTGTTTGATAAACTTGTTAGTAAAAATAAATTATTTCCAAAGAATTTTTTTTTTTAGTCAAATGCTCTGAACCTTATAGGAATTAAGAAAACCACTATTAGGTACTGAGTTTCTAACTAAAGGGAGGAATATATTTTAAGTGCAGCTCAAAGGCAGGAGGCAGCAAATGAAGGGGACAAGTTCCTTCATGTGAGCATCCTTTCTGTTTCTACAGCTCAGTAGTCCTTCAGGAAGATTTAACTCAATCAATATGTGAAAGAGGCTAAGAAAACAACCATTTGGCTAAAAGCCAACCCCATAATAGAGTTTAAGTCTTCAAAAATAACTACTTTTTTAGATAATAAAAATTTAAAAATCCACATATATCAAATAGAAAAAGGTTTATTAATCTTCAATGTCTTAAAATATTGAAACATCTTATTTCAGTGTACCTACTGTTATTCATTACTCACATAAAGGATAAAATAGTTTTTCTCTTAAAGTATATCTACATTAATTAAACTGTTAGTCTTTAAAAATGCTTCACTGGTTTTATTTGCTGTTTTAATGGTCTGAATATAAAGTTGTTTTTAGACTGTTGGCTTCTAGTTTAATGAGAACATCAACTCAGCACCAGTTTTATTTTTTCTGTGACTGATGAGCTTTGAAGGGAGAAGACAGTGCCGATGGAGACTGAGGCCTTCTTCTCAGCCCTCACATTTAGCTTTCTTGCATGCTGGCAGAGAGTCATCATCTGCTTCTGATGGCCGAGGTTTTTTCACTGTACAAATAATTCCAAATGCAGTTTTTCTAGTTTCTGTAAAACAGAAATCACATTGAATGGGGATAAGACAGTTTTACTTATCTGTGCTTTTTGAGACAGGATCTCACTACATAGCCCAGGCTGGCCCTGATTCCTCACTGTCCAGCCTGCTCTGATCCTCCTGCCTGAACCTCTTGTCTAGAGCTGGAATTGCAGGTGTGCAGCACCACACCTGGGTTGGTTTAATCAGCATCATCCCATGTCTTTGGCCTATAGCATGGTAAACAAGAAAACCATAGAGCTCTTACGGGTGCTGATGCCATTTATAATCGCTGGCTTTTCCGACATGCAAAAAGAGGAGTATTCTTAAGGTCTAGTTCATTCCTGAGGACTGCCTCTTCGGTTAAAGTGCAGAGCAGGGCCTCTTCCATTGCTCTCTCCACGGTATCTTATGTGGGCAGAGCCAGCCATCGGCAGCAGTCTAGCAGTCTAGCAACTGTTTTATGTATGGTAAAAAGACAGACAAACCACAAACTCAGATGTAGGAGTCACTTGTACTGTTCCTACAGCAAGGGCTGGGCTGACCTCATTTTATAGCACATGCCATTGCTCTCACTAGATTATCAATGTCCCTTTGAACAACTGTGCTGTATTGACTCACACTGACCTGGTATACATCAGCCACCTAACAAATGCTTATTGAGAGAACACATAAAACAAACTCAGTTTATCAATCTTTCATGTGTGTTAATAATAATGTATGCATGCATGCTTGGGTCAGTTTGGCAGCACAGTGAACTTAAACTTAGTCAACTTATCTTCAACACATGTTAACAGGCCAGGCACTGTCATATACAGAATATAAAATACATAACAGTAGTGTCTAAATGTTCAAAATGCTGGAATGGTACACTAAAAATAGACAATTTAAGAGTGAAGGCTCGCAGGAAAATCACCTTCCTGGATGAGCTAATGAAGCCCAGGAAAAGTGATGCTACTGAAAAGGGCACAGGGAGGAGACGAAGGAGGAAAAGCAGCCTTTGCAAGGAAGTGTGGGCTCTGCCTCACCGTGACCTTACACTTTATGCAGGTACACAAATCACGCATGTGCAGATTACACGGAAGGAGAAGTCCAGGAATCAGAGGAAAGTGTCCCAGGAACAAAGGGGACTAAGAGAGGGTGGGCTGACGGGGGTGTGCACAGAGGGGCCGATGTGGAGGAGAATATGAACAAATACTTGTGGGGGATACATGCAAAGGGGACTGGGAGCTGTGAGGGGCGGGCAGTGGCAGGGAACACGCACAAAAGGGACTAATGGGCGCGAGAACAAGGAGGGGAGAGGAGCAGAGGATGCATGCCAAAGTACACTTATTATAGCTGCAAAGAAATGGCCGACTCAACCTAGTACAATATATTCAAATAAGCAATTACAAAAAACCAACTAACCCACCAACCAACCAAAACCCAAAAACCCCACCAAAACAAACAAACAAACAAACAAACAAACAAAAAACCCTTGGGAAAAACCCACCCAAAATATCCATCAGTAGATAAAGATCACACAAACCAAAACAAGAAACATTTTGAGTTATAATAAAAGCAAATGTTATAGACTGAGTTTAGATAGTTGGATTAAAAAATATCTATTTCCCTTTTCCTACTTAATGGTTTAATGTTTTTGTTACTTTTCTATTCCTGTTATAAAAACACTGACAAGAGCAACTTAAGAGAATAACGGGTTATTTAGGGCCCAGCTCAAGGGTACAGTCCACCTGGGGAGAGCTCAGGGAGACAGCAGGCTGGAGCGGCTGGTCACATCACACTCCCAGCGAGGGAGCAGAGGCTGTGAGTGCTGGTGCTCAGCTTGCTGTCTCCATTTTATGCAATCCAAGAGGCCTCCCCAGGGAGTCTTCCATCCGCACTGGTCTCCTCACACCCAGTAACTGAAACCCTTACACCCTCAGGGACTAACCGTAGCCTAGAAACCCCCTCACAGCTGAGCCTACAGCCAGGAGGTCTATAGCCTGTCAAGTCAAACATCACTATTCTCACTTCTGCTTCTGAAACTCTTTTTTTTTTTTTTTTTTTTTTAAAGAAGGGAGCAAAACCATCCAGAGAGAAGCAAGCAGGAGGTATGTTAAAAGCCTCTGGAAATGTAGGCAGAGGACACTGTGTAGTTTGAAAAAACGCATTCAATAATCATTCCTGTAATGCAAACTATATGCAATGTATACACTACAGAAAGTAAAGGCTCAAGTGAGGGCAAGGAGCAGAGTGCATGGCTAGAATTGATGAGAGAAGACAGCCTCACAGGAACTCCGTCGGAAAGATA
This sequence comes from Acomys minous, assembly GCF_964271855.1. Taxonomy (NCBI): domain Eukaryota; kingdom Metazoa; phylum Chordata; class Mammalia; order Rodentia; family Muridae; genus Acomys; species Acomys minous. Next base: position 24,407,397 of record NC_140484.1, read on the forward strand.
AGAAAAGCATACACACACACACACACACACACACACACACACACACACACACACACACACACACACACACTAGTTATTTGATGATAACCTACTCTAACATGACCTTTTAGATTTTACTATAAGAACATGCTCACCTCCATGGAGAAATACAGCTCGGCAATTTGTGGACACGGCAGCCTTGCCTTCGCTTTCAGACAGCCCAAACAGTAGGCCTCTGATAGGGTCATTAAAGATGTCAACCAGAGACAGCCAATGACATGAGACAACACAAACTCACCTGGTCCCCGTAGCTGACAGACTATTCTACAGCAGCCCTCAGCCCAGTGGAAATGCCTCTGAGAAGGCTCATCTACCTCTGCTTTCACAGAGTCCCTCATCTTTTTCCTGCGGCTTAATCCAAAAACCAGAGGATGAAGAAGTCTACAACCTGTTGTAATGCGCTTCTGAGGCTACTGGTCAGTAAACTTACAACAAAAGGATAAGAAAACATCAGGCTAAAAGCTAATACTACTTTTGGTTCATTTTTATAAAGGAAAATTCTAGCTTAATGTGATGACATAGCAGGTAAAGGTGCCTGTTGCCAACCCTGATGGCCTAAGTTTGACGTCTAAGACCCACAGCTGGAAGAAGAGAACTGACTGCTTAAAGTTGTTTTCTGAGCAACACGTGTACCCCTCCACCTAATATGAACATAGGTTTTTAAAAAGAACATTAAGAGGATACAAGTTCGCCACATCATATGGTCCTCTTATTTCCAAAGGCTAAAATAAGAAAAATGAAAAAAAAAGAAAAGATGTTATTAACGTTTTAACTATTTGTAGTAAATAAGGTACAACTAAGATAGGTAAATTTCATAAATTAAGATCTTCATAAATGTGACACTTTCTAAAAATATAAATAAATCATGTAAGGCATTTTTAACAAGGTAAAGGGAAAATATATAATCACTTTATTCTAACTAATTCACAAATGAAAACATGTATAGGCAAAACCTGAAGCTGAATGAATGGGGCACATTTAGCAACTACTATGGGCAAATGCAGTTAAAGGTGCAAACAGGTAGCGTATTACACTGCTAGTTCAGTTGTTCTAAAAATGCAGTACAGTTTTATAACTACAAAGATCAAGTACTACATGTTGTGCTTACCCTTTCTGCAGCACTGGACAGAATTACATTCTATAAAACAGAAAGCAAGCAATACTAATCTTAGGTTATTAATAACTGAAGAATGGTACAGAGCAAGCAACCAGCACCCCACTTTTAACCTTCAGGGTTCAAATGCCAAGGTTTTTTTTTTTTTTAGATAAGGTAAATAATTAGTAAGAAACTATTGAAAGGTCTTATACTCAAGGCTGCCAATCCAAAAAAGCAGAATTTTGTAAACAAATCTTAGTGCAGATGAATTGTTTAAAAGCTGTAGCTTTTCTTCACTCAGAGATAAACAACTGTTATCTAGGAATCTTTTCACTGTGGCAAACTGCAGATCCCTTATCAAAAATCAAGGCTTTCAGTATATTTCTGCCCCCTCAATATCTTACTTTTCCCTTGGGAGTTTTTATAAGACTTTGGAAAGCTCACTGAAATTGAAGAACGTAAGTGTCTTGAGAATTTCCTGCTTAAGACACAGGAATCGAGCAGACAGCGCTAACCCATCACTAAGCCGTCAGAGGTAAAGAGCATCCTCGGCTGCGGAACTGTACCTTTCCTCTGCAGATCTGCATCAAACTGAGGGCATTGGAAATTGTGTACCTTCTCATCGTTGCGTCTCTGATAGCAGGACCATAGACAAGTTCAAAGCCCAGGCCTCGGTCAATTGCCTTCACCGGAAATAAAGAAGACAAAGTGCAAACTGTCAAAGACAAGCAGCTACTCCCCCACTGAGGTCTCTCTCCACTCTCCTTCGTCCCCTCTACGCACATCTTCTGCACGGCAAGGGGCTGGCTTAAACAAAGGCAGGCCCACACCTCTGCACCCCACACACAGTGAGACTACCGCATCACTTCTCAATTCTCCTCTCTACGTGTGAGAAGTCCTAAGTATTTCTATCTGTATGCAGTTCAGAAGTGTTCTTGATCCAACTGGTATTAGACTGGCAGCTTTGATATGCTAATCACTGCAGAGACTTGGTTTTGCTCAGGTTGAGAGAGAGTGAGCGAATCAGTATGTTTGAAGGGACCCACAGCGCGTGGAGAAGAGGCCAGGTGATAATGCTCTTCACGGTGGATTATCTAGGAACTGGTATGAACTTGATGAAGGAAATCCACAGATAAATAAAAACGCCAGTTTGGAGATTTCAAGTTATTTCCTCCTAATTAGACGAAGGAGCCCAACTCCTACTTCCCTAGCGTTCTAGTGGGAGAAGCAAGCACTGGGCAGAGGAAGACGGGATAAAGCACGTGAGAGCGTCAGACCCTAAGTGTTTCCAGGTGAGGGAATTTAAACTTTTAAGCCTGTATGGGAATTGTGGCAAAATAAAAACCCCCTTTGAAGGAGAGGACAGAGAAAATAGGATAGAATTATCAGCTTAATTTCTTTCCCATATGATTCTGGTCTTGGTACATTAATCAGGTTCACTTTAAAATTGCTAAGAAAACTCTTGAAGAGAGAAATTAAAGATATTGTGCTATTGAAGGCTGTGAGTACTTCTTTCATAAAACTTTATCATTTTAGATGAATAAAATACAGTCATTACCTGGTCTCCTGCTCCTAAGAGCATTTTTATGTAAATTGCTGTAAGCTCATCATATGATTGTTCATAATAATGCCTTACAGGGAATGACTGTGCCTGCCTGATTGGCTTTTGTTCTCATGTCTGAACAGAAGTGTCTGAATAGGCAGATGATGAGATTTCTTTTTTTACTAAGGAAAAATAATAATCACAATGATGTCACCAAGGGCAGCGTGTGACACTTGGACCAGGATATTGGTAATAAAATTCTAAGTACTAAAAACTTAAGCTAAGCTTTGGAGAAGGAAGAATAGAAACCATGAGTTGACTCCAGGGCAGCAGGCTGATTGCTCGGCCTAGGAATCAGTGCCTACGCTGATTCCAGTGCAGCAGCGTTTAAGATCCCAGCATTTATGGGGCACCAGAGATCCTGTGAAAGTCAGTCCCCAGTCTTCACTTAACTGTGGAGAATGTTCTGTCCCTTGGCTAGATCTGGGTAGGGGTTTGATGATGACTGCACGTTTTGTCCATGGTTGGTGCCTTAGATCAAGCAGAACCCCTGGGCTCAGATCTACCCATCATAATGTTCTTCTTGTAGGTTTCTAGGACCCTCTGGGTCCCCCTACTTGCCTATCCCCTATATTTTCCTCATCTAGAGTCTCAATAGGATGTCCTCACCTCTATCCCCGTTTCCTGGTAGGTGCAGACTTTCATGGGACCTGTCCCTTGGGCTAGTGTCCAGTAATAAGTGAGTATATACCATTTGAGTCTTTCTGCTTCTGGGTTAGCTCACTCATTATGATCATTTCTAGTTCAATCCATTTGTCCACAAATTTTGGAAAATCCTTGTTTTTAATAGCTGAGTAGTATTCCATAGTGTATATGTACCACAGTTTCTTTATCCATTCTTCTACTGAGGGGCACTTAGGCTGTTATCATGTTCTGGTGATTATGAATAAGGCTGCTATGAACATGGTTGAGCAAATTTTCTTGTTGTGTGCTGGAGCATCTTCTGGGTATACTCCTAGGAGTGGAATAGCTGGGTCTTGAGGAAGCCCTATTCCCATTTTTCTGAGATAGCACCAGATAGATTTCCAAAGTGGCTGTACTAGTTTGCATTCCCACCAGCAATGAAGGAGTGTTCCTCTCTCTCCACATCCTTGCCAGCATGTGTTGTCACTTGAATGTTTGATTTTAGCCATTCTGATGGGTGTAAGATGGAATCTCAGAGTTGTTTTGATTTGCATTTCTCTGATGACCAGAGATGTTGAGCATTTCTTTAAGTGTTTCTCAGCCATTTGATATTCCTCTGTTGAGAATTCTCTGTTTAATTCTGAGCCCCATTTCTCAATTGGGTTATTTGGTTTGGTGGCATTTAATTTCTTGAGTTCTTTATAAAGTTTGGATATTAGACATTTGTCAGATGCAGGGTTGGTGAAGATCTTTTCCCAGTTTGTAGGCTGTCGCTTTGTTCTGGTGCCCCATATTTGGCCATGTCCCTTTGTTGGGGAGGCCCAATGGCACTCGGAGGAAGGATAGCGGACTACCAAGAAAAGACTTGATACCCTAGCACCATATTCAGGGGGAGGAGGTCCCCCACAGCCACAGTCATAGGGAAGGGGGATTGGGGTGAAAGTGGGAGGGAGGGAGGAATGGGAGGATGCATGGGATGGGATAGAAAATGAGATGTAATATGAATTATTTTTAATTTTCAATAAAAATGTGTTATTATTAAAAAAAAAAGATCCCAGCATTTCCTGATTGGCTGATCAAGCCCACACAGGAAAGCAGGGGGTCCTCCCTGCGTCTGCTCTCACTGCCCTGGACCCACTGCTGTTACCACTTCCATTTATTCATTACATGTTCCTCCTGAATGTAAGCGACTGTGAATACACGCTATCTTTTCCTTTTTGAAACCCAAAGGCAGCTAGCTACATTCTTATATTGTCTGATTTGAAAGCTTTTCCATGTCAACTTGTACATTTCCTTTTCTGTTACAGCAGCCTAGTACTTACTGTAGAGGTGCAGGTATAGCACTTGGAAAGCCTTTACTAATAGATGTGTTTCAAATTACCAGCAAGATAAACACTGGGGTGGGACAGCTGGGTCCTGTGAGCTGAGTTGTGTCCCCATTCATAAAAGGTATATTCCATTCCAAACCCACAGTATCTCAGAGTATAACCGGTCAGTGCAGGTGTGATCAAATGAGGCGGTCACACTGAAAAGGGTAGGCACCTAATATGACTGGTGCTCTATGAGATGGCCAGAGATGTACAGGGAAACATGCTCACGACAAAGACAGAGAATGCATTAGTGTGGTCAACAAATCACTACCAGCTAGGAACTCTCAAACAAAGTCTTCAGAGGTCTTGGGGCTGAAACAATCTCAACCTAGTCTCAAACTTTAAATGGGTAAGACGCCCGGCTCGCTGGCGTGGAGCTGGGCATGGAATGCAGTGCCTAGTGGGCCACTTTTGGTAAGCAGAACTGGTATTGCGGGATGAACCAAACACTGGATTAAGGCGCCCGATGCTGACATTCATCAGATCCCAGAAAAGGTGGCTCCCTTGTAGTTTTTGAGGGAGTACAGCACGCTCACATCTTGACTGCAGCCATGCAGCCATGCTGTACTTGGAATGTGCAATGCTGCTCAAAAGCTCATGTGTTTGGCACTTGGTCCTCAGCTGGTGGCACTGTTGGGACCGTGGAACTTTTAAGAGGTAGAACTTAGCTAGAGGGTCACTGAGGCTTTACACTACCCTGCTTCCTGTTCCAGGTGCTCTGTTGTCACTGTGTAGCTCTCTGGCCTTCCCAGCCATGGTGGACTGTATCCCCACAGACTGTGAGCCACCACAAACCCTTCTCCACGACATTGCTTTTGTTATACTTCAGCAATAGAAAGTAACTCATACAAACTTCAAGGAAGGAAGAAATTGGGGTATGCTGCTGAAAAGGATGCCAGGACCCTGGGCTTGTCCTTCCTTTCTCTCAATTTCCTGCCCATCATGAACTAAGCATTGTTGTTTTATTAAATTTCAAAAACATGTATGGTGGGCATGCACTGTGACACAGTTTTGACCATGATATACTTACTGTCTCACCACACAAACCTATATAATACAATTTTCCCCAAACAAAATATGGGTACCTACTTTTAGTTTTCTTTCTTAATAAAAGTGAGTAAACTAATAGGGATTCCCCTGCTTCCTGGCCAGCTCACACTGCAGTCTTCTACACCACATGGAGACTAAATTTAATCTTGTGCGGTCTTTCTGTCCACACCTCCATCTAGCTTTTAATAAACAACATATGCAAAACATTCATACCAGATTCAAAAAAAGAAAAAGCCAGACACTGTTAAATATTGCATATTCTTCTTGTCAAATTTTTTACTTTTCAGAACTCTTCAACTGAAAATGTGGGAATCATGCCAGAAATATCAAACAGTCACTAGCAGCTTCTCTGCACTTCTAGACTGAATTGGAGGGTGCTGGTGTCCTGGTGCCTGCCTTGAGGGCCAGCCTCCTCATGTCACCCTATTACCCCACTTCCTTCATGCATATGCTCCTGTCCAACACTGACAACTACTGACTAATCACAAGCATCTTGGCCAGACTCCCCAGGATGCACACCAATGTAAATCAGATACACTGGCTCAATGGTGCATTTCAGGAAGGTCTAATAGGCTCACACTGGGCATTTGGAAAAGAGCTGCTTTTATGGTAAGGCATCTCACAAGAGTCTTAATATAAACCCTGACTAAAACAAGTCTCTAGGAATCTGACCACTGTTATGTGTCACAAGGAATTATATGCTGTACATTGATTGTTCCTTTCCATACTTTGGCTACTACATGTCACCACTTCTTCTCAGCTAAGGACACAGAAATGCCTAGAAAATAGGCTTCCTAGTTTATTAAGGGGAAAATATTGTTAACTGTAACAAAAAATATGTACAGTGGCTACTTCTAGGATGCTGTTTTGTGGGAAGCACTGGCAGCCTGAGGCTGGTAAAAAGTAGAAGCAATCTTTTAAGACAGAGACTACTTTTTCAACACAGGACAGTTTAGGGATTATCTCCCATGCCCCAGGTGATAAGGCTATTCTAAAAGACACAACAGGTGTCTGTGCCTTTTATGGATTGTGAAAGTTGATAAATAATACCACTGCAATAATTATAATCCTAATAATAAACATTTATTCGGTCATACTATTAAACTAACAACAACAGTAGGGTAATGAGAAAAAGTCTATGTCAAGAGGGGAAAAAAAGAATCTGAACACATGGCTACCCTGTTTTATTGGGCCCTATGGGAGCTAGCATGTCTCGGTGCATACTATAATTTCATTCACTATTTTCTGGTGATTTCATACCATGTCCTTTTATATCTCCATTTTCTGGTACCTCAAAGACTCTCTGTGTCTTTATCTTTTCTTTTCCATCTCAGTATCAATGTCAGTATATATCATTATTATTATTTATTTATTTTTCCCGAGACAGGGTTTCTCTGTGTATCCCTAGTTGTCCTGGGCTCACTTTGTAGACCAGGCTGGCCTCGAACTCACAGGGATCCACCTGTCTCTGCCTCCCAAGTGCAGGGATTAAAGGTGTGTGCCACCACACCTGGTCCTTGTAGCTATCATTATTAAATATTAACTTGACAAACATTCTTTATAAATTTTAGCTCCTAAGCCTTTCAAAAACACATCTTGATAGTTAATTGAATCCTTGTATTTTGGGACAAGGGCTCTGTGTGCTGCTGCTGGTCTTGGAGTTCTGGTTCAAGTGCCTCTCGAGTAGCAACTTAGATATTCTTTCTCTCTCCCCTCCCTTCTCCCCCTCCCCCCCCCTCTCACTCTCTGTGTTCACATATGTACATATGTGTATGTATGTATGCATGGCATGTGTGGAAGCCAGAGGTAGACACTGGTCCCTCAATTGCTTTCTAAATTATTTATTGAGTTCACACCTGAACCCAGAGCTGCCTGATTCAGTTAGTCAAGCTAGTTAGATTGTTCCTGTCTGTTTCCTCCATGCTGAGATTACAAGCAGGATGCCTCCATGGGCATCAGGCAAACATACATGCAGGCAAACACTTATACCCATTAAAAAAAAAAAAAGAAAGAAAAAAAGAAAGAAACCCCGCCCACTACTGAGAGTGCTGATGCATACAGGCTTTATGAGCAAACTTGGTAAGCCAGTGTCTGTATCAGGAACAAGGGAAAGGGTGGGGTAAGGACAGGGGGAAAGATTGGCAATTCTTGTAGGATGGGCACAGTTCTTTAGGAGTGACAGCTTACCCATTTTCCTCAGAATGCCAGCTTCAGTCATTTTTGCCCCAGTCCCATGGTTTAGTGGTGACCAGAGACCATCTGGCTTGAAGGCAGTCATGGTTACATGGTAAGCCCGGGAAACCATGTTGTTTTGGCAGAAACACCTGGCTTCTAAAAGGATCTGCCTCATCTCAGCTGTGCCAGCTTCAGCTGTCTAACTCACAAAGAACACCTGAGGCTTTGCTAAGAAAGAAGAAAAGCTCTGAAGAGGAACTGAGCTGAGGTCAGTTCATTTTCAGTAACACAGTGAGGAGCCACCAACATTGGCTGCCTCTGAAGATGTTTTAGTTGGGAAGGCATGCTTTTTATACACACACTCCTGTGCTGTTTGAAGTTATTAGCATGAACATAATTAGTTTTAATGAAAAGGTAGAATCTTTTTAATAATCCTGTTAACCAATTGCCCTAGGAAGGTGAACTGGGTTACTCCTCATCATATAGTGCTTGCTTCCTCCTCTCTGCTATAGCAGAGGGCAGGTGGGCATTCTGTACTGGCTGAAGACATGCTCTGTAAGTACCTTTCAGCCACAGAGGGCAGCTGCCTGGCTTTAATGTGGATGCTGGGGATTCGAATTCCAGACTCATGTTTGTAGAGCAAGCACTTTATCCAGTAAGCCACCCTATAGCTCCCAGCTTAGATACTTTCTATTTTAAGCTTTCTTTCTTTTTCTTTTGGTCAGCTTAGAAACACAAAATTCTTTTTTCTAAAGCTGCTCCGATTAGCAATCACCCAGTCTTTTCCTGCTCCTTTTCTGGTCTTCAGACACAAGTTTCTCTGCACCCAAGTTCAGAACAGAGAGAACAGCACTTACCACATTAATAGGGGGTCTTTTGAAGTAAAATGGTAATTTCTCTGTTACAGTAACACAGACTAAATCCACGTCTAAATGTGTACACGCAACCTGCCAAGAAAAATAAATATGTTAGCAGGAAAGTGGCAGTCACTGGGATGGGAGACACGGTCATACCCAACATATAGAAACACACAGAGCACGCCTTACCCTATAGGCTGACGTCATGATGGTTGTGCTGAACTGTAAGAAACCTCCCACAAGCCAGTTGTTCACTGTTCTTTCAGGCTTGGCTTGGAGGGTTTAATTCTCAAAAGCCAGGGCCTGAAGGCCCTCTAATGCATAAAGGTTTATATATATATATATATATATATATATATATATATATATATATATATGAATAAATTGGTGAGCTAGATCAGTAACTTTGAGTTATTCCAGAAAGCAGAAAGTAACTGTTCTGAAATCCAAGGAATTAAAAAGCCAAAATGAATGCAAGCACAATCCATTTTTTAATCACAAGATATTTACTGAGCACCTTTCTGGCAGGAATTGTCCAGGCTTGTAGTTCTAACCAGACTGTACTGTGGCTAAGAAATAGCATGGCATGGTTGACGGCATGGGATAGCTTCACTCAGCTCCTTTGTCCTCTTGAATTTAACATGTTTCAAATTGAGTTCCCTGGTGATTTAATTTTTCCTTAATCCAAATGTTCAACTGGTTCATTCCAAGCAGTGTGTGATGCAGGGGCACACGCCCATGTTCTGGGCACTGGGGAGGCTCAATCTAATATTCCCAAATTCATTAAAACTCATAAAAAAGTATGTCTAAAATAGTTTCAGAACTAAGTATCTGAGTTTTCTATGAAAATTGGTAAATTGTATATGAATTTACTTAGCCATCTTTAACCTTTTCTGGGAGAGGGGCAGAGACACCAATGACGGTTTAAGAAAAGTTTGTCCCCATATAAATGTACAAACACATGATTTTTGTTGTTATGTCACCCTTTACCCTGAATGTCTTTCACTGGTGACAGCATTTATCACATCACACAAGGAAAAGTCGGGCTTGCCAAGGCAGAGAGGTGCCCATAAATAAGAGCTCTCACCTATGTATGTGCACAAAGTTCACCTAAAACTATGACAAACGGGGCTGGCGAAGCAATATTTCCAGTGATTCATTCAGTAAATTTGACATGATAATCTGCAATTTAATAATTATCCCACATAAATCTGAAGCCGGAAGACTGTGACCATCTCCTGAGAATGCTGCCTTGAGAGATGCAGGCAGACATTCTACAGCAGTGTCCTGCAAAGGCAAGGTTTGAAAGACTTCCGGAGCAGGACAAAACCACAGCTTCTAAAAGCTACTTCTTTATTAGCAGTGTGGCTGTCTTAGAACTCACTATGTAAACAAGCTAGTCTCAAATACTAGATCCACCTGCCTCTGCCTCCAAAATGCTGGTGATGGAAAGGCAGGGAAGGCCCGTGCTAGCACACCTGGTCCACAGGTGGTTAACAACTTGCTTAATCGTTCCTTAACCTACAACAATACTTGGGATTTAACATAATCATGCATTTAACAAAAGAGGCCACCAAACCATGGTGACGTGTGTGTGCGTGCAGGCATCCTACATATGCCATGGTTCTGTTTCCCTGTTAATGTAATTAGCAGTTGATGCTGAGCACTGAGACACTGTATCAGTCTCCTTAGTCAATGGCTCCCTCTACTGGATAAACTTAGGGGGAAAAAAAAGATCTGTTTACAGTTTTAGAACAAATTTTGCTTTAAAAAAAAAGGTCAGCCCTGAAAACATACATATAAGCAACATTAAATGGACTCAACAGGTTATATTTATAAACATATATGCATGCAATAGAAATTCATGAAGAAATAGGATATGGACTTGAAAGAGAGTAGAGAGGAGCATATGAGAGGGGTTGGAAGGACAAAAGAGAAGAGAAAAATATAAAAACAAACAACAAAAAATGAAAATACTACAGTAAAATAATGGAGTAAGATCAGAAAATATAACACCAGTATTTTTTTCCCCTGAAATACTGTTTTTGTAGATGGATCCTCTGAGTCTCAGTTAGGAAAACATCCATAACTCTCTCAGTAAAAAAGTGTTCCTTAAGTAAGGATTTCAGTTTCTTCTACTACTGTAATCATGTAAAGACAGGGGCAGTCCACCACGAATACAAAATGAGCCTATATGCTAAGCTCCTTTCTCTTCTTGAAAAGAGACAGAAGGTCAATTGTAAAAGAGCAAAAGGAGTTCAACTAAGGAAGCTCTCAAGAGTAGAAGGTGAAGCACACTAACGTGTGACTGACTCTGAGGAATTTCTGGAAGACTAAGGGCTGACATACTGCATACGGGTTATATCTCAAGAGCTTGCAAAGGAGGAAGCTGGACAGAGAGGGGCTTGCTTGCCCTTTTCTTCTATCCCACAGAGGAGTACAAGTGGTTCCTGAGTAGGAAAATGAACTGTCCAAGGCGAAACGTCACATGAACAAAGTATAGAGAAAGAAACAGGTGAAAACTCTTGAGTTATTTCCAACTGTATCCATCAGATGTCTACCAGGATGACTAAAACATGACACTTAAAAATGCCCCCACGAGAGTGGTTCTCAACCCATGGGTCAAGACCCCTGAGTGTGGGGGGAGTCAAACAACCCTTTCACAGGGGTCACATATAAGATACACAATATGAATATATACATGTCATATATTCATATTACAACTCACCACGGCAGCAAAATTACAGTTCTGGAGTAGCAATGCAAATAATTTTATAGTTAGGGGTCACCACACATGAGGAACTATGCTAACGGGTCAAAGCTTTAAGAAGGTTGAGAACTGCTGCCCTATGAAATCCCAAAACTTTGAGAGTGCGCACAGAAACCCCTAAGTTTCCAGATGGGCCCTGTGATGGTTATCTTTAACTATAACCCTGGGAAGGGCCTCAGTGACGGGCTGTCTGTACTGAGTGGGCCTTGGTTTATGTCTATGGGGAGTTATCCTAATGAAGACACTCAATGTGGGAAGACCAGTCCACTGTGGGAAGCACTATTCCCCAGGCAGGGGGTAGGGTGGTGATGGTGATGTCCTGAACTGTTTAAGAATGGAGAAAGCAAGCTTAGCACCAGCAGCCAAGTGCACACATATGCCTTTCTCTCTGTTCTGGACCGTAGATATTATCAGTAGCTGTTTGAAATTCCTGCTTTGACTTTCCCATAATGATGATCAATAAGCAATCCTTTCTCCCCTGCTGCTTTTTATCTGGCTATTTTATCACAACAACAGAAACGAAAGCAGAACTGGGAGGAACTTACTACAGTATAACAACAGGCTTAGATAATAAGAAAACAGTATTCTTTTCCACCTCTCACTTACATGGAATAGTTTTTCTGTCTTTGGAAACACTGCAACAATGTCATACAGCCGGACCCTTGAAGAAGTTGCTCTCTAGAAGACAAAATGAATGTTACCATACAGTAATAAAAGATGAAAACATATCTTGAAATACTCAACATCCTAAAACCAATCCTCCTGCCTCAGCCTCCTGAGTGCTGCGGCATGAGGAACCACACCTGGTTTCAATACTCAAGAGCTGACACAAGAGAGCATATACTTAAATGTCATTGATCAAGGCTGGATTTCCACGAGTCAACAAAAGTCCTTTTCAACCCAGACTTGAAGCCAATCAGAGAAAATGGAGAAATGCTAAATTACTTTGCTTTTTAAAATTGGAACTAAGAGTAAATCCAGAGACAGCTCTACAGTGTGCGCGTGTGTATGAGCTTTCCCTACAGTGCTCTCGAGCTGGGAGCTTGCAGCATCGTGTGTACGAGAAAGGAAGCCTGGAGACAGCTGAGCCCAGGGGCCTGATGGAAGAACAAAACTGTAACTCATTTTTTACTTTACACAGCCCACAGTAAAAACACTGAGTTTATGGAGACTTTGGATATTTTCAAAAGACTAAACTTTATTTATTTTGGGTTTTTTTTCCTTTGGAGACAGGGTTTCTCTGTGAAGCCCCAGCTGTCCCAGAACTCACTCTGTAAACCAGGCTGGCCTCCAACTCAGAGATCTGCCTGCCTCTGCCTCTAGGGTGCTGGGATTACAGGCATACGCCACCGCGCCTGTGGGACTTTTAAAAGTTGGAATGTTTTATATTATGATGCTATAGCATATAAGAGATACCAGGATGAACAAGAAAGGAAAAGGTTATGGTTTAACAGTGATGTGTTTGTGTGTCAAGCTGACAAGAGGTCACCTCTGCTGGCTAATTTAATGTCAACTTGACAGCATGTGGGAAGAGGGAAGCTCAATTGAGAAAATGCCCCCCACCAGACTGGCCTGCAAGCAAGCCTGTGGTGCATCTTCTCGAATGATGGCTGGTGCAGGAAGACTAGCTACTATGGGCAGTGCCACTCTGAGGATCACCATCCTGGGTGCTGTAAGCAGACTGAGCAAGTCCCGAGGAGCAAGACAGTAAGCAGCATGCCTCCATGGCCTCTGCACCAGTTCCTCCCTCCAGGTTTCTGCCCAAGTTCCTGCTCTGACTTCCTTTAATGAAATGATGGGCTATGCTGTGGAACTGTACGCTGAAGTTACTTTTGGTCATGGTGTGTTTTATCACAAGAGAAACACTAAGATAGACTTTAGTGGAAGTAGTTTAGTTTTTGTTTTTCTTAGACATAGCTAGATGAGACTGTTTCCTATATTTTGGGTAATTCGCAGGGTGAATACATCAATAAAACACAGTTACTTCTTAACAGGAAAACCTCAAACTTCATATTTTACATAAGAATGGAAAAATGCCGTCAGAGTGTACAATCCCTGAGTGCTGACTGGAATAATGTGTGACATTGCTTCTTCGCCCGTGGCATCTTCTAACGCTTTGGAAGTAACATTGTATGGCTTCTACACACAGGTGAAGCAGACAAGTGTCACGAACTTGAGGGATACAAGGGGTGAAATAGGGTGAGATGAAATATGTCAATATTTAACCTTAGTTAATAGTTATATAGTTTTGAAGGCAAATGGAGAAAACCATTGAACTCACCAAGACATTACAGTGAGACGGATCTGTAACTATAATTGTCAGTCTAGTTAAAATTTTAATCGGTCTTGATTTTCCCTATGAACAAACAAACAAATTATTAAAAAAGATAAGACACAATTGTTTCCTTTTTACCAGTGGAAAATAGTTACAGTTACAGCAGACAGTAAGGATCAACAAAGCATGCTTTCTACAGGAATTTATAACAGCTGAAGAAAACACTATTTACACCCAGTAATCTACATGATGAAATAATGTAATATAACAGCAGTCAGGAGGAAAGGTACCAAACAAACACTATGGATAGTGAGAAACTGATGCGGACGTGATGCCTGACAGGAAGGTGAAACTGGCAGGAAGCAGGTGTGGCTGAAGTTAGAGAGCGCCACAAGAAGGTGGGCATGCCTGAATTAATGAACAGAGACTACACTTAAACAATAAAATGCTTACCTGCACAATTGGTAAAGTTGTAAATAGTTCAGAAACTGCTACCGGCTTTTCAATTTCCTACAACAAATGAAGAGCAGCCACTCTAGTTACATGTGAGAGAGGGGGAAAAAAAGCATAACAAGACACTTTGAGACCATCTCAGGAAAAAAAAAATCAAAGAAAGCTAATTTTTGGTATTCAAATGAACTAAATAACTTTTCTCTTTCTTTTTTAAGGAAAGAAACTAAAAAGCAGAGAAGCTGCCAAGACCACCAGAGAATAATAAAGGACTGGGTGTGGTGATGCAGGCCTTTAGTTTCAGCACTCACAGGCAGAGACAGGTGGATCTGATTTCAAAGTCAACCTGTTCTACAGAGTGAGTTCTAGAACAGCAAGGGCTACACAGCCCTGTACAGCCTTTAATCCGGCACTAAGGAGACACAGGCAGGCAGATCTCTGAGTTCAAGGTTAGCCTGGTCTATACAGTGAGTTTCAGGATAGCCAGAGATATAAACTGAGATCCTGTCTTGATAAAACAATGACCAAAACAAGAAACAAACAAAACCCCCCAAATCAAAACCAAACCAAACAAAAAAAATCCCCAAAACCAAAAAGCAAAATGTAAAGACAGAAATGACCTAAGTTAGTTGTTTGCCTAAAAAGAGACATACATATTCGATAGTATATTAAAGAGAAAAATCAGTCAATGGATTAATGAGACCATGGCAACAAAGTAAACAAGACACTCTGGTTACAATTCATTTAACAGCAATGTACTTTTAGACATCTTTGAACATAACAATTAATATAAATTCAACTTTAGGCATCCTTATGCTGTACTAGAGTTATTCACAAACAAAACAAAAGCAAAACTCACTTGTATGGATATATACCAGTTCAATTGCTAGAGCTGGTGGGTTTTTGTTGTTGTTGTTGTTTTGTTTGAGACAGGGTTTCTTTTGTAATAGCCCTGGCTATCCTAGAGCTCTCTTTGTAGACCAGGCTGGCCTCAAACTCACAGCAATCTGCCTGCCTCTGCCTCCTGAGTGCTGGGATTACCCAGGTAGAGCTGGTGTCTACAGGCAAGGGTTTGAGGATGCAGCTCAGTTGGTAGAGTGTGTTCTAAAGTGCACAAGGGCCTGCAATCTCAGCACTTGGAAGGCAGAGGCGGGAGGTCACCCTTGGAAACACAGTGAGTTCCAGGCCAGATTGGGACATGTAAGACCCTGTCTCAGAAAAGAAACATGCTGATGATGACTTATCCTTCACTGCCAATTTGACTGTTTTTAGAAATGACCATGGAAACACATCTCTGTGTATTCTATAATGGTGTTTCTATTAACCGAGAAGGGAATTCCCATGCTGAAGGTGAGCTTTGCTGTTTAATGGGTTGGGGTCCTGAGTAAATTAACTAAAAAGGACAACGTGAGCTGAGGCCCAGCACTCATCTTTATCTGCTTCCTGACTGAAGAACTGTGACCAGTCACCTCATGCTCCCGCTGCCATGGTGGATTGTATCTTCAAAGAATAAGGAAAATAAACTCCTTCCTTAAGTTGCTCTTGCCGAGTATATGATCATAGCAACAACAACAACAACAAAAAAATTGTAAAAGAAACTTTCATTTGCCTATTTCAGCTGTTGTCTTGGAAGGCTACTGCCTCTGCTAGCCTAGGCCTAGTCCTGGAAGCTTCTTGCCTCCGTACAATCTAACCTAGACCTGGAATGTTTCCAGCCTCTGCGACTTACTGCTAGATAAGCCCACTCTTTCTTCTTCTTACTGAGCTCTAGGCTGGCTGGTTCAACTCAGCTGTTCTGGCTCAAACTCCTCTCCCAGCTGACTTATTCAATCTGGCTTCTCTCTCTGCCTCTGAATTGTTCTACTTGGCCTCAAATTAACTCCAGCAACATTTTCTGATCTGGCTCCTTCTCATTTTCTGCCTCCTTCTATCTGTGCCTGAGTCTAGCTTGTTCTCTCTCTGCAACCTGTCCCTCTGTTACGATCCTGGTAAAATCGTTCTTTCGTGGTCCCCCAACCCCCATTACGTAGCTTCCCCTTTCCTCTCTTTTCTCCTGAAAGTTGGGTGTATTCTTTTTCTGTCAAATCTTCTCTGAGTCATCACTTTTTCTGCCATTCAATTAGACACCACTTTCAAACATGGGTGCTTCTTTCTACAAACTAACTTTACCTTCGTTTGGGATTAAAGGCATGTACGAACACTCCTGGACCTAAGCTTTTCTTTAAGTGAAACTTGCTCTATACCAAGCTGGCCTTGAGCTCAGATCTTCTTGCCTCTGTCTCCTGGGTTAAAGGCGTGTTTGTATTCCAGCTGGATCACACAGACCTAGAAGGTCTTTTGATGAGATCTCTTGCCAGAGCAGCCATGATCTGAATTAAAATTCCTACAAAAAGTAGCCAATATAACACTTGTTTCTAGTTCCATATATTCCCAACACAGACACAAATATTTATAAATATTTGTATTTATTAACCAACTAGCCTGAGAAACCCTATTTTACCTTTTTCTTTTCCTTAAAGTCAACGATATGATTGATGGCAACAACTGAATATCCCACTGAAAAGAAAAATAGATTATTAAAAATAGTTCTTTTAGGCTCACAATGATCCTCCTGATCTTAGATTTAAAGAGTATGAGAGGAGGCTAGGGATGTAGCTAAGTGTTAGAATACTTGCTTAGCATATGCAACGGCCTGAGTTCAATTCCCAGACCTGGAAAATGAGGGGATGAGGCAGAAGGCAAATCTAAGCTCTACTGTTTATGGTATGGTTACTTAATATTAAGTTTCAGGGTTTCACTTGTCAAGTGATGTTATAACAGACAGCACTTCCAAGTGTCATGAAATTTAAGTGAAACAGCACTTGCATTTTAGAAGAGTTCCAGGCACATATTTATGATAACAAGGACTAAAAACTCTGTGCTTCTGCTTTCCAGACAACATTCCTGGGATTTCCTGCCCCTTTGTTCATTTTCATTCCCTCAAGTTTATATGTCTTTCTGTCATCTTCATTATCATTAATTTCTTCGATTTCCTCCCTTGCCTAAGGAGCAATGGAGTGTTGACTCCTTCACACCTCTTCTGAGGGACTCACCAGGAAGAGACAAGGAACACTAGAGAGTTGGCTTTACCATGACAACAGTTAGTACTGTTTGGACAAGTGCTCTGACCCCAGATCATGTAAATCACTATTCTTGTCTTTAAATTGTCTAAATACAGACAGGATGATGAGGTGTTAATATTAAAAGATAATAAATGCGTGGTAATGACAAAATAGCCGTCCATCCTCTTATCAGTCAGCCCACTAACTGCCTCCTTTCCTTCCTCTTGAAGGAATTTGAGCATTCATTATTTGGCCGGCCTTATGCTAGTTGAGAGCACGCATGATCAATGCTCATCCTCAAGAAACTTATGCTGCTTGAGAGAAATAAGTTAACACTCTTCCCCTTCTCTAAGATCCCACAGCAATTCCTACCGTTGACCCAGCTTTCAGTGTTTGACAGATGCGTGAGTCAGAATGGGCTGATATTGAAGGGCTGTACACCCGGAGTCCAGTCCCTGTTTCTAACCATTCAGCAGCTTGTAGGCTCTATGTCAATCCCTCGACTCCTTAGGTCTCTGCACAAATGCCCGGGCAAACACCGGCAACAGCAGCTTTCTCATGAGTTTCCCATCCCAGGGATCCGGGCGGCACTTACCTATCATCTGCCTCTGGGGACATCAGGCTGGAATGGAGCCTGAAAAACTACCGGGCTAAGCTGGATGGTATGGGGGAAAGCGAGGGGCAGGGCCCGCGGGGCAAAATCAGTAGACTCACGGTGAGCAGCGGTCTCCACGAGTCCGCGCAGAGCCTTCAAGTCCGAGCCCGCTCTTAGGTCCAAATCTGCAAACGCCGCCATACTGACGTCCCAGGAGCACCCGCGCGCCAGTCTGCGCAGCCGCCGTGTTGCCCTCGGGCATGCTGGGAGTTGTAGACTGTTCCCCTTGACATCCTGGGATTTGTAGTTTTTTCCACTCAGTCGTCTGGTTTCTCTGGAGACTTCCTATTCGCTAGAAACCAGCCAAAAGTTAGGCTGCTGGAACTTAAAGACTCACTCGTAATTTGAATGAGAATGTTTGAATCTCCCACGATCCTACCGTACAGCAAAGCAGAAAGCGATCCATTTCGAAGGTACCCATAGAACATACTGAGACCAAGCAGACATTTCTAAGGTCTTGGAGTCCTGTTTAAAGAACGGGGAAAGGCAGGTGTTGAAGGTGCATGCCTTTTAAATCCCAGCCCTTGAGAGGCTGAGGCTGAGGCTGAGGCTGTGAGTTTGAGGACATCTTGATCTACACAGTGAGTTCCAGGCCAGTCTGAGATACATAGTCGCAGAAGTAGATAAACTGGCAAATAAGAGACAGGGGAAGTTGTTTTTCTTTCCTTGTCTCCACAGTCCATTCCACTCTGAAAATAGGCTTAAAGTCCTCTTTGAAGCACGTGCTCTAAGGCTAAGATTACCTAAGCGCGTTGTGCTTTAAGACAATCTGTTACAGGCAGCACGTTCAACCACAAGATGTCAGGGCTCTCTCAAAGATGAACGCTCAGCACCAGCATTCCCTTAGCTAGAGGTTTGACAGGGGAAGAACAAAAATGAAAAACTGGTTTTTTGTTTGTTTGTTTTTGTGTGTGTTTTTTTTTAATTTTTCATGAGAAATACACAAATATCATTTAATGTTTCTACTTAAAAATTAATTCTTGAATATAGATCCATCAGTATTCAATAACATAACATGGTGACATGATTTTCAATCTACTTGACGCAGAGGGCCAGTCCTTTATCCCTCTCTTTTCAGTCTTCACCTAACCAGCACGCAGACTTTATGCATTACCAATAAGCAGCTCCAGCCTCGTGCAACTCAATAGCACATCTGACTTACTGAGTTCTCAAATAAGTTTCCACTGATCAGCAGCTTGTCAATTAGGACTATACCAAAGTGCTGAAAAAGTTTAGAAGCATTGTCAATTTTGATTACAATCAATATGGAGTCTTTCCCTTCTGACCACACTAATGTAATGGTGTGTAATTTCTTGCCAGTTTCTGAAAGTTGTTGTTGTTGTTGTTATTGTTGTTGTTGTTGTTGTTTTGTATTATTAGTAGCCCAGGGGGGATTTAATTCACAATCTTCTTGCCTCAGTATCCTGGGTGCTAGGATTACAGGTATGCACTGCCACATATAACTTTGGTTAATTTTTATACAAATTATTTGGTTGTTTTCAACCCTTAATACTTCCCCCATACAAAACAACAATGAAATAACTTTTGCAACTAGAGAAAGGCTGTACAAAACAAACCTCTTGCTTTTCATCAGAATGTCAAATGCTCACTTTTGTAGGAGTAGAGAGGCATCTTCATACATGACCACAAAATCTAGCTTGGTCAGTAGTATGGCCACTGTGTAGTGGAGCTCATTAGATAGAATTGTAACTATTTAATGCTAAGATTGGACTGAAGAGGGCATATTTCTTTAAAAGTCATAGTGCTGCAGCTATGGACTTCACCTTTTAGACTCTCTTTGCTCTGTACCCCAAGCTTGTATGAAGAGGAAAGGAAAAGGTGAGAAATAAAATGAACAGATAAAAATCATGAGCTCTGTACTAGGGCAGACCATCTTCCAAGCACTTATGTGTCTATCTTATTATTTTTCAAGGCAATTAAGTATTAGTTTTAAAAATAATCAACAGCCACTTTTTTTTTGACATCTGAGCAACTGAAAGCTTAGGCAATATAACGGTGGGATGAAGCATTTTGGCTCAGTTGCTGCTTAGTGTACTGTCTCCTGAGAAAAGCAAGCGGAGAGGATAGTTGTGGGTGGCATGGTGAAGGGGAGAAGAGGAAATGAAGGAAGGAAGGAAGGCTAAGGACGGAGAGAGGAAGCAGGGAGTGCGAAGGGAGGAAAAGGAAGCATGAGAGGAGGCAGGAGTGGGAAGAGAGCAGGATGGGATAGGGAAATCATGGGGCGGCGGGAGGAGGTCAGATATTAGCCTGAATGGGTGGCAGAAGCCGCAAGGATGCAAAGTTTGAAGAAAGCCCTAGAAATTTCTGAATGGATAACAACCACATGTATCAAAGCCCAGCTTCTACATCATCTGGCATAGTTGAGGTGGGCATAGATCCAGAGGCTGGCTGGTGACCTTGTAGACTTGCTCTGAGGGCATCCTCCCAGGCCGGAACTGATTGTTATCGGCAATAGCTTCCACTAACGGTGGCAAGCAAGCGTGGGCTAGGGCTCATGGCCCCTAATGGGGGCTTCCACTGATGGTGGCAAGTGTCTAAAAGAGAAAGGGAAAGAAGGAGAGAAAACACCCCCCCACACACACACACACTCTTACACTTGATGAAGTAAGACAGACTCCAGCAGGTAGGTTCCAACAAGCTTCTTCTTTTAAGTTTCTTTTACTATACACATTCACATAATGCATATATATGTATACACACACACACACACACACACACACACACACACACACACACACTCACACTGTGGTGGATGGAACAAACTCCAAAGAGTGAGTTCCAACCACCTTATACGCATACATACACACATCTTTGTGGATGGAAAAAAGATTCCAACAATTTATTATTTCTCCCACAGCTATATATCCCAGCAAGATCTTTCAAACAGTACAAAAATCACAATGCATTTAAATCATATTTTCCTCTAATTGAATGATTACAATGAGTATATATTAAAAAAATCACATTCCCCAATACCCTCACATGATCAAATGTTTTACGTACTATGGGTGAGAAACAAACATGAAAAACAAGTTATTTCCAAGAACCCATATACATTTTTAAACTAAGCAACTTGCTATATGTTAACAGAGTATAAACAAGCAAGGTAATTTTTCAGGCAGCTTTTCTTTACTGGCAGGCTGCAATGTGCAGTTATGAAGAAAGAATCAATTAATCAAAAAAATACTTTTATAACTATCTTAAAAGAATCACAAATCTAAACTTCAATATAAAATCATCAACCATTTCTACTTTGAATCCTAAAGGTGCTCAACTACTCATTAATAATTTCTATTAAATCATATCAGGAAGCTGAGGGCAAAAATAAGTATGAGAAATTAGTCACCCTGAAGTCCAGCTTCAGTGAGAGTTATGTCAGCTAGGGCTAATTGGTATATTGTATTTTCTCACCAACCCCCCAAAGTCCCTAGCTTTAAATTAACAAGTGTATGTTTTCTTAACTTCAAATTGTTTCCTAAAGTTTTCTGCATCAGAGCCAAGAGTCAAAACATCTTTATCTAACCTTGCTAAACAATCTGTTTTTCCCTAAGACTTTCTACATCAGAGCCATTAACAAAAACATCTTTACCTAACCTTGTTGAACAATCTGTTTTTCCAAATTCTTTCTAAGGGTCACTGCTAGCAATCTACACCTGCAGGTTCTTTCCAAGGATGGTAGGTGAATCATTAATCTGCTCCAGCAGCAGTGCCTGAAAGAAATCAAGCATTTTTATTGTATATGCCAACGATATTGCCCAATGATGGGCTGGAAGCCGGCTTCATAGTATTGATGCAATTCGTATATTAGGGGTATTATAAGGACAGCAAGGGTAACAAACAGAGCTATCTCCACAACAGCATGAAGCCCCCAGGACGTGTAATTCTGGGGGTTATGTGTGCCTCGCTGAGACACACCCATCCTGGGCATACTAACCGGTGGGCCGCATTCCATGAGTTCTAGATCTGTTTTGCTGTTCCTCCTTCACGGACCCCCAAAAGTATGCTTGCTGGGTTAATTCTCACAAGTCAGTGGGGGTGATGGTGCTGGGGGGTGGTGCTGGGGGTGATGGTTCCTGTTATCCGGGGCTCTAGGAGAATGGCTATAAATAATTTTCTCTTCTATAGTGGAACTTAGTGTCAGATCCAAGAGCAACTAGGGACAAATGGCTAACTGTAGTGCCTGTTAGCATACCAAAGCACATGCTAGCCTCCAGGCTCCCTGGCATCTCAAGTACCTGTCTGTGGAGGCTGGCACCTTGGCTCCTCTCTGCTCTTTTCACCCTGCCCCATACCTTAAACTTTTCCAGCTCATGGGCTTCCCTGTGATAATGCATAAAATGTTCAAGATTTGAACACTGTTGTATTTAAGGAATCCATGAGAAAATTGCTCCAGCTTGTCTGATGCTAACTTGTCAAATGTATCCAGTCAGCAAACTTGCCCAAGACAGATAACTTCCCAGAATGGAACAGATGAGCTAATGGTAAGAAACTGTAAATTTTACAGCCTCTATTGTTTTTGCAAGACATTGGGTCCTGGGGACTAATTCCTAGTTTTGCTTCAGGAGAAAAAGTTTGCTTGCTGTAGATAACTGAGGCATCTACAGGATGTCTATTGTAAAAGTCCGGCACTTCAGCACATCAGATAGCTTGCCAGCCCTAAAGCTGTAATGCTGGAACTTTACGCTTTCTTGCCTTTAGAAGCCCAGGGTGAAGATGGCTGGGTGCTGTACTGTGAGAGTCCTGCGTCTCAGGTGCAGACCTGGTACCAGTACTTAATAAAGTCTCATTTGTTAGAATTTATTCATGGCCAGGAAGAAGCTCTGAGCAACCCTGGATCTAACCACACCCTTCCCCCAGGTCCCATGCCTGTATAACCCTGCCACTTGCGGCCACACACTCTCTTTGCTCTCTTGGTCGTCTTCGGCCCTTCTTTCTTGTCCCTCTCTTCTCGTTGCTCTCTTTTCTCTTGCTCCACCCCCTTCTATTCTCATGGCCCAGTTCCATTTTCCGGCCATGTTCAATCTGCTACTTTCTCTCCCTGCTCTTGACTCTTCCAGATGCCTCTGGCTGTTCTCTCCCTCATATCTACAATAAAAACCTTCTTTTCAGCCATGCCTCAGAGTGGTCTTGTCCTCACTTTATACACTTCGAAGATGGGTTTTTGCACCCAAAGGCAGCCTTTGAGCTCCTCTTAGTGTCTCCAAAGATGTCTAAATTGGGGGAGAGGTAGGTAGGAAAAATATTGGGGAGTTGCAGCAGAACCATTATATGATGGCAGGGTCACCTTTTGGGGTTCTTAGTTACAACAACAACACCATCAACAACAATAATATAAAAATAAAAACAGACACAAATAAGCTGGAGGACAAAGAATGGGCTCAAGCAGAAATTCAGGACAATTTATTAGAATTTAAAAGGAGAACCCTAAGAAAGGTAAACTGTAAATATCACAACTGCCTGCAGTGAAGAAGGAGAGTAGAAAAGACGGAAAGTGACCTTGTGTGGAATAAAACAGCATGGCGTTCAGCCACGTGGGGGCAGGCGTCCCTAAGCTGAGAAGGAGAGCTTTTGAAAAAGATCTCGGAGGCACAGAGCACTCACTGCCTAGGGAGTTTAAAGGCTCTGGCCAGTGTAGAAATGCTTATTTTGTTGGGAGTTAGGCCTCAGAAAGCTAGGCAGATGCAGCCAAACCTCAAGGAGGCTCGGCTAGTAGAAACTGCCCTAGCTGGTGAAAATACTGAAAAGAAAAAGCACATTAAGTGGTGAACCTGCCTTCCCAGGGGATAGTTCCCTAGCCAGGCCCCTGATTTGGCAGGTTTTCATTGACCCTTAAGAGAGGAGTCCAGGGTGTGTCTCCACCTAGAGGCAGACCCTGACCTTCATGTTGGCTTCTTTCCTTTCTCATAGTTCCCTTCCCAGGGCTTCAGAACATCCCTTCTTTCTATCCTGCCTCAGTCTCATCTTAAAGGTGAAAGTCAGGATTGTCCAAAGACAGGTAGGCTCAGGACCCAGGAAGAGCTGGAATTTCAATTTGAGTCCAAAGAGGCAAAAGCTAATGTTCCTGCTCATGGAAGTCAGGCTGGAAGAATTCTCCACAGGGTGAGGGAACTCAGCCCACATAGGATTCACCTTCAACAGCCTGGATAAGGCCACACCTCAGGAAAGCAATCTGCTCTCCTCAGTCTATTTACTAAGATGCAAACCACAATGGCAAGCACACTCACAATAAACTAGAATGATATCCTCCCCGCCCACAGGTCAGTGAAACTGAGAAACCAAAGTAAACCAGCAAAGCATGCTGCTCTCCACCACATGAAGATAGTTGCTCACATAGACCTTCTCATTATGGGCAAGTTTACACGGTGTTTATTGAGGACAGAGAAGGCCCTAAACAAACTAGCATTTTAAAATGTAATACCTAGAAATTCTGTTGCTTAATATGTTGTAGTGTGGCTTAGACCTCAAAGGACAAGTCCCATTTAAAGAAGAAGAAGAAGAAGAAGAAGAAGAAGAAGAAGAAGAAGAAGAAGAAGAAGAAGAAGAAGAAGAAGAAGAAGAAGAAGAAGAAGGCTAATTTAGTCTAGCATTTTTCATTGCAGCAGATGAATGCATAATGCCTAAAAGCTGCTTGTGTTAATAGGAACTTTATGTTTAAATTATGTGCACGAGTGTGCATCTGTGCAAGTAATGTGTCATTGCTTGAGGAGACCAGAGGTGTCAGATCTCCTGGACCTATTTTGAGCCACCCAACATGGGAGCTTTGGATCAAATATACGTCCTCTATAAGAGTAGTAAGTGCTCTTAACTGCTGAGCCATCTCTCTCTAGCCCACGTTGTGAGAATTTTTTGACAAGACTAAAAGCCTTTTAGAAATGGTGCTCCTCAGAGGCACAGTCTTGTAAGTAGCTTATTTTTGTGTAGGGAGAAGAGTTTCGAGAATTTGAAAGTAGACTCCTCAGAACTGGTAACCATGACGACAGATGGGCTTCCTGCAGTGGTCAGTATTCACTTTAGACTCATGAAGCAAAGCACAATGTGACATGGCTTCATTAAAGCACAAAATTTAAGCCAATTTATTGTGCCATTGACCAAGAGCCACTTTGGGATCTAAATTTATAAACTGTACAAATAATAGCTAAAGCATTAAGCATAACCCCCATATAGTTTATGCTGCAAATAACTATAGTGAATGCTGAGAGATGTTAAAACTGTCAAAAAGAAATGTACCTGTAATGTCATCAAGGGTACAATCTCCACCTTAGTGTGTCAGTGAAGTGTGCATCAAAAAACCGGGTTCTTCAGGTGGATGGCTCTATGGCCCCTTTAGAAACTCTAAGTACTCTACCTTTCAAGGAAACATAATTTGCCCATGTATAGTAAAATTATGTCTTTGGAGAGCTCATTAGACTAGCAGTAGTTTAGCCCATTTTCTTAACTGCAACTCATTTCTACATATGAAAATTAAAGACTCACTTCCTATTCCAGTGCACTGTGGGAGTGGTTGGTAGATATGAAGGTCTGGTGGGTACTTGTCAGGAGTTCTAAATTCTCGCTTCCCAGAACAGGGAATTGAACATAGAGTTATATCAGAAGCAGGGGCAAGATATTACAGAAAGATTTATGTCCAAGGGACAAAGGGACTAGAGCAAAGAGAAAGTTCGGGAGCTCACACAGCATCTGTGTACAGAACCATGGCTGGTATGTCTCATAGCCTGGGCTTTAAGGGTCATTTGCAGAGCTGGCTTTCTGGCACGTGCTCAGTCCGACTTCATGCATCCCTTGCATCCCACTAGTTTCCACCTAGTGGCGCACGGTTTTGGTATTATAGTGAAGTCATAAGTCACCTTCAGACCCTCTGGAGTGCCAATTTTCACAAGATCCATCATAATAAAAAGTACTGAAGAGCAACATCTATGAATCTGGATGTGACACAAAATGCCACAAACCTAGTGCAACCGCATATGAACAGCATCATCTAACCATGGCCAAGTGGAGCTTACCTTAGGAGTGGAAGGATGGTTCAAAAAAGATCAATGGATGTACTATTTCACACCCACAAAATTACGAGATCACTTAATGCCAAAAGGCATAATCCTGATTTTTTTTTTCAGGATGTTTCCCCTCCTAACTGTTTTTCTTAAATAGTATTTTCACTGTTTGAGTAATTTTTGTCAAAGCAAGGTTTTTTGTTTGTTTGTTTGTTTGTTTGTTTGTTTGTTTTTGTCTCTTTTTCCAGACAGGGTTTCTCTCTGTGTAGCCTTGGTTGTTCTGGCACTCACTTGGTAGACCAGGCTATCCTCCAACATATCCACCTGCCTCTGCCTCCCAAGTGCTGGGATTAAAGGCCTGTGCCACCATTGCCCAGCTGGCTTATCGGTTCTGTTGCTCTAAACAGAACTGGCATCCCAAGCTATTCCACAGTAAAGAGTTATAAAATTAAAGAAAGGAATACATTGCATTTTTGTACTCTGCTGAACATATCCCCCCAGGTATGTAAAGCATTCATTTGTTTATTTGTGTGTGTGTGTGTGTGTGTGTGTGTGTGTGTGTGTGTGTGTTGCTATTTTAAAATCAAGTAATGTAGGACTAGCATTGTTTGCCAGACCTGGAATTTGCTTTATGAGGTTCAATTTCTTTCTTTCTTTTTTTCTTTTTTTTATGATACGGAGAAGTTTATTATATGAGCAAGGGGGGAAGAGGGGTGCCCAGAGATGGGGGGCATAAGAGAGGCCAGCTTCCTTTCTTAAATTGGGTTGCAACACAGTAGGTTTGTGTTTGCTTTTTCATACACCTTTCATTATGATTAGCCCCAACCCCTCCCTGCATAAACATTTCCATGCCATAAATCAATAATTTGATGATAAAAGTATTTCACAAAAATAAGAATGGGAAAGACTTTACTGACTTGTGTTTAGTTAGGGTTACTATTGCTGTGACAAAACTCCACGAACAAAGCATCTTGGCGGGGGAAAGTGTTTATTTTTGCTCAGGCAAGTGTCATGTAAGAACTCCTTATCAAAGTCGGTGAGGACAGGAACTCAAGTGGGGCAGGGATCTGGAGGGCAGATCTAACTAAGAAAATGCCTTAGAGCCAGATCCTTACAAAGACATTCTCTTAGCTGAGACTCTTTCCTCTTTGATGGCTCTAGCTTGTGTCAAGTTGACATAGAACTAGCCAGTACAACCTGATAAAAGCCATCTGTGAGAAACCCACAGCTGGCATCATACTCAAATGCAAAATATTGAAATGTTACTCCTTGGCCTTCCCCTGTAATAAGTGACAGGATTATGAAGCAAACTTTGCCGCTACTATCCAACTATCCAATATTTCACTGTAATGTTTCAGAGACAAGAAAAGGCAATGAAAAACATCCAGATTCATAGGTGATTTTTTATCTTATTTGTATGTAAAATGCTTATGAGGCCATGTACAAAAGTTTCTAGCATTGATAAGTGAACAAAGCTCTGGTATTTGAGATCAACATAAAATTTAATTTTATTTCTATATACCTGCAAAGGGTAATTAAAAATGAAAATTAAAAAATACATACAGCATTATTGAAAAGTAAAACATTGAAATAAATAGGAATAAATGTAATCAAGGTATTTCAGGGGAGTATTAAAAAACTAGATAAGACCTAAGTCAATGAAAAAATGTATTATTTAGATGTCTATATTATCCAACTTTATCTATATTTTTGTTATGGGTCGAGTAGGAAATTTTATCCACAGACTCATGTTTTGACATGCCTGCCCACTTTCTCCATATCTCTTCAATATAGTACTTGAAGTTCTAGCTAGAGCAATAAGACAACAAAAGGAGATCAGGGGGATCCATATTGGAAAGGAAGAAGTCAAAGCATTGCTATTTCTATTTGCAGATGATATAATAGTATACATAAAAGACCCCCAACATTCCACCAGAGAACTCCCACAGCTGGTAGTTCTGTTTCTAGAGGTTGTAGAACCTCTAGAGACAGGACCTGGCTAGCAGAAGTAGGTTTTGAGAATTGGGCCATGGAAAGTAATAGCCTAGCCCAAAGTTCTGACTCAGCAGTTTTGCTTCGTACTCCAATGTCACGCAAACAAGGCTCTCCCATCCACTCCTGTAACCATGCCTCTCTTGCTTTGATGAACAAAAACTCTCTGGAACCATAAACCCAAGTGAACTCGTTAGAATACAGATTCTTTGACTGCTCATCTTTCCCTCCTAGAGATCAGACCATTTCCTTCTTCTCTCAATATATCCCTTATAAATAACCAACGGCTCCTGATGTGACATTTGCAGCACGCAGAGCTCAGTGTGAGGATCCCAGTATCTCCCCCTAGCAAGTACAACATATGTCTGTGGTTCCTACCCTCTATCTTATCTTGGCATATGGACTGTATTAAACTAGACTGAGACCTCTCACCAGTCCTGAAAATCTGTAAAAATAAGAGAATTCTTTTGTTCATTTTATTTTCTTTTATCTTTCAGGCCATCTGGCATGCAATACATGTCTCCTAATGTAGCTCACCTCTAGACCCGAGTGCCACTTGCCCGACTTCGGGACCCTATCTCTAATAACGTAGCTCCTTTCTGAGTTTGGGAGGGAAGGCTTTGTCTTTCTCTCAGGGGTCCCATTATGCTTTATCTGGTCTGATGTTCCACCCTTTCTAATGCTCTCACATTCCCAAGACCAATGGTGCCCTCCCCCCCCATCTTCACAAGGCACACACTCTTCTATCCCCTTTCTCTGTCCGTCTCTCTTGATAATGATCTTTCTGAAAGACAATTTCGTATCATCTTCTTTCCAAAACCAACCAAGCTTCTATTTTGTCATTAGAAAATTTGAGATTCCCACCTGGGGTGCCATATGTTACTCAGAAAATTGGGGTCCCGTCTGAGTTCTTTGTCTCATTAACAAAAGGGTTTAATTACAAATTCAGAAGTAAGCTTGGAGACAGTCTTATTAGACTTTAAAAGAAATACCACATGGCAGGCAAGCTGTCAATTTTGGTAATTGCTCAGAGGGAGATAGCGACAAGGAAGAGAGAGCCTTGCCATTTGTAAGCAGCCACATGGCAGGGAGGAGGGTTTCAGAGACACAGTGGAAGCATACTTATGCTCTGTCCAGCACCCAAAAGCAAGAGATTAAAAAAAGAAAGAGGGGAAGTAATTCAGAAAAGTGGCCAAGGTTAACTCAGCTGCATGGCTGTGGTTATATAGTGATTGTACTAGGGGCAGGATTTCTGGCAAGGAAAAGCACATTATCTCATTAAAAATATCATTATTCCTCCTATCTCTTTAGCATGGCTTCTGGTGAATCCGGGCAAAATAACCAAGGGCTTTCTCTATTAGCATTTTGTCATAATGATGTAAAAAAGTAATCAAAACAATTTTATTTATTTGTGTGTGTGTAAATGTGTGTGTGTGTGTGTGTGTGTGTGTGCATGTAATTGTGCTATGGTATGTGTGTGGAGGTCAGAAGACAGTCTCTTCTTCCACTATGTTGTTCCTTGGGACCAAGCTCAAGCTGTCAGGGCTGGAGGCCAGTACCTTTACTCAGTGAGACATCTCGACAGTCCCTTGAAGCAGTTTAAAATGCAATTTCTATCCAAACAGCACTCTTATTTTGCAGAAGTAGGACAGCCAAGCTTAAAATCCATATTGTACTGCAAACAGAAAAACTTGGATGAAGCAGGGTGTGTTGGAGGACACACACTCACTAAAAACAAAACAGTGTGGCAAATGTAGAAGGGAGAGAGCTGAGGGTATGGGAGTAAAGCCAAGTATTCATGGCCAGTGTATTTTCCTTCTTTTGTTCTTTCTTTTGTTGTTGTTGTTTTTTGTTTTTGAGACAGGGTTTTTCGGTGTAGCCTTGGCTGACCTAGACTCACATTGTAGACCAGGCCTTGAACTCACAACGATCTGCCTGCCTCTTCCTCCCGAGTGCTGGGATTAAAGGTGTGTGCCACCACGCCCATCTTGACCAGTGTATTTTCAAGTGAGTGCTAAGAACATTTCATAGGGAAAGAATAATCTTTTCAACAAATGATGCGGACACACTGACCGTGCAGACAGACATACACCAATGAGTTTCATTCATATTATATATAAAAGAGTAACTTCAAATGAGTCAAACATCCAAACATAAAGTTTTTAGGAAGAAATGTGGGTGCAAACATTCATGGAATTCAGTTAGAAAATACCTAATTTAAAAGAGAGGTTTATTAATTTATTTTTTGGGTATGAGTATTTTGTATGTACACCAGATGTCTTTCTGGTGCCTGTGGTCAGTAGAAGGCATTGGATCCTCTGGAATTGGAGTTACAGGTGGTTGTGAGCTGGGAACTGAACTCAGCCCTCTGCAAGAGCAACAAGTACTGTTTTATTTTAAGGCTTATATGTATCTTTTTATCATTTTATTCTATTTTTGATATTATAATTTAATTACAACATTTCTCCCTTAAAGTCCTTCAATACACTCCTTTCTACTCTCTTTCAAATTCATGGCCACTTTTTTCACTAATTGTTAGTGCAATCATTTATGTATATGAATATATATTCCTAAATATAAGCTATGCAGTCCATATGATGTTGCTTGTATGTCTGTTTTCAGGGCTGACCATTTGGCACGGGACAACCAGTTAGTGTGTTCTGCCCTGGAGAGAACCATCTGTCTTGCTCCCACCCTTTTTCAGCAAGAGAAACAAGTACTCTTAATTGCTGAGGTATCTTTCTTGATAGTGTTCTTAAATAGGGCATCAAAATCCTAAGGGAGAGAAGAAAAAAGTAACATATTGATCTTTTTCAAAACTGAGAACTTTTGGGATTAACAGGGTTTATATATATCTTTGGGTGGCTTGGAATTTCTGATTTTTCCCCCAGCCTCCCAAGCGCTGTGTGTCATGACACCAGGCTAGAAGCAAAAACTTGTCTGTTAAGGTACATTATTGAGAAAATGAAAGTATTATTCAAAGAATTGAAAAAAATTGGAAATCATAAATATCTAGGTGGGTTTTACATCTAAAATGTGTAAAGAATTCTTACAAGTTGACATCAAAACATTAATAGCCCCCCTGCTTTTTTTTTATTTATTTATTTATTTATTTATTTATTTATTTATTTAGAGACAGGTTTCTCTGTGTAGCCTTCGTTGTCCTGGACTCATTTTGTAGAGCAAGCTGTACCTCGAACTCACAGCAATCCACTTGCCTCTGCCTCCCGAGTGCTGTGTTTAAAGGCGTGTGCCACCATGCCTGCCGATAACAGGCCAAATTACAAGGGCCGATGGACTTAGATTTAGGCCTCTGTCCAAGTAGACAAACAGTGGGCAATGGGCACTTGAGAGGATACCTACTACCATTGATCATTAAAGAGCTTAGCACGAGGACCAGAACAAGGTACCATTTCACACTTACTGGGATGCCACTAATTAAATACATCAAAATCAACAAAGTAACAAGAATTGATGAAGCCATAACAATTTGGAAGCTCCATAATTCCTTGTGAGAATGTAATATGATGAGGCTACCTTGGAAAACATTTTGAAACACTTTAAACATTTCCACAAAGATATATGTGATCCAACAGTCCTGCTTCCTAAGTATGCAAGATAACTAAAAAGACAAGTTCATGGGGGCTGGAGAGATGGCTCAGAGGTTAGGAGCACTGACTGCTCTTCCAAAGGTCATGAGTTCAATTCCTAGCAACCATATGATGGCTCATAACCATCTATGAGATCTGGTGCCCTCTTCTTGTGTGCAGGCCAGAACATTGTATAGTAAATAAATAAATAAAAGATAAGTTCATTCAAAAGATTATATACAGATTTTTGTAATAACATTTCCTTAATAGTCAAAATGTGGAAACATTCTAAATGCTTATTAGCTGATAAACAGCTAAGCAAAATTAGGGTTACCTATCATTGAGAAGTTAGTTAGGAATAGAAATATTACATCTCAACATGGGAATGCATTGACAATATTTTTCAGTGATAAAGAAACCAGACACCAAGGGACATAAATTATCTTTTATATGAAATGCCCCAAATAGAAAAATCTGTAGAGATAGAAAGCTGCTTAGTGATTGCTAGTCCCTGAGGCAGAGGAGCAGGAGAGGGACCACTTAGTGGGCATGGAGTTTCTTGTTAGGGTGCTGAAAACTAACCCTGCTGATGGAACTATCTAAAAGTGATGGTTGTACAACTTTATGAATATATTAAAAACCACTGGTTCGCACACTTTCAAATAGATGGTATTTGGGTATGCGAATTTCATGTCAACAGAAAAGCATATGCTTGCAGGCTGTCAGGAACACTGGCCATACCTGTGTGAAAGGGACTTTAAAAAGATGGAGTATTTAACATCTCATTACAGAGGAGCATTAAGAAATGAGCATATCTAATTGCTTTGATGATAGGAGAACACTAATTTTGAACACCAATTAAGCAAAATGTCACCCCTCAGAATGAATGACATTCTTTTCAGTAGTAAACCTATATTATACAAAATTACACTGTACTATTATTATAATTTGAATCTCAGTTAAAGTTTGTGGAAATGTTTTCTCCCTAGTCACTTAAATGCCAAAAAAGGCACAATTTGCATTCTGATCTGAAAAGCCTAAAATATTAGCTGTTTGACCAGTAGTATGTATGAATATATCTATGCAGATATATTTACATCTATGTGAGTGTATGGTATATATGTTGATATATGGCATATATACGATATATTGATTATAAAATCCATTGTATAGAAGAATATTCATTTTAGAAGTATTTATATTTTCCCACAGTCCTTTTTGATTAAGAACATGAATAAAACTAAATATTATTTCCAGTTATATTATTCAAAGCAGAATTCTGTACTCTATAGATAATGCAAATTAATTCTAACTAATGATAATTATGGTAATGACAGTTATAACAAATAAAGAAATCCTGTGTGCTTCATTTTGTCTTAGGATAAAATAGTGTCAATTTTCCACTTTAAACCAAAGAAATACTGATTGTCCTTTGTAAATTAGCTAATGTTTTTTTTATTGCTCGGCATTTTCAATTTAAGTGTGATCTGTTGTATGATCTTTCAACTTTTACACAAAAGTCATATGGCGCCAGGCAATCCTGTTGCAGGGTTTGCCTTGAGCTTGTGTGATATTCTGCAATTCTTCTCTCTTGTGGACAGTGTCAGATGCTCATAGTGTGTCTCTGGTTCTGGCAAGAGAAGATGCTTCCATTCACTGCTGCAGGTGTCCCAGAGGACAAAATCCTTGACCACCAACTTAGCCTGAAGTAACCATAGGACCAGTGTCCTGGTCATCTTCCATCCCCTTTATAAGAGGTATTTCAGAAAGCCAAACAGAAAGGGAAAATAATTGCACCTGGCTACAGAAAATGCATGGTAAGAAAGCTTTCAAGCCAGGCAGTGGTGGCATGTGCCTTTAATCCCAGCATTTGAGAGGCAGAGGCAGGTGGATCACTGTGAGTTTGAGGCCAGCCTGGTCTACAAAGCAAGTCCAGGACAGACAAGGCTACACAGAGAAACCCTGTCTCAAAAAACAAAAACCAAAACAAACAAACAAACAAAAAAGCTTTCAAGAAGTGTGCAAAGTTAAAGGAAGGAAAGATGCCCTATGTACCTGAGAAGACAGGGCCTTCACTTCTAGTGCCCAGTCAAGACAAGTCTTACATGTTTCTGAAGTACAGAAGAACCGAATTGATGCTTTGTGGGGCTACATGGTCTTACACAACAACACAGAACCAAGTCGCTTTCTGGAATATTCATTGAACCTAATACTCTAGGTCTATCATGCAATCTGGGTGTCAGGGTAGAGGCAGAGGAAATCACACTAAATTCTAGATCAATTTAAGTAATGACAGCTAAGTATGATGGGGATGCAATGTTTTAGGAAAACAGTAGGACTCTCCTCCTTAAACAGAGCAAAACTCAATTTTATCTTGCATGGAAAATAGGCTTCTCTGTGATCTATTCCCAGTTCACCTTTACAATTCCAGATGCATTTGAGCACACACAGCTATGGGGGTGTTTCATGTGTTTACAGACTTTGTCTGCACTGCACTCTCTTTTCCTCCAGTCTCCCACACAGACAGTCTGAGAACCTTCTTGAGGTGAAATGGCATCTCAATGGAGTCTTTAGTGCTAATTCTAAGGCAGTGTTAAGTCCACTCTCCTTGGAGTGGACTTTTTTTTTTTTGGTTCACACATATATTAAGAGACTAATCATAATGCGGTCTATTCACACTGTAGTTATTTAGCTTGTCTTCCTATGAGGCTGCAAATGACTGCAGAGCCACAAATGTGTCTTATTTGTCTATTCCCAGCACTGACCATAGCCTTGCCTGGACACAGGCACAGCCTCCTGCTCCTGCTCCTGCTCCTGCTCCCTCCTCCACCACTACCTCCTCCTCTTCCTCCTCTTTCTAATATTACATGTTGAGGATAAAACCCAGCACCTTGAACACACTAAACATATGCTGTTCCATGGGGTTACACCCAGCTGTGAATAAAAGTTCCTGAAAAGAAGCTGTGTCTGGTTATGAGTGAAAAACTCCTGGAGAAAAAAAAAACTGTGTCTGCAGAGACTGATATGACCAATCAGAATTTCAGAACTGTGAAGAGATTGGGCTTTTGTAGCTTCAGAGGCAAATTGCCTTGTTTTGGGCTAGTGTTAGCCTTCCAGAACAGTCATTCCTTGTTCTACTCTGTATAGGAGCTAATATATTGTGACAATAGATAAAATCCTTTTAGAATCTATTGACTTAGCAGAACACTAGCAAAGAATGTCATCAGCAGCATCTTAGGGCTATTTAATACCTCCCATCTCCCTCCATCTCACTGTACCTACCAATATATTTTATTTTAATTTGTTTCTTTCTGGGTTGTTTGTTTGTTTGTTTTGTTTTGTTTTTGAGACAGTGTTTCTCTGTGTTACCTTGGCTGTCCTGGACTCATTTTATAGACCAGGCTGGCCTTGAACTCACAGTGATCTGTCTGCACATTTATTGTTTTAGGTTTTTTTTTTTTTTTAATGTATACAGTGCTCTGCCTGCATGTTGGCCTGAATGACAGAAGAGGCATTAGATCACGCTACAGATGGTTGTGAGCCACCATGCGCTTGCTAGGAATTGAACTCAGGACCTCCGGAAGAGCAGTCAGTGCTCTTAACTTCTGAGCCATCTCTCCAGCCCCCCAATGCATTCTAACTTTGCTTTGATTGATGACTCTCTCTGTTCTGTGAAACCATAAAAACTTCCCGAAACTGCTCCATGTTGGAGCATGGAACTCGCGGTAATCTAAATCTGTGTTCCCAGTCCAGGATCACTCACAGTGGCTCCAGAACAAACGATTTATTTTTCTCTTTAAGATGAGAGCTGTGGTTTTCACTTAAACACCAGTTTGGCAATTTTCATTTCAAACATGATTTTTGAAGAGTAGGCGAGTCTTAATATGTTAAAAGCATTAGAATGTACCCCAATTCTTCAGCTAAAGTCCCCCCTTTTAATTTTCTCCTTATCCTACATTCCTGTAGCTTCTGCCTGAAGTGCTGGCTCCCACGCTTTGGAGTAAAACTTCTCTAAATGCTGCCTGTCTCTTTCCTGTTCTCGACTAGGAACCTGCTTTTGTTCTGACCATCCCACTGAGATAGTTTTCTTTCTTAATGATTTCCTTCTTTCTGGTGGTTTGAATGATGGCTCCCACCGGCTCATACATTTGAATACTTGGTGACTAGTTGCCAGAATTGTTTGGGAGGGATTAGGAGGTATCACCCTGTAGAAGGAGGTAGACATGTTATTAGGGGTGAACTTGAGGTTTCAAAACCCGGGTCATTTCCAGTGTTTATGCCTGTTTCTGTCTCTGTCTCTGTCATTGTTCTCTGTCTGTCTGTCTGTCTCTGTCTCTGTCTGTCTGTCTCTGTCTCTGTCTCTGTTGTGTGTCATTGTTCTCTGTATCTCTGTCGGTCTCTCTGTTTGTCTCTGTCTCTGTCTGTCTGTCTGTCTGTCTCTCTCTCTCTCTCTGTTTGTTCTCTGCTTCTCTTGTCTTCCCAGCTTCTGTCTCTTCTCTTTACCTCTCCATCCTCCTATACTTGCCCCATGGTTGTGGACCATGATGTGGGCTCTCAGCTGTTTCTTGCTCTGCTACCATGGACTCTAATATTCTGGAACAGTAAGCAAAAGGAAGTATTTTCTTTGATAAGTTGCCTTGGGCATAGTGTTTTATCACAGCAATAGACAAGTGACTAAGATGTATGTGCCTATTCTTTGCTGGACTTAAAGTGTCCACTCCCTGCTGCTCTCCACATGCTCTGGCTTCTCCGCAGTCTTTTCCAGCTTCTTTTCCTTTCTCTTTTCTCAGGAACTTGGGGCATTCTCAATCTACTTCTCTAGACATTGTCTTGAGATATTTTCTCTTGAACTTTTGCTTGCTTACTTGAATATCCAAGATAATTTCAAATTAAATTGTCTTTTTTTTTTTGCCAGTTTTATCTATTATTTTAAAATTTAGGACCGTATTTTCTCTTTTCATTAGGTGGCACGTATTTCTCCCTATGGTTTTCCATGGATAGTCTCTTTGTAGAATATCCAGTGCTGAATAGAATCCCCACTAGGGGGTGTGCATGTATTGCTTATATGTTAAAAACAAAACAAAAGAAAAAAACTCCAAGAAACTAAAAACAGGCCTAGTAAGGAAAAATACAGAACAATTAATAAAATAAGTGTCTTTGAATGTATCCGTTCTCTGACATTTCCTCCCTCCCTCCCTTCCTCTCTTCTTTCTTTCTTTCTTTCTTTTCTTTTCTTTTTTTCTTTTTCTTTTTTGTGATAAGGTCTAACCCTGCAGTCCCATCTAGGCTGAAATTATCTGTGTAGGCCAGACTGCCCTTGCATGATGATCCACTCAACCCCACACCCTGAGTGTTAGTGGTATAAGCATCTGTCACCATGTCTACCGGCTCCCTGACTTTCTAGTCATCTTTTGAAATAATTCTTTTTAAAAAAATTTTATTTATTTACTTATTTATTCATTTATTCATTTATTTTGTGAGACAGGATCTCACTATATAGCTTCGGGTGTCCTGGAACTCACTATATAGACTAGAGTAGGCTGGACCAGAACTCACAAAGATATCAGAGATATGCCTGCCTCAGTCTCCTGAGGTCTGGGATTAAAGGCATGTGTAACTATGCTCAGTAGAAGAAGAAAAAAACTTTAAGGTTACAAATGCAAACTTTATTTTGTATAGAGAACGATCAATCTTTCAGTGAAAGGAAGTGCATTTTTAATGTTTTAAGATCCAACGCAAATGAAAGTATGACTACATGCATATGTTGGGACTAAAACCCTTCTGATTTTGTGGGGACTAGGCACGCATGTGGTGTACAGACATGCATTCAGGTAAAGTACTCTTATATACATACAGAAATACATAAAAAACATAAGATATAATGCAATAGTAAGCACTATAATGAAGAGAAAGAGAACGTTCCCTAAAAGCTTGGGGGGCGGGGGATGAGAGTAACTATGGTGACAGGGATTGTCTCAGAGAAGAGGACATTTGTGTATTCCACACTAACTCCCTTTCATTACAATGAGGCCTCAGAGCGTCTCTGCCGACAGATTTGTGTTCCATTTCTAGAACACGTGTTCTGTTATCTGCTATTGCTGTAGAGTCTTTCTAGTGGCCACAGGGTGGGATTTAGATATTTACATATGGTAATCCCGGTACAGTTTTAGCCTCTCTAATATGAAAATATGAGACCCAAAATGTTCCAAAATCTGGAACCATTTTGAGTGCCCGTATTACAAAAATTCCACAGCTAAAATGCAGGTGCACTGAAAGTATTGCACAGAATGACCAGTAGGCTCTGAAGTTAATGTGAAACATGAGGGAATGTCATGTGTAGACTTGGGCCCCGTCCCTATGATAGCTCCATATGCATAGACACATAATCAAAATGTGGAGGAGCCTGAACTACAGAGAGACACTCTGCCCTTTCAGCATTTAGCACAGGGCTTACACAGAGGGGACTGATACAGGATTATGGAAGTGTTAAAGGAATGTTACAGGAATGGCTTCTCAATATACGTGCGGGAATACAAAATCGAGAAAACCATTTGAAACTCGAAGGTTTTAGGTTTCTGCCAAATAAAGGGATACCCAACCCATACTATACCCATTTAATCTTTTATCATTAATCCTAGGGCCAAAGGACACTCACATTATTAGTTCATTTGAGTGTGAGTTAGGTAATGGGACATTAAAATGAGAGGCTGAAGAATATGGAGAAGCAAAAAAAAAAAAAAAAAAAAAAAAAAAAATTAGCCTTATACCAAAGAAGTCTGCTGCCTTG
Source organism: Acomys minous (assembly GCF_964271855.1). Lineage (NCBI taxonomy): Eukaryota > Metazoa > Chordata > Mammalia > Rodentia > Muridae > Acomys > Acomys minous. The sequence goes on from NC_140484.1 coordinate 24,445,840, forward strand.
GGCCTGGGAACTCATTGGAACCCCAGCAAACAGCCATGAGCATACTTGGCTGAGTGGTGAGTTACCACAAGCCCTTTGGCAGAGGGAGTTTTTGCTCCTCTTTTGCTCATTAAATAAGCCTAGATTGCTAGAACGTTCCAGTTTATGGAAAAACAAACGGTCCTCAGCTTTTGTCCTATGTACAGCCACGTGTGGGTTTGCATAGCAATGATGAAGGCCATGTAGTTGGATCAGCTGGATGAGTACCTCCACGGAAGGAGGGCACATAGAAAAGACGAGAACTCAGGTTTGCAGAGCGATGTTCTTCCACACTTCCCAGAGCAGTTTGGAAAACAGGAGACTGCCAGCAGGAGACATCCGAAAGCTGTATTCCCAGGCGCCCCCTTTGATGACTTCATGATTTTATAGGCAATGAGTCTGGTTGAGGATTTGCATGTCTTAAAGCTGTAGTTTTCTTTTAATGAAAGAAATAAAAGGGATTAAAAACTGAAGACGTGACTTGATTTTGATGCCAACATTTCAGTTATTATCTCCAGTACAAGTGGCAGAGTGGGGAGGCAGAGAGGAATAGAGAAAGGAGCAACACCTTTCACATGTTAAGCAAACCTCAGGAAACTCAGGGGACAGCAAATTCAGACGAGTGCTTTCGTATTTTGTCAATGTTTCCAGAATCCATACCTTCAATCTTCCTTCACAAGGAAAGCATTGGGAAACAGATGGGAAAGTTTTAACACTTTTATTAGGATCCAATTATTTGGTCGTGAAGGCTGGAGGGAAGCTGCAAGTATTCCAGATTGTTCTGTCACAATTTCAGAATAATATCATGATAGATGAAACTGAAAGTCAGCATATACAAGATAATGCTGAAGAAGGCAAGGGTTTCAATAACCATGTTTATGCACTGTGACAGCTAATAAATTAAAAATCTAGCCAATCTTAGGAAACGGACCCAGCCACTAGTAGGGTAATATATTAGAGGGGACTGTTCTATAAAAAGAGGAATTTGGACCATGTGCCATATTGACAATGAAAAGGAAAGACATTTTGAAAATCATATCTCAGGATTACTTGGGGAGTCCACGTGCCACATAATTTAAAAGTTGTTATAGACTAAACAGGCTTCTCCTTCTTAAATTCACATGATGAGACCCCACTGTCCAGTGTGGTGGCATTCGGGGGACCCCTGGGAGGTGGTTGGTTACATCACAGTGGCAGAGGCCTAATGGGATTAGTGTCCATACATAAGAGATACCAACAGGTCCTCGCATCCTCATTATAGTATGAGAGCAAAGCAAGATGGCTATTTGTGAACCACACCTCTGCATCCGTTGGCCTCTGTTTTATATTCCAGGGTCTCCAGAGCTGTGAGAAATTACCTCCCGCCCCCATAAAGTCAGTCTACGGTGTTTTTGCTACATGAACTTGAATGAACTAAAACAAAACAAAGGCAAGGACCAGAAGTGACTATGAAATATTACTGAATGAGGCAAGTGTGTAGCTGGAAAGTAAATTGACAATGAATTTTTGGTATAAAAACGAACGATCTCTAAATCTTTGCATAATTCCCCATTCTGAAATATGATTTAAAAGCACCAAGCCAGAACATATATGCTGAATCGAGGAGGGAGTAAAGAAGAAATGAAATCAAAAGTAGAAAGGAGTTAAAATTCAAAAAAGCAGAAGTGTCTTGTGAGATGAAGCATTTTCAGGGATTTTTCAGAAACCTGAGGACAGGTCTAAACCCCCAAAAGGAAACACGGAGGCATTTCAATGTGGTCACACATCATCCTGGACAAACAAACTTTCCTCAGGTTCCGTTTCCTCCTCTGTATAGATGAGTGGACAAACGGCTGCAAAGTTGCCTTCTAGGTGCAAATTACTGTTTTTGTTTGAGATTAAATACAGCACCAAGTGAAGCTGAAGAAACTTCTTCTGCCCTCCCCTTTAATGTTAGAAAATACTACTTTGTTGTGTAGGGGAATTTTAGTCCAGCAACATGGCTTCTCTGATCACATCCAAAGACCTTCCAGGGCTGTGATCCTGCTGGAATGCAGACATACCCTTAGTACACACCTTTGATCCCAAACAATGAAAGTAAGGTTAGTTTGTAGAAGGGAAGGACCCATGTTTGAAAGTGATGTCTAATTGAGAGGCAGACAGAGTGGTGAATCAAAGAAAGAGCTGAAGAATAGGATTTGCCCTACACTTAAGAGAATGGAGAGGAAAGAGAGGTGACTTAAGAGAGAACAGAATAGAGTGGGGTGTGTGTGGAGGCAGGGAGACATTTTTTTTTTTACCGGAACAGTTATACGGAGACAGGCTGCAGAGGAAGAACAAGCTAGAGACAGGTGACAGAACGCGCCAGAGAGTGAGAAGGAGCCAGACGGTTAGAGCATAATGCCAAAATTGCTGCCAGGCAGAGCAATTTAGTCAGAAGCTGAGTGAAGCCAGTTTGAACCAGTCAGCTTGGAGAGGAGCTTGAGCCTTAACAACTGAGTTGAATCAGCCAGCCAGAATTCAGAAAGAGTTAGAAAGGGTTAGGTTATTTGGCAGTAAGTCTCAGAAGCTGAAAACATTCTAGGCCTACATATGATTGTGCATGTGGAGACTAGAGGCTTCCGGGACTAGGCCTAGGCTGCAGATGGAGGCAGGAAGCCTTTGAAAGGACAGTCACACCAGGCGAAGACGGTTACATCTGGTGATGCTTTTGCACTGTGACGTAGGCATTATCTTCCTCCGCCTCTCACCCTCACTTCGCTGCGCATTTCAGTAGAGCTCAGTCTTGGATTGAAGATCCTAGCCAAGTTGCTGTGAGCACTGGGCGTCCATTTAGGGCATATGTATTTCTTTTCTCTTTAATTTCTTTCAGTGTACAGGGGCAAGATTATGGACCTGGCAATTAGCCAAGCCCAAGTTTGAATATAGTAATTACTTAACCAGGGCATTGCAATAGTAGCTCTCTCCTCATCTGCCAAAATAGGGCTATGACTTTGAACAAATGAGAGTATTATTCAGCACTCAGATCAATGTAGTTAGAAGTTTTTCTTCTTATTATTTTATAAATCACCGGGGCTTAACTAGAGAAGAAAAGGCATTTGAATATTTTTGGGTCCTGGAACTATATAGGAAGCACTGTGGCTCTCAATAAAGCTTTCGAACAAATGGAATGAAGTAAAACCTCAAGGGTAATAAAAATCAGTCACCCTGACAAAGTTTGAATACCACGGGGGCGGGGTGGCTTTAGGCAACAGTTGTCTCCAGAACATTTTAACTGGCCATTTTTTGTGTGTCTATGCAAGATTTCCAGGATGTGAAGGGAAATCCAAGTCACAGCTCTATATTGTGTATTCGGAAGACTTAATATAAAGGCATATTTTCTTTCTTTCTTTTTTCTTTTTCTTCTCTTCTCTTCTCTTCTCTTCTCTCTCTCTCTCTCTCTCTCTCTCTCTCTCTCTCTCTCTCTCTCTCTCTCTCTCTCTTTCAAGCAGAGGCCTGCTTTAGGTTAGGCAGAGTTGAAGCGAAGCCCCTGAAAGCTGATGCTCAGTGCCAGGGCCCTGGGCACCCCTCCCTTAGTGTTTCCAACACTCCCACCTCCCTTTTTTTCCTTTCTTTTCATCAGAGCTCCTAACCCACCCCCATCTGCTGCTGTGGCTGCTGCTTCTTTTCTGTCTTCGTTTTCTCTCATACGTGGTGAAAATGGGAAACGGAAGTATCTATTTGATGCTTACTGTGGTGTTCAAAAAATTTCTTTAAAAAAATTTATTAAGGGATTTAAGAAATTTCTCCAATGAGGTTCTTCGCCGGCTCTTGCGCCGACCCCCCAGTCTAATTGAAAAGCAAACAGCTCCCACCGGCTTGTCATTTGCTTCAGTGCTGAGGCCAGAGGGTCTGCAGCAGGGAGAGCCTAGGGCTGGGCGTTCGCACCGTGCGGCGCGGCGGGGCTGCCCAGCAGGGGAACCCTGTGCTGGAGCCCGTGGGGCGCTGGTGGCGGCCGGAGGCGGTGGCTGGGACGCGGCACGGCTGCCGCAGGGGAGCGGCGGCGGCGGCGGCGGCGGGCGCGAGGGGCGGGGCGCACTCCGCAACTTCGGCTGCGGCCGCCGGGCGCTCTCGGGCCCCGGCGCGCGCCGCTGCGGGGCTGCGGTGCCGGTAGCCCGGCCCGGCCGGGCTCGCCACCCCGCGCCTCCCCGAGCGCCCGTCGGGGACCGCTGGCGCCTCCCGCGGGGAGTCCTCTCCTACGCGTCACCCGCAGCGGCAAAGGGGACCCTGGGACGTGTGGGGTCGCGAGGCCGATCCGGGCGCCCCCCAGTGGCCAGCGCCGGCCCCTATGGCTGGGCCGCGCGGAGCCGAGCGGGCAAGGTGAATCCAGCCCTGGGGCCGGCAGCCGTGGCGCTTGGCGGCGGCGCCGGCTCCATGGGCAGCGGCGCTGGGCAGGATGATGGACGTTAACAGCAGCGGCCGCCCCGACCTCTATGGCCATCTCCGCTCGCTCATTCTGCCGGAGGTGGGGCGCGGGCTGCAGGACCTGAGCCCCGACGGTGGCGCCCACCCTGTAGTGAGCTCCTGGATGCCGCACCTGCTGAGCGGCTTCCCAGAGGTGACGGCTAGCCCTGCTCCCACCTGGGACGCGCCCCCGGACAATGTCTCCGGCTGCTGGGAGCAGATCAACTATGGCAGAGTCGAGAAAGTTGTGATCGGCTCCATCCTGACGCTCATCACGCTGCTGACGATCGCGGGCAACTGCCTAGTGGTGATCTCGGTGTGCTTCGTCAAGAAGCTCCGCCAGCCCTCCAACTACCTGATTGTGTCCCTGGCGCTGGCTGACCTCTCGGTGGCTGTGGCGGTCATGCCTTTCGTTAGTGTCACCGACCTCATCGGGGGCAAGTGGATCTTTGGCCACTTCTTCTGTAACGTCTTCATCGCCATGGACGTCATGTGTTGCACGGCCTCGATCATGACCCTGTGCGTGATCAGCATCGACAGGTAAGGACCAGGCCGCCCCGTCCCAGGCTCCGCTGGGAGATGTGCTGGGCTCTGAGCCCGCGCCAGCCTTTCCTGGGAGGATCAAGCCAGACTTCACCGCGGGATGAAGGGCTGAGCTTAAAATACAGTCCCACACCCATCACCCCCTACACCAATCAAGCAACTTCAAGCACAGGCTAAGCATACCTTTAAAAGAAACCTTGAAATGTTTCTGGTTTAGTGTGGCGATGATGCTAAGACCGGAGCTTTTTAAGCACTATCAATTCCACCAGGGGTCTCTTTGCTTTTATTTTGTTTTGTTTTGCTTTGTTTTGTTTTTTTGGTTTTTTCTTTTGGGGGGGGGGATTGACTTGATGCTCTCTAGCTTGACAAGCCGCTGCTGTGACCCATAAAAATCATTTCTCTCTTTAAGAAGTCAGTCAGGAGGGAAAAGGCATCGTGCTTCCCAGATTTTAGGAGCTACTTTTGAAGGATTGAAGAAAGGCCCTTGAATGGTCCTAGTATTGGGCTCTTAAACGCTGCACTCTTACGAATGCTAATTATGAGTCTCGTTCTCTTGGAAGTCTGGTTTCAGTGTTTGGCCATGCTGCCGGTCTCCTGCAAGCTTACCGACTGGAGCCTTACTCCTGTCTGCAAGGTTGGTTCTAGTCTTTGGTCATATTCCTTGGGAAATCTAGGAATATAATCTCGAGAACTCCCAAGTGGAAGAATTGAAGCAGAGGTTGACCATCTGTCAGGGATGGTGGGGAAAGAGAGGGAGAGAGAAAAAATATGCCACTTTGGCTGTCATGGCAGACGAGGAGAGTCCCTGGAGTTTCTTCAGACTCGTAAGACTACAGAATTTTGACATGGAGCTGGTCTTTGGCCTTAGACATATGCAAATGACAACTTGAGGTATAGTTTCAACACTCCCTGGCTACAGGACCGTTCTGTTTCGCTTGGAATTGAAACATTAAACCTTAATATACACACTTGGAATTCTGCCGGTGACCACAAACCAGCCCAGGACCGTACCCTGTTGTGTTTAATGAGACAGAAAACAGCTGTTTATTTTCTTAGTGGACCCTCAGTATGTTTAAAGGTGTAGATCTTTCAGCGTGGGGAGAAGAATGGCTGATGCCTCTGCATTTAAAATGACAGTGCTTCACAGGGAGCAGTGGCCTGCAGCTGAGATTTCCTCCCATTTTTTTTTCCTCCTTGAAAACACTGCTATGTGTCTGTTCTTTTATTTTGCTACTTGACCAGAGTTTATAGTTACTAAGTAAAGGGAATGACAGGAGAGGGGATACTTGTCAAGAAAAGGAAGCATATTGTAGTCGCATTTAGGTAGTGATTTATGTATTTTTAAAAAGTGATCCTGCCATTTTATGTGTCACGGAAGGAGCTTCTGACAGCAAACAAAGAATTGCTTTAAGACAGGAGCATGAACTGCCTATGTGAGAATATTGGCACCAAATCTGGCAGCTGAAGTTCTGAATTACTGTAGTTAAAAATGACAAAAAAAAAAAAAATGCATTTACAGCCTGGCTGTGACAAGAGGAATTCGGAGACTGCCCTCAATATACATAATAAGTATATCCACGAGTTGTATGCGTAGATGCTGACTGCTCTGCCAACCAAGAGTTCTTCCATGAATGGTGACCTTGTAAACGGACCTCAGTGTAATAAAACAAATATCAATTTATGCTGCAAGTGATGCCTTTGTAACCCTTTCTTCATCTCATAATTGGAAAATGATAAACAGCACATTGTGCTAACTTGTCAGCCCGTGCCTCCGTTCCTGTGGGCACGTTCAGGTTTGGCTGAGCTCACCCTGTGATCCCTATACTTGGGCTAAAGGTATCCTTCACTCTGTGTGCACATGCAATTTAGGACCAGCAGTGATGTCCTGAGTACAGAGTAGAGGTTAATTCTTGGTGGACTCTGGTTTTCATTAACTATATCCTTGTGACTATAACAGATTGTAGCAATATAGGAATACTTTGTATCATTTGTTCCTCCAAGAGTTGAAACATTGGTGATTCCCTCCCCAACAGAATTTTAGATCTGCATATTATTTCTTTAGGTAGAATGAGAACTTGATAAAATTGGCAGAAATACTGAATTTTCTCTCAAGAATCCCCAAAGCTAGAAGTTGGAAGAAGATGCGTTTATAACTAAGGTGAATTTATTTCAGGGAAAAGAAGTTTCTCCAGCTCCACTGTAGAGCTTGCCAGTAATACCAAAGGTACCATCAAAATAATTTGTTCTTCTTTCACTCCCTGAGTAACTAACATGGGTGGCATTTGCACTTTGTTCCGGACAACCAAGGATGAGTAACACTATTCACTATTCTTTTTTGGCGCATACCCACACAATTGTATGACTTTGGATATATCTGTTGGGCATTTAACCAGTCCAAAGTGAAACCTGAAATTTCTTCTCACCACGCCCTACCATCTTGGGCTCTTTCCACAGCTGTTTCTAATGCAAAACCATATTGTTTTCCATTAGGCCTCAAAATTCCCATCCTGCACTCATTTCACAGAAGTAGCAACCACCAGATTAGAAAACTCTTTCCATCCCATCCCTCTCAAAGACTTGGATCTTTATTAATGCTTCCACTTTGGTCTTTGACTTTTCTTCTCTATTAGGTTAACTGCAGTCTTCCATCTTTAAGAACTCCTTGTTTTTGGACTTATTCCTTCCTTTTGTTTTTATGCCTCTTCATGGTTAAGCTCAAAGAACTTTGTCCACAGCTGTATTTTCTTCTTTACTGTTCATTTTATAAGTTCTATATTGCCAGGGCTACTGTAATATTAAAACTCATCTTTCTAGTTTCATTTTCCCACCCTATTCATATCCTATGAAGAATCTAGAATACTACTACTACTACTAATAATAATACTAATGATTCATATATTATATTATTCATAGCCTATGAAGAATCTAGAATAATAATAATAATAATTAATAATAATAATAATAATCATCATCATCATCATCAGAGTGAACAAAGATTTATTGAAGTAAAGTGATAAAGTACTCCCGGGAGTGAGAGAGAGAGCCCAGGGAAAAAGCACTGGAGTCTTTGAAAAAAAATCTTAGTTAAGATAAAGTTAGACATAGTAAAATACACACATTTTTCTCCTTTGCAACAAAGCTTAGCTACGCAGCTCAGGCTGCCCCTGAGTTCATAATCCTCCTGCTTTCACTTTCCAGATTTTGGATTACAGCTATGAAATGACAATTGTCTAATGCATGGATCTTAAATGTCCAATCCAACTCATGTCATCAACGACACAGGAAAGGTACTCTTGTCATCAAACAAAGCTCCCTTGTGCCTTTCTTAGAAACTCTTCTCTGTGAAGCCACATAGCCAATGGTCATCTCAAATCTCCTGTGTAGCTCAGGGTTGCCTTGAACTCTCAACCCTTCTGCTTCTTCCTCCCAAGTGGTTGAACTGTAGATGCGTGTCCACCAGACCCAGCCTCAAATCCCCTAATATATACAGCTTTAAAACATGCGGAATAAACTTTATTTGTTGTTTTTGGAGCTTATATAAGAAATGTAAGTATTTTTTTAAAAAAGGTAGCTGGGCAGTTGTGGCAAACCCCTTTAGTCCTAGCACTCAAGAGGCAGAGGCAGAGGCAGGTGGATCTCTAAGAGTTTGGGGCCAACCTGGTCTACAGAGCCAGGGCTATACACTGGAACCCTGTTGCAAACAAACAGACAAACAAACAAAAACAAAACCAGAAAAAAGAAAAGATATAGGTGCATAAAATAGCACCGAAGCTTGATGGACAGCCAGCCCAGGAGATGGGTCATCTCTGGTGGGTCCCCTTAGGAATTAGCATACACCAATTTTATTAAGATTTTAAAATAATGTTTCAGAGGTAGATGCAATCTTATTTGAATAGCTTTTCATACATCTGGAATGTATTTTAAAACTTACTTTTTGAAACACATATAGAACAGTGCACATCCTAAGTGTAGAGCTTGGCAACCACAGAGCCAAATTATAGTCAAGAGTATAAAAAATTCTGTAGTCCTTTTAGTCAGTGGTAAAAAAAAAAAATAACAACAGTGTCAAACTCACAGAGGTCTCCCTTCTTTCCTCTTTATTCACAGTACATGGTAACCTCTATTAGTACTGAAGGGAGAATGAATGAAAAATTGTTTTGTCATTTAAGCCAATGTCCTGACTTTTAGCATCATAACGTAGTTTTGCTTGACTGGAACTTCTAAAAAGGTAGAACTGGACTTCTATAGTCTATGCTACATTTTTGGTTTGGATTTTGTTTGTGACAAGGTGTGATTATGTAGCTCTGGCTGGCACAGTCTTCCTGCCTCAACTTCCCTTAGTGCTGAGATGTTAGGCATGTGCTACCGTGTCCAGCTTTAGCACATACTCCTGTGAGCCCTCCTTCCTCTGCTCATCATAATGTGCACAAGATTCATGTGTAGTCTTTAGCCTGCTGGTGGTCCAGTTGTTTTTATTTCTGAGTTGTCTCTCATTGTACAATGATGCAAGCGTTTGCTTTATATATAACTCTTCGCTTGTGCTATTATGCAGCAGCTGTTCTGAACGTTGGTTTCTCATCAAGTCACTCGGTGGCCCTTGTATTACTTACTTTTCTATTGCCATGATAAAAACACCATGGCCAAGGCAACCTATGGAGGGAAGGATTTATTTAGGTTTATGAGTCTCCAGGGACAATAGTCCATCACTGTCATGGCAAGGAAGCATGACAACAGGCAGGCGTCATGGCTGGAGCAGCAAGCTGAGCTCTCACTTCCTGAACCACAAACAGGAAGCAGAGAAAGCAAGCCTGGAATGATGACAGTCTAAATTCTCAAAGTGCATCTCCAGTGACAACACTATTCCCAGCAAAGCCACACCTCCTACGCTTCCCCAAACACTGCCACCAGCTGGGGACCTGTACTTAAACTGCCCAAGCCTACAGGGAGCATCTCACTCAAATAGATGCAAGGCAGACACATTGAGGGGTTGCTTGTTTTGATTCAATTAAGGAATGACATATAGAATACTTTCCTTAGTGTGACAAAATCTGAGGAGAGACTTACGGATGAATAGATTTGTTTCACTTCATAGCTTGAGGGGGTGGCTCATCACAGCAGGGAAGGCATGGGCCAGGACATAAAACCACTGTTTCCATTGTTTTCACAGTCACGGAAGTAGAGAAAGATGGATAATGGTTGGTACTATTTTCTCTTTGTAATTCTGTCCAGGACACTAGCTCATGATATAGCGTTGCCCGCATTGATGGTGGGTCTTCCCTTCTCAGTCAAACCTTTTACAGACACACCCAGAGGTGATGATAAATTCAGTCAAGATGCCAATGAAGGTAACCATTAGGCCCCCCTTTTAAATTCAATATCCAAATATATCACTTAAATCTTAACATTCTACTCCTGGCTCATAAAGACTAATTTTTATCTTAATGCAAAATTCGTTTGATCCATCTCTAAAAGTCTTTACAGACTTAACAGTTCCAACAATATTCAAAAGTCCAAAGTATATTCTGAAACTCAAAGGAATGTTTTAAGTATGCTTGCATATTAATCACCATCAACACCACCACCACCACACCAGCACACCACCACCACCACCACCACACCACTACCACACCACCACCACACCAGCACACCACCACCACCACACCACCACCACCACCACACCACCACCACCACACCACCACCACCACCACACCACCACACCACCACTACCACCACTTCATCACCACAACCATCACCACCACCACACCACCACTACCACCACACCACCACCATCATCACCACCACCACCACCACCACCATACCACCACACCACCACCACACCACCACCACCACACCACCACCACCACCACACCACCACACCACCACCACCACTACCACCACTTCATCACCACAACCACCACACCACCACACCACCACCACCACACCACCACCATCATCACCACCACCACACCACCACACCACCACTTCATCACCACAACCATCACCACCACCATACCACCACTACCACCACACCACCACACCACCACCACCACCACCACTACCACACCACCACCATCATCACCACCACCACACCACCACCATCATCACCACCACCACCACCACACCACCACCATCATCACCACCACCACCACCACCACACCACCACCATCATCACCACCACCACCACCACCACACCACCACCACACCACCACCACCACCACCACCACCACCACACCACCACCATCATCACCACCACCACCACCACCACACCACCACCATCATCACCACCACCACCACCACCACACCACCACCACACCACCACCACCACCACCACTACCACACCACCACCACCACCACACCACCACCACACCACCACCACACCACCACACCACCACCACCACCATACCACCACACCACCACCACACCACCACCACTACACCACCACCACCACCACCACACCACCACCACCACCACCACCACACCACCACACCACCACACCACCACCACCACCATACCACCACACCACCACACCACCACCACCACCACCACTACCACCACTTCATCACCACAACCATCACCACCACCATACCACCACTACCACCACACCACCACCAGCATCACCACCACCACCACCACCACCACCACACCACCACCACCTCATCACCACCACCACCACCACCATACCACTACCACCACCTCATCACCACCACACCACCACCACTGCATATGCTTTCAGTATACAATGGTAGATAGTGAATATTCTCATGGCAAAAGGGAGGAATGGGAGGATAGTAAGGATCAGAACTATAACAAAGATCAGATCAAAACAAGATTGAAACCATTCAGGACAAACACCAAACCCTGTAGATCCATTTCTGCCATTTGGGACTCATGATGGAATCACCTGGGCTCCAACAGCCTTATGTAGGTCTGCTCTTCCCATTATGTGAGTTATGTGGCAGGTAGCACATATAGACTCTTTTCTTTTCCCTTTCTTTCTTTCTTTCTTCCTTTCTTTTTTCTTTCTTTCCTTCTTTCCTTTTTCTTTTTTTCTTTTTCTTATTTTTTGGTTTGGGGAGAGGAGGTCAGCTCTCCTCTGTGCCTTTAGATTTCCTTAGTGGATGCCCCATGTTTCTGGTGTCTCTAAAATTCTGGAGTCTCTATTTCCACTGTAGTTTCACCTTCCTAGCTTAATGAAATGGTCTCCTAGGCCTTCTTGAGGGGAATCCAACGTTGCTACATATTGCCAGACCTTATTTGCTTTCTGCAACCTTTGTGAAAGCCCTGGAGACCTCATTCCCTCTTGTATCTTTCATGCCTGAAAAAATCGATACCATGCATAAGACAGTGCCTCTTGAGATGTAGCCTGAACCCCTGGGACCATACCGCAGCAGCCCTTGCATGCCTTTGAGGCTGACCCTGGGAAAACCGCTTCGCTAGGTGACCGTTTTGGAACAGAAAAGCCCTTCTCTGTTCAGTCTCCGACCTTTTAAATATACTTGCGTTACTACAGTGCATTATTCAATGGGTGGGGTCTTGCCTGTAGAGCGCCTTTCTGTTATCCTAGTGCAGACTGAGAGTTTTCCCGTTACAGCGCGAATCACTTCAACAACTACAGCTTATTTCTGAGCACCCTCTTTTTTTCACAATTTTCCATCCTCACATGCTTCGTCCCTCACCAAACGTGCACACGTCTTTCATATATTTCTGCTTCATTTGTTCTCTGTCACTGCAGACCCGGATAAGAGCGGTAGCTGATAACCATGTCTCAGTCTGTGAATTATTCTGTCTCGGCATTTCCCCTAGCAAACAAATTAGTCGATTATCTTTAAAACTCATCCTCGTTCACATTCTCAGGACATGGCAGAACACCACCAGAATAGAACATGCATGCTCTCTAGCCTAGGTCCTGATAGAACCCTTGTTCCACCCGGAAACCCCGTGAACGGAGGTGTCCAGCGTCTACAGTTCTGTTAGCATTCTGGTCTTCCAGACTCTTACAGGAATGGTCCACTGAGCTCCATTTACAGCATCTGAGATAGAGGGATTCTGTAACTTGAAGGTCCAGACCCTCCCATTCGCCCTGCAGATTAGTTCTAAGGGCCCAGGACTAAATACATGGTCAGACTTATCATGGCAACAGTTGCACTCCTGCTGCCGACCTCCTTGTTGCTATGGCCAAATACCAGAAGAAAAGCAATGCAGAGGAAAACTGCTTCATTTTGAGACAAGGTCTCTCATTAAACCTGGAGCTCACCAGCTGGTTAGGCTGGCTGAGCAGCAAGCCTGAGGGATCCACACTTCCCTGCTTCCTTAGCATTGGGATTACAGACACTTGCTGCCACACCTGGCTTCCTTTTTTTTTTTTTAAACCTAAGTGCTGGGGCCCTGAACTCAGCTCCTTGGATATCTTTGGCAAGCAGGTTCTGAGTCATCTCCCAAGTCCTGAGAATGGGTTAACTTTGAGGGGATCAAATTTACCGTTGTGTGGAAATCATACTCACAGGTCACGGTGCAGTTGGTGACCTTACGTTCAGTCAGGACACAGGTGAGCCTAGTTGCTCAGCTTTTCTTCTTTTTATTAAACCCCGTGTTCTAGCCCATGACACGATGCTAACTACGTTCAGAGGACCTGGCTTTCTCCATTAAAATTTTCCACAAACACTTTCTTGACACAGCCAGAAAAATGTTTCCAAGGTGATCTTAAATCCAATCAAGTTGACAGTGAGCTATCACAGGCTGTCCCCGTAAGTCAGTGCTTTTCTGATGACGCGCCACCGCTGGCAGATGCCCCTTTCTAGGTTGTAGCTTTCCTAGGATTTCAGCTCAGAGATTTGAGCATTCTCAGTGACTTCTCTCTCTGACTTGCTTGTATTTTGATCTCTTGAGAACCACAGGACTGTCAAAACTCCCACTGAAAACTTTTGGTTTGGGAGCTTTGCAGCTTCTTAGCTGCCTGCTCTCCTTGGTGAGAATTCAGCAAATGTCTCGAGTGGAATGGCAGATTAGTGCTCACCTGGTTTTCTGGTCCTCCCTTCTCGCTGAGATCTTGGCCTCCCAAGTCTCTTATTTTTGTCTCGCTGGTCCCAGAACATTGCCAAAAAACTCTCCTGGTGTTTCTGACTCTTAAAAGCATCTCCCTGTATAGGCTCTTTCCTGGATCCCCAGCCCTTTAGGCCTGACCGGATTTTGGCTAATGAGCCAAGGGGGATTTTCCGCCTACCGTCCTGTCTTCTGTAGTGTTTTTAGTGCTGACATCGCAGTGTCCTAACAGCTCCGTGATACCCTACTAGAAGGGGTGTGTTCCCTTTGTGCTTTATCAAGCTTTTTATAGTTGCTTTAAGTGGCAACATTGGTCTGAAACATCTGAAAACCTCATTACAGCTAGAAGAAAATCCGTGCCTGAAATAGTTTAAACGTACAGATGTAGAAATAGCATCATGTAAATTTCTTGCTTAAAACCCATCATTGGCTTTTTATTTCCTCTGGAATGAAATTAAAACTCCTTTAGCATGTCTACAAGGACCTTGATTGTCCCTGTCTCATTCTTCGACATCTTGTAGAATACTATGCCTTGCTTTCTATATTCTGGTCATATTGATCTTTTGTTCTTTTTTTTTTTTTCCCCATGACTCCAAATGCTTTCCTGTATCAGCCCTCCTCCAAGAAAAACTGTTACATAATATCCAGTAATATTATGCATAACAACATTAAAATTTTTTAAACCTTTGTTTTTATTTTATGTGAGTGGGTATTCTGCCTACATGTGTGTTGGATTTTCTGGGGCTGGAGTTATAGACAGTTGTGAGACCCCATGTGGCTGCTTGGAATTGAACCCAGGTCTTCTGGAAAATCAACCAATGCACTTAATCCTTGAGCTATCTCTCTACCCCCCACCCCACCCCACCCCACCCCACCACCTCCCGCTTAATAACAGTTCAATCAGAGATGGACTACAAATGCAACTTTAGTCTCATAAAATTATATTACCTAGTCATGTTATGGCCCTTTCAACTTGGGCAAATAATGTGTTCCCATAATGTTAAAATTGACTGACGATGTACTCACCCAAATGTATTTCCAGTCTCTGCTGTTAGGCAGTGCTTGCCTGTATTTGTGAAACTGATTTCATATTTGAAGTTCTGTTCACTAATGGGTGATTTTTGGTTCTACCTACTTGTTTTTGAGATCGGATCTCAAACACCATTTAGTCTGATTTTGAACCAGTTATCTCCATGTTTCAGCCTCCTATGTGCTGAGACGACAGCCATGTACGTCCATGTTGCATAATAGTTAACTTTGATATTAAGTTAGAAAGCTTAAAAATGTTCAACCTTCCAGATGAGCAATAATTAAAATGTCTGAAATAATACTAAATGCTGGCAAGAATGAGGAGTAAAGAGAATTTTCATATGTTAGTAGTGTAACTGTAAACTGGTGAACCACTGAACATGTCTTTCTGTCGTCATGTGGTACTGATGGCACATATGCATCATGCCTTTGTTACTTCACCGCAAGCACGTATATATGAGAGACTCTTGTCTATTAAAAGCACTCTATAAAAATCTTTATAGTACTCACCAACTTTAAACTCCTGAGCTTAAGGACTGGATAGCATAATTGATAAACTTTCAGACCTTGCATCTGAAAAACTCCTGAGCTTTAGATGAATAATACACATGTGTCAATGATAGAATGAGCAGATACATTGTGATATATATATATGTATATCACATATATATCATCATATATATATGAATAAATTGACTATAAATCAGAACTACATAGAAAGCTTAGTAAAACACACAATGCCAATTAAGTCAAAGTTTAAATGTCATATACTTTTAATAATGAATATTGTAGGGTCACTTACATAATATAATGCTGACCAGAAGGAACAAAGTACAAAAGAATAAATATATGTGATTCCATGCACAAGAAAAATAAGACATAGACAACATTGTGTAGGATGTGTATTATTGCTAACCTAAATAAGGAGAGAATGTAGTTAAGAAGAACAAGAATAATTATCATTTCCAGGTGGGAAAGAGATTGCCAGCCTATGGCATGCTTCTGGGGTACTGCAATGCTCTCTTTCTTGACAGGAATTGTAATTAGAATTTAAATTTATTGTTAAAGCATTCACATATACTTTAGGCATTCCCTAGCATAAACACATCATTTTGTAGCAAAAGAAACAAAAGTGTTTATTTGATGACAACTTGTGAAGCACATTTGGAGCTCTTTCAGCTATATGATTACTCTGAGCAGATGCGGTTACTGTTTAAGTATCATCAGCAGTCCCGTGCGTCTGGCTCCCTATGTGGGGGCAGGGGTCATCTTTGGGTTGGTCACAGTTACAGGAAGTCACCTGGTGCTTTCCCAGGAGCCACAATGTTTAGCTCTGACTGGCGTCTGGCTGAGGTCTTGTTTCCTTGCCAGGTACCGTGACTCATTGCCTTCGATGATCTGGGTTCTGTTGTTGGCATTCGTTCTGCTGTGATCAGCAGTGCAGGGGCATTCTGGCCTCTCTTGATTGCCTTTCTCTTTGAAGGAAGTTCTTCTTGCTCAACTCCCGTATTAATTTGCAGTTTGTAAATACATTTTAAAAACTGTTGGCTCTTCTGGCTTTGCGAAGGAAAGATGAGAGAGAAGAGACAGAATCTCTTGTTCTTTCGGGAGGTAACACTTCCCACAAACAGCTTTAATTTTCTTTTCCTCTTAACCAACAGGATTGTTTTTTTTGTTTGTTTGTTTGTAGACCACTGCCACATACCAAAACTCCTCTCATCCTCCTGTACCATCATGAAGTGCTTGTTTTTATCCCCATGAGTTATTAGTGGAACCGAAGGTTCAGAGAGCACAGGTGACTTGTCTAAGGTATTACAGTTTATACAGCTGGAACAATGTTCAGACCAATTCAAGCAATGCATATTTAGTTACATATGTTATATATACATTTAATAATTGGTGATTAAAAATACCAGAAAGCATCCCAGGCAAATGAAAAGCATTCATGAATGGAGGCTATTACTTAGCATTAGAATGAGCCCAGAGAGAACCTTCCAAGTTAAGTGGTAACAAGGAAGAAGCCCAAGCCAGTAAGACGTTACCCCCTGTTGCCTACTCTGCATTTGCTTTCCCCAGTTTCCATCCTCTCCTTCCTCCTTAGTTATGGAAATGCTACCCAAACCTATGCTATGGATTCCTAGAATAGAGACTATTTCTTGGCTTCTCTTGCAGCCAGGTGTGGTCATGTTACTGTTTTGGTCCAAGAGATGCTAATAGAGCTATTAATGTTTTGGCTTTCTGATAACTTCCTTCAAGACATTCAGCATGAGCCCTCTCCCTGCTTTTCTGTCTTCTCTCCCTTCTTGTTGCCTAAAATAGGAACCAGGTGACAAGAGGTCTGGCCACTTTCGCCAAGGGCCATGTTTTAGAAGGAGGAGCAGTATGAAGGAAGGCATCTTAGTTCCCAGATTAAGGAGTGCTGGGGTCCTTAAATTCTTACTGATTAGCAGTTACTTCTGCTAACAGTTTCAACTCAATCTGAACCACTAGATCTAGCTACTAATTTCTTCCCCACCTTAACTGCCCTTCCTACAAAGATTTTTCACATTTCCTCAAGCCTCAGTGTAGATGTGTTATTTTTCCTTTGTACATATTTCAGATATAATCTACCATTTTATGAATGTTTCTTATGTTACTTAAATTTATAGACATGTAACAGTAACCAATAATGTCTCATTGAATCTTCTCAGCATGCCTGCAAAGTGTATCTATTATCTGACATCGAGTGTATATTCTGATCAGAAGTGAACATGACATATATGACCACTTCCGAGATGAATTTCTAGGTGACAATGCTGAGGAAGCTCATCCGCATTGCATGCAGCAGGAGCTGTCGGAATCTAAAGGCCATTTGGCTCTTTTACATCCTGAAGCCATTGCCACCGCGTGGCATGTTAAGCATCACTGGAATCCCCACACTTAGATCACTCCGCACCTTCTCCTTCTTGCCGTCACTTCAATTTGTAATGAAAGCTTTGAGACATCGACTGTATTGAATTCACGATTCCTGGGCTCATCTGTACAATCTACCCGGCAGGGGCTGGGCTAGTCTGGCTAGCAGTTGCATTTCTAGCTCCCAGAAGAATAGCTGGGAGGCAGCGAGTGCCTCAGTTGTCTTTGTGGACTGCCTGAGGGAAGAAGGAGAAAGAGGGAGTGGAGAAGGAAGGAACGGCATCTCAGATCTTGGAATCCATGTATCTGGGCCTCAGTTCTTAATTCTCCACCTTCTGTAGAACATTCCTCTTAGTGAAAGTGGCGTTTACTTGGGAAAGCAAATTAGGATGAAAGAGGTCATGTGCTGAAAACAGAAGCAAGGTGTAGGCTGGGATATTGCCTAGGAGCGGTACCCCCACTAGGCATTGTAAGCGGGTGAGTCACTTATAGCTTCCTGCACCTGTGGAACACAGACACAAGGTGCCAGTAATGTGAAAGCCTTAGCAGTTGAAGTAGCAGCCAGGCATGGATTTTGCCATCATCGCTGTTAGATCAGGATAAAAAGCGCAAATGAAATTAAACGAAAACTCTAAAGCTTTCTCTTTCAGTGAATCAACACACTTGCAACTAAGCTCAGGAATCTCACAAAGAAAGTGATAGGTTTTAGGTGTGAAGGCGATGCCTGAGCAGAGCAGCTGGGAGCAGAACACCATTTATTGAGTGTGCACTGTATGCCAGGCCCAGTGACAGGAGATTTACATGATGAATTAAAAAAAATCCCTTTAATGATTCTGAGTATTTTTATACTGAACTCAAACCCTTCTAAGGCAAGGGAGAGAAATACATTGTTTAACCATAGTAGGTAAATAGTTTATCCTAGGGATGCACAGAAAGAAACAAGGAGTTGCAAGGGCTGTATGTGTATCTGCTCTGACATCTGGTCTTCTGTGCTTTCTGCAGGTCCTTTGGTATTGACATTGTGAACATGCTAGCCCTGGCAACCACAGAGCACTTTCTCTTCCCTTTCAGACAAGATGATGACAATATTAAGAACAACCATAATTTCTTAATGTCAGATCTGAAATCCTTTGGGCTAGCTGAATGTATTTCAGAGTTCTGAATTTTTTGGAGTTTAGAAATGCAATTCAGAGAATGTATATTACATGCTGTCGTTACAGTTAGTTATGAGTCATCTTGATTATATTAAGAGATACCCAGCTGCAATCCCAGCACTCAGGGTGGCAGAGGCAGGCAGATTTCTGTGAGTTCGAGGCCAGCCTGGTCTAAAAAGTGAGTTCAGGACACCCAAGGCTTCACAGAGAAACCCTGTCTTTGAAAACCAAAACCCATAAACCAAAAACCAGAGAGGAGGGGGGAGGGGGAGAGAGAAATGGTAAAACATTTTTTGGGGAATGTTTGCATTTATTAGAGAAAACTAAAGTCTGAAAAAATAGTAATAACAGCTCACATCATGTTTTGCTACCACGAAGGCTTACTGTCAGCTTACTAGGGAAAAGTTACCCTTTCCAAGTATGCTTGTATCAAAATTCATGACTTGTGTAAAAGGGTCAAGAAAGTGAACATAGCAGGTGGAATCAAGGGTTCCAGCCAGCTGATTTGACAGTTGAGCAATTCTCCTGGATTGCCTGGTTGCACCCAATATAATCATGAGGGTCTTTAAATTGGGAGGCGGAGGGCAAGTTAGAGAAGCAGGCAAAGCCATGGTGTAACAGTTGTGGTGGCATTCTGTGGGAGGAGGACCCAAGCCACCACTACTAGCTTTGAAGATGGAAGAGACCACATGCCAAGGGATGGGAGTAGCTTCTAGAAGTTAGAAAAGATGAGGAAATGGGTTCATATTGAGTCTTGAAAGGACTGCAGCCTTCTCTTGCCATCTCAGGTGTTAGGCAAGGAAGGCGCATCTCACACTTAGGACCCAAACAACGACTGAATAATAAATCCACGTTGCTGTTAGGTGCTAAGTTTGTGGCAGCAGAGAATTGGATACAATCAGTGGAAGAGAAAGATCTGCTTTCCGAGCTTTTGGGTGTCAGCTTTATAGATAAGAATCAACGGTGGGGTTGAAATTAGTTTTACCACTCAGTTAACATGCTGCTGCGCTGACTTACCCCTCTCAGGTGCCACGTGTGAAGGAGCTTTTGTTAGTTCTATCTTAGGTAGAGAAATCCAGCTCTGGAGGTTAGCAAACACTCCAAAGGTCACACAAGTACTGAAGGGAAGCCTGGGACTTGAAGCCATTGGTGTTGTGGGTCAGGAAGCGGGTCGATGCTAGGGATGTAATCTAGGCTCTTGTGCACGCTCGTCTGAATTATACTCCTGGAACTTCTGTATGATACAAGATACTTATAAAACTGGAAATACTAAAGCTTTATTTCACAGGTTTTGATAAACTGGGTGGCATGTAAAAAATTGTTTATACAGTTGGAAGCAGTCAGCTTGGAGAGGAGTTTAGGCCAGACCAGCTGAGTTGAGCCAGCCAGCAAGAATTCAGAAATAGCTAGAAAGGCTTGAGAATGGCTCTCATCTCATCCCATAATCTGAGGAAATACAGACATTTACCCAGAGACAGAGAGACAGAGATACACACACACACACACACACACACACACACACACACACAGAGAGAGAGAGAGAGAGAGAGAGAGAGAGAGAGAGAGAGAGAGAGAGAGAGAGAGAGAGACAAGAGACAGACAGATACACAGAGACAGACACAAAGACAAAGACAGAGAGATACAGAGAGACAGAGACAAGAGACAGACTGACAGACTGACAGACTGACACCCACACACACACAGAGAGAAGCACAGAAAGCCATGAAAGAAAGTTTAAAAACTGAATAAGAAAGCTAGAGGAGATTTATTTAATAAGCAAATCTTTCTCCGTTGCTTACTAAGCATTTAAGTGTCAAAGATAGCTGAATAAAGACACAGACCTGTGTTCCAGTGCTATCTAGCAGAGAGTATCAGGATTATTTTATTCACATATTAGGAACTTAAAAGCTTGAAAAAATCCAATTAAAGATATTGCACAGGATGACCTTTCTTGAAGGAATTATGAATCACTTAATTTCTTGTTGCAAACAATTGGGATTTTTTTTTTAGCTCTAACAATAAAAAAAAAAAACAGCTATCAATAAAAACTGGGAGGTTCACTGAAAGGCTTTTCCAATGGTTCAGGCAAGAGACAGTTGTAGTTTGAAATGGTGAGAGGCAGTGAAAATGGAGACAAATAGAGGTATCCGAGATGTATCTTTAAGATGCTTTATAGGTCTTCCTGATAGACTGGTTATGAGATCTCATTGTGCTTTAGGCTCAAGAAATTCAAGAGACAGTGATGCTGTTGACTGTGATGTAGGTTCAGTGGTCAGAGGAAAGAGTTGTGTTTTGAATGATGAACTTGTTATTAGCAGACATTTGGATATATGATCCTAGAATTCCGGAAAGAAATCAAGGCTAGAGATACACAGCTGGAGATTTTGGGTATTGTACTGGTTAGTTTTAAAATGCCCCAACCAAATTCACCTGTGGGTAAGCCAGTGGTTCATTTTCTTGATTGATTATAGATGTAGGAGGGCCCAGTTCACTATGGATGATGCTATATATGGGCTAGTTGTCCTGGGTGCTATAAGAAAGCAGGCTGAGCAAACTGTGGGGGAGAAGTTTAATAAGCGGCACTCCTCCATGACCCCTGCACCAGTTCCCGTTTCCAGGTTCCTGTCCTGAGTTCCTGTCCTGACTTCTCTGAATGATAGACAAGCTATACAAGGAAATAAACCTTTTCCTCAAGTTGCTTATGGTCATGGTGTTTTATTATAGGAATAGAAACCTCGCTAAGACAGGTGTCACTGTAGTGATTTTGAGAGAGAGAGAGAGAGAGAGAGAGAGAGAGAGAGAGAGAGAGAGAGAGAGAGAGAGAGAGAGAGAATGGACAAGAAACAGCATTCTAACAGTCATAATATCAAGCCTTTGGGCGATAAAGCAGTTTGAAGCTAAGAGAAAGAGGCAGAAAAGTTTAGGAAGGGATGCTCAGTGGGATATGAGAAATGCCTGTGGAAATTAAAGGGAGGATGTTTTGGTGAAGATGGAGTGTAATCAGGTTGCTGATCTGGAAGTCACTGGTGATCTTGACAAGGGTAGTTCTCAGGGAAGTGGTGGGAGGGGTCTAGGAGATGAAGGTGGTTGTGAATGGAGGAGGGCAGCAGAAAGAACAATTAGCAACATCACTTCCAAGAAGTTTAGCCATCAGGCACTCATCAAGGAACCCAGATTCCAGCCCTACATCTGCTGCGAATTGCTTATGCATATGTCTTGAATTGCATTAGGACAGGCAAGAATGTCGACTTCATTATTCACTTCTACATACCAGGTCTCACAGAGCTCTGGGCACACAGTAGGCACTTAGTCATTTTAGTTGAATGAAATGATGGGTGACTTTAGGAGTATATCCTAGAATAGAAACACCTTAGGCCTGAGACCGTGTCCCATGTCTTAAGTCTCACAGGCACCAGCTGAGACGCATACATATTCCTGAATGTATAAATGAGTCTGATGAATCTGGCTGTAGAGCAGGGAAGATGCAGGTAGGAAAACTCAGAGATGGGAGATGTCCAGACCAAGGTTCCTGGAGCAATGGGTATGACCCAAGCCTGAAGTCTCAGGCCAAAGAGCTCTGTTGAGACGGATAGGTGGTAGGCTCTTCAAAACTTGACTGATTCCCTAACCGTGACTTTATATATCATTCTTTAATTTTAAACCCCATCCCTTGTAATGAAAGATATATCTCCATAAAAGAAATGTGGTGATTTAATGAGATAATATCAATATAGAGGTTAGCCAAAAGTCCAGCTTTTTTTCTTTATTTTTTTTCTTTCTTTTCTTTTCTTTTATTTTTCGAGAGTTTCTCAGTGTAGCTTCGGCTGTCCTGGACTCGCTTTGTAGACAAGGCTAGCCTCGAACTCACAGTGAGCTCTTTGCTTTTGACTTTCTGAGTGCTGGGATTAAAGGCATGCTCTACCATGCTTGACTTAGAGTCTGACTCTTAAGAAACACCCACTGATGGTCAACATTGCACTAAGGACTTAGGTTCTCCAGTCAGGACATCTGGGATAAGAACATTGTAGCCAGGCAGTGATGGCACACGCCTTTAATTCCAGCATTCGGGAGGCAGAGGCAGGCGCATTGCTGTGAGTTCAAGGCCAGCCTGGTCTACAAAGTTAGTCCAGGACAGGCAAGGCTACACAGAGAAATCTTGTCTCGAAAAAACCAAACCAAAACAAAACAAAAAAACAAAAAACAAAACAAAACAAAAAAAAAGAATGTTGTTGCAATGTGAGAACTCAGTGATGCCCTTGTTGGCTCTCCTTTTATTCTAAAAGGGATATGTAAATACAATTTATCTTTGTGAAAAACCTACAAGTGTTGAGGTTTTGGGGATGATGTCCCTGGGTTGAGTGTTCCTTCCAAGGTTTTCTATAGTTAGGACAGACAATTTCATTTTCTGCCATCTTCATACAAGACTGCTGCTTTATTTTTCCATGTTGTATCTCCTCTTGATTAAGTGGTAAGACCCTTGGTGGCATTTTAAAAAAATGTCTGTTTTCCCTTAGCTCCTATTGGCATTTGGAAGGTATTTGATACACATTTTCTGCATGGGTGAATGATTAAATAAGGAAACAAATAAAATAAACTGATAGTGACTATTTAATATAATCTTGAGTATGAAACCTGTACCCAGGGTGAATTGAATGGAAGGATGTGGAAGCCACACCATCTATGATGACCCAGTTTGGACTTGTTGGGCCTGTTTCCTTTCCTTCATCACAGCTGCCAGCAGCATTTGTCTGTGACTTTGAAAGCACAGTTATGCTCCATATGATTTATGAAGACACTGCTGATTTTATTCCCAGGATGTTCTGTCAGCAAGGTCTTCCTGTAAGGGCAGTCAGTGTGATGGGGCTTTACCTGCATAGCTTATTACATGGCCATCCCCAGAAGCCTTATTGGGTTAGCTTCTAAGCCTCACAGGCACAGCTTGACAGTGGAAATAGTATAGAAGGGATCACTACAGCATAGGTCTTGCCAATATACCTGCACAACATGGGAAATCAAATGGTGAGCTCATTTTCTCTTCAGAGCCTTCCTAAACACATTGCTCACTTGGTTGAACTGCAGACATTTTTTTTTTTATACAAGTGCACTAACTCCTGTCTCCTACAAATTTCTTCGGTACTGGTATATTCTCCTCAGATGTCTCATTTGTATACAGGCTTGTAATGTACAGCCCTTTGAAAGTATGATTTTATTGCCTTTCCATATGGGTTCTAGGAGTGGTCTTTATAGACTGCTCTGGCTAATAGAATTTTAACAAACACGACGTGACTTGAAAAAGATGCCCATCTCCAGTTGCTGCTTTGGGGAACCCTGTGATATTGGTTACCTTGGGGAAAAGCCAAGGTTAGATAGGATACCCCATAGCTCCTTTTCTTGGCCCTGTTGTGCATTACATGAATGAGGTTATCAGAAATTATTCAGCGCTGTTCAGGCTTCATTTCCCTGCCTGTAACATCCCTTAATAGCAGCCAGTAGATCCTGAGTGGAGAAGCAAAGTGGGAATGACCAAGAGTGAAAGAGACCATAGGTGAGTGTGGAGAGAAACAGACTTCTTGGGAGACAGGCTTCAGTGAGACAGCTCCTTTAACTGGGGGGGGGGGGCACAGTGACTATTTAAACCTTTTAGTGGTGAGTAGGGGCTATCAGGGCGGTGAGTGTACATCATTGGCTGGGGCCAGGGTGCTGAGGATGCCTCATTTGCATAAGGAGGAATTCCAGGTGCTGCTGGACATTACCTTATTAAGGGGGAAAGGCTGCCAGGCGATGTGACCTCCTCAGGAGGGCAAGGGTGGGCATGCCAGGGCATGCAGGCCTCAGGGCAGGGTGGGAACAGTCCTAGTCCTGATGATCTTAGCATGAGATTGACACTCCTGCTTTGAGATGGCTCCCCCATCCTATGGTTCCCTGGCACCACAATTCAGCCACCAGATCTATCTCCTGACCACCAATATGTAAGAAAAACCATCTGAGATGAAGCAGATGTGCCTGAACTAAAACAGTGAGCTGAAAAGGGTGTACTAAAGCCACAAATTTTAGAATGGGTTGTTGCTCTGCAAGAGCCAATTAATGAATTGACTCTCCTGGATTCATGTTCCAATATTGATTTGTTCATGTATGGCACAATGCCCATTGTACTCTCTAGATGGGTAAGTTTGAGTCGTCTCTCTAGGAGACATTGGATACTCCAATGACAGGATTAGTGTCTGCAGGAGGGAAAAAAAGGTATATGTAAGTTCAAGCCCAATGCCAGGCACAGGCATCCACTTTGGAAATGTGAATAAATATAGTAAGAGAAAAACTGGATAAATATATGCAGACCAATTAAGTATGTTTTAATATTGGCTCCTTTGTCACCTGTTGGTGACATCTTTATGTATTTCTTCCCACTTAGTGATACAAAACTTCCTGTTGGGTATATTATCATCGTTTTGTATTTTCACACTCACAGTTATGGTGCCTTCTTTGTCCATCCTTATAACTTTTTATTGTACCACACAGATCAAAGCAAAGCTACCCCAAGTTAAAAAAACAAAACAAAACGGGGTTATGTAGCCATAAAAGACATCAGCCAAAATAAAGCCTTTTGATAAAAGGCAAAGTTTCCTTTTTAAAAAAATATATTTTATTAATTTATTCATATTACATCTCAATGGTTATCCCATCCCTGTATCCTCCCATTCCTCCCTCCCTCCAATTTTCCCCTTACTCCCCTCCCCTATGACTGTTCCTGAGGGGGACTTCCTCCCCCTGGATATGCTCATAGGGTATCAAGTCTCTTCTTGGTATCCTGCTATTCTTCCTCTGAGTGCCACCGGGCCTCCCCATCCAGGGGACATGGTCAAATACGGGGCACCAGGGTTCGCGTGAAAGTCAGACTCCACTCTCCACTCAACTGTGGAGAATGTCCTGTCCATGGGCTAGATCTGTGTAGGGGTTTGAAGTTTACTGCACTTATTAGTTTCCTTTTTCTAATGTACATTTTTCAAATGGCATTATAGGATGATTGATATTTTATTTAGGTATTTTCTTTTCAATGTAAACGTCTTGTCCTTGTAAAATGAACAGTTTTCCCACTGAAAGCTATTAATTTCATCTTGTCTAAGGCGATAACTCTTCAAACAAATTCATTTAAAATGTTGCTTCAGTACAAATTGCTGATCTGTTCATAGCATTTTGGAAAGGCCAGAAGTCAAGTGAAAAAGGCTTCCAAAGTGGAGGCAAAGGAAGGCAGCTCAGGTCAAAACTATTAGCAGACTTCCAAGAATTACTTGTTAAATACATGCCCAATGTGGGATTAATAGCAAACATTAGCCTTGATTATCCGAATCCCGTGCTGCACGATGAACCCCTTATTTAATCTTCATGACAGCTCCACATGGTGGGTTCTAATCTTCCCATTTCCCAGATGAGGAAAGTCTTAGAGAGTTTAGTCTGTGTCCACAGGATAACTTAGGCTCTGGAACCAAACGCTATTGTGTCTGATTTTAGACCTAGAATCTTAATCCTTGAGTTTCACAGGAAAGGGAATGCAAAATATCTACTCATGATGAATCGTGTATTTTTTCATGTTTTTAAAAATATATTTTATTAATTTATTCATATTACATCTCAGCTGTTATCCCATCCCTTGTATCCTCCCATTCCTCCCTCCCTCCCATTTTCCCCTTACTCCCCTCCCCTATGACTGTGACTGAGGGGGACCTCCTCCCCCTGTATATGCTCACAGGGTATCAAGTCTCTTCTCTAGCCATGGAGACTCACCTAGGGACATGAAGTCCTTGGCTGGCAGAAACATCCTATTTCTCTCTCATTGGATCACCAGGATGTTGAGAGGGTAGGGGTTGACCATGGTGCATTTGTGGATCCACAGCTATTCCTAGCTGCCTACACACTTTGGCTTTGCATATAATTAGGTCAAGTGGCCTCACAGACTACCAGACGTCAGAGAATGGAAAATGGGAAAAGGCCTGCTCTAGTTTCTATCTGCACGCCTCGTCTCCACACTTCTCCAGTCTTTTCTTCTGGAAAACTGACCCATAGCCTAGCTTCTGGCTGGGTGCTGACGCAGGGATTCCAGGGAAGGACGCATCAGAGGGGGAAGGGAGGGCGTGCCGCTGCAGGGACAACTTGTACTTCCTGTGCTTCTTCGTAAACCTGTTCTTTACGTTGTATTTCTTATATTCCCCCGTTTTTATTAGTTCTTTGAGAAGTTTGTACAATTGATGTCGACCATATTCACCCATCCTCCATCCTTCCCAGATCCATCCCACTTTCCTTACATACCTAATGTTTTATTCTCTCTCTTTTTGTTGTTTTGTTTTGAAACCTATCAAGTACAGTTCGTACTGCTCTTATATTCTTGGACCTGTGGCCTTCCCTGGAGGCTGGTATAACCCACCAGGATTTCCACCACTAGGGGCTGGTCTTGTGCATACGTAAGTCACAACTGCTTATATTACCCTGTGTGTCTGGAAAACACTTTCATCATTGTCATCTGTCACCTGTAGCTCTAAATGTTTCACTGCTTCCTCCATGATCCCTGAACCTCAGGTAGAGGGGATGTAATGTAGATGTGGCATTTAGAACTGAGCGTTGTAAAGGCTCCTGTTCCCCACATCATGATCAGTTGTGGGTCTCTATGTGAATCGTTATCTACTCCAAAAAGAAGCTTTTCTAATGAGCTGCACTAATCTATAGGCAAGTACTTAGGAGTTGGTTTAATACTATGTCCATCTAGCAGAGTATTTGTACTGTGTCTTTCCCTAAGGCCTGTGAACTGCCTAGATCATAGGGTCTTGGTTCTAATAATGGTGCCAGGTATGTATGAGTTTCAACTTTTGAAGTGGGCTTTAAATCCGATCAGAAAGTGATTGGTTACTCTCGTGGTGTTCATGCCGCTGCGGTACCAGTGGGCATGTCTCTTCAGGCCACTTATTATTGTAGTTCACAAAAGCCACAGCTGGGTAAGAGTGATGATTACTTTCCCCCTCCGGTATCATGCATAATACTTCCAGCACCAAGAAAGCTAGCCAGTAGGGAAGAGGCTTCCAGTGAGCACCACCTTGATTTCTTTACGTTGTGTGACTCAAGTATGTGGTGTCTTCAGCAACAGGGCCTGAACCATCACATTCTGGAGAGTAATCACGAATACTGGCACTATCTTTAATGGTTTTGGTTCCCTGGGGCCTCATTCGCCAACAATGCGATAAGAGTTAATCCACTCCTGACATCATGCCTTCTATTTGTTAGTCTGTGGTGCTTACCAGGGGCATACACAATAAAAGTTTTAAAAAATATTTCTCGTCCATTTGTATTTTGTCCTTTGAGTGCTCTCTGTTTAGTTCCATGTTCTATTTTAAATAGAGTTGTTTGCTTTCTTGATCATTAATCTTTCAAGTTCTTTGTGTACTCTAGATACTAACCCTCTGACAGATTTTTCCCCCATTCTGTAGACATCTTCACCCAAATATTGATATCTTTTGCTGTACAGAAGTTTTTTAGTTTCATGAGATCTCAAGTCTTTTTTTTTTTTTTCTTTTTTTTTTTTCTTTTATTAATTTATTCTTGTTACATCTCAATGGTTATCCCTTCCCTTGTATCCTCCCGTTCTTCCCTCCCTCCCATTTTCCCCTTACTCCCCTCCCCTATGACTGTTCCTGAGGGGGATTACCTCCCCCTCTATATGTTCATAGGGTATCAAGTCTCTTCTTAGGAACCTGCTGTCCTTCCTCTGAGTGCCACCAGGTCTCCCC
This sequence comes from Acomys minous, assembly GCF_964271855.1. NCBI lineage: Eukaryota > Metazoa > Chordata > Mammalia > Rodentia > Muridae > Acomys > Acomys minous. The sequence goes on from NC_140484.1 coordinate 24,474,707, forward strand.
CTCCAGGGGACATGGTCAAAGTTGAGGCACCAGAGTACGTGAGAAAGTAATATCCCACTCTCCACTCTACTGTGGAGAGTGTTCCGTCCATTGGCTAGATCTGGGTAGGGGTTTAAGGTTTACCGCCTGTATTGTCCTTGGCTGGTGCCTTAGTTTGAGCGGGACCCCTATGCCCAAATCTGCCTATCATAATGTTCTACTTGTAGGCTTCTAGGACCCTCTGGGTCCTTCTACTTTGCCTTTCTCCCATGATTCTCTCATCTAGAATCCCACTAGAATGTCCTTTCCTCTGTCTCAGTTTCCTGGTAAGTGAAGGCTTTCGTGGGACATGCCCCTTGGGCTAATATGCAGATATAAGTGAGTATATACCATTTGAGACTTTCTGCTTCTGGGTTAACTCACTCATTATGATCATTTCTAGCTCAATCCATTTATCCACAAATTTCGGGAAGTCCTTGTTTTTAATAGCTGAATAGTATTCCATAGTGTATATGTACCACAGTTTCTTTATCCATTCTTCTATTGAGGGACATTTCGGCTGTTTCCATGTTCTGGCTATTATGAATAAGGCTGCTATGAACATGGTTGAGCAAATTTTCTTGTTGTGTGCTGGAGCATCTTCTGGATATATTCCAAGGAGTGGAATAGCTGGGTCTTGAGGAAGCCCTATTCCCATTTTTCTGAGATAGCACCAGATAGATTTCCAAAGTGGTTGTACTAGTTTGCATTCCCACCAGCAATGAAGGAGTGTTCCTCTCTCCCCACATCCTCGCCAGCATGTGGTGTCGCTTGAATTTTTGATCTTAGCCATTCTGATGGGTGTAAGATGGAATCTCAGAGTTGTTTTGATTTGCATTTCCCTGATGACTAAGGAGGTTGAGCATTTCTTTAAGTGTTTCTCAGCCATTTGATATTCCTCTGTTGAGAATTCTCTGTTTAGTTCCATGCCCCATTTCTCGATTGGGTTATTTGGTTTGGTGGTATTTAATTTCTTGAGTTCCTTATATATTTTGGATATTAGACCTTTGTCAGACTTAGGGTTGGTGAAGATCTTTTCCCAGTCTGTAGACTGTCGCTTTGTTCTCTTTACAGTGTCTCCTGCCTTACAGAAGCTTCTCAGCCTCATGAGGTCCCATTTATTAATTGTTGACATTAATGTCTGAGCTGTTGGTGTTCTGTTCAGGAAGTTGTCTCCTGTGCCAATATGTTCCAAGCTCTTTCCCATTTTTTCTTCTAAGTGACTTAGTGTCTCTGGTTTTATGTTGAGGTCTTTAATCCACTTGGATTTGAGTTTTGTACAAGGTGACAAATATGGGTCCAGTTGCATTTTTTTACACATAGACATCCAGTTAGACCAGCACCATTTGTTGAAGATGCTATCCCTTTTCCATCGAATGGATTTAGCTTCTTTGTCAAAAATCAAATGACCATATGTGTGTGGATTCATATCTGGGTCTTCGATTCGATTCCACTGATCAACCAGCCTGTTGCTGTGCCAGTACCATGCTGTTTTAATTACTATTGCTTTATAGTACAGTTTGAGATCAGGTATGGAGACTCCTCCAGAGCACCTTTTATTGTACAAGATTGTTTTAGCTATTCTGGGTTTTTTGTTTTTCCATATGAAGTTCAGAATTGAACTTTCAATGTCTTTAAAAAATTGTGTAGGTATTTTGATAGGGATTGCATTGAATCTGTAGATTGCTTTTGGTAGGATGGCCATTTTTATTATGTTAATTCTCCCTATCCATGAGCAAGGTAGATCCTTCCATCTTCTCATGTCATCTTCAATCTCTTTCTTTAGGGTTTTGAAATTTTTTTCAAACAGGTCCTTCACTTGCTTAGTTAGAGTAACTCCTAAGTACTTTATATTGCTTGTAGCTAATGTGAAGGGTGTAGTTTTCCTAATTTCTTCCTCTGCAAGCTTGTCATTTGTGTATAGGAAGGCTACAGACTTTTTTGAGTTAATTTTGTATCCAGCCAATTTGCTGAAGGTGTTTATCAGTTGTAGGAGTTCTCTGGTGGAATTTTGAGGGTCACTTATGTAGACTATCATATCATCTGCAAATAGGGATAATTTGACTTCTTCCTTTCCCATTTGAATACCCTTGATCTCCTTATGTTGTCTTATTGCTCTGGCTAGAACTTCGAGTACTATATTGAAAAGATATGGAGAGAGTGGGCAGCCTTGCCTTGTTCCTGATTTTAGAGGAATTTCCTTGAGTATCTCACCATTTACTTTGATTTTGGCTATTGGCTTCCTATATATAGCCTTTATTATGTTGAGGAAAGTGCCTTGTATTCCCGATCTCTCTAAAACTTTAAACATGAATGGGTGTTGGATTTTATCAAATGCTTTTTCTGCATCCAAAGAGATGATCATGTGGTTTTTTATTTTCAGTTTGTTTATGTGGTGGATTACGTTGATGGATTTCCGTATATTAAACCATCCCTGCATGCCCGGCATGAAGCCTACTTGGTCATGATGAATGATATCTTTAATGTGCTCTTGTATTCGTTTCGCAAGTATTTTATTTAGAATTTTTGCATCGATGTTCATCAGAGAAATTGGTCTGAAATTCTCTTTCTTTGTTGAGTCTTTGTGAGGTTTAGGTATCAATGAGACTATGGCCTCATAGAATGAGTTTGGTAATGTTCCATCCCTTTCTATCTTTTGGAGTAGCTTGAAGAGTATCGGTATTAGCTCGCCCTTGAAGGTCTGGTAGAATTCTGCACTGAAGCCATCTGGCCCTGGGCTTTTTTTGGTTGGGAGACTATCAATGATTACTTCAATTTCTGTAGGGGAAATAGGGCCATTTAGCTTGTTTATCTGTTCTTCACTCAACTTTGGCAAGTGAAATTGATCAAGAAAATCGTCCATTTCCCTTAGATTTTCAAATTTTGTGGCATATATGCCTTCAAAGTAGGATCTTATGATTCTTTGTATTTCTTCAGTGTCTGTTGTTATGTCTCCCTTTTCATTCCTGATTTTGTTGATTTCAATACTGTCTCTCTGCCTTTTAGTTAGTTTGGCTAATGGTCTGTCTATCTTGTTGACTTTCTCAAAGAACCAGCTCTTGGTTTTGTTGATTCTTTGGACTGTTTTTTTAGTTTCTATTTTGTTAATTTCACCCCTGAGTTTGATTATTTCCAGACGTCTACTCCTTTTGGGTGTTTCTGTTTCTTTTTTTTCTAGGGCTTCCAGTTGTGTCGTTAAGGTGTTTATGTGTGATGCTTCCAATTTCTTTTTAAAGGCACTTAGTGCTATGAATTTTCCTCTTAGCACTGCTTTCAATGTATCCCACAAATTTGGGTATGTTGTTCCTTCATTTTCATTGAATTTCAGAAACTCCTTGATTTCTTTCTTTATTTCTTCCCTGACCCAGGTGTCATTTAGCAGAGAGTTGTTTAATTTCCACATACGTGTAGGCTTTTTGTTATTTCTGTTGTTGTTGAATTGCAGTCTAAGCCCATGATGATCTGATAGGATACAAGGTATTATTTCAGTCCTCTTGTATCTGTTGAGGCTTTCTTTGTGAACTATGATGTGATCAATTTTGGAGAAGGTTCCATGGGGTGCAGAGAAGAAGGTATATTCTTTCTTGTTTGGGTGAAAGGTTCTATAGATATCTGTTAGATCCATTTGACCCATGGCATTGGTTAATGATGTTATTTCTCGGCTTAGTTTCTGTTTCGATGACTTGTCCTTCAGTGAGAGTGGGGTGTTGAAGTCTCCCACTATTATTGTGTGGGGATCGATGTGTGGTTTAAGCCTTTTTAGCAGATCTTTTACAAATGTGGGTGCCCTTGTATTGGGAGCATAGATGTTCAGAATTGTGATGTCATCTTGGTTGACTTTACCTTTGATGAGTATGAAGTGTCCATCCTCATCCCTTTTGATTAATCTTGGTTGAAAGTCTATTTTGTTCGATATTAAAATGGCTACGCCTGCTTGCTTCTTGTGACCATTTGCTTGGAATATTTTTTTCCAACCTTTTATCCTGAGGTAATGCCTATCATTATGGGTGAGATGTGTTTCTTGAATGCAGAAGAATGTTGGATCCTGTTTATGCACCCATTCAGTTAGTCTGTGTCTTTTTATTGGAGAATTAAGACCATTGATGTTGAGAGATATTAACGACCAGTTACTATTAAGAGTCTTAAATTTGATGTTGGTTCCAGTTGAGCGTTTGTGTAGTTGTGTTTTTGCCATGGTATAGTTATCTATTTCCTGAGTAGTTTTGGTTGTAGCTTGCCCCTTTGGGATGGAGTTTTCCTTCTAGTATCTTCTGTAAAGCTGGATTTGTGGATAGGTACTGTTTGAATTTGGTTTTGTCATGAAATATTTTGTTTTCTCCATCAATGTTTATTGATAGTTTTGCTGGGTAAAGTAGTCTGGCCTGGCATCTGTGGTCTCTTAGGGTTTGCAGGATCTCTGTCCAGGCCCTTCTGGCTTTGATGGTCTCTGCTGAGAAGTCGGGTGTAATTCTGATAGGTTTGCCATTAAATGTTATTTGGCCCTTTTCCCTTGCAGCTTTTAATATTTTTTCTTTGTTCTGTATGTTTTGTGTTTTGATTATTATGTGACGGGCAGTTTTTCTTTTCTGGTCAATTCTATTTGGTGTTCTGTATGCCTCTTGTATATTTATAGGCATCCCTTTCTTTAGATTGGGGAAATTCTCTTCTATGATTTTGTTCAGAATAGTTTCTGGGCCTTGGAGTCTGATATCTTCTCTTTCTTCAATGCCTATTATCCTCAGATTTCTTCTTTTCATGGTGTCCTTAATTTCTTGGATGTTTTGTGTCAGGAGTTTTCCAGATTTGGCATTTTCTTTAATGGTTGCTTCAAGATCTGAGATTGTATCTTCTAGATTTGAGATTCGTTCTTCCATCTCTTGGATTCTGTTAGAAAAGCTCAGCACTGTGTCATTCGCCTTCTTCTCTGAGACCTCACGTTCTCGTTTTTCTTCTGTCTGTGTGTTTATCATTGAATCCATTTTCATCTTCATATCTTGAACAGATTTTTTTATTTCTTTCATTTGGTTGTTTATATTTTCCTGAAAATTTTCCAGTTCCACTCTATGTGTTTCTTTTATGTCTCGCACCTGCTTCATTGCTTCTTCCTGCATCTGATTTCTAATTTTAATTGCTTCCTCCATTACCATCCTCATTACCAGGGATTTGAGGTCATTTTCTTGTGTTTCCATTGTATGTGAGTTCTCCGGATTGTTTTCTTTGGGATAGCTGGGAACTGGAGACTCCATGTTGTTTTGGGGTTTTTTGCGTATGCTTTTACGCTGTCCCTTAGACATTTTGCCGTCTCTGTTTTTTTTTTGGTAACTTCCAGAGTTGAGTGGAGGGAGTCTGGTGATAGATTCACTTGTTTTCTCACGATTTCCGTAGGCTGGAAGCCCTGATACTTCACTTGTGTGAATGGCGGGAGGTTAGCCCTGTCGTTTTGGGCTCTCACCGCCAGTGATCCTCAGCTCCCCTTTGCTGTGGGTCCTGCAATCGTTCTGTGTCTCTGAATGATCGTTGGGTCAGGCCAAGGTATCCACAACCTTTTGGGTCCCCTGCCAAGTCCAGCCAGGGATACTGGGCCTGAACCACGCGTGGAGCTCAGCTAGTTTCTCAGGGCCTGAACCGTCTGCCACAGCAGGAGAATTGCGACTGTACTGAGCAAGCACCCAGGGTGGAAGTGAGCGCCCTGCCCAGTTTGCGTCACAGCAGGAAAACCAAGTCTGCGCTGAGCACACACCCAGGGTATATCTGAGCGCTCCGCCCAGTCCGTGTCACAGCAGGAAAACTGCTGCAGCCCTGAGCAAGCACTCAGAGTATAACTGAGAGCTCCGCCCAGCCCGCGTCACAGCAGGAAAACTGCCGCAGCACTGAGCAAGCTCCCAGAATATAACTGAGAGCTCCGCCCAGCCTGTGTCACAGCAGGAAAACTGCCACAGCCCTGAGCAAGCACCCAGAGTATAACTGAGAACTCCGCCCAGCTCGTGTCACAGCAGGGAAACTGTGTCTGTGCTGAGCCAGAGCCCAGGGTAGAAGCGGGCACCCCGCCCAGCCTGCGTTACAGTAGAGGAGCTGCGCCTCGGGCAGAATTGCCCGCCGAGCCGAGCCCGCCTCTCCACAGCACAGCTCACTGAGCAACCCCAGGACTCCGGGGCCGAACCGTCCGCTGAGTCCAGCCTGGGTCTCAAGGCCACTCGACCCAAATCCTGCCCAGAGTCCCCTCGCCCGTCCACCGCACTAATCGCCTCCACTGGAAGGCTCTGAGCTGCAAACCTCAGCCACCGCCTCTGTCGCCGCTGGAACCGCCGTCGCTGGTGCCCGAGCCACTGGGGGAGCCGCTGGTAGCACTGCTGTCCCAAAAGCCGCCGCCGCTCTGATCCGAGAAAGTCCTCGTTCCTCCCGTGTGCAGGGGGAGGCAGGTCCTCCGCACCCTGGTCCCTCCGAACCGTGGAGCACTTCTGCTGCCGTGGTGTGGGGACCTTGGTGTTCCTGGCTCAGAAATCTGTGCAATTCCCTGAATTGTTCGCTGGAGCTTTCAAACACGGTCCACACTGCTCGCCGCCATCTTGGATCTCCGAGATCTCAAGTCTTAATTCCTGCTCTATCTTCATCCTGTTCAGAGAGTTTTTCCTGCAAACAAGTTCAAGACTATTCCATACTTTCTCCTTAGTCATATCCAAGATAACAGATTTTACATTGAGATCTTTGATTCATGTGGAGTTGAGTCTTGGCAGAATGAGAGATAAGGGTCTATTTTTATTCTTCTACACATAAATATCCGGTTTGACCAGCATACATTGTAGAAGGTTTACTCCCATGTGTATTGCTGGCCGCTTGATTAAAAATCAGTAAGCCAAAAGAGTGTGGGTTTATATGTAGGTTCTCAGTCCTATTCCATTGATTAATCAATGTATCTGTTTTTATGCCATTGCTATGCTGTTTTTATTACTGTAGTTCTGTAGCACAACTTAAAATTGTGGAGGGTGATGGTATGTCAAGCCATTCTTTATTGTTCAGTGTTGCTTTTAGCTGGCATTTTTCCGTATGAAATTTAAGACTATTCCAATTTCTCTGAAGATTTGCATAGGGATTTTCATGAGGATGTATTGAGTCTATAATTTGCTTTTGATAGGATGGTAATTTTTACAATGTTAAATCGAGAACATGGGAGATATTTCTATCTTCTAGTACCTTCTACAATGTCCATTTTGGAATACAGTTTCATGACAAAGTCTTTAACTTCCTTCGTTAAATTTATTCAAAGATTTTTTTTGAGGCCATTATGAATGGAATTGCTTCTCTGGTATCTTTCTCAGTGTTCTTGTCATTTGTATATTGGAAGGATACTGATGTTTGTGTGTTAATTTTTCTATCCTGTTATTTTGTTGAATGTGTTTATCATCTGCAGGGGATTTCTGGTGGAGTGAGGATTTTTTCTTTGCATAGAATCATATCTTCTGCAAATGAGGGTACTTTAACTTCTTTCTGTGCTATTTGTGTCTCCTCTATTTCCTTCATAGGTCTTATGGTCCTATAAGATGCAGAGGTGGGTCTGCCCATGTAAATCAATAAACATAATTCACCACATAAATAGGCTGAAGGAGCCAAACCTCTCGCGTATCTCATTAGATGAAGAAAAGCCTTTGATAAAAATCTAATATCCCTTCATGATAAAAGCCCTAGGAAAATCTAGGAATTCAGAGGACATATCACATCACAATAAAGACAGAAAACCTACAGCCAACATCTTGCTAAATAAAGAAAAAGTAAAAGTATTTCCACTAAAACCAGGAACAAGACCAAGATATCCACTCCCCATCCCCGTCCCCACCCCACCTTGTAGTCAATGTAGCACCGGAAGTCTCGCTATGCCTCTTGACTGTGCCTCTCCTCAACTGATCTACTAAATAACTCCTCTCCTCTGGGCCTGCTTCCCCTTCCCTTCTCCATGTGAGCCCAGGATAGTGATTGCGATCTTGTTGTCACAGTCTCATCTGTGATTCCCTACTCCAACCCACACCCCTGAAGCATTCTCCTGGAGTTATCTAACTGGGTGGCACTCTGTTGAAAACTGGGGAGAGAGTTTTAGAGACTGCATACTTCCCACTTCACATCCTATGAAGAAAAAACCTGAAACACAGAGGAATCAACATTTGCTGTGCCAGCTATTGAGAGCCAGCTGTGTAAGGCCATTTTTTTGTGTGTTTCTTTGTTTTGTTTGTTTGTTTGTTTGTTTTTGACCAGTGATATTCTGCACACCCCCAGTGAGGGTATGTACTGTCTTGATATACTTGTAGGCAAGCCCAACCTGTTGACATCATGGCACAACATCTACGTAATTCATCTTTGTCATCTACTGAGTTCATGCATGAAAACTAACTATACAGGCAGTTTAAAACAAAAAGGGAAGTAAATTAGAAACATTTTAAATAAGTTTGCTTACAGTTTGGTTTGGGCCACATGCATAGTTGCCCTGGGGTGTAGGTTGAGTGTGGCTGATAGAGTATCCTCCTTGTTCCAAATCTTCCCATGATGCCTTTTAAGCCAGATCTTAGTTGGATAACATCTCCCTCGGCCTTTGCCTTATCCTCTATTTTCTGGAATTAAAAATGCCACTAAGGACTTCTCTGTGTATCTCTGGGAACAAATTTAAAAGCTGTGTAGGCAGACGGTTTCTGTGTATAACCAATGCCCTGCCGGGCAATCTGTTTTTGTTCTTTAAGAAATGTAAAGTATTTATCTGTTTGATGACACCCACAGACCAAAATGGTTACATGTCAAGATCTTTCTGAGGGGGCAGGTTTTCATCACAGTGTTTGCTGGTAACGGTTATTGAGTCATGCCCAAGCTTGGGTTACTGATGGCAGGTTGTTTGTGAGGTACTAACACAAAATAAATGGCCGATAAATATTTTTTGCATGAATGAATGAATGCTTACACTGTTGAAGGTTTATAGTAGTGTTAAGCTGGTGGCAGTGTGAACACTGTGGGGAGCAGATCTACTTCTTTGACTTTTGATGTTCTGTCTCTGGCTGTTGAGGCCTCCTGAAATGAACTTGAACATTGCTGACACCTTGGTTATGTTTTAGTTTGTTTTTCATACCTGTGATAAAACAGGAGCAGAGCATCAGAGCCCTGAGTTTGGCTCTGTCCCTGACAGTTAGATATAACACAGTGTCCACACCGCAGAGCTGGATGGGCAGCACCTTTTAAAACACGTGTGTGCAGGAGAGTGTTTCTGCCACTTGTCAGGAGGTACTTGTTTTTACTCAAGTGTTGGGGTGTCACAACTGGCCTTTGAACTGGTGACAGTGTGGGTGGGACTGTCCTGTGGAAATTGGTCTGAAGGGTGCTAGTTCAGCTGCTTGGGGCTTCCAATGTCCACAGAAACTCATTTGCTGTTCTTATGATTCTGTGGAGGTTGATAGCACAAAAATATCACCAGGGACTGCCTTTCTTTGTTGCAATTTTTCCCTTTCTGGTAGCCAATATGCCTGGCAGACTCAAGACCTGGGTACAAAGCAGTAGTGGTTGTCTGAATTCACATTCAATGACTCCTCCTATCAAAAGGTTTGCTCCCATGAAATGTCTTTGTGGGTTTATGCCCATCCCTTCCCTCCCTCCCTCCCTCCCTCCCTCCCTCCCTCCCTCCCAGCAATAACAAGAAAATGCAGAAACCAAAGGATGATTCATTATTCTCTTAAACTTCTAGGGAACAAGTTAAAAGATCTTTATTACAGCATTTCCTTACGTAGAACAGTTTGTTTCCCTTCTGTCTGGGAACTCACCCCCTTGTTATCTGAGTAGCCACGAGCTTTCTACTTCAAACTCTAAAGGCTGTGCCAACCCACACCATGGAAGGCCTTACTTTGAGGTAAATCCTGCATTTTTCCAGAATACAGAAGTACCTCTCAAATATTTCTTCCTGATTTGAATAGCAGAGTTTTGTATCTGATAAGTGTCAACATAGTTATGGTGAATAAAATGCAAATTTACTGAACAATTAAGCTATCATAGTAGTTTTTTTGTCATTCTGTACTTTTCTCAACCAACTGATATTAAAGTATAATTACTATTGTGTGTGGGTTTGAAAATGCTTAAATTTTTTCCAATATTTTAAGAATAGAGAGATTTTTTTCCTCTTACATACTGCCCTAACTCCACCCCCCAGAGCTAGAAGGAAGCTGAGTGGCATCAACTTAATGAAGTTCTTGGCCTGGGTTCAGGGCTACTATTTGGGATTTTTGTGTCTGAGTTATGTTTTGGGGAATGGGACTGAACTAAAATCAGAGACAGGGCAAAAGTGAGCTAAGGAACCAGGAGACAGTATGAGTGTTTAGCACCAGAGGAAGCTATGGGCTCATCAATGGAGGCGTTTTGGGCTTTTAAGACTACCAATAAACCAACGGATATTTAGGAGAAGTTGGGAAAGAATGGAGTCCTTGTCCAAAGCAAAGGTCCAAATCTTGGCAGGTTCCTGTAGACGTGAGTTCTAGCCCATAGTAGATAAAGAGGCAGAGAAGGTAAAAAGGAAAGGATGGTGACGAAAACTTGATATTTCCACCATATTTTTAAAAATCTTTTTTTGTTGTTGCTGTTGCTCTCTCTATGTGTACATAGAGAGACTAGTGTGTTTGAGTGAAAATGCTGTGTATCCATCAGTACAGTCTTTGTCACCTCCAGCGTCCTCCAAAGTTCCCAGTATTTACCACCTATGTCTGTTCTCTGGTCTCAACTATGCATCTGCTTTCTGTCTTTATAGATTTGCCATTTTTTTCCTGGAAGTTTTATATAAGTGGATCAATACAACATATAATATGCATGTTTGGCTTTGCTCATTTGGCATTATATTGTTTTAGATTCATCAATATTTCAGTATGCATCAATAGCTCCCTTTCTGCTGAATGGATTCTATTTTATTAGTATACCCTATTTGGGTTATCCACTCTATGGCTGGGAGACATTTGAGAGGCTTCTACTTCTAGCTGTAATAAATACAGGCAGATTGTCCAAATCCAAAAATCGAAAGTCCAGATTACTCCCAAATCCAAACATTATTTTGAACTCTGACATGTTAATTGAAAAATTCCAAGTGTTATCTCATATGTCCATTAGAACACTGCAATAAATACATCTTATAAAATTATCTTCAGTGTGTATTTGTAACACATATATCAAATATAAACAGAACCTCATGTTTAGGCTTGGATACATTCTCCAAAATATGACATTCAGTGTATGCAAATATGCTAAATATGAGAAAATATCTGAAATCTTAGTATTCATCTAGTTCCAAAGATAAGAACATCTTAGTCTGTCATTCTTTCATGAGGATTTGTATGTGGGTCTTTGGGTGGACAGTGCTCTTATTTCTCTTAGGTAGAGACCTAAGCGTAGAATGATACATGTTTAACTTTGTAAGCCACCTACAAACATTTTCCTATGGCAATTGTGTATTTCCAGCATCAGCTCCTGGAAGGTTCGGTCATTTATATTTGCCTCATAATGAGGAATACTGATTGTCAGTTTAAGAGGATCTGGAATCACCAAAGAGATAAGTCTCTGGGTAAGTCTGTGAGAGATGGAAGAGAAAGACATAGCCTAACTTTGGGTGGCGTGATTCCATATCAAGGTGAAAAGGATTGTGTGATGGCTCAACAGGTAAAACCACTAGGTGCTTGCCAGACGAATCTGAGTACCTGCGTTCAACCCTTAGGACTCATATGTACTAGTGTTGTTGTTTGTTTTTGATTTTGGTCAATTTTACACAAGCTTGGATCATCTTAGAAGAGGAAATTTCAATGGAGAAAACTGTCCCATCAGAGCAGCTGTAAGCAAGCCTGTGGGCATTTTCTTGATTAATGACTCTCGTGGGAGGGCCCAACATGGGCAGTGTCCTCCCTGGGAGAGTTGGCTTTGCTTACGTAAGAGAGGAGGAGACTGGTGAAGTCACCGGAGTAATAAGCAAGGTTCCTCCATTGTCTGTGCTTCAGTTCTTGCCTCCAGGAGTTTCTGCCTTGCCTTCCCTTCATGACAGGCTATTATTGGGACAGGCAAAGTGAAATAAACTCCTCCTCAGGTTGCTTTTGGTCGTGGTGTTTTGTTCACTGTCCGGCAGTAGCCGGGGTTCTATGTCCTGTGGGCGGGCCCAGGTGCTGTTTACTTCTGGATGGGAAAAGAGGGAGCTTCTCAAGATCAAAGGTCTGGTTTCTCTTTCAGGAGTGGGCTTAGAGGGCTCAGGGTGAGGCTTGTGTGCTAGGCGAGGTTCCCGGTCTTACCGGGGACCGGGGGAGGTAGAAATGAGTTTTCCATTGGGTGTTGCAGTTAGCTCTTTTAAAATGACATTGCTGGTACCAGTTTGTAGTGGAACTCGGGAGTTCCAAAAGCCCGTGGTGATATCAAAAGTATAAAGCCCTTTGTTAAGCTGCCGTGCTAAGCACGGCCCAGGATGTGTGCAGATGCCCAAAACCAGCCAGAAAGCACCTGAAGGGTGCTTCACCAGCATCAATCAGCAGAAAGATAGTGGTGGCGATGGAGCAGGTGTTAGTGGCTGCAAAGGCAGCTCTACCATCGTTGCCTGACCAGCAGTCAAGCCCCAGGCATCCAGTGGCATCCAGTGGCGGTTCTTCCCCAGAATAAGTGAGTCTTAGGCTGCCGTGGTAGCGGAGTGGAGGCATGCAAAGAGAGGCTGTCTGCTCTGCACAGGTGGCAGGGATAGTAGAGGGGGGCAGACAATTTGGAGCCCAGGAGATCCTTTATGAGCTCCAGATGCTGTACATGGAACTGCAGGATTTGTGTTTGCCGTGCTGGGTGCTAGTCTTATTTTGGTCCATCTTTACTTTCTAAGGCCCTGATTCCTTCCTTGGGGAATAGGAGTGTCACTCTGTGCTTTTTTTTCTTCTGGAAGTATATAACTTGTGCTTTTTTGTGTTATTAGGGCTCACAGTTAAGAGGTTGCCTCAGTTTTATAGAGACTCTGCATTTATACTTTTGAACACTGTGGAAACTGAAGACTAACGAGGTTATTTGAAGTTGGAGTGAACAGGCTCTGCATCTTGTGATGGCCACAAGCTTATGGTAACAAGAAGTAGAAAGCTATAGCTTAAATGTGATTAAACTGGAGTATGAGATTGACAAGGAGCAGACCTGTGATGGTTAATATTGGGTTGTCACTTCAATAGGATCTAAAGTCATGTAGGAGGAAAATCTCTAGGCGTGTATGTAAGGGATTATTTACATTGAGTTCATTGGAGTGGGAAGATATGGCCTAACTGCAGGTGACATCATTTCATGGGGGTCCAGGACTGAGTAATAAGTGTAAATGAATTAATTGTACATCAACATTCATCTTTCTGTTTCCCGACTACGGGTTCTAGCTCCCTAACCCACTGATCTACCTCTCCAGTTCCTGTTAGGGGTTTTGTTCTATGTGGACAGGTATGGAGGAACAACTTGCAACTTTTTCTAAGACATGGAATCCAGCTCAGACTCCTAAGGGAATAATTTGAGAATCTCTCAGAACATGCCTATTTGTACTTCCCATAGACCAGGGGATTTCTTGATAGGTCATAAACCAATAGTCTTCTAAAAGCCTTCTGGTGATTCTAGTGACATCAAGTTTGGAGAAACCGTATGGAGAACACACTGTTGCTTTGACTAGGATCGTATCTAGTCTGGAGTGAGCTGCATACAGAAATGTGCTGTGTTAACTTTTGCAAACATGACTTCTTCTTGAACAAGAGTAAAAGGAAGAGAGCCTTATTTTTGGAGCACTCTATGTTTAAAGTTCAATTACTCTTCCAGGTTGGGCTTCCCTCCCCCCCCCCTCATATGGGAAAACCAAGGCATAGAGTTAAGGGACAGCTCACTCCATCACACATAAAAGAGAGCCTCACATTCTCAGAAAATTGGGGTTCTTCCTGTGAAAAGCAGGTGAATCTCTCCCTGGAACGTGGCCCCAGAGAACACTGAAGGGCTTCCTCACAATTCTGCAAACAGTTCCTCATTTAGATTATGGGTATTTTTTGGTGTGGTTCTAACAGGGTTGCTTATCTGGCTCTCCAGTTGTCAGGTTAGAAGGAGAAAGTAAGAAAAGGGAAATGTGGCTCACAGCAGGCATTTTTAACACATTAACACAGCAGAGTTGGAGCCAGAGTCCCAGTGGAGAAGGGGAAATGGCTTCCTTCTCTGAAAAGCTAGTGGGCTGAGCCTGTTAATCTCCATGTCTCTTAGAGCTCTAAAATTCAGTGTATTTAAGACAAAAGCTATAAAATGCTGGAGAAAACCATTCAAGAATGAAAAAAAAAAAACCCTAGAAATCTGGGCTTGGCATGGTGGAAATGTTCCTAGCTTCACTACTCTTGAGGGCAGGGTTGAGCCACACACAGCATGGTATCTGACTTTTGTGCTAAAGATGTTGAATCATTAGATAGGTTTGTTTTATAGACCTCCTCTCTGAAGGCATACATGTTACTTTAGAAAGATAGCACTTAAAAATAATAAGAAAAAATTTAGGCTTAAACATCCACTGCTTGTAAAAAAAAATTCTTTGAAAGACTACTTAGACTACTTCCTGGATATGGTCTTCAGTGTGTGTGTGTGTGTGTGTGTGTGTGTGTGTGTGTGTGTGTGTGTGTGTTTTCCGTTTGACAATTCTTGCATCTTTGTGTTGCTTTATGTTAACTCGAAGCATTTGCCACCCAGATTGTACTTTCTACTTTGACAAGGTTTCTAGTCCTTCTTATTGAACTTGAAACCAACCTTTTAAAACTAGTCTTCTAGGAAGATACAAGTGAGGGGATAACGATCTGGGTGTAAGATGAATAAATTATAATAAATAAAAAATAAATTAAAAGATAGTCTTCTAACATGGTTTTGTGGTCACTGATCATAGGCCTATTAGAGTGTTGGTATTTTGAGGACAAGGACTCAGCTGCCTTTTGCTTTGGTTCCACCAAACATCCAAAAATAAATCGGTCTTAGATAAATAGAGTCAGAGAATCAGTGAATGAATGAACTGAAAAAGCCCTGAGGATTTGTCTTTTTTTTATGCCAGTACTCTTCTTTTTCATTTTCCTGTTTTACCACCTTATCTTGCCTTTACCCCCCCCCCCCCCCTGTACTCAGGCATACTTTTCTAACATTAAACTGACTTTACTTTTCTTGGATTAAACTCCTCCATGACTATGACTAAGGATTCTTTTAGTTTATTTAAGATTCTGTAAGTGTGCTGTCACAGATTTTTCACATTTCAACCCCTTTAGCCAACTTTCCTTAACGTTAGCATAATGCCTGAGACAGTCAATTTAAAAAGAGGCAAGGTTGATTTGAGGCAATAGTTCTGGAGGTTTCAGCTGATGGTTGGTTGACTGCATTGCTTTGGTTTCCTGAATCATTGGGATAGTGAGAACAGAGAAGCCTTCATTTTTGCAGCTAGGAGCTAGAAAGAGAGAAAGAGGCAGGGACCTATATATCCCCTTCAGGGACCCCTGCCCCATGACTTAAGTCTTCTCACTAGAGAATACCTCTGGAAGATTCTGCCTTCCCTTAATAGCATCATATGTTGGGAATGAACCAACTAGCACACAGGCCTTTGAGTACAAAATTGCAAACCATAAAAGCATCTCTTATAGTAACTTTTTTAATGACTAGAATATAAATTCCATGAGGGAAGAGGATATAACTTTTTTTCTTTGTATGTTGGCATAGTGCTTGCTTGGATTACAACTGGCTCTTTGCAAACATCAGTGGAAATGAGAGATTATGAAACTAGTCTGTAGGTAAGTTTGATGATTGGACCCTGTCTAGAGCTACTTTTGATGTGCTATTAGGGTTATATTAACCTCATAAAATGATTGTATAACTTTTTATCTACCTGTTTTATCTATACATTGAAAATTTTTCAATTTATTTTTAATTGTGGTTAAAAACACATAGTGTAAAACTTACCATTTTGAGTATTTTTAAGTATATAATTTACCAGTGTTACTATCAGTGTATTTAGATTATGGACAAATCTTTAGAACATTTTCAACTTAAAATCCTGAAACTCTTCACTTACTGAGTGATACAACACTTCGCTTTCCCCCTGTACAGCTCCTGGCAGCTGCCATTCTCTGACTTGGATTGCTTTAGGTACTTCATAAATGTAAACATATATGTCATTTGTCTTTTAGTTGGAGGATTATCTCACTTAAGATATCATACTCAATTCATCTATGCCATAGCATGTGGTAGGACTTACTTCCTTTAGGGCTTAAATAAATATTGCATTGTGAGTATGTTATAGCTTTCTCTGACCACTTGTCAGTGGATGTACATTGGGATAGCTTTCACCTCTTGGCCATTGCAACTAATGTTGAAATGAACCTTAAGTATGCAAGTGTCTCTTCAAGATCCGGCTTTCCTTTGTGTTGGCTACATCCCAGATGTGAGACTGGCAGATCATGTGACAGCACAGCTCTAAATATCATGAGGAATGTCCATAATGTTTGTTGTGAGTCTCTGTTTCATTTTGTACTTCCCCAACAGTAAACAGCTTTGGAGTCCTCCATATAATTTTCTCCACCTTTAGTCTGGGTTGTTGTTGTTGTTGTTTCCGTGTTTCAGCTTCTTTAACCATTTGTTAAATGGAGCTGAGAGACATATTTTTGTGATTTGTATCCTCTTTTCTCTAATTGCTCTTGCTGTGAATGTATTTTCTCATTTTTACTATGTGTGTGAGAGTGTATTTGTGTACATGACCATGAGTATGTGTGTACAGGTCGAAGTGATAGATTGACACCATGTATTTTCCTCTAACACTCTCCATTCTATTTCTTTGAGTCAGGGTCTCTCATAGATCTTGAAGCCTGCTGATTGGCTAGATTGACTTGCCCAAGATCCCCCATGGATCTTTTTCTACCCACCAGTGCTAGAATTTCTGCCATGCAGATCACTTTGCCAACTGAACCCTATTCTCGGCTACTGTGTATCTTCTTTGAAGACATGCCAATTAGTCATTTGCTCATATTTTTAAAATAAAGTTTTAAGAGTTCTTTATGTATTTTGTATGTTAGGTATTCATTTGGGTCTTATTCAAAAATATTTTTTTACCTCTATTTCCTCAATGACCATTTCAACCTCTTGATTGCTTTTTTTTTGAAGCATAGATTTATAAAACATTATATTGCACCCTTTTTCTACCATCCTACTTCTGTTACTTGTGCTTTGGTTTCATAAATGAAGCCATTGCCAAACCCTCTGTGATGAAGATGTGCTTTTCTAAGACTTTTATAGTCTTAGGTATTAGGTTTTCAAACCATTTTGAATTGATTTTTTGCACATAATGTAACAAAAGGATCAGTATTTATTGTTTTGTGCCTAGATATTCAGTTTTCTCAGTTTTGGTTGTTGATGAGACTGTCCTTTCCCTGGAGTTTGTGAAAGATCATTTGACTATTTGTGCCTAAGAGCTTGTTTCTAGGCTACACACTTAATTCTGTTGGGCGATAAGTCTGTCTTTATGCCAGTGGTGTATTGTTTTGACTATGGCAGCTTTATTGTTAGGTTTGAAAGCAGGAAATGTGGGTCATCCTGCTTTGTCCCTTTTCAATATTAATCTATTTGATATATGTAGTAAGACTTGACAAGAATCTACAATGCATTTTTCCGTATCTGCAAAATACATCATTGAGATTTGACAAACATTACATATAATATGGTTATTGCTTTTACAATATGGAATTTTAAGAATATTAGTTTTTACAGTACATGGGTATAGGGTTTGTATTTATTTATTTATTTCATCTTTAATTTGCTTCAGTAGTGTTTTGTGGTTTGAAGTATACAAGTCTTTAGACTCCTTGACTGAATTTATTTCAAATTATTTCGTTAGTTTTTATTGCCAATGTAAACCTAACAAGTTTTAAAATTTACTCCTAGATTGTTCATCTATTAGTAGCATAAAAAATGGAACTGATTTTTGAAGATTGATTTTTGTATTCTGAAATGTTTTTGAAAAAATTTTTTAAAGAGGAAAACTTTCAAGAGTTTCTGGAGATAAGATTATTTTCTTTCTGAAGAGAGAGTTAGACCTTTTTTTTCCAGCTTGAAAGCTATTTGTTTGTTCATTCTAAATTGTCTGCCCAGGACAAGTGGAGCATTCTATGTTGGGTAGAGGTGACTAGACTAGGCATTCTTGCCTTGTTTCTAATCATAGAAAAAAAAACTGACTTGCACTCTTTCAATATTAATTGCTGTTATGATGTGAATGTACATGTTCATGTGGCCTCATGTGTTGATGATGTTGGCCATTGATGTTGGTGCCATTGAAAACTGACTAGGTCTTCAGGGTGCTAACTTTATCAGTGGGTTAATGCCCTGATAAATCATAGCAAACTACATCATTAGGAGCTAGCTGGAGGAGGTCACCGGGGTGTGAGTGAGTGTGTGTGTGTGTGTGTGTGTGTGTGTGTGTGTGTGTGTGTGTGTATGTGTGTGTGTGCATGTGTGTGTGTGTGTATGTGTGGGTGCCTTTAAAGTTGATACCTTGTTCCTGAGTTTTTCTTGTGAAATCAATCCATCAACCAACCTCTCTTTCTTTTCGTTTCTCTCCTCTCTCTTCTTCATGACTGCCATGGTGGTAGCAATTTTGCTCTTGTATACTCTTCTCCCATTATGCTTTGTCTCCCCACAGCTGAGAAACAGGAAACAGCTCATGATGGACTACAACTATGAGCCAAAATAAGCCTTTATTTTGGATATTTTATCTCAGCATCAAGCAATAGATTGATTGACAAATATGATATTATTTCTGACCTCTTCATATACAATCTTTATTATGTTGTGATGGTTTCCTTCTGTTTCTGCTTTTGAGTGTGTGTGTATGATCATGAAAAGGTTCTGCATCTGCTTAAAAGCCTTTTTCTGTTTTGCATTAAGTAAGAAGATTATGTAGTTTGGGGCCTTCATTCTATTAATGTGCTGTGTTACAGTGATTGATTTTCACAGGTTGAACCATCCGTGTTTTCAGGAATAAATATTACTTGTAGTGTACAATTCTATTAATATGTTAATTGAATTTAGTTTGTGGAGATTAGCCCATCAATATTCAGTTTTCTGAATATTGTAATTATCTTTCAGTATTTTTGCACTTGGTGTGTTTTGACAATATGTAAAGAAATATCAATGAAGCCATCTTGTTGCAGAACTCTGAAAAATATTTTCAGCTTGTTTCAGTGTTATTCATCTATTTACAAGGCCTACTGATTCAAGGAAATTAGTATTTCTCACATACATTGCAATTTAGATGAATTTTACATTGTGTACTACCCAAAATACATATGGTGACCTGTGAGAGCTTTATTTTATCTGTGTTTGTCTAGTTAGTATTTGTCATTTGTCTTTTTAATGGGGTGCATTTTACTTTTAAATACTTGTAATCAACACACATAGAAAAATAATTTAAAGGAGGGCAGACCATTATGGCCATGGGAATATGGTGGAGAAGTTCTTTATGGTATACAGGAAGTAGAGAGCAAGGAGAGGGATAGACTAGGGACCACGCATAACTATCAAAGGTATGCCCCAAGTAACTAGGCCCCACCGGCTAAAGTTTCTAGAACTTTCCATAAACTGAGAACTAATTGTTCAACACATGAGACTGTGGGTGGCATTTCACATTTAAACCCTAACAGGAAAGATGTATGCCAAGCCTTGAACTCAGGGCCTTGAGCTTGCCAAGCAAATACCCTATCAACCCCTTTAATTTTATGCCTTTAGCATAATCTTTAATTTCTTATGATTTTATATTTGTGTTTATTTCAATATGTGTCACTAAACATTTGAAAAGACACCCAGAGGGTATTTGTTGATGGCAGACTGTTTACTTATATGACAGTATGAATGCTCTAGATTTGGTCTTCTCTTTTATGGAATAGCTGTACTCGAAGGTTAATCAGGTGCCATTGTGTTATGTTTTTCTAACACTAGAATGAATGTTTTAATTATTTTTCCTTAAATGTAGTGTACCTTTTCCATCTGTCAATCCCCTCTCCCCATGTTACTTTGATTATTGATTTCCCTACTGAAAAATCCTTACTAGACCCTCTTTCCTTCAGAATAAACTTTGATGGGTTGTAAACTTTTCTACCTCTACATATGTCTCCTGTTGTTTCTCATTAAACCCTGACACAAATGAAATATTCTAGTGGAATTATTTTCCTACATCCCTTTGTCTGTTTCCAAACCTTCCTTGTAGCACTTATTTATTTTGATCCATATTTCTCATGCTTTGTTCCATGCTTCCCTTGGTCTCTCCATGCAGCCTGTCTGATGTTGAACTGACAGCCTCCTGATTTCTGGGAATATAGGCAGGTGCTACCATGTCTATAGTGCAGTCTCTCTGTGTTTTATTTTTGTATTTTCTACTTTGTTTGAGATTTTGTTTGCATATAAATATTCTTTTCCATATAACAAAACCATACCAATTATCCTTGGCATACACTTGACCAACTCTTTGAATCATGCCTTTGGTTTTGTTCTGCTTTTGTGTTTGTTTGTTAATGGGATGGTTTTCAACCCTTGCATTAAAAAAAGATTTATTTATTTTTATTTTATGTGTATCAGTGTTTGGGCTTCATGTACATATAGAGCAATTTTAATTCAGCAACATGGCTGCTCTGACAAGGGACCATATCCAAAGACCTTCTAGATCTATATGATCTAACTGGAATGCAAACATGCTTTGGGTTACAGTATGATCTGGCTGGGATACAGACAAGCCCTTAGTATATACCTTTAATCCCATACAATGAAGGTAAGGTTAGTTTCTAGAAGAAAGCTGTCATGTTTGAAAGTGACATCTCATTGAGGGGCAGACTAAGTGATGAATCAGAGAAAGATTTGACAGAATGAGTTAGGGATAGAAAATGGCCAGCTCTCATGAGAAGAGACAGTAAAGAGAGGCTACTTAAGAGCAGCACAGGGAGAGAGAAGAGAGCTTTGTTTTGTTGTTGTTAACCAGGACAGTTTTTACAAAGACAGGTTGCAGAGAGAAAGAGCTAGACAAAAGTGAGCACAGAAGGAGACAAAAGATTAGAACATATTGCCAGAATTAGTTTGGGACCAGGCAGAACAATTCAGTTGGAAGTCAAGAGAAGCCAGTTTGAATCTGTCAGCTTGGAGAAGAGTTTAGGCCAGAACAGCTGAGTTAACCTAGACAGAGAAGAGTTAGTAAAACAGTTAGAAAGGCTTAGGAACAGCTCAGTATGTATGTGTACTATACATGTATCTGGTATTTAACAGAGGCCAGAAGAGGGAGTTGGTCCTCTGGATAGTTGTGAGTTGCTGGGTGTATGCTGGGAACTAAGCCTGGGCACTCTGAGGGATCAGTACTTTCTTTTAACCACTGAGCCATCCTTCCAGCTTGGATTCCTGCTTTATACTTACAAGAAGTAGTTTTCTCCTATGTGAGAGAAGGACTGGGGAGAGGCTGATGCATCAGGGTAAAGGCAGTTGTATTCTTATTTTGGAGATGGATGAGCCATCTTGTTTCGTGATTTTTTAAATATAAAACAAGTAAAAAATATACCCCAAAGGGCCACATATGGACCTGTGTTGATATTGTTTTATATCAAGAATGATGATCGATTCATTCTTCTGTCACTGCAGAGAAATTAAGCCCCTTCCTCTCAAAACGGGTTAAGAAACAAAAACAAAAATTTCCTTTATCTTCTCAGTTGGACATCAGTGTCTTCAGAATCAGAGGCTTGGTGTTGTCTTGTTTTAATTCTCCGTGCTAGAAACCAAGAAATCTGGAATTTTGAAGAATAAAATCATGTATGTTTCTGCCACTTACATGAGTGTATGGGATGAATCAGTGCAAACAGAATTTTGTTTCAAGTTCTCTTTAATCTCATTCTTTAATCTTTCTGGGAGGTAGAGACTTCTAAAGCTGAGGAACTTGAGCTGCATGACTTCTCTTTTCAAAGTTCTTTAGCATCATATGTCTTTTTATAATACGCCAAAACCAGATCTGGAGATGTCCCAGCTAGGCGCTAAATAACTATAGGGAGCCGCTGCGATGGGATAATTCAGACTCAAGGACTCAAAACTCCTGATAATGGAATAAATTTTATGTTTGCGAGTTACTTCTAAGAAAGACAAGGAGATAGGGATATTATTAAATTTCTACTTGCTAGAAATTATAGTGGTATCTTTAAGGAATGAAAAAATTCAAGGACCCAGGCATAGTAGTGCACACCCTTTAAACCCCAGCTCTCAGGGAGGCAGAGGCAGGCAGATCTCAGAGTTTGAGGCCAGCCTGGTCTACAGAGAGAGTTCTATGGCAGCCAAGGCTACACAGAGAAGTCAAAAAACTGAAACAAAGTTGAAAAGGAGAACCAAGAGTCAATATGAAAAAACATGGCTTCTTGGGCTCATTAGAGATAGGCTGAGAGGACCTAAACATAACGTTTGTTAAGATTTAGTCGCAGAGCACTTTGGTAGATTGGAGCCAAGGATTGTTGGAGCAGAGATCATACAATGCAACAGGTCTAACAAGATAGTTTATTTTTATTTTTTGGGGGGATGGGTGGATGGGTATACAGAGACTGCCCCTGAGTCTTCAACCTCATCAGAGACTTGAGAAGGAATAAAACTTAATTGCCTGAGTATACTGGAAGTGCAGGTTAGTAGCTCCCCCCACCAAAAAAAAAATGACGCAGATAGTTTGCTGCTTGAACAGTCACCCAAAACTTTCTATAACATCGGAGCATCATCTTCAATCTTCTGGCCCAATATAACTGACAGACATACTTGTGAAGCAGGAACTATTGAGGATTTGCTTACTCTGTCTTGGTGGAATTTGGCCATCTACTCTGCCTGCATCTAGGCTTGCCCATTTTTAGGCAGAATTTTGCGTGTGGCAGAAATGAGGACATTTTGTCCAGTGGCTTGTTTGCCAAATTTGAAGCCATCTCCATAAGGAGGTTCTTTGATGCTCATCATCTTCTTGAGGTAGGCTGGGTATTGCCAGGAATTAACCTGTCTTGCTGTCAAAGAATCTTTAAAACATTAAAAACATATTTAAATACAATATTCTGTATATCTCTGAGGCTTTTGAAGACTTTATCTGATTATTTTACCTTATCTATCATGGGATCATAGCTATCTATTAAACCTAGGATGTATATTCTTGTGATAAAAATAGACTAGTAATTGACATGACCCTGATTTGATCAACAATTAGCTTGTATTACTTAATTATCCTAGACAGCCTGCAATAGTGCTTTCAAGGTATTAGAAGTAAACTTTGTATTATAATTGAATTGTATGGGTTCAATACCTCATATTAGAGTAGAAATTTATATAATTTGTGTGGAGAATAATCTTAAATTTGAATTCTATTCCAATGTATCAAAACTAAACTTATTTTGCATCAGTATACAAGAGTTTATACCAAGGAATAAAAAATAACCTTATTTGTAACAATTAAGGCCTTAAGTTGAGGAGTAGATTCAATAATATACCTTTTATCTTATCGTTTCTATATATTTCTATATCCCTCCTTTTTTTCAAGCACTATCCCCATACCTATAAAAGAAAGATAAAGGAAAAGAGAGATACCCCTGAGTCCAACCTTGTTTTCTCCCTGAATAAGACCAGTAATAACTTGTTTTATTTTTTAAGTAAAGATTTGAGTGCTGTTTTTGATTAATATTTTTGTACTTTTTGTCTTACTTTAGGATCTTTAAGTTGGGGAACACCCTTGCAGTTATTAGGAGAGACACAAGATGGAAATATTTTATCACTTATTACTTACAGGCCAACAAGAACATGTGGACTCCTGTAGGACACACATGGTGGCTAGGAAGTAGAGAGAGAGAGGGATGTGGAGGCCCGTGGGCCAATGCCTTTAATGGATCCAGAACAGTAACCAGACAGGTTTATGTGTAGGGAGCTCTCACTGGTGGGCACAAAGGAAGCTGCAACAACTCCTGATGTGATGCAGAGTTGTTTTGATGGTGGATGTGTAAAGGCTGTGCAGACTGTGGAAGCCAGTGGGGTCTGCTAAGCAGATTTTAACTGCCACATAGGGAAGTAGCTACTAGGAGGCAGTTACGTGAGGCAGCTATCTGGACTGACCATATTGAGGAACTGGGAATGTAGTCAAGAGTTACAGGCTTTTATTACGAGAAAGTCTGACATATATTTCAAGTGGTAGATGAGGCAACATGAAATTATAAGAATTCTCTACAATGGTTTCTTCTCCTTTCAGTACACACGAGCAAAAGAATTCCGGCATATCTGTATTACTCATCTGTACTGAACACCCTTTGAATCTTTTCTGGCTCTTTCTTTGGTAGTTTTCATTTCCTCTTTTCCCTGAATTCCATTCAATATTCAATGTGCCACTTAAACACAAAGATACCCACGTAATTTTCCTTTAACATCCAGGTTAGAATCTGTCATCTGCAGATCTATCTCCTTTGAACTCCTTTAGGCATTATTTGTGTGTGTGTGTGTGTGTGTGTGTATGTGTGTGGTATAGGTCTGTGTGTTTACATGTATTACAGGTGATCATGAAAGAGAAGGGCTTTAAGACCTGGAATAAGACCTTCATTAGCCTGTTTTAAATGCACTATCATAAGAAAGATTAAAATGCAAATATATAGAATTATTAAGAGAATTATTATATTAGTACATATTATTACTTATAATTTGTGATCTTTTATTCTTTAAAAATTTTAATTTATTATAAATTATTCAGATTACTTCAAGATTGTTATCCCCTGATATTGTTTGTATCTTCCCATTCCCACCCACCCTCCCTTTTCCCTATTCTCCTCTCCTAGACCTCTGACAGAAGGGGACCTCCTCCCCCACCATATGACCACAGCCTATCAGGTCTTATCTGAAGAGCCTGCTTCACCTTCCTCTGTGTGCCTGCAGGGCCTCCCCATCAAGAAGAAGTGATCAAATCAGGGGCACCAGAGTTAATGTTGGAGGCAATCCCCACTCTCCTCACAACTATGTAGCTGTCCACTGGCTAGATCTGAACAGGGCATCTAGGTTTACTGCATGCATTGTCCTTGGTTGGTGCAACAGATGTGCAGGCCCCCCTGGGTCCAGATCCTCTGGCCTTGATGGTTTCCTTGTGGGGCCCCTGAACCCTCTGGGTCCTTCAATCCTCCCATTCTTTCATACCACTGTCAGTACTCCACAATGCTCAACATCCTTAGTTATCAGGGAAATGCAAATTAAAATGACTCTGAGATTCCATCTTACACCTATCAGAATGGCTAAGATCAAAAATTCAAGTAACAGCACATGCTGGCAAGGATATGGAGAAAGGGGAACTCTCCTCCATTACTGGTGGGAGTGCAAATGTACAACAACTTTGGAAACCAATCTGGCACTTTTTCAGAAAATTGGGAATAGTGCTACCACAAGACCTAACCATATCACTCTTGGGCATATCCCAAAAGATGCTCTACCATACCACAAGGGCATTTACTCAAGTATGTTCATAGTAGCTTTATTCATAATAGGCAGAACCTGGAAACAGCCTAGATGTCCCTCAACTGAAGAATGGATAAAGAAACTGTGGTACATTTACACCATGGAATGCTATTCACCTATCAAAAACAAAGAAATCTTGGAAATTTCAGGCAAATAATGGAACTAGAAATGATCATCCTCAGTGAGTGAACCCAGACCCAGAAAGACACGCATGGTATATACTCACTTATAAGTGGATATTAGCACAGAATAGATGTCCTCTGAGAGACTCCACCCAGCAGGGGATTGGGACAGATGCTGAGCCTTGCTGATATTTTATTCTTATAGTAAGTAATTCAGAGGAGTAGCAAGCTGGTTTAATAAATGTCAGAAACAATCTGTGTAAGACAGCTGCAGCCACATCCAGTTGTGTCCAACTTGATTTTTCCCCCTCTTCCTCCTCCTTCTACCCCCTCTCTCCCCTTAGCTGCATCTATCCCCCTCTTTGCCTGACACCAAGAAAGCCACACAGATGAAAATAACAGCCTTTTAAAAACTGCTTACTTAATTTAGCTGTTACAGTATTTTTAATAGCTTGTTCCCTAACTGATACAGTAGCTCAAAGAGTAGGAAATCCTTGCTCAAAATTAACATCTTGGCAAGCAGGAGTGCATGTGGCTATTAACTGTTCAGCTGAAAGAGTCAATTAATGGGTTCCTCGGCCAGTTTAATTTGTCACCATTTGGCTGAAAATACCGCAGGAGTGTATCTTGTCACTTAATTGAGTGGAACACAGAAATGTCACAGGATTGAAGTTGGTTGCACAATTTTATTCAGGCAGACATGTGTAGGTCTGAGCTTTTGAAAAATGGAAAAAAAAAGACCTGCAATTTTTCTAATCAGTGGCATCTTCCAAGATGTCCAAATATGTTTCCAGTGAAGCTTAATCTTGAAAGATCCCAGAAAAAAGAAAAACACACAGTTAATAGATGCCACAGACAGAGACACATGGGACCTGCATGAAGAGATGAGAGTGAACCAAAGTGTGATGCTACTTCTTGCACCACTTTAAGAAAAGAGTAACCTTATTCAACAATGGAATTGGAATCCAGTGATTGCAGAAGCCTGGCAGCAGTTTAAATGGCATGTGTCTGGCATGGCAGAGCCTGGCCTGGGAAAGGTCTTTCCTTTTGCCAGGTGTGAGCAGTGACCATGCGTGTAAGGCTCTAGTAAAGCATCAAAGTGTGTGTACTAAGCCTTTAGTCTTTAAAAATTAATCGATTGTCAAATTAGGAAAGAAGAATCGCAATTGCAAACCTCCACTGAATGAGTGTTTCCCATGTGACAAACACAAAGCTGCTCATAACATAACCAGGACTGGAATACTGTCCTCCCTATATTGTGGAGAACAAATGGAGACATTGGGAGATTGTGTTTATGTTCAAGGTTGCTCAGCTTACATGCACATTAGAGTCTGGATTTTAATGTGTTTGTGTGTGTGTGTGTGTGTATGTACTTGTGCCTATCTATATGTCTGTATGTGTGTGTATGTATGTGTATGATATATGTGTGTGTATGTATATATGTATGTTATGTATATATGTATTAGTATTTATATGTATGTATATCTATGTGTATATATGTTTATGTGTGTGTTTGCATATATTTATGTATGTGTAGGTGTGGGTGAGGATGTGTATTGTTGGGATTTAGACATGACAGGTGGCTGAGGTACCTTTTTAACCAAAGTGGACCTGGCCTCCAGGTTCTCCCAGAATACCTCAATCTATACCTGTTGCAGGGCATGGCTAGCTTACTCAGCCCTCCACCCTAAACTTTCCAGCCCAGGGGCAGGGCTTCCTCTCCCCCAGAGGTTCTTCTTTGTATAACCAGACACTTGGGTGTTTCTGTCTCTCTGTCTCTGTCTCTCTCTCACATACACATTTCCTTTCCTTTCTCTCTCTCTCTCTCTCTCTCTCTCTCTCTCTCTCTCTCTCTTTCTCTCTCTCTCTCTTTCTCTCTCCCTCTCCCTCTCTATCTCCCTCTCCTTCTCTCTGCGTATGTGTGTATATGTGAATATATCTATGTATGTGTATGTATAAAGGTCGGAAGGGAATGCTGAATGTTCTTTCTGAGATGCCTCTTACCCATTCCTTTTATTTAAATTTTCATATGATAATATTTGATTTTGTTTTTCCCTCTCTAACAACTTCTCCCAAGTCCTATCCAATACTTATCTATTCAGTTTCATGTTCTGTCTGTCTGTCTGTCTCTCAAAACAGAAATAAAACGACAAAACAAACAAAACAAAAAAAAAACCCAAATAGGCAAAAAACACAAACAAACAACCCAGCAAAACAAATATAACAAAACAAAACAAAAATCCCACAACAAAACAAAACATAGAATTTGTTTCGCCTTGGCTGACTACTCCTGGACCCAGGCCTGCCGTGGAGTATGTGGTTGGTAATGCACATTTTCCTCTTTTCTAGTAGGTATAAATTACAAATAGTTTCTTAGTTAGGCATGGGGTCTTATGTCTGCTTACCCCTTTCCATTCTGGGATTTTGGCTAGTTTCAGTCTTTACTAGTCCTAGGCCATCACAGCTCTCTGAGGTCCTTTGTCTGTCTTGTTGTGTTTGGTAGACACTGTTTTCTTGAAGCCATTCTCTACTTCAAGCTCTTACAACCTTCATACCTCCTCTTCTGCATAGATATCTGAGCCTGGAGGTGAGGGGTATGACAGAGACATCCTATTTAGGGCTGAGGGCTGCAGAGTCTCTCACCTTCTGCACAATGTCCAGTTGAGAATCTGTGTTAATTATCAGCTAGTGCAAGAAGAAGTTTCTGTGATGACAGCCGAGAAAAACACTGATCTGAGGCCCAGCCTCATGCTGCCATGGGGTGGTGTGGGGGTGTTCCTGGTAGAGCATAGTTCTCTAGGTCATAAAGGAAAGGAAAGGGTCTAGAAGGAAAGATTTAAAGAGCGGAGGGAAAGAACTCAGTTTTCCATTTTTGAGGCAGGGTTTCTCACTGCCCTGGAGTTCCTCCAGTGACTTTCCAATAACTCCACCAAACCCCACTTGCCCTGGGCTAGGATTACAAGTCTATGCCACCATGTCTGGCTTTCAATTTTTCCCTTATGTGACTTCTGGGGACTGAACTCTGGTCTTCATGCTTGTGAGAAAGCATTTTATTACTGAGTTATCTTTCCAATCCCAATTTTGGCTCTTTAGTTTCTAGGTCCAAATTTTGGACCACTAGAATATACTAACAAAATACAGTGTCTTGCCTACTGAATTATTATTATTATTATTATTATTATTATTATTGTTGTTGTTGTTGTTATTATTGTTATTATTTTGTTTAGCTGTAGCTTTTAGGCAATCATGCTGGCCTGATCTTTCTGTTTCAATTCTCATTTCCATGGAAATGTGATGATTCTTTTTTTTTAAAAGATTTTTTGGCATATACACTTATATTATTACACATAAATTTAAAAAAACTACATACAGCAAGAAGAACCATGAAACAATTAGGAATTATATAAATGTTACATTCAAGGTGTCTTGGCTAATTGTATTTGGCAATTTTGCAGAAAACATATTTCCTATCTTGGTGAGTCTAAAATTCTGAATGAAAATCAATATCTATCATATCTCATCTCTATCAACTTAAAACATCAATCTCAGCAGTCCACTTGCCACCGGGAACTGAAGACACAGTCGCTTGGATAGATGGAGAATCTGATCTTGCCAGAGAGCCTTCCCACAATCCTTTCATTTCAGGCAGATGCCCTGATGTGCATGTGGCCTCCCTCCCGACAGTCTTATCTCCAGCAAAAGAGAAGAAAATAGTATTTAAAAATCAGAGCCCTGGCTATTTTTCTTTCTGCTTTACATTTCAATGACTGTTGATTTTGTGGCTTGGGAAGACCAGACTTAAAAAGGATTTTTTAGGAGAAAAAAAAATGATGAAAGAGTGAAAGCACAGGCCCAGAGGATTGCTGGGTTTCTGTGCCGTCTCAGACTTTGTTGTAGAACAATGTAAGGCATAGCTTACAAAAGAGAAAATGGTATTCATTTCAGAGATCCTCACGTATGGTCCCAGTAGTCATTCAGCAGACAGATGTGCTGGGAAACTCAAGAATGGCAAAGCACGAGTCAGCATACCAGTCCTGTTGGGCCATTTGGTGGTATTGTAGAGAGCTACATACTGGGGGAACCTAGCTGGAGCTGGGGGAGGGGCGGCAGACTGGAAGGACTGAACAGTGGAGAAGACACTTGACCAAGGCCTTGAAGGTTGACTAAGAGTTTGCCGGATGACGATGCAGGGTTGAAAGAGCAGCAGACTTTGTGACTTGGCCCCGCATTTTGCTTTTGTGTTTCCAGCACATTCATATATCTTCCCTATTTCTTTATTTTTCCCATTCTTTATATAGAAGCTTAAAACTATAATAAAAACATTTTCTTATTTCTTCTGTTTTTTTTTTCTTTGAAAATTTCCTACAGGAATACAGTATATCTTGGTCATATTCACCCTACTCCCTTCTCCCAGTTTCCATAAGAGAGCTTAAAAAAAGGAAGTGCAATCCATGTTTTATTTTGTTTTACTTCGAACGGAGTATAGATATATGCTTTGTTGAATTTTACACTAGTGCTTCAGAATCACAACTGTAAATAT
This sequence comes from Acomys minous, assembly GCF_964271855.1. Taxonomy (NCBI): domain Eukaryota; kingdom Metazoa; phylum Chordata; class Mammalia; order Rodentia; family Muridae; genus Acomys; species Acomys minous. The sequence goes on from NC_140484.1 coordinate 24,504,890, forward strand.
TTAGTTAGTAAAGAGAGTTTGGTTCACAGCAAAAAGGAGATCGGGAAGTTTTAGTTCTCCTTCAGATTTTATATCTGAATGCAGTCTATTTCTGCTCTTCAAATGATGTGTTTTCTTTGCTTTTCAAGTTCAGTGCTGTTGCGTACAGACTCACACGTGGCAGTCTTTCCTGTGACAATCTTTAAGTCTCTCACCGATTTCCCCACAGAGCTCTGTTTAAAACGTTCTGCTTTGCTAATGCTTTAAGATTCTTAACACATGATCTGTTTGGGGGTTGGAATATTGTTTACACACTAAGAGACCAGATGTTCACTTCTACGGAAAGTTTATTAGTCAGAGTCTACCCAGGGAGGCCAGCCTTAGATTCGGGCTGGTAAGTTGGCTCAGCAGCTACAAGTACTTGCCATGCAACTCTAAGTACCCAAGTTCAATCCCCAGGGCCCACATAAAGGTGGAAGGAGAGAAACAACTCCTGAGGGTGGTCATGTCACCTGGTGTGTGCCTGGCACATTTGTAGCACAATAATGATGATGATGATGATGATGATGATGTACTTGGCACATTTGTAGCACCACACTAATAATAATAATAATAATAATAATAATAATAATAATAATAATAATAACAACAATAAATAAAAAATAATAATAATAACAAACAGCAACAACAACAACAATAATGTGCCTGGCACATTTGTAGCACAATAATAATAATAATAATAATAATAATAATAATAACAATAACAACAACAACAACAACAACAATAATGTGCCTGGCACATTTGTAGCATCATCATCATCATCATCATCATCATCATCATCATCAAAACAACAACAATAACAACAATGACAATAACAACAACAATAATATCCCATATTTATATAATTATATTATTATTTAAAATAATAAACCTTTGGGTAAGAATGAAGGGTTTGTGAAAGTGACTGCCAGAGGCCTGTAGAGTGGTGGCAAAGCCCCTTCATGCAGACCTTGACACTAGTCGTCCTGATTTCTGTAGTGGTCTGCCAGGCCTTGTCTGTGCTGTCACCCCTCTCCACAGGGTCTTCTTGCCTGTGTAAAGCACTCTCCACTAGATGGAGCTGATTCTTGCTGTTGCTGCTCCTCGCCCAGGTAAGTGGAATTTAACAATAACCAGCGAAATCCAATGTTTAGTGAACACTCACGAACCACGTCCCATGGGAATGCCAGCAGAAGGTGACAAAGATACGCGAGAAGGGACCCTTTGGTGACTAAAGGATGGTAGAGGATCTCTCTGTGCATCTTAGCTGAGCCTGTGAAATATGGAAGTCTGGCCTAACTGGGTACCCAGAAACTTTCTAACTTACTCATTGTCTTTTAGATTTCTAAATGTCCTTGTCATTCCGAAGAGATATATTTGTCATTAAACAATGATATTTTCATGAGAAGTCTTCCTGAGAAAATTCAGTGATTCAGGGGACGGTTTCTCCACAGATTCTGCCATCTAGGCAGGTGCCCACCAAGGAGATGTCCTCCTGGGCTGGCTCTTGGGTGCCTGTCACCACTTCTCTTGTGTTCCTCCCTGTGGCGCCTTTTATGTACATCGAACAAACATCCTAAAGGCAAATGTCAAGCCTGGGAATAAGAAAGGCTTAATTTGTCACATCAAGTACAGCTGTGTGTGGCAACTGCAATTTGCATTTTAATGGCCTGCTTATTCCAGAAAAGTGGCGTCTTATAGATTTCCTGTACTATTCATGAATTTCAAGGCTTTGTAGTTTAAAAATAAAAGTTCAGGTAATCACCAAGCATAAGGGACGTTAAGCTCTGTCAAGTTTTCTTACTCCTTCCAGGTCTCCTCACTTTTCCATCTGCTGAAGCATTTCGGAGTCCATCCCTGTGCTCTGTATTGAGATGCATGGACACATACACACAGAGATGCTAATTAATACACCACATCTGGTTTCCTATTGGTTTCACGTTTGAAAGAGCATCTACTTGGTTAAAAAGAAAATCATTGACCTATATGGACAGATATGCTGACACAGGCAAGTGCCTGTTGGAGAGGCAGACGTAGCCTCCTGGACAGAGGCCTGCTTGAGAGGCCTCCTGGGATCTATGGTGCCCTGGAGGCTCCTGGTGGTTGGTTTGATTGTTGAGGTGCATGCAGCCATGCTGAGTGAAGATCAGATATTAATTTGCCTCTCTTCCAAATTATGTGAACATAGCCTGGTTCCGGCCACAGAAAAGCCAGGCTTGTGTGTTGAGATTGTCCCCTCTGCAGAAATTGCCTAGAATGAGCTGTGTTAAAGGTGAGAGCCAAGTGGTGTGAAGCACTCAGCAGAAAGGCCACCCCCGACCCCCGCCCCATGCTCAGCGCCTGCTTTCCAGTTAGACTTGCTTTGCAGCCCAGTCCTTCTCATTAGATGTACGGTGCAGTCTGAGGAGCAGCAAGAAGTTGGAAAATCAAGACAGTTTGAAGACCATGTAAAGAATGAAAATAAACCACAGAGATACTGAAAACTGGTCAAAAGCTGGAAGTTGGAGGGGGTCCGTGTGAGTCTTCTGCTGTTACTTGGCTAAAATGTTGTCACACAGGTCATGGTGAAAGTGCATGGATGCCAGTCAGATAACACTTGTTTAGTGCCAGGCACTGAGTCTTGTGATATATGGAGATCTTGTGTGTGTGTATGTGTGTGTGCACGCGCGCGCATGTATGTGCGTGTACATGTGTGTATGTGTGTGCATGTGTGTGTGTGTGTGTGTGTGTGTGTGTGTGTGTGTGTGCGTGTGTTGATTAGGAGTGAGACCAGCGGACTGACAGATCACAGGCCTTACAAATAAACAATTGAAGTTACATCTAGGGTTTTATAAGTCCCTAGACTCCATTGGCTTTTTACCTAGAAGGCAGAGTTCTGAATGTCATCTTTTTTTTTTTTTCTTTAAGACAGGGTCTCACTGTGCATGATGGTTTGTCTGAGATGCTCCTCATAGGATCAGATGTATATATACTTGGTGTCTGGTTGGCGGCACTGCTTGTGTGTGCTTAGAAAGTGTGGGCTTTCTGGAGAAGTATGTTACTGGGGCCAGCTTTGAGGTTTCAAAAGCTACACACCGTTCTCCTTTTACTTGCTCTGTTTCCTGCTTGGGGTTGGAGATGTGATCTCTGAGCTGTTCCAGTCGCCATGTTCCCACTGGCTGCCACATCTCCCTGCCACGATGGACTCTGACCCTTGCAAGTCCAAACAAACCTTTCCTTCTGCAAGAGTGCTGTGGTCATGGTGTTTTAATACAGCAACAGAAAAAGGAACTAATACACCAAGTCTCTCAGCTAGCCTGGAACTCCTTCTATAGACCAGGAAGGCCTCTGAATCGCCACGTTCCTCCTGCTTCTGACTTCTCAGTGGTCAGATTACAGGCACACAAGGCTTCTCTGTCACTATACTGATCATGAAAATCCAATATTTACATTGGTTGGAGTGACCAAATATATCTTGTTTCTGATTGCCTTTAAGTGATGTCTACGGGACAAAGAAGCCTTGCGACAGAGTTCTGTGTATTTCATTCATTAACTAATTCAGGTAACTAGTGTTTATTTACTGCCTGTGCCACACTAGGCATTGTATTAGGACATAGATTTTGTGCTGAGCAAGGAAAATCATCGTTCTCATTTTAATGTATCGTGCCTTACTGAAGATCCAAATAAATAAGTAGGTACCTGTAGCATAGTGCACCTAACAAGAAGATGTCCCTGTAATGCAGAACAGGACACTCGTGGAGACTAAATTGTCCTTCTGGAGAAATCCAGCATACAAGGTGTGATCTCAGATAGATAGGACTTAGTCTGAAGTTCCATGAAATGTTCCAGGCAGAGGAGCTGCCTATGCAATGGTGGGAACCAGAATTGTCTCCGTAGTGGTTGGCAACAGGACACAGAAGAAAGGACTGGGAGATTTATAGTGCTGGTGCTGGTGGGTGCCAAGTCCTGTGTGCAGCTGCCACATAGTGTACTAGATCAAAGTGAGACCCACCAGCCTTGCTCATGCCTGAGCCTCTCAGAAAAGAACGTGGTCAGCACGACCACTCATTAATCCGTGGGCCTCACACCTCGTGGCTTCCTGATCCTCCAGTTATTGTGACTTAGCTGTAGATCAGTTGCTACATACAGGACCCCCTCTGTCGTGAGGTTGGGTGCCTGTTTTTTAAAAAAAAAACTAGGTGGCAGTATAATTATTTAGTATGGTTGCTGCACACTGGGTATAAACTCTATGCCAAGGTCTATACCAAGCATTTAAAAAGTGAGATTACTTAAGTTCTGACCCAGTCTCATAGGGAGGCTCTGGTACTGCGGTTGTGCAGAGGAAGACTAGAGGCTCTGACTGATGAGGTCATCTGCCTTTGGTTTCCAGTAGTGATGGGATTCACACGCACGCTATTTGTTCTAGAGGTGGGTCACAGACTCCAAAAAGTTTGAGGTTAGAAAAAGAATAACATATAGGTATTGATTATGCAATAAAGGAACTATTCGTGAGACATTTAAGATGAATTTGTGATTAATTTAACTATGACAAAAAATAGAGATAAATGTTAGTATCTCTTGGGTTGGTTGGCATTATGATTGGATAGTGACATAAATGTACGATGATTTAGATTTATTTATTTTTATGTGTATGAGGGTTTTGACTGCATATATGTGTATGCACCATATGGAACCCATAGAGGTCAGAAGAGGAGGTTTGATCTAAAACTGGAGCTAGAGATGATCGTGAATCATCATGTGGGTTTTGGGAACCTGACCTGGGTCCTCTGTAAGAGCAGCAAGTGCTCTTCACTGCTGAGCCACTTCTCTAGTCCATATATATGGTGTATTTTATGATATAGATAATTTATAAAATACACTAATTTTACAGCATCTACTCAATATGACTTATCTTAGCAAGAATATAATTAAATACTAATCTTTTCTTGTATTATTTTATAATTACCCATCAAGAATTAAATTTACTTGGACACTTGTTTGAAGCTACAGGATAAAAATAATAATTATGTAGTAACCTTTCTCCTAGGGGCAGACCAGCCTAGAAACAGTTCACAGTAAACAGCCACAGCCTAGAGAAAAGTCCTGTGGTGGAGCAGTGTTTTGAGTGTGGGCTCTAAAGGGTGGCAGGAACAACACAGTAACTGAGGCAGGTGACAGGGAGGGGCAACAGGAAGCCATTGTGGTAGTGAAGTATGTGTAATGCTGGGTATTTTCTCCCAGAAGTTAATATCTAATGACCAGGAAGTGAAAAGGAAAGAAGAAGAGTGTTAACAACTCCACAGCTTTCAGAGCATGCTCTCAGTGACTGAAAATTTCCTAGTACTTCCCACCTCTTACCATCACCTTCCGATAGCACAGGGGCGGGGGCACTGAGGACCAAACCTTTGACACATGGCTCCTTGGGGCACCATTCTAAGTCCAACCTACAGCAGCAATTATCCCCTTTAATGCTTTTTTAAACAGATAGTGTGTTCCATGGGCACATCATGAGGAGTTAACTTTATTATAACCATGCTAGATAAATGCCATCACTAACCCTATGCTAAAATGGGCCAATGAAGGTTTAGAGAAATTACATGACTCTCAATAGCCTAGGGACTAAAAGTCATGTCTGAATCAAGTCTATCTGATCTCTAAACTCATATTCCCGCACTTTGTTGCTTCTGGATCTTCTCAGTGCCCTTTCCAAGAAGCAAGGCCAACAGTGTGGTATTCAGAGGATGACAGGGAACCAAAGGGATACCTGTTTATTGAATTGCTATTTACAGTAGTTAAGATAGAGAATCAACTTAGATGTTCACCAGTGGAAGAATGGATAAGGAAATTGTATATATTCACAAGGAATATGTTTCAAACACAATGAATAATTAAATCATGCATTTGTTATTTTAAGTTGAGAGAACTCAAACACAGAAAGATGAGTGACATGTTTTCTTTGCTTTGTGCAAGTTAAAAACAATAAAAGTTGATTTTTAAAGTGGAATAAAGATTGCTAAAGTTTTAGAAGGGGAAGTTGATTTGATTGGTGCATATTACAATATTACACAGATGCCATTAGTATGTATAACTAATACAGGACAATCTAAAATGAGGGCATGATATGAATTACCTCTTAATTTTCAAAGTAGACCCATTAACTATATGTATTTCCCTGCCTGCTTTGGTCAGGCAAGACTGTAGCAGGTGGCTTATCCAACAGCATTCAATGGAAAGTGACAAGTCACCTTCACTGTGAGTGTGGAGTCCCTAAGCATGCTTTCCCTCACATTGAGATGTATGTCCAAGCCCTCTAAGATGCTCAGAGTAGAGTGACAGGTGTGAAAATTATGCTGTGATTTGGGAGTTGTTTGTGACTAGAACATAATGCATCTTTAGACTTAGAGTATTTGGGGGAAAATGTAGGGGTAGCGGCAAGGAATGGCATTTATGAGGTTGGGGCAGCTGCAGTGGTCAGCTCAGACTGGCCTTGTCTGTCTTTTGCTGTTTCTGCTATAAGACAAAACACTCCAGTGTTACTTCTGAGCTGATGCTGAAGTGTAGAGCGCCTTACTCCGGCATTCCTATATTAAACCCTCATCTTCAGTGTGTCCTAACTCTCTTCTTCAGCATTTTATCCTCCAGAGGAAGATAAACTTGGAAATTCTTTTAAAAGGTCAGGGAGTGCTCCTGTTTCCCTAGGGAGTGCTCCTGGGATTGCATAGGAAAATAGAAACTCCTTCCTCTCTCTGAATACTTCACCAGGGTCACTTCCATAACCAGAGCAGCAATTCTCCCTTCAATGTGGTTGGTTCCTCTGGGCTAGTACACAGTGCTGAAACGCGAGGTGCAGGATCTTCCCTGCTGATAGTTGAGATTAAACACTAGCTCAGAAATCACACAGAACAAGACAAAAGTCTGGGTTCTTGAGATACTTTAGATGATAAATGTCCCCCATGATCTCAGACATTTGAATATTTGGTCCCCAGTTGGTGGCACTACGGGAGATTTTGGAGGTATGGCCTTGTGGGAGTACGTATGTTCCTATAGGTGGACTTTGAGGGTTTGAAGACTTGAACCATTTGCAGTTCAGTCTCTTTGAGGTTCAAGATGTGAGCTCTTAGCTTGCTCTTCCGGCTGCCATGCTTCCCTTCCCTGAAAGAAGTACCCTTCTGGTACTGTAAGCCAAGCCAGATAACCCTTCCTTTCTATAAGTTGCCTTGGTCATGAAATTTTATCACAGCAACAGACTAATACAGAGCTCAAGATTGCACAGAGAACGTTTTGACGTTGTGTTTGGAGGGTGTAGAATCAAAGTTGGAAAAGGAAATTGAGGCTAAGTTGTGAGAAGCAGGTGGAAGAGAGCCACGTGAGAGAAGGTATCTGGCTGTAGAGCTATGTTTAGATCGTGTGAGAGATAGGAAAGCTCAGTGGGAAGAACCGTAAGTGTAAGTGACAAGGAGGTTGGGTTCACTGCCATGGCAGAGGGTGAGTGCCCAGTGCATGCTCCTGAGGGTGCCCTAGCACACCAAAGGAACCATGTGTGAACAAACAAAGGGAGTTTTCCCTCAGTCCACTGTAGAGTCTATTTTTTAAGGTAGTCAGGAGTCTGTGTATAGGGGTCTACTCTGCTAGGCTGAAAATGTCCAAGGCGAAGACTCATGTCATCCCCTCTGTCCCTTGGGAGTGATGGGTCAGCAAATAGAAACCAACTTTCAGGAGAACGGAGGAAGAAAGAACTGTTGGAAATTTATCTTTACAAATGTATACAGAGGAAGTTTCAACATTGGCTGAGGAGGAGGAGGCATCATGTGCACTTCAGAAGCCGTGTGGGGAGTAACACTGTTATTGATTCAAGTTGTGTTCTCTTCCTGGTTCTTTATATGTCTCACTTCCCATTTTCTTCCACACAGAAACACAAGAGTCAGCTTTAGGTTCCCTCAATTGAACTGTAACTGTCTTCATACTCAACTCCTGGGCACCTTCCCCAAATCTATTCTTTTTTTTTTTTTTTCCTTAGCCGAATCCCAGTTTTGCTCAGAATGGCAATGGTTTCCAGTTTGAATCCTTTACAGTTCTGACCAATGCGATAAAACTGTCAGTTATTGGGACCAGTTATCAGAAAACTCCTTAAAGTTAGACCAGGTTGTTATTTTTCTTGCCTTGGCCTGACTTCTTGCCTGTAACATGGCTGTGGGCACTTCTTGTAGAATCTGTGTTAAGGCCACAGGAGTGTAGTGTCTGTTTAAGATGAATCTGGGTCTTTTTAAGACTTGGAAGGGGTTAGGTCCCAGAAAGCCTTGTAGGCTCATGGAACCTGTATCTGCTGGCTGCCCCTGACAGTAGGTAAGGCAATTATGTTAAGCACAAAGCCTCCCATACTGCCATGCCCTCAAGAACTCTGCAAAAGATTTGCTTTAATTTGCCATGTCATCACAAATTTTTGTCTTACCTCAGCTAGGCAAGACTTTTAATTAATTAGATTTTCTTTCCTTTACACCTCTGTTCATGGATGCTTATGAGAGACCAGCATTGCTGAGACTGTACAATTCCTGGATCATCAAAGAAATTCTATCATAATCAGGAGAAGATGCATATTTAGGTGGAAACATGCCTAATATAGCTTAGAATGATGTTTACAATATGAAACAAAATCCTAATCTTAGAATTCAGTTAATAAGACTTATTCCCTAAGTATTGTGGTTAGTCAATATTCTCACATCTGCCACTATGATTAAATATTTATTTTGTAAGACAAGTTCTCACTATATGTCTTAGGCTAGTCCTGAACTCCATGTCACTCTGCTTCAGTCTCCAGAAGGTTGGGCCACCACACTCAGATTGCATTTTGAGGCAGAGTCTCTCTGTATAGCCCTGGCTGTTCTGGAACTCTCTGCATTGACCAGGCTGTCCTCCAAGTCACAGAGATCCCTCTGTGTCTGCCTTCTGAGTGCTGTGATTAAAATCATACACCTCCATACCTGACTTCATATTGGGATTTTAAAAGTAAGACTAAAACTCATGGTCTTCCAGTCTCACCTATACTGTGAAGTTAGCTGTATGAATAAATAAATTTGTTATACAGAGGAAACATTTCATCTTGCTTGAGATATGCCTAATGAAATTACTTTCTTGGTAAAAGGCCGGGCGTGGTGGCGCACGCCTTTAATCCCAGCACTCGGGAGGCAGAGGCAGGCGGATCGCTGTGAATTCGAGGCCAGGCTGGTCTACAAAGTGAGTCCAGGATGGCCAAGGCTAACACAGAGAAACCCTGTCTCGAAAAACCAAAAAAAAAAAAAAAAAAAAAAAAAAGACATAGAGGTTACCTAGTTTCTGGGTTTTTCAAATAAATCTAATATGTAGGGATGTAGCTTAGTGAAAATGTGCTTCCCTAACATACTCAAGGACATGGGTTCAGTTCTCAGAACACCAAAAAGAAAAAGCAAACCAAATCAATGGAGTTGGATGCTATACACATGTGAATATATTAGAATTCAAGCATTTCTAAGTGAAATGTAAAAGGCAACAACAGAATGACAGAGGAAGACTCCACCCAAGGGATTGAGTTCTGCTGAGTATTAAAATTAGTCATTCCTCAGGAGACACTGTCAACAGAATAAAGTGACAGCCTACAGACTGGGAAAAGATCTTCACCAACCCTACATCTGACAAAGGTCTAATATCCAAAGTATATGAAGAACTCAGGAAACTAAACACCACCAAACCAAATAACCGAAATTGAGAAATGGAGCTCAGAACTAAACAGAGAATTCTCATCAGAGGAACATCAAATGGCTGAGAAAGACTTAAAGAAATGCTCAACTTCCTTAGTCATCAGGGAAATGCAAATCAAAACAACTCCGAGATTCCATCTTATACCCATCAGAATGGCTAAAATCAAAAACTCAAGTGACACCACATGCTAGCGAGGATGGGGGAGAGAGATGAACACTCCTTCATTGCTGGTGGGAATGTAAACTAGTACAGCCACTTTGGAAATTTATCTGGCACTATCTCAGAAAACTCAAGACCCAGCTATTCCACTTCTTGGAATATACCCGGAAGATGCTCCACCACACAAGAACATTTGCTCAACCATGTTCATAGTGGCCTTATTCATAATAGCCAGAACATGGAAACAGCCTAAGTGACCCTCAGTAGAAGAATGGATAAAGAAACTGTGGTACATTTACACTATGGAATACTACTCAGCTATTAAAAACAAGGAATTCCCGAAATTTGTGGACAAATTGATTGATTGATCTAGAAATGATCATAATGAGTGAGTTAACCCAGAAGCAGAAAGAGTCAAATGGTATATACTCATTTATATCTGGACAGTAGCCCAAGGTGCATGTCCCATGAAAGTCTTCACTTACCAGGAAAGTGGGACAGAGGGGAAGACATCCTATTGGGACTCTAGGTAAGAGAAGTATGGGAGAATGGGGTAATAGAAGGATCCAGAGGATCCTAGAAACCTACAAGGAGAACATTATGATGGGCAGATCTGGGCCCAGGGGTCCTGCTCAAACTAGACACTAGCCAAGGACAATATGGGCAGTAAACTGCGAACCCCTACCCAGATCTAGCCAATGGACAGGACATTCTCCACCGTTTAGTGGAGAGTGGGGACTGATTTTCACACGAACTCTGGTGCTCCATATTTGACTGTGTCTTCTGAATGGGGAGGCCTGGTGGCACTCAGAGGAAGGACAGCAGGTTACCAAGAAGAGACTTGATACCCTATGAGCATATACAGGGGGAGGAAATCCCCCTCAGGAACAGTCATAGGGGAGGGGAATAAGGGGAAAATGGGAAGGAAGGAAGAATGGGAGGATACAAGGGATGGGATAACCATTGAGATGTAACAAGAATAAATTAATAAAATATATTTTAAAAACATGAAAAAAATAAAATTAACCATTCCTTTAATAATTAAAATAGTTGATGAGCTTAAGCAGCAAGTACTATGGTTACGAAATAGTGCTAAGGATATATTAGAAAGAACTAGAAACAACTGGAAAATGTCATCTAAATGTCATGTCCAATATAACCAAGAGGTGTACATGGAGTACTAGAAGCGAGGTTTATGAGAATTATGGTAAGCTGTCAAAATGAAAACTAGATTCCAAAGATTTCATGCAAAGAACATAGTACAATGGTCCACTCATTTTTATATTGATTATATGTGCAAGTTATATTTAGGATATATTGAGTCAAATAAAATGTTATTAAAATGAACGTGTGTGTGTGTGTGTGTGTGTGTGTGTGTGTGTGTGTGTGTGTGTGTGTAGGTGCACATGTGTGGGCGCGCATGTAGAAGTGTAAGCACAGTCTTGGTTTACTTCTTCAGGAGCCACTCACCTTGTTTTTGAGACAGTCTTTCACTGGCCTGCAGCTCACCAGGTAGGCTGCCTAGTCAGTGAGTTCCAGGGATCTTCCTAATTCTCCTTGCCAGCATGTTTGTTACAAATGCAGGCCACCACACCTGATCTATTTTTATTTATGTATTTTTATATAGAACCTAACTCAGGTGATTATGCTTGGCAGACAAGCACTGTTTTTTTTTTGGCCTGAGATTATCTGCCTAGTCCTCACCTGTTTGTCATTTAACTTTTTTCTTTTTTCGACTAGAAACTGTAAAAGTGCACACGTGGTTCTCATTTGTGGTTCACATTATATCTCTCTTGAGTAGTCTCGTGCTTGGAACAGATTGTCAGAGCTCCTGGGTGGAAGTCAGTGAAGAGACTTTTACTCTTTCATATTAAAACAAGAGACAGAAAGAAATGAAGGAAGAAGGAGGAGGAAAAAGAGAAGGAGAAGGGGAAGGAGATGGAAAAGGAGGAGGAGAAGGAGAATGAGGAGGAGGAGGGGGAGGAGGAGGAGGAGAAGGAGGGGGAGGAGGAGAAGGAGGGGGAGGAGGAGGAGGAGGGAGTGGAGGAAGAAGAGGAGGGGGAGGAAGAGGAGGAGGAGGAAGAGAAGGAGGAGGACAAGAAGAAATGGCCATAAGAGAGTCTTGGAAAACACGCTTCCTGAGTGAACATCAGTGAAGTAGGTCAGGCAGTAGTCCTTGGGCATCTCTTCCCACCACGTGATCATAGATCTGAAGGCCTCCTGGTAGCCACCTGTAGGATTTAGTTGTCGCTCCTTGTGCTGTTCTTGACTTGCGTTTCTCATCCTGCCTATCTATGCTAGCCACTGAGCTCCCTTGAAACCTGTGGGCATGGCATGTTTCGTTCTTGGTATGGGCCTCTGACCTAAACATCCTCTCTCTCTTTCTGCATCTCCACAGGGATGCTGCTCATTTTAGGATTTACTCAGATACCTCTGTCAGCTAGCCCGCCATCCCCGCCACACTCTGAAGGAACCACGGAGGGTGACAGTTTGCTTCCTTGGTTTTGCTACTATTCTATCTTTATTGCCAGCAGAAGAACATGGCAGACTCTTGACATATGTGAAGAAATGCAGCAATTTTAAGTGTGCCAACTGGGAAAGAGTGATTTATTTGCGAGGAATAACATCTTTTATCCTAATAGCATGTATGGGTTTTTTCTTTGTATTTGAAAAAAAAAAACCTCATTCGGTTCAGGTGTTGCTCTACTATACATCTCAGTCAGTCACTGGAAGTTGTTGCAAACTCCTGCCTGTCAATAGTTTTAAGAATAGACACAGGAAATATTTTGTGCCATTATCTATGAGTACAAAATGGCTTACAAACAGTACTGAATTGTCTAATTTGCTCAAAAAAGAGGTTAGATGTTCTAGTCACACACACAGACACACACACAGACACACAGACACAAACACACACAGACACACACACACACATGCACTATAAAGTGATGGACCTATGACCTCACTTGACTTTAGTAAGAGTTTTACAACATACACCTATATTTTAAAAGGTGATAATATTAAATTAGAGGTCCAACAAATTAATTCATTAAAAATAAGGACTGCCAATGTAGGGTGCTGCTGGAGAGGTTGAAATCTGACATTTTTGGATAGCCTCTGAGCTCAGTCTATAGCGGTGGACTTCCTTTCTCAGGGGAGTCCCCTCTCTGAACCCTAGAAACTCTAAGAAGTGTCACATAGCCCTTGGAAGATTACAGGCCCAACCCTTTCCTGATAAAATTTGTTTAGCAAGCACCTAGGGATTCCTGGATTATGCCACCCTATGCTAAGGAGGTCCTAGCCTTAAGCAAAAGACCTTAAATTGTACCTAGATGCTCTTCCCCTCCCAATGGATAATAAATACTGTTTTCCTTCTTGTGATAGGACCCTAAGCCACTGCATGCAAATGACGTACTGTACTACTTCATATAGAGTAAGTATCTTGGCATCCAGGGAATCAGATATATTCACCCACAAACCTCTCCCCACTGACCAAGGAATATACATAATGGCTGATGGGTGCTTTCTCAGGTGCTCATCTTTCCTCCACCAGGACTGTCTGAGACTTCATTTATTCTGGGGAAGAACTGCCACTGGATACCTGGTGGTCAGGCAGCGATGGTGAAACTGCTTGCACAGACACTGGAGCCTTCTCCATTGCCCACAGCTAGCTTGGTACTGACCATTGGTGAAGCACCTGCTTGGGATTCAGGCCTCACCCTGAGCACTCTGAGCTGCCCCTGAGAGAGAAACAGGACCTTGGGACCTTTGATCTCAAAGTCTGTCTGCTCTTGTCTGGAAGCAAGCAGCAGAACCCAGGCCACCCACCGGACACTGAATGACACGCGAAGATAGCTCAGAGTGTGTGAGGGTTAGTTTAATTGTCAACTTGACATGATTTCAATTTGTTAGACAAAAGGATCTCAGCGAGAGAGTGTCTAGATTAGGTTGGCTAGTGGGCTTGTCTGTGGGAGATCATCTTGATTATATTGAGATGGGAAAACCCACCCACCATTCCGTAGGAGGGGGATTTTGAACCACAGTAGAGTTGTGAAGTGAGCTGTGTACTGGCATGCATACATTAACTCATTGCCCTGTGCTCTTGTCTGTGGATGTAATGTGACTAGCCTGCTGCCCTGAAATGATGGGCTGCAACCTGCAACTGTGAGCCAAATAGACCCCTTCTTCCTGACTTCATTTTTTTAATTAAGGTTTTATCAGGATAGTAAGTGAAGCTAAGGAAGCTAAGGAAGGGAGCAACGGAGCTAACCACAGAAGCCGAGGACCTGAGTTTGATCTGTGGAAGTCACAACGGAGAGAGACAACCAACTCTGGAAAGTTGTCATATGAAACACCATGGAATGAATTTGCCTGTGTGCATGCACATGGACACTCACACACACAGTCTGTACACATACATATATACACATAATAAAATAAAACAAAAATAGCTTTGTAGTGAATATTTAACGTTTTGGTTATACATATTCATTGTAAAGTTCAAGCATTTATAGTAAAGTCTTTATGAGGAAACGAATGCTAACATTTGGTAAGCAGCACTTTAGCTGTTTCTTTATGCCTATGTCCAGTAGAAGGTGAGCTTGTTGGCTCATTGGTTGGTTTAGGTAGATAGAAGGTTCACAGTTTAAAAATTATAAGAATAAAGTTATATTATTCATTAACAAAATATTAAAACTAGCTCACTTCATTAGAGTTATTTAACATTTTATTATTTATTGTCTTAATTTATGTGTGTGTGTGTGTGTGTGTGTGTGTGTGTGCGCGCGCGCACATGCACCATTGTGTACACGTGGACAATTGTAACAGGTGGTTCTACCTTTTCAGCATTTGGGTTCTGGGGTTCAAACTTGGGTTACCAGCCTTGTGGTGAGCACACTTACTGCCTGTGCCATCTCAGTGACTCTTGCTTCACACACACAAAACAAAGTAAGAACGTTAAATAAAGAGTATTAATTTTAAGAAGTATTTGCTTGTGAAAGTTCACATGAAGATTAAAGAGCAAAATCTGAAAGATGGCACAAGTTTATACTTTGAAATTTAGCAGAATCGATTAATCTGTTCATGAAAGTTGAAGGGATGAGTGGCTCTAGGCTACAGAACTTCCCCACCTCCTGATTATTGTGGCTTTATACTGTTTTGATTTTGTAAAAGTTACATTTTTTTTTCTTGTTTGCTACTAACACAATTCCTAGCATTACTTCAGTAATTAGGCAGGTTCTGTGGTTGCTATGGTCTTTCTTGTTTTAAATTATTCATTTTGACTCATCATTTGCAGATGAAATTTATTCCTCTACTACAGAGAGTTTATGGCTATCATATTCCTTGAGATGTTTAATGTTTGAAAATGTCTACTTGTTAACTTTGTAGTCTTAGATAACAGGCCCAAATGCTATTCATGTTTTTACACATTTGGATTTAAAAAAAAATAATTTTCTAGTATTTCCTAGTGCGAGATGGTGCCGTTGAGACCAGGCTGATGTTTTTCTACCTTGCATATTTCTTGTTATTTGCTTTTCATACCAAGAACCTCTGGAGGTCATTCTCATTTCTTAAAACCCTATAGCTCTGCCAGGATAGATATCACAGATAATTATTCTGTATATTTTTTTCTAATTGTGCTATATGTGGTTTGCTCTTAAGACTCAGCTTTTCCATAGGAAAATATCTGCCTACCTTACTTCTGTTTACCTATACACTTTTTGTCGCATTTTCTAGAGTTCACTCTTTTGTCAGAAACACGAGTCCCCTTTTTTCTCCTTATGCTTGCCCCTTATCTTTCATCTTCTCTCTGATTGCTTGAATGAATTCTTCTGTGCATGTTGTTCATGATTGCATCAAGTCTTTTCTTCGCACAATGGTCTGTGTGCTTTTAGCTCTGTCTGTTCTATCCCTGCTGCTTCTAACTCATCATTAGACATGCGCTGGTTGCAGTTTGGCCTCAATTTATTTCTCAAAATCAACAATTTCTTTTCCATCTCATTCTGCTCTGTTAAAAATCTTTAAGCCTCTGCTTCAGTGAGGGCAGGTACTTGCTATGGCTCCTTACAGTGAAAAGCACTTGCAAAAAAAAAATTACTTGTGTTCCAAAGTGTGTTTTCCCTTGAGTTGATTCTTCTGGAGTCTTATACATAGTCTATCCTAGTTCATTTTATTGTTGCAATTATTGTACAAGATTGTATTGTAACATGTACAGAAAGCTTTGCTACTAGGATTCTTTTGCATATTTTGTTCATTCTGTATGTAGTTGTTATTTTTGCTTAGTGTTTGTTTTCACATGGTGTGGTTGAATGCTTCTTCATACTCTTCCTTATTTAATGTCACTTATTTTTGTCCATTATAGCCAGTATTTATTGTATGTACTTTCTGAGGCCTGAGTAGGGATGGGAAAAAGGACAAGAGTGTACTGCATGTGAAATCCTTATTATGTGCTTTCATTAAATGTCCTGGCCCAGCACATCTTCCCCTAGGCAGAGGATGTGTCTGTTTCCTGAAACTTGGCATATCTCCCTGTGTAGTCCAAGAGATGACAAGTGTTGGTGTCCTTAACTCTGCTGAACTGTATCAGGACTTCTGTCCCTCATGAGTTGTCACTTCTTTTCTTTTTGCTGACTTCTCATGCCTTCATTTGATTCTCTGTAGACACTATTTCAGCACTTTAAGCTTTATTTTTTACACACACACACACACACACACACACACACACACACACACACACACTTACAGCAGAGAGGGGAGAGAGAGAGAGAGAGAGAGAGAGAGAGAGAGAGAGAGAGAGAGAGAGAGAGAGAGAGAGAGAGAGAGTGTTGTTTAGGGAATAAGTTTGCAGAATGATTTGCCTCATTCTGCCTTCATGTCATTCTGGGTATTGGAATCAAGTTACTAAGCTTATGTATCAATTGCCTTTATTCACCTTACCATCTTGCCACCTTGCTGATTTCTTCTTCTTCTTCTTCTTCTTCTTCTTCTTCTTCTTCTTCTTCTTCTTCTTCTTCTTCTTCTTCTTCTTCTTCTTCTTCTTCTTCCTCTTCCTCTCCTCCTCCTCTTCCTCCTTCTCTTTTTCCTCTCTTCCTTCTTTCATTTTGATTTTTTGAGACAGAGTTTCTCTGTGTAGCCTTGGCTGTCCTGGAACTAGCTCTATACACCATGCTGGCCTCAAACTCACAGAGATCCACTTGCCTTTGCCTCCCAAATGCTGGGATTAAAGGCATGTGCTATCCCTGCCCCTAAAATGTACTGATTTATTTACTTTCATTTCATGTGCATTGGTGTTTTGTCTGCAAATGCATCTGTATGAGGGTGTCGAAACTGCTAGAACTGAAGCTACAGACAGTGGTGAGCTGCCATCTATGTGCTGGGAATTGAACCCAGGACTTCTGGAAGGGCAGCCAGTGCTCTAAAAAACTGAACCATCTCTCCAACCCTCTTGTTGTCCCTATTAAACAAATATTAAGGAATTTGTTCACTCATCTTCTTTTATCAATACTGTTTCTATGGGTAAGGTTGGGCTAAAAGCCATGCTATAGTAAGCCAGAATTGTTCTCCTCTCTAAAACTTCTCGATTTTAAACAAAGTTCATTTGTCTGCTTTGTTATATGTTTTGGCATTCCAACTTTCTTTTCTTTTTTCCAGAGAAATAAAAGACCAAAATTTTGAAGTGGGAAAATTCAATTTATTGTAAGCAATAACACAATTGAAATGATTAAGGTAATTCAGGGTTGTCATTAATTTTCTACAGTACTATTCATTTTCATGACTTTTTCCATTGATCTAAAAATCATTTGATAGCTTTCATGTACACAAAGAAAGAGAAATATAAATCTGACTATAATCACAGTAACAAACAAACAAACAAACAAACAAACCAACAGCTTCCTCAGGTAAAGTGCAGTTGGCATCCTTGTCTCCTACTGAGTAGTGAGTAGGTTTTGGTTTAAGTCCATCAATAGGAAACTGTTATCTTAGCTTCTGTTATCATAGGAGTAGACATTTAAGATGGCTTCCAGTCTTCGCCTTCTGCAGCCCACATACTTGGTACAATTCCTTCCCTTTGAATGTTGGTGCACATGATCCAACCAGATGATCCCTCTTTCAAGGAAGCTCCAAAGGCCAGGGAGATTCAGAGGTCTCATGAGGCCTTGGAGAGGTGTCTTTCATGAGCTCTGCAGCCACAAGGAGGCGAAGTGTCAACAACCATGTGTACTTGAGAGGACACTGAGGCAGGAGGACACTTCAGCCCTGGCCAGTGATTGAGCGTGGTAAGACCATGGGTAGAGAACTGAGCTGACCTATGCCCACACTCTTTCAGAACTGTAAGATTCACTGCAGTGTTTAAGCCACTAAGTAAACCTAAGGCCATATATAAATATTTAAATATATAAATATTTAAAGTGTTTGTGGACTTAAGTGATTTGCTGTATTTTAATTTTGCCTGGGAATCTCTGAAAAGAAAAGCTCTTACGTCTTGTTGTATAGTAATTTACTTTCTCAGACAAGAGAGATTTGCTATTGTATTTTCATACGTGGTTGGATTTCATCACTATTTTTTTTTCTTTTCTTTGTCTGCTTCTCTTCCTCAATATTGGTGCTTGAGGAGGAAAGTGAGAGTGTTCACTGCTGTAAGTGATAAGTGCAAGTTGGAAGCATGCGTAACGTGGCTTACAACGAATAGTGGACTATCATTCTACAATGGTTTTATAGAGCGGCGGATCAGCATGTAGGCCAATGTCAAATGGTTGGTTTAATATGTTTTAAAATTAATTAAAACAATTAATTAAACTTTCAATTAAAAATAAGATTATTTACATGCATCAAGAGCATCGCACAAACCGTAGCTGAACGGCCTGTTTAATTTTTAAAAAGTGAACAAATGTTTGTCCTTTTCTTCGGTAAAGAGATAAGACTTTCCAGAACTACTTTTTAATCTACCTCTTACCCAGGCATAAGCCCCTTTCCTCCAATTAATCACTATTCTGCTTACATTACCTTAAACTAGACCTGCTTACTTTTAAAGTAGGTGCTTTCTTTTACTTTGGGCTGCTTTATCTCAGCATTGTTTGTGGGAGCAAACCTTGATGGTTGAGCTGTAGATGGTTCATCCTCATTGTTTGATGGACTCGCATCCTGCCAGTGTGCTGCAATCTGTAGCTCTCTTGTACTTGTGGAATTGTGCTCACCACAATCTTGTAGACTAAGAAAGCTTCTTTTGGGCCAATTACTGGTTGTGCTTCTATGAACATTCTTGTACATGCATTTGGTATTTTGGATAAGCATGATTCCTTATCCAGAAGAATTGCTGGATCATAGAATGTATATAATTAAAATGTATAGATAGAATAATCATATCAGGCCCAACAGTTTTTCAAAATTTCTGCATCAAATGACCCGCCTATCAGTGGTTTATGAGAACTGTAGTTGCTTCATAACAGAACATTATCAACTTTAGTCACCATCATCAGCATCTTTAATTCTTCTAAAGGGCAAGGCATCTTATTGTCTTTCTATGTGTATTTCCCTCTTGATATGTGATGGTGAACATCTTTTCATAGATTTATTGAACAGTATTACTTTTCCAACTTTATGTCATGAATCATTATTAGGTTATGAGATCAATTTTGTGCATTAAGATCAGCGTTTAAGGACGGAGGATGTTGCTCAATAGTGGAGCACTTGCTCTCATTCACAAGACTCTCGGTTTGATCTGAGCATTGCAAATAGAAGAAAAAGAACCAACATTTAAAAGGTCTGTTGGTAAAGAACCAGATGTGTAGACATGATGGCCAGATCCCCAGCACCCGTGTAACCAATTCAGGCATTGTCTCAGGTTTATAACCCTAATGCTAATGAGGCTAAGAAAGGCAGATCCTTAGAGTTTGCTGACCAGCAGCCAAGCCATTTGGTGAATGCTGGGTTCAATGAGCGATTTTGTCTCAAAAAGAGACACTTGAAGTCAACCGGTAGCCTACATAAGCACATGCACACAAGTGTGCATGCACACACACATGCACACACACGTGAGCACTGAAAAGTCTGAAATAGTATAACATGGAGCAGAAGAGAGGAGATCGTAATTATAATGATAGATATTTTAGGAGAGTTTTATTTCAGTTCCATATGTGCATATATACATAATACTTTTAATTTATATTTATAAATGTGCTTGTTATATCTCTTAATGCGCACAATGGCAGAAAGGTTTACAAAACCCTGTTGTGTGTTATACACCCAAAGGCCCCTTAGCTTGAGTAGGTAAGACTGCCTCATTTAGTGCAGTCCTTGGACAGAAGCAACGAAGACTAGAAGCAATGATTTCAACCAGGCCACACTGGAAGCTAAGACAGAGCCTTAAGAAGTAGAGGCACAGTGCCTGTGATCCCACAGAGGGGGACGCCCAAGCAGTGTCTGCAGTGAAGACTCCATGTGGTCAACCCCAAGAACACAGATGATCCTGGTCCTCCAAACCTCCTGGGAAGAGAAAGGTGACTGTAGAATCCCATATTCAGAAGCTGCTTGTGATGTTGACTAGTTTGGGGGGAACCTCTACTGTGGCTGGGGTTTTCCTCCCACAAGGGAGAAAGTCCGTGGAAGAGGCTTTCTGAGTGCATGAACTTATTTTAGAACAATTCCACCCGTTTCTTTTACTCCTTGATATTATTCCATAGCAATGAAATGCAGGAAAGTAATTTAATTAAGGACCATTATCTACGTTTTTGTACAGCCAGAACAGGAGGCAAGCGTGGAGTTAGCTTGTTTCCAATCCCTCTCTGTGTGGATTATAGCTCCTTAATGCCCTTTCTTTCATTCCTCTACTTCAGTTGAAGCCCTTTTGTGAGTTGCTTACATTTCTCAATTATGTATTACTTTGGCATCTTTGTCTCTGAGTCGTACTGTATTTTGTTTAACATTTGTATGCATTTTAAAGTTTATTTCTGAAGGCTTCATAAGTACCTTGCTTTCTAATTAAATGTTAGTGTGATAAATACTAACTGCGCATAATTAAGGAACATTCAGAATTAATCTATGATTTTTTTTCCCTCTATGTTGAAGGTACAATTTGTTCTATACAAATTTTGGGGGGAAAGAATGTATAATTTGAATAAATACTTCCCTGAATAGCAATATTACTTTATATAGTTAATTATAAGACTTTAAATACTCATGGGTTCCATTGTGAGTGTTATAAAATATGTGAATGCAATAAAACACTTTTGACATGCTAATCAAATAAAATAATATAAGATGTAATGATGCACCTTTAAAGGATTTTATGTACTATATTGTCTCTGTTGTTAAACTCCTTCAAGTAACTTAGAAATGTTAGAATCATCTTAAATATTTTATTTTGTTATTAAAGTGAAAATAGCATTTTGTATGCTCAGTTTAAAAAGCCTTCAAGGGTAAACACTGGAAAGAAAAATTTAAAAACATTAAAACCTGTACAACACAGATAAAATTCCCATTGACAATTTGCTGTGGATTTGTGTGGATATACGATTATATGATTATATGTACACATAAGTAAACATATACTTAATTTACGTAAAAGGCCAATGTATGATATATTAATGTTACTTATCTCTGGGGGTTGGTTGTTGTTTCCATCCACTCTTTTTGTTCCCATATCACATATATGTATATTGGTATGTATATATGTATACACACACACACACACACATATATATATATTGCATATATAAATATGTGCACAATGCCTTTGGATCATTGACAACATCACATTCTGGTGTGTGAGACACACTGATTTATTTACTCTCTTGTCAAATTGTTAAATGGCACCTTTCCCCTTCTGTCTTTTGTTAACATCTTTGTAAAGTAGTCATTTGGTTTTGTACAACTATCTTAAGACAAATTCCTCTAAATATGTTTCTGAACCAAAGGGTAAATAATGATGTATGTCAATAGTCAAACTGCCGTCCACCCTTCCATGTCTTGTAGAAGAAGAATAGAGGTCCTGCTTCCCCAGCTTTCTGGTATGGATCTTGTCTTTCTTCACCTTGGGAAAATATCGGAGTATATGCCACATGTCAAAATTTTGTTCTCTTTGATTTCAGATAAAAGTTTACATATTTGTAAGTGTTTATTGGCCACCACTATTTCAACAATTTTATTGGAATGATTGCCTTTTGTTGTGGTTCACCAGTAAGAGTTCTATGACTAGTGAGATATTGCTGTTTGAATTCAAAATTCCTTGTTCGACTGTTACTTATTTTTAAATCTATTTTTACTTCTGTGTGATTTTATTCACCCTCAACTTCTCCCCTCAACTCCTCTCATGTTGATACTCACCTCCCTATTCTCACACTCCCTGTCTACATAAAGATATTTAATACCCCATCAACTCCCATCTGTGCTGTCCATATTATTCTGAGTATAGGGCTACCCACCAGAACATGCTCAGCATACCAGGACCTATATCCTTACAGAAAACTGGCTTTCCCTCTCCCAGAAGTCACTAACTGCCCATAGATCTTTAGTTAGGGGTGGGGACTCAAGAATCCCTTCCTACTCCATGCTTGAATATTGACTGGCTTAATCTTGTTCCAGTCTTACCCAGGCAACAAGAGCTGCTGTGACCTCACAGGGAGTGGTTCTGATATGTCCATAATGTACTGGTTTGTTCTGGTTCTTCTTGACCTTCAGCTCTTACAGCCTATCCAGCCTGTCTTCCATGATGGTGCCTTAGCTTTGGCGCGGGGTATGGTATGGATGTCCCATTTGTGGCTGAGGACTCTACAGTCACTTGTTTCTGCAGTTTGACCAGCTCTGGGTTAACCGCTGTCCACTGCGCAAAGAAACTTCTCTGATGAGGTCCCAGAGCTGCACCAACCCTATTCAGAACTGCTGTCCCCTGGGTCTGCAGCAAATGTTAAAGCTCCTGGGAGACATTTGGTGTTTGGCTTTTAGTTATTCCTGTAGTGATTTTAAAATTTAAGTAAATCCCACTTGTTAATTTTCCAGGTTTGTTTTTATTTATTTGTATTGTGGTGTGTGTGTGTGTGTGTGTGTGTGTGTGTGTGTGTGTGTGTGTGTGCATGTGTGTGCATGTGTGTATTGCACATGTGTATACAGGTACCCATCATGACCAGAAGAGGGCATGCTATCTCCTGGAAGAAGGATATAGGTGGTTGTGAGCCACTTGACATGAGTGTTGGGAACCAAATTTGGGTCCTCTGCAGGAGCAGCAAGTGCTCTTAGTTGCTGAATCTTCTCTCCAGCTATTACCACCATTGTTATTATTTTTATTTTAAACAAAAAGTAAAAAAATACAAATGTATATATTTATAGTCCAAGATTTTGTATTGTAGGTTAGGTTACTCCATCATGCTGTGTTGAAGGAATCTGTATATCTTACTATTGTAGTCTAACGATTTAATATTTGACATACTATTTGACCCACCTGGACTTTATATTTAATAAGGTAAAAGAGAGGAAGCAAGTGTTGCCTGTTCCCTGCTTGCTAGTAAGTTATCAGAATGCATGGATGTTTAACCTTTTATTATTGATTTAAAATGGTTCATTTTATATTACACCCCCTTAATATTTGAACCAATTTATGAGACATATCACACCTGTTCTTAGCCAATAAGTTCAAGAGGCAGTGAAGCATTGCATCCACTGTGTTGTAGGTTTTAGTTTTTGTGGCGTTGGGGGTTGAGTCCAAGGCCTTGAGTGTGCTAAGTCAGAGCTCCACCCTAGAGCCACAAATACTTTTGCACAAGATCCATTTCTTTCTTGGCTTTTTTTCTGGCTTCAGTGAGACAACTATTGCTTTGCTATTCTTTTTCAGATTATGTGTCCGTTTTCACACATTGGCTAAAACTGTGAAGTCATTTGGCTAAGTTAACAGAAGTCCTGGGATGTACTCAACTGGGGCTGTGTGGTATTTACACATTTGTTAAGGGAAAATTGGTACTTTCATGGTACTAGCTATCTTATTAAAGAAAAAAGTATTTTTTTCATAGTGTTAAAGTATTCTTCTATGGGTTTCAATAGCAATCTAGTTTTTTTCATGTAGGTCTTGACCATTTTAAAGCTTTTTATTACTATTTAAAATATTTGGTTGTCAAACACTTTACCTTCCTCATAATAGTTATATTTTAATTGTCCAAATATAAATCTATTGATTTTTGTTTATTTATTTTATATCCAGATACTTTAGTGAACACTTGCGGAGTGTATGTTATCTTTCAATTGATTTTAAGTTTTTAATGTTTCACCAAATGGAATCCAGGGGGAAATTTAAAACCTCTTTATTGTAGGGTGTGGCATAAGAATGTGAGCACATACACTCAAAGCACGACAGTGTTTATGGAACATAGTTTTTACACTGAGCGTCCACTAACTATGGTCTGGGCCCCACCCCAAAATATGTTAGTTAAGAGTGCTAATGTGTGGCAGTTGATAGGCAGCTCAGTCTCCATGTGGGTCCTCTAATGTGGGGAGCAGGGCTTGTCTCTGACATGGACTCTGCTGCCCACTCATTGATCACAAGCCTTGCCAGGCCACAGAGGAAGAGGATGCAGGCAGTCCTGATGAGACTTGATAGGCTGAGGTCAGTTGGTAGGGGAGGAGGGCTTCTCCTTTCTGAGGACTAGGGGAAGGCATGGGGGAAAGAGAGAGAGAGAGGGTGGGACCAGAAGGAGATGAGGGAGGGGGCTACAATTGGGATGTAAAGTGAATAAATTAAAAAAAATAAATTAATAAAGAGTGTTGACGTGTATGAGTAGGCGTTCTTATGAGAGTGTATAGTGTTCTGAGATATCATTTAGCACTCCCTTGGTTAATATCTAATGACAAGTATTTGTGAATTCTGTATTATTTATGTAGACAGAAGGAAGTCTGGGTTTTCTTTTTTTTTTTTAAAGATGTATTTATTTATTATGTATACAGTGTTCTCCTGCATGTAACAACTGCAGACCAAAAGAGCACAACAGATCTCATTATAGATGGTTGTGAGCCACCATGTGGTTGCTGGGAATTGAACTCAGGACCTTTGGAAGAGCAGGAAGTGCTCTTAACCTCTGAGCCATCTCTCCAGCCCAAGTCTGGGTTTTCAATTGAGCTTTAGGTGTTCCAGCAAGGGGCATATGAGGAAAACAGAGGCACCCTTGAATTGCTTCTAAGTAGATGGGTAAGAACTTGCAAATTCAGGGACTGCTAACTTTTAGTTTTACAGCCATCCAAATAAAATATAACTTCTTGACCTAAGCAATTCTACTGCCTCCTTGGATTACACCAACCTATTTTATCCACCAACTCAACCCCCTCAGCCCATAAGTAGATGCAAGGTGGTCTGTCGGCGCCACCTGGTGGTTACCTGGGGAACAATGTGAACTAACCTCGGTTCTCAGCTCTTGGGGACTTTGGTTTTTGAATTGTACTGGTTAAGTTAAGGCCAGGTTCACATATGCATTTAGTAGAGCAACTGCATCCAGCCTCATGGCCAGATCATCTTAATCGTGAGGCTCCCATCAGTGCCAAGGTCTTATTTCAGGGGTCAGTTTTTTATTTAAAAATTTTCTCATATATTTGTTTCTGTAGCTTGAAGCTGAGAGAATTCCACATAAAACAAATCCTATTTCACATTTCCTTTCAATAGTTTTCTTTCTCCCTGATTCTTCCCTTATGGCTACTTTTCTTTTTCCTCTTTCTTTGAATTTATTCATCTTGTTTTTTGTCTTTGTTTTTTTTTGTTTTGTTTTGTTTTTGTTTTTGTTTTTGTTTTTAGAGTGAAGCATTTTATTACAGCTCTTTAGTTTCCTTTACAACTATTGTATGGTTTTTGTAATCTAAATGCAAAACCAAACTAGAACCAGAAACATTCTCTACAGAGACTAATAGGTAAGTACATGTGTATATAACCACACAAAAGCACAGTAAGAATAGGAAATAAGAACATATGATATAGATAAAAAAAAAAAACACTTATTTTCTCACAAAATTGCTTGGGAGCTGTTTGGTAACTACAGCTCTAGAGTGTTAGTTAGACACGGTATACCTACACCGAGCAGCCACACAATCCATTAATCCATTATGCCACAGTAGATCTGTTGTCCTCGGTTGACCATCAGGGAAGAGAGCAGAGAGCACACAGGAGGCTCACTTACAGTTGAACTTCAGATAAAGCATTGATACAATTCGAATATGAAGTGCCCCCCGTGGGGTCATGTGCTGAGTGCTTATTCCCCAGATAGTGGCACTATGTCAAGAAGTTCTTGAAACATCATGAGGTAGGGCCTATTGGAGGAATGAGACCATGCTTCTGAAGGTTGTACCTTGCTTCCCATCACTTTTCCTTTCTCTTCTTGTCTCTCACAAAGGGACTAGTTTCCTCCCCCGTGTACTATTTTTTCTCTTAGAATTAGATTTTTAAAGAATCTTATACAATGTATTTTGATCACATTCGTCCCCTGCTCTAACCCCTTTCCCTACCCTCTCAACTTTGTGCCTCCTCTTTTTGTTTAACTCATAGAGTCCAAAATTTGCTGCCTATACATTTTTGTTTTTTGTTTGTTTGGTTTTTTTTTTTTTCCGAGACAGGGTTTCTCTGTGTAGCCTTGACTGTCCTAGACTCACTTTGTAGACCAGGCTGGCCTCGAACTCCCAGCGATCTGACTTCCTCTGCCTCCCGAGTACTGGGATTAAAGGCATGTGCTACCACGCCCAGCTACCTACACATTCTTGTATGTGTGGTCTTCCCTTGGGTCATTGTTGATCTACTTGGTGGATATGCTTTCCAAGGAAACTGATTCTCTTCCTCTCAGCAGCTGCAAACTTCCAGTGGCTCCTTTACTAGGGGTGGGGCTATGTGAACACCTCCCCACCACCCTAGTGGGGAATTGGCCTGGCTAGAGCTGTCACAACTCCTGTGAATTCATACATGCCACATCCTTCCTGTTCCAGAAGATACTGTTTCTTTGTCTCATCTACCATTAATGACTCTTCAAATCTTTATGCTCCCTCTTCTATAATGATCCCTGATCCATGAGAAGAGACATTGCGATATAGATGACCCATAGGGACTTTTGTTCCCTGAACTGGAGATGGAACTCTGTGTCGATCACCATCTACTGTAGAAAGAAGCTTCTTTGATGAGGGCTGAGAGATGCACTAATCAGGATAAATCATTGGGACCCAGTTTAATATTATGCCATTTTGCGGAGTAATAGTAGTAGTCTGTCCACTGAGGCCTATGACCTGTCCACCCACAGGTTCCTGGGCCTAATAACAACACCAGGAAGATGGGTTTTAACTTGCAGAGTTGGCACTGACTACAATTAGAAGGTGGTTGGTTACTTCTGTGACATTCATGCCACCATATGTTTTTCCAGGCTGGTTGTTAATACAGGTCTTTAAAGTTTACAGATGGGTGAGCCTGGTGATTATTTTGCCTCTCTGGTAGTGTTCATATTATCTTCCAACACTATTAAAACAGCTAACAGGGATGATGTGTTTACAGGAGTACCTGCTTGATTTATCCATACTGCCGTTATTCTTGATTTCTTAGGAAAACATCCCTTGTATTAAAAAAAAAAAACTTTTCATTGATTCTTTGTGATTTTCACATCATGCATCACAATCCCACTCAATATCTTATCCCTTTGTATATATCCTTCACTGTAGGCTCTGGACATCTTCTTTCTTTTTAAAAATTTTAATTTTTAAATAACTTATTCAGATTATACCCCAATTGTTATCCTCTCACTTGTATCTTCCCATTACCCCCTCCCTCCCTCCCTCTTTCACCCTATACCCTTCTCCTAGACCTGTGACAGAAGGAGAACTCCTCCCCCACCTTATAACTACAGCCTATCATGTTTCATTTGGGTATCCTGCTTTCCCTTCCTCTGAGTGCCACCAGGCCTCCCCACCAAGGAGATGTGGTCAAATAGGGAGCATCAGAGTTCATATCAGAGACAGTCCCTGCTCTCCACACAACTGTGGAGAATGTGCTGTCCATTGGCTAGATCTGGATAGGAGGTCTAGGTTTAATGGATGCACTTCCTTGGTTGGTACATCAGTTTTTAAAGGCCCGCCTGGGTCCAGATCCCCCAGCCTCTATGGTCTTCTTATATGGTTTCTGGACCCTCTGGGTCCTTCTAGCTCCTCATTCTTCCACATCACTCTTGCCTGGAGTCCCAATAGTGAGTCCCAGTATCTGTCCTGATCCCAGGCTGAGTGAAGACGCTCAGAGGACATCCAGGTTGGGTTAGTATCCAATTATAAGTATATACCGTGCGTGTCTTTCTAGATCTGGATGATCATTTCTAGTTCCATCCATTTGCCTGAAAATTTCAAGATTTCCTTGTTTTTAATAGCTGAGTAGTAATCCAGAGTGCAAATATACCACAACTTCTTTATCCATTCTTCAACTGAGGGACATCTAGGTTGTATCCAGATTCTGGCTATTATGAATACGGCCCATATGAACATAGTTGAGCAAATGTCTCTGTTATGTGGTGGAACATTTTTTGGGTATATGTCAAGGAGTGGAATAGCTGGGTCTTTAGGTAGTCCTATTCCAAGTTTTCTGAGAGAGCACCAGATTGATTTCTGAGAAAGCACTCCCACCAGCAATGAAGGAGTGTTCCTCTTTTTCCACATCCTCGCCAGCGTGTGCTGTCGCTTGAATTTTTTATCTTAAGCCATTCTGATGGGTATAAGATGGAATCTCAGAGTCGTTTTGATTTGCATTTCTCTGATGACTAAGGATGTTGAGCATTTCTTTAAGTGTTTCCCAGCCATTTGATATTCCTTTTTTGAGAATTTTCTATTTAGCTCTGAACCCCATTTCTTAATTGGGTTATTTGGTTTGATGGTGTTTAATTTCTTGAGCTCTTTATATATTTTGGATATTAGCCCTTTGTAAAATGTAGGCTTGGTGAAGATCTGTTCCCAGTCTGTAGGCTGTTGTTTTGTTCTGTTGGCACTGTCCTTTGCCTTACAGAAGCTTTTCAGTTTCATGAGGTCTCATTTATTAATTGTTGGCCTTAGTGCCTGGGTTGTTGGTGTTCTGTTCAGGAAGTTGTCTCCTACGCCAATAAATTCAAGGTTCTTTCTCATTTTGTCTTCTAATGGATTCAGTGTCTCTGATTTTATTTTGAGGTCTTTAATCCACTTGGACTTGAGTTTTGTGCATGGTGATAAATATGGATCTACTTGCATTTTTCTATGTGTAGACTAGTACCATTTGTTGAAGATGATATCCTTTTTCCATTATATAGATTTGGCTTCTTTGTCAAAAATCAAGTGCCTATAGATGTATGGATTTATTTCTGGATCTTTGATTTAATTCCATTGATCAAGCAGCCTATTGCTATGCCAGTACCATACTGTTTTAATTACTGTTGCTTTATAATTCAGCTTGAGATCAGGGATGGAGATTCCTCCAGAGGATCTTTTATTGTACAGGATTGTCTTAGCTGTTCTGGGTTTTTGTTTTTCCATATGAAGTTGAGACTTAATCTTTCAAGGTATTTAAAAATTGTGTAGGTATTTTGATAGGGATTGCATTGACTCTGTAAATTACTTTTGGTAAAATGGCCATTTTTACTATGTTAATTCTCCCAATCCACAAACAAGGGAGATCTTTCCATCTTCTGATATCATCTTCAATTTCCTTCTTCAGAAGCTTGAAGGTTTTTTTCATACATATCTTTCACTTGTTTGGTTAGAGTTATACTTAGATACTTTATATTAATTGTGGATATTGTGAAGGGTATAGTTTCCTAATTTCTTTTTCAGCATGATTATCATTTCTATATGGGAAGGCTACTCACTTTTTTGAGTTGAATTTGTATTCAGCCACTTTGCTGAAGGTGCTTATCAGCTGTAGGAGTTCTCTGGTGGAATTTTAGGGGTCACTTATGTACACTATCATATCATCTGCAAATAGAGATAATTTGACTTCCTCCTTTCCAATGTGGATCCCCTTGATCTCCTTTTATTGTCTTATTACTCTAGCTAAGACTTCACACACTATATTGGAGAGTTATAGAGAAGAGTGGCAGCCTTGTCTAGTCCCTGATTTTAGTGAAATTTCTCTCTATTTAATTTGATGTTGGCTATAGGCTTTCTGTATATAGCCTTTATTATGCTTAGGTATGTGCCTTATATTCCTGATCTCTCCAAGACTTTAAATAGGAATGGATGTTGGATTTTGTCAAATGCTTTTTCAGCATCTGAGATGATCATGTGTTTTTTTCCTTTCAGTTTGCCTATGTGGTGGATTACACTGATGGATTTCCATATATTGAACCATCCCTGCATGCTTGGGATGAAGCCTGCTTGGTCATGGTGAATGATACCTTTGATGTGTTCCTGTATTCAGTTTGCGAGTATTTTATTGAGTATTTTTTGTACCAATGTTCATAAGAGAAATTGGTATAAAATTCTATGTCTTTGTGAGATTTTGGTATCAAGGTGATTGTGGCCTCATAGAATGAGTTTGATAATGTTCTATCCATTTCTATTTTGTAGGGTAGTTTGAAGATATCAGTGTTAGCTCTTCTTCAAAGGCCTGGTAGAATTCTGCTCTGAAACCATCTGGCCCTGGTCTTTTTTTTTTTGGTTGGGAGACTTTTGATGACTACTTCTATTTCTATCTGAGAAATAGAACTATTTAATTTGTTTATCTGATCTTGATTCAACTTTGGCAAGTGGAATACATCAATAAAATTGTCCATTTCCTTTAGATTTTCAAATTTTGTGGCATACAGGCGTTTGAAGTCAGATCTAACAATTCTTTGTATTTCTTCAGTGTCTGTTGTTATGTCTTCCTTTTCTTTTCTGATGTTGTTCATTTTAATAGTGTTTCTCTGCCTTTTGGTTAGTTTGGCTAATGGTTTTTCTATCTTGTTGGTTTTCTCAAAGAACCAGCTCTTGGTTTTGTTCATTCTTTCAAGTGTTCTCTGTTTCTAATTTATTGATTTCAGCCCCGAGTTTGTTTACTTCCAGCTGTCTACTCCTCTTGGGTGTTTCTGCTTCTTTTTTTCCTAGGGCTTCCAGATGTGTCATTAGGTTGCCTATATGAGATGTTTCCAATATCTTTTTGAAGACCCTTAGTGCTATGAACTTTTCTCTTAGCATTGCTTTCAATGTGTTTCATAAATTTGGGTATGTTGTACCTTAATTTTCATTGAATTTTAAGAAGTCCCTAATTTCTTTCTTTCTTTATTCCCTGACCCAGTTGTCATTGAGTAGGGAGTTGTTCAGTTTCCATGTGTGTGTTGGCTTTTTGCTGTTTCTGTTGTTGAAGTCCAGCTTTAGTCCATGATGGTCTGATAGGATACAAAGTATCATTTTATTATTCTTGTATTTGTAGAGGTTTGCTTTCTGACCTACCATATGCTCAATTTTGGAGAAGGTTCCATGAGGTGATGAGAAGAATCTTTTGTATTTTGTATTTTGGTGAAAAGAACTGTAGATATGTGTTAGATCCATTTGATTAATGACACTGGCTAGTGTAATTATTTCTTGGTTTAGCTTCTGTTTCTCTGATCTATCCTTTGGTGGAAATGAGATGTTGAAGCCTCCCACTATTAATGTTTGGGGATCAATGTGTGGATTAAGCTTTATTAATGTTTCTTTTACAACTGTGGGTGCCCTTGTATTGGGGGTGTAGATGTCCAAAATTGTGATATTATCTTGGCTGCATTTTCCTTTGACGAGTATGAAGTGTCCTTACTCATCTCTTTGATGAATTTTGGTTGAAAGTCTTGTGTCGATTTGCTTGGAAGACCTTTTTTCAGCCCTTTACCCTGAGGTAATGTCTATCATTGTGGCTTGAATGAAGCACAATGTTGGGTTTTGTTTATGCATCCATTCTGTTAGTCTGTGGCTTTTTATTGGAGAATTGAGACCATTGATGTTGAGAGATATTAATGACCAGTGGCTGTTAAGTCCCCTAATTTTGATGTTGGTTGTGGTAGAGTGCTTGTGTGTTTGTCTAATTTTGTTTTGCTACAGTAAATCTACCTACTTCCTGTGTTATCCTGGTTGTAGTTAGCCACTTTGAGTTGGAGTTTTCCTTTTAGTAACTTCTGTAGGGCTGGGTTTGTGGCTAGGTACTATTTGAGTTTGTTTTTGTCATGGAATATCTTATTTATTCCATCTATGATTATTGAACGTTTTCCTGGGTATAGTACTCTGGACTGGCATCTGTGGTCTCTTAGGGTTTGTACGACCTCTGCCCAGGCCTTTCTGGATTTTATGGTCTCTGCAGAGAAGTTGCGTGTCATTCTGATAGGTTTGCATTATAAGTTACTTGGTCTTTTTCCCTTGCCACTTTTATTTATTTTGTGTTGTAGTTCTGTACATTTTTGTGTTTTGATTATTATGTGGCAGGAGGATTTTCTTTTCTGGTCTATTCTATTTGGTGTTCTGTAGGCCTTTATATGTTTATATGCATCTCTTTCTTTAAATTGGGGAAATTTTCTTCTATGATTTTGTTGAAAATATTTTCTGGGAGTTAGAGCTGGCTACATTCTCTTTCTTCAATTCCTATTATCCTTAGGTTTCATCTTTTCATGGTGTCCTTGATTTCTTGCATGTTTTGTGTCAGGAATTTTTCAGATTGAACATTTTCTTTGATAGTTGCATCAAATTCTTCTATTGTGTCTTCTACATCTGAGATTCTGTTCTCCATCTCTTGAATTCTGTTAGTGATGCTTACCTCTGCAATTCCTGTTTTCTCCTCTAAGTTCTCTCATTCCAAGCTTTCTTCTATTTGTGCTTTTATCATTGTTTCCATTTTCATCTTCAGATAGTGAACCATTTTATTGATTTCCTTCACCTGATTGTTTGTATTTTCCTGAATTTCTTCCAGTAATTTCTTCATTTCCTCCCTATAGGCTTCTGTCATCATCTCTGTAAGGTCCTCAATTTGTTTGGCTGCATATTCCTGTATTTGTTTGTGAATTTTATTAGTTTCCTCCATTATCATCCTCAGTATGAAGGATTTGAGGTCATTTTCTAGTGCTTCAGTTATGTTTGAGTTTTTAGGATTGATTTCTTTAGAATAACTGGGTTCTGGAGATGCCATATTATTTTCGCTTTTGTTGTTTGTGTTTCTACACTGGCCTTTCCCCCTCTTGCTGTTTCTGACATTAGGTGGTAGTTTCTTGTGCCCTTCACTGGCTGTTGAGAGCAGTTCATTGGTGGTTGTCTATAGGTTGAGATACCTCACCTGTGGGAATCAGGGAACCCTTCCCTGGATCAGGCACGTGACCTGGGTTCAACTCTGTGGCATTTTTCTCTACACCCTAGGCTCCCCACTGGGCCAAAGAGCATAAACACAGCCATTATCCTGCACTTAGCTGGGCTTTGGAGTCCCTCCCTATGGCGACTAGGCCCTGGGGCCTTGGTGCAGTCTGCCAGAGAGTGCTCCTACCAAATGCTAGCTTGTGCTGTTTTGCTGGGCTTTAGTGTGAGTGCCCACACCCACTCAGGCCCTGGGGTCTTGGTTCAGTCCACCAGAGAGTACAGAGTACCTCGACTTAGCCTGAGGTGTTTGGCTGAGCTTTGGAGAATGTGTTCACAGCCACCTGGTCCCCCCCACCTGGGCTCTAGGTCCCTCTATGGACTGGTGGGGTGATCAGAAGTCAGATCTATCCCAGGTCTGCAGTCTGGGCTCTTCTCTGGGCCAGAAGACACTGATGTTGGTGCTCTGTAGCCCACAGTTTAGTCAGTCAGAGAGAGACACACACACACACACAGAGAGAGAGAGAGAGAGAGAGAGAGAGAGAGAGAGAGAGAGAGAGAGCATGCAGGTATCTTCTGATAGGCTGTGTTTTGCTGGACTTTCAAGACCCTGTCCATGGCACCGGACCTGTCCCTAAGTCTTTCTATGGACTGGCCAGGTGGTCTGAGGTCAGATCCACCCATTCTTCTGGATTCTTCCCTGGGCCATCAGATCCAGATGCTGGTGCTTCACTGCCCACAGTCAGTCCCAGCTACAAAGTCCCAGATATAGAATGTAGACACAACTGGCAGGCAAGTATGTGTACAGACTCTGGGGACTGGACACCCTTCCTTGGTGGACCAGTTAGAGGCCAGACCCACCTGTGCTCTGCACCATGAGGACCTCTGTCACCTAGGGCTCTTCACATCTGTAGCTCACAGCCCGGTCCCTAGGCTCTGTCTGGATGATCAAACACAGTGCATGGTCAGTGCTGCCATCTTGGAGGCTAGCCTGGTCAATGCAGAAAGTTCCAGAACAGCTAGGGCTACATAGATCCTGCCTCAAAATGCAGTCTAAGTGTAGTGTTTTGGCTATTTGTATTTGGCAGCCTTGAAGAAAACATACTCCCTATTTTGGTGAGTCTAAAATTCCGAATGTAAACCAATATATATCATATCTCATCTCTATGAACTGAAAACATCTATTTAGACCTAGAAGGATCTTAACCCCTAAACAACTAAGCTTAATTGTAAAACTAAACTTTCTGGTCTTCAGCCCTATCAGAGACTTAAGAAGGAATAAAATTAGTTATCTGAGTAAACAGGATGTGCAAGTTAGTAGCTTCCAAAGTGAATAAAATGACAGACAGTTTACTGTCTGAATAGTCACCCAAAACTCACTATAATGTTGGAGCATCATCTTCATCCTTCTGGCCCAGTATATCTGGCAGACATATTTGTGAGGCAGGAACAATTGAGGACTTGCTTATCCTGTCTTGGCAGAGTTTGGCCAGCAACTCTGCCTGCATTCTCCAAGCTTGCCTATTTTTTGGCAGAAATTTGTTTGAGGCAGAAATGAGGACATTTTTCCCAGTGGCTTGTTTGCCATATTTGAAGCCATCTCCATAAGGTGGTTCTTTGATGCTCATCATCTTCTTTGAGGTAGGCTGGGTGTTTCCAGGAGTTAACCTGTCTTATTGCCAAAGAATCCTTAAAACAATAAAAACATCTTTAAATGACATATTCTATAGGACTCTGAGGTTTTTGAAGACCTTATCTAAATATTTTACCTTATCTTTCTATAGAATCATACCTATCTCTTATACTTAGGATGTATATTCTTGTGATAAAAATAGATTAGTTATTAATATGACCATGATTTGATCAACTAACAATTAACTTGTATAATTTAATATCCCAAACAGCCTGCAATAGCACTTTCAAAGTACTGGAGGTAAACCTTGTATTCTTACTTGAGTTGTATAGGTACAATATCTCATATTAGAGTAGAAACATATATATATATATATATATATATATATATATATATATATATATATTTGTCCACACATCTTTACTTTTATATATTCATTGCAGTGAGTCGTTGATCTATTTGAGGCCTCTGGCTTCTGCTGCACTATCAATGCTGGGTCATCACTAGGACTCTTCTCAGATATCCTGTTGTTGCCCTATGTCATGGAGATCCTACAGCTTTGAATTGTTAGGAAGGTAGATGTTTGAGGTGGGCCAGTTCAAAGCCCTTAATGTGGGCCTGGGTAATAGCCAAATTGGTCAACCTGTTAACCCTCCTTCACTGCCTTGGCTAGCTCACCCAGTGCCACAACTGGCAAGCTGCAGAGTCTGCTCTCTTGCCTCATGCCACTGGGCCAGATGTACTGTGCTGCCACTCTCATGAATGCTGCAGCCTGCAAGGGACAGAGCTAGCTCTCCAGTTCTTCAACTCTCATGACCTTAGGGTCAGATCTCCTTCCTGCCACAGGCAGTGAGGGGTGAGGAGCTGGGGAGGGCATCTCTGTTGCACCCTTGCCTCCTCATAGTAGATGAGTGGCAGAGGCAGCTCTCTCTCAAACTCTCAGGACCAGCTCACCTGTGCCTTTGCCACCAGGGTCAGCTCTACTGTGCTGCACAGGCAAGAGATGGTGCCACATCTCCCAAGTGTGGTAGCTGGTAAGGGGTGAGGACAACTCAACACAGTGGCCCAGGTGGCAGTCCAGATCAGGGACATCTGCATGGCCTTTGGTGGTAACATGAGCCTGGGACATCAACACAGATTTTGGCTGCAATAGGACCATGGGTCCAAACATGGCTTCTTGCAACAGCATGGCCCTCAGATATCCACGTGGTCTGCAGGTACAGCCAAGACTATGCCTTTGGGAGAAACTTGGGCCACAGACATCCACACAGATCCCAGCTGCAGCAGGACCATGGGCTTAGACATGGCCTGCAGCAGCAGCTTAGGCCAATACCTCACCATAGCCCCAGGTTGTTATACAGATTCCTCATATCTGTCAATTTCTCACCACTATCAAGTCTTCAGTTCCAGCTTTTTCCATGGCATATGAACCCCTCAGCTTCACTTTCTCTTTGATCTCTGCACCACACACTACATCTTTCCCATCTTTCCTTCAGTGTTTTTCTTCAGGCCACACCAGCCTCCGAGTGGCTGGGGCGGATGCTTCTCCTTTGTCCTTTTTATCCTTTTGAGATCCAAAACATGGTCCTAACTTCAGTTGATAAGCCAGTGGTTATGGGTAGTTCTTACCACAAATGGGGAAGGAGAAGCTTGAGAAATGAGGAGATGGTGTGATGAACACCTAAGACCCTGGAAAGTACAGAAAATCCCTTTTTACTCACAGTGGCTACAGCCCTTCTCGCTGCCCCTCAGGATTTCACTTTATGCTGCTTCCAAAAATTTTTTTGCTTTGCTTTATTGCTATAGCTTCAACACTAAAGAAGTTCCTGGCATGTAGAAACAGCTCCGTTAATATTCGCAACCCTTTGTATTGTGTTAACTCCATTGGTAGTTACAGTCAACTTCAGCTTACATGCCAAGTGATTAGGCCTATGTTGACTGTATCTGTCCTGAACACAGCCTTGTCTTCTTGACAATATTCCCAATACACTGTGGCACCCACCTATACCATGGCAATTATCTACTAGTGTTATTTGTCCTGTAGACATGATTTACATCAGTTTGTGTGTGTGTGTGTGTGTGTGTGTGTGTAGGCTATGTGATATTCAAATAAAGGATCTGAACAACTTTGGTGTTTGAGAACCTTAGAGCCAATTCCAGAAATGCTTATACTTACTGAAGGAATGAAGATATTCCTGATGAATAAGTGCATCTGACTTGTTCATTTTTACTGTATCTCTGTTTTGTAAATGATGTAGCGATGCCAATGTTCATCAAAAAAAGAGCATAGCTTTGAACTCCCGTGGGATAACATAAGCATCAGGGCTGTTACCATTTCAGAAAAATTACTCCTTGAGGACTTTCAGGAAAAGCGCTGTTGGTTGGTAAGCTGGAAATGCTTGCTTCCTTACATGCCTCAGTAGCGTATCTCCTATATGCATAATAACAGAAGCAAACCCCACCAGGATGGCAAGCTTTTCTCAAGCCCATTAAATACACAGAGAAAAATTCCAAGTGTACAAATATTAAGCCTCTAGCCAAACATCACCATGTATGCTTTTGCCTGTCTGACAGCCTTGTCCCGTTGGCATTGTTAATCCCTGATAAAAGAAACGCAGACCTCATTATCTCTGTAGAAGCATGCACAGGGAAGACACTGGACTCGCCTACTGCTCATAAGAGCGGCCTCTTTCTTGTGATCCCTCTCAGAACCGGAGCACAAGGCAAGCTGCTTTTAATTTCAAAGAATGTTCCTCTGATGTTGTTGTTTCATGAGAATTTTATGACGATAAAAAAATTAACCATTTCCTATGTCCTTTTCCAAAGTCTGAGAGTCCTCAAAATGCTCATAAGTCTGTGGCCTTATGGGTATACCTCCTCTCTACTGCAGAGGGGGCATTGGAAAGCATTCAAAGCTGGCGGGAATTAAGACTGTGGAGAGGAGTAGGTGTATGATGTCAGCGTGACAGACCCATGAGGAGTGATGTCTTGCCCCCGGCTGGTTTTAACGGTGGTTGTCATGGGGAGAGAGCAGGTTAATTCATCTTTACCTCCTTACCTACCTTACCTGCCTAAGTTGTGAGACTCTACAAGGTGTAAGTAAAACGTGGACAAACTTTACAGAAGGGGAAGGGCGCTTGAAAATTGGCAGTGCCTCAGCCTGACTGCGTGACATGGAATAAAACAAGCCAGGTACCAGAGCCTCGGTTTAATCTCTCTGCGAAACGGAAGTGACCGCTCTACTGGACTCTTGTGAGAACTGCTACTAGGGTATGGCTGGTAGCCGTCCATGGGTAGCCAGCGATGACTGTATTCATTTCTCATCTTTCCTTCTCTCCACCAGGTACCTTGGGATCACGAGGCCCCTCACGTACCCCGTGAGGCAGAACGGGAAATGCATGGCCAAAATGATCCTATCGGTCTGGCTTCTCTCTGCCTCCATCACCTTACCGCCACTCTTTGGCTGGGCTCAGAACGTGAACGATGACAAAGTATGCTTGATCAGCCAGGATTTTGGCTACACCATCTACTCCACCGCAGTGGCATTTTATATCCCCATGTCGGTCATGCTGTTCATGTACTATCAGATTTACAAGGCTGCCAGGAAGAGTGCGGCCAAACACAAGTTCCCAGGCTTCCCGCGCGTGCAGCCGGAGAGTGTCATCTCCCTCAATGGTGTGGTGAAGCTCCAGAAGGAAGTGGAAGAGTGCGCGAACCTTTCGAGACTGCTCAAACACGAAAGGAAAAATATCTCCATCTTCAAGAGGGAACAGAAAGCGGCCACCACCTTGGGGATCATCGTGGGAGCCTTCACTGTGTGCTGGCTGCCGTTTTTCCTCTTGTCCACAGCAAGGCCCTTTATTTGCGGCACCTCCTGCAGCTGCATTCCACTGTGGGTGGAGAGGACATGTCTGTGGCTGGGCTATGCAAACTCTCTTATTAACCCTTTTATATATGCCTTCTTCAACCGAGACCTGAGGACCACCTACCGCAGCCTACTTCAGTGTCAGTACCGGAATATCAACCGGAAGCTCTCTGCCGCAGGCATGCACGAGGCCCTGAAACTTGCTGAGAGGCCCGAGAGAGCCGAGTTTGTGCTGTAAGGTCATTTATCATTACCATCCATTCATCCCCTACCCCCTTTCATGACGCGTCTTGAATGTTGGATAAAGCCTCCTGAATCAGTGGCTAGCTTATCTTTTTTTCACCAGACATCTGGTGTGAATTCAGAATACTTTCATTCACATAGGATAAGGCTCAAGAAACATCCAAGCAGGTAGGTATTTGAATGGGAAGAGGAGACGGGTCTGCTGATGGAGTTGAATTCATATGACTGGTGATACCGAAGGTAATATTCTCCATTTCTTTCATCATAAATAACATCTCAATTATGTCTGTCATTGTATCTGAATTCCAACGACGATCCCATTTTAACTGCATTTCCATGTGGTGCAATGTTTTTGGTGGCCTCACAGTTCGTAGAGAAATGCCGAGTTTGAGGGAGGAAACAGATGTGATTCTTCTGATATGGAACCAAATCCGTATAGGAAATGACATTCTAGGACAAGGTGCTAACAGCCACTGAGCTGTCAAGAAGTGCTCCCTGGCTTGGTAGCCAAGAACCTGCTGCAGTCACCCAGTTCTTAACATTGTTGGGGACGAGTCCCTGACACTCCAGGGAGCAATGGGAGTTGAGATCCTAAAATGTACTTACAAAGGGCTGATGGTGACAAGGACTTGGGAGTTTCACAAGTCACTCATGTACTGACAAAGTTGGCGCTGTTACAGAGGATGGAGGTAAGACAGTAGAGTGGTGATCCAGTAATGTGCTGACTTTGATATTCTTAGGGAAGGAGCTACACACAATATATTTCTATTTGCAAATCTGCTCCAGTGCCTCACAGTTGTAGAATACCAAGGGCCGTAGCTACCCTGAAACCTAGTTCTCAGGGGATTAACCTGGGTACCTCAGGGTAACTGCTATAGGATAATTGACTCATGACCACATAGATGTGGACTGAGTCATCCCAGTGCATGCACCCTTGATCACCACGTAAGTCTACTGGGTTGTCTGAGATAGGGAAGAAAGCCAGGGACAGTGGACAGCAGCTTGCTGAGAAGGCGGCTACTATGCTGTCCTTACTCTGAGTGATCTGAGTCTGTTAGGTGTGCCATGCTGTGGGAGGGTCACATCTAGCCAGAATCCTAGTAATTTCTCAGATGCAGGAAATAAAGCCGGGCCATTGACAAGAGTTCTAGGGCTTGGATTGGTTTTAAGGTGAGCTGATGATAGCTATCGATTTCTTGATAAAATAGCTTTGCATTAGTGAGTAGGAGAAAGTGAAGGGTTTCATGGGTAGTAACCTATTTTAGTCAGCGCGCCACTCTATCCCCTGGAAACAGCTATTTCTTAGGGCTTAGCAGCTAGGTTATTTTGACCAGTGGATTGTTTAGCCAGAAAGAGGAAAGTGTGTTGGTTTTATTTCCTGGGAGTAACACAATGTGGAATGCGTTTGAGGAAAGTCTTTGGGAATGACAGGAAGGGCAGACAACAGTGTGAGGCTGTGGCAGGGGGGTCCTATTCAGTAGCAAACGAGGAGAGTGCGGACGGTGTCCTGACCATCTCCCTGTTTACAGGCCTCTGATAACTTGAGGATAATTTTACTCATCAGCTTAGGTAATAAATTCACAGATAATTAAGGTGTAAGAATGGTAATGTTAAAAGCGTGACACGAACAGGTTTTCCTGTTTGAAATAACAATAGCCCACATTGCCTGAGGCTTCATTCCCAGCCACTGCACTGAGAACACTGAATCTTCAAAACTGGACGATGGGGTGGTTTTCTCCATCTCCACTTTGAAGATGATAAAACAAGAGCTGGGTGAGATCAAATCATTTCCCCACGGTCCTTCACAGGAGATTGATAGAGTTGGATTCCAGCCCAGGAAGCCTGTGTTCAGAAGGGCTTTTAGCTTTCATGCTACTGTACCCTTTATAAAAATAAATCAGCTAGAATAAAACGTGAGGATGCTTGCTTGTCTGTCCTCAGCTCATGGGGAGGTATGGGTTTGTTTCCTCTTAGTGCCAGGCAAAGGCCAGCACACCTATAGTGGTGAGGGACCAATTGGTAGTATTTTGAGCATTGAAAACCATATGGTTCTATTGCAACTCCTCATCTCTGTCAGTGCCATCCACTTAAGTAAATGAGAGGACATGGGTATGTACCAACAAAACTTCATTTATGGAAGAGATGACCAGCTGGATTTGGCCCACAGGCAATAGTCTGTTGTCCCTTGATTTAAGAGAGAATTACTGTGCCTAATTACAGTTCTCCCAGTTTGAATTTATAACCATGTAGGATATGCAAATTAGCTAAAATTGTTGGCCTAAAAATACCAACAACTTTAGGATGTATTTACTGTTGTATAGCGTTCACATAGCAGCCATTTCTGAACTCTAAACCAGGCAGCTTTGTTGTCAGCACCAATATTAGAAGATTCATTTTCAGGTTTTTATTTTTTTTTTTATGACTGCTACGCACTGTGGTGGGTACATAAAATATGACATAATTCTTGCTGTTGTACATGTATTTCTACACAAAAATGTATACGTATACTTTTGTGATCTGAATGTTTGTGTTTCCCCCCAACTTTTTTGGTTACAATACAGACTCTAATGCAGCAGTATCAAAAAGTGGGGACTCTATGAGATGACTAAGTCATGAAGGCAGAGCTGTCACAAGTAGGATGAGAGCCCTTATGAAATAGAATAGAGGGAACTGGTTTGTAAAGGAGACAGACACCAAATTCAATCAGTTATGCACTTTCTAGTCCCTACAAATAGAGGGTGGGCTCATAAACTACCACTTTATAACATTTCATTGTAACAGCCTGAGTCTATCATAGCACACTCAGCTTTGTTCTGTTTTGATGAGAGCCACAGGTAGGAGCCCATGTCAAAGGAGAAGGGACCATAGCCAGTGCTTGCACTAACCAGAGAAGACTTCCTGAAGGGAGCATCCTTGAGACTAGCCAAAGCACTTATAACTAACAGTGAACAGAAGGGTTATTCCAGGTAAAAGGGACATTTTATGTAGAGCCACCAATGTAAGACCTTATGCAAAGGACAGACTAAGATCTAGACTCTAGGGCAAGAAAACAGTTGGAGATCAGAGTAGAAATGACACAGAAAGTATTTGTAATGATGTATGCTAGTCCCCAGAAATTTAGACTTTAGGCAACAGATGCTCAATTCAGAGGAATTTTTGCCTCCTATCGTGGAGGTGGTTGGCAACGCCTAGAGGTTCTTTTGGTTATCATAACTGGATTGTGTCTGGATGTTAACTGCCATGTACTAGGTGCAGGTCAGAGAGGCTGCCAGCTACTCTACAATGCACATAAAATCCTCCCACAGAAAAGACTTACCCAACCAGCAAGGTTTGGGGATTCTGCTGTAGATGTGAGCAAGTCCTCCATAGCTTCTGTGGCCAGTGGATAGGGCCATCGGAGCGGGGGCACTGATTCAGTGGCACAGTACAGGAAGAATCAGCAGGCAGAGGCTGGATGAAGAGTTCCCTCACTGGTGTTTGCAGAAACACTGGAGGGGCTTTCTGTGTATGAAATACAGCAGCAGGCATGGTGGGGGTGCAAAGAGGGCTGTGCAACTGTCTTTCTCTCTAGAAGCTCACAGTCCTGTGGGTTCCAGTGCTGTTGAGGTTAGTGACACTTGGTCATAAAAGACACTTTTAACGAGAGTAAGACCCTATGTGGTCCATAGTCCAAGTTACCCTCAAAGAACACTAATTGGAAAGCTGCTGATCAGTCTGACTTGCCATATGTTGCTTTGAAGCTTTGTGGGTTTTTTTTCTGACTTGTTCTTTGCTATTATTAGGCTGGGTGACATTTGGGTTATACTCTACCCAGTCTGCATGATAACATCACCCACTGTGGTCTCCAGGAGAGTGACAAGAGTCATCCAGTTCACAGCTCAGAGCAAAGGAGCAAACCTTCTCAGACTCCCCCTCCTTTCCAGGGCTCCCTCACACATCAAGTGGCCACTTTAAGGACTCTGGGAAACTCCTTATAGTTTCTCCAGCTTGTTTCTTCCCGTCCAGCTGTTTGGGATTGGGTCTGTGTTAACTTTTGCTTCTTGCTTGGCCTCCTTGGCTCCATTTTTTCCTCCTATACTCAGCTTCCTTCTTTTTTCTGTGTGAACAATCTAGACTGTGTGTTGTCACTTTCAAATATTTACCCATTTCTTCCCATTTTCTTACTCAGCATAACCAGAGCCTCAGGAGTCCAGCAGGCACTCGAGAATTTTCCCTGGGGTAACGGAGTGAACACAGGGATAAAAGCTGTGAATACTGTTGCACTGGTAATTTTAATTCACTACTATCAATTTTAACCTTTTAACTATTTCCCAAGTCTTTGAATAAAGGTAGTAACAGAATGTAACAATGTGACCTAAGCAAAGCGTCTTTCTTTCTCTTTTAATTGAATGGTTTTACTCATGGACTTAAACTGCCACAAATTATTTTTAAGTATTGTGTCATGAGGACTTGTTCTTTGACATCCTCTGTGAGCAGCAATGAAAAATAATTTCCAAAATACTTTGCTATAAAAGAATACCATGAGATTGTTTTGAAGCAGCGCTCCCTTTCTGTCTCCCCCTTCTCCTTGGTGGCTGTATTGTCTTTC
Organism: Acomys minous; assembly: GCF_964271855.1. Lineage (NCBI taxonomy): Eukaryota > Metazoa > Chordata > Mammalia > Rodentia > Muridae > Acomys > Acomys minous. The sequence continues at coordinate 24,548,343 of NC_140484.1, forward strand.
TCTTCAAAGAACCTCTTATAATCCCTGTCAATTGCAGTGGCTCTTAGCAGTGACTCATTGCAGAATAACCTTGGGCTTCTGCCATGAATTCTGTCAATTTGCTGCTCCAGGCTTTAGGCTGCAGCTTTGGAATCCAACCTGATTGCATGCTTTCTTTGTGGAAAGGGGTAATTTAAAAGAAATGAAGTGGAGTACATCCCAGGGGAAATTGGGAAGAAATATCAAGGCCCCTGAAACCCTGAATGTCTGTGATGAGTTCCTACCTTAATAACAGAAGCAAATAAAGAGCTTGCTATTCCCTGGCATTTTAAATTCCCTCACAGTGATATTTTCTTTACCATTAATTGTCCTAAGTTCAAGGTCACGGTTTTGCCTTTATTAAATCATCAACTAGTAATAGCAATAGCTTCTTTGCTTCGTGCTTTACAGTTAGTTACCTAGAGTTTAGCCTTGAGGTCTCTTAAAGTAGGAAGGGCATTGTTCTACTCAGTGTTTTATTCAATGTTGAGGATCAAAGCCATGGGCCCCACACGGGCCACAAACTAGTCCACTGAGCCCCAGCCCTTGCCCTACCCTCTTTGACCCCTTTCTTTTGCTGTTGTTTTCTCTTCGTTGTTAATACATACATGTAGCACAATGTAAAGGCAAATAGTGTATAGATGTATACAATAAAAATAAGATAATTTACAACCATAGAAGAAGTGATATGAAGGTAGTAGGATTTTAATAAGATATATGGAGGACATATGATAGAGGTTGTTCAGTGTTGAAAGGCAGTCCATTCCAGTGACAGCTGTGGATAGAGGTGGGCAAAGGACCTGGAACATGTCTGCAGTGATATAGGAAGTTGAGAAGGTTGGGGTTATCCCAGGGAGCCAGGTGGGTTTTTGACTGGAAGGATACTAGGATGTAGTGGGCGTGATGGGAGGAGAGCGTACCAATAGAAGAAGAAGGGGTGTGTGTCATGGTACTCATGTCGGTGTGGGATGTCTGTCTGGGGAAGACTGAACTAGGAAGGTGTCATTGACACCAGGAGAGAGGCTAATAGTGTCTAAGCAGTCTGGAACCTGGAAATTTAAGGAATTTAAGGAAATCATCACTGTGTCTAGCAGGTGAGTCATAAGAAAAGATGGACTCTGGAGGTGGTGCTAGACAGAGACCAGGAGGAATTCAGTAGAGCTTAAGATGTGGTGGAAGCAAAACTGAGTTAAAGGATGCTGGGTGTGGTAGTTCCCCTAGGTGTGAAGAACCTAAGGACCAGGGCTAGAATTGTCTCTGGCACATCATCAGTTGAGGACACAGTTTGTTTCCATTCCAAGAACCTGTGGCACTGAGACTTGGCTGAAATACCTTGTTCTTATGCACTACTGCATGAGGCTGAGGGTCAGATGGAGTCTACTGCGGGCAAATCCAGTCATTGGCACACTTACACGAAGGAATGGGCTGAGAGGAGAACTTCCGATAAGCAGATTCAGATACAGGGACCCTTTAAGTGGGGCAGTGAGGATAAGCGAAGAGCACAGGCCTGGGCCTGTGACTGCCCAGCCCAGCTCCTAAACACAGTGCTTGTGTGGTAAGTCAAGGCCTGTGAAGGTATGGCATTGTGGGAGTGTGGTTCCATGCTAGGAGAATGGATACTTTCTCAGTTGTTGGCTTAAACTTCTCTGTGGCCCAGGCCACTTCTGCGAGTCTAGAAGACAGACCTTGAGGGAAACAGGGTTCTGGTTTTTGGGTAGGTCAGTTATTAGGCCACATCTTTCTAGCTTTGAATTGGGTGATGATTCTCAGTGGAAGTAATGCAATTTTGTGTGCATGTGTGTGTAGGGCTGTGTGTGTGTGTGTGAGAGAGGGTGGAGACAGAGAGAGAGAGAGAGAGAGAGAGAGAGAGAGAGAGAGAGAGAGAGAGAGAGAGAGAGAGAGAGAGAGAGAGAGAGAGAGAGAGAGAGAGAGAGAGAGAGAGAATGTACTATGAACTTTGGTCATGTCTTCCTTATTCTTTCCTTTCTTAATCCCTTTTCCCCTTCTGCCAAATCCCCTCTTCTTTTTAAGTTTCCCACTCACCCAGTGTCATATTATTTATTTATTTGTGTGTGTGTCTGTGTTCCACTGCATTTAGTATTGCTTTCCTGAGCATGGGTGTGTGTGTGGGGTTATTTACCTGAGAAAGGGCAACTGAAGAATATGACTGCTTCTCCCCCAGCAACCATTAAACTTCATGAGCTCCCCCCCCACCCCTGTGGGATGTTAGTGGGCCCAGCCACGTGCAGGTGACTACCTCTTCTATGAGTTCATGTATGTGACATCCGTGCCGTGTCCAGAGAATGCTGCTTCATAGCCCTTTCCCTCTGCCCTCTTCCTGCTTCTCTTCTTCCATGCCCCCCGAGCTTGGCAGGAGTGATATAGGTATATCACTTAGGGCTGACCATTGTAGTGATTAGTTATTCCCAGTGCTATGACCAGCTTTGAGTCTCTGCTTAACCACTGTCCACTGAAAACAAAAGCTTCTCTGACTCAGGCCGAGGAGCGTAGTACTAATCTATGGGGCATAAACATAACTATTTAAAAGGAAGTTTGAGACCCTGCCCTTTTAAGCAGAATAATAATAGCAGCCAGATCCTATGACTTCCCAAGTCATGGGTCTTTGATCAGGTTTAAAATAATAGAACATGAATTCTCTCCTGTGGAGCAAATCCAACCCGAAGGTGCTTGGTTATCCCCACAATCATCATGACACTCTTACACCAATTGGCACGTCTTGGTTGGTAGGTAGTTACCATAGAACGAAGGCTTCATAACCGGGTAAGGCTGCTGATGACTTTTCTTTATCAGAAGACTGTGTGTGTGAGAGAGCCAGCCACCAGGGAGGAGGTTTTCATATCAGCTGCAGCTTGATTTCAGCACAGTCTTATTATCTAGTTTTGGAAAGCAGTAATGGCAGTAGTCTATATCGTTTTGGTCCCTCTTAAGCCCCCCCCCCACACCCCACACCCTCCCCCCCCCCCCCCCGATCAAAACCTCACAGGGATGTATCCTACATCTGGCCCTGAGATTTTCATTTAACAACTTCTTGGGACAGCTGTTTCCAACCATGCCAGGTACCTTTCTCCAAAGTCGTTTGTAAAAATTGCATTTTAATTAGCTCACAAAATAGGTGTTCTGATATCTATATCTATATATCTTTAGTTTGACCTTAGTCTCCTGTCATCCCTTCCTCCCCTCTGCCCCCATCACACTCTTGCTCAAGTCTTCCGAGCCCTTAATATTGCCACCTCTATTTCCCTACCGACATTATTCTTTTGGCTGGCATTATTTTCAAGTAGAGAGAAGGTTATGACATTTTGTAAAGATTTTAAGAATTTTTTTTTTAAAAGCAAAGCCATTCTTGGGCATATCTATATTATGAAGGATTTTTTAAACGACTTACTTAGGGCTCATTCTCAAATATATCACAGGCTTGCTAACTTACAGAGCTTTCGACATTTATGAAAAGAGGCATGTTGCATTTTCTTCCCCGTTAGAGATGATCAGGAAGCCTTGCAAGTCACCAGTGACTGAAATCACCGATGGCCACAAAAAGGAAAAAAAAAATTTACCCACCACAAAACAAAAACCCACACCTATGGTCTGGCTAATTTTCTTGTCTTTCTCTCTTTTATAGACAAAACTCTGACCACTGTAGAAAGAAAGGTCATGATACATGATATGAAGTGGAATTCTGGAGACAAAATAATGCAAAGAAAAAAAAAAGTGGAAACAACGGAATCATTGGCTGTGACTGCAAACCGGAACATGGCTTCTGTCTTCTTGGCATGGCTGAAATGTAATAAGGGGTGATCTGTTGTACAAAGTGTATCTTGGGGGAGATGGCGACCTCTTCCCTTTTTCCTGTGGCTCAGTGATATTGTGTTTAAATGAAAATAGTTCTCAGTGGGAGACAGCCAGTCATCTCAGCGGTAAGCACACTACAGAGCTGGGTTCCGGGAGGGAAGCAGTTTCTGGTGCTTTCCACAAGTCCACATTCATGTGAGCGGGCGGGGGGGCGAAATCCTAACGCACAACTCCCATGCTTCCAGTCTGGGCTTTGGGGTAACTCTTCAGGAGTCATTCATGTGATATGACAGAAGGGTGTCTTTCCAAGCAAACTGCAGTAAGCATAGTGTTGAGTGTGTTGTTGCATGTCCGTGTTAGAAAACAGAAACCAGTCATCAGCTAATACAAATGATCCCCCAGAGCCGTGTTTGTTCAAAGCTTCTGTTAAATACTTTGGCTTTTCTGCAGGGTCACGTGACTTCCCAACAGTGTACGTCTACTGTTAAACCCCTTATCATTATGGTGTAACTCAGGTACAGATCTCAGGATGGAGAGAGGCAGAGAACCACCCAAACAAAGCTTTCCTTTGCGCTCACACTCCCGAAGGCTCCTGACAGAGCAGGGTAACTGGATACGAGTGAGTGCCACCTGTCTGCATTGTATATTAACATGATTCTCAGCATGTAGTTTACTCCCATCTTCTACAAGGGTGCAAGGAGCCCATGGGGCTGGTCCATATCTGTGCATTATGAGGAGAAGGTGTAGCAATAGCACATCCACGAGTGGTTGCGGTGCTTCTGGGGACAGCTCAAACATGTTCCTCCAACTGGACCGTTTGAATTGGGTGAACAGGAGATCCACCTGGACCCCTGTTGTGAACACTCCAGAGCACCATTCTGGTTCATGTAGAGAGTTTGTCTCTGTGTTCTCTGTATCTTAAATCAAATGTGTGCCTGATGAATTCTGTCCTCTAAACTCTATCCCCCGCCCCCAGTAAAAGGGTCGACATTAAGGGCAGGAAAGGAAACAGAAAGGGTTCCTTTGTAGATAGTATCATCTAAATGGTACTATGGAGTAGTCTTGGTGAAAGAGATGGAAAGGCGTCGATGAGAAGAGTACCCATGTCTACAAGTGGGGCACAAGTGCAAACCTTTATTTAATAAAAGAGAACTGAAAGAGAACATTATTTTCCTACAATTAAGGAAGCTGTCCTCTCACAGGATAAAATGGAGTTCCAACATGGATTATGGGCTTCTTTACAGATATCACTCATGTTTATTATGTGAAAGGGAGGTAGACACTGTCCTTTCAGACAAAGTGTGTACAAATTCCTTAGCTGTGGGTTTGCTAGAGCGACCGTATATACTTGTATTCATAATTTAAATAACGTTTCTGTCAGATACATGTTGTTAAATTTGAAAATGTTTTATTTATTACATTACATCAAATAAAGGCTGTTTGTAGCTGTAATAAAGCAACTTAAGTATTGTTTTTAATAAAAGGTCTGATGTCATACGTGTGGCTCTATGAAGGACGGCAGCGGGACATCATTCGGCTTGTGCTTGCTAAAACCCTAGCAGGTAGCTGGGGAGTGACAGTGCACACCTGTAATCCCAGCACACAGGAAGTGGAAGGAGGAGGGTCACAAGTGTGAAGACAGTCTGAGTTTACAGCTAGAGACACTGTCAAAAAAAAACCAAACAAACCCAGGAAGTAATTGACTTCCTTGTACTAAATTACATCCCAAAGTAGAAATTTATCCATTTAGTAATTTTTACATTTTAAATCAGAATGTTTGTTTCTTGGATTAATAAACACCAGTCTCTTGCTCCACTTGGGATTGTCAGTGCTGAGAGTGCAAAGACGGCAGTGGCTAAGGAATGCTAAGGAATTTGCCACCAGGGTCCTAGCAGCCGTACATGAGCTCATCAGTGCAGAATGGAGCGCGCCGTAGCAGGTTGCTGGGAGTAATGGTTCTCTTTCTTGCAGCATAAGGCAAGACCCTTTGGCTAGTTAGTTGGATTAATTTAGACTTGTACCCATTTAGTTTTTTTTCATTACAACCTTCACCATTCAAACCAACCAACCTCTTATCCTGCCTGATCTTAATGTCTGAGTGTTGCATTCTGCCCTATTATAACTGCAGGTTCTAGACGCCATGGGTACATTGCACTTTAGATGCATGGCAGGCAAATGGAAGGAAAAGGTAGCACTGAAAGGGAGAAAATCTCCAATAATTTGTCTTTTCCATCTGATATAATTTGTCTCTAGTAAAGGCACAGCTTCTGTTTTAACTAAGAACTGAGAGAAATTATTGAAATAAACATTTTTTTCTATATAGTTTATGACTGAGTAAGAATGTGTATGATGAGTAATCTCCTTTCTCACTTCAGGGGATCAGCCGGCATCTTCTGGCAAGGCTGAATGCTGGGAAATGATGCTTGCGATGGAGGCACTTGTAAGAGATGCTGGGTCACTCTTGCCCCTGTGTTTAGATTTAGCACATACCAAACCTGTGGTACTCAGTACATGTGGTACTCAGAGCTTTCCTGGGCTCGCTGGAAGATGGATCACACATTACTCTCCAAGCACTTACAAGATGTCTTATACATGAGATTGACAATCATATTTTATATAGTTTTATTAGACTGATTGTGGGCGTGAACTCACCATGCTGAATTAAAAATTTGGGTCAATTTTGTATAAATATAATAATTGTTTGAATTCCCATCTGGAGATGGAAGAAATTTTCCTTTCAGCATTTTAATTATCATCTGCATCCTTAATCAAATGAATATAAGTGTTTGCAAGCCTTGACTTATTTTAAACAGTTGATGATGACTTTTCTTAGGATCTCTACACAGGCTCACCACTGCCCAGGATTTTTTTTTCCTACTTTCCATTATCCACTAGGAATGTGTCTTCATCATTGTTTTTGTCACCAGTGTGGTAGTTTGAATGAAAATGGCCTCCATAGGCCCATAGGGATTGGCACTACTAGGGAGTGTGGCCTCATTGGTGGAAGTGTGTCACTGGGGGGTGGCCCTTGCGGTTTCAAATGCTCAAGACAGGCCCAGCGTCTCTTTCTCTTTCTGTTGCCTGCTGATCCAGAGGTAGAACTTTTAGCTACCTCTCCAGCACCATGTCTGACTGTGTGCCTCCAAGCTTCCTGCCAGGATAATACTAGATGAAACCTCTGAACTGTCAGCCAGACTCAATGAAATGTTTTCCTTTATAAGAGTTAGCATGGCCAAGGTGTGTCTTCATAGCAAAAGAACACTAAGACAACCAATATGCACTTTTTATTGAGCAACATCCTGGAAACAGATATGTGGTAGGTGTGTCATACATATTTCTTTTTTTTTTTCCTTTTTTAATTAATTTATTCTTGTTACATCTCAATGGTTATCCCATCCCTTGTATCCTCCCATATGGGATATGACTTTCTCACATACTCTGGTGCCTCACCTTTGACCATACATGTTTCTTAATGGGAAGGGAAAAGAGAAGGAAAGAAAGGAAGAAGAAGAGGAAAGGAAGGAGAGGGTAGGGACCAGAGCTAATTTGGCACCTTCAAATATTTTCACAAGAAGAAGTGAGGGGACTTTGTTGTGGCCTGCCCAGTGAGGAGCAGGGAGGGAGCTGCGGTGAACTCGTCCGTGTACCTCTCAGGGTAGGCCTCCATTGCCAGCGCCACTTGCTTTGCATGACTTACTCATATCATGATGGCGACCTTTTCTCAATTTTCTGCACTGGTGGAGCAGAGCTGTGCATGTGCTACGGCCCATATGTTGAAACTTGTTTATCTACAGCTCGCCAGATGGTCGTTAACAGTACACAAAGAAGCCATGTGGAAACTTCCAGTGGGTCAGCACATTTTGAAAACACCCCAGTAATGCATATTGTGATGTCGTCCTTTACTCTAAGCTTCAAGTGAGAAGTGACTCGTCCAATATGGTGTGTTGAACATTCAGCCTTTGAGCAGCAAGTCAGTGCCTCTAGTTCCCACAGACTGGAGTCTGTTTGAATGAGTGGCTCTTTAAACTGGCATTGTCTATACTTTAAGAAAAAAAAAGTTTGCTTCTTTCTCTTTCTTTCTTTCTTTCTTTCTTTCTTTCTTTCTTTCTTTCTTTCTTTCCATTCTTTCATGTGGTGCTGGGGATTGAACTCAGAAGTTTCCACATACTAGAAAAGCACGGTATTTTCCCTAATCCTCCATCCCTTAAAACCATTTCTGGAGTTGGAACGATAGCTCAGTGTCTGAGAGAGCTTACTGCTCTTGGGGAGGACCCAGGTTCTATTCCCAGCACCCTCACAACAGCTTATAGTATTCTTTAGATATAATTCCAGGCGGTCTGATGTGCCCTTATGACCACCAAGGGGACGACATAGAGGTGATGCACATACATACATACATACATACATATATACATACATACAAGAACTCACACATACAGATAAAATAAAAGTAAACAAATCATTAAAAAAGAAGCAATATCTTAACACAAATAATAGGGAAAAGCTTGGATAAAGTTGCAGTTGGGCTATAATTTTTATAATATACTGTGTAGCATAAGCTAACAGATATAATTTGATCATCTATAAATGCATAAAGGAAGCATGTAGTATGTCTACTGATCACTGGAAGGAGAGAGAGCTTGGCAGGTGGCAGAAGTAGGTTTGGAGATCAAAGTTATGTTATAAAAGAGTCACTTGTATTTCAGAGGGGACCAGTGGTAGTAAGAAAATATCTGTAGTTTATTCTTGATGTGTATCATGGAATATTTTTGGTACCCAATTACCCTTCTGAATTACATCTCAATTATGCTATTGTTAAAATACTCTTTATTCCATGAACCTCACAGTTTCACAGTAAGAGGGGAAGCTGGATGTAGATCTATATGTTTTGGTTTACTCATCAAAGTGAATAGCACACCTGTAGAAAATGAGCCGATGCTAGAGTTACCGAGAATCCCAGGGCTGAAGACTCTCCTGGATGGTCCAACTCCACCTGTATCCTGCTGCCAGAGGGAAACTGCTCTTCAAGAGCTGTGCTCTGACTTAATTTGCTTATTGAAGAATGGCATATACCAGCACTTTGCAAACTGTCTTTGTTGAAGTAAGTGTCTTACAGCTTTGTGGTTGAAGAATAAAACTGAATTATAAAACTGATGAGAGTGCAAACTTGTACAACCACTTTGGAAACCAATCTGGCGCTTTCTCAGAAAACTGGGAATAGGGCTGTCTCAAGACCCAGCTATGCCACTCCTTGGAATACATCCAGAAGATGCTCCACCACACAACAAGGACATATGCTCAACCATGTTCATAGCAACCTTATTCATAATAGCCAGAACCTGGAAACAATCTAAATGTCCCTCAGTCAAAGAATGGATAAAGAAACTGTGGTACATTTACACTATGGAATACTACTCAACTATTAAAAACAAGGAAATCCTGAAATTTGTGGGCAAATAGATGGAACTGGAAATGATTATGCTGAGTGAGTTAACCCAGACTCAGAAAGACTCGCGTAGTATATACTCACTTATAATTGGATACTAGCCCAAGAGGCATGTCACATGAAAATCTTCATTTACCAGGAGATTGGGATAGGTGTGGGGACCTCCTATTGGAACTCTAGGTGAGAGAAATATGAGAGAATGAGGAAATAGAAGGATCTAGAGGGTCCTAGAAACCTACAGGAAGAATATCATGACAGGCAGATCTGGACCCAGGGGCGTCTGCTCCAACTGCTGCACCAACCAAGAACAATGCACGCAGTAAACATTGAACCTCTACTCAGATCTAGCCAATGGACAGGACATTATCCACAGTTGTGTGGAGAGCAGGGACTGATTCTGACATGAACTCTGGTGCCCCATATTTGACCACTTTTCCTTGGTGGGGAGGCCTGGTAGCACTCAGAGCAAGAATAGGCAGGCTACCAAGATGAGACTTGATAGGCTGTGACCATATGGTGAGTGAGGAGGTCCCCCTTCTATCACAGACCTAGGGGAGGGGAATATAGTGAAAGAGGGAGGGAGGGAAGAATGGGAGGATACAAGTAAGGGGATAACAATTGATATGTAATTTGAATAAATTAATAACAAATGCTGGACATAGAACATAAGCATATAATGTAAATATATTTAATAATAATTTTTATTATTTTTATTTTGTTATATTTATTATTCATAATTCATTGTTTTATTTTATTTATCATTATTATATAAAGGAATCATATAAATTGACCATTGTTTTCACTGAAAGTGAGAAGTGACTAAATTGGGGTAGCCTAGCAGGTTCCCCATGTAGAGATTACTATAGTGTAGTCATAGCTTTACAGGACATTAAGTTAGCAAAGCATTCTGGGATGAGGTCATCATAACCAGAAAAGCTCGCTCAGTAGTATGGACTTACTCCAGTCATGATGGAAGCATTCTTGAGCTCTCCATCAATGCTGTCTTGTGGACTTCCTCCAGAGTGGATTCATCGCTTTAAAGAAACCCTGTGAAGTGAGGTCTACAGGAAGGACTCTATTGTGGACTGTTAAATTTTACATGGTCAGAAGCATGGGGCATGTTATATTTGCTCAGAGGGTGAAGAACACGTTGTTTGGCGTTAGGGAAGGAAGCCATATAGGGAAGGAAAGCATTAGTTAAAGTGATGGGCTCCACCTAAGTGCCAAGGCAACAATTTCCTTAAATGAATTCACAACAGGAAAATCTGACCAATTCCCACATCACTGAGAGATTACTTGTACTGAATAGTTAATATTAGCACTGGTTGTGGCATCAGTTAAAGATCAATGTGTACATTCCATTCCATAGCAAAGCAACTGATCAATGTCTGTCATTGAAACAATTAGTTCTTTGTGAAATAGGCATTGGACATCAGCCATGGAGTGTGGAGTGGTGAGACTGTATAAGGTATACACTTTCAGTTTTATGCGTATTTATTGGACATTTTATGATGATGACAATGAATAACTGCTCTGAGTTAAGTGTTTATTACTCATCAGTCATCCTAATAATCCTCATAAGAATTCTAAGAGGTTACTGTTGCCTGTGTATCAGGGATGTGGGAAAACTGAGAGGAAGGGAGCCCAAGGATACTAGCTTGTAGCTAGAAACACCAATCTCTCAGCTGATTGATATTTTTCATTTTATCTTCTCTTCTATGTCACAAGATGCATTTTGGTTACTGAATACTTGCCAAACATCTATTGCTGTGATAAATGCCTGAGAGGAACATTCTAACAGGAGGAAAGATGTGTTTGCCTCCTAGTTGCAGAGACTTCAGTCTGTGGTCTACTTGTCCCACTATTTTAGGCCCAAGGTGAGGCTGAACATTATAGCAAAGAGAGCATAGATGCTTGTTTTATGGCTGCCAGGGGAATGAGAGCAAGGGAGCGAGAGAGTGTGCGACAGAGAGGGAGGGAGGGAGGGAGAGAGAGAGAGAGAGAGAGAGAGAGAGAGAGAGAGAAGGAGAGACAGAAAGGGAGAGGGAGAATGAGAGGGAAAGAGACATAGAGACACACAGAGGGAGAGACAGACATAGAGGCATACACACAGAGACATAGAGACACACACAGAGACATAGAGACACACACAGAGACATAGAGACACACACAGAGACATTGAGACACACACAGAGACATAGAGACACACACAGAGACATAGAGACACACACAGAGACATAGAGACACACACAGAGACATAGAGACACACACAGAGACATAGAGACACACACAGAGACATAGAGACACACACAGAGAGACATAGAGACGCACACAGAGACATAGAGACACACACAGAGAAATGGAGACAGACACAGAGAAATGGAGACAGACAGCCTATACTTTGTGTGATTATCAGCCATCTTCCTTATTCCCTTTTATTCAATCTGAGTCTCCAGCCTATTGAAATGGTAAAATCTACATTCACAGCAGTTAGTCCATTTTTGCCTTACTGATCTTCTAGGTTTCTTTTAATCCAACCCTATAAGCAGTTATATTGTTTGTGTGAGCCTGAAAGTTTGCAGGTGGACTCTGATGGAAGCTACTTTTGAGTTTCCAAATACCTCTTGCCGTGTGAAATGCCATTGTGCTCCTTAGTTCAGGGTTAAATCCCTGATCATTTTAGAAGAGCAAGGATTATGACCACTGCTTCTTCATTCCAGTCTTCAACGCCTCTGGTTCCAGGCCCCTGGTGTCCCAATGTGTTTGTTTGTTTGTTTGTTTGTTTTTGTTAAGTTTCTATTGCAGCCGGCTTGTGATGTTTAGTTTTATGTGTCAGCCTCGACAGTCTGGACATAGAGTACCCAGATGTTTGGCTAAGCATTGTTTTGCACTGTGTTTGTGAGGCTCTTTCCAAGGCTAGCATCTGAATGGTACACTATGTATGAACGGGCTTCAGCCAAGTCACTGAAGGACTAACTAACCAGAGAAGGAAAGGAAAAGGAAGTTTTCTTGACTTTGTAGCTAAGATATTCTTTACCTCTGCTTTAGGCTTGTATGCTCAATTGGACTATACCACTCACTTTTCTGGCTCTGCATTGTTTTGAGAGGTTGTGGGACCGTCTAGGTTCCATACCACATGGGTAAATTCTTACAATAAATTTCTTAACTTCAGGGCGGAGGTGGCTCATGCCTTTAATCCCAGCACTTGGGAGGCAGAGGCAGGCACGTCTCTGAGTTGGCGACCTAGCTTGGTCTACAGAGTGAGTTCCAGGACACCCAGGGCTACATAAAGAGACCCTGTTTCAAAAAACAAACAAAAAATCTTAACTGACTCTCTCCCCCTTTTCCCATCCTTCCTAGATCTGCCACCCTGTTGGCTTTGTTTCCCTGAAGAACTTTAGCTACGTCTCCTATAATTTGTTACTTTCTTTGTTTTCCTCATCAAAACTGACCTGTCCTGTGACCCCTCTTCTCTCATCTTCAGGGAATGTCCTCTTCTTACAAGGCATACGGTAATAGTATACTAAGCAACTTTCCAAATCAATATTGGAACTTGAAGACCTGTGATAGAAATTTCAGGTAGTGTGACAGCAGGCTGTTGGCTAGGGTTCTGTAAGCCTTACAGTTGTTTAACTCACAGATTCTACCATGGATCCCTGAAGCTCAAAGTGTATTCTTATCCAAACCATCTGTGTGACTTGAGCCAGGTCCCTTTTCTGATATCATTAGTGCAGAGAACTGAGGGAATTCCCTAGCTTTTTAGAACAAAAAAATGAATGAGGATAATTAGGTAATAGCTAAGACTTGTCAGGGTAATTTGGCCAGCAGCCCACAGCTCTTGTTGCTGAGGAGCTCAGTGAGTCTGTGAGGCCACTTGGGCTGTGCTCCTGGCCCGAGGCAGCAGTTCTAGTTAAGAAAGCTCAGCGCCGTCTCATTATCCCATCAGCTTCCTCGTGAATGGTTTTGTTAGAAATATTTGACTGTATTTTAGAATTGAAGATAAAATTAACACCTGAGACTATTTCTAGGTGTGTGAATCAGAGACTGCTCCTCACATTGCTTGTTCTCTTGGCTCCTAAAAATTAAATTGCGGCAAATCTTTAAATATTGGCAAAAACAATAGAGTTACTCAATTGAATAAGTGTAAGCAAAATTTGGCTTGATGCCCATTCATCCATTTGGATCATTTAAAGCACAGAGTTTTGGATAAAACCATTTAAATAAAACCATTACAATGTGGATTCTATTGGGACCTCGGGTTTTAAGCAAAATTGCCTATTGCCTTTTATTTCCAGTTCATCACAGGAAATGTGTATGTGTGTTACCTATTGTTGATGAAGACAATTGGGGGGAAAACAGGTTTTTATAAAGGAGATCATAACCAGAATTTCAGAATGGTGTTATTAGACAAATTTGAACTTTTGGGAAAGGTGGAAGCAGAGCTTTTAAATTTGACATTTTGAACAAACAAAGAGGGTACAGTGTAATAAAACCCACTCATTTATTGTGACATCTTTGTGTCTCATTAACTTCTTAAAAGAGAAGGCTGGAAGTTGAGGGCCTTTTTCTATAGCTTTTGTTAGAAATGGGTGCCTTGGGAAGCTTGCCTCTCCCCTTTGAGCTTCAGTTGCTTCATCTGAAAAGAGGAGATAATGCTTCACAGCCCTCACAGGGATGCGGAGTGGAATCCGTAAGTATGTATACACGGTAAGGTCTGAGACCAGAGCCTCCTGCACTGATGCTCACCTGGTGTCTGCTCCCTGTGCGCTTGCTTATTCTCCTCTTCAGTCTCACTCTCCTTTCTTCCCTTAGGGGCAGGCATGTCCCCAAACATTTCTGTAATTAGTACTTAAAGGTTTTTGCCATAGAATATTTGTGTCTTATTAATTTGCATAAGCATACATTTTACACACACTACCATGCTGTGTGCATCCTTCTGCAATATGGCAACATGCCTCTTGCTTTCTTCTTTGTTAATTTTATGTGTGTGGGTGTTATGCCTGCATGTATGTCTGGCACCCTGTGTGTCTCAGGTCCCTGGACCTGGAGTTATAGATAGTTGTGAGCCACCACAAGGTGCTGGGAATCAAATCCAGGTTCTCTGGAAGAGGACCCAGTGCTCTTAGCCGCTGAACCATCTTGTCAACCTGAAAATACTTCTTAAATTGCAAGTTTCTGAGATCTGTTTATATTGGGAGACATAGGTCAGCTTCATCCATCTTAATTTCACTATAATATTTGCTTAATTGACTACACTGCAGCTTTGCCTTTGTTCTCATGTATATTTCATTTACTTCCAGTTTCTTGTAATATAGTGAACACTGCTATAAGCATGTATGGATGTGCCACTCTGCATATATTAGTATAAGTGAAGGCTGCTTCTATATAGCACCTGCCAATGATTTTCATTAGATTTTCTCTCATATCACCTCATCCCGTGATGTGACTGCCTTAAAGGCTGAAGAAATTAACATACTTACCCACCTTTTGCAGACCTACTGGGAAGCTTTGCTTCAGGGCACTGGTCTTCAAATTAAAGTCTATACACTTAGCCCCTCCCTCATTATTTACATGCACACACCCACCTGAACACTTACCTACTATGCATGAGCACGTACATGCTCAAACAGGAAGAGTGTGAATATGGATAGTGTAAAACAATCACCTTCCAAGTTCTCAGACTGATGTGCCCGAGAATCACATGTGCCTTTCAAGTAGAATAAAGTAGAAAAGATCGATGATTAGACACTGATTTATTGGTTT
Organism: Acomys minous; assembly: GCF_964271855.1. Lineage (NCBI taxonomy): Eukaryota > Metazoa > Chordata > Mammalia > Rodentia > Muridae > Acomys > Acomys minous. Next base: position 24,563,380 of record NC_140484.1, read on the forward strand.
ACATAATGATTTACTTAAAGCACAATTTGTACTGCTTATTAAATTCAAACGTGAATTCATCTGGCTACCTGGAACAGAGTGACCTGGAGAAATTGCTAAAGCAATAGGTCATTGCCCTTAGCAACCTGACCACCAAAGCTTATACCTGTCACCTGTTACACCATGTGCTTTGGATAGCAAAAAGCTAGCCACCACATATGCTTTTGTGAAGTCCCACTTGCTAGTCTGCTTACCTTGTGTTTTGAAAACATAAACTGAGGATGCAATCTGGATCTAAGACCAAATCCTTTCAGTAGCCATCTGGGCTTGAGTCCACGGGTGACATCGCCTCTTCTCCACTCGTGTTAGTGTTGGAGCGTTTATTCCAGAGAGCTTCCCATAACACTCCCCTACTTCTTCAACGTCTTTTACACTGACAATCAAAAAGTATTTGTTACTCAGCCTAGTGATTCACTGTTGTAATTCCAGCACTTGAACTGATGAAGTAGGAGGATTGCAAGTTTGAGGCTAGCAGGGTTACATAGCAACATCTCATTCAAAAAAAAAAAAAAGAACATATGTTTATTTGTTTGTTTGTTTGTTTGTTTTTGGTGAAAATTACATTTATCTCTCACTCTCTGTCCTGGTATGTGTATGTGCACGTGTGTGTGTGTGTGTGTGTGTGTGTGTGTGTGTGTGTATGTGTGCGTGTATGTGTGTGTGTGCACATGCACCCATGCAAATTTGATAATTATGATGGAATTAGAAGTGGCATATTGATCCATGAATACTTTAAATTCTGATATTTTGTAGACTGGAGTAGTAGATTTTCTTTCTTCTAGTGATCTCACCTATTTTGTCTCCCATTTGTCAAAGAGCACCTCCCCATGAATCCTGTGAGAGAACACACATAAGAAATATGGAAGAGCTTTGAAGCACACTGGTGTCATATCTTGTCTAAGCAAGGGGTCATGAGAATGTGTGGGTCTTTGCTCACCTAAGAATACTGAGGAATTGTAGGCAGGCATGCTGGGAAACAGCAGCTTTGAGGACCAATGCCTGACACTGAAGAGCAGTAGCCTACTCTTATTTACCAGGCTCTTGTCTTACCTCACTTGTGCTTTCAACTTTACATAGGGAAACATATGGGACTATCCACGTATACTTCCTAGAGTTCAACGTTACACCTTTGAATAAAAGAAATACATTGGAAATAAGCTCAGGCTTTAGATTTTCTTGAGTATTTATTCAGGTTTGCAAAAGAAAACTTTTTTAATATTGAGAAAAGATTATTGGATATTATAAATTCATATGCTTTTTTAAAAATTGGGACTCAGTTCTCCTGTTCCTGGTTACTCATCAACTCTTTCTGTTTTCATTTGTGCATGATTACCATGCACTTATTTGATTTATATAAACAGGTCTGCATAGTGGATTTTGCTACTTAAAAGTCCATTAATACACTCTGGGTAAGGCTTGCGTACCAGCTATCTTCTCTTTATCTGCTGTTAATTTTCAGTGAACTCTGTTTCATTTCAAAATAAATGATAATTATCACTGAGTCTATAAACCGAATGAACCAGTTGACTATTATTTTTACTAAAATATTAATTTATGATAAAATTATACATCTATTAATTACTTATTACAATTTGTAATACATTTTATTTTAATAAGCAGTTATCTAGTAGTAATTAATATAACATGGTCAGTGACATTTTATTTGCTACTTAAAAATTAATGATGATTTTAAATAGAGAAAATTATCTTAACAGTTTAGTTACAAGGATTTTTAAAATAAATTTCAGTACATGCAGATTTTATATTAGAGATGTAGTAGAGTAATAAATAAAAGACATTAAGATAAACCAGTGATAAAGTGAAACATTGAAGAGATGCTTGAAGGTTTCAAAAATAAATTGTAAATGATCAGCCCTAAAAACATATACAAATAATCTTATATCTTAAACAGACTGAGCAGATACCATTTAGAAACACACACACACACACACACACACACACACACACACAACAACAACAACAACAACAGTCAATGAAAGAAGAGGCCATGACTTTGAAACAGCAAGGAGAGGTATGTGTGAGGCTTGAAGGAGGAAAGGGAATGGATTAATGATATACTTATATTAAAATCTCAGAAATAAAAGCTACAAAAGAGACACAGTTTATTTTTTGAAAGAAAAATAGATGGCAATAGTTAGTCCCCTAATACAGCTAGCAGAGCAACCAGTCCTCTGTTCTGTGGCTTCTTTGTCTATGGACTCAAACAACACCAGGTTGAAATAGTTGAGAAAAAAGTTGTGTCAGCAGTGAACACACCCAGACCCTATTCTCTCCTCATTGTCTCCCAAACAGGGTAGTGCAGTGTGGATTTACATGGCACTTGCACTTCTATAAGCATTACAAGTGATCTAGACTTTATTTGAAGTGCATGAGAAGATGTGTGAGATAGAGAGAGAGAGCTGGAGTATCAGCAGATTTTGATGAGCCTAGGCATCCCTGGGAGCATCCTTTAGGGACACTGAGACATGATTGTTCTTATAGCAATTCAAAATTACATGTTTTTAAAAAGTATTTTCATTTATAACTTAAAAAAATTTATAAGTAGCTACATAGTTCTTCATGCGCAAGAAGGCTTAGATGCCTAACAGTCTCGTAGCATGCCAAAGTGGAATTGCTGGGTGGGATGTGGGTGTCCTTAAGTAGACTGTGGTGCAAATTCTCAGTAACTCTGCCATTTCCCACTCCCACAACTGTGTGTGAGGGAGTTCTTTCATTTCATCACGTACTTTCTATTGTCAGATCTTATGTTTTTGCTTTTTTTTTTTTTGAAGAGCCTACTATGTCGTTACCTCGTGGGCTTAACTTTGTTTCCCTAGGAGCTGAAGAAATTGAATGCTTTGTGTATTTGTCATCCATCTTTATTTTCTCCTCTGAAAATTGTTTGCTCGCCGCTCTGCCCATGTTTCTGTTGATTAATATTGATATATGTTTGGACTGTAGAGCCCTAATTCTTAGAGCATGTTGACATTTGAAGCTTCTCTGGGGCCTATTTTTCTTTTGCTATTTCTTCTGATTCTTTATCTAGTTGTCAGCTGAAGTTATTTTCTCTAACCAAGTGTTGCCAAACGGGATCTGTTGCCAGGGTCTTATCTTACAGAGGCTAATGGCTGACTTATTTTTTTCTCTGTAAATGGCACTACTCATAGGCTACCGACTGCAGAATGAGGACTGTATATATCTACATGACAAGATGTGAGCAAGTCAATACCGACAAATAAACATATAAAAGAAAAGCAGCTTGCTACTGCTTAAAAAGCCTTGGCTAATACTGATTATTCAATTAGTTTGCCTCTTTCACATCTGAAATAATTTAGAAAGATCCACTCTTGAGGTACTCCTCAAAAGTAGTCAAAATGCATGTCATCCTGGACCAGGGAGATGATCATATGTCAAACCATTGAAATAGGACTGGCTTATAGAATGCACTGAGCATCATGCAATATAGCAAAAAAGGCTCCCATTTCTTCATGTCATTCTTAGTTACCTCTTCTTTGGTTTTGGATACCAAACTAGGTACAAATTTTCCAGCTGCTTTCAGAGGATTCCTGTTCCATGACTGAATTTGCTTTAAAGTATGAAAATCTCAAAGGTCATTGAACGGGTTTCTATTCTTGCTGCTGTAAATATACTTGTTAAGAAGCAAATTGAGAGGGGGAAGATTCATTTTGGCTGGACAATCTGAGGGAGTAGTGCCCACCGTGACGGAGAAACTGTGGCCGTAGGAGCACAAGATGACTTGGCTCGTTGTGCACTCAGAAAGAAGAGAGATGTTGAATGCTGTTCAGCTTGCTTTCTCCGCCTCATAGAGTCTAGCATCGCAGCCCATGAGATAATGCCACCACATTCAGAAGGAGTTTTTCTTTTTCACTGAAGCCTTCCTGGAAACTCATAGACATACCTAATGGTGTGTTTCTATGTGATTCTAAATCCAACCAAACTAACGACAGAGATCAACCACTGACCACAGGGACTACAAGGACCTTGTACAAGTCCCACAGGTCATCCAGGTGAGAAGTTCCAACCCCAAATGTTTTCCTCTTCCTGCTTGGTCCTCACAGAAGGTTGTGACTCAGAGACTTTCTGCAGGAAAAAAAAAAAAAAGAGGTGGAGTGGCAGGTCACTTGCTTCATACATCCAACCCTAATTATTTTTCTGATTGAAAAAAGGGAGTGGACAAGAGGGTTAGAGCAAAAGAAGAAAGATAAGAGGAAAAGGGACAAGGGTGTGTTCCACTTAGCTGGTGTTGTTTGTGCTTCTCATTTGTAGTAGTATGCGAGCACCTCCATCTCTGAATAATTTTTCCTATTTATTTATTTATTTATTTATTTATTTATTTATTTATAATCACTTTACAGCCTGATACTATTCCCCTCCCTCCTCTCCTCCTAGTTCCACCTTCATGCTTCCCTCCACTCATTCACCCCTCTACTTCTTTTCAGAGAGGGGAGGCCCTCAAAGGATACCAACCCACCCTGGTACCTCAAGTTGCAGCAGGACAAAGTGCATCATCTCCTGCTGAGGCAAGACAAGGAAGTCCAGCTATGGAAAAGGGATCCAAAGGTAGGCTGCAGAGTCAGAGACAGCCCCTACTTCCATTGTTAGGTGAACCACATGATGACCAAGCTGCGTATATGCTACATATATGTAGGCAGTCTAGGTCCAACCCATGCATGTTCTTTGGTTGGTGAGCTCTGTGAGCTCCTATGGGCCTAGAGTAGTTTACTCTGTAGATATTCTTGTGTTGTCCTTGATCCCTCTGTCTCCCTCAATCTTTCTTCCTACTCTTCCATAAAACTCCCTGAACTTGACCTATTGTTTGGCTGTGAGTCTCTGCATCTTCATGGCATTAGGATAAAAAATAGACAGGTTGGTCAATGGAATCAAATTGAAGACCGAGACAAAGAAGCCAAAACCATACAATGGAGAAAAAGCATCTTCAACTAATGGTTTTGGTCTAACTGGATGTCTGCACTAGAATGCAAATAGATCCATATTTATCACTCTGCAAAAAAACCTCTCAAGTCCAATTGGATCAAACACCTCAACATAAAACCAGATAAACTGAACCTAATAAAAGTAAAAATGGGAAGAGCCTTAAATGCACTGGTACAGGAGACAATTTCCATTTCTGACAATTTCCATTAACTGTACCAATGACACTTGCAAGTCCTTTCCCTTGGTGTGAGACAGAAATTGGCAAGCATTTCATCTGTTACTGTTGTCAGATTTTTTCACTCTGTTTGTTTTGGGGTCCACCAGCTTAAGTGAGGACAACTCACCAAGAAGACTTGTGTAAACTAAATCACAGAAAAGCACAATACAAAAGGAAATCAGGAAATGTAGGTAAGAATAAAGTAGATAAATCAAGCCTCCATGATTCCCCCAAAAGCTTACAATTCACTAATACCTTAAGACAAAGATGACTGAGATGGTAGAATAATATTTCAGAGGGCTGTAGAGATGGCTCAGTGGTTAAGAGCACATGATGCTCTTCCTGAGGACCTGAGTTCAGTTCCCAGCACCCACATCAGGTGGCTTACAACTATCTGTAACCCCAGCTAGGGGTATCTGAACCTCAAACCATGCACACTTAACCTCCGCCCAACATAATTAGGAATACTAAAAATAAAAAATAAAAAGTATTTCATAATCTTATCTCTAGGAAGATCAGTGCCCACACAGAAGACTCAAACAGTAGATGAGTGAAGTAGGAAAATATACACAGCATCTAGATGAAAAAGTTAGCAGAGTGGACAAAAAGGTTAGTGATGTGGAATAGAAAGTGAAAACAGTGCAGGAAAAATTCAGCAAAGAAGTTGAGATTATGTACAAGGACCAAACAGAAATACTAAAGTGAATGAATAATAAAAAAACACCTCATTTGGTCAGGCCAAGGTATCCTGACCAACAGCCTTATTCATAATAGCCAGAACATGGAAACAGCCGAAGTGTCCCTCAATAGAAGAATGGATAAAGAAACTGTGGTACATATACACTATGGAATACTATTCAGCTATTAAAAACAAGGACTTCCCGAAATTTGTGGATAAATGGATTGAGCTAGAAATGATCATAATGAGTGAGTTAACCCAGAAGCAGAAAGACTCAAATGGTATATACTCACTTATATCTGCATATTAGCCCAAGGGGCATGTCCCACGAAAGCCTTCACTTACCAGGAAACTGAGACAGAGGAGAGGACATTCTAGTGGGATTCTAGATGAGAGAATCATGGGAGAAAGGCAAAGTAGAAGGACCCAGAGGGTCCTAGAAGCCTACAAGTAGAACATTATGATAGGCAGATTTGGGCACAGGGGTCCCGCTCAAACTAAGGCACCAGCCAAGGACAATACAGGCGGTAAACCTTAAACCCCTACCCAGATCTAGCCAATGGACGGAACACTCTCCACAGTAGAGTGGAGAGTGGGATATTACTTTCTCACATACTCTGGTGCCTCACCTTTGACCATGTCCCCTGGAGGGGGAGACCTGATGGCACTCAGAGGAAGGACAGCAGGTTACCAAGAAGAGACTTGATACCCTATGAACATATAGAGGGGGAGGTAATCCCCCTCAGGAACAGTCATAGGGGAGGGGAGTAAGGGGAAAATGGGAGGGAGGGAAGAACGGGAGGATACAAGGGAAGGGATAACCATTGAGATGTAACAAGAATAAATTAATAAAAAAAAAAAGAAAAAAAAAACAAAAAAAAACAAAAAAAACAAAGTTGCCAAATAAAAATAGCCGAAAGACTATGAAAAAAAAAAAAAAAAAAAAAAAAAAACACCTCATGCTGTATCATCAACACATAAGAGGAAGCAGGAGAAAAGGTTGTTAGTGATGAAACATGGGGCAGAAATTATATCACATTTTGTATCAATAAAGAAAAATAAAAGAATGAACAATTCCAAATTAGCCAGAGGATAAATAAAAATGGTCAAATTGCAGGAATGAACAAATTCTTCTATTAATAACCTTAAATAGAAATAGCCTCATTCACCATTAAAATGATGCAGAATATCTGACTAGATTAAAACACTAGCTCAGTTGTATATTGTTCCCACAATAACCACATAAAGTGAAGAAAAGGATAGAAGATAATTTATCAAGCAAATTATAGCTAAAACAGCTGGCATAGTTGTTCCGATACTTGATCAAGTACATGTCAAACCAAATTAGTCAGAAGAGATAAAGAAGACCCATGTAGAAAAATAAAAATTCCTTAAACATGTATGACAACTGTACATATGTACTGAATCATGAGGGTACTAATTTCACAAAACTAACAATAATGACCCCAAATTGTCAAACAGATCTTGGTATGAGAATAATGAATTAGCAAATTCTCATCTTTGCATAACCCATCTAAATTAGTAAACCACAAATAATATTTGTCAACTGTATTATAGATTAAATGGGTTTATTAGATATCTGCAGAATATTCTAACCAACAGATATGAAGGACAGATCCTTCTCAGAATCCCTTGACACCTAACTAGACTGTGTGTTAGGCCACAATAAAAACCTTCACAAATATAAAAGAATCAAAAATATCATCTTAATTTTTATCACATTGTAGTAGCATAGAGAGACCCTCAAATTAAAGGAAAAGGAACAAATATTTGCAAATGAACCAAGATTTATACATAATTTCAAAACTATATTTTATAACCAAGTTGGCTTCATTCTACGGATGAAAGTTTGCTTCAACCTGTGCAAATCAGAACATGAAATACAGCACATAAGTACAATTAATATATCATATTATCATCTTGACAGAAATCAGAGATTTGCACCTAGACATATAATAACCCCAAACCTAGATGTCCAGATGCCAGCATAAGAACACAATCAACAACAGCAAGGCAACATGCACCACCAGAGCCTAGCTATCCTACTTTGGCAAACCCTGAATATTCTAACACAGTAGAAGCACAAGGAAATGACTCTAAAACAAATGTTATGAAGACAAAAGAGGTCTCTAAAGAGGAAGTGAATAAATCCCTTATAGAAATCAAGGAAAAGACAAACAAAAATTGAGGAAATGAATAAATTCCTTAAAAAATGAAAACCAAGAAGAAGAAGAAGGAAAAAAACCAGTTGAAGACCTGAAAAAGAAAATAGAAACAATAAAGAAAACACAAATTGGTGAAATTCTAGAGATGGAAAATCTAGGTAAGTGAACAGGAACCACAGATTCAAGCATCACCGACAGACTATGAGAGATGAAAGAGAATCACAGGTGTTGAAGATGCATTGAAGAAATAGGTACAGTAGTCAAAGAAAATGTTAAGTTAAAAAAACTTCCTGATGCAAAACATTCTAGAAATCTAGAGCACTATGAAAAGACCAAAACCTAGGAATAATAGGAATAGAAGAATAATCCCAACTCCAAAGCCCAGAAAATATTTTCAACAAAATCATAGAAGAAAAATTTCCTAACTTAAGAAGGCCATGCCCATAGAGTTGCAGGAAGATTCCAGAACACCAAATATATTGGATCAAAAAGAGTCTCTTTGTCACATGATAATCAAAACACTAAATATTCAAAACAAAGAAAGAATACTAAAAGCTGCAAAGAAAAAGGGCCAAGTAATGTCTAAAGGCAGACCGATTAGAATTATGCTTGACTTCTCAGTGGAGACTCTAAAAGCCACAAAGGCCTGTAAAGATGTTCTGCAGACTTTAAGACACCACAGATGACAGCCCAGACTACCAGTATCCAGTGAAACTTTCAATCACTGTAGATGGAGAAAACAAGATATTCAATGATATGTATCCAAAAATCTAGCTCAACATAAGCCACTTGAAGGAGAACCCCAAGTCATGGTGGTTAACTATACCCATAAAAGCACAGGAAATAAATAATATCATACCAGAAAAACAAAAAGAAGGGAACACACACACACACACACACACACACACACACACACACACACACACACACCAAAACAAAAACAAAACTACTACCACCACCACCAGCAAAATAACAAAAATGAACTATTATTGGTTTTTGATAGTTCTCCATATGAATAGACTCAATTCTATAATGAAGAGGCACAGACTAACAGAATGGATTAAAAAACAGGATCCATACTTCTTTTGCACCCAAGAACTACACCTCAACAAGAAAAAAAACCCCACACATTACTTCAGAGTAAAGAGTTGGGAAAAGATTTTCCAAGGAAATGGACCCAAGATGCAAGCTGGGTAATGCATTTTAACAGCCCATATATAAAAAGAATAGACTTCAAACCAGTATTAGTCAAAATAGACGAGGAAGGGCATTTATTGCTCATCAAAGTAAAAATCTACCGAGATGATCTTTCAATTTTAAACATCTATTTTTCAAACACAAAGGAACCTGCATTTGTAAAGAAAACACTATTATAGCTTAAATCACACATTGACCCTCACACATTGATAGTGGGAGATTCAACACCTATTTTCACCAATGGACAGGTCATTGAGACAAAAACTAAATAGAGAAATAATAGATCTGACAGAGATGAACCAAATCGATCTACTAGATATCTACAGAACATTTCCCAAAACATGAAAGAACATGCCTTCTTCCCAGCACATCATGAGACTTTCACAAAAACCTACCACATACTTAGTCACACAGCAAGTCTTAACAGATACAGGAAAAATTGATATAACCCCCTTCATCATATGAGATCACCATAGGTTAAAGCTGGATTTCAACAACAGAAATAACAGAAAGCCTACAAACTCATCGAAGTTGAACAATTCTCTATGGAATGGCTATGGATCAAGGCAGAAATAAAGAAATTAAAGACATCTTAGAATTTAATGAGAATGAATGCCCAACATGCCCAAATTATTGGGACACAATAAAAGCCATTCATAGCACTAAATGCCTACATTATAAAATTGGAGAGATCTAATATTAACAACTTAGCAGCATACATGAAAGCTGTAGATCAAAAAGAAGAAAACACACACAAGAGCAGTATATGGCAAAAAATAATCCAACTGAGGGCTTAAATAAAAAATAGAAACAAAGAGACAATTCAAAGAATCAATAAAAGAAAGAGTTGGTGTTTTGAGAAAATCAACAAGATAGAGAAAATCAGAAATGAAAAAGGGGACATAACAATAGACAATGAGGAAATCCAAAGAAGCATTAGGTCATATTTTAAAGACTTGTACTCCACAAACTTTCGAATATAGATACTTTGACTTCTTCTTTTCCAATTTGTACCCCCTTGATCTTCTTCAGGTGTCTTATTACTAAGATTTCAAGTAATCTATTGAATAAATATGAAGAGAGTGGACAACCTTGTCTTGTTCATGACTTTAGTGGCATTGTTTTGAGTTTCTTTTAATTTAATTTGATATTGGCTCTGGGCTTGTTGTAAATTGCTTTTATTATGTTTAGGTATGTCCCTTGTATCACTAATGTCTCCATGACATTAATCATGAAAGGGTTTTGGTTTTTTTTCAAAAGCTTTTTCTTCATCTAATGAGATGATCATGTGGTTTTTGTCTTTTAGTTTGTTTAAATAGTGGATTACATTTATCAATTTACAAGTGTTGAGCCATCCCTACACATCTAGGATGAAGCCTACAAAACCATAATGGATGATCTTTGTGACGTTTATGGATTTTGCCTGCAAGTATTTTATTGAGAATTTTTGCCTCTATGTTCATAAGAAAAATTCTCATTATTTGTTGTGTCTTTATATAGTTGGGGTATCATGGTAACTCTGGCTTAATAGAACAAATTGACCAATGTTCCTTCTGTTTCTATTTTGTAGAATAATTTGAGGAGTATTGGTGTTTGTTAATTCTTTCTTGAAATCCTGCTAGGTTTCTGTCCTAAAGTAATCTTATGGTGATTTTTTTGAGACTTTACTTTTCATTATATATTTATATCTATATATACATATCTATATATATTATCTGTCTATCTATCTATCTATCTATCTATCTATCTATCATCTATCTACATATTTTTTACCAAAATGTATTTTGCATATATATTATTACTCCAGTTCATTGTTTTTAATTGGGTTCCTGAGTATGAAAATGAGTGGGTCCCTGGGACATATCCAGCAGGGAGGAAGGACAGCCAGCAGAAGTGAGTTGTACATGCAACCCAACCTTATCATTCTCCATCCTGAGGAGGCCTGTCTTGGGCCCAAGAAACATTCATCCTAGAGCCCTCTCTGCTACTGATTTCTGATCTGCCTGACCCAGCTGGGACAAGGCCAGCAGAGAGGCTAACAACAAAGACAACCAGATGGCTAGAGGTCAGCATAAGAACACAAACACAAAACCCAGAGCTGTATGATACCACCAGAAACCAGCTTTCCTACCAAAGCAGGACCTGGAGATTCCATCACACATGAAGCACAAGAAAATGATCTTAAATCTGAGGTTATGAAAATGATTGAAGGCTTAAAGGAGGAAAATAAATTTCTCAAAGGAATACAAGAAAAATATAACCAAACAGGTGACAGAATTGACTAATTTTCTTAAAGAAATACAAGAAAATACAATCAAATGGGAGAAGGAAGTGAATAAAACTGTTCAAGACCTAAAAAGGGAACTAGAAACAATAAAGAAAACATAGCATAAGGTAATCCTGGAGATTAAAAATCTAGGCACATGAACAGAAACTACAGACACAAGCATTACCAACTGAATGCAAGAGATGGGAGAGATAGATAATCTCAGGTGTAGAAAACACAATAGAAAAAAGTGATACATCAGTCAAAGAAAATGTTAAATCTAAAAAGTTCCTGACACAAAACATCCAAGTATTCTGGGACACTATGAAAAGACTAAACCTATCAATAATAAGAATAGAAGAAGGAGAAAACTCCCAGCTCCAAGGCCCAGAAAATATTTCCAACAAGATCATAAAAGAAACTTCCCAAACTAAAGAAAGAGATGCTTATAAATACACAAGAATCTAACAAAACATCAAATAGATTGGAACAGAAAAGAAAATCCTCCCACAACATAATAATCAAAACACTAAATTTACAGAACAAAGAAAGAATATTAAAAACTGCAAAGGAAAAAGGCCAACTCAAAGGTAAGCCTATCAGTGGATTTTAGCCATAAATCACGGGATAAAAGTACCCCAATGCATAGACCCAAAGAAGAAAAGTAACAAAGAGGACCCAAGGGAGGATGAATAAATCTCACTCAGAAGAAGAAATAGAAAAGCCAGAGGTAGTGGTTGAAGAGAGAGATTGAGGTAGGAGAGAGAGTGCAGAGAAATATGAGGGTGGAGATGAGACCTGGGGACAGTAAGGGTCGGAGGACAGAAGATCTGCAGAGAAAAGAGAAACTGGGCAGGGGCATCTCTGTGACAAGCTGGAGACCTAATTCAGAGTAGGATCCTGGGAGTATATGAAGGGGACTTTAGCAGAGACTGCTAATAGTAGTGGACACAGTAAGTGAAGAAGACACCCTCTAACTAGACAAGACTCCTAGTAGAGGGATAGAGCACCAACCCACTGACAAAAACCTCAACCCAAAATTAACCCACCCTACAAGATGTGCAGGGATAAAGATGGAGCAGAGATTGAGCGAATGTCCAACCAATGCCCAGCCCAACCCAAGACCCACCCCATGGGAGAGAGCCAACTCCTGATACTATTAATGATGCTCTGCTATGCTTGCAGACAAGAGCCTAGCCGAGTTATCCTCTGAGTGGCTCCTCCCAGCAGCAGTTCAAAACAGATGCTGCTACTCACAAACACTGAGCAAAAAGTCGGGGAAGGAGAAAAGGACCTAGAAATGACAGGAGTTCTACAAGAAGACCAACAGAGCCAATTAGCCAGGGCCCAGAGGGGCTTGCTGAGACTGAAGCACAAACCAGGGACCATGCACGGACTAGACATAGGCCTCTGACAAAGATGTAGCCAACGGGCAGCTAAGGCTCCATGTGGGTTCTCTAGTAAAAGGAGCAGGGGCTGTCTCTGACATGGACTCTGTTGCCTGCTTTTTGATCACTTCCTCTGGGCAGGACTGCCTTGCCTGGCCACGGGGCAAGAGGACATGCTCAGTCCTGACATGACATGATGAACTGGAATGAGTGGAAAGGGGGGGGGGGGCTCCCCTTTCCTGAGGAATAGGAGGGAGGGAAGGAGGAGAGGGAGCACGGGGGAGACTGGGAATAGAGGCAGGATGGGGCTATGACCAAGATGTAAAGTGAATAAAAAACCCAACAAACATACAAAAATTTAAAAAAGAAAGAAAATAAGTGAGTCTCTGTTTCTATATCTGTTTCTTATGTCTTTCCTTGGGCTCTTTTCTGTCTGTTTGTTTTGTCCTATTTGTCTGTGTTATTTTCTGCTATATCTCTTTACATTTTGGTTTATTATTATCTCTTATAAGCCTGTTTATTTCATAAGGAGAGACTGAAAGGTTGTGGCTTCACATGGCAGGTATGTGTGGGGAAATATTAGCAGGCATAGAGGGAGGGGAAATCACAATCAGGATATAATAAATGAGAAAAAAAATCCTTTTTCAATGAAGGGAAAGAAAACAAAATAACAACCACAACAAAACCATAAAAGTTACAAGATACTTTAGGAGACACCATGCATTGTGTGAATAATGCCTATTCCAGAAACTAAAACTACTTTCTATTTATATTTGCAATAATTTTTTTTGCATATTTTGCTTAATAAAAGTAATTAGCATTTTATGACTTTTCTATTTGATGACATTTACCAGTAACACACTATGATAAGATATAAGAATTTTAGCAGCTATAACTGTTGCAATTAGCTATTGGATTGACCCTGATATGTGTGGAGTCCTATGACATGCATAAAACGTAATCATGACTCTAGAACCATAACAAGGGACGGAAGACTGAAGTATTATCCCTTTTTACTTTTCAAGTTATTGCTCCATAGATTAGGAAAGGGTCATTTATTTCTACATTTTTTAGCTAACACGTGATAAAGCAGCTAGTCCCTACAGATCATTTGTAATTGACCCATTAGGACCTTTATTGAAAATAAAAAATAAAGTATATGGGCTTTCACATATCTCTTGCACACAAAGCCATAATACTTTAAGTTACATAATGCACTAAATGTTGCTTTTGGGGGGAATTTTTCCTCCTGTTTGGACAGGCTCTTCTGAGAGCCACATGTTTGGTCAGAAGACGATCTTAGAAGGCGGTGTTTAAATTTTAACTGCTTCAGGTATCTTTTGTTTCGATCGCTTTGGTGAAGTATGTTTTGTATTTGGTAAAGTACATGCATCTTAAAGACAGCTTGGAGTTTTACATGTGAGCATGCTCATATAACAGTCCGTTCAACGCTGGACACCTCCAGCACCCCAGCAGGGTCTCTTATATTTCTCTCACTTGATAAGCCCCAGTGTAACTACCATTCATATCCCTAATCACAGAGATCAGCTTTGCCTATTTTACAACTCCACATGAACAGAGTCCCACAATATGCTCTTTATTAACATCTGGCTGCTTCCACTTAGCATCTGTTTGAGATTTACCCACACTGTGGATGTATTACTAGGTTCGTTTTTTCAGAACTGTATGTATTCCGATGTACAGCTACACCATAGCCCACCCAATACGTCATTTCCATTTGAAGACCATGACTCCATATGCATATATTTTTATGAATATAAACAAAACAATCATTTCTTGTGGGAGTGCACCTAGTCGCAGTATTGCTGGACCATAAACTAATATGCATATTTAACTTTAGGAAATCTCACCTAATCAATCAATTATATTCTGAGTAACAATGCATTAGAGTCTTCCCCAAATCTTTCTTTCTTTCTTTCTTTCTTTCTTTATTTATTTATTTATTTATTTTTGTCTTCAACATTAGGCCATCCAATATTTCCAATTTGATGTTAATGAATTTCTCTTTAAAACCTCTGAATAATAATTCCCGTGGAGCGAGAAGCTTCCAAAATGATTCTTGTAGAGGCTGAGGCGGTCAGATGCTGGCTGTGGGAGCGGGATTCAGGAGTTGAAAGAACTCCAATAGTCATGACTGTGGAGTTCACAGGCTGCTCCCCTCACACATCTCCCAGTAAATTTCACACGTTTCTTTAAGTTGGCTCAAGGAGGGTTTCTGAGAGTAGCAGCTAAGACAATTCTGCCTAAAGAGACCCTGTGCTGGGAGGAACATTTGGAAAGCTCTTCCAGGCTTTCTGTGTCTAATACGTTAAAGTTCACAATTACAAGAGTGAGCATTTTGCTTCATCAACCATGTTATGTAACACTTCCCACTTCTTACCTTCTAATTGTAACATAAAGTGTGGTGTATGCCTCACACACTACACAGGTGGGAAACTGGAATTCTCAGGAACTTTGCCCAAGGTGTTGCTCAAGTAGGGTTTTCTTAAAATTTTATTATTATTGTTGTTGTTGTTATTGTTATTATTATTATCATCATCATTATAAACTTGTATATATGTGCATGTGTGTGTGCATGTGTGTGTGTGCACATGTATGTGAGACAAGGGTGCATATGTGTAGAGGTCATAGAACAGCTTTCAGGAGTTGGTTGCATCCTCCAAGGGATCCAACTAAGGCTGTTACACATGTTTGCGAAGCCATCTCACTGGCTCATGGTAGGATTTTTCTAGACTTGTCTGGAATCCTGTGTCTAAATCCTTATGCCAGGGACATTCATGCCAAAGGGAGGTGAGCATTTTTTTTGGCAAACACAGCATCATAGCTGGTCTTTTGGAGGCAGTGTAGATATTCATGTGAAACAAGGTAAGTAACAGTTACTACAAATGTGGAGTCACAGAATCCACATTGAACAACGGTTCTAAACCCCCTTTGGGAGTCAAATATTCTTTCACAGGGGTCACATATCAGATCTCCTGCATGTCAGGTATTTATATTATGATTTATAGCCATAGCAACATTACACTTATGACATAGCATCGAACTAATTTTACGGTTGGACATCACCATAACACAAGGGGATGTAAGTAAGTGTCACAGCATTAGGAAGGTCGAGAATCACTGACCTAGAAGAACTCCTCAGAGTTTGCTGCAGAAGAGAGGTAGGATCCAGGTGAAGGGTATAAATTTTCCCAGTACAAGGAGTGCATGCTGCAAGGGTCATTTTCTGTCTGTTTCTCTTCCATGTATCTCAAGAGCCAGGGTCATTGGAACAAAAAACTAACTTGGCAATCATTCCTCAAATCATGCTTTGATTTTAAATGATAACTGAATTTCTGTAAAGCTATTTCCCCACAACCAATCATAGTCTGTGTGTTCTTTTCCAGCTACTTGCAATAAATAAATAAATCAGTTACTTGTTTAGGGAAAAAAAAACAACAAGGAAACGTTCTTGTCACTCATTGCTGCTGGCACAGGCTATGTTTGGTTTTCATTTCCATAAATATCTGGTCTCACTGGCTGTAGTATGGCAATTACTACAACCGTTAAGACTGCAAGAAGCCTGGGACAGCCTGGGCTTCCCCCAACATTAAAATGCACAGTGCAGCTAAGGTTGATCTCACCACAAAGATGTTAAGTAATAAATCCACCTACATAAGGTTGAAAAGGCATAAAACCCAAGTTTCCCCGGATGTCCTCGTTTAACATCTGACACTGAGCCGTGCAAGGCGGAGGGAGCCCTGGTCACTGTCCTGTCTTGTCCAGGTTTCTGAGACAGCACAGTGATGACATCACTCCTATTCTTATTCCATGCTACTTGTCCTCAGCCAGCTCTGTGTGTAGCCATATCCTCTCCCTTTGTAGTTCCTCATTGATGTATGGTAACCATTTCCCCCTTCTGGCTGCTTCTCTAGTTTTGATGCCTAACAAAGGCAGATGTGGGCCAAACAGCTTCAAACCAAGTGTGGTGCTGAGCCAACATCACTGCCGTTGTGTTTATAGCACGAGTGAATTATAAATAGACCTTGCTCCCCAGGGTCAAGTGGCCTCTTACTAGTCAGGGGTTTGTTTATAAATGTAGAGCAGACCCTTGGAGGAGCATGTAGGGACCTGGGACCTGGGCATTTAGGCAGCTGTCACCTCCTGACCTCAGAACTCAGGCAGGGATGTGTTTCAGACCCCTGGGAGGGAGAGAGCTGCGGAGCTCGTTGGCTGAGTCAGGCAGGCTCACAGAGGAGGGAGGGGGGCATCAGTGTTCCAGACTTCTCCTTCTTTTTGCTGTCTTCTGCCATGCCTGCTCACCAGTCCAACTCATTCTGAGGCCAGTGGGCACAGGAGATTGTCCACACAGAGGAGGCTGGCATCTCTAGGAGAGGTGGGCATGGCATGGCAAGTGAAGACATCTCTGGCATAGTCACTAAGATAGGGAAAAAAATTGTGCTGTTAAAACTGCAGGCGATGTTCTTTTATCACTTAGAATTTTTGTTTTGAACATATTGAAAGAGCACCGTTAGACAGATAAGAATTCAATTAATTCTCTTATCAGATAGTACCTTCCTGGATTAAAAATGGCTTTACATTTCAGCGCTAAACAATGGTGTGAGCTTTCCTGAAACAGCCTGTGGCAGACTCCCCTGTAACCCTGCTAGCAAAAAATGACTGCAATGCAGCGTCTAGAACCTAACCTCACTCAGTCTGCATTAAGAGGGGAAGCCCTATTGCTTCCTTCCTGAATCTCAGGGTGTTTTCGGGTTTGCCAGTAAGCAAAAGAAGGCAGCAGGAGGATGCTGCTTCTGAAGACAAATCTGAGGAGAAGATGCAGCTGGTAGCTGCTTTACTGGAAAGTGTGTCAGATCCCTGAGCCTCCATGGTAACATTCTCAGGCCCCGTGACCTCCATGCTGTGAAGAAACCAGGCTGGCTGGCCTCCCAGAGAGTCACGTGGAAAAGCCCTGAGACCACCTGTGAGATCCTGCTTTCCAGCCTCTTCTGCTCTTTACAACGTCTTGTTTATTCCGGTGTCAACCACTGTTGGACAGGGGGATGGGATCTTAAGAGACCCATCGTGGCTCACAGAGAGAGGGAAGAAAGGGTCGCAGTCCTTTTAAGCCTTGAGACAGTTTATTGCAAGAGTAACTGAAGCAATTTTAAATGCCAGTTCAGTTCCACAAACGTCCCCCAAACACATATAATTCATTGAGGTGACACAGCGTGGACAACCAAGAGCGTGTCTGCAAGTGGCCAGTGCCCCCCTATGCAGCAGCCATGGAGGGGACACCAATTTTAACGTCCGTGCTAATGAAAGATATGAAGAAGAGCAAACACATTTCACTTAGAAGTGATGTAATGTGGCAATACGGATGCAGTAGGGGCAACAAAGAGAATGAAGGAATGAGAGCACTTGCTGGTGAGACTTTTCGTTTGAAAAAGTTTAGTAGTTTGTAGTTAAAATGGCCCGACTTTACTAAGAGCAGCTATGACACGAATAACAAAGCAAAACAAAATGAATGGCTAAAAAGACATTAAATATCACTGAAAATACACCAGCCAGAAATAAATGCCTACATACTTTAGTGCACACGGACACAGACAGATATAACACACACATAATGATTTAGCTGAGATTGTTTTACTAGATCAGTGTGAACACACACACACACACACACACACACACACACACACACATTTAACTAACCATTTAGTGATGGACATTTTGTTTTGTCTTTTCAATTTTATGAGTAAAGCAGCGGGTTATATTTGCACATATTTCTTCCCTACTGTGTAATTGTCTTTGTGTGTGTGTATGTGGAGAATTTCTATGTATATAAGATTGTTGGATTGAATGGGGTTTATTTATAACTGATTCTAAAAAATTTACATTCATAATTGTGATGTGGATTGACAAAAATGCCTCCCCAGAAAGCCTGTGTTTCTTCATCCTCTTCAGCAGCTGCTGAGGAGAGCAATTCTTCCCTTTTGGTCATGTTGAGGTTTTGCATTTATGTGATGACCCTCATGGTTTTAAAAGATTTCCTTTTCAGTGTTTGTGTTTGCTTTTCAGCAAGGGATGAAACTGAACCTCTTTGTACTTTGTCTATTTGAACTTTTGAGAATTGACTCTTGATTGCCTTTGGCCATCTTTCTTTTCATAAGTAGTTTGTTGAGCATTTTGTATAATAGCAGTACTTTTTATGCATTGTTTGTCTTGCTATGTTTTTCCTGTCTTTCAAACATTATCACTGTGGCGTTTTGGTTTTGTTGTCCAGAAATTCTATGTGAATTTATTTTACTCTAGTTACTGGGTTTGTTGACAAAATTCTTGTTCCAATTTGTTGTTTTAAAAGCATTCACCCATATTTATATTTTTGCATTTATTATGAATTTTATTATACTTATAATTTATGAAGTTTAACTTCTGTAATAAGGACTGTTGTCCTTTATCATTTGGTGAATAATCACTCTTTTCTAGTTATTAGAAGTAACACATTTATCATATACTAAATTCTTCTTTTATTTTCTTCTGTGTTTGAGACTCTTTGGAAAACTGCTTCTGTTTCATGCTACTGTTCCCATCACTGTAAAGTACCAGGAGTTGCCTTCCAAGCGTTCCTCCCTTTTGCTCCTTGAATGATTTTTGTTGTGTTCTTTACAGATGACTTTTAAGGTAATTGGTAAATTCTGAAATAGAGCATGAGTACCTGACTTTGGATCCCCAGAACTCAAGCAGAAAGTCAAGAGTACTTGCCCTGGGGTCTGTAACGTCAATTCTAGAGTATGGCTGGGGCTTGATTACTGGCAGCCTAGCCCGGGCTTTGTGAGAGATCCTGTCCAAGGAATAAGCTGGAGAGCGATGGTTCAGGGCATCAGATGCTCTCTTCTGGTCTCTGTGAACATACATGGGCATGTGTACCCATATACCACACACATACACATGCACCCTTACACATTTCACACAAACATTCATGCAAATTAAAAAATATTAAAATAATGCCATGGTGATTTTGTTTGGGACCTATTGTCTCTGTTCCAGAGAACCGAGTCATTTAAAGCACCACGTCTTCCTGACCAGAAACAAGGGACGTCTTTTCATTTGGCCAATTAACTTTTATTTCTCTGTATGCTTTTTCTATAATTTCCAGTGACACAAATTTCCTTCCAGTTTTTCCATCTGTCACTCATTGCTCTTGCTAATGCTATAGGTCTCTACTAGCTTATACTGATATGTGAAGAGAATAATCATGCTTTTGTGTACCATGAAGCTGATCATCTTAGTGAATTTTTAAAAATATTTTCAAAACTTTTTCATTTACCCTCTGGGGTTTTCAGGAAATTATAAATAAGGAAAAATTATATAAAGTTTTATTGACTGGAAATAATGATATTTTTGCATCCACTCACAAGTATGTATAACTCAATTAATTTTCCTAATTGACTGCATTGGCTCGAATGCTCAGAACAATGCTAGATGATTGCAATTGTCTCCTTTTGGACTTTAGTGGAAATATTTCCATTATTTCTCCACTAAGTGTCATGCTGGACTTAGATTTACAAAAAATTTTATAATAGTATTCAATCATCGCTCACCTAAATTTATTTTGCAGTTTGATTTTGAAAAGCAAAACAGATTTGGAACAAAATAAATGGAAAGCTAAGGAAGTATATTATATCAATTTGTTTACTAATATGGAATTATTCTTAAAGCATAAATGACATTTATTCACAATCTAATGTCTCCTGGGGGAGTTTAATTCTACTTTCTAATGTTCTGAGATTTGGGGAGGTGAGCTTGATAACAGCTTTTTGTTTGATATGTCATGTTGTTTATAGCATGCATTTAAAATTGTTCCTTTCTCTACAAACCATTCCAGATCGTGGTGAAGAACCTTACTCAGGTAAATGAATTGTAGGCTTAGAACTTTTTCAAACCTACTATATTTGGTTTTTTTTTTAAATGCTTATACCTCCCTTCCAATCCACTTGCCCTAGATAGGAGAGAAAAGAGGTTAATGGGAACACTAGAAGTAGACCTTTATAAACTCAGTTCCTTGGAACAATTTCACTGGTGTAGTCGGCAGGATTCCAGCAGACCCGTTAAACAGCAAACCTGCAATTCAGCGAAGGTGACTGTAACCACAGCCTCTGGAACCTAGAGCAGCAGCTGGAACTTCAAAGCGTTTGCTGGAACAGTTCTCTCTAGGAGTCTCTCAAAGGGGAGCCAAATAATAGGAAAATGATACCAAGTCCAAAAAGCCCAGCCTTCTGTTTTGGGCTTAAATATTTGTATCTCCTCTCAGAGTCTGTACTAGGATGTTTAACAGTTGGCAAAGACCATGTTCCCACAAGAGGTGATTTCTCTTCCAGTGGACAAACATCACCTGCTCTCTCACAAGTCTGTTTCCGGTGGAAAAACACAGCACACTCTCACACAAGTCTGTTTCACATCCCACTCTTTGGATCAAAACAAAAACATAGATACATCCTCTACAATGTATAGTATTTACTTATAAGTAAAATTATTCTGTCAGGTTTTTTTTTTTTTTGACAAGTGGCTTTTTAAAAGTCTGATTATTTACTTGTGGGTTTGATGTCACAATAAAGGGCTTTCCATGTTATGTTTTACTTAAAGTTTACTCAAGCAAGATGCCGTAGCTCATGCCTAAAACACCAGCACACTTGAGAGGTTGAGGCAGGAGGATTGCTATGATTTCGAATCCATCCTGGGCTACATAGTGAGAACCTGCCTCATAAACAACAAAAGTTTCCAAGAGGGGTCTGCTCATATTTTCATATTATTCATTAAAGTTTTCTACCCTGAATAACCTCATGCACATGTTCTTTTAATTGTAGTCATCACTGGATTCTCACAAGGGTTTGGTTGGTACCCAATGCAGGCATCCCAGGTTTTCTTCCTTTTCCTTAACCATGAAGATTAAAATGAGCAAATCAACTCTGAAAAAGTGTCATTATGTGACAGAACGACCCACAGGCAATATCATACAGTTCCGACTGACTGATAATGTCCTAGTGATTTACAAAGCTCAGAGACAGTGTGGTATAAAGCAGAGACCAGCACAGGAATGGTGGCAGGCCGGGCCACGGCCTCCGCTGACATGCATATCTGAGTTGCCTAGGACAGAAACCGAAGAGCAGAAGGCTGGAGCAAAGGCAGTTCCTCTTTCTGAGGCTGAGGGCAGCCACCTCTGGAAGGCTCACAGAGGGAGAGATTTCCCCGTGCATGGCTGGCTTCGTCCATGTGGACTTAACATTAACCACAGGATAGGACTAGTCTATTGGCCACTAGGCACAATGGGGGAACATTCTGTTTTTCAAAGCAGAAATGAAATGCTTATCATATTAAGGAATTTTTTATTCATATTTAAATGACTGAAATGTATAATTACTACAACAATGTTTTAAAGGATACATTTGATCTAGGCATGTGGTCTAAGAAATGAATAAAAAATCACCACAGACCTTTTTATGTACAGATTAATTTATCTTAATATATTTGTGTAAGCCATCTCTACAAGCCGTGCTGTGAGTAGAGAGATGCAGAATAATTACATTAAAAATCAAACATACCTTCAGCATAATTTATGTTCTGTATTAAACAGGGACTTTTGGTAAGAAAGAGAAAAATACTGTGTGACTAATGTATGTGGGTGGTTCCTGGGCACGGGAGGAAACTGAGTAGTTCTTGGGAAGGCTGTATCCAGATTATGGGAATAAGTGAAAGAGTTCTATAGGGCATTGCTGTCAGGGTAAATTAACTTCCACCTTTAGTCAGACACTTTATTCATATTCAAGATTCATACAGTTAGGAGTGATATTCCAAGCTAGTCATATCTGGGTCCTATGTTTACTATTTACCCAAGTCAAATTGCTTATAACCATTATACCTGGATTCTGTAGGACAGGGAACGACTGTAGAAGCTGCTTGTTTTTGTTTGTTTGTTTGTTTTTATTTTTAATTTGTCCACTTTACATGCCGATTGCAGCCCCTTCATCGCCTCCCAAGCCCACTCTCCCTCCCCTAGTGCTCAGAAAGGGAAGCCTTCCTCCCCTAACATCTGACCTCTGCCCATCAACTCTCATCTGGACTGCGTGTATCCTCTGCCTCTGTGGCCTGGCAAGACCACCCCGCCAGGGGGAAGTGATCAATATTGTGGGGGCGGGGAGCAGAGTCCAAGCCAGAAGTAGTCCCTACTCCCCATATTATGGGAGCCACAAGGAGACTGTGCTGCCTATCTGATATTAGCCAAATAATACAGAACAACCACACTACAATACACAGACCTAAAGAGGCTAAATAACAAGGAGGACCCTAGGGAGGATGCTTAATCCTCATTCAGAAGGACAGATAGAATTGACAGCAGAAGCAGTTGAAGAGAAGGAGCAGAACGCGAGCCTACCATAGCCATAGTGGTCCTCTGAAAGATTCCACTCAGCAGGGGATCCAAGCAGATGCTGAGACACACAGCCAAACTTCAGTGTGGAGCACAGGGAGTCTCTTATGGAAGAGTTGGGGAATACAGGGACTTGGAGAGGTCAGGACTCCACAAGAGGACAAATGGAGCCAACAAATCCAGGTGGAGGGAGAGGGGTGCTGCAGAGACTGATGCACCAACTGAGGACCATGCATGGTGTGGACCTAGACCCTCTGCTCAGATGTAGTAGATAGGCAGCACAGTCTCCTCATGGGTCCCATAATATGCGGAGTAGGGACTACTTCTGACATGGACTCAAGCCAGTGCTTCTTGAGGGTACAGGTGCAAGTGGAAATGTCTCAGTTCCTCACTCCTAGTCTTCTTCCCTCTGATTCTTGTTCACTGAGAATAAGAATCACCATCTGTGACTGTGTCCCTCTGCGGCCCATCCCCCAGTTCATAAGGGTAGTCTAAGCCCTTCCTCAACCTACTCCTGTATTTCCCCAACAAATAAGACTAGAAAGTTACAAAACATAGAAGGGCAAATCATACAACTATGAGCTTTCTGATAGGTGGAGGAAGAGAGTATTAAAATCACAGACATGGTAACCTGCTGTCCTTCCTCTGAGTGCCACCAGGTCTCCCCCTCCAAGGGACATGGTCAAAGGTGAGGCACCAGAGTATGTGAGAAAGTAATATCCCACTCTCCACTCTACTGTGGAGAGTGTTCTGTCCATTGTCTAGATCTGGGTAGGGGTTTAAGGTTCCCTATGAACATATACAGGGTGAGGAAATCCCCCTCAGGAACAGTGATAGGGGAGGGGAATAAGGGGAAATTGGGAGGGAGGGAAGAATGGGAGGATACAAGGGATGGGATAACCATTGAGATGTAACAAGAATAAATTAATAAAGGAGGAAAAAAATGAAAAAAAAAACCAACAAAAAAAATCACAGACATTGGGAGTTGATATGTAAAGAAGCCTATTTTGAGGCCATAATGCACCATTTATTTGATTTGCCCTGCAGCTAGGTACATAGCCTGGGACTCATTCCTAGGCAGCAGAATGGAGCAAAAGTGATGCTTACTACTGTGTGTGTGTGTGGGGGGGCATGTTCACAACTCCTGCAGAAGCTATCTCTGTCTTTTCATCTCCAGATGGTACTAGCTTCAGAGACTCCGTGACCACTGTCACACAGTACACAGAAACAAGAGGACACAAGAGCTTTAAATGATTTGAAGTCGCTGAGATTTGGCAGTTTGTTATTTGAAGCAAAAATTCTCAATAAAATCCTTGCAATCAAAATCCAAGAACGGGTTAAAAAGATCATCTGCTATACCTGAATAGGCATCATAGCAGAATACAAGTGTGACTCAGCGCAGGTAAATTGATAAATGTAATCCACGATATAAACAAACTGAAAGAAAACACAGGGTCATCATATTACATGGAGAACCAAACCCAAAGCCCCTTCATGGAGACAATGGGGACACAAGGGACATACGTACACGTGATAAAGGCGGTTTGCAACAAGCGTATAGCCAACATGAGAAACTCAAACCAGTTCCACTAAAATCAGGAGCAAGACAAGGATGCCCACTTTCCCCATACCCTGAAATCTTAGCTAGAGCAACAAGACGATGGAAGGAGATCAAGGGCACACGATTTGGAAGGAAGAAGTCAAAGTGTTTGTATTTGCAAAGGATATGATAGTACACTCACTGATCCTAAAAATTCCACCAGGAAACTCCCAGAGCTGGCAAACACTTTCAGCAAAGTAGGAAGATTCAAAAAATCAATGCACAAAAAAAGCATTAGTTCTCCTATATAAAAATGACAAATGAGCTGAGAGAGAAATCAGGGAAACGACATCTTTCACAAGCACCTCAAATAGTATAAAACATGTTGGGTTAACTCTAACCAAGGAAGCTAAAACTTGTGTGGTAAAAACCTTAAGATGCCGAAGAAAGACATGGAAGTCGATATCAGAGCATAGAAAGATCTCTGATCCTCACGGATTAGTAGGTTTAATACAGTGAAAGCGACCCAACCTCCCAAAGGCAACCCACAGACCTATTGCAGTACCCGTCAAATTTCCAACACAATTCTCCACGGATCTTGAAAAGACAAGTTTTAGCTCCCCATGGAGACACAAAAACACCCAGGATACCTAGATCAGTCCTGGATAGTGAAAGAACTGCTGGGATGACCAATATTGTTGACCTCAAATTGTACTGCAGAGCTATAGTAATAAGAACAGCATGGCATTGGCACAAAACCAAAACACTGATCACACCAGTGTCTGAGTGGAGCATTTTTTTTAGCGTAGTGAAGGGGTTACTTCGGCTGTGTATTTATCTTCCTTCCGCACACAGCTCCCCTCACATCACAGGCTCTGAAGTTCTCGGAACCCAGCCCCTCTGGTCCTACCTCACAGGGCTCCTGTTCTGTTCCGGCTTCCTCTTTCTTTCTTGGCCTGCGGCATACTTTAAAGAATTAGCAGGCAATCACTTACCAGGAAACTGTGACAGAGGAGAGGTCATTCTAGTGGGATTCTAGATGAGAGAATCATGGGAGAAAGGCAAAGTAGAAGGATCCAGAGGGTCCTAGAAGCCTACAAGTAGAACATTATGATAGGCAGATTTGGGCACAGGGGTCCCGCTCAAACTAAGGCACCAGCCAAGGACAATACAGGCGGTAAACCTTAAACCCCTACCCAGATCTAGCCAATGGACAGAACACTCTCCACAGTAGAGTGGAGAGTGGGATATTACTTTCTCACGTACTCTGGTGCCTCACCTTTGACCATGTCCCCTGGAGGAGGAGACCTGGTGGCAATCAGAGGAAAGACAGCAGGTTACCAAGAAGAGACTTGATACCCTTTGAGCATATACAGGGGGAGGTAATCCCCCTCAGGAACAGTCATAGGGGAGGGGAATAAGGGGAAATTGGGAGGGAGGGAAGAATGGGAGGATATAAGGGATGGGATAACCATTGAGATGTAACAAGAATAAATTAATAAAGGAGAAAAAAAAGAATTAGCAGGCAAAATTGAATTTTTCCAGAGAGGGGGAGAAAGACAGAAATGAAACAATTATCAGAGGAAGGAAAGGGGAAAGTCTGGAACTTTCACACATTAATAAAGATGGTGTAATACTTGTAGCAGTTGAAAGACACTTCAAGAGGAAGGCTAGCAGGCTACCAAGAAGAGACTTGATACCCTATGAGCATATACAGGGGGAGGACGTCCCCCTTAGTCACAGTCATAGGGGAGGGAAATAAGGGGAAAATGGGAGGGAGGGAGGAATGGGAGGATACAAGGGATGGGATAATCATTGAGATGTAATATGAACAAATTAATAAAAAATATATATAAAAGAAAGACACTTGAATGTTAAACAATAGAAAAACGTTAAGTGATCATCACTGTTACTGGCTACAAGACTGACTAAATCTCTATGGTCCTGGATCATATAGCTTAAAAGGAATATTTTTATATCCATCATAAAATGTTACAGGAATATAGTAAATAATACAAAAAGAAAAATGATAGCACAGTAGTTTTGTTTCTTGATTGTGAGCTCTAACATTTAACAGCTGAGTCATCTCTCCAGTTTGTATGAAACAGTTTTGAATGGGGAGCTTAGCTGTGCCCCATATTCGACCATGTCCCTTGGATGGGGATGCCTGGTGGCACTCAGAGGAAGGATAATAGGTTACCAAGAAGAGACTCCAGGGGGAGGAGGTCCCCCTCAGTCACAGACATAGGGGAGGGGAGTAGGGGGGGAAGCGGGAGGGAGGGAGGAATGGGAGGATACAAGGGATGGGCTAACAACTGAGATGTAATATGAATAAATTAATAAAAAAATAAAATCATCTTCAGAATAATGTTGAAAAAAAAAACCAAATAGTATGATGGCCTAATTGCAGTTTTATGTGTATTTGTGGTTGTAAATGTATGTATGAATGGTAAAAATCCTCTGGGTATTGACATTATAGGGGATTTATTTTCTTTTTGGCTTTTCTATAGTTTGGAAATGTTAGTAAGTGATGGTTGCGAGGCCATTCCTGCGGGGAGCAGGTGAAGTCCTGAGTGACTGTGCGTTGTTGACTTGGGGCTGGCAATGCCGAGGAGCGCAGTGCCTTAGATCCCTGAGAGCAGCAAGACCGTCCCCAAGTGAGGCCCAGAGGGATGGCAACACCTTCCTTAGATCCGAGGACAAAAGTGGACATTGTGTGGAGAAACCGTCCACTGTAGCTTCTCCTCCTACAACCTGAAGGCTGCTCCCTTACAGAAGACACTCCTACCGGATTTAGTTAAGCCTGCCTGCTTACTTAGCTGTATGTACTAACCTGGTCTGCCTGCTTATATGTAATAACCCCAGCTCTTTGTCCAGCTTTAAGCAACAACCCTGCCTTCCTGTTCAACTGGGTATGACAAACGCACCATGCTTCTGTAGTGTTGTGGCTTCTCTGTCACAGAGCCCAGAACACTCGCAGCTCTTCCCAGTCAGCTGTGTCTGTCATTATCGTCCTTTCATTCATGGACCCAGTTAGGCCAATCCCTGGATCCATAAAAGGTGTGACATATTCTCTCTCTTTATTATTTTTCACGTTTTATAGTAAATGCCAGTGGATGCCTGATTAGAAAAATGTAGCAGTTAGCTCACAATATTTGCTGTCACCAGAGCTGAGAGGCCACCTGAGGAGCAGCTTCCTAACTTGGCCCATCTCTCTCTCATACAGTCCTGGGGACCCTAATTTGCATATTTCTAATCACTTCTCTGCCCAATATACTTGATTTTTCTGGACACCTCACCAGTTATATATAACTTACACCCATATGTGTGCAAGTACACTAGCTAATTGGAATTTCACGGCTGTCTCACTTACTCCTACAGTGCAGTTCACATAGGTTTATATTTACTGTGTCACTATTCTCTAATGACATGTAGCTAACCTGCTCTTTACAACAGAAGCACTGAAATTTCTATCCAAAGACAATGAAGCAAGCTCACATGCTAAAACATGGGGGTGAATAATAGTTGGTGATTTTGTTAAATTTTATTTAGCAAGTTTGATGCACTATTTTTCTTATACAGACATCTATAGAATATTAAAATAAAGTTTATGCTATGTTTAAAAAATGATTTTTACTTCTAATAATAGAAAGCCATTAAAGGCTAACTCTATGACATGTCCCCCTCATGAAATTACTAAATACTGGTGAGAGGAGTGACTTAATTATCATAGGTGATTTCAATTTACATTATTAAAACATTTCCATAGACATAGAAGTCAGAGTTGATTAAACTTAAACTTAATTGATTGAAACATTTATTATATAATAATTTAAATGTATAGGAAAATACTTCAACTGATTGGATAATTATGAATAAATAAATAGGGAAGGATATAACCTAGAATATTTGTTTCAATCATTTTAGTGATTTCTATGTGGGAGAGATTAGGATATTATAATTGTCTTGGTATTGTATCAAATTGCCAAGATTGAAGCTGTGAAGATGGATAATTTCTTGATGTGTATGTGGTCATGAATTTAGATATCTGTCTTAATTGTGGTTTTGAGATATTGTTTCAAGATACAATTGTGAAAATTCAATAGAAAATAGAAAAGTCAATAACCTTGGATGTTATTGGCAAAGTGTGTCTAGCTCATTTTCCTAGGTGATTTTTTTTTAGCAATGGCTCCTAGCAAAGGTGTAATTAGATGTTTACATCAGTCCATGGTGTGCTATAATTACAAAATAACTGAAGCAGAATAGTCTGATAAAGAAAATACTTTTATCAACCTCTTTATTTCAGAAGGCTCAACGCCTGATGCCAGTGTCAGTTCAGGCCTGTTGCAGACTCCAGGGCTGATGACGTCACAACTATGGAAGTGTGGGTGCTAGAAAAAAAAAATCACATCTCCAGAAAGGAAGCCAGAGAAAGGGAGAGGGAGTCACAGTTGTTCCCTTTATATCAGCTCTCCTGTAAGCACTAACCAAGGGTCCACAGGGGCTGAGTTCCTTCTAAGGTTAGCTCCCTCTGTGATGGGAAGCCCTTCTAAGAGGCTCCACCACTGAAAAGATCCACATCACTTTCACATATTGCTGCCCTAAAGCCTAAGTCTCCACCGTGTGAGCCCTTGGATAGCATATTCTATCCACACCTAACCTGCAGCAGCATTCTGAAAGACCTCAGGAGGAAACACGCCTTGTTTCTTTTGATCCACTTGATCACAGCTTGTTTTTTTCACCTCTCACAGAGGGGGATTTGTCGGGTTAGTATTGGCTGTGGCACTTCCTCAGTCCTGGGTTGCTGCCACATATAATTTTCACAAGATCCAGGTGAACTTACTGATTGAAGGAGTCCTACCTTACAAAGATGTCAAGATCAAGTGTCAGTGTATAAAGAGAACAGTGTTTCCAGTATGAACTACTCTTGAAAATCCTGGAAATTCCCTACAAAATTAACGCTTTCACATACTCAATTATATAAACTAACTCTAAGCAGCAAGTAATATAATGAACACAGCAGAACAAATGAAAATAGTCAAGGATTGAAGATGGGGAAAGAGAAAAAACATACAGATACTAAATTTTCAGTCATGGTTATAAAATACCTGAGACAATCAAACAAAAGGAAGAAGGGGTTATTTACCTCATGGCTGGGTAGTAAAAACAAAGAAATGAAATGGAAAGGGATGGGTACCCACTACATCTTTTGAAGGCATGGCACCCAGTGACTTTTAGCTCTCTCATTAATTTCTACATCTTAAGGATTCCATCGCATCCCATCAGTGCCACTCAGAGATCATCCTCATGCGTTCTAGTGAGGAGACATTTTAATCCATTTCCTTAATGACAGTCTATCAAAGGCAATACAAGGAGAGAGGAGAATGATGTGTGAATGAACATTTTTTATGCTTAAGGAAACAACAGAAGGGTTGCCACTCCAGCCTGCCAGCACCCCACATTCCATTTTAAGCCCAAAGGAAGAGGAACCTGAAAGCAAAGGCTGCAGGGACTTCTTATGCTGTAGATACCTGATATGATTCTGAAGATCATGAGGACTTGTGCTGCTGTGTTAGGGACGCAGCTGCCTGGGGAATGTTTCTGCGGAACGTAGTTTAAGAATGAAGATCTCGTTTACACAAGACTTTGCTCTCCATAGTCTCAGGTACCTGAAGTAAAACTCAGTTCAAAATATTAACTGGGAAAATTGTAGAACTCCTATGTTTGAAGGAGCTGTCATTTTTTCCCACTATCTTTTTATGCTTATCCTACCTTATTATTAATGATTTTTAAAATATTTTCCCGTGCTAATTCTTAAATGTGACCATCCATATGTGGGCATATATAAAGGCATTGTATGTATATATGGTTCGATATTATATGCAGTTTCAGACATCCACTGACGGCTTTTGGAGAGAGTCAAGGGAAAGGACTATAGTTGCAATGACAGGGATGATGTCTCTGATAGACCATTGCTGACAATGTATTTACTGACTCAGAGCCAGATGACTGTGGTAGAAAGGAGAGATGGGATGTGACGTTCACTCCATTTCCTTTGGTGCACGAAATCACCATGGGCCACCTGTGAGCTGGCCCTGTGGCAGACAAAAGCCATACAACTTCTCTACCCTCTAGACTGTGGTCACCATACTCTTCAGCCACTGGTATGAACCCACTGTGGCTCCCTAATCCACGGCAAGAGGAGGTGCCAGGGAAGGAGCCGAGCAGTCAAGGCTGCAGTGTGAATCCTGGCTCTACTGTAGGGTTTCTGCTGTAGGTACAGAACATGTGAGTCAGGGGGGATGGTTGTGGGTAATCAGAGCTTTATTGATTGACTAGGGGCAGAGATTGGCTGGGAAGATCTGTCGTACTCAAGCGTATAGCCCAATGTTAGAATTTTTTTTCATACAATTAACTCTGCCTGCTGCATAATTTTAAATGTGAGTCATCACTGTTTTCCTCTCTCTCTCTCCCAAGCATCCCTTTCAGTTATGAATCTTTTGATTCTAACTAATTTTGTCCTTGTTTATCTCGGGTTAATTATTCACCAACTGTCTTCATTACAATTTAAATGAGGAGGTGGAAATACTCCACAGTGATGCTGAATGACATCAGCTTGAGCGGAGGTGTCCGTTCCATGAGAGCTTTTGTCCCCAATGGGAAGATGGGGAAAAGAAGACGGCTCCTTTTCTAGAAGTGATGAGTCTGCAATTGGGGTTGTATATATCTATCTCAACCTTTACAAATGTATGTTTTATCAGTAAAGAATTTTGATGAGGAACTCAATTCTGCTAGTGGATGAAGCTGTCCAAATAGCTGTTTCCTTTTCTTCTGGTTAAATCAATCATTATGTTGACACAAGAGTTAGCAGCCCAGAACACAGGTGGGGGTAGGTTTGGTGAGACTGGTCATAGTAATAGCCTTCCTATCTCACATTTTTTCCTTAGCCAATCGTTCACCCCATTTAAAGAGAAACACTATTTTTATTTTGAGAGACAAAATTTTTACAAAAACTGCATCAAGGTATGAAATCCCCAAACATTAAAGAGTACAGAAAAAATAAATCTGTTACCTTCAAAGATGCTGCACTGTTTTCTAAAAGAGAGCCCAACAGCCTCTGGAAAAAGAATAACACACCAAAAGAAAAATGAATATTGTGCCAGTAGAAATTAGGGGATAAGCAGGGAAGGAAAATCAATAGGACACAAACATATTTTTCAATCAACAAAAATGAGTAGTAATAACTCTGGCATCCTTGCCAGGCTGGAGTGACTGAAGGCACAGGGAACCACAAAACAATGAAAAAGACAGAAAATAGTTAATACATTGCAAAAAAAAAATGATCAAGCTGAAGTCAGAGAAAGCAGAAATCACAATCAATACAAGGATAATTGACCACCAAGAAGAGGTTCAGTATAAGAAACCACACTCAAGCATGGCCCCCATCCCTTCAAGGAATTATGAGCACCTGTGTTGCAACTTTATACCTGTGGGGAAAAGGACCAAACACAAATGGAATAGAAAGCAACTTTCTCAACTATATCAAAGGACAAAATTGCTGAGAAAAGGACAGTTTATTACAGAAGGACAAAAATTGGTATAGAATAATGGACATTAAGATATATCTAGGGTGAATTTCTGCACATCAAGAAGGAAAATTCAGTGTCCAGAAGATAAAAGCTGTATACATGGAAAAATGATTTTCAGAATTCTTAGCAGCTCGGCTTATCAACTGAAGAAAAATAAACCAAACAAACAAACTGTAGCTACCAGTAAATAAAGTAGACTTTCTAAATCATATTGGAAAACATGTACTTGACATCTCAGACATCTAACAGGGTCATGATGTGTGTAATGTAGGACCCATGGAAATACAGTCCAGAAAACAATGGGAAATCATGTCTCAATAACAGTCTGTATTGTAAAACTTGAAAATGTAAAATGGGTGTCTAGTAAACAATGTGACCTGAGGACAGGGTGCAAGTATGAAGGGTAAGGTCCTTCTCTAAATTTTCAAAACAGGCTGCTAAATAAGTCGACTTAAACAGGTTATATAAAATTCCATGCAGTTCAAAGAATACGCCCCATATCTTTGTTATGGGGACATCTCACTAAGTGAATCTTTTGTGTGTGTGTCTATGTGTATGGTATAAGTGTGTATGCCTGTATACATGTATGTGTATGTACGGTTTGTCAGGATGTGTCGAGGTGGATGTGAAGGCCTGTAGCCAAGGTCCAGTGTCTTCCTTAACCACTCTACCTTCCTAGGTGGGACAGGGCCTTCCACTGAACCTGGAGTTCACTGATAGAGCTAGCTTGGCTCTTCAGTGAGCTGTAGTCATTCACCTGTCTCAGACCCCTCAGGGCTGCATTATATATTTGAGCCTACAACTGCCTTACTTTTGCTCTTCTGTGGGTGCTGGTGATCTGTTAGCTCCTCATGCTTCTATGGCATGCACCTGATTGAATGAACTATCTTCTAAGTTCCATCAATGAGTATCATTTAAGAAGTTCATTTTTAGTTATTCTGCAATACCTTCTGCTAATTAAAAAACAAAACAAAATAAACAACATCAACCAAAAATTGACAGTTGCTCAAGACATAGATAAGTTTCCACTTATTGAAAATATATTTTTTTCATAAAATATATCCTGGTTTCGGTTTTCTGTCCCTCTGCTTATCCTCATCTCCCCTTTCAGTAGTGTCAATCTGTTTCTGTTTCTCTTTAGAAGCTTTTTTTTTTGAGACAGGGTTTCCCTAGCTGTCCTGGAACTCCCTTTGTAGACCAGACTAGCCTCAAACTCAGAGATCTACCTGCTTCTGCCTCCCAAATGGTGGGATTAAAGATGTGCCCTACCATGCCCATCTTTATCTCTCTTTGGAAAATAAACAGGCCTATAAGGGATAATAATAAAAGAAAATATGATAAGGCAAAAATAAGTGCACCAGAATAGGATAAAACAAACAAACAAAACCAAAAGAATACAAGAAAGGGCATAAGGGTAAGATATAGGCACAGAGACCCACTCCTTCACACATCCAGGAATCCCACAAAAACATAAATCTGGAAGCCATAAAAGACCTGTAAGGTAAAAAGAAATAGAAAAAAATGTAAAAGAGAAAAGAAAAAGTGAGAAAAATCCATGAGGAAAAGAACCTCTAAAGATGCTTTGTTTTCTGTTGGCCATCTACTGCTGGGCATGCAGCCTACACATAAGAGTGCTTTGTTGACGAGTCCACACACTGCACCATGGCATCTGTGTTGTCCTACGAAAGCCTGGTACACACCGTAGCCAGAGCCATGGGAAGTGTGAACACCATAACTGTGCTCTTTTCCTTGGATACTGCTAGACTTCGCCTTTAGGTTGATGAGAAAAGAAAGCCAAAAAACAACATGTGCAGTGCTCTTGGAGATAATTGAGGAAGAAGCCTCTTGGCACAATACCGAGGGTGGTTTCCAGTTATTTCCATTCTCTGCTGTTGCAATTTTGTCTATTTTTACACTTTCAATAGCCTCAAACCAGTATGGGTCAAAGGTCAACATTATTCTACAGGAAAAGATCTAGTGGTTGGATTTGTTTGAAGGTGTGACTTTCTGGATCTGGGTTACCTCACTCAGAATGATCTTTTTAGTTCCATCCATTTACCTGCAAATTTCATGGTGTCCTTGTTTTTAATAACTGAGTATTATTCCATTGTGTAAATGTACCACATTTTCTTTATCCATTCTTCAGTTGAGGGACATCTAGGTTATTTCTAGAATCCAAGAATACATCAAATACATCATGTACCACAATCAAGTAGGCTTCATCCCAGGGATGTGGGGATGGTTCAACATATGAAAATACATCAATGTAACTCACCATATAAACAAATTGAAGGAAAAAATCATATGATCATCTCATTAGGTGCAGAAAAAGCCTTTGATGAAATACAACACCTTTTCATGATAAAAGTCATATAAAGAACAGGAATACAAGACACATACCTAAACATAGTAAAGGCAATATACAGCAAGCCTATAGCCAAAATCAAATTAAATGGAGAGAAACTCAAAGCAATTCCATTAAAATCCAGGACAAGACAAGGCAGCCCACTCTCTCCATATCTCTTCAATATAGTACTTGAACTTCTAGCTAGAGCAAAAAGATAACTAAAGAAGATCAAGTGGATACAAATTGGACAGGAAGAAGCATCCTTATTTGCAGATGATATGATAGTATACATAAGGGACCCCCAAAATTCTACCAGATGACTCTTACAGCTGATAAACACTGATACAGCAATGTTTCTGGATAAAACATTAACTCAGAAATATAAGTAGCCCTCCTTTATACATATGATAAACAAACTAAGAAAGAAATTAGGGAAACAACACCCTTAATAATAGCAACAAATAATATAAAACATCTTGTTGTAACTCTAACCAAGCAAGTGAAAGATCTATAAAACAAAAATTTAAAGTCTCTAAAGAAAGAAATTAAAGAAGATGGAAAGATCTCTCATGATCATGTATCGGTAGGATTAACATAGTAAAAATGATCTTACCTTTTGAATTTACTTTTTTTGTTGTTTGTTAACCATAGGGTGGGTTCACTCACTCTAATCTTTATTTCTAAATTTTATTTAAAATTCAAGTTTTGGCTGGGTGTGGTGGCACACTCCTGTAATCCCAGCACTTGGGAGGCAGAGGCAGGTGGATCTTTGTGAGTTCAAGGCCAGCCTGGTCTACAGAGTGAGTCCAGAACAGCCAAGGCTACACAGAGAGATCCTGTCTTGAAAAACCAAAATAAATAAATAAATAAATAAATAAATAAATAAATAAAATTCAAGTTTAATTACTTTTCCACAGAAAGTGCAGATTTAGTGATTGTGTTGTCAGAATTGTCCCCTTCCCACAAGCAGTTCTCATCCTGGCACCCAGGGATAGTTGGGAGCACCTGTTTTAGAATTTACGGACCTAAGCATCAGGAAAAGGCTGTGAGATAATACAGTCATGGAGGAAGATTAACATCTGGCAGCAAAGGCACCAGAAGATGCTTTTTCTCATATCTGCTTCCATGAACATATGCCTTGTAGAGGTTTCTCTGCTCCTCACTTGTATAATGCAGGCTCTTAGTTTGTTAGTGGTTATTTTTTTATTATTAATTTATTCTTGTTACATCTCAATGGTTATCCCATCCCTTGTATCCTCTGATTCTTCCCTCCCTCCCATTTCCCCCTTATTCCCCTCCCCTGTGACTGTGACTGAGGGGGATTATCTCCCCCTGTATATGCTCATAGGGTATCAAGTCTCTTCTCAGTAACCTCCTGTTATTTTTTCAGATTTTCCAGGGGATCATTTCACATTCAGCCACAGTTACTGTCATCCAACAGTTTTCTGGACTCTTATTTGGGCTTATTACTCAAGAAGTTCCCAGAAGTAGGGACTTCCTCAGAACTGCTGGTGTCTTTGTGTAAACAGTTCCTGGAGAGCCCTGAAACAGCTGCCAAACATCCTGAATCCAGATGCAGATACTCTCTAGGGAAAAGAAACCCCGATTCGAGTCTGCTAATATGTGTCTCTTCCTTATTTAGGCTTTTATGCAATACCCACTTGGCCTCTTATAAAAATAAGCAACTGGGCAAGCACATTATTTTATTGTAAAAAAAAAAAAAACCCAGGCTGAGGGTCTTATCAGTCAAGGTTCTCTAGGGGGATAGGAACTGTAGGTTGTATCAATACTATAATAAGGACATTATTA
Organism: Acomys minous; assembly: GCF_964271855.1. NCBI lineage: Eukaryota > Metazoa > Chordata > Mammalia > Rodentia > Muridae > Acomys > Acomys minous. Next base: position 24,600,019 of record NC_140484.1, read on the forward strand.
GAATGGCATGTAATTGGCATAGGCTGGGTAGTCTAACATTGGCTGGTAACACTCCGGAGATGTGAGCAACAAGTAGTTGTTTAGCAGCCCCAATTTGGAGCGGATGCCCAGAAAGATTCCCAGAGTCACTGGCTTTCAGGCCACAGCAGAAGGCTGGTGATGCTAGAATCTAGTGTCAATAAAAGATGACCAGAGCAGCAAAGGCTGTAGATTTTCTTTCTAGAAAGAAGTGAAGTCAGGCAAGCAAACAGCACTTTCTCTTTGGACCTCACTATATCCTGGGCATGTGCTAGTGGGTACAGCTCACTTTGGAGTGTTTTATCTCCAGTTTACCCCTCCTGGAAATACTTTCATGGGCATGACTGAGACATACATTGTCTCTTAGTTGATTCCAGACCCCCTTGAGTTACAGTTGAGATTAATTACCAGAGAAATTCTATCTGTTCACCCATGTGATTGTGAACCCTTGCGTTCCAGTTTTGTCTCTGTGACTGAATGATTTTAAACAAAGTGAAACACTGCAAATTAGACCTAACTATCTTAAAATAAGTGACAAAGTATAATTCAAGTGGCTTGGAAATAATATTTATCAAATTCTGACTGCTTAGAAGTGTAATGACTACTGATGGATAAGTGATATGAGTAATCAAATATATGTAACAAAGGCCATGGCTTTTTGTAGTCTTAGTATTCTATGAATTTTTAGCCATGTGCACAAACTACTGGACAATTCTTAGTTTTTCTTGTCTAGAAATGATCAATTTCTAAGTGCCATATTCTGTATGTCTCTGAGGTTTTTGAAGACCTTATATAACTATTTTACCCTATATTTCTATAGAATCATTTGTTGTACCTAAGATGTATATTCTTGTGATAAAAATAGACTAGTAATTGATATGATCATAATTTGATCAACTAACAATTAACTTGTATAACTTATTTATTCCAAACATCCTGCAATAGCACTTTCAAAGTATTGGACATAAACCTTGTATTATAAATTGAATTATATGGGTTTAATACTGCATATTAGAGTAGAAATATGTTTTTATTATTTTAAAGATCCGTTGACAATGAGACAGGTTAACTCCTGACAACAACCAGCCTACCTCAAAGAGGATGATGAGCATCAAAGAACCTCCTTATGGAGATGGCCCCAAATGTGGCAAACAAGCCACTGGGCAGAATGTCTTCATTTCTACCACGACAGAATTCTGCCTAAAAAGGGTAAGATTGGATGCATGTAGAGTCAACAGCCAAACTCTGCCAAGATAGGGTATACAAGGGCTTAATAGTTCCTGCCCCCCACATATGTCTGTCAGATCTACTGGGCCAGAAGGCTGAAGATGATGCTCCAATGTTTTAGAGAGTTTTGAGTGGCTGAGCAGGTAGCAAACTGTTTCTGTCATCTTCTCATTTTGGAAGCTACTAACCAGCAGCCCTGTATACTCAGGTAATTAATTTTATTCCTTCTTAAGTCTCTAATGGGGTTATAATTAAGCTTAGTTATTTAGGGGTTAAGATGTTTTTAGGTCTCGATAGATGTTTTAAGTTGATAATGACAAAATATGATAGATATTGATTTACATTCAGAATTTTAGATGTATCAAGACAGAAAAGATGTCTTCAAGGCTGCCAAATACAAATAGCCAAAACATTAAGAATGTAACATTTATATAATTTCTGATTGCTTCATGATTCTTCTTGCTGTAGGTAGTTTATTGCATATGTGTGTAATACTATAAATGCATATGTAAAAATTTTAAAAAATTAATAAAATGGATAAATTTCTCTGATTGAGTATACTCTTCTGGGTTGACAGCTGCTTTTTTTTTTAGCATTGTGAAGGCAATCACTATGTTCCTAGTCACTTAGTGTACACATACCTCCTCAGTGTCCTATTTTCGAAAAGAAAAAGAGTAGTAATCCATGAAGAAAACAATTTTATTTCCAGGTGTAAAGCTTGGGGAAGAAAAATCACCAATTTTCTCCACGATACCTAAAGCAGTCCTACAATCCATAGAAAAAAATAAATAAAATAAAACAAAAAGCAAGCAAGTAAACAAACAAACAAAAATCCCATGAGATGAAGAGCATGTGTGCAGATTTAGCTGTGAGATGGTTTACCTGGTCCTTTCCGTTGCCTCCAAAGATTAAAAGTTGGGAAAGACATGAAGAGAGGAAATCCCTTTACACTGTTGGAAAGATGTAAGTTTGTATGGCCACGACAGAAAAATTCAAAGTAGAACTACCACAAGATCTAGCAATGTCTCCACGTTTCCTTTGAGTGTACAAAGGAATTTCAATTCTTATGTTGATGCAATAACTGCACTGCCATATTTACCACACTGTTGACAAAAGCCAAAGCATGCAATGGGCTTATATGTATCTTTACATTTGAAGTAGTGAAATGAATTGAATAGAGATACTTAATATGATCCTCCCATCTTACAAGTACAGACAACTCTCCTTATCAATAAGTTCTACCAACTGCAGTTGAAAATATTGTCTAGTCTAATCATGTACAGCCTGCTTTCTTTGGCATTGTTTCTTAAATAAATTAATATGGCAAGTATTTGCATAGCATTTGCATTGTATTAAGTATTGTAAGCAGTCTAGAGATGATTTAAAGCATACGGGAGACTGTGTGTGTGTTATACGCAAATACATAGCCATTCTATACAAGTGACTTGGCTATCTGCAAATCTTTTGTTCTTGGGAGGCCCTGGAAGCAGTTCTCCACTGATGCAAAAGGATAAACATGTATAGAAATCTTTGTGAACCTTATTTGGGAATAAATGACTGATCTGTGAAACACATATTTATTTCACATATATTATATACCCGGCCCTGTACTAAGTGTCATGAATATAGCAAATGAAAATATAGCAAGGCTCTATTTTCAAAGGGAGAAGAGAAAAGACAGTAAGCATTTTTTTTTAAAAAAGGGACAGGAGTGGGTATTGAAATGCATTGTGTATGGAATGAAATGCTACCTATCCTTAAAAAAAAAAAACGATCCTAAAGAATGTTATGCTAAATGAAGTAAGGTACGCACAGGAAAAATATCCTGATGTTTTCATTTTTATATGGAACCATAACATTGATATAAAAACAGAGAGTTGAACTGTGGACACCTGAAGTGAGAGGGGAGGTAATTGGACAAAGAATATGAACTTCCTGTTGTGAATGAGTCCCAGATGCCCATTGCACAGTCTGGGGCTATTGTTAATAGTAATTGCCAGGATTTGACCATGGTTTTAACAATTCTGTCTCCATTGTGAGAGATAAAGATAGTGGAAACAGCCTGACTATGTCTTTCAGAGGTGGGGCCTTTGGGATCCCTTTAGGATTATATAAGGACATCAGAATGGGAGGAACTCCCATAATTAAATATTGATGGTAGCTTGGTGGCAGGAAGGAGAGAGATGAGAAAGCACACACACACACACACACACACACACACACACACACACACACACACACAGCTTCATATTATGTGCTGCTCCTAATCATCTTGAGATTCTGATAGTTAGAATAACATCACTGGGTGAGGTCCCTAACACTGAATGAAAACTGTAAGACTTTCTTCTTAATTTCCTCCATGTGTTGTATTTTCACTAACAAAATCAAACAAGAACATCAGTACAATGTACTCTCGAAATGTACTAAGTGGATCTTTACAAGTTAGCACACATGCAAATGTTAACTGAACTAATACGCTAATTAGCTTGATTATTATAATTAACTACCAATGTAGACTCATGTCTTAGTTACTTTCTCATTGTTGTGATAAAATACTCTGACAAAAGCAACTTTAAAAAGTCAGGGTTACTTTGATGGTAGCTCCAGGGAATGGCATGGGGGCTCACAAGGAAGGAACAGTTATGGAGCAGGAGGCTGACCACTTACTTTGCACCCATGAAGCACAAGCAGAATTCAGGAGGGGCTTCCAAGACTCAAGGCCGGCTCCAGTGGTTCATTTCTCTCCAGCAAGGGTCCTACCTCCTAAAGGTTTCAGAACCTTATCAAACAGCACCACCACATGGGGACCAACCTTCCAACATCTGAGCCTGTGGGGGACATTTCACATCTAAGCCAGAAAATACATATCATTGTGAGCTAGAAAAATAGCTGTGTGGTGGAGGGTTTGGGGTCCTTAGTGCAATCATTAGCATCACAAGAATCGAATGAAACAAACCCCACCAACGGCATGCACCTTCACTGTGGGTTATTTTACTTGTCAACATTCTTCAGTAAAACTAGAATAATAAAATGAATATTTTATGTGTTTTCACAGGCTAAGTAATGAAATAGCACATTTACTAGAATTACATTTCTAAATTGCAACAAAAGCAAAACCAGTCACCTTCCTGGAAATCTCCCCTAAAGAAATAGAGTACAAAAAGCATAGGTACAAAAAGTTACATAGATCACGATTACTGTACTAACAAATAGAAAAATTCCAAACTATTAAGAAATAAGAAGTAACGTGGGTGGGAAAATGGCTTAATAGCTAGAATGCTTGCTGTGAAATCTTAAGAGCCGGGTTGTAGCCTTGGTTCTTAAATAACAACTGGGCATGGGTGCTTATGCCCCAGTGCTGAGCAGGAAGAGTCAGGGAGATCCTGACAGCCTGTCAGACTGAATCTTACAGGTTCAGTGAGAGGCCCTTCCTAAAGCATAAAGTGGAGACTGGTAGAGAAAGATGACAGATGTTGAGTTCTTCCCTCTGCAGGTGCCTGCATGGGCACACATATCTCACCACTCTCACATGTACACAAATAGATACAGCACACACATGTAAAAAGACTAAAGAAAAAAAATTAAATGACTTTCAAAATTTTTGTATGTAGAAATCGTGCTTTAGGGCACAATAGGAAATTAGTCCTACTATAATTGAAAAACAACAACACAAGTACAAACAAACAAACAAAAGGTACAAAACATATAGAAGTAAACAGAAAACATAAAATCTCCATTCTGTAAAACCAAAACCAAGTTGTAGGAGAAAATGATTGACATAAGCACAAGGATTATTGGTAAGTTGTATTTGATTTTTCCTCATGTTCTTATGAACTTTGATTTAAATAGTGAAAGTTGTAGAAGTAACTTTTATTCTCCTGGCTCAATAGTTGTCTGGGAGGCTTACTGTCTCCCTCTGTTAATCTAGGCCTAGTCATGGAAGCTTCCAGCCTCTGTATAATATAATCTAGGCCTATAATGTTTTAGCCTCTGAGGCGTACTGCTCAATAAGCCCCACCCTTACTTGTTCTGTCTGAGCTCTGGGCTGGCTGGCTGAACTCAGCTGTTCTGGCTCAAACTCTTTTCCCAGCTGACTTTTTTAATCTGGCTTCTCTCTTGGCCCTAGTATTGCTCTGCTTGGCCTCAGACTAACTCAGCAATCTGCTCTAATCTCCTGACTCATTCCATCTTCACCTGAGTTCTCTCTCTGCCACCCATCTCTCTATTAATGTCCTGGTAAAACTTCCTCCTTTCTCTGAAAAAATGCCTATGAAGTGGCTTCCCTATCCTCTCTCTTCTCGTGAGAGTTGGGCGTGTCCTAGTCTGTCAAATCTTCTCTGATTCATCATCTTTTCTGCCACTAAAAGATCACTTTCAAACATGGGTACTTTCTTCTACACACTAACCTTACCTTTGTTTGGGATTAAAAGCATATATTACCATGCCTGCATCTAAGCTTTACTTTACCTGATACTAGCTCCATACCAGGCTGGCCTTGAACTCAGGTCTGTTTGCTTCTGTCTCCAGGATTAAAGGCGTGTCTGTATTCCAGCTGGATCACACAGACCTCTTTGGATGCGATCTCTTACCATGCCCTGAATTAACATTCATCTAAAGAAAGTTTTCGGGAATTTCTTTTGTTAACAATGTTAAGCATGAAGAAGAACTTGGCTTCTTGTTTGTAAATTTTTATCTGTTCTTCTGTGCGGAGCTTCGGTAGCTAACCAAGGTTCTGAAATACTTCTATGTTTAGCACTCTGAAATATGTGCAGGAACACTTCAAAAACACACTTGTCAAGTAGACCACTTAATTGTTTTGGGCTGTAGGATTTGTCTTGTGTGCTTTGCATGTGCAATGGCTACTTATCTTTGTATTCTTTAAACAATGGGTACAGAAATTCTTTGAAAGAAACACCTATGTGTGAGTTACTACAGGGAGCCTGTGGTTTGCATTTCTATGCACAAACCTTCAAAAATAGTAATGTTTCTCCATCCTCCCTCTTTTGGGAAGTCGACCACCAATGGAATAGTAGTGAGCACTGCCAACAGCTGAGCAGTGGGAGCTCCTGGTAGATTTAGAACAGTGTAGGAGGTACCTGAAAAGTGATTTCAAGAGCACTGGTTAATTAAAGGAGTAGAAGAGTGGTGTTATGCAGGTGGGGAGCCTGGAAAATTCTTATTTTCATGCAAACAAGCTCATGGAAGAACAGAGAAAGCAAACTGAAGCAGAGTAAATCCACTGTATTACTCAGGAAAATAAGTTGCTAAATTGGCCACTCTCATGTGTGGGAGAGATTCTAGAGGCCTGAAATGTTTTACTGTTTGATTTAACCCAGAGAAAAACAGTTAGTATTGTTAATTACTGATTCATTTTTAAAAATTAGCTCTTGAGGACACTACAACTTTATTGATGCTAATGGAACCACTTCGACAGAAAAATAAATTTGTTTGCTTTAAAGAACAAAAGAATTAAGAAATATTGTGGAGGACTACTCTAGAACAGATAAAAATTTAAACGGTGAAAATCATCACAGCAAAAACCCTCACTAAATCCAACCACCTTAATTTTCTAAGGAGCTGCCAGAATCTCTGCAAGCAAGCTCAATTCCAAAGAAGATAACTTATTAAAATAGGTTTCTTTATAACTACCTTAAGGAAGATTCACTACCAATGGTGGAAGGCTAGCTGGAATATTGAGTGACTCTACTAATGAGACAATGGTAATAACACATAACACACACACACACACACACACACACACACACACACACACGCACGCACACGCACACACACACACGCACGCACACATGCACACATCTATCATATGGCTAAAAGGAAGTGAAATATTCTAACAGCATGCTCAAATATACTGTATTTTCTTATTTATGCTAATGGTATCTATAGGGCAGCATTTTTTATCTTCAAATGTGGTTATATGAAAACCAATCAAACATTTATTCATATTAATCCCCAAACTTTGTGTGTGTGTATGTGTGTATGTGTGTGTGTGTGTGTGTGTATGTGCGCGCGCACGCGTGCGCATGCATTGGCAAAGGATATTATTTTCCTAAGACCCAAGTTTCCTTTAAATCACAGCTATTTCCCTTATTGGCAGTTGGAGGTCATTTTCAAGGTGAAAAGCATCTCTGTTATCAATGGTACAGAATCATGAGTGGAAGAAGCAGGTGGTGCCGATTCTTGTTCCTGTGAGAGCCCTTGGGAGGGGACAGTTAAAACTGGTGACTGCTTACCCAGTACCAATGGACAGTTCCAACCCCATGTCACAAACACAGACCCAGCAGGTAACAAAACAAAGCGAAAGATATGAACACAAGAAAATTTCTAGGGAGGAGCAGAAGATAACTGCGGTAGAAGAGAGATAGGAGAGTAGGGGGCGGGGTGAGAGTAATCAAAATGCATTTGCACAGTATTTGAACTGTCAAAAAAAAGGTGAATAAAAACTATAAAAAGAAGTGTGTGCAATCACTTATTAAGCTAATGAGGAAATTCACAAGGTACATGAGTCAAGCAGCATGCTCTTCAGGACTGCCTGAGGAGTGCATGACCTTAAGTGAAAACCTCAGGAAGAAGTTGTCTGTAAGGAAATACAAACATCACCTCAAATCTCCAAATTCATGTGTTTTGAGTTTAGAGTAATTTCAAAGGAGGCTTGGCCTGGAAAGAGGCAGTGATAAGTAAAGGAAGAACTTCGCATGGACTTCAAGCACTTCATATTTTATTTAGTGGTACCCGGAAGAACAAGATCCGTTCCCTCAGACCATTTCTTTTTTTTTTTTCCTTTATTAATTTATTCTTGTTACATCTCAATGGTTATCCCATCCCTTGTATCCTCCCATTCTTCCCTCCCTCCCATTTTCCCCTTATTCCCCTCCCCTATGACTGTTCCTGAGGGGGATTACCTCCCCCTGTATATGCTCATAGGGTATCAAGTCTCTTCTTGGTAACCTGCTGTCCTTCCTCTGAGTGCCACCAGATGAAAGAAATAAAAAAAACCTCAGACCATTTCTTAAGGAGATGCTAATCACCCACCACTGGAAACCCTTGTTTGCTTAATAACAAGGACTGTGGCCATAATCTTGGAGACCTCAATCTTAGGAGAGGAAAGGCCTCCCTTAGGTCAGCTGCCTCTGGCTTTGTTATTCTTGTGTTATGGGGCCTTTCTGCTCTAATGGACCAACTCAACAGTCTGAAAATTGTCCCTGGGGTGAGGCTGAGATAGAAGTTGGCTTAGGTAAAAGCTTACATGTTTAACAGAGAAAATTATACTTGAGGAAACAAAAGTAAATCTTATAGAAAGTAGGCATTTGTAAAGAAATGGCCCTTCTTACTAGATATGATGTCATACTTCCTCTTAAAACCCAAATTTACCAACCTGTGGAAATTCTACTGTACCCTGGGTTTCTTTACCTCATATTTCTAAGACCCTTGGGCATAGCCTAGAAATAATGGCTATTGCTGCTTTGGCCACCTGGCTGCTGACAGCCTTCTTTGCTTGACAGCTTAACATATCTTGACTACTTTCCCCCAAGGTGGGCACAGCCACCTCCCATAAATGCCTGGTCCGTGATCCAGGGCTTTAAGAAGGCTTGGAGGGTTTAGAATAAAGTCATAGCTAAGTACCATGCAAATTTAGTCCCAGTGAGTCCAGCTTCAAATCTCTTGCAGTGAAGCTGCCTGCTCAATGCCTAACCTCTTAGAGTTGGGCTTTGTACCCTCAGCCTTTACAGGATTTTGCATATCTGTGTTTCCCCATGCTTCCCCCTTGCAAGGATGACTAGGCACTCTACCCTGTTAAAGGAAGAGAAGACAGTAATAGAGGTTTCGCCAAAGGCTCCAAATAAGACCACTATATCCTAACAATGTACGTTTTCCTAATTCAGCTTGTTCAGGCTTTGATGACACAGAGTATGAGACAAACAGCAAAAAAGGGTGGCAGATTCGGTTCAGGCGTAGTCCATTTTTTATTCTTTCTTGTAGTGTGGATTGAAGAGACTGGGAGGATTGCACCCAGGCTTCAGTCTGAAGCTAGGTTATTCATCCTGCCTCTGCAACTCTTAAGATATGATTCCTGACCCAGGGGCATTGCTTTGCCACACCTATCGATCTGAAGAGCCTACATGTGGTAAGTCTACGGAACAGAGATGTGTCCATAGGTGACTTGAGCAGTGGAATCCTAGGCTTACTGATAGATCTGTGAAGTTTGCAATTCTAAACAGAACTTGGTTTCCAATGGAGCAGCTTGCATCTGGGTCTACATTTAGGTCTTCCCCCGAGCTGTGTGTGGGGATTGCATAAGCGGGACCCACTCAAGCGGCTTTTCCGCAGAACTAAAGGCACACTTGAAAGAAAGCCCAAGCTTCCACACTTGAAAGGACACTCTCTGTACAAGACAGTTTTTAAAAAGAGGTATGAAAAAAGATTAGCCGTCAGAGACATCAGGAACAGAAAGTTAAATGGGCATAAAAGAGGCTTCAGTTTGACAACCACAAGCCATTTCTAAAAAAATGAGTGTGTGTTTTGAATAGGAACCCAATGACGTAAATGTGATATACAAATCTTTCCTCTGATCAGGCCACACTATCTGCTGCTACCTCGCTCACAGATACCAACAGACAGTTTGTCTGCGAGTTTAATAAACTTCTAGACACCAGGACTCCTCATCTGGGAAGCAGGTTAGCACAAAAGGGGTGATTAGTCATTCATTCGGCTGCCTACCTCCTTCTCTGACTCCTGCCTGGGAGTCAGGTCTGTCTGTATTTGTGCTGAGCCTGAATGCTCCTGGAAACCCCTGCCACGCTGTTACAGCCTCCGTTGTCTGCCCCCGGTGTCCTTAGGGACTCTTCCATGGCGTCTTATTTCCCAGCATTCCCATCACCCCACGTATGTAACAATGTCAAACTAACTGTGTAAGTTTGTAACTGAAATGTTACTGGAACCACCAGTGGAATAGAATGCAATGATTACAAACAGGCTTACACATGATTTGGAATTTGAATACAGGATAATATTTAAAAATCAGTGAAATAAAATTAGATTAGCAGTAAATTATATTTAGAGCGCTAAAAATTCAGGAAGAACATTTACCTAATTCTTACCACATGTATTTGTACCAAAATAGATTATAATTGATTAAAACAGCTATACTTAAAGAATTAAGTTGTAAAAGTGCTAGAAGAAAATACTGGTTATTGGCAAAAGCTTGATGAAGCAAGCCCTTGAGGCCTGATTAAAAACACAAAAGTTATAAAATACAAGATGAAGTTTATTTAGGCTCTATCTAAAACATACAAAAGCTCCGGTATGATAATAATACTGTAACCAAAGTAAAAATAATCCTAGAGGAAAAAGAATGGAAAATGTGAATGAGTAGAGCACATATAATTTCATATACATATTCTAACACATTAAGAACAATAAATAATACCAAAAACATGAGGTACCAAACAGGCCATTTACAATAAAAATTGCATGTATGCCTGTTGTACATAAGTAGGACATTGTAAAGCTATACTTTAAATTTATATTGTTAGGTAGATTCCTGATTTTATTCACAATTAATGAAATTAAAACACAAAAAAATGATAGCTAGGCATGATGGCTTATACCTTTAATCCCAAATCCTAACATTCAAGGAGGAAGAGGCAGGCAGATCGCTGTGAGTCCAAGGCTAGCCTGGTCTACAAAGCAGTGAGTCCAGGACAGCCAAAGATACACAGAGAAACCCTGCCTCAAAACAACAACAACAAAATATAAAAATGAAATCTAATTTTTACGCACTGGTGAATCCTAGGTACTGGAAAGAATGTGAAAACATACAGCTACTTTCTACACATTCTTTTTTTTGGGGGCGGGGAGGACAACTGACATTATCTATCAAGAGTAACAGCATAAATACTTAGCTAGGATTTCACTTCTGAGTTATACCCCACTAACTGCTCTAAGATGAATGTATCAATAACTGCAACATGGCAAGTAACAACCAGCAACTGAGTCACCTAATGCTTCCTTAGAGAGGACTCGTTAAATTACAGCCGGACCAAACACAATTTAATCTTTGAAAAAGAACAAATTAGATCCAGATGCACCTGCTATGGAAAAATGTTGAAATACACAGAGCATAAAATGCAAATGTCAGACTAGTGTGTTCTGTATGGTTCCTCCCTGAATTTATAAAGCCCTTTATGCCTTGCCTGGCCTCAGTGGAAGGGGATCAGCTAAGTCCTCCTGTGCCAGGGTGGGTTGGTACCCATGGGTAGGGAAAGTGGGGGGAGGGGAACATGAGGTTGGGCCTGGGAGGAGAGGAGGGAGGAGGCTGCGAACACACTGGGCTGTAAAGGGAATACAGAAACAAATTGATGAAAAAGAAAATAAAATATTAAAAAAAAAAAATAAATGGCAGGGTGAAGACGCTGGTCTTTCAGAATCCAACCCCATGATAAGTCTCGATAATTAAAATCTATTGCCTTAGTCACACTAACAGAAAATAAAATCTGGAAGACGATCCAGTGAACATGGCCGTCATGAAGAGATGACATCTCAAATCTGTGGAGAAAAATGTGGACTTTTTAAAGCCAATGGCATAAATGTACTCCAGAATAAATTACAACTGCATAAAGTGAACCCACATGTACAAAAGTATTTGCATATGTCTTAATCATTTCCCCAGGTGAGACAAAACAACAACAGCCCCACTGTTAACTGTGGCTACTTGAAACACAGGGAAGAAGATTCATAACAGAGAGAGGAATATTTTCTTTTATGATATGTCAGTTTATATAACTGGAAATTTTCTCTAACTGCATATTAACTTTACAAAGCATGCTATTTAACCTGGGTCTAGTCTAGCTAGGGAGGCACATGAGGCACGGAAGGTCTAGGGAGTGTGTTTGCTGGTGACTGCGGTGGTCCTGTCCTTCCTGTGGTACCACCTTCCCTCTTGCCACCCCAAGTAGGGCAGAGCCACCAATAATCTTTGCTTTCTGTGAGAAAGGAGGGACGGTAATAAGATCTTGCCAGAACATGCTTATTTTGCTTTATTTATTTTTTAATTATTTTTAAATTTAAATAATTTATTCTGATTACATCTCAATTGTTACCCCCTTACTTGTATCTTCCTGTTACTCCCTCTCTCCCTCTTTCACTCTATTCTCCTCCCCTAGGCCTGTGAAAGAAGGGGACCTCCTCCCCCTCCATATGATCACAGCCTATCAGGTCTCATCTGGGGCTACCTTTGACATGGACCCTGGCACCCACTTGTTGATTACTTCTTCCCTGGCAGAACAAGCTCTTTAACTCCGATCTTCTAGATTTTGGTCAGCTTCAATCTCCTTTCTTTTCACATCCACTGCCCCCCCCCCCCCCCGCAACCAGGGCGTTCCTTTTGCAATGGAAAGATACACTCAAAGTTTCTCTTTCTCTGAGGGCTCTATGGAAAGACAGCCCTGCCTGTCTCTCTACTCAAGAACTCACCTTTCTTTTGAACATAATGGTGATGCAAGAAAGAAAGCCAGCATTGTAACAGAAACTCCTTCAAAGTTTATTTTATTTTTTCCTACTAGACGTCTGACACTAAGGTTCTGATATGCTAAGAACCATTCCATTGCAATCACTGTGAGTGTTTGTATGCTTTATAAACGTTCGAGTCGTTTAAAGGCAACAGCTTGAGAATTCCTCTGGGGATGAAGGGAAAACTGAAAATCTTTGACACAGATTGCATTTGTTGTGACAATGGCAAGAAAGTACAGACTGAAAGGACGCTGCAGTTTGACAACTCTTGGATGCTTTTGGCCTTTCTTGTCCTCCCTCCGGGAAGCTAGGCATGATCCTGCGTCTTGAGGTTTTATGTCTGCCTGAGGAGGTAGATGCTGAATAGTCTCTCAGCTTTATCCCCGTTTTTTATGCGCTGAAAGGAGCATTTGGGCTCCAGTTAATGGTGTGTAAATGACAGGATTCTTGTGACAGGACGGGAGGCTAAGGATCTGCACAGTTTCATTACTGACAAGTCACTAGCCTGAAGGAAAAGGCCAATGAAAGCACAGTTTGACTTTGCTCCTGGTGAAGGAGACTCTGTGAGCTCCAGTAGGCATGGAGGGCAGCTAGCTGCTTCTCCCTGGCACACCTCCCTCCCAGGGTGTGTCCTTGAGAGTCACCTTCCACAGGTGAAATGCACTTGTATTTGATGCGTGGCATCTCCAGCGAGTAGAAGAATGCTGGCGTTTATAGTTTATTTCAAATTATTTGGCACGTCAAGGGAACCTCCGTGGTTCAGATGCTAGACTTGAAAAGATCAGATTGCCAGTCTCTCTCAATGTACTGCTGTGATATGCCCATTTATATGTGTATGTGTGTGAGTGTGCATGTGTCACTGCAAGTGCATGTGTGTGCACGTGGATGTGTGTGAGCGAGCGTGTGTGCAAGCATGTGTGTGTGTGTGTTCATGGGCACATAGGATTCTGAGAAAGATTTGTTTGGACATCCTGCAAATAAATTCAGATAAATGAATTTTTTCCTCTATATATTTCAGATAAGCACACATATTTTGCATACTAAATCAGGGTATAAGTTAATTCTAATAAAATTGTCTAATAAAATTGAAATCATAGTATTTTTTCCAAGCCAGCTTTTTGCTGCAGTACTATTGGTGACAATAAATTATTAGAACTGAATGATTCATAACATCTGGCGTCTCAGTGAAACCCAGACTCCCTTCCTTTATGAGGTCTCCAGGAAGGGGCATCCATATGGAATCCAGAGAGGAAATCAACAAAGCAACATTATCTGAGAGTGGGTGGAACTTGAAGTCTCGGGCAGAGAATTCCGGGGAATCTGATGGACGGCATGAGCATAATTTTTTTTTTCCTGGTAAATCTGTCTCATCCATCATGTCTGCCACCTCTAGAGGAAGGGAAACACAGCAGCAGGAAGGGATGCTCTAAGGAGGAATACAATTGTTTCTAGTCTAAGATGACCCAGGAAGCAACTGGAGCTGTGAGCTCAAGCTTGGCATGTGACCGAAAGGAGAGAGAGCAGAGCTGCCCAGAAACAGAAACTTGTGTCGATTCACCACTTCAGCTGCATGGCTAAGAGCAGGAAGAGGGAGCCATTTTCAATTGCTTTCCACTGTGCTGTTACTCTGAACAGTAGTTTAAATGACCTCAGTGGTGTCCTGTAGTCTGACAATCAAATTAATCCCAGCAGTCCTTGGTGCTCCTGTGTGTTTGTAACGGGAAGAAAAAAATGTGAAGAAAACTACTCTTGTATTGTGTGTGTGTACCTGTGTGCGTATGAGTGTGTGTGAGTGTGTGTGTGTAAGGTGTGTGTGAGGTGTGTGTGTGTGTGTGTGTGTGTGTGTGTGAGAGAGAGAGAGAGAGAGAGAGAGAGAGAGAGAGAGAGAGAGAGAGTGTGTTTGTTGGGATGAACAGGAGTCTGGAGAGCTTTCCCTTTGTGTGGGAAGCTTCTGGGGACCTGAGAAGTCATCTCATTCTAATTATATGTTCTGGACATAACGAACTTTGTTTACAACTATATATTTTGGAGATAATGATGTTTGTTTAAGTAAAAGGTGTTGTGCCAGGAGGATCAGGATTACAGCCAGTGGCTTTGGCCTTGACCACTTGCACATGTGAGTGTTACAGAGATAACTGTGTTTCTTATCTGTTAGGAAAATCCATGCTGCTCACGTCTACTGCCCAATTTGGAACACATTTCAGGGGTTCGTCATCGAAATCCCAGAGTTTAATAAGCATGGAATTGCTCGTGCAGTCCAACGTGAGTTTGTGTACCTGTAAGGACTTTTAAAGTATAGTCCTGAATGTTGTAGAGAAATTCTATTATTAAATTAGTGACACCACCGGGTATTTGTCTTTAATTTTGGGCTGTCTATCTGTAACCATTAAGTGTGTAGGAATCAGCCTGGCTGCTTTAAATATGATGGTTAAAGGCTTACAACTGTTTTTTTTGTTTGTTTTTGTTTTTGTTTTTCCACAAACCGCTGACCTCATTTTAGCAAAAAGGTGGATAAGGTGGAATCTTTCTGAAGTAAAGACTGTTCTGTTCCACAGAATAATTTCATAAAAACAGGCTGAGTGCAGCCCAATTATTTCCACTTTCATCTGATAGTTAAGCGAAGGGTCTGAAGTGGCTTTGGCATTGCTGGGATTCTATTTTCATGTCTGATTACGGAGTCTGTTTATGAGAATAAGTAAGAAAGATTTGGAGGGAGAGCCACGAAGTGGGAAAGGTGGTGAATGAGTAAAGAAAACTTCAATTTATATAACTGGTCAGTCTGGAATTACACCATAATGAGAAGACAATTAACTCATTAGGCATGGAATTGCCACAATTGGAGCACTTAGTTTGACCAATTGGACACTGGAGGAGCAGTTCTAGTGCTCCTTCTTGCACAACGGAGGATTTGGGGGCTGTATCTTCAGCTTATTAGTACAAGCAGGGAGATGTTAATGGCCCTCCTGTATGGGAATGGGTCTGTTACTATGTATTACCTGCCACAGCTGATCTTAAATTCCTGCTTGTTCCGGGCGTGACAGTGAAAGAGGTTTACTATGTGCTTCAGGTAAGGGAGAGGGATGTGAGATGGCAGCACAGACGCCTCGAGTTTGAAGCCAGATCTTAGGGTTTAACTTGTGAACTTGTCATGTAGATAAAGGGCTGTGGCATGTTTTCTCGGTTGTGCTGTGGTATTTCCAACTGGGATCTGTTTTAACTACTTCAAAGAACAGGATGATTGTTGGAGACTGAGTAGGAGAGCATGGGCAGAGGGTAGTGAACATGTTTACTGACACATGTTAAACTTAGTAGGTTCTGGCAGGCAAGAAGGCTAGCCTGTAGTACTTGTGGGCATTAAACACTGGTGGTGAATTCTTCTTGTACTTTTGAATACAATAGTCTACTTACCTCAAAAAATAAAAAACCACACTTTGTTAGCAATAGCAAAATGATTAAGCGCTCTCAAAGCCAACAGATGTCTTCTATATATTATAGTTCACACCACTGAATAAACACAGATATTTCCTCAAAGTCATATTCTCTCAGTACAGTCACCAGAATTCCTGGCTGGGACCAGTAATCTAAATGGTTGCTTTAGGTGTCGATATTTGGAATAAGACACACACCTAGAATCTTCAGGGTATGTTATAGTTAAGGGCTCTCATCATTAAAGTGACTTAGAAATGAAGCTTGAGATTATCTTAATGAGGTTCTCTGGCTAGAAGCAGGCTATATGCAGGCTATGTGTTTGTAGAAATCACACAAATTTTTTCATTCAGTAAAACATAACATATTTTTTATAAGAAAAAGGGTCATGATTACACTGAGGATGAAGCCCCTGCTGATAAGATCTCTTTGGAAAGTTTCTAGAAGATATGGTGCATTTTCTCCAAGAGTGACTTGGTGGACACAGAGTAGAAGAAAACTGGATAATTGCCTGATTAATGTGATTTTGTTTTAATGTTTAAAAATGAGGACTTAAAAAGTTACATGTAGAATGAGCCTGAGAGTAAGTGCAGAATATATTATCACTTGGTACTTTTCCTCTATTTATTAGACATTTCCCAGATGAAAACTGCTAAGTTAATCCTTTTGGAATATTTTAAAATGTATGCATTACTATTTGGTTTTAAAGTTGAGAAGCTTTGCCAAGAAAAACAAAACAAGAAACCCCCTTCCCCAAACTGTATTATAGTCAGGCAGTGGTGGTGCATTTCTTTAATCCCGGCACTCAGAAAGCAGAGGCAGGTAGATCTCTGTGAGTTTGAGGCCAGCCTGGTCTACAAAACCAGTTCCAGGACAGCCAGGGCTGTTACACAGAGGAAAAACCCTGTCTCAAAGTCAATCAATTAATCAATCAACCATCATCATCATCATCATCATCATCATCAATCAATCAATAAATAAATCAAACAAACAAAATGTATTTGCCAAACATAAAGTTTATGGCAGATGCCAGACTGAAATTGATTGAAAAGGCCAAATACTACAACAAGACTTTGCATACCATTTTAAGTCTACAGTTTTGAGTCGAGTAGAACTTTGTCTTCAACCTGGTGTCAATGCTAGGATTGTAGTCAATGAATTCTGGGACTCATAAAATAGCTTAAGAGGTAACAAATCTGAATATTTCCCCTGCCTATTATATTTCAGGCTGTGGATCTTGAAATAGAAATTTTTGAATAAATATGAATAAAGTGTTCTCATCTGCTTCTCTCACCAGCAAGAGAACCAGATTTGCAGAAGCTATGTTTGTTCTGAGCTATTCTATCATCAAGGTGTATTCTGTGCCTACCATCTGCTGGGAAAACTTATCGGCATCCATGACACAATAAGAAGTGATGTAAACAAGACTGCGGCTCTCCTTTTCTTCCAGTTAATGGTCAAATTCTGACAGCTCCAAAAGCATTCTGGAATTTCAAAGAGAATGGAGTTAGTTTGAAGCCTTGCAGTAGATATTTCTAAAGACTAAGTTGACTTTTTTTTTTTTGCCCACTATCAAATCTCTTTAATTTCTTCTGTCTAGGTTAATGTCAGAAAACCTGAAGAGGGATTGGAATAGACATGTTTCTGTCAACAGATTCCTACTGGTTGGATGCAGTGGGATAAAACAGGGTCAGATATCAAATGTGCTGCTTCATCTGTGTTGCACGTGACTTGTGTTGGTGTATTTGTTGTTCACAGGATCTTACAGTACCATAGCTAGAAGTGCAAACGGGAGACACTAACTACTGTGTACTCAGCTTTGGGAAGTTTGGTAAGGGTGTTCAGAAGCTCTCTGCAATACAAGTATGACCATTGCGTGGCGACATTTTTTTTTTTTAACTTAAATCTGTATGAGAACCAATGGCCCCTTCTTCAAATCAGAAACACTGCCAAAGATACTCCTATCCGTGATTTCCTCTAGGTGATGAACTGGCCAGCTGTTTGTTCATCTATGAGGCCGGAAAAGAGGACAGGCAGGAAAAAAAAAAACACTTTAAGATGCAATTACTCTTCAGTGATTTAGCTCAGAGATTCTGGGACCGAGATACCTGGGCTTAAATTTTTTGTTCCATCTTAACTATTAGAACTTCCTTGGGAACGTACTTAACCTCTCTATGTTTAGTCTTCTCATATAAATATATGGATGGTAAAAGTCTGTCTATCTCACGATTTCCCTGTGAAGAGAATAAGTGAATGTGAGTGAGTCGTTAGGAAGGTTCCAGTTGCACAGTGAACGCTCAGTCCATGCTGGTAGCATTGCTCATCAGTTTGTTGTGTTTGCTCATCCTGACTGTTGTCTTTAGAGAATCTTCTCAAATTATCATGGCTCTTCACCATAAATTGTGTATTTGCGATTATTCTTTTATTTGTTTTTCCCCCCTAGATCACCAAAACATTTGAGATGTTTCCAGATGGAGGATACAGAAGGTGAAAAACAAAAATCCTGTGTTCTCTCCTTCCATCATTAAATGCATCATTGCTTTACCCACTCGAGAGTTTAGAGTTCTTAACTAAAGCAGCCTCATTATCTATGGGAGGAAGTGGGGAACTAAGACACTTGTCAAGGGGCCATACATTGTCTTTACTGTATGTGGTGGAAACTGAGGCCATTTGTTACCTTGTATTTGTCTAGGATTTAAGCACAACATTTTTGTTTAGAGGATCTAGGTCTCCATAACTCATTTGGGTGGGAGGTAGCTTAGAATTCATAAGACACTGGCACCTTGTGAAGGAGGTAGTATGTATCTGCCTTTAGAAGTCACTGTTTTTTTCTGTATTGTGCTCTTAAATGTCGCTATTCATAGGCCAGAAAATGTCAAGTGTTGTAGCAAGGAATTTCTTGGGTATGGAAAGAACGAGTATTTGGATAACTTAGCTACCTGAGTTTTGTGCCAGTCACCTTTCTGCTGCTGTGATATAATCCCTGGCACACAGTAACTTGAGGGAAGAAAGGCTTATTTTGGCTCATATATTCAGAGATGTTTGCCCAGGTTTGTCACTTGATCCTATTGCTCTAGGTCTGTGGTGAGACAGAACATCAAAGGAGGTGGGAATAGGGTACATAGAGTAGTTTCTCACCCATAAAGACCAAAGAAGAGAAAGAACAGAGGCAGGGAGTGCCAATTTCCCCATTCAAGTGTAGACCTTAATAACCACTATCTCCTGAAGGCTCCATTACTTCCCACTAGCACCACAGCATTACATGTCTCTGATGCATGAGCCTATGGGGTGCATGTCATAAGTACACTGCAACAGTCTTTTAGTAAGTTTTCGAGTTGGGAGTTCACAATCTCTTGAATTACTGTTTTGGGGAAACTCCAGTATCTCAGACATCTTGGGTTTTCTCTTCCTGATGTAGCAAGAGGGGGTATGGAGCTACCATGGATCACACAATCCATGTAGTCACATGTCAACTTTTCAGTCATGGCTAGAACAGTTTCTGAGGATAGTTCTAATTTAATGTTGCCAGCAAATAGCTAGGAACAGAAGCTTCTCATAACACAAGTGGGTGCTTCTCTTTCTGAGAGAGAGCATACATTTTACCCACCCAACTCTCCATTAAGTGATAAGTTGTACTATTCTTGATTTAATAACATTGCTTTTAAGATTACCTTTATATACTTATTCATTGTGTGACTTTAGACTTCCTTTTTCTGTGCTTCACCTTCCCTATAGATAAAAACTTCATTAGGTTAACATATGTAAAATGTATAGAATAACACCTGCTCACAGTAAGAAATCTGGAAGAATTTTCTTTTATGGATGCTGTCATGTACATTTATGTTTAGTAAATACTGTATTTAAGTGACCAAATATATTATTAGTCTGGAGTGATTAGTCATCAAGAACTACAGAAGAGCTTTTTATCTCACTGTCCATAGCTCTTCGTGCCCAGTAGAGACAATTAAACATAACAGTTATAGCCAGAGAGGAAGGAAGAAGTCTGGGTAGGGCCAATCTTTTGTTTTGAAAGTGATTAATCTATGGAGAATCTCCCTCTCACACAAGGGCAACTCTAATGGAATAATTTGTTCTGTTTGCCAGTATCTCTTTTACTCACAAGACTTTAGAGTGGCATCAGAAAACATCTCCAGGATTATATGTATATATATATATATATATATATATATATATATATATATATATATATATATACATATATATATATACATTGAGTCTGGAATTGCTAGCACAGTAAGGGTCTATGAAAAGCTTGTCTTTGTTGTGTATATAATAGCATTCTCTGATTGTTCCTGGAGAGACATGGGTGTTGCGCTGTTCTGTCACATCTGTCTTCAGATGATGCTTGGCTGACTAAAGCAGTAAAGCAGCCAAGGAAAAAGCCAAGGTGCATCCAGAATAAGTAAATGGTGAGCAATATGTTGTTTGATGGAAACAGAAGGAAGACTCTACTCCCTTTACATTAAAGATTTACATACACTAAATAATCGAATGTCTTTGCTTTCTCCCTGTCTCAGTAGCTTTAATAGGTCTGCTTCTATGAAGAACAACATCATGGACAAAGAGGAAGCTATATTTTTCCCCAAGAAACTGATGGAAAGGAAATGAGACAAGGAGTCAGCCAGTTGGCAGCTATTTGTTGTTTCAGTAGTCTCTGCTCCCTCCTCCACCTGGTATTCTCATAGTCTCCGGGTTAAGTCCCATACTGCATATATTTCATAAAACCTAATTAGTTACAGGACCTATGTCCCTCTCCCTCTCAGCCCTCTGAAAACCTCGCACTGACAATCCCCGTGGCCAACCAAGAAATACCAGAAAGCACATTTGTAGCTTGTTACTCTAAGAAGGGACCAGAAACGTGAACTGCCTAGGGTAGCTTTTAGGCCCATAGTGATGTAGTAGAGCAGACAAGGGGATGACAATAGTTTTTGTGTTGAGGAGAGATCAATTATTTATCAGTGATTAATTAAAGCAAGGGAGTTATAGGGTAGTTTCTTGCTATGAGTACAGAATTAAACTTGTGAAGATTAAATATAATAGAAGGAAATGAAGAGAACTTGCCAAGATTAAGAAGTGTAATTGCTTTTATACACTGCGGGACACTTGCCATGGAGCCCTGGGGATGATACATCCACTCAGGCAGTCTCAGCTAGACTTCCTTCTGTGGGTCACAGAACCCAGAAACTGTGGTCACTATTTTCTTAATTTTTCCTAAGGTTAATACAGAGCTTTTTTACGTGTTTAAGAAATAAATTAATTTGAAGTACAACAGTTAATTTGTCAAAAAAACTTACAGTTTTAGAGATTATTCATCTGAGCTTTAAAAGGTCCCCTTGAAGCTGGGCATGGTGGTGCAGGCCTGTAATCCCAGCACTTGGGGAGGCAGAGGCAGATAGGTGGATCTCTGTGAGTTTGAGGCCAGCCTTGTCTACAAAGCAAGTCCGTGACAGCCGGGGCTACATAAAGAGAATCCCTGTCTCGAAAAACTATAAAACCAAAAGTCCTCCTAAAAGGAACAAGAAATAATCAATTCTTTGGTCTATTGCTAAGAAAATGTGTTGCCATTGGTACACATTCTCCTCTTGTCTCTCCTTTCTTCCCCCCTTCTTGTCACTGACAACATTTTTAAGGGGACTTCGCACACACTAATCTCTGTCCAAGTCAGCCTGACCAGCAAACGGGAATTTGCTGTCTTTCTGTTTTGTTAGGAAACTCAGCCTACAAAGGGATCTGGGCAGTGTGAGCAAATGCTGTTTGGACTTCTCTGTCACTCACAAGTCTCACATCATTTTGCTGTTGCTGGTGGTGTCACTGAGTTTTGCAACTGTTGGGTGTATATTACAGGGTAAAACAAGTAGTTCATTATGTTGGTGTCTTACAAAATGGGGGGGGGGGAGGAAAACCAGATCTCAAGAAGAGATTGTGAAGATTCAACAAAGTCCCTGTTGTCCTGAAAAAAAGTCCCTTCTCTCCCTGACTTTGCATGTTCCAAATGTGCAAGTGATAGTGTAGACAGCTCACACTCAGCAATGACTCTTCGATCTGGAATAAAGCACACTTTCTTTGTCCTCCGGATGTCCTCTCTAGACAAGTACTGATGTTCATACATTTATGAATTGCTCCCCATTTACTTCAAAACCAGCAGTCTCTAGTATCTGAGGCACTGCAAAGAGAGTGAAGAAGAAACGTATGATGGTGAGGACCAAAGAGAAAGAAAACACATGGGCTGGGGAATGTTTTCCTCTTAATCAATTTATTTATTCACTTCATATCCCAGTTGTACTCACCTCCTCTCTTCCCAGTCCCATCCTCCCGCCCTCTTTCCCCATCACACCTATTCCTCAGAAAAATGGATTTCTGCCCCCCCCCCCCTCACCACAGCTCATTAAGTTTCATCAGGGCTGAGTATGTCCTCTTCCCCTGTGACCTGGCAAAGCAGTCCTGCCCAGGGGAAAGTGATCAAAAAGCAGCAACAGAGTCCATGTCAGAGAAAGCCCTCTCTCCCCTTACTAGGACACCCACATGAAGCCTGAGCTGCCCATCAGCTACATCTGTGTAGAGGGCCTAGGTCCAGCCCATGCATGGTCCTTGGTTGGTGCTTCAGACTTCACAAGGCCCCATGGGTCTTGGTTAGTTGGCTCTGTTGGTCTTCTTATGGAGCTCTTGTCACCTCTAGGTCCTTTTATTCTTGCCCCCACTTTCCCACCAGACTCCCTATGCTTCACCCAAGGTTTGGCTGTGAGTCTCAGCATCTGTTTTGAACTGCTGCTGAGTGGAGCCTCTCAGAGGACAACTCTGCTAGGCTCCTGTCTGCAAGCATAGTAGAGCATCATTAATAATGTTAAGGGTTGGCTTTCTTCCATGGGGTGGCTCTTGGGTTGGGCAAGGATAAATACAGAGCAGAGATTGAGGGCTTGGGAATGTTGATGGAGAGTGTATTAGGAAGCTTGCTTCAAGGAGAGTCATTGCCCAGTGCTTACAGACACTGCCTCAACTTAGCTGATGCAGCTCTCTGATACTGGTCATCAAAGCAACTTTTTATTACATTTATTATTTATTATTTGAAATAAATGGGTAGCAATTCACAGCTGTATGAGCATTAATATTTGTCCTAGAGAGGAAATCAAGAGAATAAATTATTACTTGCAGAGAAAGGTTATCTATTTGCTTCACAGTGACTTTGTAAACACATGTAGCTGTTCCTTCAGTGCTGGGAATCAATGTATGGCTAATACACATAAAATAGTTTAGGACACAGCTGACATGCATTAATATTGAATAACAAAATTAATGAGTAAATAAAAGGAACTTTTAAAACAAACGATATTGAATTCCTAAAGGTCATAAGCCAGCTTCACATTTTCTATGTTATTGAATTTGGGTAATAATCAAATCTCACCATTTTTTCTTTTGATTTCTAATGATGGTTTTCAAAAAACATTTGAAAGAATAGGTTCAGTAAAGATCCCTTATAACTGTGCCTGCCCAGTATCTAGGAATGAGTATAGGTAATACGTCATTAATGAATAAACTATACAAAACAATGATGTCAACTATCAGTCTTTGGGATGGAAAGCATGGATGTGTGACAGTCAATCTTCATTGTCAACTTGATTGGATTTATAACCACCAAGAAAATACATCTCTGAATATGTCTATGAGGATATTGAACTGAAGAAAAAAGGCCAACTCGGAATGTGGGTGACGCCATCCTATAGGCTGAGAACTCAAACTGACTGGAAAGGAGAACATACTCTGAGTACCAGCATGCATCTCTCTCTGCTTCCTGATTTCCAGTGTTGTGCCCAGTCACCTCCCATTCCTTCACACATTCCCCTCTCTGATAGAGGCATCTCCTTGAGCTGTAAGCCAAGTAAACTTTTCCTTCATTAAGTTGCTTTTTACCAGAAACTTCTGACATGGCAATGAGAGAAGTAGCTAATGCAGTATGTGATCAGTAATCACTTAGAGATCTGTATGTTTGTATGTAGCACGTACATGAGAGTGCACAAAAGCATGTGCACATAGAGACTTGAGCAGGACATTGGCTGCCTTCCTGTATCCTCAGTTTTGTCACCTTGAGATAGAGTCCCGTACTGAACTGGAAGCATGGCATTTTAGCTATGCTGGATGTTCAGCAGCCTCTCAAGAATGCTGGGGTTAGAGGCAGCCACAGCCATACCTACCTTTTTTTTACATGGATGCTGGGGATTTGAACTCAGGCTCCCAAGCTTACAAAAGACCCTACTGAGCCATCCCTCTGGTCACTGAGAGCTAACTTATACTGGCTGCTATTAGCAACACAAAACTAAGATCTTTGTTACTCATTTTAAAAGAAAGATTAGGTTAATGCAAAGAAATTCAAGGGGGAAACCTTAGGACTCTTGATGAGAAGCCTATGATTCTTTAGTGTAGATGAAGATTAAAGTAAAACTGACAGGGTTTCCTTTATCCTCTGAAGACTTCATCTAAGAGACAGGGAAACCAGGTATTATCTGGAAATTTATTAACCATTAGAGTTCACTAATAAAAATCCCTGCATTAGCAGCCACTTTCAGAATGCCTTAGCTAGTGTTGCATAGCAAAACATTTAGAGTAATACTTACAAATACAAAATGATTATTTTTGTCTTTTCCCCCTTTTATTTATAATAGATTTTTTTCTTACATAGTATATCCTGATTGTGCGTTTCCTTCCCTCTACCCCTCCCAGTTCCTCCCTTTCTTCCTCCCCTCCTGGTCCACCCCCTCTCTCATTAGAAAACAAACAGGCTTCTAAGAGATAATAACAAAATAAAATGTAGTAAGATAAAACAAAAACTATCATATCAGGGCTGGACAAGACAAACACAAAGAAGGGAAAGAGCCCAATAGAAGGCACAACAATCAGAGGCCCACTCATTTATACACTGCCAAAAAAATAGTAAACAGGAAGCCATAATACATGCACAGAAGGCTTGGTGCAGACCTGCGCATGCCCTGTGCAAGCTGCTTCCGTTCATATGAGTTTTGAATGTGTAGAATTGAAAGGCCTGTTTTCTTGGTGTCCTCCATCCCCTGCTTTCTACAGTTGGTTTTTTGACTTCTATAAGGCATCTTAGAAATATTGAAAGGATGTCAGGGGTGTCTCTCTTCTGGTCTCAAAAGATGCTGGTAAAACAAGATGAGTCATCTGGCCCACCAATGAGTCATCTTAGCATATACTTTGGACATGTTTGGAATTGGCTTGATCTTAGAGGAATCTGGCATTCTGTTTGTCAGGTAGACTTCTTCATGGGCTCACAAGTGGAGCATCTTCACTAAGCAGAGTTTCTTTTATACACTTCAGTCTATTTGTAGGTCACTAGTACTCAGATGCGCGATGTCCTTATTAGGGTCAGTTATAAAAAGATCTTTTATTGCAACACCAGGTCTCACCAAAAGCTCATCTATTCCTGCTATATCCACTTGATTGGATCTGATGAGAGTGCAATGTTTACAAGGTCCAAAATTCAGTTCCTCCTTGATGTAGTGGTCCAGGCAAGATGATCAAGGTAGGAATCCACTGAGACTGCAAGCAATTTCACAGTTCATGTTGTGAAACTCAATGGCTTTGTCACTAAAAGCAATGATTTCTATAGCATATACATACATAAAAAGTAGAAGCAAAACATCTGTACTTTCCCCAAAAGCTATCCAGTATCCACTCCTTAAACTCTCCACTCACATAGCTATACACTCCAACCAAGGAGCATGCTGGGTGACAGCAGGAGCATGGCTGAGGAACTGGTGCTGGAGGTGGGTCTTGTTCGAGCAGAGTGAGATCACAGTATGTTTATTGAGCATGGTCGTCCAGAAGCAGCAGGCTGAGGGTTTACCTAAGCAGAGATGCCCTGAGAAGTGGCACTCACCTGATGAGCAACACAGCCTGTAGCTTCCCACAGCACTTGCCATCTTCAGTGCATGCCGGAATCTGAATTTTTAATAAGAACCCCCAAGTGATCCTCTAGCACCTTAAACACAGAGAATTCTCGGCTTTAATTAAAGTGTTTTACGCCTTTAAGCATATGCGCTTATTATCATGCCTATGACTTACATTTTAATGAATGTTTTCAGATTGTCTCTGAGGCAGCCACATCACCCCTTGCTTTTTATCTGTAGTATTTTCTTCCGGCTTTGAAGGTTTTCTGCAAAGTAACAGAATCAGATAACAGTCGTTTCATCTTAAGTCCCAGCCAATTGTTAGAGTTCGTAGACACTCGTTAATGACTGTAATAAAAGTATCCAAGGCACCATGATGTCAATATATCATTTGTGGATCACATCATGATTTTGCTGTATTGTTGTATGTGTTGGATCCCATGACAGTGTTTCTCTGCCCTCTGAATTCACAGCTCAGAGTTTCAGCTTTCCTTTGAGAATATCCCAAAGGGGAAGACACTGTGAAGGAAGAAACTGCTTTCATTACAGACCAAGTTGATGCACTAGGATGCCACATATTGAAAATGTCCGATCCAAGAGAGATCCATTTGCTTTACTGCTTCTCCCAAGTTACCAGACATGCCTCATCTTGGAGAATGGCCTTGACCTGGGAACTCATCCCCTAAGAGGTGAGAAGTCTTTTCAGTCTATGACACTGATGTAATTTCCATGTATCTCACTGTTCAACTTGCTTCTAGATCATCCATAAGCTGCTAAAGTGGACACCATGAGCTGGGACTCTGCAGCTGGGCCTTGAGGACTATGTGCTTCTGTGCACATTTACTTGGCACCATTTCAGGTAGGAAGTGTAGAAACAAGGTACTCAGGCCATTTCTTATTTTCCATTTTGAAATAATTTCTTGTTTGGTGGATAAAGTCCAGTATAGTGGCAGAGCTCATGGCAGTAGGAGCTTGTGTGTGGATGGGGCTCTCATGTTTCTCTTGATCTTATTTCAGAAACCAAAACAACTACAGGGAATTTAAATTCCCAATAAAGTGTATTTCTTGGTCTAATAAGGAAGGAAATAAATAAAAGAAAGAAATGATTCATTATAGCACAGAGTACGTGTGTGTGTGTGTGTGTGTGTGTGTGTGTGTTTGTCTTACTATGCTCCTTCAATTTTGTACACACATATTTGTGTGATACAGAGACATTTGACCTTAGAATGCTGCCAAATTCTGATTTCCTCCTACAGTTACACAGAAAAAAATTCTTGTGTTGCTTTAAGGGTTTCTGTTATGTTTGAATAATTGAGGTTACTTGAGACAATGTCCTCACTTCCTCCAAAGAAGGTCTTTGTTGTACATGTGAAAAGATCATATTAAAATTTTGTGATATAGTTTGAAACAAAATTTATAATTTATTAATCTTTTAGAATGATATGAAAGGGATTAATTTCTGGAAGCTCAAATATCTGCGACATAAATAGGTCTATATGATGCTTAGACTGTATATATCAACTTGATCAAATCATAGTACACAGTTGTCTGATCAAACACAGAACTAGAGGTTTTTATAAAGATGTTTTTGGGGCTGTTGGGATGGCTCAGTTGGTAAAAGAGCTTGGCATCAAGCCTGATAACTCAAGTTCAATTCCTGAGATCTACATGGTGGAAAGAGTGCCAATTCTTGACAGTCATCCTCACTTCTCTCTACTCACAAGAAATACACACACACACACACACACACACACACACACACACATGCATAGATATATAAGCATATACACTTGTATATATAATTATGGTTAATATTGAGTAAAAGAGGAGATTAATATCAATATTTAATAGCTTATTTGAAGAAAAATAGAACAATGTGATGGGGGATTTATTCAGAGAAGAAAGAGGCTCATAAATACAGCACAGAGGAAGGTAAAATAACAGTAAAAATGACTGAGGAAGGCATAGATAATGATATTACCTATTTGCCTAACTTACATATAATATAGCTAAGTCTGTTTATATACATATGCATCATATACATATAGTTGAAATAAAAATTTCCTGTCTGGGATGGCAATGCTTCTTTCCAAGAACCACAGACTATTTAGCAAAACTCTGTCACCAGGCATGAGAAGTTTTCTTTTTAAGTAGTTGGTCAGGGTTGTCCAAGAGCCTCCAAAACCATGATAGGTTATTGCTGTTGCTCTTGGTTGCCTCTATGGGGTTGAAGGTAATTAATTCCCTTTTTTAAAAGACACCATGTACTTCAGACATAGAGCCCAAAAGATCCCATTTGGTTCTAACCCAAGGGTCTCTTCCCTGAGGACTAGTTTTCATGGCACTAGAAGTAGCCATGCAAGCTTCCAACAGAAGAGATTAGTCAACAGTCCTATAGAGCTATGATACCTATGAGCTACAACAATGTCCAACATGGCACAATGACTCCGAGAGTACAGTAGGGGCATATACAGCTTGCCTGTAATCAACAGCTCTGTCATTGGATTTAAGAAATATGTAAAATTTCCCCAAAGCGGATATACTATTGTAATACTCAAGATAATTATGTGGACTTCAGCAGAAACTTGACAAGCAAATAGAATACCAATGCTTGTTTTCCCATGGTCAGACATGCAAAGCTGAGAGTAAGAAGTGTAAAGAAGTCTATGACCGTACCACCCTGAATGTGCCCGATATCATTTGATCTCAGAAGCTAAGCATGCCCGGGCATGGTTAGTACTTGGATGGGAGAAGTGTAGAGAAGATAAAACCATCTCTCTTTACAACTGAGTGAATATGCTCTTTCTATAATAGGAAGCTCTGTTTGAACTGGATCTTCACAAGTCTGAATTAAACACAGAAACACTTCAAATTTGTTTTGTTGAGGTTTATGAAACAAGAAATTTACCCTTTAATGGAATCTACTTCCAACATATTAGAAATGTATTATTCTTCGCATAGGTATATCTGGAGACAATGATTTCTACATGATGTGATGGCTAATCATGGTTGTCAACACGACACACCTAAAATAGAGGGAACCCCAGCTGAGGAGCTGCCTCCATCAGACTGGCCTGAGGCAGGTATATGGAGTAGTTTCTTGGCTTCAAAAGATATGGGCTAGTTTAGTGTGGGCGGGACTATCCCTGGCAGGTCTAAGCCTTAGCCTATAAGAAAAGCAGCTAAACATGAGCCTAGAATCAGTAAGCAGCATTCCTCCATGGTCTCTGCGTTGGTTCCTGCCTTCAGGTTTCTTCCTCTGATTTCCTGTTTTGGCTATAACCTCATCAGTCAAATAAACCATATTCTCCCCTTAAAGTTGTCTTTGGTTAGTATTTCAGTGTTTTATCACAGCAACATAAAACAAAGTGGAACAAATGGGGCCCGTGCTTAGTACAGAATAGGAAGGAAATCACGGTAATTTTTAATTCTAGCAATACTAACCTGAAAGTATGGCTTTGTCATGGTTAGGGCCTGTCACAATGTCTGAAAGCCTAATGAAGTCCCTGCAAATGCATGCAAATGGACTTAATGACTCTGTCCACAAAATATGAACAGTGACAGCTATAATAATAGGAACCATGTAGGGAATAATGAGGCCCCGTTCATTTTCACATGCTTGAAGGGTTCCTGACTCCCTTCCTTCTCCCCATTCCCAACTCTCCCTTTCCTTGGTCATAAATACTGAATTCTTACTCTGTGCCAAGGACCACACAAGGCCTATGATACTATGAGCATTGAAATTCAACCAGATGAGGATTCTCATTTCACAGAGTTTGCAGTCTAGCAGGGAAGACAAGTACCAGGAATATCATGATATGTCAGGATAGCCTTGTTTTCTTTTCTTGACAAGTGTTCACCACTCCCAGACTTGTCTCTAGTTTCTGAGCTTAGTGATGCCCCAGCATCAACCTTCTAAGTGATGGGATTGCAGGTGCTTCTCACCCATCTCCAGGTAGCTCTTCACTTCTTCAAAAGAAAAAAGATGGATGGAATAATTAATAAAAATTAATAACTGTAGGTTAGTTAGGAAAAAGATAGATGAAACGATAACAATAACTGTAGGTTAGTTAAGTTAAAGAACAACCAACTACCTCAAGACAAAATGTGTATGTTTCTAGTTTATGATTCCACTGGTTTGTAGAAACTGAAAACAAAATGTAAGACAAAGCTTTGTGCTTCACCAAAATCAGAAATGTATGTAAATATACATGTATATGATGTATATGTATAAGTGGTGTGTGTGTGTTGATCATATGTGAGACAAAAGAGAAAACTCTTCTTATATTCAAATACTTTTCTTTTTGCATTTGATTTTTAACAATTTAATACAGCGATTATGAAGCTCACCTAATGAGAAACCAACAGAGCCCCAAAACAAAAAGATGAATCAGCAGGACAAAAGATCAATACTGCAAATCAATCACAGTGTGGCTGGCAACAGATTCTTCAAAGCAAAAGTATGTTCCCAGGCAGGAAGATAATGACTTCAAACAACTGAAGTAATATAATAACCAGATAGGAGAACTGTGCAGCGAGATACTTACTTGGTGAGTGTCTTAGTTTTATTGCTGTGGAGAGACACCGTGACCGAGGTAACTCTTATAAAGGACATGTAATTGGGTCTGGCTTACCATTTCAGAGGTTAATCCCATTACTCTCGTCATGGTGGGAAGCATGGCAGCATTCAGACAGACATGGTGCTGGAGGAGCCGAGAGCTCTACATCTTGATCTGAAGGCAGAAAAGAAGAGACAGACCGGCTTCCCCAGGCAGCCAGGAGGAGGCTCTGGTTCCACACTGGGCAGAGAATAAGCATAGAAAACCCGAAAGCTCATCCCGGAAGTGGCGCACTTCCTCCGACAAGGCCACGCCTACTCCAACAAGGCCGCCCCTCCTAATAGTGCCACTCTCTGTGAGACAAGCATTCAAACACATGCGTCTGTGGGGGCCACATCTATTTAAACCACCACAGTGAGGATGTGGAAGGGTGCACTTTTCTGTTGTATAACAGAAGTTTCTCTTAAGGTTTGCATAATTCACACCTCAGCCTTGAAAGTTAAAATATTTTATAACAAAATTTAAAACAAAAATGTAAGTGTATTATTTTAGTCTTAAGATGATTTAAATTCTCTAACAACATCGTTACTTTATAAGGCAAAGTTTACTGGATTCAAAAAAAAGAAAAAAAAAGAAAAAAGAAAAGAAAAGAAAAAACCAACAACATCATTTCACCTGTCTGACTCCTCTTTTTCTATGACTACATTAGTCCAACCACAAATTGGGCCTCATGAGTGCCCTTTCCCAACATGTTCAGTGAACTACACTTACGAACATCTTAGGCAAATGAGTGAGAAATGGAAAGGCAGATGCTTTGGCAGAATAAAAGTTCTTCAGGAGACTCTTACCAGCTCTTGTTTTATCAGTACGCTTCAATGGGGTTAGAAGACATTAAATGCAGCAATCAGATATTGTAATCATGCAGTTATTTAACAGAGCAACGAGCCAAGGGAAGACAGCCATCTAATGGGGCTTATTGACAGAGAGCCGTAACCAAGCAGAGTGCACCTGTATGACTGATCACCATTGTGTAGATGTGTTGCAGAGAAAGACTAGTTAGCTAAGTAAGCTGATCCGTACGTACCAAAGACTGCTGGGAGAAAATAGCTTTGAAACCGATTTTACCTGGAGTTGGAACCATCAAGGATAACTTCTTATCACTTCAATCTTTATTTTTTTTTTCTAGTTAACACGGTGATCATTTGCTGACTATTTTGTTAATAAAATTTCAATTAATTCTGTTAATGTAATTTCTTAGTATGTGTAATTAAATATGAGGATACATACATATTTTTCACTTGGTTTTCTTGTCTTTTTTTCCCTTTGTTATTCCTTTGATGCTCTGAGACATGAGAACTCCAAACACTTTGTCCATTTGCTTAAATAGCTATCTCCCTATCTTGCATACTTGTGTAATATTTTTTTTCCTTTTTGTCATTGTCTTCAAAAGTAAAATATTAAGTCCAATTTAGTACATCTTGACAATTTAGTACAACTCAGTGGTTGTAGAAATGTCAAGTTAACTTGTTTTTCTGAGTTAGGGAACATATATCAGTAATAACAGATTTTCTTTTTCACTATTTCTACCCATTGTTTTTCAGTTTTCATTTAATTGAATTTTCTCAAACTTCCATGACAATGATAAAGAATGCTCACATCATGCATAATCCTTGCATAGTATTAATTCTTATTAAGACACTATATGATATTAAGATGTCAAATGTCTACTTACCATGTGTTAAAATGGTGTAAGTGTTTTGATATATTGTCAAATTCCATTTGGTGATGTTTATTTTTAGTTCTGCATCTACATCCATCTGGAAAATTCAGAAAACACTTGTGGGACACCAGTAATGTCAGGTACTGCTTTTGCAGGTGGTAAGCATATGATATTACCAGTAAGCATTTCTGTGTGGAGTTTAGAACTAAGGGAGGATTTCCCCCTTTTCACTCTTCAATAATTTTTAATTGATATTCTTCATGATGATCCAATATTAAAGGTGAGGTATTAACCTCACCAGTCATATTATATTTTCAGTTTATTCTTTCAGATTTGTTAGTATTTATTCCTATGTTTAGATATTTCTATGTTATGTAAATAAATTATCATTATACCTTTTATATCAATTGACCTGTTACCATATAATCACATTATTTGTTTCTTGGCATCATCAAAATTTAACTTTGTATGATATAATATGGCCACCCTATTTTCTTAGGATTTTCATTAGTATGGAACATTGTCCATTTCTTTATTTTTAGCTCCTGTGTTTCTACAGTAATTTTTCCTAGAAAACAAATGACTGGATTAAAAATAATACAATTACTTTATGAATTTTGATTGTGGAATTGAATTAGCTTATGCTTGAGGTTGTTGTTGTTATATACGAAATTACCACCCCTACTTGTGTATGAGGCATCTGGTTATTTCATACTTCTATT
Organism: Acomys minous; assembly: GCF_964271855.1. NCBI lineage: Eukaryota > Metazoa > Chordata > Mammalia > Rodentia > Muridae > Acomys > Acomys minous. The sequence goes on from NC_140484.1 coordinate 24,633,137, forward strand.
ATTAGACTATACTTTCTTGTCCTTTTTTGCATTTTGATGATTGTTTGATGATATGCTTACATTTCTTTCCTTAATATTTAGTTACCAACTGAAATATTTTCCTTTGTGGTTACCATGGTGCTCCCATTACATACTTTACAGCTATAACATTTTAAGCCAGTAAGAACATCTTCAATCATTTATTACACTCCTATACTGTTACCTTTTTTCTCCTCATGTTTTAAGTTATTTATATTACATAATGTATATGACTTTTATATTTTAGATGACAAGTTATTTTTATACTTAATTTTTACATATTAAAGATGGCTCAGCTGTTAAAGCTAAGCCCACAACCAAAATATTTAAAGAATCTTTTATGGCCAGTTCTATAGTGGTTTATTTAATAACACACATATAGGAGGTGATAAATCTGTTCATTAACTTGATTTAGTAACTCCTCATTGTTAACATAAAAAAATCACATTGTCTGATAAGAATACTATCATTTCTATTTTCTTAGTTTGTGTTTTTCTGGTAATTGCCAATTGTTTTAATTTTTGTCTTTGTAATTTCATCATAAATGTGTTTTATAAAGCACAAAACAAATATTTAATGAAACCTGATAGTCTTTATTTTAATAGGGAACTATGTCTGTTCACATTCAATATAACCTTATATAGACAATTTTTTCACTTAATTACTAATGTTTTTGGTCTTTATACATCTGTTTTTTAAACTGGTTGGTTTAATTGATATTTATTCTACTTGCAAATTTGAAAATTCTATTGTAATTTTTCTTTTATTAATGGTTTTTCAGATCTCTGTTTCAAAATCTGAATAAAGTCAGATATTTCTCATACACAGAGTGCACTCATGGCTGGGTACCCCACTTCCCTTGGTGTCCCCACTCTAGACAATAAAAATTATTTGAAGCCATTGCTTTCTCTCTTTCCTTTCTTCCATTAAATAATTTACTGCTCTTCCTACTTACAACCCTCAAATCTTGTCATCATAATTTTGAATATACTAGCATATTCCTACTAGTTTAAGTACTTTTATACCCTTAATATTAAGCATTTTAGATGCATTTTCATGGTTACTTTGTCTATGGGTGCCTTTAGCATTCATATGTGTACAAATTAATAACATTTAGTTGTTGAGCTTTCTGTCTCCTCTTTTTACATACTGAAATTTCTTTTTGTTTAGCTTGTGACTTGAGTAATGCTCCTAGTTATTTTTCTTTGGCTATGTTTATGTTTTCTTGCATATCATCCTTTAAACAATTGTCATATCTTGATGGACTAGAGAATTAAATTTTAAACTTTAAACTATCGGTTTTATTCTACTCTTTTTCAACTTCTAGCAAAAAAGGTTATTTACTTAAGATCATATGTGTGTGTAATCTCTGTGTCTTATAAGATATATTTTGATCTTTAAGTGATTGTAACTTTATTAAGGCATGTTGAATTATTTTTTGATTTGACATCAAGGAGTCTTTCAATTTTCAGATGTTGTTTTCATTAAGTAGAGAACATCTTTTTTTAAATTGTCTGATTACTTTGGCCTTTCATCTACTCTATTTTGTTCTAAAATGCTTGTTATTCATTTGTTATGTTGCCTGTTTCTAATTCTCCTTTCAGGAAGTTCTCTGTTTCCAACCTCGACTGTCATTGATGTCCCCAGGCCCTAGATTTTCCCCCTCCATTTATTTATTTATTTATCCATTTTACATCTTGATTGTAGCCCACCCCCCCCATTTCCTCCCAGTCCCCTCTCACACACCCCTCCCCCACTCTTCCCTCTCCTTCTTCTCAGAGAAGAGGGAGGTCCTCCATGGGCAATAACCCTTCCTGGAACATTAAGTCACCGCAGGACTAGGTGCATCCTCTCCAAATGAGGCCAAACAAGGCAGCCCAGTTAGGGAACAGGATCCAAAGGCAGATATCAGAGAGGGCCCCCTGCTCCAGTTGCTGGGTGACCCATATGAAAACCAAGCTGCACATCTGATACATATGTGCAGTGGACCCAGGACAAGTCCAGGCATGCTCTTTGGTTGGTGGTTCTGTCTCTGTGAGGCACCATGGGCCCAGGTTAGTTGACTCTGTAGGTTTTCTTGTGGGGTCTTTGACCTATCCAGCTTCTTTAATCATTTCCCCAACTCTTTCATAGGATGGGCAGAGCACTGTCTAATGTTTGGCTTTGAGTCTCTGCATCCGTTTCCATCAGCTGCTGGGTAAAGCCTCTTAAAGGAGTTATACTAGGTTCCTGTCTATAAGCATAGCAAAGTAACATCAATAGTGGCAGGGATTGGTTCTCTCCCATAGGATAGGTCTCAAAGAGGGCTAGGTTTTGGTTGGCCATTCCCTCAATCTTTGCTTCATCTTTGTCCCTGCACATTTTGTAGGCAGAACACATTTTGGGTTGAAGGTTTTGTGGGTGGGTTGGTGTCCTTATCCTTCTGGAAGTCCTACCTGGCTACAGGAAGCTACACTTTGGTGCTATATAGGGTGACCCCCAAAGACTTCCCAGAGCCTCCTCTATCCCAGGTCTCTGGTACATCCTAGAGATACCTCCTAACTTTTGACTTCTGCTCCCCTTTGCTCTTACTCTCTTGCTTTCCCTACTTCTAATCCCTACCTCTGATCCTTTCCCCTTCCCCTCTCCTACACAGCTCCCTCCTTTCATGCACCCCCAATGCTTCTCCTTTTGAGTGAGATTCAAGCATTCTCCCTTCGGCCCTCTTTGCTACTTAGCTTCTTCGGGTCTGTGGATTTTAGCATGGTTATCCTGTATTCTGCCTCAAAACCAAGCTATACCATTCCTGGTCGTATACCCCAAAGATGCCACTATACTACAAGGACACTTGCTCAACTATGTTCATAGCAGCTTTATTCATAATAGCCAGAAACTGGAAATAGCCTACATGTCTCTCAACTGAAGAATGGATAAAGAAAATGTAGTACATCTACACAATGGAATACTACTCAGCTATTAAAAACAAGGGCATCATGAAATTTTCAGGAAATGGATGGAACTAGAAAAAAATCATCCTGAATGAGGTAACCCAGACCTAGAGAGACATATATGGTATATACTCATTTATAAGTGGATATTAGCAACCTCTAGCCTTTTGAGATATTTTTGCAGGCTACTTTTTTTAGGTCAATAATTCATGTTCCAATAATAATTCCATAAAAGAAAGTGAAATAATGCTTTTTTAAACATTAAGGGGGTTGGAGAGATTACTCACTGGTTAAGAGCACTGTCTTTTCTTCCTCATGAGCCATTTTGACTCCTAGTGCCCTAATGCTAGGAACAACCCTGTAAACCCTTCTACAGGTGATCTGACTCCCTCTTCTGGCCTCTGTATGCAATGCACACACATGGGCACAGACATGCATGTAGGCAAAGCGCACATGTACATAAAATAAAAATAAATAAGCCTTAAAAGTAAAAATAAAAACTAAGAGTAATTACTAGGGGCACTGATGGGCTTTTTTAAAATGCAGAAACCAGAGGCTACACTCTGTCTCTTCCCCTAGTATCTCACAGTGTCGGAGAAGGCACTGAGCCCCCAAAGTGGGGGCATTCAGATTAATTATGATTGTTAATTTTAGGAGTCATGTGAATGAAATGAAGGGCACTCAGATACCTGGGAAGCGTTATTCCTGGCTTTATCTGTGGCAGCATTTCTTGAAGAGGTTGGTATTTGAGTCAGCCTAATGAGTGGGAAAGGTATGTGTTAGTGGGCGCTGCCACTCAGTTGAGAACTCTGATTGGACAGAAAAGCAGAATAAAGGTGCATTTCCTCCCTGCCTTACTTTCTGCCTCTTTGGGAGCTTGGCCCATCTCTCCTGCCCTTAGATAGTATAACTCCAAAGTTTTCTTTGTACTCCAAGACTTGTACAGGTAGCATTCCCTGGTACTCCTCTCCAGACTCTCAGGCTTGGGTTTGGGCTTTAGACTGAGAGTTAGTATCATCAGATTCTGCGTATCTGAGGCGTCTGGACTTTACTGAGCCAAGCTACAGGCTTCCCTAAGGCAATAGGCAGCTTGTTGTGGAATTTATCCCCTCTTTTTGTACAAACAAATTCAGCTAACACATATCCTCTTGTGTATCTACATCTTTTGTGTCTTTGTGGTTCATTCTGGGTAATTCTGACTATTATATTAAGCAATATAAAATTAAGCTTTGTGAGGAAAATTACAAAGCCTCTTTCTTCCAAGAGTTAACTATACATTATGTATTTCATGACTTTAGTAGAAAAGCCTTTAAACTTTGGTAATAAATTATAATGTCTTATAAGACTTGACAGTTTATCTGTAGTCTTGTGACTAAAATCAGGTTTGATGCTATTGTAATGCCGCTGCTGAATTAAATTTCTTTCTGAAGGTTAACTATTTAATAAGCTTGAACTCAAACTCCCGATGCTGAAAGTATTTCTTTCACTGAGGAGTAGTGTGTGTGTGTGTGTGTGTGTGTGTGTGTGTGTGTGTGTGTGTATATGAATACTTATATATTTGACTTATAGTCACCAAAAGGTACCTGGCTGGATTACAGTAATTCAATTTCACATTTAATACATTTACTCAGTTTAATTTATTTTCTCATAAGCCCTTTAGCTTGAGGCTTGAGGAAAAGTCTTGCAGACATGAGTGGAAAACAAGACATGATCAGAGTTGCATGAGTATAATCTAGTCAACAATCTTTAATCCTTACCAGATAATGTTGAAGCTGAAGTTCGGGGAGTATGTCATCTGAAAGGGATGAAAGTAATGAATGGTTAGTATTCCTCTCCTTCCTTACCTTCTCCTTCAACTTTCTTCATTATTCTTCTCAAGGATAGTTCCATCCTTACAGGTCTCAGGTAATTCTCTTCCTGGCCTATATTCTAGTGATAAAAGGAATACTTGTCATATTTCAGGTCAAACATTGGTTCAGATGAGCCAAAGTGCATCAATGGCTTTGGTGTTGGTCATTGTACACAGCTCTACTTGGTACTACTGTGGCAGCTGTTGGGATTCGGTTCTCAGGAGAAAAAAAAATAGTGATAGGTTTTTTTAAAAAATAAAAAATATGTATAAATATTTTAAATATTTATGAAACAAAATATTTAGTTATATGCCTACAGATGAGAATTATGATAGAATCTTCTCTCTGTACCCTGATATCAATGGCTATAAACACTTAGGCAAAAATAACTGGCTAAAGAGCATAGCCTCACCTCTGGTGCAATGGAACCAACCAAGAATTAATAGTTTCAGGAGTAATGGCCTCACAAGCGCAAATCTATCAGATAACTAAAACAGTCCTTTAAGCTTGCATCCAGCTTTTCTAGTGAGTGTATGGTCGAGAGTATCCACATTAAGAACTTTTAATTGGCTCCTGAGCCTGGTTCAGAGAGTAAGCAAGCCATCAGCATCAGTGCCCGCGTTTGTTTGATTCTCTTATCTAATATCAATTCTAACAGTTCATGGAACTGTGAAGAAATGAAAACCTAGAGTGTTCATAACTGTCATTGAAATCGTGGACTCAGGACATGCCCATTTCTGGAGAATGTAAGCTGGTAAACTGCTACTGAACTTAATGAGTAGGCTCCTCAGCAAACTACAATGCAACTGTGTATTCCAGCTGTATCATTCCTCTGTGTGTGCCTGAAGGATTTTATGTCAACATACAGCAGAGACAGTTATGCATTCATGCTTTTTGCATTACTATTTATATAGCCAAGATATGAGAACAGCCTAGATATCCATGAACAGATGAATGTATAGATTATGGTACAGATACACAATAGAATATTGTTCATCTGTGAAGAAAAATATGCAAACACATACATGTACTTGTGTCATGTAGCTCGTGAAGTAGAAAAGGGACCTTGTAATGGAAGGAATGGATCTTAAGATGGGAGAAACAAGAGAGGGCAATTGAATACATTTGACATGAAAACAGTAGGGGACACTATGTATAGAGAGAAGGGAGCAAGCAAAGAGGAGATAAATCAAAACAACCCCCGCCAAAGAATTAATAAAAAAATAGGAAAGAAACATCTCTAATGATTAAGCTCTTACAGTACAGAGGGAAGACTTCATGATGCTGGATTTGGCAAAGATTTTTGGGGTGTGATACCAAAGAACTAAGCAACCAAAGAAGCATGAGACAAATTGAATTTCACAGTCGTTTAATTTTTTTTCTGCATCAAAGAACTCTATGAACACAGTTAAAAGGCAACCAGCAGGATGGGAGAAACTATTTATAAATATTTACATATCTGAGGAGATTAACACTGAGAATATAGAGAAGTAAAACTTAATGACAAAACTAAAGAATTCAATTGCAAAATAGGTAAGTGATCTGAATAGACATTTATGTAAAAAATTTACAAATTGGAAATTAAAAGTGGTAATCAGCTCATACTCATTAAGATGGCTGCTATTAACACACACAGACACAAACACACACATACACACAGACACAAACACACACATACACACACACACACATACACACACACACAAATACATACGTGGGGTAGGCACTTGTACACAAAACCAACCAACCCTAAAATAACTGATTTTTTTTCAAGTTTATAGAGAAGTTGGAACTCTTAGACTTAGCTGATAAGATGGCATGGTTGCTTTGTAAAGCATTATGGAAGTTTCATAAACTGTAAAAATAGACCATAGGATCTCATAAGTCCCCTTTAGGATTTGTATATCTTACTGAAAGCATATTCTTGAAAAGGTATTTATATCCCTACATTCAAGGAAAGAGTTTTATATCCCTACATTCAAGGAAAGGGTTATTCACAATAGCTAAGATTTGGAACTCCTTCAGTTGCTTCATGAATGCACAACAAAGCAAAATGTCATATGCATACAACATAATATCATTCAGCCTTAAAAACAGAAGTTTTAAAGGTTGTTGACATTTGCTACAAAATGCAAAGTTGAATAGTTTGTTAGCTAAATAATGTAGCCACAAAAGCCAAATGGTAAGTATCAAAATCTCATACAGTAAGGATAGAATGGAGAAATAAAACTTAATGACAAAACCAAGGAAAGCAATTAGAAATGGGCAAATGGCCCGAATAGACACTTCTTCAAAAGTTAATTTCAAAATTAAAACTGGTATTAGGTCACATGTCATATTCATTAAGATGGCTATTATTAACATGCAAGCACCCATGCATCATGCATGTCTGCACGCGCGCGCGCACACACACACACACACACACACACACACACACACACACACGTAGGTACTCATAAACTCATACATGGGCTTGGGGGCGAGAAGAACAAGGAGCCATTGTATAGTTGGTGTGGACCAGAGTCTCAGTTTTATAAGAAATCCGCAGATAGTTAGTAGTGAACATTGGACAGCGAAATGAATGTATTTAATGTCACTGAAACCTATAAATTGTTAAGACAGCCAAGTTAAATCATGTGTATTTTATCCTCATAACACTTGGGCAATAAAAAGAACTCCCATGGGATATTTGTTTGGACGGGACTATGCCATGGTTCGGCACACAGCCTTTCTGCCTGTAAATGGTGTTGATTGGATATATTCTATTCTTCATTTTACAAATTGGCATTTAAATATGCACGATCAACCCTGTTGCCTTATACTGCTGTTCTTAATTGGGAAATCTGCTTGTCTTCTGGGTGATGGAAAATTGCTAATTTATTAGTGTCCAATGTAGAATCCAAGTCTCGAGGCATTTCCTTGTTTTAGTCCATGTCCTAGTGGTGTGAAGAGACACCATGACCACAGAAACTCTTATAAAGGAAAACGTTTCACTGGGGCTGGCTAATAGTTCAAAGGTCTAGTCCATTGTTATCACGGTGGGGAACATGGTGGCATGCAGGCAGACATGGTGCTGAAGAAGTAATCTAGAGTTCTCCCTCCAGAACCACAGGAAACAGAAAGAGAAAGATGCTGGGCCTAGCTTGGGCATTTGAAACACCAAAGCCCAACCCCCCCCAGTGACATACTTCCTGCAATAAGCCACAACTACTCCAACAAAGCCACTTATCCTAATCCTTTCAAATAATGCCGCTCCCTACGAGCCTATGGGGAACCATTTTCATTCACACCACAAAACTCTTCATCTTGCCTGACTGTGAAAGTACTGTCCCTGTAGTCCAATGTCTTCTTTCCCTGCTCTCAGTGACCTAAAGATTCACATGAATCAGCCATAGGCTGGGATTGGCCAGGAATTACCTAGATCAAGCTTTTCAGACTGGGCTTTCTGATGCTTATCTTATGCATTCCAAGCGATTTTTCTGACTAACAATGATGTCTTTTTTTTTTTTTTCCTTGTCACAAGCATTTCTTTAGGTAGAGCCTGTAAGTCACTGGTATATCGAGTTCAGTGACATTGGCAGGTAAATGGCGCTATCAGTAGGACAGGCCTCGTGGGTGGGTTCCAGCTGCCCTTCCTAGCAGCAGAATGACAGACATTTTAACTTAAAGACAATGAGGTGTTTTCTGGCAGTGTTTCCTGCTGTTTTGTCTCACATCGCCATTTTTTTTTTTTTTTTTTTTTTTTTTTTTTTTGGTCTTTTGAGACAGGGTCTCTCTGTGTAGCCTTGGCTGTCCTGGACTCGCTTTGTAGACCAGGCTGGCCTCGAACTCACACCGATCCGCCTGCCTCTGCCTCCCAAGTGCTGCACGTCTCCTCCTAAATACATCTTCAAGGGATTCCACTTCCCTGTGGCTGTGGGAGGTGCAGGCTTCAGCATATCTACATAGTGCTTCCTCATCGGCTTCCTCATACCTACATAGCGCTTCCTCATCATCTTCCACATGCCTACATAGTGCTTCCTCATTGGCTTCAGCACACCTACATAGTGCTTCCTCATTGGCTTCTGCATACCTACATAGCGCTTCCTCATCAGCTTCCGCATGCCTACGTAGCGCTTCCTCATCGGCTTCAGCACACCTACATAGTGCTTCCTCATTGGCTTCAGCACACCTACATAGTGCTTCCTCATTGGCTTCAGCACACCTACATAGTGCTTCCTCATTGGCTTCAGCACACCTACATAGTGCTTCCTCATTGGCTTCAGTACACCTACTTAGCGCTTCCTCATTGGCTTCCGCACACCTACATAGCGCTTCCTCATCGGCATCCTTGTTGCTCTTCAGTCTCCTGTCTTGCTTCCTCTTCTCTAACTCCTGTTCACCTCATGACAGAAAACAATAGCTTCAGACAGTCTTGCTGCCTATGATTCTCTGTTATTTGTTCTCCTCCATGGCTGGAGATATTGAACAGAAAACCCACTAAATAATCTACAAATTGTAACCGTGTGCTGTTCTATGTTGCATGATGAAATCTTGTATTGTGCAGCTCCGTTCTACCTACCATATGAGTTCTTGCTTTCCCCCAGAATATCAAGGCTGTACACTCTCCTCACGCATGAGTCGCTCAGTGGTCACCTTGGTTATTAGGTTAGCTGTTGAAGTATCGCAGTCTTTGTGTCCAAGTAATGTCTCTTTTAACTAATGATGGCCCCTAAGTGTGAGAATAAGGATGTAAGCACTTTGCATATGCCAAAGAAGATCCAGAAAATGCCTGTTTTAAGTGAAAAGGTGAAAATTTCCAAGGCAAGGAAAGACCAAGTCATTTTATTTACAGAGATCAACACGTAAGAGCAACATGTAGCTTGTATACTGTACAGGGTTTAGTACCATGAGATGCTGGACCTCCACTGGATAGGATCCCCTGTAACTAAACGGGGATGGCTGTAGTTTCCAAGGCTTTACCTAAGCACCGATGCTGCTCAGGCAGCCAGAATCCTGCATCTCCTGATTTGTTGCTGAAAATTACAGTTCATATGATGCTACCCTCATAAAGCCATTGACTAACAACCCTCTGAAACAGCATCCTCGCTTGGTATACTGCATGCCTTCAGCACGTTGCACATTTCCACTGTCAGAACACTAAATTTGTCTATTACTTAATTATTTATTCATCTACCCATTTTCATGTACTATTGTAGATCAAGCCTCTCTCTTTTTAAAATAAACTTTGTTTTCTAGTTCAGTTTCAGATGTGAAAAATAATAGAAAGATATTGAGTGTCCATATATGACACATTCAATTATCTCTATTACTGTTATCTTTTATTGATATGGTACATTTGATACGAAGACTCAATATTCTGATACCATCATCAACCAAAATTTATACCTTATTCAGATTGCTTTAGTTTTTAATCTAATTTTTTATTGTTTCAGGTTTATTACCACACTATATATATTGATCTCATCTTCTTAGAGCCTCCTTGGTTATGACAGTTTTTCATTTTTTCTTTTGTGTGTGTGTATGTGTGTCCATATGTGTCTATGCATGTACGTGTGGTGTATGCATGTATGTGTACATGTGTTGCCGGTACATTCACCCAAGTTGCTCATATGAAGACCAGAGGTCAATATCATGAGTTTTCCACTGTTGCTCTCTACATTATTTTCTGAGACAAGGTCTCTAATTCAACTTGGAGACTGACTCCCTGCCCTGGTTGGCCAGTGAAGCCCCTGGAATCTACCCATCTCTGTCCTTAAGCACTGGAGTTACAGGCATGAGCCAACCTGATTGCCCTAAGACATTGTTTAAGCATTTATACCTGCAGATGTGTTTTTATTAAACTCACCCCATTTCATTCCATCCAATACCTAACTTACCCATATTCATCATTTTCTACTTCCAACTTCACGTGTCCCCTTTTTATTTTTAAATTCTCTGAGTCCACTTGTTGCTGTCAGTGTGTATATGGGCTCATTGAACTCTACAGAACCATAGGATTCAACCCTCAGGGGCTGAGTCCCTAAGGAAAATTGAATCCTTGTCTCCCAGCAGTCATCTGTTGCCAATAGCTCTGCAGCTAGGGCTGGGGCCTTATGGTCCCTCCCCCATCTATGCTGGGATTTTGTCTAGCTTGACCGTGTACAGTCTTGTGCATGCAGTCACTGTCAATGTGAGTTCATGTGTGCAGAGGCCTTGTCACATCCAGAGAATGGTCTGCTGCAGACATTTGTGACCTTTGGCTTTTACTCTCCTTTTGTCCCTCTTCCATGGTGATCCTTGAGTCTTGGAGGAGAGTGTGAGATAGATGCCCCCATTGAGAGCTGAACATCCCACAGTCTCTTTATCTCTGCACATTGACTACTTATGGGTCTCTTTTTCCATCACCATCTACTGGAAAAAGAAGTCTCCAGTTGAAGCTGAAAAGATGCAATAATCTATATGTATAAAGATTAACACTTAAAAACCAGCCTTAATTGTTCTGTGTATCGTGCACACCTTATGCATTTATAATTTTAGGACCGTATAATGTTTGTAAGAAATCATATGTTTTCAGAACAAAAGAACTGGACACTGACACTGGATCAGACCTGACAGGATGCATTCCTCTCAGCATGCTGGACACTGACATCCTGCATCTTTCATATTCCAGCACCATGTGCTTCAGTTGCTGTTCCTCATCAGAACAAAACAGCTCCCATGACATCTTCGAAGAAAGCTTCCAATCCCAATTGGTCCAGCATTCCAGACTGTCTCACACAAGACTTCAATTAAGCCTAGAATTTCTCAACAGTTAGAAATAGGACCACAAATGCTGTTCCTAGCTTGTTTAACCATTTGCTCAGTTTTATTTGGGCCCCTACAAAGATACTAATGGTCCCAAATCAGGCAGAAGAAACCTTAAGAGTATGATGTCCCATTTCCTTTAAGGGAGATCGGGTAGGTTTTTGGTTGCTTTCTTGGGCTACAGAAGGTTATTTTCAATGGGAATTGGTTACAAGTTATTATCTTTATCTTCCATTCTTGGGTTTAGAGTAGGGGTTGAAAAGAAAGAAGGAGGAATATAGAAATATATAGGGAAAATAGAACAAAAAGTAGTATAATCTACTCCTCAACTTAATTTCTCAATTGTCATATCACAAGATTATTTTAATTCACTGATATAGAATTTTGTATATAGATGCAAAATAAGTTTAATTTTACATACAATGGTATAGAATTCAAATGTAAGATTATGCTTCATACACATTATATGCATTTCTACTCTAATATAAGGTATTATACCCATACAGCTCAAGTATAACATAAGAGTTACTTCCAATACTTTGAAAGTGCTATTGTAGGCTGTTTAGGATAAATAAGTTATACAAGTTAATTGTTAGTTGATCTAATCATGGTCATATCAATTACTAGTCTATTTTTATCACAAGAATATACATCTTAGGTGCAACAGATAAATATGATTCTATAGAAAGATAAGGTAGGATGGTTAGATAAGTTCTTCAAAAACCTTAGAGACATGCAGAATATGGCATTTAAAAATATTTTTATTATTTTAAAGATCCGCAGTCAATGAGACAGGTTAACTCCTGGCAACACCCAGCCTACCCCAAAGAGGATGCTGAACATCAAAGAACCTCCTTATGGAGATGGCTTCAAATGTGCCAAACGAGTCACTCAGAAAATGTCCTTGTTTCTACCACAGACAGAATTGTGCCTAAAATAGGGCAAGCTTGGATGCAGGCAGAGTTGATAGCCAAACTCTGTCAAACAGGGTAAGCAAGTCCTCAACAGTTCCTGCCTCACAAATACGTCTGTCAGATATATTGGCCCAGAAGGCTGAAGATGATGCTCCAATGTTATAGAGAGTTTTGGGTGACTATTCAGGTAGCAAACTGTCTCTGTCATCTTCTCATTTGGAAAACTGCTAACCTGCACTCCCAGCATATTCAGGTAATCAATTTTATTCCTTCTCAAATCTCTGATGGGGTTGAAAACCAGATAGTTTAGATTTACAATTAAGCTTAGTTGTTTAGGGTTTAAGATGTTTTTAGATCTAGATAGATGTTTTAGGTTGATAATGATGAGATATGATAGATATTAATCGGTATTCAGAATTTTAGATGCACCAAGATAGAAAACATGTTTTCTTCAAGGCTGTCAAATTCAAATATCCAAAACGCTAAAAACATCACATTTATATAATTCCTAATTGTGTCATGGTTCTTCGTGCTATAGGTAGGTTATTCTATATATGTGTAATAATATAAATGTATATGTAAAAATTTTTTTAAATTAATAAAACGTTAAGCAAAATAAAATAAAGATTAACACTTAAGAGGAAGTTTAATACTGTAAATTTTTTTCTCCCCCCACCACACCTGCATCCCCTCTTTCACATGGTATTGCTTGAACTCACTACGTATTTTAGGACTAAAGGTTTGTATTTTCCTGTGAAGGCAGAATATCTGTATAAAATTTTGGAGTTTTTCTGCATTTGGTATTTATCTCTTCGCCCATTTACCTATATATATTTATATAACTGTATTTAGTGTTTCAAATAGGGAAGAACAACGGAAGGCGGAGTGCATTTTAGTAGCTGTTGTTTTCCAGACTGTATTGTAAACCTCTCTTTAGTGTATTGTAAACGCCTCTTCAATGACAGAAATGCCAAAATGTTTTAGCAGCCCTAGTCTAGGCTTTCTAGTGCCTTCAATCATCCCAAACAAACCTGTAATAATGAGACTAGTATTACAGTTGAACAAAGTCTGAGCATAGTTAATATTGTACAACTAATAAATGGTGGAGACAAAAGGCAACCCTGTGCTGAGTGACTCAGACCACCCCATCAGAACACAGAGGCTGGAGTGGGCCTTGACCTCCCCCTTCAACTACCTTGCCCTTGACTCCTTTAATTCATTCAAAATGAAAACAATTTTCAGTGCACACATGGGCCCCAGCTGGAAGAGCTCTAGCTGTCTTCTTGTCTATAGCTATGCTCCTGTAAATCTGTGAGGCTTCCACCAGACTAGAACAGATGTTCTTAAGAATTCCGGAGAGGTGTCTCTTCTTAGGCAGTCCTTGAACCCCAAGAGTACTTGTAAACGAGAGGAGGTGCCTAGAATTCCATTCCTACTATTCTCCAGAGCTTATACCAGAGCAGACACTTGGCTTGTCTGATCATAGGATAACCCCAGATGTAATGAGAACGCTCAGCTGCCTGAGTTTCCAGTAGATTCTGGGATTTGCTAGAAGTAGTCTAAGAATAGTCGATTAACATAGAACTGTGGAAGCCATCTGAAATACATTGTTGATATGCTAGTTAGATATGAGTTGAGGAAAGATGTATTAGGTATCTAGATTTCTGTTTTCTATGAGGCATGAAGTCTGACCAATATAGAATAATTTCTTTGGCTTATCAGATCTTGCGACATGGCTGAATAAAGGAGACAGATTAATGCATGGATTTCCTAGTCTGTTCCACATAGGCATTCCAAAAAGAACTCAGTCATTATAAATGATAAAAAGAAACTTCAAATAGGAAAGAAAGTAATGATTACATTTTTTGAGATGGGGTCTTCTGAAGAGAATGTAACCTTGCCTTAGGCTGGGCCCAAGGTGAGAGCAATCTTGGGTGGCTTGACCCCACTGAGAATTTGCCTCTACAAACTGATAAAGATCTTAGATAGACTTAGAGAGAGAGGAAGTTTCAGCCCAAGACAAAAGACAGGCTCCAGCGACTGTGCCCAGGGTACTGTATTGCAAAAAGACCATCAGTTAGGAAGAGGAAGCCAGAGAAGGAAGCAGGAGGACATTGGGGAATTGGAGTGAGAGAGATCAGAGGTTCCTGCCCATGACCCACAGGTTGCAGGATTTGGCAGTGTGCAGCAAGCTCGGTGGATTCCTCCAGGTTTGGTCCATGCATGGTGTGGCTTCTTCTGTCAGACAGAGGACCTGCTAGACTCCTGAGACTTACACCAGGTAATTTGCCCAGTGGAACTGATACCCAGAAAGTTAGAGGATGCAAATCAGAAATAAAGAAGAAACAAGCTTATAAAAAAAACAAATGAAAGAAGGGAAAAAAAGAGAGTATATTGGGGAGGAGGGCTAGAGAGATGGCTGAGTGGTTAAGAGCATTAGCTGCTCTTTCAGAGGACCTGCATTCTGTTCCCATCACCTACATGGTGGCTTAAAATCATCTGCAACTATATTTCCAAGGGGGGTCTGATTCCCTCTTCTGGCATCCATAGGCATCAGGCATGCAAGTGATGCACAGACATTTTTGCAGGCAAAACATCTATGGACATAAAAATAAAATCATAATAAAAATTAAGAGAAAAGACATCACCAAGAAGAGACTTGATACCCTATGAGCATAAACAGGGGGAGGAGGCCCCCTTAGTCACAATCATAGGGGAGGGGAGTAAGGGGAAAATGGGAGGGAAGGAGGAATGGGGGGATATAAGGGATGGGATAACCATTGAGATGTAATATGAATAAATTAATAAAATACATAAAAAAGAAAAAAAAGAAAAAGTATGTGTAACTTTTTACCTCATCTTTTAGAAATGGCTTATTGGGAAGGCAGTGTGTAGCTGGCTACAGACTGCAGTGACACACTGATTGCTCTATTACATAACTTTATTACATTGGTAAATAGTGAGACAGGGTGAGATTTCCCTCCTAACTTTATGAGAGGGCCAAAAATCACTTTCTTGTCTACATGCTTCTGGGAGGAATCTAGGCCTTCACCAAACAGATGCAGTTAGCCTTTCTACTTGGCTTAATAGCAGGCATTATTTGGAGTATTTTAGGTACATTAATTCATTTCACCTTTATAAACACTATTCTTTCCCCCTTTCATTAGGAAGAAACTGAAACCTGGAGAAGTTGAGTGCCATAGGCAGTATTTCACAGCTAATAAAGGGTAGATTTGGGGTTTGACCTCAGGTGATCTTATTTCAGAGTCTATGCTATCAACCAATGTACTATGCTCTCCCTGTGAGTTCGTAGCGACATGCAAAACCATGAAGAATTTGAGGGTCTTTGCATAATGTACCACAAGCACATTCTACTCAGTGTGCTGGTAAAAACAAATTTAGTGAGTGCTTCAGGAGACCCAGTTATCAAATTTTGTGTCAAAACGACATTTTTAAAAGTCTGTGAAATTTTTTCCTGCTTTGGAACAGAAAGGAATGAGGTGTCATATAAAAACCAACATGTATTTTAGAGGATTTGTCTATTGTTAAAATAGGATCTTGCCTTCATATTCTGGAAGGCGCCTCGGCGCAACGGGAAGAGTCTATTGTTTGGGGTCTCTTTTGGAGACCTTTGACCAACAAGTTGAGAGAACCCTTCTCATGCCTGGTATTGGGGTTTTGTTAGTCTATGGCTGGTGTAGGGGCCATTATCACTCTAGATGGCATAATTTCATTTAAACTACATAATCTTTGTGTACACGTGCACATTATATGTAATTTTAGGTGAACATAAAATAATATGATTCCCTGTGTCTTTTTAAGAAACATCCCTGGTGTTGTTTAATTCCTCCTCTTATCCTTCCCTTGGTTCTATTAATTCAGCCTCGGGATTTCATCTCAACCTCCATGAGTGTGATTTTTCAGTCTGTTTCTCTCTGTTGTTTGGGTTGAGTATCTTCTATGGTTTAATTTTCAGCTCCACTGATTCTTCCTCTATCCTCATCAGTCTGCTGTTGGGACTCTCCAGTGAATTTTAGAATTTTGTTTATTGCAAGCTTTATCTCTAGAACTTCTATTTGGTTCCTCCGTGTAGTTTGTTTCTTTCCTTGATTTTGCACATACTCTCTTAGTATGTGCGTGCTCCTGAATACTTATTGAAACATTTTTATGATGGACTATTTAACATTTTTATCAGATAATGTCAACATCTGTATCCTATTGGTAGCTATTGATTTTCTTTCTTCATTTGGTTTGATATCTTCTCTGGTCTTGAGATAAATGATTTTCCATTGAGAGACTGCCTTGTGGCAGATAATACATTAGCTTTCCCTCACCTAGCTTATCTAACCAGACAACACTTTTTAAAAATACTGAAGAGATTGAAAGTTTCAAGCAAACAAGTCCAAAGCTCTGAGTCATCTTAAATCCTCATCCTGCTGTTTGTACAGTTCCTCTTCTGACACCCCAGTGGTAAAGCAAGCTGAAATGTTAGGTCAGACTTATGAGGAGGGCAAATCAAACTTGATCTCTAGTTATGTGCCATGACAAACTCACCTTAACAGAAGAGCCTATGGGACAGGCAGCATGGGTGTGGTCACCTTCACAAACAATCTGCCTTAAGGAACCACAGATTACTTTTGCCTCACTAATTATTTTTTAAAATATTTTCCCAATTTCTTATACTAAAATATGATTTCCTTCAGTAAGTACAAGGGTTGTGCCAAGAAAACTGGAATGAGTCATTGAAAGTGCCAAGGGGTTGGTGCTTTGCAAATGAAATCCAACAGCTGTGATTTCTGCTTTTTAAAAAATGTAATGATTAAGGTTACTACCTGGGCAGAGGGGGGGGGGTGTTGGGCAGCAGTGGTAAAGGTCCTTGTCTGTACCATTTGTCCTGGTCATTAATGCTCATTAAGAATTTCTCTAGCTGTGTATCTGGCAGCCTTGTCTTTGCATGAGTACACATCATGCAGACTCTTCCAAGCTTCTCGCCTACAGGGTTTTTTTTTTTTTAAGACAAATGTCAAGTTAAACTGACATAGGTGAGACATATACCCAACTCTATTATTAAGTTTTCTTAAAAACAGAAACTCTTTTATTGCATATGTTATCATGGTGGGGATCAAAGAAGTGTAGATAGTGGTTCTCTGGGCTCTCTTTCTAAGGAATATATTTGACCCTATATACAGAGCAGAAATTACTAAGTTGGGTGATGGCTGCTCACACATAGTATGGGCATTAACAGTGTGTTGAGTTCAATGTTAAGAACTACAATCAAGGAGGTCCCCCTCAGTCACAGTCATAGGGGAGACGAGTAAGGGGAAAATGGGAGGGAGGGAGGGATGGAAGGATACAAGGGATGGGATAACAATTGAGATGTAATATGAATAAATTAATAAAATACATATTTTTAAAAAAGAACTACAATCAAACCTCACTAATTCAAACTATGGAGGGCATCTTGGGAGGCATCATCATGGTGCTTTCATCGGTTGTAATGCCCTATTCTCATGCAGTATGGGAGCACTTTCAGAGTTATTTACCACATGACGTTAGTGACTTATCTGTAAGATGGAAATGCTATCTACAAGCCGGAATGTTGGGATTGAGACAAAAATATCTAGGCTTTCAGTAACCACCAAGTCATTTATGATATTTAATACAATGATAACTGTGAAAAGAGCACTTTAAATTTCATGAGACTGCTCAAAAGCTGTTATGACAACCACCCCTTTTTTATACCATATACTGGTAACCTTTTAAAAATTTAAAACGAAGAAACTTAGAGTCATAGAAATTAGCCAGTTTGCAGTTAAGTAAGCAGTGGGAGCTGGCTTCACATTATAACTATCTCCTAGTTCAGTAGTTTTCATATTCCTACTATGGTTTTGAGACATTCTGTAGATGCTTGGGATGACACTAAACTCTATGAGGCTTTGTGTCTCACTTAGTGTGTGGGAATAAAGTTGCCACTTCCTAGCATAAAATCTACTTGAGCCACAGGTGCACTAAGGGCCAGCTCCACTATCTATTTTTTGCAGTGGTTCAAAACAGCACTGGCTTATATTGGCTTTGTCCACATCTCTTCTTACAAGCAATGACAGAGTTGAATATCTATGACAGGGGATGTACCAGCACACCCTATCATATTTGGTAACTGTCTTTCTACCATTTTTTTCCAATCCATGTCTTTTGTCATCCTCTCCTAAACCACAGAAGCAGTGATTTCAGATGATGATATTTCTCACTTCATGACCACCACCATTGGTTGTTCTTTGTGGAAGTTTGTCCGTAGCCAAATTAAGGGATACAATTGGAACTCCTCAACTATTGCTTATTTTCTCCCCAGGGATATTTTGGGCTTCCTGAAGACCTGATGCATTTACTCCTAGAAAGCTCTTTGGCTCCAATTTCGTCAAACATTAAAATGGAAAGGAGAGGCATTAGAAAATCCACTAATCAGCAAGTTTACTCACAGAAAGAGAAAGTGGGAAAAAAAATCACAAAAAAAGGAACCCACTCCCCTCAAGTCAGGTGCTAGTAGGTAATTAAATGAGATACCGTGTAGTAGACTCGCTATGCTGAAGACGAGGCTACACTGGACTGCAAGTTTGAATTTGTGTTCAATCAAGATAAACCAAACAAATCAAGAGGCACATTTTAGAAAGGTCATAGTAAGTATTGATATCTGGAGCCTATATATAACCACAAAGCACATCCAAGCATATTTACTAAGACAAATTAAAAGCAAAGGACAGACTGCACTGTTTATTTTGGCCATTTTGGTCCCAGTTTCACCCTATCTTCTTATGTCTCCATGGTTAATGAAGATGCTCCCATTTGACCTGATGGAGCAGTGGTCTCAGGAGGCAAATCCCAGCTGACAGCTATAATAGCAAGAGTGAGCTCACCAAGGACAGGAGTTCAGAGGGTGAGGCTGGCAGACGGTTTGACCTTTGGGCTTCCTTTGTCTTATCTCTGCATGAAGTGTGTTTCATTTGTATGGATCTGTAAGTGATAAAAGCAGAAAAGCTTAGGCCCCGCCTGTGATGTAGGCTGACCCACCAGACTTAAGGTATTTCATAGTTCGATTTACCTGAAAAAAAGGATTTTCCCCCCAAATGCAATGAAAGTTCTCAAAGTTTTTAATTCAAAGTATAGACTTAAACTATTAAATGGCTAATAGGAAGGCGAGTGTGTTATCAGGAAGGTTAGGTCAAGGTCATGGCTAAAATGCTAGCATCATTGGACAGGCTATTTGTTTTTTAAACTAATCACTCTTTGTCACCTTTGGGTGATAGCTGCATTAACTTGAAGGCTAGGACTGGTGGGCAGTGCTGTCATTTGAGCAAGGTGTGTTGTTAGCATCTTCAAGTCAGAGTAGAGATTACCTGTGAGAGGACCACAAGGCCAGCCTATCAACAGTCTCTTATAGAAGGAGTAAGGGGAGGATCAGCAACCCCTCCCCCACTCACCTAGCCTTCACTCCTTCTTGCACTGTTCCCTCAGTATCCATGCTCTAGCTGCACATGGTCTTGACAGATGCTACAGTACACATGAGGGGGAACATTAGCTGAAGGGGAGATTTCCATCTCTGAGGCTTTTGGGAGGCCATCACCCATTTGAAGGTGGGACTTCTCATACTGTAGCTGCTTTGTCATCCATGCTCATATAACTAATCCCAATAAGCTCATTGTTTCCCTATTCTTGATTTGGATGCAACTGCTCTTTGTTCTGTCACTGGTATCCTGTCTGGAGTGAATAGTCATTGGCTCCCATCTGCCAAGAAAATGTAACTCAACAGCCTGATTTTTCTCAGTACAGCAACCATCCCATGTAGTAGTAGGAGGGGCAATAGTTTCTTGCCTTTAGAGAGCTACCCTCTCTTTGTGTATAAGTTATTTTGACCTTGTTAGCTTAGAAAAGCCCAACCTTTTTCATATCTTATTTTTTTGTATATTAGCTTATATGTCAAATTGGACTTTCCAGATATGATAAAAATCTTATCATTGTAGATTTTTACCTAAATTACTCAGTGTCCCTTATGTAATGACAAGATCACATCAGGAGAGGAAGAGATCAAATTAGCATTATGCCAACAGGAGCAAAAGTTGGTATGGTGTGTACACAAGCCAAGGAGTCCTGGCAGCCAATGGAATCTGGAAAAAGTGAAGATTCTCCCTTATTGTGCCTCCCTAAAAAATGTCTGATGCTGACATATCAATTTTACTATCATTGCCTACTTCTTACCGCAGAAATATAAAGCAATAAATTTGTATTTGAGCTACTTAATTTATGAAAATTTGTTGAAACAACAGTAGAAAATTATATACAAGACATAAAAAGTCATAGGAGCAAAATATCTAATGATTTTTCCCCCAAGAAACTTTTATTTTTCATATAATAGCAAGGATGAAAGATTATAGCTTATTGGGTAAAACTTTATAACAAGTGCGTGCACTATCTTTATGTGACTTTATGAAGTTCTTTTAAATTCCAGCTTGGTTGACAAAGCTATTGAAATTGGCTACCAGTTTCCTTTAAATATCCATTTTATTCATATCACTCTCAGATAATTTGTGCTTTGGTGAGACCAATTCTGTTTCAGTAAGTTTGATTTCATATCATTTTGTCTTGGTCTACTCTCTGTTGACTTAAAATTTGTCCCCAGAAGTCAAACCCATTTGCATCATTTCTGGATGATTTGGTAGGGACTCATTTCATGAACTCAAAAGTCACTTGTTTAGCATGGGAAACAGAAAAACCAGTGCCTACTAGTCTCTGGGTGATGTTCAGAGGACAGAACACCAGAACACGTTCTTCTGTATGAAACCACATACCTCCCTACTACACATATTAATTTGTACAGCTGCAAGAAAGTCAGCTGTACCCTAAAGGAAGATAAGTTGATGTTCTGTACTTTTGCCTCCTCAAACAAGTACATGTGTATGTTTCAGTTTTTATTTCACAACAGCTTAATAATGACATACAAACCATACATACATGTAAGATGCACAACTTCATGTTTTGATACACATTGTGAGGTATTAATTAATTCTAGTTAATTAACATATCTACCTGTCTACATAGCTTGCATTTTGTATCCTTAAATTAAGAGACATTATAGCAAAAATCCTCAGTGTATGATCTCATACATTACAGTTGTATCATTGTGTTGTTGAACAACATACAACTCTAGTTTGTCAAGTGCAACTCTTCAAGACATTTATAGGAAAAGCCAACCAATCAGGTAAGTTCAAAGGTCTATAATGTATATCTGTGCATGTTTTTACTAGCAATTCAAAGATAACTCTATTTCTTAATTTTAGTGTTACATTTTCTCTATTTCCTGGTATACTCTCTGAGTTAAAATTATATTTTATTGAAACTATTTTGGCATTGAAATGTAATAATATTAATTTTAGTGTGTGTGTGTGTGTATGTGTGTGTGTGTGTGTGTGTGTGTGTGTGTCTAGAAGGCCTTGGAAGCCAGAGGCATAGGCATGTGTGAGCTGGTTGAGAATATGAGAGCAGGAGAGCTGGCCTTGCCATTTGCTGGCTGCAGCATTTACATGAGCTAACTCATGTTGGAGAACTGGTCTTGTGGTGTGGGTGCATGGGATCTGGCAGGCTGGATGGCTCACTGCTACCTGGACCTAGACACAGGGATTTGAGTTGCTCTACTGTAGTAGATGTAAACATGCATGTTTTTGTTTTGATCCAAAGTGTGGGATGTGAAACAGACTTGTGTAAGGGTGTGTGGTGTTTTTCCACTAAGAACAGACTTGTGAGAGAACAGGTGATTGATTGTCCACTGGAAAAGGAACAGCCTTTTGTGGGGGTGGGGTGGGGTGGGTGGGGCATGGTCTTTCCCAACTGATAAACATCCTAGTACAGACTCTGAGAGGACACACACACACACACACACACACACACACACACACACACACACGCTCAAAGAAGAGGAAGGGCTTTTTGGTTTTGGCTCTTTATCATTCTACTTCAAGACACTTGTAGAGAGAACCACTCCAGAGAACGCTTTAAGGTTCCATGTTCCAGCTGCTGCTCTGGGTTTCGGTGGCTGTGGTTGCTGTAACTTCTGCTGAGTTCCTGGTTTGCTGTTTAACGGGTCTGCTGGTGTCCTGCTGATTAAGCCAGTGGACTTGCTTCAAGGAACTGAGTCTAAAAAGATCTACTTCTCCTGTTCCCATTAACCTCTTTTTTCTCCTATCTAGGGTAGGTGTGTTGGAGGGGAGGTATAAACATTAAAGAACCCCAAACAAGGTAGGTTTGAGAAAATTTGAAGCCAACATCTACCCCATCTCAGAAATGCTGGGGCTCCGAAGGGGTCAGTCATGTGGATCTAGGACAGCAGGATCTCCATGACACAGGGCAACAACAGAATATCCAGGAGGGAGCTAAGTGAGGATCCAGTATTGATTATGTGGCATAGACTGGAGGCCTGAAACCAGACCAATGACTCATTGCGATGAACATGTGAAATGAAGAATGTTTAGACAAAAGGATATACTGTGTAACACACATGATTAAATTTTGTTTGTTTTTGTTTTAATTTTTATGTTCTTTCAAGGGATATGATGCAAGGGTGGAGGATGGATGAGAAGGGACACGGAAATGAGTGGGGTTGGGGTGCATGATATTAGATTCATAAAGACTCAATAAAAAGTTTTTTTAAAAGTTGTGAATGATGATGATGAAAAAGCAGGCAATGCCTTCTGAAGTGAGAGTGTGGAGTCAGCACCACGGACAGCACCCATGACTGTTGGGTTCTGAGCTGTGTGGGTTGGCTAGGGGACCAACACTCAGGTGACTCAGAATGAAACTGTGTCAAGGCAGGATTGAGAACTTCAGCAGTTGAGTCATGAAATCCCTGAAATTGGCTTCTTGTGGAGTTGTAACTGGACTGTCGGTGAACTAAAAGATAGGCAAATTCCTGGCATGGTTTACAAAATTTGTTCAGGTATGTCCATAGAGTTTGTCACAGGTAGATATGTCACAGTTTATGTAAAACTTTTACAGGAAGCATGATGTGCACGTCATGATGGAGAAAGTGAGTGAATAATGGATAATAGCAAATGATGAATAATAAAAAATAGATTTGATTACTTTTATAACTACGTGTCTCAGCAGGCATTTATGTTGTAAAAGCATTTTGTAAACCCACTTCACTATATCAGTATAAGTGTAGAAATATACAGAGATGTCTGAAGTGGTTTTTAAAGTGACATATCTGTTAGAGGTCTGATGTGGCACTTTGGTATCTGTAATTTACAAGGTTCTTGACAACATGCAGCTCAAAGGGGAGAAAAACAGCAACAATGACACCTCTCAGGAGTTTATAAGAAACGCAAAGTTCCCAGGCTTTGTGCATCAGAATTTGCATCATAAAAATGATCCTTATGCATTTTGTGCATGAACCAGTGTCTGTGCATGTTTTCCAAATGTGAGAAGTGATCTAGTAGAGTTTAGAAACTGGTAGATCACAGCCTCCATCTGCCTGATTCAGTATCAATTTCCCCTAATACAAAGGAACTCTAATTAGGACTCAATAATTAATAAAGTAATAATATTTTACTCAGTATTTTTAGTTGTTTCAAAGCAATTTAGAAATATTTTATGTTTGACAATATTTGAGAATAAACTTATGGCTTTAAAAATAGCATTATGAATTAATGCCGTTTGAACAGATGAATTATATGTACACACTGGATTAATCTTCTTAGAAACAAGCTGGGAAAGAGACACATCTTGTTAACTGAGGCTTTCCTAGTGTTAGAACTCATGAACCTCTTTGCAAAGACACCTTGACTTTTACATGATTATCTCAGGAGGAATTTGAACCATCAGAATGGATAGTCTTGTCTGTACCTTGAGAATTGTCAGTTCTTTCTTCATCAGGGCGCTGCCCCACCCCACGACATACATGATGTGCTGTCCAACTCACTGACCCCAAGGGAAAATGAAGCAAAGCCAAGCACCGTTCTGGAGAGGCTCAGTTCACCACAATTTTCCCAAGGCGTTCTTCATTTCTGGTCTCCTGCCTCATTCAAAAGGTTTCTTTATACATTAGTTTGCTTCTTTTTCATGGCTAGAACTGAAAAGCTCCACAAAGAGAGAGCACAGGTTTTTGCTGTCATGCACTTTTAAAAATCACGATTTGAAATAGCTCAATTATCAATCAGAAAATTACAGTTTTCTCCTTTCTCCTTTGTCCCTCTTGGCTTTCTTTACCAGTCAGCCAACATTAGCATTAAAGGCACTGACTTAGCCACTCTCTGAAATTTATAATTCCCACTTTCCCTTGCAACAGATCCAAGGGTGCTTCTTGGTAAGGGCATAGCACTTTCCGGAACATTTGGAAAAGTTAGAATTTCCAAATATAACTTACTAGAGAGGTTCCTGTGTCAGTACTTATCCGAGCTGCTTTGTGACCTGGTCACTATGCCAACATAAAGAAAAAAATATAAATTTATTACCATGAAAATAAGCTCTCTAAAACCCCACACATTAATTAGCATTTAAATAAAGTGCTGTTCTGGAGCTATTTTCTCAGAAGTGAAAAATTCTCTTCTAGAGGAGGAGAAAAGTTCAGAAAGTGTCAGGATCGGGGAGCCCTTCTTGAAGTAAAGTAAGTAATGAGCAGCTGCAGGGCAGGGGGAGACTTCAGCAGAACTGCCTATAAATTGAGCAGGAAGCTTCAGAGATGCAGCTTTCCTGAGTTGCTACAGAGTCAGTCCAGATCTCTCGGAGTTGTTCATGCTCTTTTAAGAACCCCTGTGGCTTCACTGATTCACCAAGCTGTATCTGGATGGAATCATTTCTTTGTTCTATCACTAGTGCTCCTTGTGAGGTAAGCAGACATTCATCACATTCCCCTGGGAAAACTCAAAATAATTCATTAAATTTTTCATGATTTTTTTCTTTTAAAAGATGTCTCTGCCCTAACCTCAAGTAACCAATATGGACGTGCAGACTTCCATGGCAAAAGAGATTCTCCTGATATAACCGAGTTAAAAAAAAATCTTAGGTTTGGAGTGGACTTTGGCTCTAGAGCGAGAAACTCACAGGGCGTTTACAAGAAAGGCACCAAAGGGCCCAATGAGAAACAGTTGTGAGGATAGAAGCAAGGGTTGGGTGTAATGGAGGAAGGAGACCTAGCCCCAAAATGCATATTTTTGTAATCTGGAAAGGACCCGGAATGAATTAGCTCTCCTGCAACCTTACTTTTAGCTTCCAGAAATTTATTTTTATGCTTCAACTTTCAGAAGTATTGGAGAATGAACATATGGAATGTGTGTGTGTGTGTGTGTGTGTGTGTGTGTGTGTGTGTGTGTGTGTGTGTGTTAGGGTCTCACTATGTAGCCCGAGTTTACTGGTTTACCTGGAACTCATTATGTAGGTATATGTATCTGGCCCAGAATTTATAGAGATCTGCCTGCCTCTGCTCCTAGATGTACAGCACCAGGCTTGATAGATTTGTGTTGTTGTAAGCCACTAAATTTATGGCAATCTTTCTACAGCCATAAGAAAATAACCATCATTCTATGGATACCTTATCACTTATTCTAGAATTAATTTTATGTAAATGCTATAGCCAGAGTCATTATGCCAAAACAGTAAGTTGTAATTCTCTATATTATTATTCATATATGTGGAAAGACTGCAGGCTTTGTCCCAGGTGAAAGCAGTCTTTGCAGGCTTTGCCCCTTTGTAGGCTTTGCCCCAAGTGAAAGCAATCTTGGTGGGCTTTGCCTCTTGGAAACACCATGGATCTCCTTGAGATTAACCTTGAGATGGCCTGGGTGGAGCCATCCTGGACCTGGAATTCAGGAAGTGGACCGGGGACTCTACCTGGATTATTGTGTTTCTAATCCAAACCTAAATGTGGGGAGAGAGACTGACACAGGTAGAGAGGTCGAGAGGAGGCTGCAGGTTTGGACTCAAGCGCACCTGGATCGGGGAAAGGATCAGCAAACAGGCCAGAGACACCTAGGGACCTGTCCTGTGGAACAGATACTGGAAGGTTCACTCTTGTTTTCCTTTAACCTTTTTTCCCTCTTGTGTAAGCTAGTTGGGTTGTATAATAAAGTTTAATTGTTAAGAAACAGAGCCAACACATATATTTTGTCTTTTACACACTAAGTACCATCATTATCAAAGTAGTAGATATGTGGAAGTGCAGGGAAGGCCTTAAAAGGCTGAAAGCAGATTATCATTTGGGAGGTCATGTCCTCCCGTTGGGTTCTGGAGCAGAACCCTGCAGTTAAACAGCATTTTCTAGAAACATCTGTGGTTCTCATTTCTTCCTGAGAGTTAAGTGTGTATAAAATCCTACTTCCTCCTTTAAGCTCATAACTCTAGATATGCTTTTCTAGTCTTTGGATTTTCTATACTTATAATAATAATTATCACAGAGGATTATGAAGATTTTCTGAAGCAGAAATAAGTGAAAGATGCTTATGAGGATTCTCTCTACATGGTGACTGCTGTCCCCTTGATGAATGTTTCTCGCTGGGGTTTTAAGACTGCAGGAGATATGGGCATGACCCATGTGCTTGTTTGTTATGATTGTCTCTGAAATATTATGAGCAAACTGTGATTAGTTAGGTGGTAATCAACATGGACTCATTCATAAATCAGAGGAAAAGAATGTTCTTAGGGAGAGAAATGGTGTCTTAGAGGTCCCCACTCAGAGGTACTCAAAAACCTTGCCTTTCTTAGGAGTGTGATGTGTTCACAGCTCTGGGTTGCATGGAACAAAGAACTCCCACTGCACAGCATGCTGATGTGTACTTCATGCGTGGGATGTAACTCTTAAGCTGATCTTTATCTCCAAGCCAAAAAAAAAAAAAGCCTTCTTGAGTTCATTACCGAAAATTGAAGTTGTAGACGGAAAGTAGTTTCAGCATTAGATATAATTATGCTATTTGCCAACTGAGGGCTGCTGGCTGATTTCAAGAGCATCGCAATATTTTCCCTCATATCTGAGATAGAGAGGAAAGACTTTATTTGCCTGTAGCACATTTGTCTGTAGCTCTCCTTGTTTGTGAAGCAGAGGCATAGAGACTCATACACAACTTAGAAGACTCCACAGGGAAGAAGAAAAGCATTGCAAAAGCTCCCGATCTGACTCTCCCTATAGGGGAAGTGGCTGCAGCAACACCTAGATGCCTGAGTGCATAAATGCAGCTGGTACTCTTTTATGTTGCCATAATTCCGGCCAAATTTGTACAGTGGCATCGGATTGGGATTAACAAGTCTGTGTTCTTACGTCTCACTTATAATCACATATTTAGTATCATAACACAACAACTTTAAAAATAAACAGGATGTAATCTCCTTTGTTGTGAAGGAAATACATCACAAATAGTTTAAGCAATTTGTCCTAAATCATACAGAATAAAAGGTGAAAAACCAAGACTCACATTCCAGTTGTTTTACCTCTGTGATTTGTTCTCTTTCCTCTTCTTCCTCTTTCTCCCTGTCTTCTTTTCCCTCTTCTCTCCCCCACCTTCTACTCCTTCTCCCTCTCCCCCTTCTCCTCCTCCCCCTATCTACTTTCTCTTTTCCTCTATTTTTTTCCTTAGAGTTATGATTGTACAAAACAATGGGTCCCATACATGTGAACGTAACATACTTTGACCATATTCACTACTTTATTACTCTCCCTTATCCTGGCCCTCTTACTCTTTCTTCCTGTCTTCTTCCCCAAGAATCCCCTCTTGTACTTAAAGAATGATTCATGTTTTTAAACCTCAGTTTATGTCCTTGGCATATCCTTAGACTTTCAAAACTGACTTCATTACTTGTGAGAACACAATCCATGAGAGAAGAAAGCCCTAGACTCAGCTGTCATGGAGTGTCAGATACCTCTGCTGGTTCCCAGCAGCAACAGAAATGCTGGTTGTACTTCTAATCAACAACAAGATGAAAGAACAGAGTAAAAGGGAATCCTTCAAATAATAGGCAGATGCAAATGCTCAATCCACTGAACCTCAAAGCAAAGCAAATTGTCAGTATCAATGATATACTGATTTCTAACTGACTGGATAGAGATGTTAATGGAACCAGGTACTAATTAGCAGAACTTTCCCCCTATTTCCATTCTTCTGAACCAAGAAGAAAACTTATTGTTCAGACAGGTGATCACTGAATAATTATAATCACGATTTAAACCAACATAGTAAAGAGAGGGATCGTGTCAATTAGAAACTTTCCATCCTGGCTGCACATTAGAGTCCCTTTAGGACACTGATGCCTTGAAAACACCCACACATGATGCAATTCAACTGAAGTCTGAGAATAAATCATCCTGTAAGTTCTCCAGGTGAGTCCAGTTTGAGCATATACGTATGCCCAACTGTGTCATTATGATGAGCCTTTGTTGTTGTTTTGTTTTGTTTCTTTGTGAGGAAAGGGTTTTTCTTTAACAGTACTTACAGGAAGTGAAAATCTTAGTGACAATGCCTGCTAGGAGGTTGGGCTAGGACATTTTCATTCTGCTGTGTCTGTATTATACCTGTTTAGCCCCAGTACACTGGGCTTTTCTATAACACAAAAGCCACCAACTTGGAGGGGGAAAATTAAGTGTGCATTCCTGGTACAAAGTAGATTTTATTATATGTTTATAGGATGAATGCAATAGAAAACAAGATATTCTGATCTCTTTAGACTTTCATGCATTTAATTTTCTTTCATAGAAAAGAACCAGAGGTGTCATTCTTTTTGGATCAGTATTGACTTCTGAGTAACTTGAAGATATTGCATTATCTCAAACCTTGTACAGAATGTATCTTATGGTGTAACTATGATGAGGTCAACTAATATTATTGAAAATACCCTCTGTGCCACACTGAAGCAAAGGCTTTACATAGTATATAACACAGATTAAGTGTGACCCACCCCCAAAGATTCATTGTACTATAAGTAGAAACAAATAATGTTCAAAAAAGTACCTGCAGTTGTGACATTTTTAGCAGAGGTGTCTGTGCTCAACTGGGGTAAAGGAGAAAAGCTGTTTTTATACCACAAAAGCTCCAAGGTAGCCTTAATGGCCATAGTGAAACTTCAGCTCCAAAATTATTTTCTTTACAGTCCCTTGTATGGATTAAGGCCTGGCCCTACCAAAAGCTGCTACTTTTACTGATGACAGAATATTTGAGCACAGAGGCTCAGGATAAAGTCCATTTTCTCTTTCCAGGATCTGCTTGCCCCTGTACCCAGGCAAACATCCCTGGGCTCCCAGGCTCTCTCTACACTGTTTTCTGCTCTCTGTCATCATTTTCTTCATCTTAATCATTACCTTTAGCATCATGTTCACTATTGTAACAATCAACACCCATAACATAGGTCAAATACCTGCTAAACACTCCATATTTACCAATTTATTTACACATCCACTAAGAGGCACACACACACACACACACACACACACACACACACACACACACACATTAACTTCAGAGAGAATGATCCTAATGGCATAAAGGTTCAGTGGCATACTAAAATCAAAATCATTGAAGAAAATCCATGCACTTAAAATTTATCCTATTTTGACTTTATTCACATCAGAAGTGGTATGGCAAAACTGGTGTTCCTGGGGTGTGAGATTGTCATTCTTGACCTTGGCAGGGACTTCACTAATTCTAACGGAAACGTGAGCAAAGCTCCTGATGGCAAATCCCAAGGCTGGAGGGTTAATGCTCACACACATCCTTCACTTTTCTTTGAGAGGAACCACTTAGCTGGTGTTTCATTTTTGAACATAGGCTTTGAGCTCATGCTCTGTGTAAAACAAGCTCTGATCACTGAAATCATTTTGTTCTTAGAACAAAGTGGCCATAATTTCATGTAAGAGCTGTCTCCTCTCATTGTCACAAGCAAGCAGTTGCCTTGGTAACAGCATTTGAAAAGGGCAAAGACCCAGCGAACTTCTGTCAAAAGCCACCAAACTGCTATGAGAGGTTCTGTCTCAGCTAGGCCTGTGTGTGCCACTTTACCAGCCTCCATGGAGCCCCCTGTGGCTATGTGAGAAGGTGAGCAGGATGGAAGGTAGTAAACTGAAGCTTTGGCTGAGTCAATTATTGGGAATGTGGACGTTGGGTGGACTCTAGAGGATAGTGGGTTTAAAGACTCTTCTGGGAGATGCCAGAAAGACGGGAGCTTCTTCTTTTAGAAGATGTCTCTTACACTTTAACCAGATCTAATGGTTATAATTGTTTTTATTAACTCAGAAGGAATACTTCCTTTCTCCTTTCTATTAAAAATAGATTCTTTTCTCATATAATATGTCCTGATTATAGTTTCCTCTCACTATATTCCTCCCAGTTCTTTCCCACCTCCTCTTCCCTACATATCCACCATTTTCTGTCTCTTATTAGAAAAGAACTTGCATCTAAGAGATAACAACCAAACATGACAAAATAAATGTAATAAGACAAAGCAGAAACTATCATACTGACATTGGTCATGGCAGTGGGAAAGAGTCTCAAGAGCAGGAACACAGGTAATAGACCCACTTGCTGAGTGTCAGTAGCTCATAAAACTACCAAGCTAAAAGCTGTAGTATATACACAAGAGACCTGGTGCATCCCAATGTAAGCCCTGTTCAATGAGTTGTGTGGGTGTTCTCCTCAGCAATGGGGACCTGATGTCAGTTTGCGGAGAGAAACCTTTTGTTTTAGCAAATCCCCATAAAAATTCAAACAATTATTTACAGTCCTTAAAGGACAATTTCCAACTTCATATGGAAAGACAAACAAACAAACAACCCAGGACACCAAAACAATCCTAAACAATAAAAGAACTGCCAGAGGTCTCACCATTCCTGCTTTCAAGTTGTACTACAGAACTGTAATAATTAAAGCTGTTTGCTATAGGCACAAAAAGTAAACATGTTGATTAATGGGATCAAATAAGACCCAGAAATAAATCCACACAGATATGGACGTATGGACAACTGATTTTTTAAAATAAAGAATACAGAAATACACACTGGAAAAAGACGACAGTATCTTCAACAAGTCTGCAGCTAGTCTAACTTGATATTTGCATATAGAAGAATGCAAATAGATCTATATTTATTCACCATGCACAAAACTCAAGTCCAAGTGGGTCAAAGATTTGGACTTCAATCCAAATAGATAGTCTATCCAAAATCAGATAAATACACTGAACCTGATAGACAAGAAGTGGGGAATATCCATGAATTTATTGTCTCAGGAGACAACTTTCTGAATGGAACATTGATAGCTCAGGTACAGAGAAATGTTAATTCAGAACACGACTGTTCTGGCAAGAGATCACATCCAAAGACCTCCTGGGTCTGCATGATCCAACTGGAATACAAACACGCCTTTAATCCAGGAGACAGAGGCAAATAGTCTTAGTTCACAGCCAGCCTTGTATATGGCAAGTATCAGGTAAAGAAAAGCTTAGATCCAGACATGGTGATATATGCCTTTAATCCCAAACAAAAGTAAAGTTAGTTTGTAGAAGGAAGCACCCATGTTTGTTAGTGATGTCTAATTGAGTGGCAGAAAAGGTGAAAATCAGAGATTTGATAGAATAGATATGCCTAACTCTCATGAGAAGAGAGTGGGAAGGGAAGCTACTTAAGAGGCAGTTTTTCAGAGAGAGAGGAGGCAGTTTTACTATGATAGTAATAGAGAGAAGAGTTGCAGGGAAAGAACTCAGGTGAAGATGGAACAAGACAGAAAATGAGAAGAATCCAGAAGATTAGAGCAGATTGATGGGTTAGTTTGAGGCCAAGCAGAGTAGTTCTGGGCTGAGGAGAAGCCACATTGAATAAGTCAGCTGGGAGAAGAGTTTGAGCCAGAACAGCAAGTTGAACCAACCAGCAAGAGCTTAGAAAGAACAAGGGTGGCCTTATTAAACAGGAAGTCTCAGAGGCTGAAAACATTCTAGGCCTAGGTTAGATTGTATTGAAGCTAGAAGCTTCCAGGACTAGACTTAGGTTAGCAGACAGAGGTAGCAAGCCTCCCAGACAACAATTATAAGAGGAAAATAAAAGGTTCTTTTGCACTTGGGCACTAGAATCAACAATTAATCAATGGGACTTCATGGAACTGCAAAGCCTCTGTAAGGCAAAGGACATTGACAACAGAACAAAAAGGCAGCCTACAGACTGGAAAAAGATTTTTACCACCCTTACATCTGAAAGAAGACTAATATTTACAATGTGTAAAGAATTCAAGAAACTAGATATAAAACCCCAAATAACCCACTTAAAAATGGGGTACAAATCTAAACAGATACTTCTCAAAAGAGGAAACCCAAATTGCTAAGAAACACTTGAAGAAATGTTCAACATCCTTAGCCATCAGAGAGATACAAATGAAAACTAGTTTGAAATTACATCTTAGACCTGACTAAGCTCAATAACACAAGTGCCAGCTTATGCTGATGTGGATGTGGAACAAAGGGAACATGCCTCCACTACTGGTGGGAGGGCAAACTTGTTCAGCCATGGTGGTAATCAATATGGCAGTTCCTCCAAACAATGGGAACTATCTACCTTGACCACCTCCCTATGGTGGGGAGGCCTGATGGCACTCAAAGAAGGAATAAGCAGGCTACCAAGATGAGACTTGATAGCCTATGACCATATAGTGGGGGAGGAGGTCCCCCTTAGTCTTAGTCCTAGGGGAGGGGAATAGGGTGAAAGCAGGAGGGTGGGAGGAACGGGAGGATACAAGTAATGGAATAACAATTGAGTTGTAATGTAAATAAAGTAATAAAAAAATCCAGCTATACCACTCTTGGGAATAGACCCAAAGGATGCTCTATCCTACCACAAGGACACTTGCTTGACCATGTTCATTGCAGCTTCATTCATAATAGTCAGAAACAGAAACAACTTAGATGCCCCTCAACAGAAGAATGGATAAAAATGTGGTACATTTACACAATAGAATACTGCTTAGCTGTTAAAAAATGATGTCATGAAAATTTCAGGAGCTGACAAGTCTGAGCTGATAAGTCTCTGAGATAAGCTTCCATTGAGAGTTTTGTTCTCTGTTATCAGCTCCACTATTTGGTGTGTGCCAGGATTCCCCCTCTGTGGTGGCCTATCAGACATCTGGGGACAGGAAAACACCTTTTCTGGGACTTCTCTTTGCCTTTTCTGGTTACTCTTTGATTCACTGTCAGTCATATGCTTTAAAAATGACTCAGCATCATTGGTGCTCCCTTCTAGAATTTTTGTTTTTGTGCCTACATTTATTGTAAAGTACAATTCTCATTTCATATAGTTTATACCAGTCAGGGTATGATACAGTCAGTCATCACTCCTCCAACTTTGGATATTATTATCCTACATACAATCTAAGAATTAATCAAATTTTCCATGGGCATATTGCATGGCTTGTCCTACAAAAACTAAGCAATAGATTGATCTGTTTCATTCATTTATAACCAGAGAGTCACACTTTATAACACTGAAAAGAGTTGTCATTATTTTGTACGAAACATAAATTAAAATAACATTTATGCTTCCATTTGTCAGTGTGTTTTCTATGAGCTATATTGATACATATTAGAAAGAATGCTTGGTAGTTAAAAAGCTTGCTCCTCTGATTAAACAGGCACTCACTCTGTCCTTAGCTGCAGGAACAGGCCTGTCTTGAGCCTCATTGACTGGCTCCACCCTAAACCATGGTCAAGGAAGGAAATAGGAAGAAGGCAGGGTGGTATTTGGTTTTGAATTTCAGGCTCAGTGGGGTGACTTTCTTTTGCATGTCAAGAAGGAACTTGGGAAGAAAAGGTAGAAAAGAG
The DNA here is from genome assembly GCF_964271855.1 of Acomys minous. Classification (NCBI taxonomy): domain Eukaryota; kingdom Metazoa; phylum Chordata; class Mammalia; order Rodentia; family Muridae; genus Acomys; species Acomys minous. Next base: position 24,667,448 of record NC_140484.1, read on the forward strand.
GCGTACTTGGGGTCACTTCTCCACCAGTTTCAGATTAGAATGAGAAACTGAAGCCTCCTTCTTTTTTTTTTTCCCCTTGAGGAAAAAAATGAGGGGAGGGAAAAGGACATTCAAATAGGATTAGAGACATCTGAGTCTGAATTCTGGCTTTAGGACGTGCTAGCTACAAGCTCTCTTGAGAAAAATGTATGAACTGCAGGATCTGTCCTCACAGGTAGTACAGTGAGGAGAAGCATTTTAAAACATGAAGAAATACATGTAAAATACTTAAGTTGACAGGCCCAAGTAGCCATGCAATAGAAAGCTACTTCCTTCCCTTTAAGAGTTATTGTCTGAGAGTTGGAGAGATTGCTCACTGATGAAGAGCATGTGATATTGCTATGAAGTCAGGGGAACTGGATCCCAGCACTCATGTAAAAAGCTGGCATTCCAGAAACACCTGCATCTCTAGCACCCAGGGATCTAGCGCCCTCGCCTCTACATGTACATAAGCATGTACAGAAGTGCACGTACACTCATAGACACACACAGACACACACACACACGTGAACACTCATAAATAAATATTTAAGAAAGAATTTTCATAAAAGTTATTATTGTCTGAGATAAGGCCACATTTGGATACTCAAGTGCTGTCCCATGAGTCAGACTTAACTAGAAGAGCTCCAGGTCCTAAATTAGACACAGAGAAATACATTTTTCTTGTTTTTTATTCCTGATAAACTTTTATCAAGTGGAAAGGACAAGAGAAAAGATGTTTGTAAAGCACAAAGGAGGAATTTGAGAGTGTCTTCCAGAATGATGGCTCATTTAAGCTAACCCTTGGAAATCAATAGTTAGTTTGATTGGCAGACATTGCAAGGAGTCAGAATCCCAAGTGGGATAAGGAGAGGGGCCGAAGGGGGAGGGCAAAGAGAGGGAGTAGGCACCACACACACATCTGGACACTCATGCTTGCTGTGTGAGTGAATCTTTCTGGTGAGGCATTTTAGCAAGGAGTACTTTATGATCCAGACACACAGAAGTACTTTGATAATATTCTGAGAGCCTTCATCTTCTCTCTCTCTCTCTCTCTCTCTCTCTCTCTCTCTCTCTTCTTTTTTTTTTTTCTTTTGATTAAGCCAGTCTTGGTGAGTTGAAGTCAAGGGCTCTTTATTTGCAGTGATGGTATGAATTCTTTTGCCTTTTCTCTAGCCCTGTCAAATAAATTGAGAACATTCATAGCTTGGGAGTTGGGAGAATTATCTTAGGGGGTAATAATAATAATAATAATAATAATAATAATAATAATAATAATAATAATAATAATAATAATAATAATATTGTTACCCCAGCAAAGTGGATTTTTAAAATAAATATTATTATTATTATTATTATTATTATTATTATTATTATTATTATTAAAAATATCCTACAGCATAAATTTACCCAATACAGCATAGGCCACATCTTTCTGTTCTATATATATTTATGTGTGAGTCTGCTTCTCAGAAAGTAGAGAACCCTCAGCAAACAAGCTTCCTTAGCCCTTTATAGGGAGGACCCTTACAGACGGAGGCCCCTAGAGACAGGACTCAGCCGGATGCTCTCTTAAGATGTCATGTAGCTATAAATGCTAATATTGTGACATCCAAACCTCAGCTTATGAGCAGCAATTATGGTGGGAAATAGCGGAAGGAGAATTCCTTGTTCTTGGATGGCAAGTGCGGCTAGAAGCTCTTAGTGGTAATAGTGATGCTGGAACGTCATTGCCTCAGGTCACCTCTATTACTTTAATCTGTCACGCATCTTATGTTCACTAAACAAAGCTGTGACCTTTTGAGATGAAGTTGTCTTAGGACAGAATGTAAACACCAATTATTGGAGTAGGTGACTGAGGCAGTATTTTCTACGAGAGGCAGATGAATGCAGCCATCTGTCCAAGCACCCAGAAAGCCTAGACAGGGAGCTGCAGAAGAAGTCAATACTCTGCTGTACCTTGCCTGTGTTTGCTGGATGTCTTATTGTTACCCCAGCAAAGTAGATTTTTTAAATGTTCTATTATCTTTATTTTATTTGTATGGGTGCTTTGCCTGTATGTACAGCTATACAACACCTGTGTTCTTGGTGTTCATGGGCCTGAAGAAGGGCATTGGATCCCTTGGAGTGACATCCAGTGGATGCTGGAGATTGAGCCTGGCTCCTCTGCAGAGTAAAAACCAAGACAGTGCTCTTAGCCACTGAGCCATCTCCCAAGCCCCCAAGTTATGCTTCCCACTTCAGGAGGCTGTTCAACAAGGCTAGGAAGCATGGTCAGTAACAGGAAGCTGTCTCAGGAGTGGTTCTTGGCATGTCTTGAATAGCAATACTGGGTTGCAGTGAGTTTGAGACTTCATTTGACCTTGATTGAGAGCCCAACTGGCTTGATGCCTAGGCAACTCTCTGTTTTACAGTATCTGATGACTGTATCCACCAATCTTTACATTTTATTTTTAAATGGTTTATTGTGTGGGTGTTTGGTGCACTTATATGTATTTGTGTGTACCTGTATGTGCAGATGCACACACACACATGTATGAATGCATGTAGGTGAAGGCCTGAGGTTGACGTTGGGGATCTTTCTCTACGTCTTTCCATATTATGATTTTTGAGTCCGAATCTCTTACTGAACTCTGAGCTCATCAGCTCACGCAGGCTGGCTGGCTAACAAGCCCCAGGGAATCTGCCTGCATTCCCTTTCCCACAACACCTGCCACTGTTACTGCTGTTTCACATGCATCTCACAGAGTGTGGGTTTTTACATGGATGTTAGACAGGTGTTCTAGCTATTGAGTTATCTCCCTAGGCCCTTGAATCTAAGACTTATTAGTGGGTGTTTCTGTACCACAATATGATCCTGGCTGAAAATCCTTCCTTCTCATATCTATAGTGATGTATTTTCTCCTTCTTTCTCCTCCTCTTCCTCCTCTTTTCCTTCTTCCTCCATCTCCTTTCTTCCTCTCTTCCTTCCTTCCTTCTTTTCTCTCTTTATTTCTTTTTATTTAAGTAATTTATTCAGATTACATCTCAATTGTTATCCCCTTACTTTTATCTTCCCATTACCCCCTCCCTCCCTCTTTCATCCTAGTCCCATCCCCTAGGTCTATGACAGAAGGAACCTTGTCCCCCACTATAAGATCTTTCTTTCTTTCTTTCTTTCTTTCTTTCTTTCTTTCTTTCTTTCTTTCTTTCTTTCTTTCTAAAACTGTTTTTATAATCAAGAAGACACTCATTTAAGAAATAGCACACATTTAGATATCAAAAATTAAAATATAATGGTAAACAAACTATGCATATCTCAAGGGAATTTACTGCAGAAGGCTTTGTTAAAGAAAACCCATACATTTATAATCTTGAGAGTTTTAGGAAATTTGGGTCAGGGAGTGAAATTCCTTCTAGAACGTGCACATATCTAAAGAAATAACATAATACACATCAGCTTTCTTCTCTATTCTTTATTTAAAATAATTCTTCTGGTAATTAGTCACCACAGAATTAAAAGATAAGCATGGAGTTACCGTGAAAATTATGACATTGTTCCTGTTCCTTAAGACATGATCAAATCTTTTAATATATATTAAATGCTTTGTACAGATGTGGAAACTATTTTAGTCCTCAAAGGCTGAATGGCTTAGAAGATAACAGAGATTGAATAGGAAGGTTAAGTTTACCCTTTATGCAGGCAAGAGAGGCATCTGAAACTTGGAGAAGCTAAGCATGGACATTTTATTGTAAATTATTTTTATATTAACTTCTATGGAGCTCATATAACACTTCTAATAATTAATAAGGTGACTTTTGCATTGGAAATCATTACTGATGGTGAAGTCTTAAAAATTAGTATCTGAACAAAATTAAGGAGTAGATTTTTCAGAATCACAACCCACTCCTACTTCAGAGAAAACAAGAGTGGAGTAACAACCACGAAGAATGCCTGGGACTGAACATCAGACATCTGCAGAATTGTCTAGAAAGTGTGCGGTGAGTTCCTGGTTCAGGACAAGAGGTGAAAGTCGTGAGCAGTCTACAAACAATTCACCAGAAGAGCTGAAGCCACCAGCAGTGGCCACAGACCCCAGAAATGCAACACTCTGTAGCTCAGTGCTGCGTGCTCTAGTGCAGTGTCTGGGCATGAAGGAAGCATTCAGAGTCGAAAACAGGAGGAAACATCTACTTTCAAAGATAAATTTAGCGAGATAATTTTGAACGAATTATATTTGCTTCAGGCAAATGCTCTGGTTGTTGTACAGAAAATAGGTTAAACTGAGAAACATTGTTAGTTCTAAAGAAGCAGACCTCCTTTTCCTCTTCCTTATAGGAAAGAAGTAAAATTTCTTTTGCTCCATCCTCTGGAATCGTGGGGCACAAGACCTTTCCTTTTAGAGAGTGCTAGAGCCTTTAAGTGTTAACAGTGCCTGGATTGGAGAATAGAAAGTTAGAGGAATGTGAGAGAGCAGTGTGTTTGCTTTCTGAAGTGTGTGTTCCCAATCTCAGGCTAAGGGCATGTCCAAATATTGCTGTATTTATTTCTAAAGTAATTTTTCTATAATGCAAATGTATTTTGGGACAAATTGTATCATGCCATTATGAAAGATGCAGTGGAAAGGAGACATGACATTGTGTTACCTCTTTCTCTCACAGATGACCTCTCATGGCCTTATGGCTGACTTCATGATACGTATCTATGCTTTTAAGGATAAAATGATGTATAGAAAACATTTCTCCAACTCTCAAAACACACACACACACACACACACACACACACACACACACACATACACACACATCTACACATATTAGAGGTTATCGTCACTTGCATCAGCATCATGATTCTGGCCTGGTCAAGAATGAAATGCCATAAGCATGTGGAAACAATGTCACAGGCAGATCAGAAAGCGTCTGAGAAGGGGATGCCTAGACTGCTTAATTGTGGGACCACTTGGACCAGCATGCTGAAAAACCCTGATTCCTCTGCCTTTGACCACAGTCTCTTGATTGTTAATGTAATACAGATTACCATCCATTCCAGAGACAAACCAGAGTGGTGTATGAACTTTGGATGGTGGTTGGTTCACTGTTCACACTTCTAATCTCATGACAACCCACATGAACCTGCTTCCGCCACACTGGGCTCATTTTCCACAAACATTTCTCAGTGGTGCTGCCAGTGCCATGTCCTTGGTCTGAAATGCTCTTCATGTGACAGAATAATAGTTTACTTCTCTTTAGTGTCAGTCCCCCCCCCCCACCTTTTTGCCATTCCTTTCTTGAAAATATCAGTCAAGTCCCTAGTATTTTCTCAAAGTATGAACAGGCATTGGTTAGATATGAGTTGGCTACTCACTTACTGTTGCCAAGGTGTGTACTTTCTGAGTTGTCATGTGATGGGTTCCAATACTGGGGAAGAATCCAGAGTTGCATGAAATGGTATAAGGATCAAGGATTAAGTTTTAATGGGGATTTGGAAAACTCTGAGGTCAGGATGCATCAAGAAAAATAAAGATACATCTCTTTCTGTCATTCTCTGGAGGAATGTAAGACCAGAAAATTATGCTGGCCATACAGGCCTATGCTCCTATGGAGAGCTCCTTTTCTACCATTGATTTCTCTTTTTAGAGGGCAAAAAGCAAAAAAGATTCTTCAATAGGGGACTAATAAGATTGTTTAGCTGTATTTCAGATGGGATGTGTTTACAACTGAAAGGGAAACTTCAGTTCCTGAACTGATCTCTGGATCATGGGAAGCTAGAACATCCTTTCTGGGAAAAAAGGCTTCTAGTTCTATAAGGAGCTCAGTTAGGGTGTAACCCCCAATTCTGGGGAAGAAGCAAGTAGTTTTCTTCAATTGGTTTCAGTTTTGGGGACATTTTCTCACTTTAGCAATGTAATATATAATAATGACCAGGCATTTGAAAATTAGAGTTTAAGACTATTCTGAAACCAAGAACATATTCTCTTGGGCTACTCAGGAAAGTTAGTAATTTATATCTCTGGATAGATTTGTTTATGTTATTTTATCTGACCATCTGTGGCATATTCTGGTTTCTCAGGAGCTTGTGGCTACCAGCTCCTGGTGAACTATAGACATCCTATAAGCCATGCTGTGACATCTCAGGTCTCTAGGAAGTACAGCCTATATTCACCTTAAAGAACCTCACACTTCCCAGAACACACACAATAAAACAAATGAAAACCACTGTTTAGTCTTTTTACATTGTCTGTTTGGACCTTGTAATCTTGTTGGCTTCCAGATCCTCCCATGGGATAGTGGAATTAGTAGATAGGAAATAACTTGCCTAAGGAAACCTCTGACACTGTTCTCATTCTGTGCCTCATCTCACTGTTAATGACATACTTCAGGGGTCAGTAGAAACCAGGGATGAATATATTGCTTCCACCTGTATAAGAGCAGAGTCTCTTAATGAAAATAAAATACCAGACCTTTCCTTTTCCTACTAGCAGGGCAGAGCCAAACCAACAGTGTGAAGGAATAGAGTGGGATGAAAGCATTTGAAAGATTAAAAAAAAATCCATGATGAGAGAAAAAAGTAGAGAAGTTACAAGTGGGACTGTATTTGGTGAAGGTGCATGGTTTTCAAGAAGGAGGCAATTATGATGATCAACCCAAACAGAGAAGGCCTACAGATGTTTTATGAACACTCAGGACAGAAAACAGCAATGGCTTATGTGAAACTCCATTTTATTTTTCTTTATTATAATTTAAAGTTTCTGTTTTTAAGATAATAATTACATTTCTCCCTTCCCTTTCCTCCATCCTAACCTTCGCATCAGCCCTTCTCTACTTTCCTTCAAATGCAAATCACTAATTATTACTGCATGCATATATGCATATATTGTTAGTATTAATAATATTATGTATGTATGTGCATGTGTGTGAGATGCCTGTCTATATGATATGCATGTAGGATGAATGTGAATCAGAGAACAACTTTGGAAAGTAGCTTCTTCTTTCCGCTGTGGATTCTGGGGTAAAACTCAGGTTTTTAGTCCTACAAGACCAGCTCTTTAACTCCCTTTGAGTCATCTTGTCAGATTTGTTTCTTTGCTTTTTTATTCATCTTGCTGCCCTTTTCCTTTCTTTATATACTACCCCTCTTTTTAAAAAGATGATTATATTCAATGACTTAAAATTTTATTTAATGTTTCAAGCCATGGTAGAGACTGTCCATTTTTTTTGACTTATAATTTCATTTTTGTTTTTTTGGTTGACAAATAATTTGTCCAGAATGGGTCAGAAATTTAACTCCAAAACAATCATATATGGCTAGAGATCTGGTTTGTGGAGTAAAGAGCTTCTAAATCCATCCCTGTGGGTGGTAGATAAAGGAGAAAGGGCTTGCAGCTTAGTGGAGGCCCACATCTCTACAGAGGTGTCCTGGTGAGGAGAGTCTTCCTAGGGAAGGGGCAGAGGCAGGAACTCAAAGGAAGTTGACACCTTCATGTCCCTTGTGGTTTTACAGGAGTCTTTGGAATGAGATACTTCTGGGAATTGCCAGGAAAAAGGCTGCTGGGACCAATTGGCTTGTGGGACAATTGTAGATCAAGTCTTGAGAGCAGTTTCTGACATGAATTCATTTTACTAGTTTAGGAAACAGGTCTCTGCCTGCTTTGAGAACTTCCTTTTATTCTTCTCTGTATCCTATAACAAAAGGAACTTGTCTTAAGACAGATTGGGAGGAATGAAATGTACCAAAGAGTACTAATTAGCTCTAAAAGGCCTCAAAGGCGATCTTTCTCATACCCTTGTTACAGACCATAATAGGTGAGCCCTGAAGTTACCTGAGACTCTTTTTAATCTCCTGGCCCTAGGACTTTCCTACATAAAACTTTTTATCTGTTCCCTTTTATCCAGAGACATTTGCTTTGGCTATTATGTCGTGAAGTTAATCCATGTCAAAGGCTTTCTTTTTTAAAACACGAGTGCCTTGCCTTCACTTGCTCATTGTCGTGTGAAGAAAACGATCTTCAAAGGCTGCAGTGGATAGGAAGAACAGAGTCTCTTTGCTGAATCCCCAGCTGAGGAGTCTTAATCAAAATGTTCTTTTCCATAGCCTCAATGCTTCTGAAATACATTTCAAACAGTTTATTTTAGAGTCTGTGTTTCATTTAAGTCCCTCTGCATATCAAATATTAAGTTCAGAGACATTCATGTGGTTCCTGGGGTGCACACCGTTCCTTTCTTCATACTCAAATTTCTCCAAAATAGATTTTTCTTTCTTTTCTGTTATTTAGTGTTGTTTTTCCATTGGGATCTTTTTTCTTAGAAGTAAAGAAGTGAGGAGATACATAGCTCTGTGAATTGGTTTGCTGCTTATAGGGCACAAGGTTTTGTAGTTTGTGGTCATTTCTCATTCATAAATGAGATGTAAAATTTATTTTCTGTTTAAGCCATCTGGATTCGGCTATCCTACTAGCTTTCATGAGAAAAGTTATTTATTATAAAGTGTATCATATGCTTGACATGTGCTCCTTGTTGAAGGTTTAATCTCCATGTTCATCTCCTAATGTTGTTTGTGTAGGTGTTTGGGAGGCAATTAGAGTTTCATGATATTATACAAAATCCCATGAGCTCATGAGGGCGCAGAACTTCTGGTGGAGTTGGTGGCTTTATAAGGAAAGGACTAGAGACTGGAGCCCTTGTGTTACGTGACTCTGTGATACTCTTTGCTGTGCTGTATGCAGCAAGTAGGCTCTCAGAACAGATGTGGAGGAGAAGCTGGTATCATCCCCATGGACGTGCCAGCCAAGTGAACTTATTTTTCACAAATTATCTCTTCTGTAGTATGCAGTTATTGTAGTTATAGCATATAAGAGTAGACTAAGGAATATTCTTTATAGACTTCAAGCAGTGCATTAAAATGGAAAAAAAGAGCACACATTTATTTTTATTCTTCTATCATTTCTGAGGAGTGTATTTGTTTTATTTATGGACACAAAATACCTAAGCAAAGAGGAAACATTAATTGATGGTTTTAGAAGTTTTGGTATCTAGGTGCTTAGCTGCATCAGTTCTGGATCGTGTTGAGACAGAGTGATGTAGTATAGAGCAGATCTTCTCATCTTATGGCAACCAGGAATCAGAGAAGATGGGGGAGCAGGGCAGCGGGACGGGGAGGGGGAAGGGGGTGGGGGGATCCCGAGGACAAGGAATACTCCTTAGAGAATACAGCCAGTGACCTACTTCTCCAAATAGACCTTACATCGCAGTTTCCACTGCTTCCTAGTAATGCCATCTAATTACAAATCTGTCAACGGAAAAGTGCAAAGATCTCTTTAAATTAACGTTAAAAAATTTTAAACTCATGCAGCCTTTATTTGTTTATGAAAAAAAATCCAATAACATTCCTATTGTTCTGGTCTAGTTTGTGCAGCAATTTCTAGCAGAGGCTGTTTTACATCAGACTTCCTGATATCCCAGCTCTGAAAATATTTATGTTCCTCCTCTTCTGAAGTGTTCCTTGAGCCACAGATGCAAAAGCTGTGGTGTAGATGTATTTGTTGGGAATAGGCTTCCCATGATCTGTTGCTGCCTGCGTTGTGTCCAGGTGTGGTTTTCTGTGATGATCTTTCCAACAGAGTTGTCAGCCTTGAAGCCATATATGTACAAACAACAAAAATGGACTCAGTAGGTTGTGTCATCTTTCTTTCTTTCTCTCTTTCTTTCTTTCTGTATGTCTCTATCTATCTGTCTATCTATCTATCTATCTATCTATCTATCTATCTGTCTATCTATCCATCTATCTATCCTTGTTTATATATGGACACATATGCATTTAATAAATAAAAGAAAAAGAGGCTAGCAACTTGAGAATGGGGGGATCATGGCACAAATTGAGGGAGGGTATCTGGGGGGGCTAGAAGGGGGAAAGGGACTGAGGAAGAGATGCAATTCTATTTAAAGTGAAACCATTAAAAATAAGAGAGTTTTAATTCTTTAGCTTGGACCATTAGACTTAAATCTTGCCTAGATCACCAAGTCTCCTGCATTTTAGTTTATAAATACTAATCACTCTGGTGTCCTTTAATTACTTGAGTGTTTTCCATTTGTTCTCCTTTTGTGGTGTTCTAGTTCCTCCCATTACTGGAATGCTCCTACCTCCTCAGTGCTTTTTCATTTTGTCTCTTCACTATAGTTTCAATTCCATGGGTTGGTACCCTTTCTTGCCTCTTTGAAGTGATCTCAAATCCTCCAGCACTGGTTCCCTGCATGCAGTGTCCACTTGCCAGTACAAGTGTGCAACAGGAAGCTCCCATCCCATTTGGGTATACTCATTGTAACTCAAATGCTAGGCACCTGTCAACATCTATAAGTCAAGAAATAAAAGTAGAATAAATGATGGATATTAAACACCCTCCTCTTTGTACACAAACATGCATATATCATCTAGCCAAGAACAGCAGTTGATTTAAGCTTGAGGCCCCTTGAGATCTTCAGTTGCTCAGCTCACATTTTAATAGACTTTGTTAAAATGCAAAAAAAAAACCACCCCAAACCAACAACATGATCAATGAATAGTGATTTATTGTTTTCAAAACATTTTACTATTTTATCCCACTTGATCCTTTCAAGGACTTTGTCAGATAAAGAGACTGATGCTACTGTATTTGTTTACCAGGACTTTAGTTAAGTGATTTGTGCAAGGTCAAGCAAAAATGTGGCAGGAAGAAGAAAAGAACCCTCATCATATGAGTCCTACTGAGCAGAGATCATCATAATAGTGATACTAATAGCTTGAAATGTTTCAGATGATATGCTTAGCATTTTTGTTATATGTTTCATATATATAATATATATTATATATAATTTATATGCATAGTAAGACCCTATGTATTGTGATTGATTGATATCTTTTCTTAACGAAGGGAAAACCTGAGCCCTAGAGAAGTTATAGAACATATTGTAAGTGGTAGATACAGAGATAAAACTGAGAATTTTGCCATCAATTCTTTGTTTAATGTGTTTGGCCTCATGTCTATTTATAAACATTTATAGCTTCTAATATACCACTTCTTACATGTGAACAGTTAATCGTCAATGCAAATAGTATATATAATATACATATTATATGCATATGCCATTTCTTTTTCTTCCATTACAGTCCATTTTTAATTTTTAATTTAAAAAATTTAATTTCTCAGCACTCTTTCTTGTGTTTCTTGGGCTCTTCACCACAGGATACAACAACTGGTTTGCAGCAGTGACAAAGCTCATCTCAAACTCTGCTGAAGAGCAAGGCTGATGTCTATAGCTAGGTATTTCTTTGTTGAGAATGCAATAGAACACTCAGTCTGTCTCTCTTCCAATCTTTAGTGAGCTAAGCTGCCCACTAATTTCTTCTTGGTTAAATCCATCTGCATTGCTCAGGTCAGCTTCAGCGGCCAAATGGAAAATGCTCTGAACTGATTCAGATAACTTGGCTTTTGCCAGACAGCTAGACCAATATTGCATATATTCTCTCAAATTTGAAATCTAGATTGAAACATCACACCCCCCCTACTCACCCCCACACATGTGTATGTTGGAGATGAAAGTAAAAAAACAGACTATGAGAGAGAAGGAAGGAGCCTAAAGGTAGGGTGAGGAGTGGGAAAAGAGGTGATAAAAGATTATTTGTTACATGAAGTAGTAGCAGGGGCTAGCATTATGGACAAGACCAGAAAGAGGGGGAGACAGGGACTGAGGAGAGGTTAGGGTGGCAAAGTGTAATGATATATAGGTATCAAAATATCTCCAGGAAACCAATCCTTTATAAATTAATTCAAAAAAAAAAACTAATGAAAATAAAAGCTGGGTAATAAATCTATCTTAGTTATTTGGCTGTGTGATATATACAATCCACTTAACGATTCTTTGAAATCAAGTCTGTTCATATACAAAATGAAATAGTAGCTTTGCCTTCTGAACAGTCATCTTTGTTATCCATAAGGGGATAGTTAAATTGTGCCTTTTTAAAGGAAAAGTAGGAATACCCAATAGATTGTTCTCTTCAATACCTCCCCAAGTATACTACTAAGGAAATGGACTCTTCTATCTAAATTGGCCAGCTGGTGCCACTGGATCCAGGATGCTTACACATGGGCAATGCATCAAGGAGCCGGGAAAGGTCAGCATTGGTGGGGGCTACAGCAGGCTTTGGATTGAAGCTGCCACACTGGCCTCACAAGGGAGGGGCTTAATAAAAGGTGATCACCAGGGGTGAGGGTGGGGTCCCATCAGCAGCTTCTCTTGCTCCATTCTGATAGCTTTCTGGGATTGGAAATTGATTTTCTTTTTCTTATGTTTCAACTCTGATTTGTTGACAGTGCTTCCTGGAAGAGTGTATGGATTTCATGCCAGGGCTTGCAGCGGCAGGCTATATGACTTATGAGTGTCTTTTGTGCTAGAAGAGTGATGTGGTTCCACTTGTCACGAATTTGCCATCCTCACCCTACACCTAAGCATAGTGATGAGAAAGATACTCAAAGGAAAGTGGGTTTAGAGACCCACTTTGGGGCTTCCATTACCTTCTGTTGTTTTCTAATGTAAAGCACCAGAACACAGATGCTGGCTTTCTTGGTTTCAATCAGCTAATTCACAGTGTACCCCGCCCCACACCCAGCTTGTGTGATAAAGCAAGGCTCCAAGCATCAAATTTTCTATGCTTGGTTTCAGGGTCTTATTGTCTTTGATACGGAGAATTGTCAAGCGCTCCTAGAGACACCATCAGGAGTAGCAGTGGACACTACATACCTGATTTCCTTGGTTCATCCCCTAGGAGGCAGGCTGGTGTTCTGGCCTTTAGAACAGAGAATTTCCTGTTAGTAAACCCTCCAGTACAATAAGTAACAGAAGTTTATTTTTACTCACCATGGCATAGAGATGAGTAGGTTGGTCAACTTAGATGATAATCAGTCTTTTTCTGGATGTTTCTGCTTATCATCTAGCATTGTGACTCTCTTTTTTAATGTAAGTATAGAATGAAGGTTGGTTGGTTGTACTTCCAGAGATAGCATTTCTATCAGTCAAACATTCATTTGGCCTTTAACAATGCTCTTGATACATTTTTACTATATTTCTTCATTAAAATTGTTTCATATGGTTTGGAAAATTATCTCTTGCCATCGACTTCTATTCACAGATAAGGAAACTGAGTCTTAGAAGGCTTATCTGTCATGCATCAGTGGCATCACTGGCTATTGGCTACCACGGCTTATTCCCAGGACTTCTAGGGTCCATTCTGGAGTTATCTTCTTCTTAACTTCTAAATCACAGTTGTCCATGGGATGATTATGCTGAACTTGCTGAGGATACCATATACAATTTAAGTCTATGGAGCAGAGGGGACTCTTGAGTGTTTGCCTTAGCTCCATTTTCAGAGATTGCTGTTCCATGACTTTTTTTAATGGCAAGGTCCTTTGGAGAGTGCATGTAGCTGGTGTTTTTATGCCATATTTCATTTAATAGGCTGTTCTTATATCCAACCATTAAGTAGACAACCTATAGCATTCCTACTTAGGACCAAGTCTTGTACTGGACACTGAGAATAGGACAGTGACCAAAAGACAGCACCCTTATTCTCATTAAGCCTATATCTAGTCTAGAAGGCAAGGACTGGTGAAGAAATCCATAATATTATATAGAACGGGATAAGCCCTCTGGGGTAAGTAAAGCAGGGTGTGTGGATGGAAGACTGACATGGTAAATACTCAGATGGTGAGCACAGGGGAGGTCTCTCATAAGAGGTGACATTTGATCCCAAACATGAATAATATAGTCAGTGAATTATGGCTATATAGAGTGAAAATGATGTCAGAAACAGGCAGTGAAATCACCATAGTGCTGCCTATGACATCACAGAGCTCTTTTGTGCCACCATAGTGTTCCATTTTCACACAACAATGCCACATTGTGTTATCACAATACTGTGTGTGACATGAGATGGAATAGTGTATCACAATGGAGCACTGTGATGTCACTAGACCCTCCACAATACATATGAGACATTCTCAACAATATCAGAAAAACCATTCTGGCTGATTGAGGTGAATAAGGGGGAGAGAAGAAAGAAATGATGGAGTGGTTTCTGGGACAATTTGGTATAATCATGTACCTACAAGTACTCCCTGTGATAGCACAGTACCCTCTTATGAGGTCACAGTGTTTCACTATGACATGACAATAATCCATTGTGCTAACACAAAGATAGCTTGTGACACCACAGCTCAATCATGACATCACAGTATCTCATTGGAATATCACAATGCTGTCTTCTACTATCACCAGTTGCATATGGCAATACACTGTTCCATTGTGATATCATAACACTCTATTATGAGATCACAATATTCCAATATGAGGCCATAGTGTTCGGCTATGACATGACAATACTGCATTTTGATAATACAATACTGTCTTGTGACATCACAATGTCCTACTATGACACAACACTACTCCATTATGCTAACAAAATGTTGAGTTGTATTTTCATAATGATTCATTTACATGACAGCGTTCCCTTGTGACATCATAATACTCCACTGTGATATAACAATGATCCACTATGGCTTGCCAGTGCTCCACTGTGATATTGTAATATACCATTATGAGATCACAGTGCTGCCCTGTGCCTTTATAAGGCTCCACTGTGACATCACAATGTTTTCTTGTTATACCACAGCTCAATTATGATACCTCAGTGCTCCACTTTATCATCACAATGCTCCATTGTGACATAATATTCATTCACAAAACATGAGAGACATGTTCAAGTGTAGCAGGAAGGCAATTCTGCTTGGTTGAGGTGAATAAGAGGAAGAGAAGAAAAAAATGATGGTGTGGTCTCTAGGAGACCATATATGTAATTATATATATATATATATATATATATATATATATATATATATATATCCACACACACACACACACACATATACATATAAGATGCTTTCAGGTGTTCTTGGATTCTGTATTAAACATGATTGGTTTCATTTCATAAGAGGTATTTGAATCCAGATGTTATGTACTTTACTTTTTGTAAGACTCTCTCTGGGACCTGACTGTGGGGCTAGGAGTAATGGAATCTAATAATGCAACTAGGTGTTTAACACAGAAAATTAGATGACATGAAAACCACGTAACTGTGAACTTGGGTAATAAGCTTCTGTATTCAAAAATGTATTTTTAAACTAGACCAGAGAGAATGTGTATGAAAACTAGATATGTGGCATTACCAGGCTTAAGCCCCTCTCACCCGTGTACTTCCCACTGAAGGCATAGCTCTGGGAACGGATCCAGGATGTAAACTTGAGATGCCCTCGTTCTCACTTTGATACTGTCTTCACCTTGGGCCAACAGATCATTTTGGCTGTTGAGGGATTTCCTTCCAGGTGAGGATGAATCTGATGCCAGGTCTTCTGTTATTCTTCACCCCCAATGTGTAAAATCATGCTGTTATTAAGACATGCATCATAAATTTACTGTCCTGATGGGAATTTTAACCAAGAAAAGTTGTTATCATATAAAAGCGTAAACAAAATGCTACACTAGAGGTAAAGAATCCTCCAACAGAATAAAGATATGAGTAATGGAGTCTAAATTGGGTCGGTAGAATGAAAACCATAGTTTTCAAGAAAATGACTGGAGATATGAGCTTTAAACATGACCCTCCCAATTTCACATTGATGTCTGCTCATGGGAGTTTCTTTCTTTCTTTCTTTCTTTCTTTCTTTCTTTCTTTCTTTCTTTTTTTTTTTTCTGAGTCAGAGAGAACTTTTATTGCCCCTGTGGGAAGTAACTTATTGGGAATCTCAGGAATGCTACAGCAGCCATGTCTGAGGCAGGCCTTGTTATTAACTATTCCAAGGGCTCAAGGTATTTTTTTTTAATTTTTTAATTTTTTATTAATTTATTCTTATTACATCTCAATGGTTATCCTATCCCTTGTATCCTCCCATTCTTCCCTCCCTCCCATTTTCCTCTTATTCCCCTCCCCTATGACTGTTCCTGAGGGGGATTACCTCCCCCTGTATATGCTCATAGGGTATCAAGTCTCTTCTTGGTAACCTGCTGTCCTTCCTCTGATTGTCACCAGGTCTCCCCTTCCAGGGGGCATGGTCAAACTAAGGCACCAGCCAAGGACAATACAGGTGGTAAACTTTAAACCCCTACCCAGATCTAGCCAATGGACAGAACATTCTCCACAGTTGAGTGGAGAGTGGGATATGACTTTCTCATGGGAGTTTCTTATTTCTTGCCCTTGGCCCTTCTCCTTCTGTGTTTATCAGATCCTTTATTTATTGTTCTTTAATGAGTAATCCCCCTTTTGCATACTAGAAGCAGGGGTGGAAGAAGTGCACATTTATCTCTATGACTCAGACTCTAGGCCAAATTAGGCTAGAAGCTCATGTCTGTTCTTTTATTCCTATGGCCATTAATTATCAGATCTCACAGTGAGCCTTCATTGCTTACTGACCCAGCACAGTCAGGAACATTATAATCTGAATGTTTTAAAGCACTTTAAACTATGAATCTTAGGCCTCAGAGAGTTTTGCTAGCCTTATTGTCCAGTGTGCTTTGTAGATTTCTACTCTGTTAAGGAAGTGTATTTATGGTAATTACTCGCCTCAAACAGGAGGGATTTTCAATGTGTGCTTCCTTTGATCTGCAAGGGCTCTTTTTACATGGTGCAATGATTTCTTTGGGCCATGTAAACTATACTAAAAACATACCTTTTTAGTATAGTTTAAATCATTGCCAACAACAAAAGGCCTGAGGGCAAGATGCTCTCAAAGCTCAGACAATTCTCATGTATGATGGTTGTAGTTGTGCTTAACGTCATCCATGCTTCGTGCCCAACATGGCTGTGTCACTGCATCCTAATGTTTTATTAACTGGCATGATATGAAGGGCTTCTTTCAGTTTTGATGGGAGCAGTTGGTGTGTACCAATTTGAAGCAATTATCAAATAAATCTTGTTGAGTTGTATATTTGCATGTCCTCTTCTCCATTAAATTCCTTCTGTGTTTTCCTCTACCATTAAACCAGTTGTAAGCATTTTCAAGTTAGGAAATTCTTCAACTGGATTCGTGCTGAAGTTGACTTAACAGTTCCCCAGTTTAGTCCCTTTGACGAGACATGGAAAACAGTCATGCAGTGTTGCTGGGAATCTTGAACAGCAAAAGCAGTGAGTATTATGCAGCAAGCACTCAACTAATGGGACGTTTAGTCTGGCAGCTAATCAGTGACTCTGTATTGCATGGACTCCATCTTGAAGGAAGTGCTTTGAGAATGGAGATCTCATGCGGCAACTGAGTTTCTGCACTGGTACCAAGACACAAGGTAACTATGAACTGCCCTTATCCTGCGCGTGCTTATTGCTTAAGTGGGGAGGGGCAAGGCTGTCATCAGAGATGATCCAGGTTAGCTTTGTAGAGGCATTTCTCGAAGATTGAGGAACTCTTCCCTCTTAGCAGAGTAATAAGTGTCAAGACCCGACTGGTACTAGTCTTTTAGTTTTTTATTTCTCTCAGAACCTGCATCAGGTCAGTACAAGAGACAGAGTGGAGTGGAGTGGACTGACAATCCCCTATCCCAGTCCGTTCCCACCTCATTTACTGAAGCCATTTACGTATGTTCTGGTTGCAGAGCTGTGTCTAACGCAGGATGTGCATCGTTGTGAGGATGGTAGGCAGATCACGGCTCCTCTAGTGTGGAGGTCTGCACACTCTTTACAGTCACCTCCCACACATGGATGGGTAGAATATTCTACAGTTGCTTCTTCAAACAAGATTCATTTGTATGAGTATCTGCAGTTCACAAAAAGGCCAAAAATGTCGATTGCCAGTCTGCTTTCATATCAGCTTTATATGGTGGCATAGTAGGTTAATTAGACATATTAAAGATGGCTATTGGTTGTAGAGTGTATAGTTATTACCTTAGCCTGTTAAAATATCATCAGTCTTGAAGTATTATTCTCTTAATTTTCTACAACAACAACAAAAAAATAGAGGTTCAGGTAACTTTTTCAAAGTATCATGACAAGTATTAGTTAAACAGATTTTTTAAATGGCAAAACTATTATTTAGTTATAAAAGCTGAATTAATATATGCTACAAATATTGCTTAATAACAACATACAACTAAAAAGTTAATAGTTATATACTTAACATATATTTGGCAATCTGAAATTTATAAAATTTGTAATTGGAATATTTTGAAAATTCATCTGGCTATGATGATAAATTATGCATTTAATATAGGAATTACTGTTATTTGTCTTTAAAATGCTGATTTTGATTCTTTATTTATTGCTAAGTGTCTTTACGTAGTGCTTTGGACATTGATCAGAAGTACCAAAACAACCAAACAATATAATCAGGACAAGTTAAAATGAAGTAATCACATTGTAACTAAAATTTTAAAACTAAAAAATTGTTTTATAAAATAAATCCTTAAAAGTTGAAATATTTTTTAATATTTTATTCTTTGATATGGATTTCTTTTGTAATTTCTTTTTTATATATACACTTATATTATTACACATATGTACAATAAACTACTTACAGCAAGAGATCCACAAAACAATCAAGAATTACATAAATGTTACATTCTTAGTGTTTTGACCATTTGTATTTGGCAACCTTGAACAGAACACCTTTCCTGTCTTAGTGCATCTAAAATTCTGAATGTAAATCAGAATTTTTTGAGGTTCATCTATGCCACTTACCTCCTTGGAGATCTTCCATTTATTAGAATGTTAGGTGACAGTAATGTTGAGAATAATTTTAGCTTGTTACTAGACTACCAAATCTATTTGACTCCTTTAGGCATTATCTAGCTAATAATTTAAGAGCTATTATTAATTAAGAAAATAAAATACTTTAAAACAACATAAAATATTTAGATAAGATTGGTTTCATTCAGGGTATAAACAATATAATAATTATAGGATAGCATTTTCCTGGGACTGTCTGGATTAAATTACTGTTTCAGTCTTTTGTATCATGAAGTAATGAAACATATTCTAGTTGACAGAAAAACATATAGAGATGTTTTTAAATGTTCTGTTCCTTTTCTTTTAGCAAAAATAGATTTTTTCAAACAATATGTTCTGATTGCAGTTTCCCTTCCCCATACGTCTTCCAGTTCCTCACCACCTACCCTCCCATCCAGATAAACACCCTTTCTGTCTCTGTTAGAAAACAAACAAGTATCTAAGGAATAATAATAATAAACGGGGATAAGATAAATCAGAAATGAACAAATTGGAATATGATAAAGCAACCAAACAGGAGCCAAAGAAAAAGCACAAAAATGCATATAGATGTAGAATCACATGTTTTCACACTCAGAAATAAATGACTTTTGCGTTAAGCTCACACACACACACAAACACACATGTACACATGCATATGTGCACACACACAAACATACACGCGCACACGCACATACATGGTGTTTCATAGTAGTCACTGAGGGAGCCAAATATTTATTTGAATCTCCAGTAGTCTCCCACCTTGGAATTATTTTCAGATATATTTAAAAACATTTAAAGAAAGTCTGTTCTATTTTGAAGATAATTACTTCTACTACAGATGTTTCATTTACTAAATTAAAAATCTGTTGTCCAGGAGGTTTGTATCCAAGATCACGTCCTTTTTAGTTAATGTTGGGAACTGAGGTCTTTGTATTAAGCTTTTCCCATTCATTATAAATGGGATGCCTAATTAAAAGCAGGAAACAATTTGTTCATCGAACCTCACCCATCTTCTTCTCTTTTGGATGACATTGTTGAGATTCACCTACAGACTTGCAAGTGGCATTTAATTGGATACATTGTGGAAATCTACAACATGTGCTACGTACATTAGGAGCTGCACTCCAATTGGTTTGGAATTTTTATGATCATTAATATTATTGAGATCAGTTTCAGTTTGGTTAGCAGACACATACAGGGCTTTTCTCATTATTTCAGTTCTTGAATTATTATTGTTTTTTCCAGTGGAACTTACTTTTAAGTGATGGCGACATGCACTTGGGGTGGGTGGGGGGAGTTCTCATTTGTGTTTGAAATCCCAAATTAACGAGCACGATAAACTGTTATTGCTGGCGCTGGCTTTACCCCGAGTGGCCCAAGTGGCACTGTCTGACCTTTACTCTGTAGTCCTTGGTAGGTTCCCCCAATACTCCCCTAGTCCCCACCCTTTCCCTTTCTATTGACTTGTCAACACACCAATCACAGAGGAAAGGGGGAAAGGCAGAGGTCACAGTGCAGGGGTTCAAGGTCACAGTGGGAGGAGCAAGGGGGATCACAGTGCAAGTAAGTCAGATCATTCCCTCTGCTCAAGTCTAGACATCTGCCAGGGCAGTGCGAGACATAGCAATCTAGGAGGCAATGGTGACGGTGGCGGTGGCAGTGGTGGTGGCAGTGGCGGTGGCATCCTTTCTTGTCCGCATTTATCGGTGCTGTTTGAAGCCTTGTGACCCATCAGGACCCAAAGGCTGTCTGATCACATTACTGGGCTGCCTGCTGTCTTCAGGCTGGGACATCCTGGTTGGCCTGTCGAGGATGGGTTTCTCCTGCTCCTCCTTGGGGCTCGCACTGCCCAGGGTCTCAGGGCCTCTGTGTTGTACTCTGCCTCCCGCTGTGCTAGGGACTTGACAGGAGGGACTGGTCTGCTGGTGGAGTTTGGGCTGCTGACCACAGGGTTGCTGGTGGGCCTCTTGAGGATGCAGATCTGTGGAGGGGCCCCTGTGAGGAGGCTACCATCTTGTATCACAATGGGCACTTTGGGAGGAGATTTGGATTTCCTGCCCTCTGCCTGCTGCCTCCTCCTAGCTCTCAGCTACCTCCTCATCTTCCATCTTACTGGCCACTTTCCCTCCTCCCCCAACCCCTCTCCGCCCAGTTCTTGAATTATTGAGAGAAATGAAAGGCCTCTTTTTCTCCTTTCTTCATATGTTTTATTGAAAAAGATTTCACACAATACAATCGGATCATGATCCTTTTATATTATTCCCAGATCTTTCCCACTTTTCCAGTGACTCCCTCCCTCTCTCCCTCTTCCTCTCCCTCTCTCTCAAACAGGCAAATAAACAAACAGGCCCAGACCCAAAGGTTTGAATTGGCCCACCCCAACATTGTCTCCATGGATGAACTGCTGGAGTGCATGAAGGGGTCTGTTCTACAGATCCAGATCTACAGGATCTCCATGACACAGGGCAACAACAGGGTATCTTAGAGGAATTCCTGTGACGTTCCAGTAACAGGAGCCAAAGGCCTTGTACCAGATCAACTGAGTCATTGAATGAACATTTGCAACCAAAACCATAACCAAATGGTATACTGTGGGATATACTAACATACTACAGCTTCCATAAAAAGATATTTTTCTCTGCTAAGAGGGTTGCAAGAGTGGAGAGTGGTTAAAAGGGGAAGGGTAGATAAGTGCAATTGGGGTGCATGATATGAAATTCACAAAGAACCAATAAAAAGTTTTTTTAAATATCCCTTAAATGTATATAAAAAAATCAACCAACCAATCAACCAACCAACCAAACAAAACATAGGCAAATGTCTACTAGAATATTAAAACTTTTTAAAAAGTTTTCAAAAAACAAAAAAGCAAATTAGAATTAAAAATCATAAGAAACAAACGCAAACACAGTCTATAAAAGCACAAAATTGAAAGTCGTGATATACAAGCAGAAAATAAGTTAAGGCAAAAAAAAATACATAAACAAACCAACATGAGACAGAAAAAAAATCTACAAAATGCCACTGGCTGAGCTCTTTTGTGTTGGCCACATGCCCTTTTATATAAACATAAGACAATGAAAACTATCTGGAATAGTGTCCAATGAGGGGACTCCTGTGGCAGGATGTGGGTTTGGAAGAGAGTCCCCTTATCTGAGTCCAGAATCTACCTCTTAGTGTCCTCTGGTCCTCATCAGAGAACAAAATCTGTGTTCTCCCCTCCACTGCTGGTGGGAGTGAAAACGTGTGCAGCCACTGTGGAAATCAGTGTGACATTTCCTCAGGAAGCTGGGAAGAGATCTAGTTCGAGATTCAGCCATACCATTTGTAGGCATTCACCCAAAGGGCTTTATATCTTACTATAGAGACACTTGCTTGTCAATGGATAAATGGATAAAGAAAATGTGGTAATCACACAATGGGATATTAGCCAACCATTAAAAAAAATAAAATCATGAAATTTTCTTTATGCAAGTGGATGGAACTATTATCCTGAATGAGGTAACTCAGATTCCAAAAGACAAAGGTGGTGTATGCTATTTTACATGTGGATGTTAGCTGTCAAGTCTTTGTTAAGCAAGCTACAAACTATATAACCATAGAGGTTAGAGAAAGAGTCAGGGATTAGTAGGAGGGGCGGATCTCTCTAAGGATGCTTTTGGTCATGGTGTTTGTTAGCGCAACAGATAGTGTCTGTGGTGTATGTGGGGAAATGTGCATGCATGTGAGTGTGCACATGTATGGCAGCCAGAGGTTGACATCAATTTTCTTCCTTAGTTGCTCTCCACCTTGATTTTTAAAACAGAGATTCTTACTCAACAAAGGGATCACTGATTGGTTAGATAGGCCAGCCCAATCTACATCTAACAGCGCATCTATTTCTACTAGTCTCCACACTATGCTTGTATACATGCAACCCTGCCAGGTGGGTTTTTTTTAATGTGAGGTGCTTGCCACCTGAACTCAAGTCCTCAGGCTTGTGGAAGCAGTCCCTTTACAAATCAATCCGTTTCCTCGGCCTTTGACTTTATATTTTTTCCGAGGTCCTTAATCAAGCACTTACAAATAGTTTTACGTTAACCAGAATTCCATAGTATTTGAATGAGAGCAGTCATTAGCCCTGCCTTCCATACTGATCAAATTACTATTGTAGCATTTTCAAGAAAACAGAATCTTGCAAGTCTGAAATTTGCCAGACTTCCTTAAGAGTCACTATATTATTGATATTACTAATTATCATATTAATAGAACAATTTGCATAAAGCCAAATGAACCTCAGGCTGCTGTGGAAGAAAAGTATTTTGAATATATCCTTTTGTTTATTTCCATAAAATGGTCTTTGATTTTGACACAGGCTTGATTGATGAGGGAATGCAAAGTTCCTGAGTTTCTTTCCTCAGGATCCAGACTTCTCTGTCACACTCTCTAAAAATTTTAGCAACAAACTGATACTCAATATACAAACAGGGTGATAAACAAACAGAAGTCATAAGCCTCAGCATATATTTTAAGTGACTATGTCTGTAATCTACCACAACAGATGTTGCAGGCCAATGAGGCTAAGCACATGGCCTTTTTAATTAATAAAAGTATGTTATAGCATTATAAAAATAATAATTGAACTGTACAAGAGGCTGGAATAGTGATTAAGATATATATTCTAGATTATCTGGCTTTTATAAAAATTTCAGGTTTTTATATATAGTGTCATTATAACAAGAAAAATATGCTTTTAAAGGAAACAATATACTTACTTACAATTACAAAAATCGACATTACCTAAAAGCAAAATAGGAACATTTAAGTAATCTTAATCTGCTAAGCCAGGGAATATTTTATTATAGTTAAAATAATGTTCATGTAAACAAGAATAACGGCATAGTAAAACTAGGCTATATTTTGAGAAAAATGATTAGTCATAAATGATTTTATTATTAACAATAGAGAATAACATTAAACTACTGTTCAATAATCTAGAAAAAGTAAAAACCTGAGCTTAAGAAAATAAGAATTTGAATCAAGCAAAAATAACCAATTAATAGGTTTACTATAAAGAGGAACAAATAGGCCATTCTAGCAATATAATAATACACATGCAGTGTGAATAAAAAGAGAAAATAAGTAGGAATATTAAATACATTTAAAAACAGAATAAAAACCAAGTGGGAAAACCTTGGTAGAATGGTTTGTGTTGAAAACATTATAAAATTATAAAACTCTCCACGAACAGTAAGAAATGTATATAAACAAATCAACATAATTGGGCTTATATATTATCAAGTATTCCTCATTGATTAAACTTCATCTTGGACCATTTTACTGGCTAGTTTTTCCACACTATTCTTTTTTTTTAAATTTTTTATTAATTTATTCTTGTTACATCTCAATGGTTATCCCATCCCTTGTATCCTCCCATTCTTCCCTCCCTCCCATTTTCCCCTTATTCCCCTCCCCTATGACTGTTTCTGAGGGGGATTTCCTCCCCCTGTATACGCTCATAGGGTATCAAGTCTCTTCTTGGTAACCTGCTATCCTTCCTCTTCACACTGTTCTTAAACTATAAAACTCTTCTGAATATTTGCACAGGAATATTTATAATATATTCATTTCCCAATCAGAAAAAGCTAGGAAGAAATGTAACTTACTGTCTACAATAACCTAAAAAAAAAAAGATACATAAAAAACTCTCTGATTCTGCCAAATATGTCACATCTCTACTGAGTAGAGCGGTTGCCAAGAGCCAGGAGATATTGACCTTCTTTATACAAGACATGGATTTTTCCTAAAGTAGGCCTGAGTCCTTAAAGGAGAAGCTGATGACCTTCTATCTTCAGTTAAAGGGACAAGGAAGTTATAGAAGATGCAAGCTGTCCTTGTAGAGATTTCACTAACAAGCACAGGAAATCAAAGAAGTGCAACATCCTTCCATCATTCCGTCTTCACAGTGTCTAGGATCCCTTCAAATAGATGTGGATGCCCAGAATGAGGCACAATGACCCAATGCAAGGAAAGAAGTCATTGCACATTGTCACTGATTGCCCTCAGAGTATGAAAAGGGATAAGAATGCCATCCTTTTTATTAATTAGCATGGGACAGAGATTATCTAAGTTTAATATTAACCCATTTACATTCCATAATAGTCTATAATACAGTTCTTATTTCTACAAGTGAACACAGATGGGCAGACAGATGCATACACACACACACACACACACACACACACACACACACACACACACACACATACACATATACACAAACACACACACAACATAAAAGGAAGAGACTGTTCAGGAAGAAGGAGGAAAAGAAAGTGGAATTGTGAGGTGAGTACAATCAAAATATACATACATGTATGCAAATTTTAAAAATGTTAAATACTATATGGAAAAATCAGGTACTGAACTGAAAATACTGGCACAAGGTCGAGGAACTAGTAGTTGGCAGCACTGGGATTAAAATCCAGGGAGCAAATTCAGAAGCTGAATTTTTAAGTACCATCTCTGGCTCCCCTATCATGAAACCAAGCAGCTTTCCCCTGGAACACTGAAAGATTTAGAGCGAAGGTAAAGGAAATTACAGGAGAGGGGGAGGCCGAGGCATCCAACCTATACTGTTTCCCGAACAGAACATCCATGTATTTCTCTTTAACTTAGTGTTTTGGTCCCATTGGAGAGTGACTGTTAACTCTAGCCCTGTCCTAATAAGGACTCGGGGGATTTGACTGTAGTTATTTACCACATGATTTTCACAGGGTACTGTATCCTGATAGGTGCTCAGAGTCCACATGCCTGGGCCATGACTTGGCGCCTCTCACAGAAACTTGTTCAGGCCGACAGGAGTGTTGGCAAACTGGCTCTTGCCTGAACTCAGTCTAGTTAATTTCTGCCAGTGTGGCTCTGGATAGGAGGAAAGCTAAATCTGGGTGTGTTGGTCAGTGGAAGAAATAAAAGAAAAAGCACACGGAATATCAGGAACAGATTTATGCTCAGAGGTTCCTGAGAGAAAAGAGATATTTAGCGGGAGCTAATGGGAAGTCCAGGCTTAGCCTAGTGCTCAACCGGTGGCCTTGGGAGGATGTGTGGTCGCAGGCTTCTTTGGTGAATCTAGGACATTACCTAAACAGGGTTCTGAAGACAGTGGTTTGGGGTGGGTTAAGAGCAAACAGGCATTAATATCCCTGACTATGTTGAAATTTTGAATATTTTAGTATTCTAACAATGAGTAAAGCACAGAGAGAAGATTATGTAAAGGGAGAATCTAAAAAGCAAGTTGGAAAAGTTCAAAACAGTAACAGAAGTCAAAAAAGAAAGTATAGGATGAAAGAGGAAAAAAAGTAGAAAGGGCAGTAAAATGTTGGCAGAGGGAGCAGGTGGTTTGGGAAAAGCATACTAAAACCGTCAAACTAAAAATAATAAATATACAATGTCATATATAAAAGGTAAGAGAGTCCAGTATTTGCATATTTGATTTTAAAATTGAGAATATATATATATATATATATATGATTACAATTTATCCTGTTTTTATTCCTTTAATAAGTATAAGGTATCCTTTCTTATTATTTTTGACTGGTTTGAAACCTACTTTGTGTCTATGCCTATGTCTTGAAATGTTTCCTCAGTGTTTATCCAGCTGTTTCAGAGTTTATATTAAAGCTTTTGATCCATTTTGATTTTACTTTTAAAAATAGCTTCCCTTTATTTTTACTCTATGTGTATTGATGTTTTGCGTGAAAATATGTCTGTGTACCATGTGTGTGCAGTGCTCAGAGGCCAGTAAATGGTGTAAGTTCTCAGAGGCGGGAGTTACAGATAGTTGTGAGGCACTGTGTGGATGCTGGAGAGCGAACCAGAGTACTGTGGAAGAGCAGTCAGTGTTCTTCTTCAAGGATTCACATCTCTAGCTCCTTTTCTTTCTTTTTCATTCTTTAACATTTAAAAATAATTTTTAAAATTTGAATTCGTTTTTGTTCAGGGTGAGACATATGCATCTATTCTTTTCTGCTTAGGGATATGTAGCTGTGTGTTTGTGAAGATGACATAAAAGATCTCTCAAGTTTCTTTGTGTGCTTCTTTGTTGTATTTGTTGTTGTCTCTTGGGATGGAAGTATCTTCAAATTTTCATTCCCCCTTACTCCCAATCTTTGTTTTGTTTTATGTGAGGCCTCCCGATGAGGCATTTTTAATTGCATTAATGATCCCTAGCGACATTTAGTGAGGGAAAAATGACTTCTGTAAGAGATATAGTGATTTGATAGCAGTCCTGGTTTTAACTGCATGATTAATATATAACAGAAGACACTGTACTGTCGGACCCTGCTGTAAGGTCAATGTCATTTCAGGATAGCCTCTGAGCTCAGTAAAAGAACAAGGGACTCCCTTTCTTAGTGGGTTCCCTTGTCAACTGATCTGAGGGATCCTAGATCCCCTAAGGAATGTCACATAGCCCTCAAGGAAGATTACAGGCCCACTTGATAAAAAAAAATCTGTTCAGCAAGCTCCTGGGGATTCCTGGAGATACCCACCCTATGCTAGTAAGATGTCTTGGCTGTCAACCAATGTCCTATTAAATGTACCTGGAGATTCTCCCCCACCCATAGGATAATGAAGTACTGCTTATTCTGGGGAAGAATTGCGGCAGGAGGCTCAGTGCAGTCAGGCAGCGATGGCTGAATTGCCTTGGAAGTCAGCGAAGACTGGTCGGTTGCGGTGAGTTTGGTGCTGACTGGTGGCGAAGCACCGGCCAGGCCGGCTTCTCACCTGACCTGCCTTCTGGCTGGTTTTGAGCATCCACCTACATCCTCTGCCATGCTTAGCACAGGAGCTTAACAAAGGGTTGTAACACTTTTGATATCATCTTGGGTTTTGGGAAGCCCTGAATTTCCACTGCTGTCTGATAAGAGCAACCTGATTTTAAAAGAGCTAGGAAAACTCATTTCCACTTCCTCCCTTCCCCCAGTGAGACTGGGAGCCTTGTCTAGTGCAAGGTCCTCCTCACCCTGAGCACTCTAAGCTCCTCTTGAGTGAGAAACAGGACCTTTGACCTGCAGGGACCCTTGCTCCCGACTGACCCTCTGGACACAGAACCCAGGCCATTGTCACAGGATGAATAACATTGTCCCCTTCATTTGTAGACTTGCTAAAGTTTGGTGACAGTGGCACTAGGATCCTTGTTGGGGGAAAATGTACTCTTTAGGTTTTCTTTTTGTTCGTTTGCTTTTCTTTTAGAGCTTAGTGATCCAGTATTTAAGTAATAAAATGAGAAGAGACCAGGAAAAGGTGATGGGAAATAAGGAATAAGAAAGATAGTATATGAACTAGAGATTTAAAAAATGGTAGAAAAATACTGCATTGTCAATGCACAGAAAGGGATAATAAGTGGCAGTTTATGTTTAAATAACATGGTGCAGGTATCTTGTGTGAGTCAGCTAATCCTTGGTTGACACTAGACAGTCCAATAGGCTGTGAATCAGCTCAAGATGGGTGGCGTAGGGCATCCCAGGAATCCTAAGGCAAATAGTGATGAAATTTATTACATAGTTATTCACAGAAGAGTATCACGTTTGTGTGACTCAGTATAAATACAGCCTTGGAGTCAGAAGTCTTTGTCCTTCATTTCCCAGCTTGCTTCTGTATATCTTCCGGTATTCCTTCCATATGGCCCATAGGTACCGACCAGTGTCCGGATGCCTGCATTTCTTCCATATGGCCCATAGGTACCGACCTGTGTCCAGATGCCTGCATTCCTTCCATATGGCCCATAGGTACCGACCAGTGTCCGGATGCCTGCATTCCTCCCATATGGCCCATAGGTACTGACCTGTGTCCGGATGCCTGCATTCCTTCCATATGGCCCATAGGTACTGACCTGTGTCCGGATGCCTGCATTCGTCCCATATGGCCCATAAGTACCGACCAGTGTCCAGATACCTGCTGGCAGATGCCTGTCTAATGCCTGCTTGTCTAGTGGTCTTCACATGGAGTGAAAAACACCTATTTTATCTGCCTATGTTTGGACCTCATAATATTTTCAATCTCCCATTCTTCTATGACCTTCTTCCTTTATTGGTATCAGAAAATGAACCTCACAGACTCATAACATTTATCCAGTGAGATTCACGCTAAAATACAGCCACCAAATAAAGAACAGAGGTATAAATACTAAAATAAAATATGAAGTATAAATAATAAAATAAAAATAAGCAGTAAGCCGAAGCACAAGATATTGTGATCTATATTGCTCTCTACTTGGTATGATGTGATTTCTCTTGCTCCTTCTCAGGTGGTGATAATGTTTGTAATTCAAGCAAACCAAATCTGCGTGTCCTTTGGCTGACGGACTTCTGTGGAGGCTCGTTCTCGGCCAGAATTCTCAGCCTGAGTTCTTAGCAATCACAAAAAATGTTACAACTCTGTCCCTGGTGTTTTGTGGCTCACTCCCTCCTTTTCAGGAACTTCAGTGTTTGAGGCTATGAGGGGAGTGAAAGGCCTGTCTGGATGCTGCTGTAAGTCCTGCTTCCTGCAGTCCTGTGTAGCTCACCCACAGGGTAGGTACCGAGAAGCTTTAGCTTCATATTTCAGACTTCCATAGTGGACTTTTGAATCTGCATCTACAGCCTCCTTGGCTTCCAGGCCTCATTATGCCCGTACAGACATTGTACAATATCACTTCACACACTTCTGCCAACCCACATAGCTTGTCCAGATAATGACATTTGTATATGCCTCTGTGTGTGTGTGTGTAGTGGCATTGCAAATCTCTCAGCTTTAGACTCTGAGGCCACAATTCTGCCTCAAGCCTGCTGTGACCCCGCAGCATCTTTACACGTTCTTGGGTTTCTGCAACCTAGACCATCTTTCTTTGGCTTTTGAGGTGCTTCTTGCCTGTGAGGAGCTATGGCAGAGTCTAGCCTGGTGTGGCTGGGAAAACATGTTGGTGTCTTTATAGAAAAAATTCCACCCAGGTTTATTTCTGGTTTTTGTTTGTTTGTTTCTGGGTTTTTTTTTTTCCTGCTTTATCTTAACAGAGTTTATTTTTAAAATTATTTTTTTCCATTTGATATCATAGATGAAGTTTTTTTTTAAACCCGGAAATGTGATGAATTATTTTAAAATAGTACAGGTTAATAATGAGGGGGCAATTCTGCCATCTGAAAGATAACTAAAAGCTGGGAATGGCGGAGAAGCACTAGTACCTCTGTGGGACGTTCTTGAACCTTGATAATAAAGGGATGAAGATAAAGACAATAGGCAGGATTCGTCTTCTTATGGAGTAAAACAGTGAAACTGGTGATGGCATTCAGAGCTAGTAAAGCTTTATGGAGCAGTCACTCTTTACTTCTAGTAAAACAGCTCGTGTGCCAAAACTTCCCGAAACTTATGTAGAGCTAGATAAACAGCCTTTAAGATCCACTTGCAGAATGACTTAGCAGTTCATCTCTGGGGAGTTTTTCCAAAGAAACCACTGGGTAATAAAATTTCAGTATAAGCAAGGACATAACCTAAAACTTTTATTTTGGTTTTTTAATTGCAAAAAAAAAAAAAAATAGTACCTAGGATGTTTACGATCTCTAATAAAAATAAGAAAACCATGTGGAAGGTTTAGTATAATATTGACCGTATAAAAGTTTGGATGTCTGTACCCAGGTGCCAGAATTTTGTTAGTTTTCAACTTCATGCTTTCTGATTTCTTCTATAATTGTGCTTCATGTGTCATAAGTTATGTTCATAAGAGGCATAAATATACCATGTAAAAAGTGTCCCATCAACCCTTTTTTATTCAGTTTGGTCTCATGTCAATCGAAATGCCTAGGACAAATCCCTGGCATCCACCCACAGTGCACAGGGAGTTGCATTTGGGAGATATCTAATATCTTTCTTCTTCCTTGTACGTGCTTTCGTATACTTTTATAATTTCAGAAGCAATTATTTTTTCTTGTATTAAAAGAAAGGTCCAAAATAGTGAGGTGGGAAAAACCAACAAAAAAATGTTTGTCTTATGAGTGAGGTCCACTGTTCCTCTTGCTCGTTCATTAGTCTGCAGCTTCATGTGTGACCCTAGTTAGTGCCTCCATAAGGTTATATCATTTCCCTATCCATGCTGTCTATTCTTAGAGAAGATATATAAATTAAGGTCAAAAGTTAAGAAGTAGAGGCTAAAACAGGCCTGTCCCTCCCCAGCTTCAGATTGTCCCCCACTGCAAAGGCTGGGTTGCCTCACTGTGGTTTCCACTTCATCATCTTGATGTTCAAGATAACTGGAGCAAAAAAACATGAGCTGCTCAGAAAGGAACAAGGTTTGAATGAGCTCTGTATTTTTCCTCCACTGTTTTCTTCTAATGTTTTCATGTTGCCCATTTATCTTACTGTTTTGTAAAAGTGATACGTTTATTATTTTAAAAGATGCAAATGTACAGAAAAATGAGGAAAGTGAAATTATATTAAATTACAAAACAGGAGTGAATCCATTGCTAACAGCTGGTGAGCGTCACTCACTATGCCTCTCTGAGAATGCCTTCAGAGACAAAGTGGGAAAAACAAAAGCAGGTGGACAAGAAACATGACATTAATCTATATCCAATAATTTTTGTAGTATCATTTTTCTTTAATTTAAACCAAAGGAAAAGAGAAATGATAATATCTTTTGTCTAGTTTCAAATTAATATTTTCATCAGCAACATATTTCAGAGGTCCTTAAAAGTTAAGAAGAAAAAAGTTTAAAAGCTCAAATTAATGTATTTTTAATACTTTAATTTTTGGCTCAAAACATATAGTCTGCTCTTAGAGTTCTTAGTTGAACTGAAGAAAACTGATGGAACACTACCAGAATTAACAGAGTGACTGATGTTGAAAATAAATGTGGCATGGCTAAGAGACATGCCAACCAGCATGTATCGTCACTTCCGGATTCCAATATTTCTGCTTCTGTGACTCACAAGGGCCATCAGTTAACAACTCACAGGGACCACATCATCGGTGATAATTATCGAGACTGACCTCAAAATATCAGAGGTGGCTTCCTGTAATCTTACAAAGCAAAACAACTAAGCAATAGGAAAGCCAGCCCCCTTCTCTTATTCCATTTCAGTGCCTCGAGATTTGCTCTCAATCCAGACAAGTGCTGGTATCTCCCAGCATAGTTCTGTCACATTCCAGACAGATCTAGATTCTCAAGTAACTCATGGGCAGGCAAAAGTCTGACAGCTGGTAGGCTGCTGGAGAAATAATAGTAGCCTACATTCCTTTAGGCTTTCCGAGGGAGAGAGCTGAGAGATTTCCCACTGGTAGTTTCTAATGGTAATACTCCTACAGACACAGCACTCAGTGCTTTAGAATCGGAGCTTGTAACTGTCTTTCTTCTGCAAAGTGTGGAAGTGCAGATACGCTATCCAGTTGTTTGTAAGTGCGCGTCACTGAAATGCTCTCAACTATCTCACTTTGACGTTGTAGTAGCTCCAGGAGACAGGATGTCCTCACTGTTGATTGAAGCAGCACACAAAGGCCCAGCCTTTTGCCTGATTTTGGACAGCTTTGAGGGGTCATTTAAGTTTCAGTTAGAGTAACACTGAAGGCCAGCTTCACCTTAATTTATCAAGGGCCTATCTCTTGGATTCTGTCCTTGTATTTCTGCTGCATAAAATGTAGGATGACTTTCATAAAGAGAACCCAAAAGAGGGGGAAACATGATATATGTGGGTTTTGTTTTTTGTTTTTTGTTTTTTGTTTTTCTGAAGCCATTCTTTCTTTGATTTAAGGATTGTCTTTTTTTTTTTCCCTATTTGGTGCATTTCAAATGTCAACTTAAAAAAAGTCTGTGCTGATGATAGATGGGAATTCTAATTTATGACGATTACATACCTGTGTGTCTTGGTGGTGGCTGAACCAAGGAAGTAATGGTGGGCAATTTTGAGTTCTGGATTCTCTCAATAGTGGGTCCCAGGGCTTCCTCTTTAGTGATTGGCTAATCTCCTGTTCTAAGATTTCATGCTCATCTTCATTTAAATGCCTTTTCCTTAAAGGTCGTTACCCTACCATCTGCATGACTTGGTGGTATCACGTGCTGGGGCACAAGCGGGGGGGGGGGGTAGTGCTGTGGGCATCTGCTTCACATGGCTGACTTCCAACTATGTGGATTGTTTGGGGGCTTTTGGCTACATATGACCTTTCACTTTATGTTTTCAGGGTTGTTATATACTACAGCAACTCTGGACAGTTTTCTAAAACATACTGTACATTGTAAGAGGCATGTTTCTGAGCACATATAACAACAAAAAGGAACAATATATAGCTTTTTGATGACTTATATTTTATGCACAAGCTAGCGAATGCATTTCCTTGTAGCGTAACAAGCCACATGAACCTGTTCTCCATTAGGCTACTGTCTTCGCCACCAGCTCACACCATCTCACCTTGGCCATCTGAGCCTAGGCCATTCCCGTTTGACAGGCTATGTCTTCTTCCATATTGCAATCTGTTGCGTCTTGCTTCTTTTGCAATTTTCTCTGAGTTTTACGACTTCTTTCTCCTTTCAACAAACCCATTTATTTCCATTTTCAGAATTATTACTTCTGCTAATAGCTTAAAAAAAACATTTTAGAGATTTAAACAGCCCTCAATACTTCTTTTTCTTTTCACCCTGTAAAAGATGTAAATTTTAACCCACTGGAATATGCATCAGGTACAAAGTACAGAAAAAGAGTTCTTTAAGAATGCATATTGGGCAGCATAAATATGTCAAGTATTCACAAGCCTATGATGCTACTCCTGTTTTGGCTGTCTCTTCGTCTGAGAGTTGCTTCAAATTGTGTGGTCATACCCTGTGATATTTACGTCACTCTTTACTGTAAATTGTCAAAGCCACTACCTCAGCCTCTTCTCTGCTTCATCCATACACATCTTCTTAAAACTCTCCCTCTGTGTGGTTCCAAATTTTGTTCATTGTTGACATGATGGTTTGTGTCCATTCCCTACCACCTTGACCTTTTGTTAAACAGATCCAGTCAGGATGAATGAACACACACTAAAGGCTTGCTTTATGGTGTTTCTCTGCAGTTGTTGATAATGGAGATTTCCAAAACTCACAGGCTTTGCTGAATATATTCAGAACCACTATTCTCCTTAACAGTACATAGGGGGTTTCCAAAGTCTTTAACAAAGATGCAAATGAGGCTTCGTATGTAGCTGTAGGAAGCTATGCTTTAACCAAGCTGTTTTCTATTTCCAATTAAACCCTAATTAGAAGTCATAATTTTGCTGAGCTATGAAGAGCTTACTACGGTTGCTTAAAACCCATGGGTGTTGAGATAATAACAAAGCTGTTCCACCTGGGTGTGAAAAGACATCTATAGAAATATTTCCTATGTGTTGTGGTAATCTCAAGCCATGTTTCATAAAATAGTCTTTCTGTAGATTATTAAGGCTGTCCCTCTTGCTACAGTTTAAAATGCCTTTATGAAAACTCAAGTAAAATTGAATCCTTGGTGGGAGAGATTAAGAAACAGGAATGGGTTGGACCTTTGAGAGGAGACTAAGCTTTCTTTTGATAGCTTTCTCTATCTATGCTGTTAGTATGTGACAGAGCCTCACCACTAAGAAGGCTGCCATTTAATATTGTCACTTAATCTTGAACTTTTTGGTCTGTTTACAGTTACCATTTAAAAACATAAATGGTTTGATTTTCTCATACCTTGAACTCCTTCCATGACTTAAAATGGCTGTTGAGAACTAATTGTCACCAAAAGTTATCACCTATTGCAAAAGAACCTACCAGAATGTTCCAAAGCGTTCATTCCGCTTGCATACACCATCACTCTTACATTTGGCCCACAAAATCCAGGCCACACATCCAGTGATCCTGTTTCTCTGCTGGCTTTTTACACATGCTGTTTTCCAACTGACTGTCCCTCCTGTCTTTCCTGAATTGCAGTCACTATCCTCTTTAAGGCAGTGCTGTGGCTCAGGGTGAGCTCTGGATTGTGATGGTGCTATACTTGACTGTCACTTTGAATGCTATTTCCTTGCCTCACTAAACCTCACTAAATGCAGAGATTAAAAAAAAAAAAAAGCAAATCCTATGTCTGTGGTCATCAGTAAAGGGAGGAACACTGAGTAAAATGAGAATGCTTTAACTTACCATTATCATATGGGATGCTCTCAGTACTTTAAGCTTCCTTCTACAGACTTTTTCATAGTATAAGGAAGTAGTCATTTAACTATTGTAAGGACTTGAGGCATGTGGTTTCACCCCAGCAGGTCATTCGTAATTGGATTATTTGCTATATACCCTCCACCCAAATAGAGCCAGGAATGTGGCCTGAGTGCACCAAAGGGCTTTTCTCTCATGAGAAAATGAAAATGTGCATAAGTGGAGAACGTCTTACAAGGAAGCCTCAGAAAGAACCTGGACTGTGATCTGGGCTCTGGTTGGGAAGTTGTCTAAGTGTAGGCCTGATGTTACGTTGTTATCACAACTCAGAGATCTTATGATGGGGCACATCAATGTTGTCTCCCAGAGGGACAGCTGCCACCAGAGAAAGAGTTGTAACAGTGTCAGCCCTGTGTATTTTCCAGGAGATGGGTATGTTTGGTGGAAGCAGCCTTTATAGTTTGTGCTTAGGTAAAATTATGCATTTCCCTCCTTTACTTGTCATGTACTCTGAATGCATTTGTCTGGCACTGGTGTTCTGTGAAATTATGCTCATAAGAAGAGTAGCATGACCAGCTGTGAGGAACAAGTTAGCTTCAAGCATCTCTGACACCTGATTGCAAGTGCCAGACCAGTTTCTAGCTGCCACGGCCTGATTCTTTTTCCTATTCTTTCTTTTCCATAAGATGGAAGGGTAGCTCACAGAAAGCCCTTCTTTGGTTTCTGTCTGGGCTTTGAATCCTCTGCATAGAGATCACATAGACATGGGGTACTTGATTGGATCCAGCCGCTCTTCTCTCCGCTGCCTCCCCTAACCTGAGGACTTCTTGACAGTGACAGAGGGATGGTCTCTGTAGATGACTCCAGGCTCTAGGCAGAGGGTCTGCTGCTCTTGGGATGTTGCTTTTGATGCTAAATGTTCTCCTTCTTGTTTGTGTATTTCAAACTGCCAAACATTATATAAATTTTAAGACACAGATTCTAAATTAAAAAAAAAATCAAGAAACTTACTATTCAACTTAAAAGATTGACAATCCAAATTGCCCACCCACAATAATCCCTCATCAGGTTGCTTCTGCTACTTGGAAAAAAAAAACCCACTGAATTTGATATTTCTTTCTCATACATTTATTTATAGTTTATACATATGTATGCATACCGGCAAGCAGCGCATCTTGCTGCTTTGAATGATTTTAAATTTCATATGAAGAGCTGCATATGTATTCTTCAATTTCCGTCTTTTGTTCAGTGTTTCTGTGAAGTTCCCTCGTGCCGATGCACATAGCTCTTGTTCATCTGTTTTCTTCTTGTGTACCGATTCCTTTTTTACGAATACATTCTACTTTATTACTTATTTTCCTCCACTGGACATTGGGATTGTTAGAAGTTTATTTTGTTGCTACCAAAAGTTGCTGTGAACATTTTAATGCAAATTTCTCATTGTACAGGTGGGTGAGATTCTCTAGGATTTGTATGTAGGAGTGCAAATTCTGAGTCATACAGTGTGTTGTGTGTGTTTTTGTGTGTGTGTGTGTGTGTGTGTGTGTGTGTGTGTGTGTGTGTGAAACTTTAATTTAAACTAATCATATCAATTTTCTCACACACCAGCATGACAGGAAAGTTCCCAGTTTCTGTATTCTTTCAGTGTTTCTTATTACTGGATTTAAAACTTTTTGTGATGTGACAGTGAAATGGTGTCATTTTAAGTCTTCATTATTTTTCCGGTTTGCTATGTTTCATTTGAACTTTCTATTGGCTGGGGAGTCATGAAACTTTTCCTATGCATTTGCCATCATTCACCTGAGGTGAGTTATGAGTGGGGTGGTCATATAATTTGCTTGTTTTTCTATTTTCTTGGTGCCCTGTTATTGGCTGGGAGCACTGGTTACAACGTGTTACACACATGTTGATATTGTATGTGTGGCCTCAAGTGTTTTCTTGTGACTACAGATAATGCTATCTGTTTATGCCTTATGACATTCTTGAAGAGTAGAAGTTCTAGAAGAGCCATATTGTTCTTCTTTCGGGGGCTGGGTAGGGAACACCCCTATAACAGGATGGCTTAGAACAATAACACAGTCCTATCTGCTTCCACAGATTCTAGAAGGTAGTAATTTCAGGAAGCTATACTGGCTGTTTCCAGCCCAGAGTTTCTCATGGAATTGCAATGGTGTGGTGGAGAATGGAAAAGAGAAGGTAGCTGGGCATTCCCCTCTCCATTTACACACAGGACTTCTACCCATAATACCTCTGAAGGGGCTTGTTTCAGTTTGATCTGCGTGTGACCGTGAAGGCAGCTAGCCTGTTGGCATGGCACTTGAGGCTCTGATGTGTTCAGACAATGAGACAGAGGCTGTGCTGTCTTGAGTGACCTAGCTTTGGAATTTCAGAGTGTCAATTTGAAAGTCTTATAAGCTGACCCATTTTTAAATATAGGGCACATAGGTCTTATGTCTTAATGAAAAGGATATTGAGGTCATGGTGCAACAAGAGTGTGTAGAGAACATTATGTCATCTTTGGAAAATAAAACGTGTAAGATTGATTCATAGATAATCCCTTTAGAAATGAACATGCAGCAATTCATTATTCTCATTACTTTGGTAGTGTCTGAGCCTCTGATTTGACCTTTGCACACTACTAAAAAGAGGCTCCTTGCTTAAGATTGAGGGCAGCACCAGTCTGTAATAGAAGTTTTGGTTTATTAGTCAACTCAGTTATGTTATATAAATATGTTTTTGTTTCAATCTCAAGTGTGGGATTTTGGTTTGTGCTTCAGTTTGTCTACAGCTGATTCTCTCATACAGGATGTGGTCTTTTCCAGCTGGTAATACCCTGCCTTGTGCAGCACAGAGAGCGGTGTGGTCTAGGACTCTGAGGGAGACAAATAGGAGAGCCCAGAGAGAGAAAGCCTGCCATGAGGTGGTGGTGTGTGGCATGTAGCAATTTGTAGAGACTAGAGATGGACTGAGTAGCAAACAGAGAAATGTTTCAATGCATTAGTTCAGAGGAGACTGCTTGCTGCGTTTGCTGTTGACAGAGATTGGTGTTGCCCCAAAAGAACCCATTGGTCCTAAATGGCCAGGAAAATAAAGGGGTCTGCACCCTCTGTCTCCACTAACATTCTTTCTCATACCCAGGGTTAAAGGGTTGGTGGAAGGGAGATAGAGGCTTGAGTACCCCAAATAAAATAGAGTTTAAAAAAAGAGCACCAACACCAGTCTATGGGTATAAATATATGTATTTAGAAAGCAGTTCTTACCTTTGGACTTCTGTCCCAATATCTCTGCCAGGCTTATTTGCAAGGCAGGAACTATTGAGGGTTTGCTTACTCTGTCTTTGCAGAGTTCAGTGCTCGACTCTGCCTGCATCTAAGCTGCCTATTTTGGGGGAGAATTCTGTTTGTGGCAGGAATGAGGACATTTTGCCCAGTGGCTGGTTTGCCACATTTGAAGCCATTTCTATAAGGAGGTTGTTTGATGCTCATCATCTTCTTTGAGGTCAGCTGGGTGTTGTCAGGAATTAACTTGTCTCTTTGTCAAAGAAACTTTAGAGTAATAAAAACATCTTTAAATGCCATATTATGTGGATCTCTGAGGCTTTTGAAGACCTTATTTAACTATTTTACCTCATATATCTGTAGAGTCATATCTGTCTGTTAGAAGGCTAAAGATAAGGCTCTAACATTATAGAGAGTGTTGGGTGACTCTTCAGGTAGTAAACTGTCTCAATCAATTTGTTCATTTTGGAAGCTGCTAACCTGCAATGCTGGTTCACTCAGGAATTTAAGTTTTATTCCTTCTCAAATCTCTGAGGGGTGTTGAAGACCAGATAGTTTAGAGTTACCATCAAGTTTAGTTGGTTAGGGGATAAAATCCGTTTAGACCAGGATAAAGGAGTTAAGTTAATAGAGATCAGATATGATAGATATTGAATTTCGTTCAGAAATTTAGACCCAACAAAACAGGAAAGATGGTTTCTCCAAGTTTGACAAATACAAATAGCCAAATCACTATGAATGTAACATTTATAGAACTCATAATTGTCACATGGTTCTCCCTGCTGTATACAGTTTGTTTTATGCATGTGTAATATAAATATAAATGAAAAAAAGCAGTTCAACAACATGTCCCTTTAGCAAAACATTAGTAGTAGATACTCCTCTAGGAACTCCCTAGACAGAGGCCTTTAACCAGCTCTGGGGTATCAGACATGTATTGAACACACATAAATACTGTTGCACCAGTAGACATACCTTATCTTGCTTGTTAGTATTATAACACACAGGTCTTTAGCTTGGTTAGACCCTTGATAACTTCTCTCTCCCCAATCCCAGAAGTCTGCATAGAATTTCATGGTACAATAAATACTAGTCAGCAGTGAGCATTGTGGGAAAGATTAAGCTTTGTCACAGGTGGAAGCAATCTTGGCGGGCTTTACCCTTGGGGCACCCCATGAATACCTTGTGATAGACTGAGTGGAGCCATCCTGGCCCTGGAATTCAGGAAGCAGACCTGGGAACCCCACCTGGGCTATTTTTTTCCTAATTGACCCTCAATGGGAGACGGAGACTGCCCTTCCCACGTGACTCAGGCAGGTGGGGAGGAGAGAACAACAAGTTCAGCCTGGGCGAGAGCTGGTGTGGAGCAGCAACCAGGCCGGACCATCCACGCAGGCCAGAGAGACACCTAAGGACCTGTCCCATGGAACGGATACCGGAAGGTTCACTCTTTTGTCCCTTTAACCTTTTTTCCTTCTTGTGTAAGCTAGTTGGGTTGTATAGGAAAGTTTAATTATTAAGAAACAGAGCCAGCAGAGCATGCTTTCATCCAAGTTACTGCTAGATTTCTCCGTGTCCAGTGTCTAAGCACATGTGACAGGAAAGTGGGAAGATAACTAAGGAGAGAAGGATGTAAACGGGAACGGGGCGAAGGGGATATTGAGAATGTGGGGGTGAGGAGAGAAGCAGCCAGACCTAAGGCTATATGAGAAAGCCCAACAGAAACCTACTATTTTATAAGTGAACAGAAACTGTGTTTAATTTAAATTAAGTTTGAATGTCTTTTGATAATTTCATACAATAGCACTGTATTTACATAATTCCTCCCCTCTCTGTTTTTACACCAGTCTTCCCCCTCTCCCATCTTACTCCAGCCATGTTCCACCCCAATTACTATTAAATTTATGACCTTTTTTATACACAACAAATATACATGCATACGCATACACATGCGTACATAGAAATATGAAGATAGATGCATAGGAACGCATACCTATGTATATGTAAATATGACCTGATGAGTCCATGTGATGATAGTCATATTTGTATGTGTTTGGAACAGAAGCCTGGAGATCCCCTGCACAGGTGGAGAGCATTGCTCCCTGAAGCCTGGTATCATTTCATACCTTCAAACATTTGATTTTCCTCTGGGATATTTTTCTTCTCTCACAGCAACCCTCTGTGGTGTTGGTTCTGGAGAAATTCTGGTTAGCCTGCATGATTTCAGCTTTGGGCATTCCAAAAATGCATATTTGAAGAAAACTTTATTCAACATAGAATTCTTGATTGGTAGGCATTTTGTTTCAATATATATATTATCTTATTATTTTGATTCCTGTAGTTTCTGTTGAGTGTTTAGCTGTAATCTTTACAGTTGTACTTACAAGGCTAATATGTCCTTAGAATCTCATAGATTTTATGATCTTACTTCGTGTCTTTGGTTTTTCAATAACTTCACTAAGACACTTTCTGTGATAGTTATTCAAATTTAAATTACTCAGGATTTTCAGATGCCTTCTTATCTATGGGATGATGTCATTATTATTTTAGAAAATTTATGCATATTATCACTTAAATATGTTTTTTACACTTCCCCAACCCATGAAATAATGCACACATACGTAATTCACATATGTA
This sequence comes from Acomys minous, assembly GCF_964271855.1. Classification (NCBI taxonomy): domain Eukaryota; kingdom Metazoa; phylum Chordata; class Mammalia; order Rodentia; family Muridae; genus Acomys; species Acomys minous. Next base: position 24,708,282 of record NC_140484.1, read on the forward strand.
TAAATGCATAGATTTATCTGTGCATATACACATATATCTTTAGCTTTAATTCATGTCTCTTATTCTGTTTTTCTGTTACTACTTCATTTTGAATAGTTTCTTTTAAAAATACTCATTTGGTGACTTTTACCTTTTTTATGAGTATCTGATTGTGTGTGATATGTCAGTTCATGTGTATAGCTCTGGGCATACTCATATCAGGCACATGTATGGAGGTCACAGGGCTGCCTCAAATGTCAGTCCATACCTCATACCTTGTTTGAGAGAGCGTCTGTGTTTGCTACTGCCTGGACAAAGCAAGCGAATCACATACTTCTAAGGATTCTTTTATCTTCATTTTTCATCTTGCTGTAAAAGATCTTAGATTACAGATGTGTGCTACCACACATCTGGCTGCTTGTGCGTTCTAGGTGTTAAAACTTAGGTCCTCGTACTTTCGTGGTAAGCAGTCTACTCAGTGAGGCATCTCCTAATCCTCAGTTTTAATATTTTCTCTTGACTGGTTTTTATAGCTCACTAAAACAACCTCTGCTTTGCATAACCTAATGGAAACATCTTGTGTTATTTTCAATGTAATAATTTCCATCCCATTCTATTTTTATAAATTTCAACAATGTATTAATTTTTCACATTTTATTTTATTTCCCTATTTGTCTAACTTTTGAGTATCTATTAAACTATTTAAAATCCTTTTCTGCTGATGTCTGCAGCACTTGGATTTGAAGGCAGGGTGTTCAAGCATCCTATGTTCTGCCCTGAGACCTAGTCTGCAGGTGACTTTTCAGGCATGGAAAAGGCTCGTGAGCGGCAGGCGCTTGGAAAGGCTAGAAATGGACCTTTCCCTAGAGAATCTAGGAGCGCAGGCCTGCCCTTGGCTTTGCTTTAGCTCCGTATCATTTTCATTCTTTAAGTCTTTTACTGTTCTTTGCATGCTTTAGTCTCTCCCTCCTACCCTCCACTATTTTCTGACCATTACAATCCCTCTTTTAGTGTCTTGTTTGTTTGCTTGTTTTGTGACAATGTTTCTCTGTGTAATAGTCCTGGCTGTCCTGTAATTAGCTTAGTAGACCAGGCTGGCCTGTAGCTCACAGAGACCCACCTGCCTCTGCCTCCTCACACCTGGGATTAAAGGCATGTGCTATTATGTCTAGCCACATCCGTTTTTATATTTCCAATTCCTGGCCCTGGAAGTCTAGAAATTTTAATCGATTACAACACATTGTGAAGGTTTGGGAAGTGTTTGTCCCTATTTTCTTGCCACTATGAAAACCAAATACTTAGGATTTATTTTTTTGAATGTCAACAGTTGCTTCTGAACAAGGCAACTGTATTTACTTCTGTGGTATTTTGGGTTATTGTTAGCAAAGAAAGGCAGAATCTCAGATAATTTGTTTAGGACTCAGATTCCTTTAAAAATCTATACACGTAAATTACAATAGGATTACATAATACATTTTTACATGATAGGATTGTAAATGATCAATAAATATTACAATGATCCTAAAGATTATGATTATGTTTGATTAAGATAAACCATTTCTTCAGTCTAGCTGAATTAATCAGTTGTCTCTGCTTCCATATCAGATGCATATGTATAAGTAAGTTACTTTGTCAAGGGGTGACATCTGACATGCTGGGACGGGAATTACATTTTGTATGGAGAACTTTTCAATTTGTCTGGTTTTTTTTTTTTGAAAAAAACAAAAACTTAATTGAAGCTTTTGTTTTACATGTGCTCATTTTGAATCTTTTCCAACTTCTTTCTTTCTTTGAGACTTTTTATTTCTAATTTGAGACTTTAAAGCCACAAGAATAAAAGATTGATTTAGAATGACAGAAGCCACATTTTAGTATTAAATTTGGTGGCGATCAATTGGTGATCTTCACCTTCAGACCAAACTCCCCAGTAAGAGGGTATTAAATCTGAGTCACAGCATGCACCAGGACTAAATAGACTTTCCAGAACAGTGGAAACCTGAAGGCGTGGACATTAATCAGTGATGCTCAGAGAAGAACTCTAATTTCTAAGTTCAGAGAAGGGCACAGCTTGATGATGCTGAATCTGAGGAACACAGAAGCTTGTAGAATTTCTTGAAACCAAAGTGCAAAAAGGGTAAGGATGCTTGGGTTGCAAGAATTTAATTCCTTATCCTTGGCAAGACTCTGGTAGGGAGACAGAACAGGTAGTTTAGAAAGGCTAAGGCAGTACAGGAATAGGGAGCCTGTTTGTGTTCCTGCCTAACGTAGCCACTTATTTTGATCTTTTTCTTTTATTCTCTAGACAAATAAGAGATTTAATGTAATCATATAGTAAACTCATGAGAAAGAACATTTAGTTTTATGGTAAAGTCTACAAATAATAAGGTCTAACTACTATAAAATATGGTATATTATTTCAAGTGTCCCTTACAACAGTGAGATCAGAGAAATGTGGACAGACGAAATTTATTTTTTCTGATGTGGTTTTGGTATTTTCTTCCTGTTGTTGTTTGCTTGGTGATTTGGGGGCTAATATTTGTTCCACATGCTGTATTGTTTCAAATACAGTTTCAAATACAATAATTTAGGCTTAAAATGTGTGTGTGTGCTTGTATGTGTGTGTGTGTGTGTGTGTGTATGTGTGTATGTGTGTGTGTGTGTGTGTACATATGTATGTAGGTATCTTAATGGGAGCTGTTTTGGTTTCTGCAGCTGATATCCATGAACAGATTGGGCATGGATGCCCAGCTTTCTTGGAATCTACCCGAACTACCCCCCGTCCAGCCTCCCTCCCTCTATTTCTTCATTTCTTTTCCATTTTCTTTCTTCTAGATATAGAAGAAAGAAATAAAGTGCCAGAAGCTCTCGATTTATACAACTGACAGGATTTGACTCCAGACCAAAGTCATGCTCTTTGCAATCATTTACATGTCATGCTTATAGGTATTTAGCTACTATGATGGTCTAATCACTATGGGCAGGTATATAGAGTGCTCTTACTGAGCACCACTGTGGAGAGGTAGGATGAGGTCAATCCCACATAATATAAGGGAAGTTGCTCCATTCAGCAGTTGGAAATATTTCATGAGCAGAAGGTGGGAAATCACACCAGGCTCCAAATATACAATGCATCATTCTCTATGATACATACTTTTTACATTAGCGCCTTTGGCAAGTGTAGAGGAATTTTACTCCAGCAACATGGCTGCTCTGGCAAGGGATCATATCCAAAGACCTGTTAGGTCTATGCAATCCAGCTGGAATGCAGACACACTTTGGATTACAGTATGATCTGGCTAGAATGCAGACATGTCCTTAGTACACACATTTAAACCCAAACAATGAAGGTAAGCTTAGCTTATAGACAAAAGCAGCCATGTTTGAAAGTGACATCTAACTAAGGGGCCGACAAAGTGATGAATCAGAAAAAGGGTTGTCAGAATGAGTCAAAGATAAGATATGCCCAACTCTCATGAGTACAGGACAGGAAATAGGGTCTACTTAAGAGCAGCACAGAGAGATATTTACTGAGAGTTTCTTTGCAGGACAGTTGTACAGAGACAAGATGCAGAGAGAACAAGCTAGATACAAGTGAAGACAGAACAATCCATAGAATAAGGAGGAGTCAGAAGATTAAAACATTTGCCAGGATTAGTTTAAGGCCAGGCAGAGCAATTCAGTCAGAAGTCAAGAGAAGCCAGTTTTAATTTGTCAGCATGGAGAGTAGTTTAGTCCTGAACAGTGGAATTGAACCAGCCAGTGAGAGTTTAGAAAGAGCTAGAAAGGCTTGAAAATGTCTCTCATCTCATCCCCTCTTCTGAGGAAATAAAAACATTTACAGCCAAGTGTGTAGCATTTGTAACAGCTTTGCTCATATTCTAAATGCAGCTGTCATCCATAATGTCTATATTATTTCTAACAATGTTTGCTCTGTAAATATATCTTGACTGCAGAGAAGGGCATTTCCCTGCAACATGCTTGCGGGAACATCTGCTGGTAATTACTTTGAATGACATCTTCCTCTCTCCAGTTATGGGAGTTGCGTTTGGCTGGGTGCTTTCTACTTTGAAGAATCTCCACTAATTGACTTAAGGCATATACAACTTGACGACTAGTGGGCTCTCGGCTACAGCTGACCTGTGGCAAGTTAACAATATTCCTAGATTGCCTGAGTTTGGCTTTCTGCATTATCTGATTCAAATTGTATGCCCTTGTCATGTCTCCATTTAGACACTTTTTAATTAGTATTAGTCACAGTAATTACTGGCAATTCACTTTTTCAATTGATTTTTGTTGCTTATAAAGTGCCTCATTAAGTACTACTATAGTTTTGTTTCTTAATTCTAGACTTGGTATAAACAGCCTGTGCTCATGAGTAGTACACATTGAGGATGCTGTTGATTGCTGGTTGGTTGTTCATCTGTGGACCACAATTCAGCCAGTGATAGACATTTACAAGTTGCATACTTTAATCTTCTATTTTGCAACATCTAAATCCAGGCTTTATTTTATGATTACGAAGTACAATCTATATATCAAATATTATTTGACAAAAGACTAAAGGGGAAAAGTTGAGGCTAAAATGCCCTTTCCCCCAGAACATTTTCTCTTAATTTTTAAAGAAAGAATTCTGCCTAAAAATGGGCATGCTTGGATGCAGGCAGAGTCAAGAGCTAAACTCTGCCAAGACAGGGTAAGCAAGTCCTCAATAGTTCCTGCCTCACAAATATGTCTGTCAGACTGGGCCAGAAGGCTGAAGGATGATGCTCCAATGTTATAGAGAGTTTTGGGTGACTGCTCAGGTAGCAAACCATCTCTGTCATCTTCTCATTTGGGAAGCTACTAACCTGCACCCCCTGTCTACACAAGTAATTAATTTTATTCCTTCTCAAGTCTCTGATGGGGTTGAAGATCACATAGTTTAGTTCTACAGTTAAGCTTAGTTGTTTAGGGGTTAAGATATTTTAGGTCTCAATTGATATTTTAAGTTGATAATGATGAGACATGATACAAACTGATTTTCATTCAGAATATTAGACCCACCAATATAGGAAAGATGTTCTCTTCAAGGCTGCCAAACACAACTAGCCAAAACACTAAGAATGTAACATTGATATCATTCCTGATTGTTTCATGGTTCTTCTTGCTGTAGGTAGTTTATTGTATATATTTGTAATAATATAAATGTATATGAAAAAATAATTAATAAAAAAGACTTAATTACTTTACATGCATAAATATTTCATCTTCTTGTTCGTCTGTGTGCCACATGGTGCCTGAGAAGGCCAGAAGAGGCAGTGGGTTCCCTGGAATTAGAGTGACAGGTGCCTGTGAGCTGCCCTTTTGATCCTGGGAATCAATCCCAGATCCCAGGTCCTGCGGAAGATCATCCAGTGCTTTTACTGCTGTGACATCTTTCCAGAATCCGCACAACATATACTAAAAATAAAATCACTTTTCTAATTGGATCAGTGCAACAATTGTATTCCATGAGTAGTCATGCCTAGTTTCTGTTGCACTGTCAATGGAAAATAAATGAATAAATAAATAAATAAATAAATAAATAAATAACAGACCAGACTTATAAGACCATTGCTTCAAAGGAATAATTTTTCTTAAAAATGAAGCAGTGACCAAACTCTTTAATAATTTATGCAATGTTTTATTTTAATAACAAACAAAATTCAGCACTGAGACACAGTGGTTTCTCTTTTAATAAAGATTATTTGGGATGTATTTATGTGAGATCCTGGAAACATGTTCATCTTTGCTGTTCTGCAGTTTAGGCTCAGACAAATCATCTGGAGTGCCTTAGGAACCCATCAATGCCACTGTCTTCTGTGCTGATCACCATACTCTGCTCATCAGCACACAGTGTGAGACATAGTCCTCCAGATGAAAAGACTAATGTCAAGTTCTTTGAGATGTAATCACCATTGGCAAAGACACGCTCCCACTTATCTTTTCATGCATACTATTGTGAAGGTTACAGTAGCAGTTGCAACACTAATGATATTGGTATTTTTATTTTTCTAAACAGGTTTTTTTTTGGTTATACAGAGTTTATGGCTACATGTGGGAGTTGATACAATTTTGAAGTACACAGAACTTTAAAGAAAGCATGCGTCTCCTAGGTTGTCACTAAACACACATTAACAATTTTAGATTTATTTTACTTATTTATTTGTGTGTGTGTGTGTGTGTGTGAGAGAGAGAGAGAGAGAGAGAGAGAGAGAGAGAGAGAGAGAGAGAGAGAGAGAGAGAGAAAGGGAGAGAGAGAGAGAGAGAGAGAGAGAGAGAGAGAGAGAGAGAGAGAGAGAGAGGTTCAGGTACCTTCAGAAGCATCCATATGTGAGGTGCCCCAGAATATGGCAAAAAACCACAGCCTTTAGTTTGTTAAGTAAAAAAATATAAAAAATAAAAAATAAAAAAGGAAGAGTTTGCGCAATGCGATGAGCAGAATATTAGCTCCTAAATATATACACACTCCCATCCTGGTTTCCAAGAATGAACATACCTTTAATGCCAAGGTTCTGTAATGATATAATGATCCTAAGTTACATACTGGTTCCAAATTCTTCAAATATGACCCACTTAAATAATTGAAAGAAAAATGAAAAAGGAAGTGGAGGGAGAGAGGATGGAAGAAAGGAAAGCGAGAGAAGAAAGACTACCTCATAAAAATGTTAAAGATAGAGGCTGAGGTGACAACCCAGTTGTTAACTTAACTGCTCTTCCAGAGAACTCAAATTCCACTTCCGCCATCCACATTAAGAAACTCACAAGCATCATTTGCATACAGGAGGGCTACTGATTTTTTTTTTTAGTTGATTTTGTATCTAGTCACTTTGCTGAAGATGTTTATTAGTTGTATGAGTTCCTTGGTAGAATTTTTGGGTCATTTATATATACTATCATATCATCTACAAATAGTGATACTTTGACTTTTTCCTTTCCAATTTGTATCCCCTTGATCTCCTTTGGTTGTCTTATTGCTCTAGCTAGGACTTCAAGCACTATATTGAAGAGATACAGAGAGAGTGGACAGCCTTGTTTTGTCTCTGATTTCAGTGGAGTTGATTTAAATTTCTCTCTGTTTAGTTTTATGTTCATATAGGATTGTTGTATATTGCCTTTACTATGTTTAGGTATGTGCCTATGTTTAGGTAGGTATCCTTGATCCCTCCAAATAATTCTAGCCAAGAAAGTGAAAGGTTTATATGAAAAAAAAAACCTTCAAGTCTCTGAAAAAAGAAATTGAAGAAGATATCAGAAAATGGAAATAGGTTCCATGATCCTATTTGTCTCCAGATCCTATGCTCATGGATCAGGAGAATAAACATAGCAAAAATGTCCATCTTACCAAAAGAAATCTACAGATTCAATGGAATCCTTTTCAAAATACCTACAGAATTCATTATAGACCTTGAAAGATCAATTCTCAACTTCATATGGAAAAACAAAAAACTCAGAATAGCTAAAACAATTCTGTACAATAAAAGATCTTCTGGAGGAATTTACATTCCTGATCTCAAGCTGTACTATAGAGCAACTGTAATTTAAAAGGCATGATACTGGCATAGCAATTGGCTAGTTGATCAATGGAATCAAATTAAAGACCCAGAAATAAACCTGCATATTGATGGACACTTGTTTTTTTATAAAGAAGCCATCCAGAAGGTCCTAGAAACCTACAAGTAGAACATTATGATAGGCAGATTTGGGCCCAGGGGTCCCACTCAAACTAAGGCACCAGCCAAGGACAATACAGGCCGTAAAACTTTAAACCCCTACCCAGATCTAGCCAAAGGTCAGAACATTCTCCACAGTAGCGTGGAGAGTGGGATATGACTTTCTCACATACTCTGGTGCCTCACCTTTGACCATGTCCCCTGGAGGGGGAGACCTGGTGGCACTCAGAGGAAGGACAGCAGGTTACCAAGAAGAGACTTGATACCCTATGAGCATATACAGGGGGAGGTAATCCCCCTCAGGAACAGTCATAGGGGAGGGGAGTAAGGGGAAAATGGGAGGGAGGGAAGAATGGGAGGATACAAGGGATGGGATAACCATTGAGATGTAACAAGAATAAATTAATAAAAAAAAAGGAAAAAAAGTAAGGAAAAAAAAAAAGAAGCCAAAGCCATATGATTGAAAAAAGATAACATGTTCAACAAATGGTGCTGGTCTAACTGGATGTCTATATGTAGAAAAATGCAAATGGATCCATTTTTATCATTCTGCACAAAACTGAAGTTGAAGAAGATTAAAGACCTCAACATAAAACCAGACGCAGGAAATCTTTTAGAAGAAAAAGTGGGGAAGAACCTTGGACTCATTGGCTCAGGAGACAATTTCCTGAACAGAACACCAACAGCTCAGACTCTAAGGTCAATAATTAATAAGTGGGACTTCATGAAACTGAAAAGCTTCTGTAAGGTGAAAGACCCTGTCAACAGAACAAAATGACATCCTACAGACTGGGATCTTAATCAACCTTATATCTGACAAAGGGCTAATATCCAAAATATATAAAGAACTCAAGAAATTAAACACCATCAAACTAAATAACCAAATTAAGAAATGGGGCTCAGAGCTAAACAGAGAATTCTCAAAATAAGAATATTGAATGGCTGAGAAACATAATTCCTGATTGTGTCATGGTTCTTCTTGCTATAGGTAGTTTATTGTATATATGCGTAGTAATATAAATGTATATAAAGAAACAAAAAATGTTTAATTAATAATAAAAAAGAAAAATAATAAAAAAAGAAGAAATGTTCAATGCCCTTAGTCATCAGGGAAATACAAAACAAAACAACTCTGAGATTCTATCTTTCACCTATCAGAATGGCTAAGATCAAATACTCAAGTGGCAGCACATGATGAGGATACAGAGAAAGGGGAAGGCTCCTTCACTGCTGGTGGGAGTGTAAACTTGTACAACCAATTTGAAATCAATTACTTTCTCAGAAAATTGAGAATAATGCCATACCACTCCTGGGCATATACACGAAGGATGCTTGCTCTACCATATAACAAGGACATTTGTTCAACTATGTTCATAGCAGCTTTATTTGTAATAGCCAGAACCTGGAAACAACCTAGATGTCCCTCAGCTGAAGAGTAGATAAAGAAACTGTCATACATTTACATAATGGAGTAATATTCAGCTATCAAAAACAAGTAAGTCTTGAAATTTTCAGGTAAATGGACAGAACTAGAAAAGACCATCCTGAGTGAGGTAACCCAGACCCAGAAAGGCACACATAGTATATACTCACTTATAAGTGGGTATTAACCCAACATAGACGTCCTCTGAGAGACTCCACCCAGCAAGGCATCAGGACAGATACGGGGACTTGCAGCAGGACTCTGGGTGAAGTGCTGAGAGTTGTGTGGAAGAGTTGGAAGATGGTAGGACCTGGAGGGGTCAGGAGCTCCACAAGGAGACTATCAAGCTTGGTGGGTCTGGACCCAGGGGCCCTGCACAAACTGATGCATCAGTCAAGGACATTGCAAGCATAGAACCTAGATCCTCTGTTCAGATGTAGCCAATGGACACCTCATTCCCCATGTATTGGAGGAGGAGATCTGAGACTGCCTCTGAGAAACTCTGGTGCCCGCAATTTGATCACGGCCCCTTGGTGGGGTGCCCTTGTGGACACATACAGGAAGGGGATGCAGGCTATCCTGATGATACCTGAGAAGCTGAGATCAGACAGTGGAGGAGGAGGAACTTCCTGTCAGAGGTCTAGGGGAGGAAAATAGGGCAGAAGAGGAAGGGAGGGTGGGAAGAACAGGAAGATAGGAGTAAGGGGATAACAACTGGGATGTGATTTGAATAAATTTCAATAATAAAAAAATGTGAATGTGATATATACAGTTAGTGTAGTCTGAAATGTGTTCAGTAGAGTCATGGGTCTTAAACAAGATTGGAGATGAGTTTTGATATTTAGTCAAATAGGTCTTTTAAAAAATATTTATTTTTTTATAATATTCAATGTTAGGTATCATTATGTCACTTTCAAGAAGAATTTGCTTAGCTGATTCTCCCCATTCACTTCTTTCATCCCCCATTTTTCCTTGACTCTCACCCCAGTCTCCTCTCTTCTGTATCATGTGTACTGCTTTGCTCTTATACTTGATTATTTCATCCCCTTTTTGGTATCTCAGTTACTTTCTGTTACTTTGAAAGTACACTATGACCAAGGCAACTTCTAGAACAAAGAGTTCATTTCGGGCTTACAGTTTCATAAGTTAGAGTCTAAGATCTTCACGATGGAGAACATGACAGGCATGCAGGCCTGGCCCTGCAGCAGCAGCTGAGAGCTTGTATCTCATCCACAAACAAGAGGCAAAGAAACCTGAGAATGGAGTGGGGTTTTGAAACCTCAAAGCTCACTCCCCGTGACACACTTCCTTCTCCTCCAAGGCTCCATGGCTCCTCCTCCTAATCCTTTCTAAATAGTTCCACCAACTGCAGACCAAGTATTCAAGCATATAAACCTATGTGGGGTCACTCTCATCCAAACCACCACACTTGGTCTCCCTTTTAGCTTTACAGGTTTACCCACATGTGCTTTCTCAAGTACACACACACACACACACACACACACACACACACACACACACACACACACACACACACATATATATATACCGTGCTATGATCTGCATATAAGAGTGAGCATACCACATGACTCATCCGTACCACTTCCAAGAAAACACCCAGAGGATCTGCATCCCACCCAAGGATACTTGCACGTCCATGTTTAGTGCTGCTCTGTTTCTCACAGTTAGGGAATGGAGCCAGGTGGAAGCACATCAAGTTGTTTCTAATTCAGCTCACTCTCAAATTCACCTGAGGCAGTTTTTAAAATGCAGATTGGTGGTGTGACCTACCACAGAACTAATGAGGATCTCCAGGAATATAACAAGAGCTTTGAAAGGCTCATCAGTGTGTGAGAACAAGGAGGTGAAGTCAGCCTTATGTGCTACGTGCCTGATGATAAATTCTTTGCTTCTGTCTTTTGCATCTTCTGTGAGAGAAACTTAGTAGCTCCAGATATAAAGTGCTCCACAGTTGGGATGTGTTATTACCTTTCAGCACACAGTCTTGGTCTTTTCTATGTATCTGTACCACACAGGATATAAAGTACTAAAACTGCATTTCCAAGGTTTCCTTACAACTAAGAACCTAGGTGTGAGATAAATTCTACCAACAAGATGGGTTTGCATCAGTTTTGAAAGATTACCCAAGAGTGCCTATGGTTCACAGTTCCACTGTTAGCCCCATGGGAGGTGATTTTCCACTATTGAGTGTCATAGTTACTATTTGTGGACATGGTAATGGATTATTAACTCAACTCTAATCTTGGGTTACTGATTTGGGTTTTGGCTCTCCAGATTGCTGGTGTTCAGAGGCTGCTGCACTGTGAATGGGTGGTGGTGGTGCTAGGCTAATGTCACAGTGATGGAGTCTGGATAGTGCCTTCCTTAGTGGGGTCTGTTCAGTAGTATTATGGAGACGCCTAAGACACCAGCCTAGAAACCTTCTCTTTCAATCCTCCCACCAACACTGTGATTGCAATACATAATTCCTTCCGCTAAGTTTTTCATAACTCAATTTCATTTAACAAGGAAACTAAGGCCCCAGGAAGGAAACATCTTCTACATAAACACACAGTTGCCTAAAGCCATACCACTTAAAACTGACACGATTTCAGTAGAAGCACACAATTCACTAGCATTGGTGTGCTAGTGACAAAATCACAGACATTGTAATTCCCAACGAAGTGTTTTATGTGAGTGCATTGCCAAGGGAGATAGAATTCATTAAAGATTCCCTGAATAACTTATGAATGATGTGTGTGTATGTAAGTTTATGCACAGACCAATTGCTAGACTATTTATATGTATGGGAGGCTAGGATAAAATGTATTTGGCATTTATCAAGGCAGATTGCTGTCTAATACCTTGGTATGCTGCTTATTAGTGGGCTCAATTTTCAGCACATGTATAAATACACACACACATTAATAGCTGCTGTTTTCCTTAATATTAAATTACATGTGTTTATTAAACTATTATGTTAATTAAATGTTGTTATTCTATCTTTTAAATTTTTTAAAAGTAGTTTTTAGCATAAAAACAATGGGTATCATTATGACCTTTTCATATTTATCATTATTTTATTATTTAATACATATTAAGATATTATTATCTTTGTAACACTCCTACTCCTGTTCCCTGCTCTTAATTGCACTGTTCCGTATCTTCTCTGTGTGTACATATACATATGGCATGAAATATATAACATATATTCTCATACATAAAATTTACATTTCATATATGAAATTGTATAGTATTTCCTCTTTCTTCACTATTTCTCTCTCTTGCTCCTCTCCCTCCCTCTAAGATCACTACTTCCTCCTCATTGTCCACTTTTTACTTTCATGTCACACAAACACACATATTCATATGTATCTAGACTTCAATATAGATGTGTATATCAGAGAAAACATGCCATTTAATATTATAAATATGAATAATTTCACTAAACATGATGATCTCCATTTTTACTAATTTTCTTAGAAATGGGATAATTTTATTTTCTTTATGGGTGACTAAAACTGCATTATTTTATTTATTTTATTTGGCCTACATCTGTTGATGTTCATTTAGGCTAGTTCCATACTTTGGCTATTGCAAATATCTCAGGATCAGACATGATTGTGCAAGTATCTCTGTTATACTCTGACTTAGAATATACCCAGCAGCAATATAGCCAGCTCATATGGATATTCTATTTTTAGATTTTTGAAAAAGGTGCATAGTGACTGTACCAGTTTTCATCCATACCAGTTTGCAGTACATAAGGTTCCTCTTTCTCCACATACTCACCAGCATTGTTTGCTTTCGTATGTATGTATGTATGTATGTATGTATGTATGTATGTATGTATGTATATATTTAAGGTAATCAATATATTTATTTACATCCTGATCATGGCCTCTCCTTACTCTTTGCCTCCCAGTCCCTTCCTCAGGTTGTTTTCTTTCTTCATGATACCGATTCTGACTGGGTTGAAATACAATCACAAAGTAAGTTTACTTTCAATTTTCCTCATAGTCAAAGATTTTTTTATATTTTAAAATATTTATTAAACATTTGTATTTATTGTTGGTAAACTGTCTATAATTCATTTTCCCACTTTCTTCTGTTCTCCAATATATTCTAATTAAGGTTTTTCCTTCCTTTTCCCTTCCAAGTTTCTATCCCACCTCCACTCCTGTCCAGATCCACACCCTTTCTGTCTCTCATTAGAAAACAAACTGGCATCTAAAGAATAAAGTAAATATGATGAATAAAATTCAAAATATCTGAATATGACCCAAGAGCCAAACAAGAAAAAAAAGCCAAATAAAATATACAAGAAGTGTATATAAATACAGAGACACACATTTGTATATTAAGGAATCCAATGAAAAAACCCAAACTGGAAGCCGTTTTTGATAATCGATTTTATCTTCAAATGTCTTAAAGTTTTAAAGTGTCTGAAGTTTAAATTGCTTGGTTAGTGTTACCATAATATGTATGTATGTATGTATGTATGTATGTATGTATGTATGATGGTATATATAGTATATAACATTTATACACACACATTAATATAAATATGTATATGAGGCGATTGTGAATGGTGTTGTTTCCCTGATTTCTTTCTCAGTCCATTTGTCTGTTATATAAAGAAAAGCTACTGATTTTTGTGTGTTAATTTTATATCCTGCTACTTTGCTGAGTTTATCAGCTGTAAGAGTTTCCTGGGGGAATTGGGGTCCTTTATTCATACTGTCATACCATCTTCAAATAATGATACTTCAACTTTTTCCTTTCCAATTTGTTTCCCCTTAATTAACTTTAATTGCCTCATTGTTCTAGTGAAGATTTCAATACCATATCGAGTAGGTATAGAGTGGACAAGGTTGTCTTGTTTCTGATCTTAGTGGAACTACTTTGTTTCTCTCTGTTTAAGTTGTTGTTGGCTGTAGGGTTTCTGTAAGCTGCCTTTATCATGTTCAGGTATGTCCCTGTGTTCCTAATATCTTCAGAACTTTTTATCATGAAGGATGTTAGATTTTGACAATAGTATTTTCTGCATATAATAAGATGATCATATGGTTTGAGTTTTTCAGTCTGTTTATATGGTGGATTACATATAGATTTATGTATATTGAGCCATCCCTGCATGTCTGGAATAAAGCCTACTTGATCATAGTGGAAGATTTGGTTGATGTATTCTTGGATCCATTTGCAAATATTTTATTGAGAACTTTTGCATCTATATAAGTGAAATTGGTCTGTAACGAAGTTTCTTCATTGGATATTTTGTTTGTTTTAGGTATCAGGTTAACAAAAAGGTTTGTTCCTTCTGTTTATATTTTGTGTATTAATTTGAGGAGTATTGGAGGTGATTCGTTTTTGAAAGTTTGGTAGAATTTTGCACTGAAACTATCTGGCCCTGGATAATTTTTTGGGTGGGGTGGAATAGAAAACTTTTAATGACTACTTCTATTTCACTAGGGGATATATGTCTGTTTAAATTACTTATCTGATTTTGATTTAACTACCAAGAAAAGTATCCATTTGTTTTAGATTTTCCAGTTGGTGGCTTATAGGTTATTAAAGTGATTCTCTGGATTTCCTTGGTGTCCCTTGTTATGTTTCCCCTTTTCTGATTTTGTTAATTTGTATATTCTCTGTCTGCTGCTCAGTTACTTTGGCCAAGAGTTTGTCGATATTATTGATTTTCTCAAAGAACAAAGTCTTAGTTTAATTTATTCTTTGAATTGTTTTTGTTCATTTATTCAATTGTTCCTATTTTATTGATCTCAGCCCTGAGTTTGATTATCTCTTGCCTTCTTTTCATTTTGTGTCTTACTTCTTTTTGCTCTACAATTATCCAATTCACATTTTTACTTCATTCATTCTTTGATATTTAAGTTTTAAATTTTATTTTTAGATTCTAGGTATTGTTTTTTTGTCATATGTACAATCAGAAATTTTTTTTACCTATTCTCTATGCTGTCTCTTCACTTTGCAGATATTTCCTCTGCTGTGCAGAAGCCTTTTGATTTTATTCAGTCTCTGGGTCATCTCAATTTAGACTCTGTAATGTAGATGGTAGTGGTGGGGGTCAGGGATACTGGAATGTATAGACTACAGTATTTCCTGTACTGTGTACTAGTGCTGATCTCCCACTAGATCAGTGTCTAATGTCTCCTTAGTGCTTTGGGAACAAACATGCAACCACAGAGATCTGTCCTGGACATCCCATCTCCAACTTTTCAAAACTTAATATGCACTAAAACATCAGATGGATGGGTATTACTATGGATGACAAATAGTCCAGAGTAGAATCAAAGTTCTGTCTCTACGGCAATGAACCTCATGGAAGACAGTTGCCTCCAGAGGTTAATGCACCCCCATTCCTTAGGTTCATGTTACCAAACTCCAAAGTTATGTCAGGTGATGAGGTCATATCCTAGCTCCAAGGAAGAGATCTCTTCCTTTGGGCTTCACTGTTTGAGCTAATCTTCTTCTCATAGGCACTTTTCAGCTTGTCCGTACTCAGCTCTTAAGCTCTCCACAGCTGCCTCCCCTGGCTGCCTCTCTCTTATGCAGTGAGGCAGCATGCAGGTTTCAGGCTCCCTGGCTAATGATTCTTCCCTTTTCGTGAGCTCTTGGCGTTACATATCTAGATACTAGCAAGCTTCAAGGGGAACAGGTGTGGACATCTGCCTTATAATCAACAGCATGTAAAAGCAAGAAGTAGAAGTATAGAATTCTATTTACTCATCAGAGAAAGAGCACCCAAGTCATATCTCTGTCGCCGGAAAGATATGTGACATCTTGAACTGCCCAGCAGGTCATTACCAAGTCACATCTCTGTCCCCAGAAAGATATGTGACATCTTGAACTGCCCAGCAGGTCAGCAGTTGAAAACTAAACCTGGTTTTCTAAACCTTATAAAATTAGTATTTAAGATAAAAATTTCTAATAAAGAACACAGGCACACCATTGCCCCTTCTGTAAAAAGTGATAGAAATGGGCCCATCACTTCTGGATAAAACAAAAGAAAACAAAGAATCCCAAAGAAGCCCTACAGGGAAACTCTTCCACAGGCTTTGGAAATATACAAGCCTGCTAAAAATGTAAATTTAATTGATTCGGTGGTCTCTCCGCCTTTTTATTTTAAAGCTGTTCCCTTGTAAGCACATTCAGCTTTACAACGGTCTCTTTGAGCATGGTCAACTTTTACCCCTTGAGAACGTCCCATTTCCATCTGAAATTAACTCTACCTTGTACACTGCACTCCGGGTCTTGTCTAAATTCTTCAGTGGATAATGTGAAGCCAGAGGGTAATCCCAGTGATGCCAGTGTGGCAAAGTTTTAACCAAGAGTCCTTCTTAAGATGGTGCCTGGACACTGCCCTCTGAGCTACGGAGAGGTACAAAGCAGAATTTCTCTCATCTGGTGACCTGTCCCACCAGGGGGAAGTAGCTGCCTTGCCAAAGCCTGCAGCTGGGTGTGGGACCTGTGAGAGCTGAGTCTTTTGTTCTGTAGATGCAACTGCAACTCACCTTTCACCAGAGCCAGTGACTACTTTTCCCTTTGCCCGCTTGGGAGGCGCCTGTCTGGAGCTCTCCTACCTGCTTAATTACAGCCCCTTGACCAGTCACAGCTTTTCCAAGGCAGAACTGACAAGGCAAAATTATCTCCCCTGTTGCCCCCATCAATTGCATTTTAAATTCCCCCCAAGACTCCAAAAACATTCTCTTCTCCCTATAATTAAACATGGGAGACTGGTGGCACTGCATTGAAAAAGAATTGGCAGACCTAAGGTAAGAAATACACATCCCAAGGTAGAAGAACATGAATTAATATAAGAAAGAAAACACATAAAGTGTCATCAGGAAATGGTTCCACTAATAGTATTTAAAGATAATTTGCTTAATCCATTTTTGTCAAGTTCCTCTTATGTGTAAGACAAACCACCCAGAAATCATCTTTCTAGCCACTGTCTGGCAGGTCTTTCAATGAAAGCTATGACAAAATCCTGGCTGGATGGTCCAGAGCATTTCTAGATAAACACAGGACGGGCCATATTGATCTGAACATACTTTCTGACGCACTCAGAGTCATCCTGCTTCTTCAGTATAGAATATAGCTTGACGCCAACAAGATATCAGTGCATGATTTACCTCTTCTAAAAAAAACAAGCAACTGTTTGATCTCTGTCTTCTGTGGTTTTTAAATGTTCCGTGATTATTAAAGTTGCCTTTGTGGGAACCAATAGTCTAAATTGCAAGCTTTCTTATTACCTTAAGTTATACTTAAGTAATTATTAAAACTCACATTTATTGAGGATTCTGTGCTCCAGGAGGCTCTGAGGTATCACTGGTGAGCAAACTAGAACGCTTGAGTGCAAAGGTTTGACCCTTTTACTGAATAGTAATTAATTACAATAAACCGTGGTGTTACAAGGTAGCGCAGCATATTGTAGATGCCTTTGGCAGATGGAAGTCCTCACAGAGGTGGTGACAGTGCCACTGTGTAGGGCAGCCCCCAGGAGGCATCACTGGGAGTTTTGTCATATCCTTCCAAATAATTTTAGACTTCAAAGTTCTCATTACAGCCCAGTTCTGCCTTTTTGCTCAGACGGTGATGCTTCAAAGAAGCCAAGTAATTATTAAGCTTTCCTTTTTTTCACTCTCTAATCCTGGGCTATGAAATGTTCATCACTTCGCTCTGATGCAGTTTAACTCTTCGTGTCCGTCCTCTTTTGCTGCTTTAAGACCATATTTTTGATTCCTCCTCCCAGAAACAATTTCTTGGTGAAATACTGCATTTATTGCATTTCCTTCCTTGCCTCTGTACTTTTCTAATCTCTTATACACAAGGTAGAATAAAATAAAAGCCATTACTTATTATGAAAAGTTAGTATGGAAAGCAATAGAAAAATACATATTAAGAAAAAGAATATTGAAAACACACATCTTCTCATCATGTGCCTGTTATGTGTCTTCATGTACATTCATACAAAGGGACTCAAATGGATTCTCCTGTGCATGTGTGTTGCTAACATTCAAACCCAGGGCTTGCAAACACTAAGCATATATTTATACCACTAGCCCAAGTGTACTACTCCCTTGCCACCTGTTGTTCTCACTGACCTTATGTCATTTTCATCTATAAACTTGATTTGAATAATTAAATTAATCTTTCATTTTTAGAAATTGAAAATAAATCCTTGGAGGATTAGCATTATAACCAAATCTTTGTATATTAGCTATAAAATATTATGAAAAGTCTAGAAATAATAGAATTTTGGAAAACTATATTTTAATAGCTGATATGCTTCTTTAAAAGTGGTTCAGTTTTGTCAATTAATACATGCTAGAGGCAGTAAATTCAGTTTTCCTCAAGGATTAAGGGCATGGAAGGTCAATCCTAGCTCTGGCAGGGGGCTTTAACCCTAGGCATGCACAGGCTCGAAGTGGACTCTGTGTGTTTTAAAAAACAAAAACCCATGAACTTGTGAGGAGGAAGAAGTAGATGAGTGGGGGAAGGGGAACAATTTAGAAGAGGAAATAAGGGATGGATTTGATCAAAATATATTACATGTATGTATGAAATTCTCAAATAATAGAAAAGGAGGAAAAGTTGCTCCTTCAGTGATCATGCATAGAGAAGGTAAAGCAGAATATTTTCTTTCTTTTTTTTATTTACTTTTTTTGTTTTCTTTTTAAATTTTTTTGTAATTTTTAATTTGTTCACTTTAGATGCTGATTATAGCCCCCTCCCTCCTCACCTCCCCACATCCCACACTCCCTGCCTCACCCCCTCTCCCTCCCTCCCCTACTCCTCAGATGGGGGATCCCTCCTCTTCTAACATCTGACCTCAGCCTATCAAGTCTCATCTGTATTACTTGTAACCTCTTCCTCTGTGGCCTGGCAAGGCCACCTTGCCAGGGGGAAGTGATCAACAGGGTGGGGAGCAGAGTCTATGTCAGAAGTGGTCCCTACTCCCCATATTGTGGGACCCACAAGGAGACTGTGCTGCCTATCTACTACATCTGAGCAGAGGGTCTAGGTCCACATCATACATGGTTCTTGGTTGGTGTATCAGTCTCTGTGTTGCAGTGTAGTTATCCTGTATTATGTGGCTAATATCTGCTTATGAGTGAGTACATAGCATGTTTATCTTCCCGGGTCTGGGTTAACTCACTCACGATGAATTTTTCTAGTTCCATTCATTTGCCTGCAAATTTCAACATTCCCTTGTTTTTAATAGCTGAGTAGTATTCCCTTGTACAAATGTATCACAGTTTCTTTATCCATTTGTCGGTTGAGGGACATCTAGGTTGTTTACAGATTCTAGCTTTATTATGAATAAAGATGCTGCGAACATAGATAAGCAGATGTCTTTGTTGTATGGTGGAATATTTTTTGGGTATATTCCCAGGAGTGTTATAGCTGGGTCTTGAGGTAGCACTATTCCCAATTTTCTGAGAAAGCACCAGATTGATTTCCTTAGTGGCTATACAAGATTGCACTTCCACCAACAATAGAGGAGTGCCCCCCTTTCCCTACATCCTTGGCATCATGTGCTGTCACTTGAGGTTTGGTTTTTTTTTTTTTTTAATTTTAGCCATTCTGATAGGTGTAAGATGGAATCTC
Source organism: Acomys minous (assembly GCF_964271855.1). Taxonomy (NCBI): domain Eukaryota; kingdom Metazoa; phylum Chordata; class Mammalia; order Rodentia; family Muridae; genus Acomys; species Acomys minous. The sequence continues at coordinate 24,728,007 of NC_140484.1, forward strand.
AGAGTCATTTTGATTTGCTTTTCCCTGATGAGTAGGGACGTTAAGGGCTTCTTTAGGTGTTTCTCGGCCATTCGATATTCCTCTTTTGAGAATTCTCTGTTTAGTTCTGTACTTTATTTTTAAAATTGGATTACTTGGTTTGGTGGTATTTTCTATGATAATTTATTTTCCATTTTCTTTTTTGAGACAGTATCTCTCACTGAACCCAGAACTTACTGATTTGGCAAGACTAGTTGGCCGGCAATCCCCACAGCTCTTGCTCCCCAATGCTGTGACTCCAGGCATGTGTCACCATTAGTAAACCAAGCTTTCTACTTAACCCGGGTGCTGGTGATCTAAACTCTTCTCCTTATGCTTGTGCCATAAGGATGTCAGAGGACCGAGTGTGGCAACTCTTCGTAATGGCTAACTCAGAAAGTCTATGATAATCAATTAATACACATACTTAAGAATTCAAAGCAATATTTCCCCAAAGAGTACTTTTCAGAGCACAGTGAACCTGTCTCCTTTCTACTCCCTCTGTTGCTGTGTACTGAACATAGTCATGGAGGAGGAGGCTTAGATAGGAGAAAGTTTGTTGTCATGGTCACCACTGATGAATTTCTCTTTCTGAGTACTGCACAAAAGGATGCTGGCAAACTGAAGTGATTCTTTAAAACAACCTTTTGAACCACGCTCAAGTGGAAGCCACACATGCTAGAGCATTTGGACAAATTGGCTTTGATGGGGGGAGGAAAAAAAAACGAACACAAAAATTTGAAGGGAAGGGAAGGAGGGTGGGTCCTGGAAGACGTGAGGAGAGACGTTGTTGTACATGATCACAACACTTTGTGTGAGACTCTCAAAGAACTAATCAAACACAAACTTGCATAAGTTTCTTTGAGGTTAAAGATGTTCTTGGCTCTGTCTAAGGTTTATATGTAGGCTGCCTTTAATTTGTTAATCTTGTTCTCTGCCTTCCTACCTCCATCCTGTGTCAAGCTTTCTGAAACGAGACTGTTCGGCTTTTGTTTTTGTTGCTTTCCGAATTGATGTGGGAGTATTGGGACTTATACAGATGCCATTAAAAGGGCACCTGCCAGTGTGTAGCTTGCAGTGATATGATGTGCATCTTCCCCATGGAAATGCCCCTCATGTTTGCCTTGTTAGGGTGAATGAACATCTATGACAGAGGGACCTGAATGCCAATCAAAAGTTTGCCAGTTCACTAAAATAGCAAAAGCGTAATCCCCGTGAGCGCCCTTCCCACTTCCTCCAATAATGTGAAACACACAGAGAGAGTAGCAGTTCCCTCACAATCCTGTTAGAAGAATAAAAATAATTGACAGCAAAATGTCTGTCTCCTAAAGCGTTCCTCCTGTTTTGACAAAATGATACAGAAGACAGAAACACAGTCGGATACTGGGAGATGTAGATGCTTCAGCTTCGGAATGTTTTCTTTTTTTCTGGAAATGTTTTCTTGTCATTTGAGATCAACCTGCAAAACACTGCAATTTTCCCTTTGTACTGACATGTCAGTTGTAAAACTTACAAAGTTCCCTCCAGTTATGCGGACTTGCCAGTCATCATGAATGCTGAGAAAAGCATTCCTGAGATCATCAGTTTGAGATTTTTCAAAGAACCAAATGGCCACAAAAGATTGAGAGTGATGCAGAGCCGCCGCCGCAGCCTCTGCCAGGCGTGTTACTTTTATCCTACCCATGCCAATTGAAATATTGATTCCAACTGGTGGATGGGCTTGTTTTTCAGGTCGATATAAAATCACAGAGAGACAATAATTAAGCAGTGGAAACTGGCTATCCCGAAAGAGCGAATCTGAATATATGAATTGAAAAGGTATAATGCAGAATGATTTGTTACTATTGGTTATAGGGAGAGTGTGGCTACAAGCGAGGGCAGCTCTTGAATGTATGCAGGCTGTTTCTGCATAGAGTAGCAGCCTGGCTTGCCGGGCCAGCGTGACTGCTAAACTCAGTACTGAGCATCACTGGGAATATTTTAACTGTCTGCACTACATTTTCTTTGCTTATAAAATAAGATTGCTGATAAAATCTGGCTGCCGGAGGGGGTTGGGAAATATAAAGAACTCAATGCATTTGAACTGGTTAGCATATAATACGGTCTCAAATTGTCATTATTGCAAAGGCATAGACCTAGGCCAATGCCAGAGATTTGGCTTCTAAGTCCAGCCTGGACAAACTGGCATTTGGATGCTTATGTAATATATTTTTCTTTCTGAGCCCCAGTTCCTTGTTAGAAACACACAGGGATCAAGACAGCATGGAAAATACCTTGCAGTTTCATGTGCTGTTGTATAATGCAAGACATGCTTTTTATTTTTATTTTTAAACACAGAATTATCTAGGGAAATGTAAGGTTTACGTTATCAGACTTAGTCCTGTTAGAGATAAGTGTAGCCCTGTGTCTCATTTGTTTCTTCTTGCCTTTGGGTATGCACATGTGTGTGCATGTATGCACATGTGTGTATGTGTTCATGCATGTGTCTGTGTGTGCATGAAGCTTGTCCCTCACTCATTTCCATCTTTCTGAGTCAGGGTCTCTCACTGAGCCTGTAGCTTGCTGTTCAGTTAGCAAGGCCCTGGGACCTGCCTGTCTCCCACATCAAGGATCCCAAACTCAACACCAGCTGACCCGGCATATCCATGAGTGCTAGACAGGAAACTTAGACCCTCACGCTTCTTTGGCTAGATTTGATTGGCCAAGCCATCTCCCTGACTTTCTAATTTTTTTAAAAATACTTTCTCTTAAGAATATAGTTCTTTGAACCTTGCAACTGTGAATGGTACAAAAAGAAAAAGAACAAACAGAAAACATTGTGCTAATCCTGAGCAACAGACTCATTAAATATTCAAGTGATTAAAATTTTTAAAAAATGTAGAGCCTTTGATCAAGAAAATGTACTGATTATGTTTAACGTCCAATGTTAATGAGTTAGAATGATCTTGTGGTCTGTTTTGAGAGAACACGCCCAGGTATGAGAGAAGGTGTGTTTGTGTGTGAACACTCAGATGTCTGTGTGTCTATCTGCCTACAAAAAATTCTCTTTATGACCATTCATTTTTATGCTTTATCTAAAAATTTCAAGCTTTTAAAATAAATTTCAAGCAATCTTAATAATATCAGTATTCTGTCTGTGCATAATCAGCTATGTCAATTCCAAATCAGAAATGCTTAATGCTTAGTGTAGGTTGTGTGGATTAATATGAAGAAAATTAATACAAGTCTATATACATTTTTCTTTTTTTATATAAATTAAAAAAGATTTATAAATATTTATTTTCTTTTTCTTCTCCTTTATTAATTTATTCTTGTTACATCTCAATGGTTATCCCATCCCTTGTATCCTCCCATTCTTCCCTCCACATGCTGGCGAGGATGTGGGGAGAGAGGAACACTCCTTCATTGCTGGTGGGAATGCAAACTAGTACAACCACTTTGGAAATCTATCTGGTGCTATCTCAGAAAACTGGGAATAGGGCTTCCTCAAGACCCAGCTATTCCACTCCTTGGAATATACCCAGAAGATGCTCCAGCACACAGCAAGAAAATTTGCTCAACCATGTTCATAGCAGCCTTATTCATAATAGCCAGAACATGGAAACAGCCTAAGTGTCCCTCAATAGAAGAATGGATAAAGAAACTGTGGTACATATACACTATGGAATACTATTCAGCTATTAAAAACAAGGAATTCCTGAAATTTGTATAAATGGATTGAGCTAGAAATGATCATAATGAGTGAGTTAACCCAGAAGCAGAAAGACTCAAATGGTATATACTCACATTTTTCTTCTGCATAAAGAAATTGCCAGAATGTATTCTTGCTGTACATAATCTGACATTATTTTCTTGTATTCACTTTGGCAGCACATACACTAACATTGGAATAATACAGAGGGTATTAGCATGGTCCCTAGGTAAGGATGACATACAAATTTGTCAAGTGTTCTATAATTCTTCAGGTGAAGAGGGGTAAGGAAAAGGAGGTGAAGGAAGGAATCTGAGGAGAGATGGTTAAAATTAAGGACCATTTGAAGGGTAGTATAGAAGTCTAATACAGTAGAAATTTCCTAAAGTATATGGATATATTAAAGCAATCTAACTGAAATTGCCAGATAGCGGGAGAGACTGAGCCCCAACTGACCATCCCTTGTACCAGCATTGGGTTACTTTTAATTGGATTTTGAGACAAAGGCATCCCATGGGAAAGTGTCAGACAATCCAGGCTGTTGTCAAGACTATAGTTGCTCTCAACAAACTGACCACAGGCTCCATTACTGGTGACAACAACAACTACAGAAATCATTAAACATAGGGAAGTCAGGTAGGTGTCTGCATAAAGCCTTTCCCTCTATGTTCAAGGTCTTTGGTACAGGAAGTTACTCTGCATGCTCCCAAAAGAGAAAAGTAAACCCATGAGCCACAAAGCCTTTGATCTACAATGGTGTACTCCCAGCAAGATAGGCTAGTGTAATTCTGGCACAAAGCTTGTAGGACTAACCAAGCAATATCTGATTGAACCCATACTTGACATACTTGAAACCTCTTGGGTGATCAAGACCCCGAGATTACATAGCCCAGGGACCTAGGGTAAAACTACCAGTGTTCTAAAAACAACAACAGCAAACCCAAAACAAAACTAGCAATAAAATGACTTCTAATGGCTTCTGCTATACTCACAGATCAGTCCCTGCACTGAGCCATCATCAGTGAAGTTTCCTCCTGCAGCAGATGAGAAAAAGTACAGAGAGCCACACCAGACATACAGAAAATGAAAACCGTTTGCATACTGAGCCCTAAACGGGATGCATCCATCAGATCCCGCCCCTCAGTGCTTAGGGATGCCCATAGATGAAGAAGCAGAAATAGCGTAAGTGCCAGAGGGGACGGAGGGCACCAAGAAAACAAGGCCCTCCAAGTCAACATGATCGGAGCACATATGAACTCACAGAGACTGAGGCAGCATGCACACAGGTCTGCAGCAGATCCTCTGCATATGCGTTATGGCCTCCAGTTTAGTGTTTTATGGGACTCTTGAGTTCTGGAATGAACGGGTCTCTGTTTCTTTTGCCTTTTATTGGGCTCTTTTCCTTCTGTTTGTTGCTTTTATCCAATTCCAATATGTTAGTTTTTGTTTTGTCTCATTTTATTTTATTTTATTTTATTTTATTTTATTTTATTTTATTTTATTTTATTATTATCCCTTGGAAGCCTGTTTGTTTTCTAATGAGTGATTGAAGTGAGTGGGAGGGGAAAAAGGGAGGACCTGGGAGTAGAGGCAAGAGAAATGGTAGTATAAAATGTGGGAGGAAATTTTATACTCGATAAAGGGAAAAAAAAACAGATAAAATAAAGGAAAGGTTAAAAATAATGGCTGTGAAAAGACACACATCAATAAGTGACTTAAAGGTAAAATAATCATTATGTATTAACTTTATAATAATGAAGTGGTAAATTGAGAAAAATAATTCCATTCAAAATATAAATTAAGTCCCCTGCTCCGTGCAAAAATCCAAGACAAACTTCTGAGCAGATAAGCAGAGTTCAAATCCCAGATTTATCAGTTGCTCAGTTTGGGGTTTGGGTCCTCATCACATCTCTGCCTCAGTTTCCTTGAAGGTAAAGAAAGCACATGTGTGGGAATCACTGCACAGGGTTATCGCGACAGTAACGAGAAATAAAAGCAGAGTAAGATGAAAAAGTTCTGGAACAAAGTAAACACTTAATGAGTGCTGTTATTGTTGACACACACACACACACACACACACACACACACACACACACACACACATACACACACCAGTCTTGACTCTATATGTGCTCTATATTGTCTCATCGGAGACTGTAAGACCGAGGCCTCACTTAACCACGTAGCATATTAAATATAATCATTATCTTTTCTTGGACAACTGTTTTGTGTGATTTTTGCTTAGTTTTGAGACTGTGTTTTAATCACATCATTTCTCCCTTTCCTCTCTCCAAACCCTCCCTTATATACCTCCCCACTCTCCCTCAAATTCCTGGTCACTTTTTCCCTCAACTGTTACTGTGTTCTTATATTGTTTAAAATCGTCATGTATTTAATGCAATGACTTTTTCCCTAAAGCTTGCTGGGTATTTGTATGGTATTTGTTCTTTTCACTGTCACAAAACAACAACAAAAAATTGGTTGCAAAGCAGCTACCTCAGTTGGTAAAGCACTTTCTGTGCGAGCATTAAGACCTGAGTTCAAATCCTCAGAATCCACTGGAAAAAAAAACTGGATGTGATGCTGTGCTCTTGTAAACCCACTTCTCGGGGAGGTAAAGGCAGAGTATCTTGGAACTTGACTGATCAAGCAGCCTAGCCTGTTAGTAAACTCCAGGACTATAAATGTCCTGTCTCAGGAAAACAACACAGCTGACCTCTGGTCTCTACATGCTCATGTTTTTGTTGCAGTTGGATAGGACAGTAAGCTAAGGCACACGGGTATAGCTGGAAAGAAAGAAGCGGATAGATTTTCCTCTCCAGCATCCTGTCACCTAGTGAAAGAAACACATATAAATGAAAATAAGACACCCAAGTTATGAAACTTCTGATGTCCAGATCGGTAAGGTAAAACGGGTTATCTTAAGACAGAGAATTTCTGGCTACTTGTTACTGCAGCAAAAGAAAACTAATACAACATAGTAGAACTTTGTTCACTTGTTTAGAAAGGGACATTTTAGATGTTCTATAAGTACCATGACGAAAAAAGAAAATGTTATGATCAATAATTAAACTTCGTGGACTATTTAGTGTCTCAGAAGAGTTTGTTCTTACAATTACAAGCTCTCTTCATCTTCTCTAGGGCAGTTTTAGGAAGCTATTCATCTTTTAGATGACAGGATATGCTTAAAAGTCTTCTTCCCCCTGGAATAAGACAGTCTCAAATGCCCTCATTTTATGGACTTTTTTAATAGCTTAAAGTGTCCCTGTTTACCCATAATATGAAGTAAAAATTTAAATATCTTAGAATAAATATATTTTACTAGTCCCCAGAGATGGGTTCTTACTCTAAAGAATTCCATAATGTTTGGAGGGAATAGCAGTCCATGAAGTACAGGAATTGCTTTCCAATGGACTCTGCCCTTTGGGGTGACTCTGAAGTCATGCCTTCCTGTGTGCCTAGGAATAAGGAAGTATCAATTGATCAGCAGTGTAGTGCAAAATTTCTAGTTGTGGTACCCAAAGCACAGCCTTTGCTTTAGCACTGTACTTTGAGTTCAATGATATAGCAGCCCAGTTACCATCTGTATCCAGGAACTAGGATGCTCAAATGCCCAGAGGACTTTAACTCAGCCCATGTTACTGAAAATTCTGTGTAAGGTTTCCAATCATAACAAAACCATATGCAAATGAGTGTGAACCAAAGCTCTTGAGATAGAAATACCTGGTGTACACACATATCAAGATTCCATATTTTCTTCTACTTTAAAAATCTCACAAGGGCTCTTTTATTTGTTATATCACCGATCTCATTTTATACATGTGAACATGGAGATATCTTTGCAAGCCCAACCTGGGTGGGCCTTATCAGGGTTGGAAGCTCAAGACTCTATAGACTAGACTTAACTTCAGTTACAGAAGATTCAGGAATAAAACCTTATTTCTACTAGGATAGGTAAAAATTGAAAGGGTACAATGAAGGAAGTTGTATAGATGAGTCTAGAGGGAATATGTGAGATATTTTTACAAGAAAGGGTGTGAATAAAGGTACAAAGACGAACGGTGGTGCCTTTTGAAAGAAAGCCAAAGATATTTACTTGTCTAGAATCAAGTATATTAAAGAAAATGATCAAGTATTGGTCATGCATACGCTGAGATAAAATTGACAAAAATATCCCACAGCATGATAGAGTAGAAATCGAGTCTGGCTTTAACTGAGACAGTAAGAGCTCAATCCAATTCACTTTTTCCCTGAGGCTTGTTATTCTCTTGTCCCAATATGGATTCTCTAATTGATTTGTTTTGCTAGAGGCTGTTGATGAATTTATTAAAAAATATATATAATCCTCATGTAATTGTGAGCTAGGAGACATGGGAATTTGGGACATGTGACAACCATACAAAACCTGTAGTTGGAGCTAGACATGTCCCTGGCGGTGGAGACTCAATAATTGGACTGAGTAAAACTCAAAGTAGCCTGGAGGCCCTTTACATGCAGCGTATGTGAGTGTCTCCGTGATGGGAGAACCCTCTTGGGCATGTTAGCGTTCATGCTAATCCCAGTGGCTGGTAGCAAGTGGGCACAGAGAATGGAAACCTGTGATGACATCCATAGTTTTGATTTATTTTTGAGGTCTTTTCACAGAAAGACTCCTGTCCGTGTTCCATATTAATTATAGCATTTAGGGAAGGTTGACGATGTTGAAACAAAGGGAATTTTCTCCCCAAAAAACAAACAAACAAACAAACAAACAAACAGACAGACAAACAAAAAACAGATGTCTGGGGACTGGGTCGTAAAGAAAATCCTGTATTACATGACTATAAGGGACAGTTTTGCCATAAAGTAGTCAGTGCCCCTATTCATAAAATCAGCCACTTTTGTCATTTTGCAAATTCAAGATGCATAACAGCACCCCAATGGCTATCTTCTCGGTATTAGTCTATATTATTTTACTAGCCCAAACTTATTAGAAAACGATGAGACCAAATGGGAAAGTCTCTGTACCATCCAACAACCTAGCTAGCTTCTCTCTCGTTTTAAATAATTGGGAAATGCTGGATGTAAATTCATTTGAAATTAGCATAATTTGCTATGTTTTTATTTTTAATATGCAGGAAATAGTATCCCAGGCTCCATTATGAGTTACAGAATGATTTCATTAGCATAATTGAAACAGATGCTATTTCTTATGATAATAGGTAAATGTGCAAGAAGATATTAAGCTACTATCTTCTCATTTTTTTTTCATGCTGCAATGTGTTTTCAAGCAAACAACTTTAACAATGATGTCCAGGAGCATACAGTCAACAGGATAATAAAACAAATTAAAAAAATTTCAGCCAAGTTAGAACTCCCCTGGGAAGCACCAGGTTGGAAAATTAGTCATTTTTTTTTTGCTGACAAATTAACTAGATATAATTGGAATAAATTGTTTCCTTGAATATCTTAGCACAATGGCTACAGCCCTATGAATAACTAGACTTTGTTTTGATGCTATAAAATAAGTCCAAAATGCTAGGAATCTAAAGTGGGTTTGATTTTAAAATTGGGAGTATATATATATGTATGTAGTATATGAGAAAATATCTTGGGGATAGTACCCAAGTCTGCACATGGTATTATTTCATGTTCCATAGACACTTTAGATATACACTTGAAAGCAGTATAAGCAGCATTTTTAATATGCCAGATTGTCACAATAACATGTCGTATGAAAACACCATACATTATTCATGACTTAGTTGTTACAATAGTTAGAGTCACTACTACTGTGATGAAACACCATGACCAAAGCAACTTGGGGAAGGGTTAGGGTTTATACCACTCACAGTTCCATTTAACAACAGTTCATTATCAAAAGTGGGAAGGTTAGGAACTCAGAGCAGGAACCTGGAGGCAGGAGCTGATGTGGAGGCCTTGGAGGGCTGCCACACTAACTACCTTGCTCCCCACGACTTGCTTAGTCAGCTTGTTATAGAACCCAGGATCACCAGCCCAGGCATGGCACCACCCACAATGGTCTGTGGCTTCTCCTATCTACGTTAATTAAGAAAATTGCCAAAGACATCTGGAGAGCATGGCCTGCAGAATCAACTAAGCAGGGCTACTGGAGGAGCCTTACGGAAACTGGAACAGCAACCAAGGAGCCTGCGTGGTCTGTTCCAGGTCCCCTGCATGTAAGTTGTGGTTATTGGCTTGATATTTCTCTGCAACTCCTGACAGTGGACGTAGGGAGTGTCACTGGCTTCTTTGCTTGCTCTTGGGACCCCTTTCTTCCCACTAGGCTGCCTCCCCAGCCTTAATGCGAAGTTTTGTGCCTGGTCTTATTGTATCTTGTTGTATCAAATATAGTTGATGTCCCTGGAAGGCCCACTCTTTTTTGGGGGTGGGGTTAAATCTGGGGGAGAAGAGAGGTGAGGGGACCTGGGAAGTGTGGTGGAGGTAGGGGAAGCTGCAGTACCTGAGAGAAGAATAAATTAAAAAGAAAAGAAAAGAAAAGAAGAGAAAAGAAAATTACTTACAGCCAGATTTTACCGAGGCATTTTCTTGATTGAAGCTCCCTCCTCTGATGACTCTAGCATATTAAGTTGTCATAAATCTAGCCAGTACAGTAGTAACACATACAAAGTTTCAGATCTTAGAGTATTTCAATTTTTGTGTTGGAGTGCTCAGCCTATTCTAAGAGATGGCACATATTTCTCTGACTTAATGTGAATTGGGGCTTCTGTCTTGGAAGATATTCAGACATTCGAGTTTATCTTTAGGCATTTATGAGTCTGAATCTGATTACTCAGCTTAGATGTCAATCGTTTTTACAAATGAATCATTTCATTGCCTTTATTTCTCTCAAAAGTAATTTTCAAAAAGGCCAGTTACTGAACTCAAAAAATACCCCAATGTTTCACTTATTTTCACTTATTTATATTTACAGTTTGTTTAACACTTTAAAATAATTATTACTCTGGACAATATGTGTTAGATTATATATAATATATGTTATTTGATATGTATCAAAACAATGCTGAAAGGAATGATTATTTCATATTTTGTAGACAGATAAAGAGAAAATTTAAAAAGTTGTAAGTTAATAAAAATGAGCCCCATAGGTTCATATATTTGAATGGTTAGTCACCAGAGAGTGGCAATATTTGGAAAGGATTAAGAGGTGTGGCCCTGTTGGAGGAAATGTGTCACTGGGTATAGATTTTGAGGTTTTAAACGCCCATGTTAGGCTTAGAGTCTCTCTCTCTCTCTCTCTCTCTCTCTCTCTCTCTCTCTCTCTCTCTCTCTCTCCCCCTCCCTCCCTCTCTTTCCTTTTCTATTTGCCTATGGGCCAAGATGTTTTTTTTTCATCTTTCATTTTGATATTTTTTTCTTTTTTGTTTGGATGGACTATTTTGATTTTTTATGTTGGGGAGTTTTTAATTGTTGTTTTCCGAGTCATTTTTAGTTTTTTTTTTACTTTATTAATTTATTCTTGTTACATCTCAATGGTTATCCCATCCCTTGTATCCTCCCATTCTTCCCTCCCTCCCATTTTCCCCTTATTCCCCTCCCCTATGACTGTTCCTGAGAAAAAGAACATGAATCTGGGTGGTGGGAGTTGGGCGATGGAAAGAATATAATCAAAATATATTGTATGAAAAACTTTTAAATAAAAATAAAAATAAGTATTGTATCAAAAGAGAAAAGTAAATAAAATAAAAATTTTAAAGAAGTTGGACAGCACAAAACAGTATTTTTGACATAGTATTTAATTGCAGTATATATAATTAACTATTTTATTTCAGTGATCCAAAAACAATTAGCCCTATACAAAAGGGCAAAACAACAGTAAAAAATTTTACAAATAAACACATGCAAATGGTCTATGAACCCATAAATAAAGTGTTCAATATCATTAGCTCCTGGGAAAAGGTGATTGTACCAATAGGGCCAGTTCAAATTCCACTTTCCATTTTGTCATTTTCAGATTCCACTTTGTCATTCAGGAGGTCATGAGCATTGTGCTTACTGATTTTAGAGAGCGATGCACTTTGAAGGAAGCAGAACCCGAGTTGAGCCTTAAAGATGGAATTCTGACATATGACAAAAAGCAGTTATTTCTGTAGGTGCTGACACAGTGACGTGAAGCAGAGAGGCACACATCAGCGGGTAGCAGGGCTCAATCTGGCGTTGCTACTCATTAGCTTTGTGATCCCAACTATGCTTTAAAACCTCCTCTCTCTCTCTCTCTCTCTCTCTCTCTCTCTCTCTCTCTCTCTGTCTCTCTCTCTCTCTCTCTCTTTCTCTCTCTCCCTGTCTCTCTCTCTCTCTCTCTCTCTCTCTCTCTCTCTCTCTCTCTCTCTCTCTCTCTCTCTCTCCCTGTCTCTCTCTCTCTCTCTGTCTCTCTCTGTCTCTCTCTCTCTCTCTCTCTTTCTCCCTCCCTCCCTCCTCCTGTTTCAAACTTACTTTATTTGAGGTTCATTAATGCTTATGCCTCCCTCCCAACCTACATAGGAAAGAGGTTAATGGCAACAGGTGAAGTAGACCTTTTTAGCCTCAGTTCCTTTGAGCGATTTCACTGGCCTAGTCGGCAAGATTCCAATAGACCCGTTAAAAAGCAAACCAGCGATTCAGCAAAGGTGACTGGAACCGAAGCAGCAGCCAGAACCTGGGTCAGCATCCGGAACCTGGAACCTCGAAGCAATCTCTGGAGCTGTTCTCTTTAGAAGCATCTCGAAGTAGAGTAATGAACAGCTAAGACCAAATAAGTCCCGCCTCTTGTTTTGGGCATATGTATCCTCTCAGAGTCTGTACTAGGATGTTTAACAGTTGGCAAAGACAATGCCCCCACAAGAGGTGGTTCCTTTACCAGTGGACAAACATCATCTGTTCTCTCACAAGTCTGTTTTCAGTGGAAAAACACCGCACACCCTTACACAAGTCTGTTTCACATCCCACACTTGGGATCAAAACAAAAACATGTTTACATTCACTACATCTTTCTATCTATATCTATGTGTGTGTGTGTGTGTGTGTGTGTGTGTACTTTATAATATATATGGCTGACACATTTCGTTCAGAATACTAATTATTCTGAAGTATTAACCAAACTATAAATATATATAAGTAAAGATAAGTGAAGCACTGAGGTATTCTTTGAGTTTACTAACTTGACCTTTTTGAAATTACTTTTCAGGAAATGAATGAGATATAAAGCAATGCATATATTGCAGTATTATATTGAGATATAAAGCAATATATAAGAGAAAGAGTGAAATTTTTATAAATTATTCATTTATAAATGTAATTGAAAGCTGAGTAATCAGATTCAGACTCATACATTTCCAAAGATGATTTGAATATTGGAATACTTTCTGTGACACAAGCCTCTATTCATGTAAGTCAGAGAAATGTGTCTTTTTTCATAGACTAGGCTGTGCACTCCTAACCCCAAAATCTGAATACTCTAAGGTCTGAAACTTTGTATGTGTTTCTACTGTACTGGCTATACTTTTGTCAACTTGGCAAAAGCTAGAGCATCAGAGAGAAGGGATCTTCAATCAAGAAAAATGCCTCATAAGATCCAGCTGTAAGGTATTTTTCTTAATTAGCGATTGATGGGGAGGGACCAGCCAATTGTGGTTGGTGCCATCCCTAGGCTGGTGGTCCTGGGTTTTCTCCTGTGCCAATAGGTTAAGGATGTTTTTGATGAGCACACATCCTTCTTAAACTTTTAGTCGATTCTTTGTGAGCTTTATATCATGCACAGCAGTCCCACTCGTCTCCCTGTGCCTTCATATCTGCCCTTCACCCTTACAGCCTCCTCCAGAAAATTACACATTACACACACACACACACACACACACACACACACACACACAGAGAGAGAGAGAGAGAGAGAGAGAGAGAGAGAGAGAGAGAGAGAGAGAGAGAGAGAGAGAGAGAGATCTCATCTTGCACCCATGCCTCCAGAGCCAGCTCCACTGTGATTCTCAATGAAGGCACAGGTCCAATATCCCAAGTATGTCAGTCTGTCCCACAGTATATCCCTCTGTCTACACCCATTCATTGCAATAAGTCATTGGTCTGGTTCAAGATCTGTGACACCATCAATGCTGGACTATTAATGAGACTCCTCTCAGTTGTCCTGTTGTCATGGAGATCCTGAATCTTTGGATCAACAAGACTAATCCTTCCGAGCATCCTAACTGTTCACAGATAATACAGATTTTTAGGTGGACCAACTCAGAGCTCTAGTTCTATGCCTGAGTGGTGGCTGAGCTGGTCAGTGTGCCAGCTCTCCCTTATTTGCACCTCCAGGACAAGCTCTTCAGCACTGCTCTAGCTAGGCCACCCAATGCCACCATTGACAGGAAGGAGGAAGGGTCAGCTTTCCTGCTCTCATGCCCTCAGCGACCACACACCTGCACCCAGGCCTCCAGAGCCAGCTTCACTGTGCTTTTCATTGAAGGCACAGGCCCAATATCCCAAGTGCTGCATCCTGTGAGGGGCTGGGACAGCTTTCCTGCTCTCCCACTTTTGGGGAAGTTTTAGCTGTGTGAGGCATCAGGGCCAGCTCTACTGTGTTGCACAGGCAAAGTGTTTGGAGGGGGGGGATGCTCTCCCCAGTGCTGCAGCTAGTAAGGGGCAGGGCCAGCTCACCTGCTCTCTTGACCTCAGGGTCAGATCTCCAGACTGCCTAAGATGTTGAAGGTGCTGCTCAAGGGATCTGCAGCTCAGGGTCTCCTGAGTGCTGCAGCAGTGTAGGATAGGGCCAATTCACACACTTTTATGCCCCTAGGCCTGTGCTGACTTCTACAGATGGCAAAGGATGAAGGATATGCAGAGGGCGTCACTCCCACATCCATTCCACCTAACAGCAGATGAGTGGCAGGGCCAGAGATGAGCAAATGTTTTATTTTGATGAGTATCTTTTCTTTCTTTTTATAAAAAACAAATACATAGTTTTAAAGAAATGTCTGTCTAATACCATGTTTACGTTTGTAAGTATTCCATATTTATTGTATCTCCATTCATGATTCATCTTACATTATAACTGTTTCTTCACTTGTGGTGAAGTTATGGCCCCATAAACCCATTATAAGTTGAAAACATTGTAAATCAAAATGCATTTACTGTGCGTAACTTACTGAGGATCATAGCTTAGCTTAGTCTACATTAAATAGGCTCAGAACACTCCTATAGTAAGCTACAACAATCAAACTCAAGCCCTATTTTACAAAAAAGTTCATATTATTTATTGAATAGTGTATCAAAAAATGTTGACAATCTTTGTAGAACAGGGTTGTTTACACTGCTGATTATACAGCTAACCAGAATCGGTAGCTTATTGCTGCTCCCCAGAATCATGGTTGAATAACATACTTTATCATTCACTCCAGAGAAAGATACAAGTTCAGGGTTCAAAGTATGGTATCAGTTGAATGAAAATAGCCTTTGCACTTTTGTAAGATTGGAAGGTTTTATTAATTAAAATCTTAAATCTCTAGCAGTAAATCTACAGGCATTGTCTGCAATTTTCTTATAATGTAGCTTACAGATGACATTTTTCTCCAATATGTTTTTTTTAGTTGATACAGCAACATTTTTTAAAGAAAGGCTGTTTTCATGGCCTCGTTACTATTTTAATGAGAATTCCACATAATCAGTCTATTCTGTTCTATTTACCTATTTGCCTACTATTGGTCAATGTCACACAAAATCACATAGGCTATTCTCTATCTCAAGTATAAAATAAATGAGTGTATCAGGTCATCAAGTTAAAGAATGTATCTTTTTTTATTATATATTTAGATTTCAATGGATTTTTAAATTTTAAAGGAACAGTATTTTAGAAATACTGAGTTTTCTGATCCATGAATACACTAAATCTAAATTTGGGTTTTAAAGTGTTTTCTTTAGCAATGTTGAAAATGATGCTGCTTTGAGGATACACACTCTCAGTTAAATATTGCATCTAAAAATAATATGAAATAGTACTGAACTGACCTTAAACACAATATCATAAGTGATCTAAGAAGCTATGATGCTTTATTTAAGTGTTCAAATGCTATTAAAGGGATTTAGGTGTAGTATTTTGATGTATTTATTTATCTGCGGCTCTGATGATCTTCATTCTTCCTGGAAAATATGAAGATATCCATGAATTGTAATTTCTGTCATTTAAGTAACTTCTTACAGTATTTAGTGTCAAGAAGTCTATAGAGGGTTGTGCTGACAGTACTTTTCCATGACTGTGGGATTCTATTCCTTCTTTTTTAAAATTTTAATTCATTATAACTTATTCAAATTCATCCTGAACGTTATCCTCTGCTTGTATCTTCCACTTTCCACCTTCACTCCCCTTTATACCCTATTCCCCTCCACTAAACCTCTGAAAGGAGATTTCATCCCCCACTATATGACCACCGCCTATCAGGTCTCATCCAAGAAGCCTGCTTCCCCTTCTTCTGTGTGCCCACTGGGCCTCCACACCAAGGGAAAGTGATCAAATCCAGGGCACCAAAGTTCATATCAGAGGCAGTATCCACTCTCCCCAAGACCATGGAGAATGAGCTATCCATTTGTTAAATCTGAGTAGAGGATTTAGATTTACTGCATGCATTGTCCTTGGTTGGGGCAGCAGTTTGTGCAGGCCAGCCCTAGGCCCAGCTCCTCCAGCCTGGCTGGTCTCCTTGTGGAGCTCCTGAACCTTCTGGGTCCTTCCATCTCCCTTCTTCCATACCACTCTCCATGCTTCGCCTGGAGTCCAGCAACGAGTCCCAATATCTGTCCCAGTCCAACCAGCAGTCCCAAGCTGCTGGTTGGAGTCTCTCAGAGGACGTCTATCTATGTTGGGCTAATACCCACTTATAAGTGAATATATACCATGCGTGTCTTTCTGGGTCCGGGTTATCTCACTCAGGATGGTCATTTCTACTTCTATCCATTTGCCTGCAAATTTCAATATTTCCTTGATTTCAACAGCTGAGTAGTATTCCATTGTGCAAATGTACCATAGTTTCTTTATCCATTCTTCTGTTGAGGGATATCTAGGTTGTTTCCAGATTCTAACTATTATGAATAAAGCTGATATGAACATATCTTTGTTGTAAGGCAGAACATCTTTCAAGTATATGGCCAGGAGTGGTATGGTTGGGTCTTAAGGCAGCACCAAAAGCACCAGATTGATTTCCAAAGTGGCTGTATAAGTTTGCACACCCACCAGCAATGGGGGAGTGTTCCCATCTCTTCACATCCTTGTCAGCATGTACAGTCACTTGAGTTTTTGATCTTAGTCATTCTGATAGATATAAGATAGAATCTCAGAGTCATTTTGATTTGCATTTCCCTGGTGACTAAGGATGTTGAACACTTCAAGCGTTTCTCTGCCATTCGATGTTCCTCTGTTGAGAATTCTTTGTTTAGCTTTGTACCACATTTTTAATTGGAGTATTTGGTTTGGTGGTGTTTAATTTCCTGAACTCTTTATATATTTTGGATATTAGCCTTTTGTCACATGTAGGACTGGTGAAGATCTTCTCCCAGTCTGTAAGCGGTCATTTTGTTCCATTGACAGTATCTGCCTTACAGAAGCTTTTCAGTTTCATGCAATCCATTTAATAATTGTTGATCTTAGAATCTGATGATCTCAAGCAATAGTAATAAAAATGGCATAATACTAGCAATACTAGCATAGCAAGAGGAGAGTTGATCAATGGAATTGAATCAAAGACCCAGAAATAAACCCACACACTAAGCATACTTGATTTTTGACAAAGAAGCCATCCATTCAATGGGGGAAGAGATAGATAGTCTCTTCAACAAATGGTGCTAGTCTAACTGGATGTCTATGTGTAGAAATGCAAACAGATTTTTATTTATCACCATGCACAAAACTAAGGTCCTCAGACACACTAAATCTGTTAGAAGAAAAAGTAGGGAAGAACCTTCAACTCAGGTACAGGATACAAATTCTTGAATGGATTCCAGTCTTTCTTATAGGAGATTAGCAACAACTGAGGTAATTATCTTTTGTGTGAAATGGTTTCTCCATCTTCTCTGGAAAGTCTACTTTTTAAAAGATCTATGTTGAAGTGCTTACTTGTGATTTCTTTGAATTTTTCTCCATTTTACTCCATAGAACTTTACAAATTCTTGACCATTACGCAAATTATTAAATTCATCCAGAAACATTTTCTCATTTTAGTCATTGGACTTTTGTTGCCAAATTTTGATATGACTATTTATTGGTTTAATTTTTGTTAGTTTTCATACTTCTTCATTCTGTGTGATTCTAGCTTCCTTAAAAATTTAAAATATTTGTTTCCTGTGTCTTGTTTTAATTGTTAGTCAAATTATTCTGCTTGTTCACATTTATAGTGAGTTTTTATTGTTTGATGGCATTGTGAACACTACATAGAGATGACATTCATTATCATCTTATGAGAGCAGTTGACTTTGTTTCCCTTAGACTCTTTCCTTCATTAAACTCAAATCACAAATGCTTTTAACTTCTATGGTAAAAAAAGTACCCGAGACTTCAGCTCAGAGTCTCCTCTGTGGCATTGTTTATCAGTCAGCCTGGTGATGGCTGTGTGTACACAAGAATGAATTACCAATGTGGCTTTCTCTATCATAGACTCACTCCACATTTCAGAGAAAATTTCAGCCCAGAAATTCATTCTTTGACTCATAAAGCATGTAAGCCTGTATTTTTATTCTTGACTTATATCCAGCTGATTTGGGAATGACTATAGTTCAACAAACCTTCAAATAAACAAAGAAACAACAAAATCACAAACAAACAAACAAGCATACAAACTTCCCACCAAAATTACATAGACAGAATCTTAACTACAGTGGTTTTTTTTTAATTAAATGGTGACATCTTCTATTTTTGTCTGATTTATATTTTTGCCATATATCTTTAAATAGTTAGGTTTTATCTCTCAATATTTTGCCACAATTTGTAATTATAACCCACTTTAGACTTAATATAATGAAAATAACTCAAACTTTGCTAAAATGAGAACTCTATTCATGTGTTCTGATATTAAAATTCTACACAATTTTGAGCACAGTAATAAGCCATTTTATCAAACTACTTAAATTAGTCTACTGATTAACTAGCTACATAATATTATCTATGGTAAATATATGCTCAAGTCAATGAACCTGACTATATTGAATTATTCATACTTGGTATGTCTGTACAATCATTTTATTAAATTATTAGTAAGTTACCCCCATAGTATCAAGAATGACATTTGTGAAGAAATATATTATCAGCTACAACATTTATTTACTACTATAAATTAATTTTGTCACTACTGGATCTATTGAATTAATCTAAAAGTGAGATGTTATTTCTCCTGGGGATAGTTGAAGAAGAGATAAACTTGTTTTTGTTATGATCCCAAGTGCGGGATCAGAATGGCCTTGTGAGAACAGGTGAAGTGAATCCACTAGAAGACAAACCACCTTGTGTGGGAGCTTGATTGTTGGCAGCTGAAAAGATCCCATGAACAGACTCTGGAAGGAGATATATAAATGAGCCCAAAACTGAAGGAGGGCCTGTTAGAGACTTGGGATAGTTTTGGCTGTTCATTGCTCTACTTTGAGACGCTCCTAGAGAAAACTGAGGAGGGAAGGCTTCGGGGCTCCAGCTCCAGCTGAAGTTCTGGGTTCTGGTTGCTCCAGGTTCCAGCAGAAGAAATTCTGCTGATTATGACAGGAAAATTGCTCCTCGGAACTGATATCCTTACAGTTTTGTTATTGTATTCTTTAAATCCTCTTTCCTATCATTTAGGTTAGTTGGGTTATAAGGGATGTGCGCTTGGTTAATAAGTTCGTAATAAAATATATTTCTTAAGACAAAAGTAGGCTACAGATAGTCTTGAAATTTAGTGAATTTATGGTTGATACATTAGCCAATGAGAGTCAAAAGGTACTGAAACAACTCTTAGGAAAGAAAGAATTTAATTGGGGATTTGCTTACAGTTTCAGAGGCTTAGTCCACTATCATCATGGTGGAGAACATGGCAGCAAGCAGGTAGGTGCTGAAGCCCTAGCTGTGAGCTACATCCTGACAGAGAGGGGCGGGAGGGAGGGAGGGTGAGAGAGAGAGAGAGAGAGAGAGAGAGAGAGAGAGAGAGAGAGAGAGAGAGAGAGAGAGAGAGAGAGAGAGAGTCTCCAACAATGCCATACTTTCCAATCTTTTCAAATAGTGCTACTCCCTTGTGACCAAGCATTCAAATCCATGAGGTTATTGAGGAGGGCACTCTCATTTAAACTACCACAGGTACTAAGTTTACTACCAGAGCAATACCATCGATTCAACATGAGTATTCATGTGTACTTGGAATTCAGCATGAAGAATAATTCTAAGATTGGCTACAGATCATTATAGAAGGATGCCATGAGTAAATATCTGGTTTTCATAGTTCATGACGTAAACAGTGTTATCATGTGTATCAGTTGTCTCTCATTTTGGACTAGACTTTCTTCCATATCAGCTATGTTGCATAAGCCAGCTGTTTTATTCCCTCTTAGTTATAGCAAAGGGCCACCATCATTATTGCACCTAAGCAGTATATAACTGTCACTTGCTTATGTGTCTAGCTAGCTGCAGTTTATAACAAAAATGTATTCAATACAAAAAAAATTTGTTTTTTACTTTTTTTGTTTCCCAACAGGACATCTAAAAGCACATTATGGTTGAGAGAGAGAGAGAGAGAGAGAGAGAGAGAGAGAGAGAGAGAGAGAGAGAGAGAGAGAGAGAGAGAGAGAGAGACCTTGCTGCATGTATTGGAGACTTTACTTCTCTGATGATGCCTTAATTTTACCCAAGAAGGAAATTATTGAAAATTCGATAGCACAATCAGATTGAACTCTCAAAAATTCTAATAGCACACACAGGCAACCCTGGGGCATTGCCAGCTTTTTTGTAGCTTAATTTTGCATTTAAATATGCTTTTTAGTTTTCCAATTCTGCATACCCATGGGAAATGCTCATAGTAAATACTGCCTCTAGAGGACTGCTGAGAAGATTGCCGAACACTAAAGTAAACCGAACAGATTGAACAAACTTGAGGTTGTCTGCCTTGCTTTAGCAGTTTGGGTGTGTACTCCCTTCCAAAGATGTGTAAAAAAAAAACTAGGGTACCCAACATGGGAGCCACTCTCTGATAAATTTATACATGTAAATAGGGTCCTTACAAAACTTCAAAAGCCAAAAGCAAACCATGTTGCTACAGAAATAGCCTTTGAAATGGGCACAGAAAATAGGAACGTGATTACTTAAATTTATACAAAATAAACATCATTTTGAAATGATATTTCACTCTGCTGCAGTTCTTTTTTTTCATTTTTTTCTCCTTTATTAATTTATTCTTGTTATATCTCAATGGTTATCCCATCCCTTGTATCCTCCCATTCTTCCCTCCCTCACATTTTCCCCTTATTCCCCTCCCCTATGACTGTTCCTGAGGGGGATTACCTCCCACTGTATATGTTCAGAGGGTATCAAGTCTCTTCTTGGTAACCTGCTGTCTGCTGCAGTTCTTTGATTAATACCTTGAGGGTATGCAGACGAGGAGTACACGTGTAAACATGTGACTTCAGTGTAACCTGATGCCTACTATCACAGAGGCTATGAAGACTGGGGAGTTTTTTTGAGAAGGAGCACATATGCCCGAATGTTTAAAAATGGGTGTGGGCACAGAGTTTAACTTCAGTGAATCTTTCTCTAAAGCTCACAGGAGCATTACAACTTGCTTTCTTTCATTTGACCTTGCTTTCTGTCCAATAGGTTAAGTCTGTAGTACTCTCCAAAGGAAGCTGTTTGAACTGCATGCTTGTCATTTACAACCAAATAAAGAGAATATTCCTTTTTTCCCAATAGCAGAAAAATAACTATTGAGCCTCTAGACGATTATCGATCTGGTTGGAATTACATGGTCACAATTGTGTCAGGGGACAGGGGAAACTTCTGGCAGCGAAGTGGTAAGTGGGGTAAAAGTAGCTGCAGGTAAACATTTCCTGTCTTAGGTAGTTCATCATTATGAGATACTTTTGAGAAAAACCTGAAGAGCTGTTCTGTTCTGAGGATGTAGCTCAGTTGGTAGAGTGCTTGAGAAGCATGTATGAGGCCCTGGGCTCAATTGTTAGCATTTCATAAGTGAGCATGACGCAGCTAGTCTTGAGTTCTGCAGCTAAGAGGCATAGCATGAAGGAGGCTCAGAACTTCAAGATCACCTTCTGTTGCTTATCAAGTGTAACGCTCAGGAGGCACACGTATCCTGCCCCATCCATGTCGGGAAGAGTGGCTACACATACATACCTGTTGAGGAGGAACCAGTGGATGCCGCACAAGTGTCTTCCATTTGAATGAGCAGAGTGTTGCAGCCATCCCTTCTTGTTTGAATTAAGTTTACCTAAGGAGTCAAGATACTTCAGAATTTATCTAAGACCCTCTGAGGTATGGGAGGCTGACCTCTGCATATTTCCCTTGGCTGGTATTAGCTAAACTGATACAAGTCTTTGACTCTACTGGGAGACAACCTAGTTAAAGGAGCAAGTGGCTAGCTGTTCTTTCACCTACTCCATGTATTTGTTTTTCATGGACAAGGCAGCATACTAGTCCTATTTAACAATTTTTTTTTCTGGGGACATAATCTCTGTACCCAGAGCATATATTCTAGTGGGAAGGCCAGAAGTTAGAACAATCACATATTGTTGGGTTCTAAGAAGCCGTTGACCTTGCTTGGGGGTGTCTACGAAGCTTCCCAGAGGAAGTGGAATCTGCACATTAAATGAAGCTAAGCTTGCGATGAGGTGGTAATATAACACCCATCTGAAGATTCCTTCAACACCTTCCTTTAGGTTTTTTTTTTTTTTGAAACCAGCAAACAAATAAATAAACCCAAATAAAAGCAAAACTTAAAAAAGAAATAACAGAACACAGTATTTCTAAATGGCAATAGGAAATAATAATTTTCTGGATGTAGAGATTTTTTTTCAAAGTGAATGTCAAAAAATCAAATTCAGTATTAGAATCTTGTGACAAAACTAATTTGGTTAACCAAAATTCGTACTGCCAGATTACTTTTCCTTCATTTCTCCCCTCCCCCCCCCCCCCCATTTTAATTCTTTGACTTTATTGTTTTCTAAGATTTAGATTTCCCTGGAGAACTTTCTTTTATTCCAACAACTGAAATCCATTAAAACTGCTCAATTAATGCTCTTAAGGAGTCAAATAAAGAGAATTTGGGTTTCGGCCCTTTGAGTCATAAATGTTGATGATCTCTAAAGTCCATTAAATTCTTAGAGTTATGCTTAGCAGGCAGGTCTCCTCTCTACTAATGATGTTTCAGTGAAAGTATAAAAGGTTAAGTGGCTAGTGAGGGGGAGTCTAGGATGATGAAGGTGGGGACTGCTGCTGTTCTTTTTATTGTAAGTTGGCATTTGCTTTAAGTCTATGCTTCTTTGCATAGCAAATAAGTCTTGGGCTTTATTAAAAGATTTCAGGGGTTCATTCAGCCAGAAGTCTTTGCTTCCCATAATTAGTGTAACCAAATCTGGTCCCTTGTTACTTAATTATTCCTTAAATCATGTAAAAGAATTTCATTTAAAACATCTTACATGTAACCACAATGCTACTTTATGTTATAAGAGAAATGTCGTCGAAGGCCCTGGTTGTATTAAAAGAAATATGGTGTCTGCTAGATGAAAAGTTCTTTGTTTTCCTTGGGTTAGCTGGGTATTGAGATAGAAATTATTCTACATAAGGGTGTGTGTGTGTGTGTGTGTGTGTGTGTGTGTGTGTGTGTAATTCTTATCAGTATTTTTCTTTTCATTTGAGACAGGAAAAGAGAAAAGTCATGAATGGATGTCAGAAAACAATTCTACTATGACAAGAAAGACTATGAATAAAGTCATGGTACCATGAGTATATATAGGAAACCATATTCATTGGCTCCTTAGTCCCTGTGTCACTTCAATATTCCTTTAATTGTCTGTTGGTGGAAAGTAAGGATGCAGAGATGTTTTTGCCTAACATGTTCCAGGCTCCTGGGTGTCTAAATACAGCTGTGGTGGTGATGACAGTAGTAATGATACTTCTCCTGTGTATATGTCAGTGCGTCCTTTCCATAAAATACCCTAAGTGGTGGCCTTAGTGGTAGTGCCATCCTGGGAGATAAGTTCCCTATTTTCTGATTGTTATTTCTAGAAGTAGTGCCCACATCATATCCTCCTGAGTAATCCAACTCTTGGCCAACCCCCTGTGGTAGTTTGAATGTATGTCACCACAGGCTCAGGAACTCTGAATAAGTGTTCCCCAGATGATGATGCTGTTTAAGGATGTTATGGAACCTTAGAAGATGAAGGCTTGCTGGGGGAAGTAGGTCGTTGAGGGTAGGGCCTGGGTGTTTATATCATCACGTCATTTCCTGTTTATTTTTTTAGCTTCCTGTGTGACAAAAAGGGATTAACTGACTTTCTGCTCTTGCTACCTGTTAGCATGCCTTCCTTGCCTTCACAGACAACTGCTCTTGAACTGTAAGCCAATTTGTTGAATCAGTTTTGCACACGTATACGATGCTTCTCACCACTCACACCTCCCATTCCTCTGCCACCATGTCAACACTCTTCTTCCCCACAAATCTCTCTCTCTCTCTCATGTTCACGACCATTTATCTTGTTTTGTGACACACTGATATACTGGGATTGACCAGGGCTGCTTGTGTGACCATGAATTTGAAGTTATCTGTTGTAGCCTAATGGGCTCAGCAGTTGGCACATAACTAAAGAGAGTGGCCATCAAAAATAAAGTCGTTTTGGTTTAGTGGCCAGGCAGCTTGAAACTTGCATGACAAATATTTGATAAAACTAACAGTGCAGTGCTTTGAAATCAGATATGAAAGCTGAAGTGTTAGAAGCACTACAGAATGACTGAGACGAACAGTGTTTGCTGATATTAAGCAAGGATCAGAGAGGGGCAAGCTAAAGAAAGAATGAGGGTTTGTTTTTTGTTTTTTGTTTTTTTTACTCAGAAACAAGGGCGTTTCCCTAGCCATGGCATGCAATGAATATTTACTGACAGCCAACTGAAAAGGACAATTGTTTCTGTGTCTCAGACTACAGGAAATAAAACTGTGAGTTCAGCCTCCTTAAAACTGTTCTGAAATTGGACAGTAAAAACAAGATTAAAAAACATTGTATGGGGGCTCCAGAAGTCCTTGGCAGGCTCAGAAGGCAGTGAATGACATATGGAAATGCTGAATCCCAGTTACTGCTGCTTTTGGTCTTGAGCTAGAGAAGCAGAACAATGACTTTTGTTCTGAGAAACAGTTCCAACTACCAATCATTTATAATTGAAATATATTAATTTAGGATTTTTAGGTGATAGAGAAGATCTGTTATGTCATTTTTTTAATTCACTATTCAGGAGAGGGAATAACTAGAAAAAGAATCTCCTAATGTATTTGAGACTTCAGAGGGCTACTTTTGATGTCTCAAAACAACAACAACAACAACAACAACAACAACAACAACAACAACAGCAAAACCCTTCAATATTTTCATATCTTTCTGGTGCAACAAACTAAAATTTGGGAACTGATACACCTTATTTCTTCATAGTACTTATCGATACAATACTGATGTGAAATGTTAGTTAAAGGAGAAAATGAAACATGATATATATGGGAATTCTCTATCACTGCATTAAAATTCAAGAAGCTAAGATAAAGCTTTTCTTTATTTTAATGCATCGAAGCACTAGAGCAGATGCACCGTGCCCCACCCACATGTCTGTATAACTGATTTTAGACCCATGCCGACTTCTTCATATGGCTTCTGCTGAAAGAGGCTATTTGCTTTTAGGACAAGAACTCTTGTCCTTGGTAAATGTCAAATTAATTTTGAAGTCAGATTGAGCAAATTTAGTTTCCTTGTGGTACATTTTTTATGCAATTAAAAAATAAATCAGATAAGAGATTTTTCCCCTTCACTCCATCGTAGAGACTGCATCTCCAGAGTAAAGGCCTCCTCTCGCACGGGCAGCACCCTGTGATTTAGACTTGTAATAGGTGCATGATTACTGCTCAGGAAATATCCCAAACATCTTACTAAGTGCACTCACTTTGTGTTCCCTTACAGATGGCACAAGCTGCCCAGAGCAAAGGTGTAGTCATCAAGCCGAATACAACGCTTTGATGGTACATTTCTTATGCTTCTGTTAGAACTTATTGCTTGGACTTTATATGATCGTAATCATGGCAGCCTTGCATACACATACCAGGAGATGTGCAAAGTTTTTGCTGTGCTCTATCCTCCTTAATATTCACATTCCCTCTGGAGGGAAGTATTCTCACATCTAAATGAGAAAACTAAATCCCGGGAGAGCGTAAATATGTTGATTAAGGTCTCCTGTCTAATAAGTGGAAAGCTGAATGTGATTCACGATCTGCATGGCTGCTGGCTCTGAGCTTCTCCACTAGGTGATAGTGCTTATTGTTTACCTACCAGTGTTCCTCAATTGCACTTTAATTCCTTAGCAATAGGAAGTGTGTTTGAACCATCTGTAGGCCATAGCTTAGAATTTACCTGGAAGAGGGATACACTGCACTCATTCTTACTTTTCCCTCAACATGTAAATGTGTTTGGCTCACTTAGCTATATATAAGAACATTACCTTCAAAACACTTTCTTCTTTAATTTTTAAATTTTTTTATTATATATGTTTGTGTGTGTCCATGTGTGGGTATGTGCACATGAGTACAAATGTCTGTAAAGACCAAAAGAGGGTCACTGGATGTTCTGGAGATATAGGTTATGAGGTGTCCGAGGTGAGTTCTGAGAATTTGGGTCCTCTGTGACAACAGTATGCTCTCCTAACCACTAAGCTATTTCTCCAGTCAATTTTATTATCATTATTGGTGTGTGTGTGTGTGTGTGTGTGTGTGTGTGTGTGTGTGTGTGTGTATACACACATGCACTTTGGGTTTGGGGCATAAGTGGATGTGCAGCGATCAAAAGATAATCTGTAGTATTGGTTATTTCTTTTATATGGGTTCCAAGGATCAAATCCCAGTTGCCAGGCTTGCACAGTAAGTGCACTTACCTGCTGAGCCATCTCACTAGACCAAAATTTTTTAGCCACTTGTCATCGTGATGATCACGGGGAATTAATACTGCTGGAAGTCTGCCCTCTATAATGTGCTTACAGAATTTTATAGAAGAAAAATTAATTCCCTCTTAAAGCCAGATAGTATTGTATATGCTAGTGAAACTCACTTGTGTTGTGGTCTTTTATTACTGTGTGACATTCCCTGGGTGATGAAAAGCAGGGTTGACCTCTTTCTTAAAACCCAAGCAGAGGAGAGGATGCTTCTAAGAGCCCTTCTGGGAAAGCATGGGAAATTATTTTTGTCTATGGAGCCTAGATGGTATTCTTGCTGCCTAAAATCCCAAGGCCCATTTAAATTGTTATGAGCTATCAGACAATTCTCTGTTATGAGGAAGCAATGTGGTACATAATAACGATTTTATAACCGAGTATTTATTTATCAAGATCCATCGGGTTTGTTTAATGAAAATTATATGTCAAGAGCCTGTAGATTTATTAGTAGTCTTCCCTCATAAAACGGATCTTGCCTGAAGTTCCATTCTCCCTCTCTCTGAATAGACATTTTATGATCACAGCTGTGATGTGCATTACATCCTGCTCTCCTGATAATCAAAAGAAGACATTTCCTTTGATACAGTGAGTAATGTTCCAAGTGATGTGCATCTTTCAATTTGGAAGAACTCCCTGCTGAATCCAAAGCCTGATCTATTGTCCACAGCTTCCTGTTCTCTGTCCTGGCATAGAACAGCAATTGCTGCAGTCCTTTGAACAAGTTGAATGCTTGTGTAGGTCTTTGTGACTTATATGAATTCTAACACCTTTCTGTAACCACGTACAGTTATAGTGATCTCCACTTAGGACTCATAACGAAGCCAGTATTCAAGGTTTCATAGGGTTCTGGATAGTAAGTGAGAAGTGTTACCTTGAAGCCAACTGCCGTCATTCCTAATTTCTGTTTTGCTCCTAGTTTGTTCTGTGGTGGTGGACAGTACCTGTTACTTCCTGGCATCCTGTATTCCACTCATGTAGAATGAAGGAAGTTCTGGAATATCACTGAAGGAAAACAGAACTTCAGGGCACACTGTCCTTGGTGTAGACTTTAAGTTCTGATTCCACTAATGATAAATTTTAATTACTGCAACTCTTTGAGCTTCTGATGGAAACAACTAACACATGTGCTTAGATCTAGATTTGGGAAAATTTATAAGTTTGATTTTGTGTGGAATTTTCACAGAAGTAAGTTATAATGAGAAACCAATAGTAGAAAGCTATCGGCTTAGATTTTTCCCAAACCTACTTTATTTAGGGTTCTTAAGCACCTTTACCTCCCTTCCAACTCCCTAACTCTAGGTAGGAGAGAAAGAACGTTAGAAGTGGGAAAATAGGTGATGTAGACCTCTTTACTTCTTCTGGCTGGGTAAGGTTGTGGGATTCTTTTATGGCAAGACCAATCTCAATTGTCAGCAGCAAATGCTTTAGGAAGTCCTCCACCAGGTCTCCTCCAAACCTTCCCCACTCTCCTTTTAGACTCTCTTTGTTACACCCCTCAGAGTCCTCAGAATTCAAGTAACTCCAGCTGGCAGAGGCCACATCCCCTCCACGAGGCAATTATCAACTCTGGACAAACCAAAATCCCCACTTGGGATTAAAACAAAAACATGTTAACATAACATAACTGAGCTTACAAAGAAACTAAAGCTTTCATTACATGCCTCCATTTTTGTTTAAAAATTGCTTTTTCCTCTAACATTAATAAGAATGATTATGAAAATTATCAGGTACGAATTACATTTACAATGCTCAGTCCATTAGTATTCAGCAGTCCTGGAGGGAGTATTTCACTCTTTATCCTATCCTGGGGAGTCCTACATTCTGTCCCTAAATCACTTTCTTTTGTTGTTGTTGTTTTGTTTTGTTTTTGTTTTTTGAGACAGGGTTTCTCTGTGCAGCCTTGGCTGTCCTGGACTCACTTTGTAGAGCAGGCTGGCCTCGAACTCACAGTGATTCACCAGCCTCTGCCTCCTGAGTGCTGGGATTAAAGGCATATGCCACCATGCCAGGCTCTAAATCACTCCCTTATATTTTGTATCCATCAACCTAAAACATGTATCTAGACCTTAAAACATTTTTTATACCTAAAACATTGTCTTAGTTCCTAAATGACTAAACTTAATAGTAATAAAACTATAACTATCTAGACATCAACCCCATCAGAGTATTTAGAAGTAAATAATATTACCTCAGTATCTAGGAAGTGTAGACCAAATAGCTTCCAGAACTATAGAAGTGACGGAGACAGCTGACCGCCTGGACAGTCACCAAAGGTTTCTCTGTGTTGTTTGGGGCATCCAGTCTTTAGCCTCCTGGCCCAGAATATCTGATAAACTTTTCTGTGAAGCAGGAATTGTGAAGGACTGGTCACTTAGTCTCTGTAAAGTTGGACAGTCAAATTCCCAGTGTCCTGCTTGTTTACAACAGCCTGCTATCAGCTGTTGAAGGACAGTTTTTCTCCAGTGGCTATTTGTCACCTTTGTCTCTTTGATCCTATCATCTTCTTTGAGGTAGGGTAGTGGCACTGCCGAGAGTGGATGTGTCTCTATTTCAGAAAAGTCTTTTAATTATTAAAAAACATATTTGAATGCCATGTTATGTAAATCTCTGAAGTTTTCGACGACTACCTATCTACCATTATATAGTGCATAATCCTGTCTGTCTGTCTGTCTATCTATCTATCTATCTATCTATCTATCTATCTATCATCTATCTTTTGAACAACATTGCTTGTTTCTAGCAATGTACTATTTGCCTAACCTTGAAAACATGTACAAGAGACTAACTAAAGCTTACTTCTGTAATTAAATAAACTAGTATCTAATAAGACTACAATTAAGATTATTTATAGGTGACAGACTACTAACTTGCATCTCCAACCATCCTGAACAGTTTGCAATAGTTAACTTTCATAAGACTAGAACTTTATGTCACATTTTCAAATGAGTTGCATAAGTACAATACATTAGGGCAAAAGTTGAACAAAATAACCTTAACAATCTTATCTTTCTATCAATAGGAAGATGGAAAAATGTATTTGACAGCCCTGTTATTAAGGCCCAGGGAACATTGTGGAAGAAGAGGACAATGATTGTAAATGCCAGAGATCAGGGCACTCGATGTGAGATTGTGTCTCCTAGTAACATCAGAAGCTACACCCATAAAGTATTACCAACATGACTGCCCACATGTGAGTTAAACAAGGGTGACACCAGTGAATTTGCTGACATGGACAAGGAAAAGCCAGTGCGGTCTCAACCCTACACAAAGAACTATAGGCAACCAAGGAAAGCTCAGAGTTGGAGAGGCAGTATACTCCAGGAAAAGCCCACCAATTGGTTGTCCAGTGTCAAGTAGTAAGGTCTGAAAATATGTATTCAAGTAATACATAAATTAAACAGGTTATATTTATATATTGCATGCATGTAATAACAGTTAGTGAAAAAAGAGACTATGAATTTGAAAGAGAATGGGGGTAAATATGGGAAGGCTTAGAGGAAGGAAAGGAAGGAGGGATGTTGTGACTAAATTATAATCTAAAAAGTTTAAAAATGCTTTCATTAAGAAAAAAGTTTGTCAAATATGGGGCACCAGATTTGACCACGTCCCCTGGATGGGGAGGCCCGGTGGCACTCAGAGGAAGGATAGCAGGCTACCAAGAAGAGACTTGATACCCTATGAGCATAAACAGGGGGAGGTAATCCCCCTCAGGAACAGTCATAGGGGAGGGGAGTAAGGGGAAAATGGGAGGGAAGGAGGAATGGCAGGATACAAGGGATGGGCTAACAATTGAGATATAATATGAATAAATTAAGAAAAAATATATATAAAAAGAAAAAAGTTTGTACAATAATTGTACAAAACTTAAGTTTTTTGTTTTGTTAAAATATTTTTTATATATAGATAGTTTTTGGATTGATGGAAATGAGATATGATAGATATTGACTTATATTCAGAGTTGTAGACTCTCTAAGATAGGAAAGATGTTTTCTCTAAGGTTATCATGTACAAATAGGCAAAACACTATGAATGTAACATTTATGTAATTCCTAATTGTTTCATGGTCCTTCTTGCTGTGCGTAGTTTATTGTATGTATGTATAATAATATGAATGCATATGTAAAATTAAAATAATAATAAATTGGAAACAAAAGAGAGTTACCTTTTTAGGCAGTTGGCTTTTTGCTTTTGAATAACGGCGTTAAGGCTGCCATTGGGTTATTTGGTTTGGTGGTGTTTAATTTCTTGAGTTCTTTATATATTTTGGATATTAGACCTTTGTCAGATGTAGGGTTGGTGAAGATCTTTTCCCAGTCTGTATGCTGTCGCTTTGCTCTTTTAACAGTGTCTCCTGCCTTACAGAAGCTTCTCAGCCTCATGAGATCCCATTTATTAATTGTTGACCTTAATGCCTAGGCTGTTGGTGTTCTGTTCAGGAAGTTGTCTCTTGTGCCAATGTGTTCCAGGCTCTTCCCCACTTTTTCTTCTAACTGATTTAGTGTCTCTGGTTTTATGTTGCGGTCTTTGATCCACTTGGACTTGGGTTTTGTAAAACTCTGAGATTCCATCTTACACCCATCAGAATGGCTAAGATAAAAAAATTCAAGCGACACCACATGCTGGTGAGGATGTGGAGAGAGAGGAACACTCCTTCATTGCTAGTGGGAATGCAAACTAGTACAGCCATTTTGGAAATCTATCTGGTGCTATCTCAGAAAACTGGGAATAAGGCTTCCTCAAGACCCAGCTATTCCACTCCTTGGAATATACCCAGAAGATGCTCCAGCACACAACAAGAAAATTTGCTCAACCATGTTCATAGCAGCCTTATTCATAATAGTCAGAACCTGGAAACAGCCTGTGTCCTTCAGTAGAAGAATGGATAAAGAAACTGTGGTACATTTACGCTATGGAATACTACTCAGCTATTAAAAATAAGGAATTCCTGAAATTTGTGGACAAATGGATTGAACTAGAAATAATCATAATGAGTGAGTTGACCTAGAAGCAGAAAGACTCAAATGGTATATATTCACTTATAGCTGGACACTAGCCCAAGGGGCAAGTCCCATGAAAGTCTTCACTTACCAGAAAAGTGGGACAGAGGGGAGGACATGCTATTTGGACTCTATGTGAGAGAAGCATGGGAGAATGGAGAAATAAAAGGATCCAGAGGGTCCTAGAAACCTACAAGAAGAACTTTATGACGGGCAGATCTGGGTCCTGGGGTCCTGCTCAAACTATGGCACCAGACAAAGACAATATGGGCAGTAAACTTCAAACCCCTACCCAGATCTAGCTGATGGACAGGACATTCTCCACCATTGAGTGGAGAGTGGGGAGTGACTTTCACACAAATTCTGGTGCCCTATATTTGACCACGTCCCCTGCATGAGGAGGCCTGGTGGCACTCAGGGGAAGGATAGCAAGCTACCAAGAAGAGACTTGATACACTATAAGTATATACAGGGGGAGGAGGTCCTTCTCAGTCACAGTCATAGGGGAGGAGAGTAGGGGGAAAATGGGAAGTAGGGAGTAATGTGAGAATACAAGGGATGAGATAACAATTGAAATGTAATATGAATAAATTAAAATATGTTAAAAATATTAACAATGATAGTAAAATATATATTTAGGGGAAAACAGCAAAACTTGTTCTCACACCCTTAAGAATAAAATTACAAATCAATTTACTAGCAAGGAAAAAAATAAAAGAAATAGATTTACCTAACAAACGTAAATCTGAAAACCCATTTAGTGTGATGCCTCTCAGATTCTGCTCCGAGTGCCTATTCTAACTTTACAGAAGTTTTTTGAGGTTTATAGACTTTGAGACTAGTTGATTTAGGGGTGTGATATTTTTGTTTATTTTAAAATTCTTAATTATAGAACTTAAAAATTAAAAGGGAATAAGTTTAATCAACAATAAAAAATAATCACTTAGAAAGACCCAGAGGGGAAAAATAACCAACAATTTGCAGACTGTAACATGTGCGGCAAAGGAGTTTTGAGGAAACAAGTTTTGAGATGGATTTTAGAATTGTTACTAGAATTTGAAAGTAGATTTTTACCCAAGGCAGGAAGAATAGTAGAGACTGGAGAGAAAGCTGAAGGAGGAGAAAGGAGAACACATGCAAATATCTGAGGGAGGACTGCCACACAAAGACCAAACCAGCTACGAAGATCCCAAGACGGACTCCATTTGGCTAAGTTAGTATATATTAATGAGAGCAGAATGGCTGAATCAGCAAGGGTATCAGAGAGCACAGGAGTATAAGTCTACTAAGGAATAAAGGTAACTTAGAAGGTCAAAGATTGGCTTCTAAAAGAAAGGGTGTTTTGAACAGAGGAGTTTCCCAAGAAACACTGGACATCATGCCGAGAATGACATCTTGGGTACAATGCAGAAGGCTCTTAATGTGACCCAGTGTGGAGTGCCAGGGTGGTAACAGTGAACCACTAAGAAGTAGTAAGATTCTGGGTGTCTGTGAAGGCAAAATCTCAGGGAGTGCTAACACTTTTGGATACTTGGTATGAGTGAGCTCAGAGTGAAGAATCATTTGCCCAGACCAGCAGTGGTCAGGCTTGCCTTTAACCCAAGCACTCAGGAGGCACAGGCAGATGATCTCTGAGTTTGAGGCCAATCTGGTCCACAGCGTGAGTTCTAAGGCAACCAAGGCTACACAGAGGAACCCCATCTCAAAAAACCACAGATGAATTAATGAATCAGTGAATGAATAAGTGCAGGAATAAACAAACAGAAAATAAATGATTTACCCTGGAAAAGTCTAAGGATTTTCTTTCAGGACATGGGAAACAGAAATGTCATTTAATGAGAGGAGAAAGTCAGTGGATGGAGAAGGCTTAGGAAAAAAATTAAAAATCAGAAGTTTGGTGTAGGGTGCTGCACCTCTGCCCTACATCCACAGTTCTTCATGTTTCACCTAAGCATAGTGAGCCATGGTCTAAGCATTTCATTTGAAAAAAAAATCCCCAGAAATTAGCAATTTATGTTTCAAATGAATATCATTCTGAGTGACCCAATGACGTTGCACACCATATTCTGTCCTGTCTGAAACAGACATCATTCTCTCATTTACATGCCCGTACTGTGAACAATGTTTGCCCATTAGTAGCTATTTCTACAATCAGATGGACTATCATACATTATGGTACTGTGTTCCTATATCCCTTACCTCACTCAACGCACAAAGTTCAAGAGTTGCAGGGCTACAATTGTAACTACTACAGTGGAAAGGGATAGCAACCTCTCTTAAGTGAAATCATGAAAATTAACCTAATGATGAGATAAAACAACTGTGTGTTGAGTTTTGAAGACTGAGTGTGAGGTTGAATTTTCTAGCTGTAAAACTATGGAGGAGGAAGAAGAGTGCTCGTTTCACTGCTGTAGCTCCTGATGCAGGAGCTACAGTCACCATGTAATATGTGCTTAGGTAAGTTGGAAAAGGAAATAAGATTGTGGGTGTAAGACATGAGTAGACAATATATTCTTATTGACATTAGCTGTCACGCCAGAAAGCAGTTTGCCTCTACAAAGGCTGCAAGAGGGTTCCCCCAAAGTGACAACAAGCCATTTACTTAAAATAAGAAATGATTTCACAGATTCAGGAATATGTGTGAACTAAAAAATACAAAATACTCAGGAGGTTGCATCTTCCAGTGTGTGTGTGTGTGTGTGTGTGTGTGTGTGTGTGTGTGTGTGTGTGTGTGTGTTGGGGGAGCATGCTCATATTTCCTGCAGAGTTGAAATTGATAAAAAAAAAAAAGAATATCTTCCAGAGTGAGTGTTCCATTGCGACAGGACCAGACTTTTCTGGTACAATATACACTAATCAACACACAAAAGAGGCGTCATGATGAAAACCTTGGAAGGACAGATTCACTGTGGTGCTGTGTGCACATGATAAGCAAAATGAAGCACAGATGAACAATGCACATGCCCTCAAAGGAAAAGCAAAAGCTACATTTGGAGTGTAGAAAATTACATATAACTTGATTACTATATGTTTGTAATCATTTGATTCTATTACTAGTTACTGATGATTGCTCTATGTATAAACTAAATTTTATCCATGGGGATTTCTTGTGAAACTATAGTACATATATGGGTCTGGTACTCCTTGTTGATCCAGGCATCGATTGGAATATATATATATTAAATACGGACAGACTATTCCACTTCAGATGTGTGTGCTTTAAATATAAAATATAGTTATAGGTACATTCAGTTTGGGATTATCAGGAACAAGTTATATAAACAAATACCTTAATCTTTTTTTATAACCTTGTGAAGTCTGTTTTATTATTATGGTCACATGAAGGATGTATAGTTATTATCCATTGTATGGTTTTGGCTTTTTTGTCAAAAATCAAGTGTCCACAGGTATGTGGGTTTATTTCTGGGTCTTCAGTTTGATTCCACCGATCAATCAGCCTAGTTCTATGACAGTACCATGCTTTTTTTTTATTATGGTTGCTCCATAATACAGCTTGAGATCCAGGGGATAAGGTCTTCAAAAATCTCAGAGACCTACAGAATATGGCATTTAAAGATTTTTTAAAAATTATTTTAAAGATACATAGACAATAACACAGGTTAACTCCTGGCAATACCCAGCCTACCTCTAAGAAGATGAGCATCAATGAACCTCCTTATGGAGAAAGCTTCAAATGTGGCAAACCAGCCACTGGGAAGATGTCCTCATTTCAGTCACCGAATTCTTCCTAAAAATAGGCAAGCTTGGATATAGGTAGAGTCGACAGCCAAACTCTGCCAAGACAGGGTCAGCAAGTCCTCAACAATTCCTGCCTCACAAATATGTCTGTCAGATATACTGGGCCAGAAGGCTGAAGATGATGCACCAACATTATAGAGTTTTGGTTGACTGTTCAGGTAGCAAACTGTCTCTGTTATTTTTTTTTTTTTAATTTTAGAAGCTGCTAACTTGTCTACTCACATAATTAATTTTATTCCTTCTCAAGTCTCTGATGGGGCTGAAGACCAGATAGTTTAGTTTTATAGTTAAGCTTAGTTGTTTAGGGTTTAAGATGTTTTTAGGTCTAGATAGATGTTTTCAGCTGATAATGACGGATATGATAGATATTGATTTACGTTCAGAATTTTAGACACACCAAGATAGGAAAGATGTTCTCTTCAAGGTTGCCAAATTCAAACAGCCAAAACACCATGAATCTAACATTAATATAATTCATGATTATTTCATGGTTCTTCTTGCTGTAAGTAGTTTATTTTATATTTTATATAATTACATATATATGTAATTATATTATATGTAATAATATAGATGACAATGTAAAATAAATAAAAATAAATAATTTAAAAAATTCCATCTGGAAACACCTACACCTGAGAAAACTTTTCAGCAAAGTAGCAGGACACAAAATTAACTCACAAAAGTCAGCCGATAAAAATGACAAACAGACTGAGAAAAAAAAATCAGAAAAGCAACACCTACCACAATAGCATTAACAAAATACAGTAAAATATCTTGGGGGTAACTCCAGCTAATCAAGTGAAAGATTTGTATGATAAAATTTTAAGACACTGAAGAAAGAAACTGAGGAAGATATCAGAGGACGGAGAAGACCTCACACTGGTGCACTCTGGCGTTCGTCTCCAGAGCTATTGGTTTCTTGAGCATAAACCTGAGATTGCTATTTTCAACCTTGGTTGTCATTGCAATACAATGAAGGAAATGCCAAACCAAAAGCTGCATCCAGAAAATGGCTTGATATTGTTAGAGACTTTGTAGACCAGACGTATGAGTTGTGTTGGGTTTCCAGTTAATTGTGCCTGGGATCATCCATGTTCCAGGCTAGAAAACTATCCTTCAGATCCCACACCCTCCCTCATCACCTTCCTATCCCATCCCTTCCCTCATCCTAACCTGCACTTCTAGTTCACTCAGGAATTTAAGTTTTATTCCTACTGAAATCTCTCATGGGTTTGAAGACCAACCAGATAGTTTAGTCTTTCAATTAAGCTTAGTAGGTTAGGGGTTGAGATGTTTTTAGATCAAGATTGATGTGTTAAGTTGATAGGGATGAGATATGATAGATATTGATCTTCATTCAGAAATTTAGACCCAACAAGATAGGAAAGATGTTGACTTCAAGTTTGCCAAATACAAATAGCCGAATTATTATGAATGTAACATTTATATAATCCCTGATTGTCTTGTGGTTCTTTGTGCTGTGTGCAGTTTATTTTGTTCATGTGTAATAATATAAATGTATATGTTGAAAAAGAAACATTTAAAAAAAGATGTTTGCAAGCTTTTGTCTCCAGAGCTACTCTTCTGAAATGGAACCCAGAAGCAGCACTTCTATGGTATCTGTGGTTTTTTTCAGTAATATAAATTTAATATTTGCCTTCTTGTGTTTTTTTTCAGTCTGAGTAAATGTGGGAGGAACACAGTTTACTTCCCCCATTAGGCACATAGTAGCCCCCTGCTTTTGATACATAAGGCCCTGAAGGTCAGTTATGAAGCAACAATAGGCAACTCAGATGATGTTGAAGGAAAGAAGAAATTGGATACTTTCAGAAATATGCTCTGCATTGAGCTGAAGATCCCACTTTGAAAATCTCTCTTCTGCATGGAACTTTCAGCAGCCATCTCTTGTCATTACAAAGACAGCTAATTCTGAGATTGTGTTCTTGGGGTTTGAAGATATTAAAGTCTCAGCAATGTGTCCCAGAAAGTCAAGTTAGCAGTAAAGTGATCCACAGTGACGGTGAAATGCTTTTTCATTTTATTCCATCTAAAACAAGAAATAGCTACATGAAAGACCAGTGCATATGTCTTTTACAAAAGGGAACATCTTCCTTTTCCTTTGAACATTAAAAACATTTCTACAAAAGCTGTGAAAGTCAGAGCTGAATGGGAGAAGCCTGCCAGTGTCAGTGCAACATCTAGTCTGATACCCATTTCTTCCTGGCAACTTACAATGAATGCCTAAGCAGACCCCTTTCTATTTAAAGTGTGTGCAGTTTATAATCAGGACAGATGCTTGAAGAGCCTCACAAGAGTAAAAGATAAACATCTCTATTTTAAACGTTTGTTCATCAATATTAGAATTCTTGTCTGCTTTTAACTCTTAGAGTTCAGACAGAGTAGAGTTGGCTATAATATTTAGCACATAATACATTTTTTGTTAATTTAGTCATCTATTTCATGATGTATTAGTTTTCTATATAATTGATTTAGCTTGGAAGATTCTAGCCTTCATACAATTTAATATTCAGAATTCAGGTCACATCCTCTGTTGGCTAATGTAGGCCTGGAATGTTTTCAGCCTCTGAGACTTACTGCTGAACAAACTCATTCTTTCTAGTTGTTTCTGAACTCTGGTTGGCTGGTTCAGCTCAGCTGTTCTGGTTCAAAAATCCTCTCCAAGCTGACTCATTCAAACTGGCTTCTCTCAGCTTCTCACTGAATTGTTCTATTTGGAAAAACTGCCTCTGGGCTCCACAAACTGAACTGTGAACTCAGCTGCACTCAACTGAAGAGTACTGAACTGTACCATACTCCCAAACTCTACTGTACTATCTCCATGAACTTGCTCTCTCTCTCTCTCTCTCTCTCTCTCTCTCTCTCTCTGCAAATCTTTTCTGATTTGTCACCTGTCTTCTCCTCAATTATACATCATTGTTTGTGATTAAAGGTATGTATTAAATTCCAGCCAGAGGGATTAAGGGTGTGTTTTCCAGCCAGAGAGGCTTAAGGTATATACTAAGGACGTGTTTGTATTCCAGCTGAATCATACAGTCCTAGGTCCTTGGATGTGATCCCTTTCCTGAGCCGCCATGCTGCTGTATTAAAAGTCTTCTAGGAATGTTTTTTTTTTATCAGAATGGGACATAAATACAACATTAGTCTCATAAATTAAAATAGAGCTGAAAATTTCCATTGATGCCATAGCTGTTGTAAAGTCATAAGTACAAAGCTTGTTCTGACACTGGTAGAAGCTGATCTACTGTGCTGCCTACATTACATATAAAGCTACATATACTGCATAATAGTAATTATAAATGGCCATATGTTGATGGATTATTAATATTTAATACTGACTCATTATTTTAATATATCAGAGGTTACTCCTTAACCAGTATTATACACAAATAACCACATGGAGAGACTATGATGTATTTAATTAGCCTAAAGCACAATACTGCACAGTAATTACTCCATCCCAAACCTCCAAGCTAGTATAGCTTCCTCCCATTTAGTTTTCCAACATTATACTTGCTCATTATATAGGACTCATCTCCTATGTCCATTTTATATCTCCTGGTGCTTTCCTGGTCCTCTCTACCTGGATTCCTCCTTTCTTTTCTGCTTTTTCTCTTCTTCTCATTGGACCAGGATGTCCTGCCCTATTCTCTGTCTTGCTCAGCACCAGCTAGTTGGCCTTTGTTAACAATACAGAGAACAAATGGTGACATGTTTATACAAACTTGAGACAGGAGAAACTTAGAATAAACATCACAATGCAGTGTCTAGATTGAAACCAGATAGTAGGGTAGAGAAATCAACATTTGATTGAATGAGGGTAAACTGTACACAATTCACAAGAACATTATGGCAACAACCACCCTTGGTTTCTGTTGTATATTTCTACCATCATTTTAGACCACACTCTTAGTTTCTTTTAATGGTTTAGTGCAATACAGTTTTACCAATATCTGCATCATTTATCTAATTTTCACTCTCTTTTGATTGCATCAAGAAGCCATGTTAAAGCTGGAAGCAAAGCTCAGATGTATAGACTTTCCTCAGCTTCCATAAAGATCTGGATTTCATTTCAAGTACTGCAAAGAAATTAAGAAAAATAAAAACTAAGATGCCTTATTAAATGGTTCTTTGGTATGAATATTTTACAGGGGATATGCATACAAGGTCAATATTGTTGAGTGATGTCTTTCTGAAGCCATATCCCTGTTTGTCAAAGGATGGATTGCTGTGTATCCATACTGTCATAAAACATATGGTTCAATTTGTGTTTGTTTACATTTGCAGAAAGTGTTGTGTAGTAAATCTCACTACTCATTAACTCACTTCTTGTAATGATTTTAAGGTCCATTACCATTATAGTATATGCAATCTAATTTGTGGCTTCTTATTACTACAGTGTTTTATGATACATAACTACCTCCCAGTCTCCTATGACATTTCTTCTATTACAAATCTTGCATCTTATGATTGAACATAGAAACACCTCTTATTTCCCTCATCACATTTAATGCATACTGGCTGGTTTTGTGTGCCAACTTGACACAAGCTAGAGTCAGCACAAAGGAAGGAGCCTCAGTTGAGGAAATGCCTCCATGAAATCCATCATTTTCTTAATTAGTGATTAGTTAAGGAGGGTCCAGACCATGGTAGGTGGTACCATCTTTGTTCTGGTGGTCCTGGCTTCTACAAGAAAGCAAACTGAGCAAGCCAGGGGAAGCAAACCAGTAAGTAGCACTCTTCCATGGCCTCTGCATCAGCTCTTGCCTCCAAGATCCTGTTGGGTTAATTCCTGTCCTGACTTCCTTCAATAATGAATGGTGCTATGGAAACGTAAACTGAACAAACATAGGTTCGATTTGTGTTTGTTTACATTTTTAGAAAGTGTTGTGTAGTAAATCTCACTACTTATTTACTCACTTCTTGTAATGATTTTTAAGGTCCATTACAATTATGGTATATACAATCCAATTTGTTGCTTCATATCACTACAGTGTAATAATACTTTTTGGTCATCATGTTTCATCGCAGCAATAGAAACCCTAAGACACTGTTATGGTGATAAGCATGTCAGGAGGCACATCTTCTTTTTATTCTGTATAGATCATTTATTTATTTTAAAGTTTCTTAAAGAGTTTTAAGTTGTGGTAAATCTGCACAAAACTTACCACTTATGCTTATCCTTTTTAATGTCAGAAAGCTTTCTGGGACAAAAACTACCCTGCAGTGAGATCATGAAGCCATAAATCATACAGTTGATTTTTTTCTGAACCTGTCACATTGCTTTCTGCCCTGAAATAATTAGTTCATTATTATTCTTAATTACTGGGCACTGGTTTTCAGGTCCAATTTCTCAAAGTTAGATATTTTATTTTTCCATGTTCTTGAACATATTTTTATTGCTTTTATTAGCATTTTCGATTAAAATTTATTTCATACCTCAAATGAGCTTCCTTTGGTTTTCTGACACCCAATGGTTTCTCTTTTATCAAAAGATCTTTAAAAATAATTTCTACATTATTTGAAGTTTGTGACTACTACTGCCATGTTGGGACTCTGCAGGAGGAACAGCAAAACAGCTTTAGAACTCATAGAATGAGGCGCACTGGTTAGCACAACCACTGTGGGTATGTCTCTAGAGGCAGAGACCTGAGGACTATGTAGAGCACTGCTCTGCTTGTTGCCTTCTTGGTCACCACATCCCTCATAATCTATGAGTTGTATGAGAACTCTCCAGAGGCTTCCAGCCTCTCATTGGGCAGTTTCACTGGCACACACAATAATAGTGCTTGATCTCTTTCAGGCATTGTTGCTGGAGCAGATTACTTCAGTTGTTGGAGCCACTGGAAAGAACATAGTGATGTAGATTGTTAGCAATGACCACCACCCTTAGAAAAAAATTGGAAAAATAGATTGTTTAGTAAGGATAGGTAAAGATGTTTTTGCCAGTGGCTCTGAGGTAGACAATCTTAGGGTGTGAATCGAAGTTCAGAAACGTGAATTCTTAATAATTGAGCTGGGGACTTTTTGAGGTTAGGGAGCAAGGACAATACCCCAATTAGCATAGGCTGCCTTGACGTTCTTGTTGAAGCAGAGTTGGTAATGATTAACTTCTTGTACCCATTCTGCCCTTAGTTTCCTGATATGATTTAATAAAAATTGTTAATAAGTAGAGATGTTCACCTTGAGGACTTAAAGTAGAAATGGCTGGTTATTTTTATATAAATGTTTAGATTCATGATTCTTTTAAGATTTTTAAAAGATAACTTTTTAAAGATATTGACTCTTGATTACCCTGTCTTGGCAGAGTTTGCCTATTGACTCTGCCTGCATCCAAGCGTTCCCATTTTTAGGCAGAATTCTATCTGTGGCCAAAATGAGGACACTTTGCCCAGTGACTGGTTTGCCACTGTTGAAGCCATTTCCATAAGGAGGTTCATTGATAATTCCTGCATCACAAATATGTCTATCAGAAGACTGAAGATGATGTGCCAATGTTATAGTTTTGGTGACTGTTCAGGCAGCAAACTGCCTCTATCACCTTCTCATTTGGGAGCTTCTAACCTGCACTTCCTGTCTACTCAGAAAATTAATTTTATTCCTTCTCAAGTCTCTGATGGCACTGAAGACTAGATAGCTTAGTTTTATAATTTATCTTAGTTGTTTAGTGGTTGTTTTTAGGTCTAGATAGATGTTCTAAGTTGAAAAAGATAAGATATGATAGATATTGATTTACATTCAGAATTTTAGATGCACAAAGATAGGAAAGATGTTTTCTTCAAGATTGCCAAATACAACTAGCCAAAACATTATGAATGTAACTTTTATATAATTCATGATTGTTTGGTAATTCTTCTTGCTGTAGGTAGTTTATTGTGTGTGTGTGTGTGTGTGTGTGTGTGTGTGTATACATATGTGTGTGTGTGTGTGTGTGTGTGTGTGTGTGTGTGTGTGTGTAAAAAAGAAAAAGAAAAAAAGATAATTGACCCTTTCTTTGTAACAACCAATTACATCCTGCCAGTAAAGGGAAATTGGCTGAAAAAAATTATCTTGCTTCCTTACACTTTGTTAATTTATAACAAGTTGCTTAGTTACAAATGTATATGGGTCCTTCGGAATAATTTGTTTTTCACCCATAATACATAAAATATTTGATCATGTGAGCATATTTACATGATCGTTGATTTAAAGTAAAATATAATGTAAGTACATTGTGTGTGTGTGTGTGTGTGTGTGTGTGTGTTTTACTAATTGAAAGATTTTGCTGGGATATTTAAGCTGTGGGATAAAATATAAAGTTGTTGGAGCTTGTGGAGTTTGCTCCATCTACCAGATATGTATATGTATTTGTGTATATGTTTACATGGGTATATGATGTGTATATATGTAAAGTGATTAGAGCTTGCTCATTTAAGCTTTGTCCATCCACCAAATATGTGGATGAGTATATGCCATATGTCTGCCTAGCTATGTATATATATGTATGTATGTATGTATGTATGTATGTGTGTGTATGTATGTCTGTGTGTGTGAAGTTGTTGAAGCTTGTTGGAACTTGCTCGTTGGAGTTTATCTTGCTTCATCCATCTAATGCATGAATATGTGTGTCCATGGCTGCTATCGGTAGCATTCTTAGCCACGAGTCATCAGTTCTTGCCCACAGCAACTCTACCGCCCACTTCAGTTTACTCCCATGATGTCAAAAGTGGCCTTTGACACTGCCAGCTTTTCTATATGCTTATTATTTATAAACATCCTATAGGATATATGTAGTTTTTTTTCATTTTTCCCTTTTATTGAAAATAGATTATTTTCTCCTACAATAAATCCTGATTATAGTTTCCCCTCCCTCTACTTGTCACGGCTCCTCCTTTCCTCCTCTTCCCTCAAATGTACTGATCATCTTCAAAACCTGTATAGCTAATCACATCTCCTATGAGCTCATGAGTACAGTGGACATATCATGTCCAGAAGATGGCATTTCATAGCATTTGCACACATTCTATGGCTTTTACATTCTTTGCACTTCCTTTTCCATGCTTTTCTTTGAGCCCTGTGGTCAGGGATGTTGGTAATGTCTCATTTAGGGTTAAGTCCCCCCAGTTTTCTATTCTCAGTACTTTGACCAGTTATGAGTCTCTGCATTAAATGCTGCTCACTGTATGAAAGAAGTTTCTCTGATGAAGGTTGGGAGCAGCACACATCTAGGGATATAAGATACGTATTTAGAAGTCAGTTTACTTGTACAACTATTTAGTAAAGCTTTACCACCGGGGCCTGTAATCTCTATATCCATGGCCTTTGGCTATGTGTACATGACCAGGAATGAATGTCCTGTGAAGCCTCAAGTTTAACTAGTAAGCAGTGGGTTACCTCTGTAACTGTGGAACCCTACTATTAAGGCTGAAACCTGTTTTTTTCCAGATAGCCTCTGGGCCCAGTTTAAGAAGACAGACTCCCTTTCTCAGCTGGGTTTTGTCTCTGACTGATCTGAGGAACCCCAGAACCTCTAAGAGGAGTCACATAGCCTTCAGGGAGAGTACAAGCCCAACCCTTTCCTGATAAGAAAGCAGCTCAGCAAACACATGGGGACTCCTGGAAACACCCACCATATGCTGATAAGATGTCTTGGTGTCTTGGCTTTCAACCAATGACCTTTAACTATACCAAGATTCTCTCCCACCCATAGGATAATTAAGTACTGCTCCCCCCCCCTCCCCATGATAGGGTTGTTTTGTTACACCTCTAGCCCCAGTGAATCAAACACATCCACCCTCAAAACCCTGCGCACTGATCACAAGTTATAAGTCCCTGTTTCACATGAAACAAAAGGGGGCTGACATC
This sequence comes from Acomys minous, assembly GCF_964271855.1. Taxonomy (NCBI): domain Eukaryota; kingdom Metazoa; phylum Chordata; class Mammalia; order Rodentia; family Muridae; genus Acomys; species Acomys minous. Next base: position 24,772,507 of record NC_140484.1, read on the forward strand.
ATCTATTTCACCATGAACATCTGAGATTCATCATTTATTCTGGAGAAGAAAGGGCTCCCTGAAGTCCCCCATCCCACCCCAGGCTTGGCTGCCAATCAGCCTCTGAGCAGCTGCGAGCTTCCACAGTTCACCTGCCTGTCAGCAGGATCCACGCCATCTTTCTAGCGCTGTTCCACCCACCACGGTGCCTGTGCGTGGGAGCAAGTGGCTGGCAATTTCCGAAGCAACCAATTTTGTCTGCCCAGAGAAAACCAGGCTCCTACCTCTGCCTCTCTCTCTTTTTCGGAGCTCCAAGTAAGCCTCCATTACTGGCTGATCCCGAAGCAGCCACCAATCTACCCAAGTCAGGTCTGGCCCTGGTTGCTGCCTGCCTCTGGCTCTACTCAGCACTTCACCCTTTTCCACTGCAGAAACATGAACTTGCACTTTCCACCAGGCAGCAGCTGCGGATGCTGAAGGAGACATAAAAGTCATGCCACTAGGACAAGGAAGCACATCTTACTTGGCAAGTTTTGTAGTATAAAGTATCCAGGGCTTGATACGATTCTTGACATGTTTTCTCTTCCAGGGGCCCGTGTAGCACCTTCTAACACCGTGAAATCTAGACAGCTGGGAAGAAGGTTCCCAGTCAATTCCAAATTGATTTTTCTATGTGTTCCAACTAAAGTACGAGGTTCCTTTAGTTACTCTTTTGAGATGTTCCTCTTTAGTTATGAGGAGGCAGAACTAAGAGCAATGGATACTGCTTTGTTGTTTTGGTGTTATCTGAGGGCTTCCTGGCTAATAACCCCCAGAGAGGCATCCCATGTCTGACACTGTGATTATCATTTAATAACCCATGACTTCTGGAAGCAGCATTGTCTCTCGTGCAGAGGGCTCCCATTAAAGCTCCTTTTATTCAGTTATGTTTTATAATTAGCATACAAAGCAGTGGATTTCTACAAACACCCGTTTTTGACACTATAGACTAGTGAATGATTCTTTTAAAAAAACTAGGTCAAAAATATATTCTATTACATTTTCTTTTGTATGTTTATTATTCTATCTTTACATTGGGGTCTTTGTTTATTTAGTACATAGTTGGATGGAATTAAAATATAAAGACACAGCTCTCTTTTTCTCCAGAGAGTAATCTAATCTTTAAAAAAAATAAAATACACAATCCATTTCTTCCTACTGGGCTTGTAGAAATATCTTTCTCTTATGGCAGTTTTTATATTGCAGGACTCTATTAATATTTATGCCAGGGTGTTCCTAATGATTCCATTTTCAGTTTCTGAATTAGTTTATACCTTTAAAATGCACCGTGGCTTAGTAATAAGTGTAATGTCTAATGGGGCTTGTTTCTTTTCTTGTTCTTTAATAAAGTTGATAGCCTATTCTCCAGCTTTTCTTCTCCATGTGCTTTAGAATGAGTTTATTTAGTCCTCTGGCTATACTTTCTATGACTTTTGTGTTGGATTCATAGATTAATTTGGAAAAACACTATTTTATACTAACCCCTATGCATATTGCTCAATTTATTAACATTTTATTTTATGCCTTTTAATGTATTTAAGATACTTTCTGAGAAAGACATTGCACATTCACTGTTAGATTTATTTCCATGCCCTTTTCTTTACTTAATGCTATTACTGGTGATGTCTTATTTTCAGAATGTACATTTTTAAAATTGAACTAATAAGTCAAAGGATGCTATGTGGTGGCAAGAATCGATGTTGGCAATGTATACATATATTCAATTATCACACTGTATTCTATAAATATCTGTGAGAGAAATAGTAATAATTAAGAAAGCACACATGTCAGGCTAGATATATTTGTAAAAGGATAGAATAAATGCTTTGTATGGATGACTGCTCAGCAGAGGTAAATTGTACTTGGTATTGCTGGGCTGTTGTTTTTTTTTTTCTGCCACATAGCACCAACTGTTCTTCTTGTCACCTGCTGGAGACTAGTCTCCTTCAAGTCTCCTTTCACTGAGAGTGATTCAGTTGAGATTCAGGAGGTAGAAGGAAAGAAAGCAAAGAGACATTATGCTCAGTAGGTTACGACACTCAGAAGAGTCTCTGAACACACACCACAGCTGATGGGACCCTCTGTCCTGCTAATTTTCATACTGTATCCACACACGTGCAAGCAGTTTCTTAGGTTTTTTACAAGTTCTGGCTTTGCTCCTGTGTTAGATCTTCAGTCGTTTAGCAGTACTCAAATTCCTGTACCAAACTCATTACTTATACCTCACCTCACATACAGTGATTCCGTCTATTGAATGAACTCTGACTGATGCAGCCACACTGCTGTCTTCTACTCAAATATAGAAGCAAAACCTCAAAACACATAAACTTATTTTACAAAAACATAGGGCTTAAATAAGAAATAAAGTAAATTACTTGGGTAATTTATGTCTCGGATATATTGGTATTAACCAATTGTCCATATTTTACATGATGAGAAAATGAAGAGAACGATCATGGTATTTGAGCATTCCCCTCCCCCCCCCCCCAATAAAACACTACAAAAGCAGATAACCAAGCTACAGTCCCTAGACTCAGAGAGGTTAGGTAAAGAGGAAGGACCTAGGAGGATGCATGAATCTTCCTGGGAGGGGGACTTAGAATAAGATCTAGATATTGCAGGTGGGTTGGGGGTGAGTGAGGACAAAAGCAGGGGTATCAGGCCAGGGGTGGGAGATGGAGTAGAGGGAGAGAGTACAGAGAGAGAGAGAGCTAGAATTGGGGGATGCTAGTGCAGTGGAAACTTCCCAGAAACTATGAAGGTGATCCTTATGAGGACACCTACTTATAGGGAACATGGAGTCTCAACTGGCTATCTAGCTCTTTTCACCAGGCAAAGCTTCCAGTGGTGGGACTGGGTTGCATTCAATTGAGTTTTTTTTTTTTTTTTTTTTTTTTTTTTTTTTTTTTTTTTTTTGTCTAGGGGAGTTGTCACATGAAAACTCCCAAACAACCCAGACTCTTACTAAGACAAAGAATTGTTCTCTGAAAACCAACAGTGGGGCCCCATTGCTGGGGACAACAGCCATACAGCTCACTGAACATGGAGAAGTTGAGCGGGTACCTACATGGAACATTCTAGTCTCTTTGGTGCAGGAAGGTACCCTGTAGGGTACTGGAAGATAAATGAAGACACCAGTTGGTGTTTTGACTTGTAATCTGTACTTCCTGAAAAACATGCTAGGGCAATGATGGAACAGAACTTGTGGGCATTCTGTGCCCACAGAACTTGTCTGACTTGACTTAAGGTCCAATCCAAGATAGGGAACCCCTGTCCAACACTATTTGAGTAACCAAGAACCAGAGACGAGATAGCCCAGAGTCCTAAGGGAAAAACCAAACACTACTGGTTGGAAAAAACAATAAAATGACATTTAATGAGATTCTGTTATACTCAAAGATCAGTGCCTTTTCCAGTCATCACCAGGGAGGCTTCCTCCTGCAGCAAATGGGAATATGTGCAGAGACCCACAGTCAGACATTATGCTGAGAATCTAAAAGGAGGATCTATCAGGTCCATCCACTCACAGCTCAGGGAATCCCATGGAAGAGGAGGCATGAAGCCTGTAAGAGCCAGAGGGGATGGAGAACATTAGGAGAACAAGGCCCTCTGAGTAAACTAAAGAAGTCCCATATGAGCTCACAGAGACTGAGGCAGCAAGCATGGGACCTACACGGATCTGGACCAGGTCCTCTACATATATAGTGTAGCTATTAGCCTATTGTTTTTAATGGAACTTCTTAGTGTTTGAACAAGTGGATCTCTAACACTTATGCTTGCTCTTGGGACTCTTTTCCTCCTATTGGGTTGCCATGTCTAACTTTGATATGATAGTTGTTGCTTCATATTATTATATTCTATTTTGTCAGGTTTGGTTGTTATCTCTTAGAAGTCTGTCCTTTTCTTTTTTTTTATTTATTTACTTTACATCCCAATTTCACCTTCCCATCCCTCCTCTTCTCCCAGTCCCTCCAATCTCCCCTCCCTTTCCCCTCTCATGGATATCAACCCACCTTGGTATATCAAATTGCAGTAGGACTGGGTACATCTTCTTCTACTGAGCCTAGACAAGACAGCCCAGTTAAGGGAAAGGGATCCAAAGGCAGATACCAGAGTCAGAGACAGTCTGTACTCCAAGCTACCCATCTGTTACATATGTGTAAGGGCCTAGGTCCATCTCATGCTTGCTTTTTTGTTGGTGGTTCAGTCTCTATGAGACCCCTAGGCCCTGGTTAGTTGATTCTGTAGGTTTTCTTGTGGTATCCTTGACTCTCTGGTTCCTTCAATCTTTCCTCCTCCACAAGATTCCCTGAGTTCCACCTATTGTTTGGCTATGAGTCTCTGCATCTGTTTCAATTGAGTCAGAGGAGTTATGCTAGCTTTCCGCTTACAAGGATAGCAGAATATCATTAATAGTGACATGGGTGGGCTCTCTCTCATGGCATGGGTCTCAAATTGGGGCAGTCATTGGTTGGCCATTCTCTCAATTTCTGCTCCTTCTTTATCCCTGCACATATTATAAGCAGGCAAAATGTGGGTCAAAGGTATTTTGACTGGGTTGTTGTCTTCATTCCTCCATTGGAAGTCTTGCCTGGTTTACAGGGGGTAGCTATTGCATGTTCCATATCCTGGATGGCAAAGGGGGTGGGGAGGGGAACAGGAGGGACCATGTGTGGGAAGGATAGAAGACAGAGGGAGAAAGAACTAGGAGAGCCAACTGGAATCAGTGGGGGGTGGGGGGGCGGTGGGCGCATCTCTGGGATGTACTAGAAACCTAGGACAATGGAAATGCCTAGGAATCTACAAGAGTCCTATCAATAGAGAAAAAGAAACCTGAAGTGGCTACCTTCTTATCCAGGCAAGACTTCTGTTCCTCGTGAGAGACAGAAAAAGAGTAGTTCTGGATAGAAGAGGTAGTGGGGAGGAACTGGAAGAAGCTGAAGGAGAGGAAACTGTAATCAGGACACACTGTGTGAGAAAGGAATCCATTTTTAATAAAAGAAAAAAATAAAAACTAAAAAAGAATAAATCCTAAATTGTATTCTTACTTATTTTGCATATTGCAATACCAAGTGGAATGCTATATTGGGTAAAATGCAATTCTGACTTGAAATTTTCATTTTTTTTTTCTGTGCTCACTCTCTAATGCCAAGTAAGCCTTCAAGTCTTCTTATAAATGGGAGTGAATTTTCTTACCCCTAACTTTGGGGTTCTGCCATGAATTATATTCTGCTCAATAACAATTTGCATAAGGTGATGCGAAGAGGCTTAGTATGAGTTTATAATAGAACTAGTATTGGAAGAACACAGTGAATCCTGAAAAGATCATTCCATCTTTTGGACACTGATAGAACTGACTAGCTTTGCCTAGCTGATATCAGCTGAACTTTGAAGGTGGCAGCAAATTTCACTAATATTGTCAGAAACTTGCAGCTCTCCTTGCTAGATGGAGCCTCCCAGCCAGCTGTCAATCTCGATTCCTTTAAGTCTCAAAGCTTTAGCGCAGTCTGGTAATATAACATTATGGTTCAACAACAGCAATTTAAAAAGTACATTTTCAATGAGATTATGTTCTATTAGAATAATTTTTACCTGGATTAATAAATGGAAAAAGTTAAAACCCCCATTTGTTCATTTCTGTATTAATTTTGAATTAAGGTTTCATATAAGGTATAGACATTGGCTTTGAATGTGCTATGTAGCTGAGAAGAACCTTAAACTTCTGGTTCTCTTGTCTCTCCTAAGTTCAGGTATTACAGACATACACAACTGTACTCACTTTCTTCTTATTTTTTAAAAAGAAACCATTAAAAGTCTTAGCATGCTATAACCAGAAAGAACTTTCTTTCTAAATTTTTATTTAATTAATTTATTCAGATTACAACTCAATTGTTATCCCATTACTTGTATCCTCCCATTCCTCCTTCCCTCCGTCTTTTACCCTATTACCCTCCCTTAGGTCTATGATGAGGGGGACCTCCTGCCCCACTATATGGCCATAGGCTATCAAGTCTCAGCTTGGTAGCCTGCTTATTCTTTCTTTGAGTGCCACCAGACCTCCCCACCAAGGAGATGTGTTCAAATATGGAGCACCAGAGTTCATGTCAAAGTCAGTTCCCACTCTCCACATAACTGTGAAGAATGTCCTGTCCATTGGCTAGATCAGAGTAGGGGTTTGGTGTTTACTTCTTGTATCGTCCTTGGTTAATATAATAGTTTGAGCAGATCCCCCTGGGCCCTGATCCACTACCCATCACAATGTTCTTCTTGTAGGTTTCTAGGACCTTCTGGATCCTTCTATTTCCCCTCGTCCTATATTTCTCTTACTTGGAGTCCCAGGGGGATGTCCTCACATCTATCCCAATCTCCTGGTAAGTGAAGACTTTCGTGGGACATGTCTTTTGGGCTAGTGCCCAATTATAAGTGAATATATACCCTGTGAGTCTTTCTGCTTCTGGGTTAACTCACTCAGTATGACCATTTATAGTCCCATCCATTTGTCCATAAATTTCGGGTTTTCATTGTTTTTAATAGCTGAGTAGTATTCCATACTGTAAATGTACCACAGTTTCTTTATTCATTCTTCAACTGAGGGACATTTAGTCTATTTCCAAGTTCTGGCTATTATGAATAAGGCTACTATGAACATGGTTGAGCATATGTCCTTGTTGTGTGGTGGAACATTTTCTGGGTATATTCCAAAGAGTGGAATAGCTGGGTCTTGAGGAAGCCCTATTCCCAGTTTTCTGAGAAAGCTCCAGATAGATTTCCAAAGTGGTCGTACAAGTTTGCATTCCCACCAGCAATGAAGGAGTGTTCCTCTCTCTCCACATCCTCGCCAGCATGTGGTGTTGCTTGAATTTTTTATTTTAGACATTCTGATGGGTGTAAGATGGAATCTCAGAGTCGTTTTGATTTGCATTTCTTTGATGACTAAAGACGTTGAGCATTTCTTTAAGTGTTTCTCAGCCATTCGATATTCCTCTGCTGAGAATTTTCTGTTTAGTTCTGAGCCCCATTTCTCAATTGGGTTATTTGGTTTGGTGGTGTTTACCCAACCAATGTCATGTTAGGAGCTTCCATTTAATTGTAACATTACAAATTGACTTTCTTTATTGGTTGGTGAAATTATTTATTACCTCATTTCTATTGTTTTGAAGGTTTATCAGTACAATAATTAAAAATTAAAACCATGAGAAGAAAGGAAGAATACCATTGTTATGTCCCAGTCAGATACTATTATTGTCACAGAAAATTAAAGACAATATACAAGTTATTAGAATTAATAAAAGATTCCAGTAGTGTTTCTAAACACAGATAAATATAAAAAATTATTACCATGCTCAATACCATATAAAAAATTCAAGTAAATACAATACAAAAGGAAGAGTTGTCCTTTGCTCTCTGTGGGTTGTTCTACAACTTCTGTTAATGCCAAATCCTCAGAGGTTTAAGTCCTTGTATTTGCATATAACTTAGGATGAGCTATTCCCAAGATTACTTATAAAATCTCATATAATTTAATTATCTTATTTTACATGCAGTAGTGTGTTTATGAGTGTATGTTTGTGTTTGGGCTCACATATGCATAAGGGTGTGTGTGTGTGCGTGTGCGTGTGCGTGTGCGTGTGCGTGTGTCTGTGTGTGTGTGTGTGTGTGTGTGTGTGTGTGTGTGTGTCTGTGTCTGTGTGTGTGTGTCTGTGTCTGTGTAGGCTGGTGGTTGGTGACTAGTTTTCTCTTTGATCAGTTTATCTTTTGAAGAGTTGCTCACTGATACCAGAGCTTACCTATTGGCTGGACTGCTAGCCAGCAAGATCTGGAATCTGTCTATTTCCTTCCCAGTGAGAGGGTTACATCACAACACTTGGCTTCTACATAGTTACTGGGAGTATGATTCTAGGTCCTATGCCTGTATGGCAGGAACTTATCCACTGAACCATGTCTTTAGTACTAACTAATGTAACACAAATATTAAGTAAACAGTTATTACAATATATCATTTAGAGACTAATGACAATGAATGTAAAAGTATCTTTTATTCACCTGATGTAATTTTTGTCTCTGAGGCATATTGCCTCTACCTGCTATTCCTAGTCCTATTCCCAAAAGCTTCCAGCCTTCCTACAATCTTATCTAGGCCTAGAATGTTATCAGCCTCTGAGACTTGCTGCTCAGTAAGCTCACCCTTTCTAGTTCTTTCTGAACTCTGGTTGGCTGGTTCAACTCAATTGTTCTGGCTTAAGCTCCTCTCTAAGCTGACTAATTCAAATAGACTTCTCTCAGCTTTTGACTGAATTGTTCTTCTTGACCTCAAAGTAATTCTAGTATTCTGTTCTAATCTTCTGGATCCTTCTCATTCTCTGGTTCTTTCTGTCTTCATCTGTGTATGTGAAATTAAAAAATTTTTAATTTTATAAGCCTATTCTTAAAATATTTGGAATAAGATTGTCATCGTAATGAAATGCTTCAAGAAAGAAAACTCATCTTTTGAGATGTAGTTACATCTTAAACTAAATCATGCAAAAATTCAGTCCTGGGTGATAAATAACTTGATATTAAAGCAATGTTTGCTGATTTTTAAATAAAAATATAATATCATATTTTTCTGAGTTAAGTGCAGGAAAGGTTTTATTTAGGAGGAGACTGTGGGAGGAAAATGATGACTTAAAATTAAAGAACATATATGTAGACTACAACATACAAATCAAAAATGCAAAAAGTTAAACCCAGGCTGTGAAATATTTTGAAATATATTTTTGAAACAAGTAGTGAAAGCCTGGAATGTTTAGGTAAAAGTTCTTAAAAGAATTGGTAAAGATTATTAATTGTGAATTTACAGAAGGAGGAAAACTATTCAGTCTCCACATGGAACTGTTAAAAGGCACTCAACTCTGTAAGAACTGAAAGCATAGCATGTGCCATATTGGGGTATGAAGTTAGCGACAGTCAGAGGAAATGGGCCTCATTTAAAGCAAAGAGAATAAAAGTTAGCAACTCCTCTGGTCAACTACTTAATAAAATCAACAAAGCTGAAGTTGTGTGGCCTCTTAGATGCAGGGGTTCTGTTTCTGCATGTAAATCCTGAGTGAAATTCTGGCACATATGTCCAGGAGGCCTATGAAAAAGGCAAATGACTTTTGGTAACAACTTAAGTGCTACCAAGGGAGAGTGGGTACATTTATGGGCGTCTTTGTATACAACGGATTACTATTCAGTAGTAAGAATGACTTGGAGTTATGTCTGCAAATACGAACATGGACCACAAATGTAAGATAAGGTGAAGAAAGCAATTTGTGAAGGATTGCATCCACTGTGTCATTATTTATATAACATCTAAAAGTCTTCCAAATCAGTGTACAGTGTTTACGGATACATAGTGATACAGTGTGGTGAGAGGCATCCATGGAATAGATCATTCAGACAGTAGCTGCTTGCAGTGACAGAAAAGAATGTGAGTAGAGATTGGGAAGTACACATCATGTTTGTTTAGTTGAGTTAGGTAGTGGATGGTGGAAAAAAAATTAAATATTTATGATTGAAATGTTTCAGGACCCAGCTGGGCGGTGGTGGCGCACGCCTTTAATCCCAGCACTCGGGAGGCAGAGGCAGGCGGATCGCTGTGAGTTCAAGGCCAGCCTGGTCTAGAAAGTTAGTCCAGGACAGGCAAGGCTACACAGAGAAACCTTGTCTCGAAAAACCAAAAAAAAAAAAAAAAGAAAGAAATGTTTCAGGACCCTAAATGGTTTAATAAGCTGTTTCTAGAGTCAGACTGACAGAGGTTTGTCTTGAAGGGTTCTCCTTGAGAAGAAAGTTTGGGATGCTCTGTTTTCCATACAAGGGAGTGGAGCTGCTTGAGGATAAATCAACTTTTATTTCTACAACAGACTCTGCATTTCCCACGGCAAGAATTAAGTCATGTTTATCATTGTACCCTTATGCTCACAAATTCACAAAAGGCATATAGACAGATGAATCAAACGAGACGGACTCGTAGGTTAGAATTCATGTATATAAAACCCCAGATACCCACAGGGCAGCCTCAATTATTGTTGCAACAGAGCAGCTCCATAATTTTAATGTTTTCTCTCATCGCTATTGATATTAGTCATGTTTTATCCTGCAGGAAAATAGGATCTGCTATTGTCATGAAGATTTTCCCATTCCTTAGAGCATCATTGTACAGTGAATATGACTGTTCTAACTAATTAAATAAAGGATTTCTTGGCCAAATAATTTTGGCAAACATAGACTTTAAAAACCAAATATAATTGACTGAACACTGTCTACCCTCATGCTCACTGGTGAGAAACTAGATGTTCTTACCCTGAAATGGGGGACAAATCATGATGTCCCCCATTCCCATTTTTAACTTCACACTGGAAAATTTATCACTGAGTGCAGTGAGACAGCAAAAGGAAAGAAACATATGTATTGAGAAAGAAGTAAATCTGTCTTGTTCTGCACTGGGCATGGAGGACTATACAGAAAGCCCACGAATCAACCAAAAGATCCTAGAAAAATTGAGCAGAGTAGCAAGGTCATAGCTAATAAGTCTATCTGGCAAAAATGAGCTGTTGGTTTATATACTTAGGGCTACACAATCGCATTTCACAATTTAAAAATACCATTTCCATTTGCAATGAGAACAAAAATCCCTTAGCTATAAGCATAACAAATATGTACAAAATCCATATGCAGAACATTTTGACTGCAATGAAAGAAATAAAACAGCACTGCGTGTTCGATGAGCCAATGGGAGCATGGGTTAGCACTTGTGGTGCTGTTGTTCAGCCACAGACTCCTTGGTAATTTTAGTGAGGCTCCCCTGATTCCCCTTATCAATTAGACTTCAGTCTTCTAAGAAAACTGTAGACTTTGAGCTCAAATTATTTCATCCATTCCTCTCTGTCCTCCTACCTACCAGTAGATTTCAGCAAACAACAGCCGAGTTTCTAACAGCTCAAGGTTTTGTCAGAGGGATGATGATTCCAGGCCTTTTAAGGTCTTTTCTAGGAGAGATCAGAGTTGTCCAAAGGATTCTTTTTTTTTTTTTTTCCCACTCAACACTTAAAGATAGGGTCCTTGTGTCTAAGACTGGGTAGGTGAGATTTTTATCTTCAGCTAGTAGCAATTAGCATACCTAGGCAACCCAGTCATGCTGACTACTCTCTACCCTTCATAGATAACTACCTTTTTGATTCTTACTAGAGTCTCACTGAGTCCTAATTTTCCACTTAAAATGCCCAGTCACCTTTGCCAGAATTGAAGTTGAGTTCACTCAACACTAGACTCTTTCCCTTACAGCAATGGGCTTTACTGAAGAAGATGCTATCGCTGCTTTAATGCCTATCTGGATTTCTCACTGACATATAGAGAGAATCTGAATTAGCAAATATGCAAACATGTTTTCTTTATCTTGAAGATTCATTTATTAAAGCTCTTTTTGCATATGTGATCAACTTAAAAACAAATCTGAAGTTTAACTTAAAAGGAAACATGAAGTTGGGAAGGAATGTATTGAGAGGTGTCTAGTGGAGAAGTAATAGGGAAGACCAGGGGTATATATGGTTAAAATATATTGTATATATGTAGGAAATTCTCAAAGTATAATTTTTTAAAGCAAAAAGAAAAGAATCAAACCCAACCCAGACTAACAAGCTAACCCACCATTCACCAATCAACCAACCAACCAAAAGGTCCACATGTTCTGGAAATGGGATGCTCATTCATGGGAGTTCAGTGAGCTTAAATAAAGAGCAAGGGTGTTACTTCTAACCACATAGGACAGGTTTCTTGAAAGGTGATGAGGGTGGCCAGATAAAGAGTAGGAGAGAAGAAGTTTGACCAAGACTGAAGGTGATCAGACATCAAGCATGAAAGATTCCCTCTAAGCTGACAGGGTTCTTGCTAAGAGGGACAAACTGGCCACATAAGGATAGACAATGAAGTTGGAGGTCAAAGATTACTTGCAAAGAATGCTTAGAGGAGCCTGAGTAGTTTGATCAAAGAAGCTCTTTGTTCGAACTATTCCAACATGACAATAACAAGGAAAACTGAGTATGTAGTAAATGCAAACTCTACTGTCCATCTTTCTGTACTACTATGCTTTCAAAGTTCTTTTTGTTTTGTTTTGTTTTGTTTTGTTTTTCTTTTAGAAAAGTCAAGATCGATTTTGCACTGCAGGTTCCTTAGAAGAAAGGCCATACAATACAGCCCTCTTAAGGGCACAGGTTTCAGAGTGGTATGACTCTACTATTTCTGGCTGGCTTCTGACTGCTCCATCAAAGTTAACTCTGGGACACCTGTGTCCCAAATAAAACTAACCCATGCTGAGATCACAGACACACAACAGCTTTCCGAGGCTTCTTTTTTTATGCCAAGATCTTAGCTCAGCCACTTTCTTTTTTCTGGTATATTCTCCCACATTAAAAAAAAAAGTGAAAGGTTAAGTGTCCCCAAGTAAATAAAACTAACTTAAAACAAGAAATTACAGTAAAATCTTGCACACCCTGCTGTCACTCTACCACAAAAGAAGTACTTTGTAAGTGTTCAAAATATTAGAGGACACAGCAAAGGTCTGCAAATGAAATTCTCAGATCTCTGCAGGGGAGAATCCCAAAGGAAAGATGGCTATGCAGCTGCTAAAGGGCAAGGCCACTGGCCCCATTAGAAAATGATGAGCCTTCAAATTCCCACATTCCACCCCAGCACTGTAGTCAGAGGAAGCAGGCTCAGTCACTTCTTTCCAAGCAGCTAGATTAGATTACTCATGAGTGAGGGACCCCTGGGACTCCACCCTCTGCAGGTCCCACTCGGATTCCTAAATGATATGGGAGAAGCATTCTTTTGCCTGAAGAAGAGCAGCAGAGGAAAATCTTGTGACCAAATTCTGCCCAGAATTAAACTAAGTCAGCATAGGTGCTATTTACTGCTTACTTTCTAGGTCCTAAGTGCCATCTGAAGGACTTTTCATTTGCCTGCACATGTGCTCGCACATGCACACACATACACTTAATGTACTGTATTCTATTTGACCCTAGGGCAGAATTTCAATTATTAAATGAATCAACCATGTTACAGACTAAGATTATACTGGGTGCTGAAAATAGACCCTGGGACTGTATCCAGACTCCTGTATTTCCAACAAGAACTGTCCCTTGCCTTGGAGATCTAGAAGGAAAATTATCTTCCTTTTCAGTTGATAGGGTTGTGTTAATAACAGGATCTAAAACCTGCAGGATTGAACAATGCAGAAGGTGACATTGTAATCTAGATAGCCCCACAGTAAGCGGTTTCTTAGAAATGCACATAAAATTAATCACCATGGAGAAAAGGTCCAGCTCCGAGAAGATAAACGACTTAAAGGAATTTGATTACTGCTAGGGAGTAATTGGGTTTCTGTAATTAATGACTGAAGAATTAGAAGAAAACAGGATATTATTCAAAGTTGGGGCTCATATCTAGGTAAAGAGGGTACTGATGGGTAGGAATCTAGGAGCTTGAAGACATTTTCCCATCACAGCCATATGCAGGAATGCTTGTTTTTTAACTTAACAATTAGTTGCTAATAATAAGTCACTTGAAAGCTGATAATGAGACTACAAATAGGTGTAGCCATTTTGATCCGTTACACTTTTGTTTTCCTCCCATTTTCTCTTGGATACATTCCAACCAGGATTTCTTTATAACTTTTATTTTTTGAGAATCTAATTACACCATTTCTCCCTCCCCTTTCCTCCCTCCAAGCCTTCCCACACACCTTTCCTTGATCTTTTAAAGTTGTGGCTTCTTTGTTTATTAATTGCCGAAATGTGCATATATACATGTGTACAGATATATACATTTGTTCCTAAATACAACATATTCAGTCTGTATAATGTTGCTTGTATGATTGTTTTCAGGGCTGACCATTCGATATGGGGTAATTAATTGGCACGCTCTTCTCTGGGCTCTCAGCATTCCTTAGAACACCAGCAATAATTGTTACATTTGTCCTCCCATGCTTGTCATACAAGTAACATTATCCAAACTAAGTAGGTTATATTTAGGAATATATGTGTATACACATACATACACATATATGGATATATGTGTATATATGATGTAATTATACTATCATCTCAAAAATATAAGTAAAAAATATATATTTATCAAAATGTCATTTCTTGCTGGCTTTGGCTGTCCTTACTTTCTTGAATTCACCAACTGTTCCTTTACAGTCTCTGCCACTGATTCTTGATCATTTTCCTGACTTGTCCAAGGTCAAAATAGAGATAGAGAATTATATTTAAATAATTATAATTTATATAATTATAATTATATAAGTATATATTTATATATATTATATAAAATAATTATAATTAAATAATAGTTTTTAATGGAAATGTGTGTGTGTGTGTGTGTGTGTGTGTGTGTGTGTATAACTTAGTTATCTTTCTTCCCCTACTAGGTTGTCAACACCAGTGAAACAGCTGTGATGTCCCAGGTTGCTTAAACCATCATGAACCTTGGTTTTCTTCTTTGTGGTTTTTCATCTTAACTGCATGGGATATCATGAAGACTGAGTGATAATGATGCATATGGAGTCCTCAGCACAGCATTGCCTGAACACAATAATTAACTATGCTTGAAGGTCACGCACATACCAGCAGGCAGCCATGTTTCAGGAGCCTGGTGTACTTCACAGAGACTTGTTCTGTTCAATAATTACTAATTCTAGGGGAAAGACCTTGAACTCCACATCCCCATAGGGCTTGATGAGTGGTTTTCTTTTCTTAAGTAGGATGTGTATTTGGGAGTTCTGAAAACAGACTGAATTGCAAGCACATCTGTATTAAACTTTGGGCTGGAGCTAAGATAAAAAGCTGTAAGAACTTGTCCTGTCAAACCATCTACAACAAGCAGGAGGCTTTGGAAGCTCATTGTGCTTGGGAGAATAGAAATTTTAATTCAGAGTCTGGCCTTGGGGGCCAGACACTTGTCATAGCCAACTTTTAAAAATTGATTGCTAATGTTTTGCATAACTTGCTTGATTAAATTAAGTGCACTCCATGGCAACCAAGTAGAGACTGAGACGTTTATATAAAGGAGGCAGAGAGTATATTTATTTTTGTTGCTGCCATTTCACTGATAGTTTTCTTTATTCCAACGAATCTTTGTATTCTGCCACTCTATGTTTTCCTATTTAGAGCCATTTTCTTTTACTTAATTATTTGCTCAGGCTGTATTTCCAGCAAGGTAACTACACTTTTCTCTGTGCACTGATCTCTTAAACCTACATAAACAACATCTTGGCATCTTTGACCTTATCACTTACCTAACTATCTGTGACCTTAACTATTCAGTAAATCAAGCAGGCTCCCATTATGCCAGCTGGCCTAGAGAACTTTCAGGTATCCTATCTGGGAATGAATTAATGGAAACTCAGTCAGTGCTATTGGACTATTTATTCATGGATGTTTGATAATGAAGCTTGGATGAGGGCTCCCATGGGTGCTGAGCAAGTGGCTACCCTTGCACGTATTTCAGACTATTGCATCCTCACCTTTCTCAAACATCACTTACCTCCTTCCACTGTCTCTACTGAAGTAGATTCTGTTCTTTTTTCAGGGATCAGAGTCAATACCCTTTTTCTTCATTCTTTCATGAATTACTCTATTTCACCCCATTTTATATACTTCTTGTATTCCTCTCGTCTTTGTCCATGAAAGGAGAGATAGTGTATATGCCACTTTTACACAAAGTTCCAACTATTGGTCTAATGCCCCAGTGGCCTTAAAAATTTGTATCTGTGTTTAATTTCTTGAGTTCTTTAAAGTAGAAGGATCCAGAGGGTCCTAGAAGCCTACAAGTAGAACATTATGATAGGCAGATTTGGGCCCAGGGGTCCCGCTCAAACTAAGGCACTAGCCAAGGACAATACAAGCGGTAAACCTTAAACCCCTACCCAGATCTAGCCAATGGTCAGAACATTCTCCACAGTAGAGTGGAGAGTGGGATATTACTTTCTCACGTACTCTGGTGCCTCACATTTGACCATGTCTCCTGGAGGGGGAGGCCTGGTGGCACTCAGAGGAAGGACAGCAGGTTACCAAGAAGAGACTTGATACCCTATGAGCATATACGGGGGGCGGTAATCCCCCTCAGGAACAGTCATAGGGGAGGGGAATAAAGGGAAAATGGGAGGGAGGGAAGAATGGGAGGATACAAGGGATGGGATAACCATTGAGATGTAACAAGAATAAATTAATAATAAAAAAAATAAGGATTTCAAATACGAAATGCCTCCTGTTCTCAGCAATTTAGATGGACATTTTCCACCCTGAGTGGACCACTTTAACCTAGAAAGCATTACTTGTAGCAACTCACAATGTTTTTTACTGATACAATAAAAGTTCAATTTTGTCTCTAATAAAAGCACTCTTGGAGTAACCAAAAAAAATTTTTTTTATATCTGGTCAACAATTGGTCAAGACACTGCTATTCAAAGTGACACAATCTGTCTGTGTTCCTAGAGCTTTCCTCTTGGCTCTTTTTCTTCTGATTGTGTTTTGGTTTATCTTATTTCATAATTATATTTTCATATGTCTATTGTATTCTAATGAGAGAGAGAAAGAAAGGATGTGGATTTGGGCGGGCAGGGAAAAGTGGGTGGTCTGGGAGGAATTGGGGGAGGGGAACCGTAATCAGAATACCCTGTATGAAAAATCTATTTTCAATAAAAAATTAATTAAAGTGTTCTAAATCACAAAAAAAAAGGACACAGAAAAGAATTACTGAAACAGGGAAGACAACTTATGTAGTAGGTTGTACAGTATAAGAGGGCTGCCCACTAGAGAAAACAAGAATTTGAACAATTAACATATGCCGCTTAAAAAAACGCCACCTTGCGCTGCCATCCTTGACCATTTCCACATGAAATACTAGATGCTTTTAAAGCAGTTCCAAAAGTGTTAGTCTGCTTTCACTCTGCCTCTGAGTGTTTTCAGTAGATTGACATAAAAAACCCACGTTCTGTCTGGTGTTTAATCTTATATCAAATACAATAAAAAGCAAGTGAGAAAGCAGTGGGTGCCAAGTAATTTTTTAAAGTGTTTTAGACAAAGAATATTCCAGAAAAACAATGCACATTTTCCTTTAGACACTGTTTTCTGTCTCTCAAAATAAATTTTCTTTACCATTGTTTCATGGACTTTTCTATTCTTTCCTCATTAGGTTTGCTTCTTCTGGGCCATCACATATACCCAGGGCTAGAATTCTCTCTCTCTATTTGTGAAATCTCAAATTCCTTCCTTCCTTATCTCTTGCTTTGCTATCTACCTTGACAAAAAGTTTCTCTGTTGTCCTTTGTGATCCAGTTGCAGAACACAGAGAGTCAGAGAACATTGAATCCAACCAGAACCCTTTTCAGGAGACTTTCAACACCATTCAGCTACCTGTTGTTTGTTTTCAGCCTTCAAGTTCAAGACAAGACTTTCTACTCAAGGCCATCTCTTGCTTCTCATAGGTTATGTATCTCTATTTAAACGTTCGTGACTATCAGTCCACTGCTCCTGACTCTGTCATCTAGAGCCCCACAAAACCAACTTATCCCCTCTACCACACAGCTGCTGACTTACGGCATATCCGTTCTTTCTTTTAGCCTTTCCAGGTTGTGAACTTTTATAGTCTCTAGAGAGCTAAGTAGAGGTGTTCTGTATTGTTTGCACCTGAACAAAGAAGGCCTACACTAACAGCTGTCTAGTTAGCGCCATTTAAAGCTTTTTATTAGCATATATTAATTACACATGATAACATGATTCATTATAACATTTTCGTAGACACATATTATGTATTTTGATCACATTTACTCTCATTATCCTCTGTTCTCTCCCGCCCCCTCCCACTAACCTACTGATTTGCTTCCTCTTATTAACTAGTTCCTCTTCTACATTCGCACCCTCTGCAACCTTTTAAAATTCTCTTTCTTCTACCGAATCAATGAGTTTAATTAGGGTCACTTAGAGGGTACCAATGAGAGATTATTTAACGAAGCATAGGCAATTTACCCGTGACCAATCAGAAGAGAAAAATAGTTCTCCCTTCCCTCTCACATGCGTTAACTGAATGAATTCTCAGAGATGGGTGGTATCCCATGCGCTTTTCTTTGATCATGATGCAGTTTTGATAGTCTCAGTCTCGTATAGAGATTGTGCAGACAATCAGAGTTTATTAGGGTTCAGAGGTGCAATGACGGTGTCCTGCCTGGAAGTGAGTGTTCCATAATACTCTATTCCTTCCTCAGCCTTTTCATGTGTTCTGTCTCCTCCTTCATAATGTGCAGACGCTTGGAGGGTTGAACAGATGATTCATTTAAAAACAAACAGTCAGTATTCACTCCCTTTCGGCATTTTAACAAATTAATCTTCTCTACATTAACCACTGGAAAAGTAAACTTTTCTGAACAAAACTAGCAATAGCACTAATCTATATAAATATTAAGGACACAATCCAAGAAGAACCCCATGTCAGCTTAGTAAAACATCATTAGCAGCTTCTTTACTAATAGCCCATGGCCTTTCTAGCCATGAGCTTTTGAGGAGGCTACAGTAGAAATGCAGTTTGAAATGAGTGACCCTGGGAGAATGCTAGATTTCAGAAATAAAGAGAACAAGATTTTACAATACTGAGCCACCTGCCATGATCAATGGGGACCCTGACTGTCCTGTACCAGGACAACCTGGAGTCTTCACAGTAGCCTTACTTTAGAAAAAAATTAACATTTTCTACCTGCTATGTTAAAATTTTACAATTATAGAAGGAAATACATACCTTAGGTCTTAAGGATTAATAATGAACAATTTTTTAAAGCATGCATTTAAAGGCTATTATCAGGCAAATAGATGCAAAGAGGTGTTAGTAATGTAAATGGCTGGGTATCTCTATTTGCTCCATCAGTTTGGCCTGTCAGCATCCTCTATCCTAATGTGGGTTTCCCTGAGGAAGTTGTCCTATAGACTGCAGCATGGACAGTTTATTTCTTTGGCTTTTTGTTCACTACTAAGACCTGAATACTCCATGGATCTATGAATAAGGGCAGGACATTAATTCTTCTGGTGTATTCTGTCAGGTCACTTAGACCTGGTAGTGACCCTTTACCATACATTATAGCTTCCTCTCCTTCTAGGTTGTTGTAATAGCTGCCTCTCCAGCTCCCCATAGGTTCTCACAATTTCTTTCCCTGCAGCACTATTCACTCTCTCGCGAAATTCACTCTCTCGCGAAATTCACTCTCTCGTGAAATTCTGTTAACTTTACTCAACCTCTGGAAATAGTCTCTTCATTGAATTGTTCTCTATTTCCTCCTTGACTATGCCACCTGTTTTCTGTCTAAGCCCTCAGTGGCACAGCAATTCATCAGAGTTAAGCTTTGCTTTTGTTTTTAGAGGTTGATGATCACTTTCACGGGCCATAGCTATGCTGCGTGTTCTTTAGAATGGACGTGGCTCTACCAACATGTGCCATGGAGTGAATCGGGTATCCCAGATTTTCCCTGGCCATTGTTCAAAGCAGTTGTCCATCAGCAGGATCCCACCACATGAGGCCTTCACTTAGTGTGTAGTTGGTTGTAAATGCCAATAAAAACATAAACACTTTAGAAGAATGGACTAAGAAACTGTGGTACATTTACACTATGGAATACTACTCAGCTATTAAAAACAAGGAATTCCCGAACTTTGTGGACAAATGGATTGATCTAGAAATTATCATAATTAGTGAGTTCACCCAGAAGCAAAAAGAGACAAACGGTATATACTCACTTATATCAAGACACTAGTCCAAGGGATATATCCCATGAAAAACCTTACTTACCAGGAAAGTGGAGTCAGAGGAGAGGACATCCTATTGAGACTTTAGGTGAGAGTAACATGGAAGAATGGGGAAATAGTAGGATCCAGAGGGTCCTGGAAACCTACAAGAAGAACTTTATGACAGGCAGATCTGGGTCCTGGGGTCCTCCTTAAACTAAGGCACCAGCCAAGGATAATATAGGCAATAAACTTCGAACCCCTACCAATACCTAGCCGACGAACAGGATATTCTCCACCCTTGAGTGGAGAGTGAGATCTGACTCTCACATGAACTCTGGTGCCCCTTTTCTGACCACGTCCCCTGGACGGGGAGGCCGGGCGGCACACAGAGGAATGATAGCAAGTTATCAAGAAGAGACTCGATATTCTAAGAGCATATATAGGGGGAGGAGGTCTCCCTCAATCACAGACATAGGGGAAGGGAGAAGAGGGGAAGTGGGGAGAGAGGGAGGAATAGGAGGAAACAAGGGAAGGGCTAACAATTGAGATGTAATATGAATAAATTAATAATAAAAATAAATAAATGTATTAATTAAAAAAACATAAACACTGGAATTATCTGTTAACATCCTACTTTAAGGTGTTCATCAAGGTAAACCCTGGTTCCTGCTTTTATTAAAGTGAAAGAAAAAAATACATGACTAGATTTTCAGACCCTGTAGATCCGCAATTCTCAGCCTGTGAATCATAACCCACAGGGTGCATATCAGGTATTTACATTATAATTCATAATAGCAGCAAAATTATAGTTATAGAGTACTAATGAAATAATTTTATGCTGGGAATCCCCACAACCCAAGGAACTATATTAAAGGGTCTTAGTACTAGGAAGGTGAAGAACTACTCTGTAGATGAACAGTTGTCTCTGATAACCCTGGGATGCCTGGTTTGAGAAAGCCTGGCCCAGTGAATGAATGATTCAGCTCTGAAAACTTGACAACAGCCTAATCTCAGCTTGGTTACTTCTAACACTATATCATTAGGCAACTTATTAAATATTTCTGAATTCCAACTTACCCATCAAAGTTCAAAACAGTAGTATTTACTTCATTGATTGGTTAAATAAGATACTTCATTAAAAATATTAACATTTTAATCCCAGGATTTCTCTGAGTTCAAGGCCAGCCTGGTCTACAAAGTGAGTCCAGGACAGCCAAGACTACACAGAGAAACCTTGGTTGAAAACCAAAACAACAACAACAACAAAACCAAACCAAGCCAACCCTCACCAAAATATTAACACAATCTGTCATCTATAAAGCATAGTACAAATATGTATTTAAAGAAGAAAAGCATTTCTATGAGAACTATAGACACTCAGTAGCCTCCTCAATAAAACACAAAGAACTAGACAAAGAGCTAAGGGGCCGTTTTCTAATTTAAAGATTTATTTATTTTATTATTTTTATTATGTGTCTGTCTGCATAAGCCAGAAGAGGTCATCCAATTCCTCAGAGATGGAATTATAGGCAGCTGCATATCACAGCTTTTGCCCCATTTCCTATGGGTGACTCTGCCAATCACTGATCTAGGGGGTGATACTAATACAATCCCAGTCATAGGAGAAAGGATGTATCTGCTCTGGATGACCCTTTTTTCAGCACACCCCAGGGATCATGGTGAACCCAATTTTTTCTGTCCTTTCCTCTCTACTTGAGGCCAGGTTCGCACCAAGTTTGAAGCTTTTCTTAAACTCTTCTTATTTCTTCCATCTTCCTTTACAAGCCTCCACCCTAATAAAATCTTTTCTTCTTAATCTCCTCTTGTTACCTGCTTTTAGGAGGATCTTCATTAATGTTCCACGGGTATATAAAGCTCAAGTTATATGTCTTTTGTCTATAACCTTAAGGGCATGCCTTTTCTTATCTCTTACTTTCTGTCTAATTTGAAGAAAATCATTGGCAATTATTATGGTAGATACTCTTGAAGCAGAGCTAACATACAGTAAAACTCTAAAGTATATTTGGAAGTTTTCTATATGAACCTAATATATCTTCAAGAGTTTATCATGACTTTGTTCTTAGACTATAATTTGAATTATTTTAAAATCACCCAAGTGTGTCAGAATAAAAAACCCTATGCAATCCTTTCAGTTGAATTGTTAAACTTTCATCACAAATAGTTCTTAAATTGCTTTTATAAAGCTTTTAAAACTTTAAGTAAGGCATGCTCTGTTAATTATGTAATCAATGCCTAAAGCATTAAAATATATTTTGAAGTTACATTTTTCCAAAAGATATTTTAAATCCAGAATATTCTGATTCTAACATAAAGGGATGGAAGGATACTAGCAAACAAGATTTCATCCATGAATATTGCATTGTTGGATTCTCACATTCGAAATAATTGCATTTCAGCACCACTAAATATGCAGGTCCAAAATCGAAGGCTAACTTTTAAGTTCTATAACCACAAGCCCAACCATCTCCTCAGCATCCCAGAGATGAGGTACATGTTCTGAGTCTCTGGAAAATAGAGTTACACACACACTGTTTCCCTAACAAGTCAGTTGTCCACAAAGGTGCAAGTCACAGACAATTGTCTACAAAAGCACTTGGTTGGTCCCCGGTGCCAGCTTCATTTTCTCACAGGCCATGTTTCTTATGTGAGTGAGGTATAGACTGAGAAAATTCCAAGTCATGCTTCAAGCTGACAACATTAGGTGGGAAACAGCCAGCATAGTTACAGATTCCATGCAAGTCAGAGGAAGGGTTTCTCAAAGTCATAATTTTTGCAGAAATGTCATGGCACTGACGATTGTTCTTTTATTGAAAGATAATACACACACACCCCACTTTCCTGCCCTTTATATCCACCTTTTAGACACAAAAAATGGTGAGGATATTTTACACACCTATACAAGATCTCTATTCCAGATGGGAATATTGTTCCAAGTAACTCTTAATATCACCTAAAAAAAAATCATATGATGACGCAGTGAGTTTGGATACAATAGCCATCTCCCCATCCTTCAAATTGATGCTTGCCAGGTATCTCACATCTCATATGCTGAACTTTATAAGTCTGCTTTTGGGATAAAACACTAAGCAATGTTCTGTACCATTCGAGGTCCATACATACTTCTTTTCATGTTCGTAGTTAGATGATATTTCATTAATGAGGTGTTCCAACATCCTCATCACCATTGATTTCAGGTTTAAGCTGAGCATGGGGCTTTTGCTGGGCCCCATACTGCTGCGTTCCTCCTGGACATCTATGTACTCTTCAGACTGAGGTCTGAGGTCAGATTTGAAGTACTTTATTACAAGTTTGTAATACAAAATAAAAGATTTTAATAAAAAAATTCAGGGAGAACCCCCCCAACACACCAGACAGCAGGAAATAATAATTAAGTCACAAATCAATGAAATGTAGACAAAGAGAATGTAGAACCAATCAAACAAAATATTGGTTGTTTGAAAATAAATTTGACGAACTTCTAAAGAAACCTACCAAATGAGAGGAAGGATGAAAATTAATAATATTAAAGATGAAAGAGACACAGTACAAGAGATTTTATGAAATCCGCAAGATTATAAAGAGCTACTTTGAAATATATTCCAAAAACCTTTTCAAAAAATAAATTATGCATAAATTAATAAATGCATAAGAACTATTAAACCAAGTCGAGAAGACAGAAGAAACTTTCATTAGATTCACAACAAGCAACAAGATAGAAGGAATAAAAAATTATACTGACAAAGAAAAAGCCAAGTCTGAATGTATGCAATTAAATTCCATCAATCCACTAATGCTAATAAAGGCAGTGAATATTTTATTGATCATTTCACCCAACAGATATGGAATACACATTTTTCTTTTGAAATCATTAAAATATGCCATGTGTTCAGCCCCAAAGTAATTCGTAACAAATATGGAATAAAATCAAAATAATTTCATGTATCTTATTAGATCACACTGGAATGAAACTAGAACTCAATGGAAACTGTACAAGTAATTGAAGATTGAATAAGAGACACTCAGCCATTTGGTTCTTGGAGAAATAAGGCAATGTGGGACTGTAATGGCCCAATGCTAGGGAGAAAGGGTTGAGGAAGCTTCAAGCCCAGAAAGTTGGCTACCTCACCCCTCCCAACCTGGCTCCACAGAGCTGGCTCCCCCACCATCAAGAATGTATTACCTTGGCAATTATCAGGCTTCGCTCCTTGTTTGACTTTATACAATCTCCCCATTGCATCCTATAGCCCCTTAGTATGCAGATGAAGCATCTTCCAACACCCCTGTCCTGGTCAATGGTACATGGCTACACAATCTTTGCCCCAGAAACCGGGGCCATCTCCCCAGAGCATATATACCCTTTATCCCGCCTCTTCAATAAACTGAACCAGTTCTTCAAAGCTGTTCCAGGTGTGCTTTTTTTTTTTTTTACTCTCAGCCTACTGAACCCCTGCATTGCGCTCATCTGGCTCACTCTCTCCAGCCTAGCTACCCTGAGGGAGAAGCAGACATGGGGCAGAAAGGAAAGGGATTTCAAAAATACCCAGACCCAGCCTGAGGGCACTGAAATAAAGAATAAACAGACTACCAAGGTGAGACTTGATAGCCTATGACCATACAGAGGGGGAGGAGGTCCCCTCGGTCATAGACCTATGAGAGGTGAAAGCAGGACGGAGGGAGGAACGGGAAGATACAAGTGATGGGGTAACAACTGAGTTGTAATCTGAATAAATTAATAAAAGAAAAAAAGAAAAGAAAAGAATTTGCCAATGTATTATAAAAAAAAAAAATACCCAGACTCAAAACTGAAAATGAAAGCACAATTTACCAGAATCCAGACACAGCTAAAATAGTTCTAAGAGGACATTTTATTGCTATGGGTTCTCATATTAAACCAATCAGAGTAGGGGCTGGAGAGGTAAATCGGTAGTTAACAGCACTTACTAATCTTGCAGAGGACCGAGACTTATTTTCCAATGCCCACATTAGGTGGCTCAAACCTTTGTAATTCCAGCATTTGCAGCCCTTCTTTTGCATTTTCCCTGCACTCACGGTGTGGGAGTTGAGTTGTCGATGTTTAAGTTGAGTTTTGAAATCCACAGTCACTTCTTCTTTGTATTTTGACCAATAGTGGAGTTTTGTAATAGTACCCATGTGTTGCAAAAAAAAAGCTTAGTTGACAAAGAGGGAGAACTATAGTAATCTATGGGAATACCTATAATTATTTAGAATATAGTTAGAAATAGTATGAGATTAGGAATATGGAAATAGTAGATTGCCCCCTAGGGTCTGTGACATCTAAAGCTTCAGGTGATTGACTAGGTTTATTGCATTAAGCACGAATTCCCTCCCATTGAATGAACCATAAGTTCATTCAATATTGATTACCCCTAGGTATAAATGCCACTATTGAATTCTTGGATATACCTTACTGTGCTGATCTCTGTTGTGGTTCATAGGTTTTATATATGTGTAGGACCATTGATTGTGTTTTCTTCACTAGGCAGCTTGCTTATCACCGACAGACACTATGAGATGTAGTCCATATGGGAGGCTTCCATGTGACTTCTGGATGGATTCCTCTAAGTTCTTTGTCTAAAGTATATGGTGTCTTCAACAATAGGATTTCAATGTCAACTTCTGGAAGACAACTATAGACAATGACAATAGTCCATATTGTTTGAAAGGCTTTAATTTATATGGATTGTACAGCAGGAAAACAAAGCATCCAGTCAATAAATAGGCTAATGAATTGAAGAGACCATTCTCCAAAAATGGCCAATAAACATTTGTTGAAGTGCTCAGTGTCTCTAGCCATGAGGAAAGATGCAAATTATTCAAGTTAAAACTACACTGAGATTCCATCTCTTACTGTTTAGGATGTCTATCATGAAGAAAACAAATGAGCACTTGTTCAACCAGGTTCATAGCAGCTTTATTCATAACAGCCAGAAACTGGAAACAACCCAGATGTCCCTCAACCAAGGAATGGATAAAGAAAATGTGGTACATTTACATAATGTGCTACTATTCAGCTATTAAAAACAAGGAAATCATGATATTTTCAGGCAAATGAGTAGAACTAGAAAACATTATCCTGAGTCAAGTAACCTTGAGTCAGAAAGACTCACTTGGTATGTACTCACTTATAAGCGGTTATTAGCCATATATAACAGAATAATCCTACTACAAGCCGCAAACCCCCAAAAGCTAAGTTACGAGGAGGGGCTAAGGGAGGATGCTTGAATCCCTCTCAGAAGGGGAGATAGAGTAGACATCAGAAGTAAATGAAGTGTGGGAAGTGGGTGGGAGAGGTGTGGGGAAGGGAATGAGGATCAGAATCAGATGTGGGGAGAGCCGGGGGACGAGAGGTGAAAGGGCTGGGAGAGAGAAGTGAAACTGAAGGGGGCATCTCTGGGACAAGCTGGAGACTTGTGACAGCATAGGCCCCTGGGAAGATATGGGAATGACTCTAGCTGAAATTCCTAGCAGTAGGGAAAATGGAGACTGAGGTGACCACCTCATAGCCAGGAAGTATTCCCAGTGGAGAGAGAGGAAGCCAAACTACCCACAACCTTAGACCCAAAATTTACCCTACTTACAAGAAATGCATGGATTGAGATAGAGAAGAGATGGAAGGGATGGCCAACCAATGACTGCCCTAACCTGGGACCCACCCCATAGGAGAGAGCCAATTCCTGATACTATTCATGATACTGTGCTATGCTTGCCGACAAAAGCCTAGCATAACTGTGTTCTGAGAGGCTCCACTCAGCAACAGATCATAACAGATGCTGAGACCCACAGGTAAACATTAGGTGGAGCTCGGGGAGTCTTATGGAAAAGTAGGAGGAAGCGTAGAAGGACCCAGAGGGGGCAAGAATTCAACAAGAAGACCAACAGAGTCAACTAACCTAGGCCCATGGGAGCTTTCAGAGACTGAAGCACCAACCAAAGAACAGGCATGGACTGAACCTAAGGCCCTGACACATATTAACTGATGGGCAGCTTGGTCTTCATGTGGGTCATCTAGCAAGTGGAGTGGTGGCTGTCTCTGATATGGACCCAGTTTCCTGCTTTTAGGAACCCTCTAGCTGGGTTGCCTTGTCTGGCCTCAGTGGAAAAGGATGCCCTTACTCCTGATGCGACTGGATGTGCTGGGATGGGTTGGTAAGGTGGGAGGGAA
Source organism: Acomys minous (assembly GCF_964271855.1). Lineage (NCBI taxonomy): Eukaryota > Metazoa > Chordata > Mammalia > Rodentia > Muridae > Acomys > Acomys minous. Next base: position 24,799,519 of record NC_140484.1, read on the forward strand.
TCTACTTCTTTGAGGAGAAGGGGAGGGAGAAGGGAGGAAGAGGGTGGGGCCATGAGGAGAGGAGGGGGGTTCGTTTGGGATGTAAGGTGAATAAATAAATAAATAAATTTTAAGAAAAAGAAAACAAATGGTGCTGGAGAAGTGATGTAGTGGTTAAGACTATGGACTGCTCTTGCAGAAAATACAAGTTTGATTCCCAGAGCCCACATGGCAACCATGTGCAACTAAAGTTCTAAAGGCTCCAACATGCTCTTCTTACAACACACACACACACACACACACACACACACACACACACACACACACACACACACTAGTTTACAGAATATACAGAAGGGTGTAAATGTTACTTTTATTGTATGTTAGGCCACTATAGAGTTCTGTCTTGTCTTCCTTCTTCACCAGAATATACTTAGCTTTTCTCTGGATTGAAACCCTGTTACCTAGCTCCACAGAGCCCTTCACTAAATATTTGCTGAATGACATAATGATGAATAAATATGTAGTGATAACTTTCCCTATGGGGAAAATGTTTTAAAAGGATGGCAAGGATATGGGAAGTGAAGGATCCCTAGATTATCAATTATTCAGCAATAAACAGCACTGAAAATACATACAAGTAACATGATATAGACTGAGGTGGGAAATGATATGATTATATTATGATTTCAAAAAATAAAAGAACTTTTAAAAATGAAGAGAAAGAAGAATCCTTTTTAAAAAAAATCTTCTGGTATGGGAGCAAGCTGGTGCATGCGCTATGAATCATGCATGCACTATGGATAGTGGGGGTAAACTGGCCCATGCACACAGAGAAAGTTTGTGGAGGCTCCTCAGAAAATTAAAGCTTGAGCTTCCATATGATGCTGTTGCACTATAGCCATCTTGTATGAAGAAAATATATTTAGAGTAAATCAGGATGGCTGTGGCCCTCCCTGAGGCTATCAGACATTGAAATGATAATTTGGGCAGAATTGAGATTTCTCTAGGACTCTCATGCTTGGGGAAGTGCTAGCTCCAGGAGAATCATGTTGCCCATGATGAGATTTTACAGTTTTGACAACTTGTAAGACCACCTTACAGGAGAGTTTGCATCCTGGACTATGATGTGTGGGCAGGGCCATATTATGACAAAGATTGCTTATTTTTTACTTTTTTTTTTTTACCACCAAATGTGGTCAAATTAAATGAATAGCATGAACATCGTGTTATGTGAAATAAGCTAGGTTTGATGATAAATATTACATGTTTCTTTTGTATATAGATTTTAGATTTAAGAGAGAGAGAGAGAGAGAGAGAGAGAGAGAGAGAGAATAAAGGGGATCATAGGAGGACAGGCAGAGACATTTGGAGGAAGGGTAGAAGGGCAATGGAATACATGTGATATCGAAGCAGAAAGAAAAGCTGTTTGAAGGGAGAAAGGACAACAGGAAGAGAGGGTCTGGATACCTGGGAGAAACACAAGTAGAAACAAAATAAAATGAGATATATGCATGGAAATGCAATAAAGAAACCTCTCAATTTCTATGTTGACCTAAACAATTACTAAAAATCAAATTACAAAAGGAAATGCATTAAATTACAAAAACTTGTTTTAAAAGTGATAATTAAAAAAAATCCTCCTCCTTTCAAGAGAAATGATAAAAACATATCACAAACTTGCTATGTGTTGTGCACTGCAGAGTGAGTAGGTCATCTCTCATTTCCCTGAATTCAGTTCTTTAGCTAATTAATTTGAATGATTTTCTGGAATGCTTTTTTCGCTTTCCCTTAAATCCAATTTAGATTCTGTTTTCAGTCTTAACAATCATATTTTCCTACATTTGTCTGAGCTGTGTTTGTCACAGCTGCTATCAACTTCATCACATCTGTGTTCTATCCTTTAATGTTCCTGCCATTGTATGCATTGTCTAGAGCTATAAAATCTCTGTATGTATCCATGCACATAACTATATATGAGTAGATGAGTATGCACATACACATATATACCCTTTCTATAATTGCTGATGATTTGATGCAAAGGAAAATATTGGATCAGGAGTTCAGTCTATCATATTGATTGAAAGATGACATTGTTTTCACATTTGAACACTTGGAGGCATGCAGAGTAAGCTATATTTTTGGTTGTTAATTTGGCAACATTTTTATGCTTCTTCTCTCCCATGCCTAGGGTACTGAAAAGAAAACATTATTTCCAGTGTTATACTAGCATTTGGAATATTAGAATTCATCATTTTTCCTGAAATAGAGGCAGGGACACATGACCATCTGAGGTGACAGATGAGAATTCATAAATGAACTTATTTTTATATATAGGAAGATGTGACTTAATTCACACATACACACAAACATTAACACACACACACAATACTTCATATGACTCTGATCTTCTTTAGATTAATTTAGTGGAAATATGGTAAATTAAATATATGACTAACCAATAAAAAGAGACAAAATTATTTGAAGGTTTGAATATTTTTTTTTCATAACCATGGCTTAGGAAAGGAAAGGAGAAGAAGGGAAAACACGTACTGGGTAAATGTCCCAGTCAGAAAAGTGTTTACTGTGCAAGCATAAAGACCTGAATATAACCGCTTGTCCCTAAAGAAAAATCTGAACAAATTGGCCCACCCCTGTGGACCCAGTACTGTGGAGGTAAAAACAGCAGGGTCCTAGGGTATTGCTGGCGCAAGTTTATCTGAATTGGTGAGCTCCAAGTTCAGTGAGCAATATTCTCTCCAAATAATGCAGAGGGAAATGAGGAAGAAACCAATGTCAATCAGTGTTTATCCTCGTCATGTGTGCAAATACGTGCATGCACACAGGGACTCCCAGCCACAGACAGATAGAAAAATCAAAAAGGGAAAACAAGAAATTGGGACTTGCGGTGCTATCTCTATTTACGTAATTACAGTCACCTAATTCTGTATTTGTATGTGAGAAGTTTTGAAGTATTCAGTTCTAGTCATTTTTCAATATTACCTAGTCAAAAGGAACTGATTTATGACAGGTCTTTATTTAAACTGGGGAAGAGTGTGTAACAAATCATGCTGTTGTTACCGTCACTAAAAACTTGCCATCATTTTATCAAAGCTAACAATTACATTTAGAAGCTTGTCATGTGTACATTAAATTGTTTATATTTCAGTTGAAGTCAACATTAGTTTCTTGTAAATGACAAGTTTTGCAGCGATATTTTATGTCTATTTATCAACATGTTTTTTAACTTTTCTTAGAAAGCAAACTAAGCAAAAGTTGGCTTAACAACAAAGCAATTTATTTAATTGCAAAATTAATGCTTAAATAGGTATTACAAAGAAGGAAATCTAAAAATTGGAGTTATGTTACTATAGGAACAAATTATAGAATGGCATTAAAAAGAAAATTATTTTGCTTGTTTCTTTTGTACAGCTTTACTCTGTGTTTGCAAATGGTCAATCGTTATATATTTGATAAAAAAGCAGATACAAAATGGTTATTTTAGTATTTATTATAGTCTTGAAAGTATATGCAATAACAAATAGCACAGCTGATTAGATTTATAGCCCAAATAAGTCAACTAATAAACTCTCTCTCTCTCTCTCTCTCTCTATATATATATATATATATATATATATATATATGTGTGTGTGTGTGTGTGTGTGTGTGTGTGTGTGTGTGTGTGTGTGTAATATTTGTTAAAAAGTTTAAAATAAAGACCTCAGTTTTCTACATCAATGGCATGGATTTTTTAAAAATTCTTTTATTATTATTTTTTTTAACAATCACATTTATATTATTACACATATATACAATAAACTACCTAAAGCCCAAAGAAAAACCATGAAAACAATCAGAATTACATAAATGTTACATTCATAGTGTTTTAATTATTTGTATTTGGCAACCTTGAAGAAAACATCTTTCCTATCATGATGCATCAAAAATTCTGAATGTAAACCAATATCTATCATATCTCATCTCCATCAACTTAAAACATCTATCTAGAGAGGAACAGAGGCTGGGAAATGGACTGAAGGGATCAAACCAGGGGCACCAAGCTCCTACCTCATCACAGCTGGACAAATAACTCCAGGTTCAGACGGCACAAACTCTGAGCAACCTGCACTCCTCTGAATACTGGAGAGAGTGCAGACACCCTTGGAACAGAGGTTTGGGGGCAGCAGAGATGTGACAAGCAAAACAGTTGAGGGAAAGAGCTACTAATGCAAAACACAGTCTTTGGAATTTCTCAGACTGAAAACTTGGGAGGGTTCAGAAGAAGTTCCCGCCCCCATTGTGGCTGCACATCCCCCCTCCCCCCAACCCTCCCCCCCTGCTTGAGAGTCACAAACCCAAAGCACCCTGCACTCCTGTGAATACTAGAGTGAGGGCAGACCCCCTGGGAAACAGAGGTTCAGAGGCTCAACAATGCCCATGACTGGCAGGCTGTTGATCTGAATCACAGTCTTGGGGACTTCTAAGATGAACAATTGGGGAGGATAAAAAGAAGCCCCCCACTCCCACCCCCATCTCCACTACAGATGAACTTCCCCCAGTGGGTTGCAAATCTCAAGATCCAAGCACTCTATAATCTTCTGAGACCTGGAGCAGTGTCAGCCCCCCACAGAACAAAGGATCAACACTGTGGAAACAACACAGTGTTCTGGCATTCAAGCCACTGTCCTACTCTGTGGTTGATTGCTCTGAGGAGAACAAGTAGTCAGAGGAACCCTACTAAATCCCCGATCCTAGGTGGCAGAACTTAGACAAATCTAGCTCCAGGAGGACAGTGTCTGCCAATCCAGTAAATGAAGCAGCTGCCTTCCAAAGGGACACACTCCTATGACTGCCAGCTTAGAAACCCCAAGGCACCCTCAGCATATGCCAAGAGGAAAGGGGAAAGAGACAAACAACAAAAACCAGGACAACATGGCTCCCCCAGAAAGCCCAGACAACAACATATTCTAATGGAGATGAATCTCAGGAAAATGACCTTAAAGCTATGCATATATAGTTATACACATAGAGAATTATAAAGAGGAAATGAATAGATCCTTCCAAGAATTACAGGAAATTACAAACAAATAGAGGCCATCGAGGAGAAACATGAAAGCACAATCAAACAGGTGAAGGAAATAAGTAAAGCTGTTCAAGACATGAAAACAGAATTAGAAACAATGAAGAAAACATGAATCGAGAAGACTCTCAAAATGGAACAATTAGAGAAGAAATCAGGAATCAAATAGTTAAGTATAACCAACAGAATTCAACATATGGAGGAGAGAATCTTAGGGGCTGAAGATACAATAGAAGAAATTGACATATCTCTCAAAGAAAATATTAAAGTGAAAATTTTGTGATACAAAGCATCCAAGAAATCAAGGACACCATGAGAAGGCATAACCTTGGGATTACAGGAGTATATGAAAAGGAAGATGCCAGGTTCCAAGCACCAGAAAATATTTTCAAGAAAATCATTGAAGATAATCTCTCCAACTTAAAGAAAGAGCTACCCTTTAACATACTAGAGGCTTACAGAAGGCAAAATAGGCTAAATCAGAGAAGAAATTTTTCCTGCCACATAATAATCAAAACACTAAATGTGCAGAACAAAAAAAATATATTAAAAGCAGCAAGGAAAAAGGCCAAGTAACATATAAAGGCAGACCCATCAGTATTACACTTGACTTCTCAACAGAGACCACGAAAGCCAGAAGGGCCTGGGCTGAGGTCATCAAGACACTAAGAGACCACAGATGCCAACCCAGACTACTATATCCAGCAAAACTTTCAATCACCATGACAAAACCAAATTTAAACAATACCTAAACACCAACCCAGCTCTACAAAAGATAGTAGAAAGAAAATTCCAACACAATGAGGTCAACTACACACAAGAAAACACAGTATATACACAATCTCACAACGGCAAAACTAAAACAGGCACAGCCACACACAATCACCACCAACTACACAATAAAAGGTTACAATAATCTTTGGTCATTAGTATTTGCCAACATCAATGGCCTCAACTCCCTAGTAAAAAGATGCAGACTAATAAAATGGATGCAGAAACAAGATCCAACATTCTGCTGCATTCAAGAAATACACTGCAGCAACAAATACAGGCGTTACCTGAGAGCAAAAGGCTGGAAACTGAACAATGTTTTGCTCAATAACAATTGGGTCAGAGATGAAATAAAAAAAAGAAATTTAAGACTTCCTGGAATTAAATGAAAATGAAGACACAACATATCCAA